>NC_139149.1:1487174-2858490 GCF_964270905.1 Leucopleurus acutus
AACCAAGGAACATCAAAGATGGCCAGCAACCCACAGAAGCTAGAAAGAGGCAAAAAAAAAAAAAAAGGCTTTGTAGCTTTTATAGCCTTCAGGGGAGCATGGCCCTGCTGATACCTTGATTTTGGACTTCCAGCTTCCAGAACTGTGAGACCATAAATTTCTGTTGTTTTTAACAACCAGTTTATAGTATGTGGTTATGGCAGCCCTAGAAAAGTAATACCAGGCAACAGTCTGGGAGCCGGGGTCCAGGGGGAAGGACGTGGTGTGATCTCCATCCTCTGGGACCTCTGAGCCTCTCCTTCCGCATCTCTCTCAGGGCCTCCTTCCTCCCATCTCACCACGGCCTCCTCCTTCAGCACCTCTGGGGGAAGGATGGGCAGCAGGTTTCAGCGCCGGTGTTGAGAAACCAAGTAATAAGCCCACCTGGCCAGCCGTCGCTGTGACTTCAACCCAGAGGCCATAGTCCCCGGCACTTTGGCTTCGAGTGCGCTACTTTAGTCCTGCTCTGATTCTAATCAGGGGTCCTAATTTTATAGATGGGGAAACTCAAGCCAGGGGCTGAAGTGACTTGCCCAAGATCAGGTTGGTTAGCGCTGGAACCAGAGTTGGTGCCAAGGCCCCAGACCCCAGTCTGGGTGTCCCGACCCCTCTGAGGCCCAGTGAGAGCTGGAAGCAAAGCCTCCCTCTTCCCAGAGACCATGTGTCCTCAGCCAGCGCTCCATCTGCGGGGAGCCCTGGGACTCACCCATAGCAAGACCTGCCTCTTCTTCCCATGCCCACCTCCAGACCCTGCTGGCACCAACTCCCAGCCCCCAGTCCGCTGGGGCTCCCTGACTGCCTGCACTGAGACTTCTTCCAGGCTGGATGGACATCCATCTCCTGAACCAGATGTGTTGTACCTGGAACTCCCGGAGCAGAACCTCAGTGAGGACGTGGGGTCTAAGGGCTGGGCTGGAGGCCTGGGTCGGCCACAGAGCACAGCTGTGGACGCTGGTGATGTAGAAGCGAGTTTGCTTACGCAGCAGACAAGCTGGCATGGACGCATGCATTCGACACATCAGTGCCTCCCGGCCTGTGTGGGGCCCCAGGCCCTTTAAGAATCTCCGAAACCTATAAATCCTCCCTCATAAAATGAGACATTCAGACATACACAGAAAGCTCTGCACACAACTTTTTCAGAGGGTTGCTAGCCACCAGAGTCCATCTGCATCCTCCTTAGAGGTCCAGAGAATCCAGGTAAAGACTCCAGGCTAAAGGCACGCAGGTGTGTGAATACAGATGTACGCACCACATGTGGACACATATTCACATTTAAAGGCGGTATTCATTCTAGGGCTTACCTTCCTTAGGAGTACTTAGAGCCAGAAATCTGTAAAGTTACGTGTGTTGAATGAAGAAGAAAGAACTCAGGCTTTGGGTACCACAGAACTGTGTTAAAATTCCACTCTCCTAGCCATGTGATGCTGGACATGTGAATTCACTTGTCTGAGCCTCAGTTTCCAAATGTGGATACGTGTGAGGTTGAGAAGTAGATTTAAAATGCTCAGTAGAAAAACAAGCAGCAATTTAAAAATTAACCAGGGACTTACCTGGTGGCACAGCGGTTGAGAATCCGCCTACCAATGCAGGGGACACGGGTTCAAGCCCTGGTCCAGGAAGATCCCACATGCCACGGAGCAACTAAGCGCATGCGCCACAACTACTGAGCCTGTGCACTCTAGAGCCCACGAGCCACAACTACTGAAGCCCACGTGCCTAGAGCCTCTGCTCCACAACAAGAGAAGCCACTGCAATGAGAAACCTGTGCACCTCAACGAAGAGTAGCCCCCGCTCGCCGGAACTAGAGAAAGCCTGCGCGCAGCAACGGAGACCCAACACAGCCAAAAAATAAATTAACTAATTAAAAAAAAAAACTCATTAAAAAAAATTAACCAAAAATGTCCATTATATAGTGATCCTTTTTCTCTCTTTCTCTCCCTCCCTCTTCGTCTATATATAATATGCCATATATATCTGAAAAGATATTCACCCAAGTGTTACCAGTGCGGAGACTTAGATAGAACTAGAGATGATTGAATGTACTTTCCTGTATTCAACAAAGAACTTTGGGTATAGACAAGAAAAAATAAACATTATTATTGTTTCAAACGAAGTTCCTAATACAGTGTTTGTCAGAGAGCAGCTGGCCAATAAATAACGCTTATTATTACGTTTATGTGTTGCAGGAAATATGTTTCCATATCATATGAAGTATATTATTAAAGAATCACTGTGTTCATCCATTCACAAGACACCTGTGGAGTACCAACGACATGCATATAAGGTGTTGTCCTGGACCTAGGGGATGGGGTGTGTGCAGAAAAGAAAGAATCTTATAGGATGGGAAAGGGATGAGACCAGACAGATAACACCAAGTGCCATGTGCCAGGGCAAGTCTCCCAGATTGCCTGGGGAGGGTGCAGGACGGGAGTATGTATCGGAGTTGGGAGGCAAGCGCTGCATGCACAAGGAACATCTCAGCAGCCCCTGAGGGCAGGGAGGGGGGAGGGATTTCCAAGGAGGAGATGCAAGGGTAGAGGAGCCTCCAGAGGGGAGAAGGAGCCACGTATACTTAGGAATGAGAAGGGTGACAGCAAGCAAAACCCTCTGACCTGGGGGCACAGAGGGCAGTGGGCGCAGACCACAGAATTCTGGCCTTGAGTTCCGGGCTGATGCATTTTGACGTCATTCAACGGAAGATGGGCATTGGTGTGCTGCCTCTTGAGCAGGGAGTTATCTAATCAAAGCTTTATGTTTTCAGTTAGGACAGCTGACATTGCAAGTAGCAGAAACTGAACCACAGTAGCTCAACCAAATAGGGTTTTTCTTTCTTTTTTTTACAAAATATTTATTTATTTATTTTTGGCTGCACTGAGTTTCCATTGCTGTGCGCGGGCTTTCTCTAGTTGCGGTGAGTGGGGGCTACACTTCGCTGCGGCGCGCAGGCTTCTCATTGCAGTGGCTTCTCTTGTTGCGGAGCACGGGCTCTAGGTGAGAGACTTCAGTAGCTGCAGCACTTGGGCTCAATAGTTGTGGCTTGCGGGCTCTAGAGCGCAGGCTTAGTAGTTGTGGTGCAAGGACTTAGTGGCTCCGCGGCATGTGGGATCTTCCTGGACCAGGGCTCAAACCTATGTCCCCTGCATTGGCTGGCGGATTCTTAACCATTGCGCCACCAGGGAAGCCCCCAAGTATGGTTTTTCTTATTTGCTTTGTTTTGGTTTTTTTTTCACAGAACATGGAATCTGGAGGTATAAGGTCCAAAATCTGGCTGTAGGCTCTACTATGCTATGAATGAGGTAGGTGCCTTTTTTGTTTCTGCTCTACCATCCCTGGAGTGTGGCGTTCATCCTGAGGTTGCCTCATGGTTACAAAATGGCTGCTGCCCCTCCAGCCTATGTCCGTAGTCTATGCAGGCAGACAGGAGGAGGAGGGGCAGGGAAAGGAAGAACGAAGAATGGGGAAGAGGATGTGGCAGAGGGGAAAGGCTCAGACCCTTCCTGAGAATCCACAGGAGGCCCCGTGGGAGGGAGGGCAGGATGGAGAGGACCAGATGGGTCTGGGGACTCCTTGGCAGCCTCAGATCCTAGAGGGAGTTCAGGTTCAGGACCAAGTTGCATCCTCGTGGTTCAGGGCAGATCTAGATGCAGACGGGAACCTGGTGGAGCCCTGGCCTGCTGCCCCATCTGAATCATGCTCCCAATAGGTTGCCCTGAGCAGTCCTCATTCATTCATATTCATCTATTTGCTCATTCACTCAATGAGCCTTTCACTTAGCAAACATCCCCCATCCCCACAGATGCCCTCTTTCTCATGACTTTGTTCATTCATCTTGCAGCTATTAGTGAGCACCTACTACGTGCCAGGCAATATGATAGGTGCTAGGCTCCAGGTGGACAAGACAGACAAAATCCCTGCCCTCTCAGCAATGAACAGACTCACTGAAAGAAAAGAAAAAATTCTACTGTCTTATACTATACAGATAAACTCCTTATGCTTCTAGTTCTTATGCAACAATATAACTTGAATGAATTTTCAAACGTAATAGAAATCAAATGCTACAACTAATAACAACATAAATGTTTTTTCTGCATCCAGATTCTGACTTGCGGTGAGGATGGGCCCTGTAAAACCAGCCTTTCCTCCACAATTTCTATCCCAATTCCTGCTCCATGATGTCACGGGGGCAGAAGGGCAGGGGTCAGAGGGCTCACAGGGACAGCCTCTCCTGGCCGGGGCGGGGCAGGTGCGGGGGTCCTGAGGGGGCTCACGAGCAGGAGTATGTGAGCTGGCTGGGTGGGCCAGAGGCTCTAGCAGTGGGAGGGGAAGGAGGCAGCGGGTGGCCCCTGGAGAGCTTGAAACCCTGATGCCAGGACCTTGGGCATTGTCCTTGGCAGTGCAGAGTCTCCAAGGGCTGTGACCTCGTTTCTGTTTAGCAGGACCATGCTGGCCACGATGCAGGGTTGGAAGGGAGGACGGACAAGGTAGGAGGTTAGTGCCACAGTGGGACGTCCAGGTGGGAGGTCTTGGATGCCAGGCTGAACCCGGGAAAGAAGCCTGGGCTGGACACCTACCTGGGCATCAGCAGTGGTGGCCAGGGGCAGCCAGGCCCCCGGCCTGGGCACAGGGACAAAGGGGGAAGGCCTCTGGGAATCAGGCTCCTGAAGAAGCCTTGTAGTGGAGGACAGGAGAGAGAACTTGGTGGGTCTCAGAGGAGGGCACTCGGCGCTGTGCTGGGTCCAGCCGTGGCCAGCGGGCTCCGAGCTCCCAGGCCCTGACACCCCCATGGGCAGCCTTTGCTTCCTGGGCAGGGCCTCGTTCCCCAGCATCAGTGATGGACTCGGGCCCGGAGGAAACAGATGCCCACCTTCCCAGGCCTGTTTTCCATTCCGGTGCCCCCATAAATTGCCTGGAGCCGCCCCCACTATCCCCGGCTGCTGCTTTGCAGTCGGGGTGTATCAGTCATGATAAGACATCACTTAAAGCACCGGTGACAGGGCCTAATCAGTCTTTTGAAATATAGACTTCTCCCCACACTGCGGGCAGGGCCGACATTAATACACATTTATGCAAAGCAAGAGCTGTAGCTGTCGGGGGCTAATCTTTACAAGTATGATAAATGATGTTTATTTTCCATGATGGAACGAAACACCCCAGCCGACAGTAATTGTAATAAAAAGGACAGATCAACTTCTATAAAGTGATTGAATCACCCTTCGATTGCATTAGTGTCCACACTCCATTGTGTCACCGGCATCAAGGTTCCTAGGACAGTGATCCAGACGGTCACCCCTCAGTTCGATGCCTGCCCTTCACCTGGACTGCCGGGGCCAAGGTGACCGCCTGCTGGCAGCGATGGGTCCAGCTCCTCCAGCCCAGACTTTCGTCTTGCCGCGTGTGAGGCATGTGGGCTGGGATGTGCACAGTGCCCAGCGTCAGCCTGGAAGGGCCTGGAATTGGGGTGGCAGGGGAGCGGCAGAGGGCGACCCTGCATGGCCAACCTTTGGGAGCAGAAAGCAGGGCACTTTGTCTAATCCTCCCCATGGCCCCGAGGGGGTGCTGTTATTATTCTGCCTTTGCAGGCGAGGAAGGGGGAGGTCGGAAAGGTTAAGTGGCTTGGCCAAGGTCACACAGCTAGTATGTGTCAAAAATGGGGTTCAGGAGGGCTTCCCTGGTGGCGCAGTGGTTGAGAGTCTGCCTGCCGATGCAGGGGACATGGGTTCGTGCCCCAGTCCGAGAAGATCCCACATGCCGCGGAGTGGCTGGGCCCGTGAGCCATGGCCGCTGAGCCTGCGCGTTCAGAGCCTGTGCTCCGCAACGGGAGAGGCCACAACGGTGAGAGGCCCGCATACCACAACAACAACAAAAAAATGGGATTCAGGAACCTCCCTGGTGGTCCAGTGGTTAAGACTCTGCACTTCCAGTGCAGGGGGCGCAGCTTCGATCCCTGGTCAGGGAGCTAAGACCCCACAAGCTGCGTGGCGCGGCCAAAAATAAATTAAAAAATAAAATAATTTAAAAATGGGGTTCACATCCAGGAGTGTTTAACAGATTGCTCTTGAGGTGCCTGAGGGGACCCCCTGGCTCACCAGGTCTTCCTCTGGTGTGGGACCAGGTACCCGCCCAGCTCCACAGAGGACGGAGGGCTAGGCTGGTCCATGTTCAAGGTAGAGTTGTGGACACCAGGAGGCCCAGACCAGAGATGCTGGGTGCCATCTTCTAGAACCACAGCCCGGGGTGGTGTGCCGGCGGGGAAGCTCATGGGGTTAGCAGGTTGATGAGTTTCACACTCTTTTGAGACCTCAGTCTTTCTACCTGTAAAATGGAGCTAAGAGCAGTACCCTCTCACAGAGTTGGTCACCAGTTCAGTGAGAACAGTGTCCCACGAGAGTCTCTACTGGGCTGTCCCCTGGAGTTGGACATCTCAGGAGATCCAGTGACCCTGTGGGGGTGAGGGCTGCCGGAGTCCCCAAGGAAAAGGGAAAGGCCTCCCTGACCTATTATCCCCAGAGACGCCAAAGCCTTCTAGATAAAGTGCACCTTGTAATAAAAGGCATGGCTCTTGTTACTCGCTTGGCTAAAGCCATCCAGTGACCTCCATTGAATTCAGAATAAAATGCCAGTTCCTTCATCCATGATTTGTCCCTGTGTACATGGCACTTTGTTCAAGCCGCCAAAAGGGCAGTTTCATACTGGTCCAGCAAAGAACAGGTTCTGAGACTTGTGGGTGCTAAGGCGGAGGGTATATGGAGGAGGGATGGATTGGGAGTTTGCGATTAGCAGATGCAAACTATTATATATAGGATGGATAAACAGCAAGGTCTTATTGTAGAGCACAGGGAACTCTATTCCATATCCCATGATAAACCATAATGGAAAAGAATATGAAAAAGAATATATATATATATATATATATATATATATATATACACATATATATATATATATATAACCCTAACCCTAACCAAATCACTTTGCTGTACAGCAGAAATTAACGCAACATTGTACATCAACTAGACTTCAATAAATTTTTATAAAAGAGCAGCTTCTCTTTCTAGAGCCTGGTTCCGGTGCTGTTTACTTACTCTCACCACGGCCCTTCACAGGCGGGGACCTGAGGCTTAGGGAGGGGAGAGCACTTGCTGGTTAGTGACAGAGGCCAGCTTCACACCCAAAGCAGCAGCACTAAAGCCTGCTGGACCCCTGCCCCTGCGGCCTTGCCCGGGGCCCTCCCCTGCCTAATTGCCTTTGGGGGCATCCACTCTGAACGAACAGGTGGTCTGACCAAAGAGAATATTTTCAAAATGATGCACTGTTATTACATTTAAGCCTAAATCTAACCGACTGGAAATGTTTCTGAGCACAGCCCTGCAGGGTTGCCGTAGGGCATGCAGATGGGGATCCTGCGTGGTTAGCAGCGCCCCGGTGTGGGCTCTGCAGCCATCTGCAGTGGGTGGCCAGAGGTGGGGTGGGGCAGCATGCTGGGGGAGGTGATGGGCAGCCCCCAGGGGTCTCAGTCCCCAGCACTGCTGGGTGGTGGTTCAACTTGGGAGTGCACGGGAGTCCCCTGGAGGGCTTGTTGAAACACAGATCAACACGGTCTAACCAAACAACAGAATCTCGTTCGACCCTACAAAGGAATCTAGTACTGACGCAAGGTGGATGAATCCTAAAAAGGTGATGATAAGTGAAAGAAGCTGAACACAAAAGGCCACACATCATGTGATTCCATTTATATGAAATATCCAGAATAGGCAAATCCACAGAGACAGAAAGTAGGTTGATAGGGTTGCCAGGGGCTGAATGAGGAATAATTGCTTCATGGGGGGGATGAAAGTGTTTTGGAACTAGAGAGGGGTGCTGGTTGCAGAAACATCGGGAGTTCACTGAATGTCACTGAACTGTGCGCTTTAAAACTTCATTTGATGATGTGTGAATTTCACGTCAGTACACACACAGGCACACAGCTTGCTGGGCCCCTAACCTGCACAGTTTCTGATTCAGGGGGTCTGGGTAGGACCCAGAATGACCATTTCTAACCAGTTCCCAGGTGCCGCTGATTCCCAGACCATACTTTGAGACTCCATACAAGGTGACTCAGGACCTCCGGGAGGCCCCAGCTTAGATCAGACCCCGCTAGAGCCGACCGCTAGCAGGAGACCACGGGAGAGCCCGTCTGACACCAGACTCATGAGGGTTATCGACCGCCTCCCATTAAGAATTTGGGGCCAGTGGTTATTCCCCTGTTGAGTTCTCATTTCATGTTTATGATCATAGTTTGTTCTTCATTTTGAATATCCCTCATGTTTTAGCTAAAACAGGACTGTCTTTCACATAAGGGTTTTAAAAACAGGACTGCTTGTTTTTAGAACTTGTTTGGAATACACTGCTCTCCCTCCAGGAATCAGTGGGGGGCCGAGGAAGGCTGTGGAGCCCAGCCGGGCGGCAGAGCCCTGGACCCCGAGTATCCCCACCACACCCACCTCCGGCTTCCCCCAGTTCCCAGCTTCAACCCCGGCGACACTCTGGGCGGCACCACAGTCTCTGCCGCTCTCCCCGGAGGACACTGGGTCAGCCTCTTCCTCAAGCTGGGCCTGTCCAGGCTTTCCCATTGGTCCCTCTGTGGAAGCTGGGCAGGCAGGGGCATCCCTGACTCTGCCTGTTCTTGACCCTCCCTGGCCCACTCCCCACCCACTGCTGCACATTGCTTTACTCACCGCCCCCAGCTCTCCCCAGGACAGAGGTAGAGGGAGTCCTCACTTGTCCTCTGCACCTGCCCTTGGTCCTGCCTGAGGTTCTCTGCCCCACAGCCTCGTATCCATGGTAGCCACCAGCACTCCGAGGTCACCCGCAGCCCCACCATGTTTCCCATCACTCTGAGCTGCTCCAGCCGCCCCCGGCCCTCAGCACAGACAGCTCCTTCTTCCTGCAGCCTCACCCCTACTCTCACTGCCCACCGCCACCGCCACCCCATGCAGGTAACACCACGCAGCCTCAGCCCATCCTCCTTCAAAAGCCACTTTGTCAGGGACGCCTTCCCTGGCCCAGACAAGTCTAGGCCCTTGCCAAACTTTCCTCTACCACCCGCTCCTTTCCTTCATCGTGCCTCTATTTTTTCTTTATTGTTTGTGTTTATACTTTGATTTCTGTATGTGTGCATGTGCGTGTGTGTGTGTGTGTGTGTGTGTGTGTGTGTGTGTGTGTGTGTTTAAGGCCTACCTCTCTCCACTGTGGAGGATTCACCAAGGCCCAGGCAGTGAGCAGTTTGCTTGGGGCTGCATCAGCCCCGGGCCTGGGCCTGGCCCCAGAGAGACGGAGAGACGTTCCAAAAATGCCTGCTGAACCGGCGAACGAAGGAACTGCTTTTGTCTTCTGGCTTGGTTGTGGGGGGTGGGTGCAGGGGGGTTGTTTTGCCGTGGAATAATACTGAGTGTTTAAAAATACTGTTAACTGCCGAGTTCTTGCTGCACCTGTGTGTGTGCACGTGGGTGTGCCCACACACGTGTGCCTCTCTGGACCCTGGACAGAGATGAGACAGAAAGGGCAAACATTCTTGGCATCGGCTCCCAGATGCATGACCCTGAGGAGGAGAGACACAGGGTGGGTTCCTGTCGTTTCTGGCATTCCACGGAGTGTGGAGGGTGCTCTGTTTACCTGGGACTAGCCTGGCCCCTGGCCCCTGGGACACACCTCCCTGCTGGAATTTGGCAGACACCATCATCTTCTTTTCTGGCTTCTTTTCCTCATTTTCTCAGAGAGTGAATCCTCACCAGACTCTTCCCCACCGTCCTCCCCTTGGGCCGGGAAAGGGACGATCAAATCCTTCCCCTTTTCAACTGAGGCGTTCCAAGGGAAGGGGAGCCCTCATCTATGTCCCCCTGACCTCCTGCTGTCAGACAAGCCTGCAGATCACTGTCAAAGACCCTGCAGACACAGAAATTTTACAGAAAGCCCGGCTACTCTGATCCCATCCAGGCCTGGAAGGCTGGACCATCATCAACCTTCTGCTGCCCCAGTGACTCCTGGGCTGTGGCCATCGTCTTCGTGGTGCTAAGCCCTTGGCCGTGTCTCTGTTGCAAGTAAAGGCAAGTGTGGCAGATGTCTTCAAGAAGGGGGGCACCACTGACTGAGCCAATTCTAGGAGCTGAGCTTGGATCCTGTGAACTTTTAGCCAAAGGGAAGACATTAAGATGTTAACATTCTATTATTTCTGAAATTCCTCGTCCAAGCATCCTCTACCTCACATAGATTCATTCAACAAACTGAATAAGGCCGACTTGATGCCCAGCACTGAGCCCTTGACCTCGGAGAGAGAAACATGAAGCAGACATGAGAACTCCATCTGAGAGGCTGTGACAGGGAGCCCAAGGGAGCGGCCTGCCTGGTGGGGGGCAGGGGGGCGGTGTCAATTAGGAAAGGGGCCCAGATGAGGGTGCGAGAGCTGAGTGACAGCTGAGAGTGCTTGGGGTGGGGGTGGGGTGAATGGTGGGTGGCGAGGAAGGACTCCCCTAAAGGAAGAACACAGACCAAAGGCACAGAGCGGGGCTGGCTCGTGCTTTCCAGAGCAGAGGTGGTAGCCGTGTTTAGTTTCTCATTACTCCACCTCCAAGCTATCTCTGCCAGCCCTTGAACTCCCAGCACCCACCAGCAGGTGCTGGTTAGCGGGGGTCGGAGCTGTTTGCCAGGGCGGCGGTGCTGCAGGGCCAGCACTCCTGGTCCCAAGCCAAGTTGAATGGGCTGCAGCGAAGGGGGGGGCAGGGGAAAGGTGCCTAATAGGTGGTTCTTAATTATTATTATTACTTTTTATTAGGAGCCCCGGCTGTCCAGACCATAAGGACGTGTGCCCCCCACCTCTGCTGGAGCATCATTAGGGGATGCATTTGGGTGAGACTAATGAGATTGGCTCAGGGAAGGACCAGAAGCAGACCAGGGTGCCGCTGGTTGGTGCAGCAGAGTTTCAGCCGCACTTGTATTTTTGTCAGCAGACTGCTGCTCGCTGAGCCGCTTGTGCATGTGCCCCTGTTGCCTCTGGGCTCAAGCTCTGTTGCAATTTGTTATGATTATCAGGGCCGTGAGGTGGGGAGGCTGGGTGGAATTTCCACCCTCATAATGAGGAAGGCGGCCCTGGCCTCTGGGACTCTCCTCGGATATCCCAGGGTGCTGCAGGTGGGAACCACGGTGGGGCCCAGCCCCATCTTTGAACCTTGCAGTACTTTCTGTCTCCTCTATGCAGAGGGTATCACCTAGCCCAGTCCAGTCCATCCGGAGAAAAGAAACTATTATCCCGAATGTAACGTAAGCAGCTATAGCACAAGACCACCACCTTCACTTGAAAACCTGCTCTACCTCCACCTCCTATAGGAAGACCTCCCTGATAATACACAGACATTAATTTCCATCCCCTCTGTCTGTCTGGGTACCTACTTGTAGGGCGGCTCTTGGCATACTCTTGTGTCATTTACTTGTCACATGACAGTCTCTCTAGCTGGTTGTGAGGACCCAGAGAGCAGGGACTGTCTTTTGATCACCTTCGTACCTCCAAGGCCCTGACACTCAGTGCACATACAAAATTTTCAAGATGTTTGTGAGGTAGAGTTGATCTGAACTGGGAGCATTTATGTTCCAGCATAGCCACTGTCCAAGGGCAGGTCATCAGAGACAAAGGCAGAAAGACAGAGCAAAAGAGACTGAGGGTCAGGCAGACTTTCAGAGGCCCAAGTGAGCACCCTGGAGAAAGGTCCAGAGACAGGCCAAGTGGTGTCAGCGTCTGCGTCACCAGGGACCAGCCACTTATACCCCCCAGATGTGACCTCCCTCAGGAGTTTGTGGTTTGTCGCTGACCAGATAGGGTGATGTCCTGAAAAGGCAATAGAAGACAGAGTGACTCTCAGGGCAAGTAGCCTTGCCCTAGCCAGGCAAGGGGTACTTCTCAAACCTGTTCTGCTGAACTGGGTTGGGGGGGGGGGCGTGGGGGGGGGGGCTAAGCAGAAGTGTGCCCACAGCCAGGTACACAAAGATGCCACAGAGACACAGGCCACAGTTCCCTGACCACCTGTTCTACACAGCATGGGGGCATGAAACCATCCTTTTGATACCAAAACAAAGACAGACATGTTGTAAAGTAAGATGCCAATTTTGGCTATTTTTTAGACGAAGTGTGAAACATCTAAGCAATGTCACACTTCTGACGCTCTTTCTCAGCCAGCAGGGCACAGGGATTTGTTTGTTCTTTTCTCCTTTGCCCCGCTGGGGTGTAAGTGGCTGGGAAACCCCACAGAGAGGAGGGAGAAAATCAGAGACTTTGGCTAAAGAGGGAGCTGAGGGCTCCGTGTGGAGGGGATGCTGGCTCAGGAGTGCCCTGTCCAGCCGGTGGGAGTGATGCTCTGCCTTTCCCTCTGTGTGGACTCCTTTCCGCAGACACCGCCTAGCGGGGGAGCCCAGAAGAAGAAACGGGGTCCTCAGCTCTGGGACGCTGGCAGGATATGTTGCTGGGAAAGTGGCACAGGCGTGAGAATGGACACTGGGGCCCTCTCCGTGAGCCTCCCCACTTCCTTCTCTCCTCTGGGGGGCTCAGTGGGGCACCTTCCTGTGGGCAGGAACCTTCCTATAGTCCCCAGGTGCACCCCCAGTGGGGTCTACTGCAGTGGGCTCTCTCGCCCCCAGCTGGCAAGGGGGCGCCCAGGCTTGTGAAGGGAGGGAGGGCAGGGGAGGCCAGATGTTTATCCTCTCCCCACCCCGCCCACCAGTTCCCTCCATCCGGGGTCACTTCAGGGTAGCTGTATCCCTTAACCAGAAGTCACAATGCAACACAGCTTTCTCCTTTGGGGTTTCCTGCCTCTCCAGGTGGAGGGTGGACACAGCTCTCCCACTCTGCATCCTGGAAGGTGAACTAGCTCTTGGGTTACCCCTCACCTGCCTACACCTGTGTAGTTAGTCCCATGATTAACATCTCCCCTTGTTTATCCCGTGTGGCTAGACAGTGGGAGGATGGGACGGGCAAACGAGAGATCAGCTTAGACATTTGGGAGAGCAGTGGATTCTAGATGGCCAGGTTTGCTCAGCTGTTTTGGGGAGCCTGATACATCGTCCTGAAGACAACTCTGATGCTATATCCCGGATTAGCAGCGGGAAAGTGCTGTGATCCATTAGTAATGTCTGCCATGGGAGCAAAGTCTGGGAGTAGGGACACGTGTGCCCCGTATTCTGCCATCCCATGACCCATCCTAGAGGGCGCTGAGCTGCAGGAAATGGGACTTGGGTCTCTCTATATGCTTCGGTGGGAGGGAAGAAGAGGTCATCAAGATCATTTTGAATAGAGAAGCACAGTCCTCACTTTTTCTCTTCTGCAGCACGGTGTTGAGGGATGTGGACAGAGGGGAATTAGTGAGGGGCCACTGCCGTGGACACAAGGATGTCAGAAATAGGAACATGCAGTGAATGAAGAAGGAGGGAAATACTGGGGAGGGTGAGAGAGATTTTGAGGTCAGATTCCTAGGACTTGATGGCTTGTTAATTACCAGGGTTGATAAAAAGCAAGATTGGGATGACTCTTATAATCAGGCTACACGGAGGATGTAGGTACCATTATGGGAACAGGAGACCCAAAAGGATCCGGAAGAGGTGGGGGAGAGAAGTTGGGAAAGTGTAAGATGTTCTTATTGTCTTAATACAAACCCTGGCCTCTGAACACCCTTCGACAGGTGTGCTCTGGGGTGGACTGGTAGCCGTTCACAGTCTCCACTCCCCCCCAGCTGGCCAGTAATGAGGCAGTTCTAATTGGAATCACAGTGGTGGCACCATCTGGCCTCCAGGAGTGAGTGACAGCAGGGGGAGGGGCGGCAGCTGGCCAGGGAGGGGGAGGGGCGTGCAGATGCCACACGGGGGCCTGGGGTCTCCCTACCTGGGGCCAGCTCAGAAGCCTACCACCCCCCTGCTCCTGCCGGGACCTTGTCTTCTCAGTGACACCACTCTGTCCTTGTCCCCTTAGCCTGGCCTCCCAGTTTTCCTGATTGAGTTATTTTTTTCTTCCAATTCTAAAATCCACAAGTGCTCATTGTAGAAAATTAGAAAAACAGAGCTCACTCCTAAGAAGAAGGGAAATCCACCCTAAGCCCACCTGCAGGGAGAGGGGCTGGTAAGAGCTGGTCTATTCCCTCCGGATTATTTTCTTTCTTTTCTTTTCTCAGCATGTTTGGGGTGGACCCTGAGGCCACCACCCTGGGCCTGCAGGAAACAGTGCATCACATCGGGCTGGAAATCAGCTTCGTGGGGTTCTAAGCTCCGCCCCCCACTGGCTGGTGCCCTGTCCTGGGCCGCACACGGTGCCAAGGTGTGTGTGAGTGGGGAGGGCTGTCCAGGGGCCCTGGGTCCGCACGAGTAACTCCGGAGAGAGGCGGGGACTCTGGCTGCGCATGTATCGCTCTTGGACTTAGGGGTCTTGGAGAGTTGGGAAAGGGGCACCCTGTGACCACTGATGACTGGGACCTTCCCTGGGGCCTCTGGGCCCCTGACCTCCCTTACCCCGCCCAGCCCTTGTCTAGAGGGAGCTCTTTACACCACCCATTTCTCCTTGCCACGTGCTCCTTCCCCAACTTTGTCCTTTCCTAATAGACTTGGAAGGCCACAAAATCCAGAGGCTAACTCATTTATAACCGGAAACAAGCTCCTCTTTACCGCAGGGGAAGGTAAGGCAAAATCTTCCTGGGAGGTGAAGGAGGCTAGAAAGAGAAAAAGAAAACTCCCTCCATAAATAAGTCCCCATCCTAAAGCAGGCTGAGCTGTGGCATCCTGACAGACACACGCACTTTTCTTACAAAATCGAGATTATAACATACACGCTGCATGCCTTCTCAGTGTCTCCCTCCACCTTACACTGTGGACATTTGCTCATGTCTTTGGAAAATGTGATTTTTGCTGGTGGCTTCTAAGGTTTAGTCAATGAGCCAGAACCAGGGGGCCCAGGGGGTTAGGGACCCATCGTGGATGTGAGCAGAGACTTGTAGCAACAACCTGTTTCCTTTCTCTCTCTCCTTCCTCAGCCCATCCCAACCCGGCGCCCTTCCCTGCGGCCACTGCCTCACTCAAGGACCTACCCTGTTTCCCTGCTTTTATCACATCAAGTGTAAACTCTGGCTCCAAACCTCTCCATAACCGGGCAGGCCCCTTCTCTCCTGTGCCGGCTAAGGCCCCCAGGCTCACGCCGTGGGTACGCCCTCTCTCTGGGACACCAGTCTCCGGAAGTTCTCCTCCCACATCTCCCTCCCTGCTCTCCCTTGGCCAGCTAGCTCCCACCCCCTCCGAGCGGCCCCTGCTGCCCTCTCCAAGCACTCCCACCTCCCTCTCTGCCGAAGCATCTCCTGAGGGTGCGAATCTCTGCCACCCTTGGGAAAGCGCTGAGTTCCTTGCGGGGCATGACTCCCGCCTCCCTGAGCCTTGAGGCCAGGCGCTCAGGGCGTGATGGGTTTGGGTCCGATGAAGGGGTCCATGACAACAGCATCTCTCCGAGGAAGGGCTGTGCCCACTGCTGGGCGTCAGGGGGCCTGGCTCTGGTTAGGACTGTTTTGCTGTCTAGAGCCAGCCAGGAGCCAGGCCTGGTTGGGGGGAGAAGGGACAAGGGGTTCCAGCAGCCAGCCCGACAGCGCTCCCTGGCGGGAACATTGCATGTCCGCCAGTCCGTGTGCCACAGGGCTTCCCCACCCTCACTCAGAATGTCTTCCCAGAGCCCTCCACCCATTTCCAGCTGTTACCCCATCCTTAGCACCTCGCAGATGAGAAAAACGAAGCTGGGCAGGGAAAGTGGCCAGCCCCAGGTCACAGAGGACAATTCCAGGGTGGACATTGCTGTGTCACTTGACCCTCACCCCAGCCTGAGAGACAGGGGCTCTGAAGAGGTCCCTGCCCAAGCCATTCAGCTGGGGGGTGCTAAAGGCACCAGTGAGTGACCTGCACCACAGAACTTCAGAAGTTCTGGGATTTGACCAGTAGCCAAGGGTGAAACAGGCCGAGGCAGAGAGTGGAGCATTCAGGGTGGGCTTCCTGGAGAAGGGTGGCTGATCTGCATTTGGCAGGACAGGAAACGTCTGGATCTGGACAAGAGACCATGAGGAATATTCCCGTGGGGGGACCAAGAGGAGTGGCCGAAAAAGAAATTTCTTTCTTGCGCTTTAAAAAGGCAGAGGCTCTGCAGAGAAAGCCAGTCCCGGGTCACAGTTTTGTTTTGTTTTTCATTTTAATAATATATTTTATTTAACCCATATTTGTTGGGGTTCCCAAGACCACTCCCAAGGGAGGTGACTCACTAGGAGGGCTCAGCATACAGTTGTACCCATGGCTAAGTTGTTTTTTTGTTTTGTTTTGGTCTGTTGGGTTTGTTTTTTTTTTTAACAGCAAAAGGATACAGACTGAATCAACACGGGGGAAAGGTGTGTGGGGTGAAGTCCAGAGGAAACCAGACTCGAGCTTCCCGGAGCTTCTCCAGGTGCAGTCACACAGGACACGCTGAATTCCCGTAGCTGTGACAACACACGTGAGATACTGTCCACCAGGAAAGCTCCTTAGAGACTCAGTGCCGGACTTTTACTGGGCCTGTAGAACCTCTGCCAGCACAAACCCAAATTCCAGACTCCCCAGAAAGGGAAGAGCAGGAATTTAGCATAAACCACGTTTTTGTGCAGACAGTTGAGGCCCAGTGAGCCACTCTCACCGTTTAGGGGATGGTGGGAACCCTCCCAGGTCACAGGTTTCCAACAATTGCTCTGGACTCTTACACTATTTCAGATGATTTGCCATTAGACAAAGAGCGAACCTCTACGCAAAGCACACTCGTTTTTCTGCTTTTCCTCCTGCCTTGCTGGCTCTTCCGTTTAGGTCTCCTCCACTGGTTCCTTGACCTATCAGTTTTGGGGGGCCCTGGCTCAGCCTCCCCAGCTCTCCTCCTGTCACTCTCACATCCATCCCAGGGTCTTTCAGTCCCGTCTGTCGTGCAGGTGTCTCTCTCTGTTCAGCCCTCTCTGCATCCAGACGTCAGACAGGCACCTGGAACCTCACGTGACTGTCACCATGACCCTTATCTCTTCCCCGACACAAGACCCCCTTCCCCATCTATGGGATCATCACCCACCCATACACCAAGCCGTACACGGGAATCTCCCTGGCTTGTCCCTCCTTCCCCACATCAGCACCACTCAGGAGACCTCTCTCTGTTATCTCAAGCTGCATCCTTCTCTACCCACTCCTGTTTTCCCTCCATCCAGACCCCTCCACTGCCACCGCTGGGATGGCCGTAGTGACCTGTCTGGTCCATCTGCCTGCTCTCCTGTCCTTAGAGACCACGGTCCACACAGTGGCCAGAGGGAGCTCTTTATTTTATTTAATTATTATTTTTTTTGGCGGCGCCTCATGGCTTGTGGGATCTTAGTTCCCCGACCAGGGATTGAGCCTGCGCCCTCGGCAGTGAAAGCGAGGAGTCCTAATCACTGGACCACCAGCCAGGGAATTCCCTACAGGGAGCTCTTTAAAATGTGTGTCTTGGGCTTCCCTGGTGGCACAGTGGTTGAGAGTCCACCTGCTGATGCTGGGGACACGGGTTCGTGCCCTGGTCCGGGAAGATCCCACATGCTGCAGAGCGGCAGGGCCCGTGAGCCACGGCCACTGAGGCTGTGCGTCCGGAGCCTGTGCTCCGCAACGGGAGAGGCCACAGCAGTGAGAGGCCCGCGTACTGCAAGAAAAAAAAAGTGTGTCTTGCATCCCTCCCACAAGGACTGCCTGGTCCTTCCCGCCTCTTTCACTGGTCCCCTCGCTCTTGCTTCAGCCAGCTGGGCTTCTTCCACCAGCACCAAGCTCATCCCAGCCCAGCGCCTTGGCATTTGCTGTCCCTCCCAAACCTTCCCAGGTGAGGATGACAGCCTACAGGAGGCTGTGGCTGATGGGTCCAGAGCCAGCAGGACAGGCGCAGAAGGGAGGGAAGACGGCTGTGGGTGGGCACAGCAGGGACACACAGAGCCTGACAGGCTAGGCTGGAGCCCAGGAGGAAGGACTGGGCCCCAAGTTCATCTGTTCCATCTCCGAGCTTATACTTTTAATGATGGGCTGACCTGCAGGAGATGCTGGAGCCTTCTTCACAGAGCTAAGCACACACCCAGCCCAGGAGTGGAGAAGGCTCAGGGCGGGGAGGGGGGCGGTCTGGTGGGAGCTGGAGGTGCTGCGGTCCCACTGCCTGGCACCATCTCCGTCCCCTGCAGACCAGCATCACCTGGAGGGCCAAGGCGGGCGACACCATCTTCTGAGTGTCAGAGGGATGTGACTGCCACCCCCTTCCACCTTCACTCACACCGTGTGCAAACGCTCTCTTGGGGCCCAGCTTAACCCGAACTGCCCAGGGAAGGGAGTTCTGGGAACGGCATTTCATCTTAGGTGAGGTGACCGGGTACAGATCCATCACATCACCCCAGAGTTTGACCCTGCGCTGCGCCCTGGGGCCACAGGTCCCGCCTTCAGGGAATCTGTCATCCTCGTGAACAAGGACAAGTCAAACACGACTTAATACACATGTCAAGAAGTGCGGGCAAGGCGGTGGAGAGCCTGGACTGGTCCCCAGGGAGGGACATCCGGGCTGGATGGGGGGGCATGGAAGGAGGCTGACCGTGCAGGGCCAGGATCCTGGGGAGGGGCCAGCCCACGCCAGCAGCCAGGACCGGCACTTCTGGGCGTTGGCTTGGACGGAGCTCCCCTTGAGAGTGCAGGCTTTGGAGTGGAACCAGCCAGGGAGAATGACTGTGGACCCTGGCTCCAGGGGTGGCCTTGACTTTGCAGAACCTCACGCGCCCCTCTGGAACACAGGGCTGTTGGAAGAATTCAGGCCAACCCAGGTACACGCAGCGCCATATGCCTCGCCTCCAGCCCTGTGTTGGCTCTTCCTAAAATTGATGTTGTCATCAGATCCTGAAAAGTTCAAGGGGACGAGGAGATTTCCTGTGTCTTCCCAGTGGGCACTCTCTTTTTTAATGTTTAAGTTTTAGTTCTGAGTTGTTTTTTGGCTGCGTTGGGTCTCCGTTGCCGGGCGCGGGCTTCATCTAGTTGCAGTGAGCGGGGGCTGCTCTTCGTTGCAGTGTGTGGCCTTCTCTTGTGGAGCATGGGCTCTAGAAGTTGCAGCACGCAGGCTCAGTAGTTGCAGCACACAGGCTCAGTAGTTTCGGCATGCAGGCTCTAGGGCTCGTGGGCTTCAGTAGTTGTGGCGCACGGGCTAAGTTGCTCTGCAGCATGTGGGATCTTCCCAGACCGGGGCTCGAACCCATGTTCCCTGCATTGGCAGGCAGATTCTTAAGCACTGCGCCACCAGGGGAGTCCCGTCACAGACTCTCTTGAACTTGGGAGTTGCCTGAGTGCAGAGGGGCTGGGGCCCAAGGTTTGCAAGTGGGCCCTTCCTTCCGGGATCTCCCCCGACCCCCACTCCATCCTACCCGCACAACCTCATTCCCCACGAGGGCCTGTGGCCACCCCTGCCAGCTGTCCTGATTTACAGAAAAGGGCCGTGATTAATCAGCCAGTCAGCGCCGAGTGCAGCCGTGTTCTTTCATTTCCCTGCCCCCTGACCCCCAGCACAGTCCCAGGCAGCGCTGGGCAAGTGTATTAATCATGCACTTTAAAAATATTTAAAGGAGGAGCTGGGCCGGGAGCAGAGTCTCCTTTAATGGACTTGTTTTCAGCGGAGGGTGAGTATGCTAATTAGGAGATAAAACAAACTGGCTGTTTGAAATGCAAATGAGTCCGTGAGGCGCTCCTGGGGCCTTCGTCCCCAGCCTCTGCTTTGGAAGTTAAATCTTACATCTCCAGCCACTTCCTGCCATCGATTTTAACCAAAAAAGATAGTGGCTAATTCTGAAACTAAGAGGCGCTGGGTCTTGTTTTCTCCCCCTCTTCTTCTGCTTTTATTAGGAACAAGAATAAAAGTCCCCCTGCGGGCCCCGTGTGCGGAGAGACCCAAGCAGAGGCAGCAGCTCTGCACGCCTGCGGACCCCCACCCCGCCCCTCAAGTCCCTTCCTCTCCTTTCGCTCCGCCTCTACCTGGATCCGGGTTCCCCGACTGTCTCCCGTCTGCCTTCCTGCCCAGTTAAACCCTCTCCAACCTTCAAGTTGCCGGTGGGAGACTCCGGGAGGTATCGGAACACTTCCCAGCCTCCGGCATTTCCCTTTCGGAGGCCTCCGCGAGCCCCTCCCGCCCACTACCAAGTCTAAACCCCACCTCTGGTCGGGCCTCCCCAAGCCCACCCCACCCCAAAGGGCCTGACCCTCCAGGTCCTCCTCGAGTGCCCCTGACTCTCCTCCAGCTCCCACTCATCCACAGGACTCGGGATGAGTGTCACCTCCTCCAGGAAGCCCTCTCAGATCTCTTCCTGTGCCTGTTAGGTCCCTGGATGTGACACCTGTCTTGGGCGTGGCAGAGAACCTCTGTGTTCCTATATTTGTCATCTCCCCAGGACCAAGGGTTCCCTGGCGCAGGAGCTGTTTTCTTCCCCACTCGGCCCCCACCTGCTGGTCCAAAGCTGGCACTTAGTAAATCCTGTTGATCTGGGTTGACCACAGGGGAGGCCCATGAGCTCCCTCTACCAGTGACAGGCATCCTGCCAGCCCAGGGTCGACCGCCTGCAGCAAGACAGGTCTCAGAGAAGCACAGAAGTGCATTCATCCAAGAGGCGCCTAAATCCACCTCCTTGAAGACACAGCGCTTCACCTGCAGGGACCTGCTCCAAGTCTGCCCCTGTCGATCGATTGATGGGGAAGTCTCACCCCTTGCTTCTTTTCTAGATGTCAAGATTGAGTCTGCACTCCCAGGCACGGTCCAGACAGCCTGCCTCTTTGTGCATACAGGGGCAGAGCCCTCTTCGCCCAGCTCTACCTGGGCAGCCCTGCCCTTCCCCCTCCCACCTGTGGGGTCTCTCCAACATTCCCGAATCCCAGCTGCTCTCAGTATGGCCTCCACCTTCCCCGGACTGTTGCCCAATAAGAATATTAGGACATTAATACCATCTTCAGTTTCTCCCCCTCCCCCAACACCAGTCTCTCCCCCCACTCTGTCCAATCCACTGCATCTCACTCCTCCCAAGTCCTGATCAGACTGTGTCAGGTTGGATGGTCTGGGAAGCAGATGCTGAGAGGCAGTTAAGGTGCAAAAGTTTATGTGGGAGTCTCACTTAGGGAAGCAGACGGAAGAGGCAGGGAGGGGGGGAGGAGCCTCAGACCGCGATGCAGACCCCAAAGGACCTGTGCCCCGCGGCCCGTGAGCACTGGAGCAAAGCGTGTCCATCCCCGGAGACCCGTCCTGGGGACAGTTATGGCTGGGGCCACCCCGTTAATATGACTTCCGCTCGAAAGCTGATGACACTAACAGCTGGAAGCTGAAGGCTAAACACTGCTCCCAGGTGGACAGCAGTGCTTTATCCAAGGGGCTCTGAGCGGGCCCCCTCCTCAGGTCTTAGGCAGGGCTCCCCAGAGAGCAGGGCTTGTACAGGGAGGGGGAAGAAGGCTGCGAGGGCCACTCCCAGATGCTCCTGAAGTCAGCTGCCCCACAGGCACTGGTGCTTGAGCTTGGGACCTCCCGAAGGGCATCACGGGATGCATGTCAGACACATCACCTGGGGATGAAGGAGGGAGGATTCATCCAGCCACAGTGGCCCCATGGGGGTTCGCTTCCACCCACACTTCCTGGGTGCTTAGGCTTGGTGCTGAGCAGTTTCCACCAACACCCCCTGTCCCGTGTGGACCAGAGGCAAGGCGCCGTCCATTTGCACCTGTGTAAGGGTGACCAAGGTAGCAAGGCGCTGGTCAGGCAGCAGAAGAGATGGGAGATGGCAGCTTGTCCAGGGCCGAGGACAGATAGAGCTTGTTTGGGGACCCTAGTAAACTTGAGGGGCTTATATGCACATCCAGGAGGAAAGTCACATCCGGATGTCTCTTTAACCATCTGTAGTTGGGGAGATGCCAGACTGCAGACTTAAATGCGGGACGACATGAAAAGCCATGGAGGGGCCAAGCTCACCTAACGAGGGAACAGACAATATGTATTTGGACTGAGACTTCAGGGCTCCCTCAAGGTCGAGAGATGAGGAGGAACAAGCCAAGGAGGCCAGGAGACTCTGCAGGGACGAGACAGCCAGGAGAGCAGCCGCCCTGTGGTCCAGGTATGGAGGGAGGCCGGTCTCGGATGGGGGCTCCCCTTTAACTGCAGGGAGAGCAGAGGATCTGGCTGTCCAGTGGGCGTATTTGGTAGTGGGAAGGCTGTTTTCTTCCGATGCTCTTTCCTAGCTCTTTTCTCGGTGTAATAAGAGGCAAAAAGTTGGGAGAAATTCGAGGAGGCTGTTGGGACGTTGAGGAGAGTGAAGATGAGAAAGTCTTCCAGGAAATGGTGGGAAGTGGATGTTGTGGGTTCTCTTTCATTCAGCGTGTGTGTGTGTGTATGTGTGTGTGTGTGTGTGTGTATGCACGCCCCAGGGATCCTCACCCAGGCTTATTCCCAGGCTGGAGTCAGGAGGCTGGTGGAGTGTTGTAATGAGGCTCAGGGTACAGCTTCGTTCAGTGGAGAGCATCTGGGGTCACATCTAGTCCTGGCTGTATTTGTCACGTAGAAAAGTCACTTTCAGCCTGTTGTGCCTCTGTTTCCTCACCTGTAAAAGGCACATGCTGGGCTCCTGGAGTCCAGCTCCATCTCGCAGGTCTAGGAGACCACACCTATGCTACACGGACAAAGTGGTCATATGCTGTTCTGACTTTGATCGTAGTCGGTGTTAATTGCACCTGCACAGAAGCTGTTCCCATCACTGGAGCAGCTCCCAGAAAAACCAGAATCCATGAGGTTTAGGGAGGACCGTGGCTACCAAACTCCAGCTTGCACAGATGGGTGGGGGGGCACCACCCAGAGCAGAGGGGGCGGCTTCCAGGACTCCTCCCTGAAAAGCTCTTCCAGCTCCAGAAGGCCGTGTAGCCACAGGCTGACAGCTTACTCTCCGGGGATGGGACACGGTCAACCCTGCTGGGTGAGTGGTCAGCCTGCACACTGCATCTGCCCCCCTGCTGCTCACAGCTCCAGTGGGGGGACTGTCCGGGTACTGTTTGTTACATGCTCAGCACGGTACCGGGCACACGTAGGGTCTGGCACCCATTTGCTGAAGGGCTGGACAAGGGCAAGGCGTCTGGGGGGTGACTCTCTGTCTTGTCTCCCTCCCCCTCTGTTTCCCCTTCTCTGGTCTTTGCCAGCACATCCCGCTGTGTCCCTCTGATAAATGGCCAGCTCCTTGTTCACAGGAGGGCCATTTGGGGGGCCCTGCAGGGAGCTGTGTAGGGCCTTGTTCTGCCTGACACCTTTATTAATCGCTCGCCTGGAAGATAAACAGCTTGTTAATTAAATTTGCAGATGTTGCTAAATTCGGAGGTGTTTTGATTGTTCAGTCCCAGGAAGATAGAATGGTCCCACACTGGGTCTGGGAGGAGTCAGCCTGAACTGGGCCAGGACGTGGGTGTTTAGGCTGCGTGGTCACGGTAAGAATCACGGCCAGCTTTGCTGCCCACTTGCTCTGTGCCAGGCACTGCAGGAACTGGGAACTGGGGGCCTGGGTGCCAGCTACTCACACCCCAGGGGCTTGGAGCATGTTCCTTCCCTTCTCCAGGCTGCCATTTGCTCATCTCTGCAAGATGGGACCTTCAAGGCTGTGGCCTTTGTGAGCCTCAGTCCAGGGGGTGGTCAGGGAGCCTCTCTGGGGAAGTGGGGGGCAGTCAGCCAACCTGGATCTTAGTGGGAACCTCGGGGACCTGGTAGGTTTAGGGAGGGTTGAAGATTCAGATCTTAGCTGTTTGTAGGGGTGTGGAGGTCTAAAGGTCTGTGGGTCTAGGAGATCAGGGGTGTCTGGGGAGTCCGAGGGTTCTGAGGAATCTGGGGTCTCAGGAGTCTAGAAGGGTCTGAAGATGGGGGACAGTTTGTAGGGTTGTAGACCCTGGTATGCTGAGGAGCTGAGGAGTTAGGGTCTGAGGACTGGGGTTTGGGAAAGCTGGAAGTGCTGGGGGTCTGGGAGATCTGGGGGCCCTTGGGGATCTGGGTCTGAGGATTTGGGGGGGGTTGGAAGATACGGAGCCTTGGGCTCTCTGAGGGTCAGAGTCTTAGGGTCTGGGGCTCCAGGATGGTTTAAGATATGGGAATCTAGTGTCTGGGGAATTCCTGGATCTGGGGGCTCCAGAATTTAGGGATGGGGAGCCTGGGGGAACAGGGATCCTGGGATCTGGGATCTAAAGGTGCCTGGGAGTTGGGGGTCTGCGGTCTCAGATAGTCTTGGGGGTCTGGGAAGCCGAAGGCTCTGGGAGGGTTTGACGGGGTGAGGTCTGTAGAAGCCGGAGTTGAAAGCGGAATGTGGCCCAATATCGCCACCTAGTGCGCCTCCCTCTGCATTACAGCCAGCGAGGTGGAGGCGGCGGGGGCGGGGAGCGGCCAGGATCGCAGCTGTCCAGCCCTCCTGGCATCACCTCTCCCCTCTCGGGGCCTGGAACCTCCCAGGTGCTCAGCGCCCTGCAGGGAGGAGGAGAAAGAGCAGAATCTCCAGGTTTACAAACGTGCAGGCCGGGAGCGCTGAGGTCTGGTTCACCAATGCGCCTCCAGCGCTTGCAACAGCACGTGGCGTGCTGTGGACGCGCAATGCGTGTTTGTTGAACCAGGAAACTGACATTTTCCAAGCAGTTCATCTGACAAGGGCAGCGCTTACCACCTCTGCATGTGTACACGCAGACACACCTTGCTTTGAAAGTCAGGCGTCGTGCAGGTGCTGAATTGGAACAGGATTTTGGAGACATTATCCTAAGATTCTGCCTGAGTAAGGACTGCCCACTCCCGCGCCCCCAGGACGTCTGCCGTCCACCTAATTCAGAGCCTGTGGCCCGGCAGGACTCACGTGACAAGTCTTAGTTTCAGCGCTGCTTCCCAAGCTCCTGGGCTGTGCAGGGCCTGGGTCTCCGTTCTGTCTCGGCTACGAGAGGAGAGGGGACCGGCAAGTAGGGACCGTCCCGCAGTGTGGACTGGGTGGTGACAGGCACACAGGTGGACGGGAAGAGAGGGGGCGGGACTTCGGCACCTCCAGGGAGTCGGCCCCTCACAGGAGAGGCAATACCAGAGCCAGAATGAGCGTCAGAGAGAAGCCGAGTAGAGGGAACACAGCAAGAGCAAAGACTTCCTTGGAGTCACTGTAGAAGCAGCGCGGGGGCTGGAAAGGCTGCGAAGAGGCGAGAGGCTGGAGCTGAGGCTGAAGGGAGGCTGGGGCCAGGCCTGGGGCGGAGGACCCCTGGGGGGCAAGGGGCTGGGACATGGTGGGAGAGTTCCTTTAGAGGGAGTCCTGGTTGCTGGGAGGGAAGTGGCTGGGCAGGGAGGCTGGAGACGGGGCCAGACCAGGGGCTACGCATTCATCTGAGAAGAGGTGACAGAGGTCCTATAATAATCAGAGTAATAATATATTTTAAAAATTTTTAAAAATCTTATGAAGTTTAGTTGATTTACAGTGTTGTGTTAATTTCTGCCATACAGCAAAGTGACTCAGTTATATATATCTTCTTTTTCATATTCTTTTCCATTATGGTTTATCCCAGGATATTGAACATACTTTCAATATAGTGCTAACCAGAATGATAGTAATGCTATCAATAATTATGCTAACAAGTACTGAGTGCTTACTGGGTTCACTGACTCATTTACTGCTTTCAACATCCCCCTGTTGTTGAGGTTAAGCCACTTGTGCAAAGTCACCCAGCTGTGTGGCTCCAGAGCCCGTAATCCCTCCGAGCTACTGAGGTGAAGAGGAAGGGACACCTGGGGACACCTGCAGTGGCCTTATGCCCTCCAGCACAGCGTCCTAGCCTTCTTTCCCTTTGTCAGGCCTGCCACCTGTAAGTTTCCTTCTACAGGATCGACTCCTCAGGCTTGTATGCAGACATGTTTACCAGGACCCGCTCTCTGCCAATGCTGTGAGCCCACCCTCCCATTCCCCCTGGATTTAGAGGGAAGGCTGTATTTTACCAAGAAGCAGGGATGCCAGCCATCTCTCTGTCATGCAAGACAGACCGGGGATGGCAGAGGATTAAATTCCTATGGATGTGAAGTGCAAAATGCAAGTTAATTTCCTGCAGGAAAGGAAATCCTTGACACTTCAGCCAGATGATGGTGGCTCCAGATGGGGGTGGGGGAGGGAGGTGAGCTATGAAGGCAGCGAGAAGGTGGGGAGCTGGCTGCCTCAGCATTTGGTCATGACCCAAAACAGACTTTTCCGAGGGGACGCACGTGAGTAGATCAGATGACAGAGGTGCTGCTCAGAGACCCCAAATCCTCCTCTTTTGACAGCTCTCGTGGGCTTGGCCTCCACGAGATACAGGGATTTATCTAAGGCGCTGTATTAGCTCTAAACGGTGGAAAGGAAACTGTTGGGGTTTCCAGGATGTAACGAGCAGGAGTGCAGAACAGCACCGATTTCACATGAAAATATTTTGGGGGAAAAATCAATTATAAGAATTTAACATGCATGTATTACAGATATTTTTAAAACGGTTTTCAGAGGAAAACCACATTATTTTCTTCATGTTGATATAATATACAGTATTCTTAAGTCCAGGAAGAAATCATGGCTTTGATCAGAGATTCCCAGAGGATGTGAAATGCTCACCTTGGCTGGGATGGTTTGTGCGGCTCAGCTCTGCCACTAGAGGGCGGCAGCACCCGTGGTTTTAACCCTAAGGTCTTGGCCTTCTGTCCTTGGTGAGGGGGGCAGGATACTTGGGGGATTTTGAAGGGAGGGCAAGAGTGCAGTGCATCTTGATTACCAACCAAGATGGTAAAAGTTTTACTTCTGTGCACCAGAAACTACGATATGTCATTTAAGCAGCATTATAAGCCCATAAGGAAGGTATTTTGAGGATCAGAGAAGTTAAGGAGTTTGCCTGAGGTCACTCAGCTAGTAACTGACAGAGCTGGGATTTGAACCCAGGTCTGCCCGACCCCGAGGCGGGGGGTCTTCATCACCAAGGGCCCTCTGCCCTCAGGTCAAGGTCAACATAAAGATCCCTGGACCCCCGGGCTTTCTGCAGTGCAGTTTTCTTCCATAATCTGATGCAAATGTGCATCTCAGCCCTCTGCTTGCCCCTTCCCGGGCCCAGCTGGGGAGCAGCAGCGGGATCCCTGAGTAAAACAAAAGCCAAAGCAAAGTGCAGGAGCTGACGCAGTTCCTGTCTCCTCTCCCCTGGCAAACCAGCCGGGCTCTGCTGGCAGCACCACTGGCCTGAGTGCAGGGAACTCCAGGCCGTGCCGTGGGCCGTTTGGGCAGATCCTCACCCTGCCTTTGACCACATCAAGAGCCAAGCTGCATCTCATGCTGACGGGACTAGGGCAAGAGCAGGCAATAGTTTCCCCCATGAAATAAACAAGTGATGGAGGATGGAGGGAATTCCTTGGTGGGTCCCCAGTTTCTGTTAAAAGCAGCTTCAACACATGAAAAGATGCTTAACATCGCTAATTATTAGAGAAATGCAAATCAGAACTACAATGAGGTCTACCTCGCACTAGTCAGAATGGCCATCATGGAAAGTCTACAAATAATAAATGCTGGGGAGGGCGTAGAGAAAAGGGAACCCTCCTACACTGTTGGTGGGAATGTAAGTTGGTGCCGCCACTATAGAGAACTCTATAGTTCTCTATAGTGGTTAAGGAACCACTATAGAGATTCCTTAAAAACATAAAAATAGAACTACCATATGATGATCCAACAATTCCACTTCTGGGTATTTATCTGGAAAAAATGAAAACACTAATTTGAAAAGATACATGCACCCCAATGTTTATTGCAGCACTATTTACAATAGCCAAGACATGGAAACAACCTAAATGTCCATCGATAGATGAGTGAATAAAGAAGGTGTGAGATATATATACAGTGGAATACTACTCAGGATAAAAAAATGAAATCATGCCATTTATAGCAATATGGCTGGACTTAGAGATTGTCATACTAAGTAAGTCAGAAAGAGAAAGGCAAATACCATATGATATAGCTTATATGTGGAATCTAAAATATGACGCAAATGAACTTATCTATGAAACAGACAGACTCACAAAGAGAACAGACTTGTGGTTGCCAAGGCAGAGGAGAGTGGGGGAGGGAAGGACTGGGAGTTTGCGGTGAGCAGATGCAAACTATTATATAGAGAATGGATAAACAACAAGGTCTTATCGTATAGCACAGGGAACTGTATTCAATATCCTGTGATATTGACTCCTGATGGTCCAGTGGTAAAGAATCCACCTTCCAATGCAGGGGACATGGGTTCGATCCCTGGTGGGGGAACTAAGATCACACATGCCGTGGGGCAACTAAGCCCACTCGCAGCAGCTACAGACCCCGCGCGTCACAACTACAGAGAAGCCTGTGTGCCTCAACGAAAGATCCTGCATGCCGCAATGAAGATCCCATGTGTCGCAACTAAGACCCAAAACAGCCAAAAATAAAATTTTTTTAAAAGTAATTAATTAATTAAATATTTTTAAAAAATCCTGTGATAAACCATAATGGAAAAGACTATGAATAAAAAAGCAGCCTCAGCCTTCCAGCTGAGTCTGAACGACCAGGTGACCAGGCAACCTAGGGTGAGAAGCATGGAAGGGGGAGCAGGCAGGGCTGGGGGGCGTGCCATGCTCTGAGCAAGAGCCTTCGGAGCTAGGGCATGAATGGAAGGGATGAGAGAAGCAGAGGGAGGAGAAGGGCCATGAAGGAGAGAGCATTTTCCACCTCCAGCGTGATAACAGCCCCCACTCAGGGACACCCCGCTGCCGGCACCATGCTGGGCTCTGAGCCTGCTGGATTGCCTCTCCCCCAAACTTGAGGCGTCCTGTCCCCATTTTACAGATAAGAGGACTGAAATGCAGGCAGACGTGCTAACCTGCTCAAGGTCAAACACCACCCAGGCTCTGTCATCCTGCAGGCCTGCTGTCCCTGTTCCTCTCCTACCCGCCCAGCCTGTTGTGCTCAACCAAGCACATGTGCAGAACTCCTCCACCACGAGGGTCAGGTCTTCTCTCCAGAAGACTCCTCCATCCTTCCTGCAAATCGATCCTTGGTGGGGACAACCCATGCGTATTCTGAGCATCCCTGAACCCAGGCTAGGACGCCTGATACAAACTCTCTCACCACCATCCCCTCCCTCCCGGCAGCCAGGGCTCCTTGGATCTGCTTCCTGCCAGGGTGTGAGTGGCCTGGCCCGACCTCGATGCCCAGGCAAGCGAGGATCTAACTAGCCCTGATCTCAGGCTGAAGGGTTGGGGGAGGGGGTTGGCCTTGAGAGAAGAGCATTCCACAGGGTGATGGGCTTGGTGAGTCTCAGGAATCAAGACCAGGGCCCCGTTATGACTGTCATGGGCCCCATGCACTTGAAATAGCAAATGTTACATTTGAAGACTGCACTGGTATAAAAGCAAATAGAATCCAGACCGGATTCATTAGTATATATTGGTTATGATTCTATTCTTTTTCCCTCTGACGTAAAAACCCATTGAAATGAAAATATTTTCAGAGGGCCTAGAAGTGACTGGTCTTAGGCCTGTGTGCCCAGCGGGGCCCTGGTGGCCGGGACCGGGGTGGGGAGGGAGGGATCACGGCCAGGTGAGGAGGACACGACGGCACCCGGAGAGCAGGCTGGGGCCGCAGCCTTGCCACACCCTCGTGAGCTGTGTGGCGGGTACGGCTGGAGTGCATTCTTGCCCTCTCTGAGCCTCTCATTTTGCCTACCAGGTAGACTAGGGCAGAGGTGACAGGAGAGGCTGGGGACAGGGGGGCGCGTGCTGGGTACACAGGTGAGGGCAACACAGTCCGGAATCCCTCCCCTCCCCCCCAGCAGAGGAGGAAAGGGGGCCCATGGTGAGAATGCTCTTTGCCCCGTGGGGCCTGGCAGGCTCTGGTGAGGGAGGGGGCATCCTGGCTAGGTGGACAGGCACACACTGGGGACCTGTCAAACACCCCCTCCTCCACCGACACCACCTCTCTGAGCCTGGACTTGGCAGTGGCGTGCCCTCCACAGATGTGTGGGCAGCTGCGTGCTCCTCCCGGCCACCCCTCAGCAGCACCCCCAGGACTCCCTGGGGTCTGCCTGGCCCTTGGCCGGATTTTAGGCTGTTGTGACTTCATTCAACATGGGCGCTTGGGGATGCCCAGGCCGGAGGCCCCGGTCAGGCTTGTGCAGGAGGCTGAGCAGGGGCTCACACATGGCCTCTGGAGGACCATCTTTGACCACACAGGTCAGGCTCAGGGACCCAGGACACCTGGTCCTTCCTGCACGGACCAGGAGCCCTCTGCCCCTCACCAGAAGCCTGCAGCCTGGGCAGAGTGATGCCAACAGTCCTATTGAGAAGGCAGGTGGGGACAGAGGCCAGCAAAGACCTGCCAGATGCCGGTGGGAGGCTTCAGCGAGGAGAGGCAGCTGCCAGAAGCAGCAGGACTGTCCCCCCAGGCTCAGCTCTGGCTGGGGGGTGCCCTGTGCCAGCCACTCACTCAACACCCAGGGAGAGCCTCTGGGGCTACCGTGGAGATGGGCACCTGGGTGGACGAGGCAGGCTCACTTCCAGGCAACAGCTGAGGACAGAATAAACTGGTTGGTTAGAAATCAGGGGTCAGCTGGAAGGGTCCAGACAGCCAATAATGTGGTAATAATAATAATAGTTACTACTGATTCATCGTGTGCCAGGTGCCACACAGTGGATCAAGCACTTTGCACATTTTCTCTCGTTTAGTCCTGATAATAACCCAAGGAGGAGAAAACCGAGTCAGTGGGAGACTGACGTCAAACAACTTGTAAACCACAATAAAAACAGTTGGAGAAAAAAATAGTCACAGTGTCTCACAGTTCTGAAGGGGGCAAAGGGGGCAGACCACTTCCCACTCAAAAATGAACAGTAACCAGAAGATGGAGTCATAAGCAAAAAGCAAGTAAGTATGGGGGACTTCCTTAGTGATGCAGTGGTTAAGAATCCCCCTGACAATGCAGGTGACACAGGTTCCAGCCCTGGTACGGTGAAATCCTACATGCTGCAGAGCTACTAAGCCCGTGCGCCACAACTACTGAACCTGCGTGCCTAGAGCCTGTGTTCCACAACAAGAGAAGTCACCACAATGAGAAGTCCGCACACCACAACGAAGAGCAGCCCCTGCTCGCCACAACTAGAGAAAGTCCCTGCACAGCAGCGAAGACCCAATGCAGTCAAAAATAAATTAAAAAAAAAAAAGGCAAGTAAGTATGGATCAGAGGAGGAATTCCATCCAGAGGCCCAAGGGGAATGGAGTAAAGGGAAATCAGATAAATAGTCCTTCATATTAAAAAAATTAAAGGTAACATGGCTTCTTAGGGAAAAAAAGGACAGTAGATATGAAAGAGATTGGAGCAGAGATATAAAAATTACATCAGAAGGAGGGGAAAAGTGAACTGGAGGAGCTCAGGAAAGAAACAGAAAGAAAAAGAAAATTCTTACAGAGAGAAAAGCCACATTAGAAGCAAAATAAAGGGGAGGGGATAGTGAAAGATAAAGTGGAAAAGAACAGTGAAATGAAGTGATTAGGGAGCAGATAAGAGATATAAGGGGATGATTCTTTGGAAAAAGAAAACAGAATAAATGAATTTTAAAACCAATAAAGTGTTAATAGAAGAAAACCTTCCTGAAATGTGGAAAGGTTGAAATGGTCACAGCAAAAAGTTTCCATTATGTCCCAGTGAAAATGACAACAGTCAATATGAAGACATGCCCTAATAAGTTTGCTGAGCATCCAGAAATGGTCCTGAGAGTTACCTACAATTAGGAGGAGAGGCCAGGATGGGGGAGTAGGCAGACAAAAATCACAACTGCTTACAAAACAGCTATGGCTGAGAACCACCTGCAGATGAGCAGAAAAGAAGGGGCAGAGATGCTGTAAAGTCAAGACCCACACCCCTGGGTGGGCAACCCACAAATGGGATGACAATCATAATGGCAGAGGTCCTCCCCAAGGAGCCAGGGGTCTGAGCCCACATCAGCCTTCCCAACTCTGGTCCTGCACCAGAAAGATGGGCCCCCAGAGCATCTGGCATTGAAGGTCAGCAGGGCTTGCGTACAGGAGAGCCGGAGGGCTGTGGGAAATAGAGTCTGCTCTGAAAGGGCTCACGAAACATCTCACATGTTTAAATGCTTAGTACAAACAACAAGGTCATACCATGTAGCACAGGGAACTATATTCAATATCCTGTGACAAACCATAATGGAAAAGAATATATGTATGTATAACAATCACTTTGCGTACACCAGAAACTAACATAGCATTGTAAATCAACTATACTCCAATAAAATAAATTTTTTTTAAATGCAAAAAAATGCTTGGAACAAAATCAGAACTTGCACTTGTAGGTTAGATATACTAGAAGCAAAAATTCCAATGCAAATACCCAGGCATGTTGATTAAAATAAAACAAACATCATTTGAAATGACTACCTGAACATATAAGGGATTGAGGAAACCCACTGGGACCAAAAGCTAAGAGGGGCTGAAAGTTGAGTGACAGGTGGGCCACCCTGGAAGCACCTGGAAATTCCTGAAACCCACAGTCACTCATTTTAACAGCCATACAGAGGGAAGACCAGGCACTGGGCCCATGAAGTCAAGATGGAGCGTCAGGACTGAGACCCCTGGGAAAAGCAAGGATTCCTGAAGAGCTGTGTCCCCAGGGAAAGGTGTGGGGGGTGGGCTGGGTATGAGCCAGTAAGAAAAAATAGAAAAGGAGGGGGGAGGGGAGGGGGAGGAGGAGGGCAGAGGGGAGGGGAGGGGAGGAGGGAGGAGAGGAGGGGAGTAGGATGTGGAGGAGGAGGGGAGGAGGGAGGAGGGGAAGAAGGAGGAGGAGGAGGATGGGAGGGGAGGAGAAGGAGGGAGGAGGCGAGGGGGAGGAGGAGGAGGAGGGAGGGGGAGGGGAGGGGGAGGTGGAAGGGGAGGGGAGAGGAGGGGAAGGAGGGGAGGAAGGGGGAGGAGGAGGAGGGGGTGGGGGAGGGGAGGGGAGAGGAAGGGAGGGGAGGAAGGGGGAGGAGGAGGAGGGGTGGGGGAGGGGAGGGGAGGAGGGAGGAGGGAAGGGGGAGGAGGAATAGAAGGAGGGAGGAGGTAGAGAGAGACTTCACCTCCTCCCACCAGTCCGCAGAACATTTAAAGACAGAAACCGGTCCTCACATGGACCTTGGGTCTGAGTTCACACTCCCCCGAAGCACATCCATGCTGAGAATGATTTCAGTGCACTTCCAAGACGCCGCCCCCCAGGGCTGCTGGTAGAAACCAACCCAGAGCTCCCCCAGGATCCACCCCAACCCAGGCTTCTTGGGACCCCACAGACAGAGGCCGGCCCACTGTGAACTCACCAGGAAAATGGAGCCAACGTAGCAGAAATACTCCATCCCCAGCAAGTGTCAGCAGGATCAGCAAATGTTAGCCTGAGACCACCAACGATGGTGGCATAATGGAATGATTAGGAACTGAGTAAAAAGTAGTATGTTTTCAATGTTTACAGAAATGAAAGGGGAAACTGAAAACACAAGCAGGGAACACAAGACAATCGAACAGATTTCACAACCAAATACAACATCTCAAAATATAATTTATTCATTTTTTAAAAGGGGAGAAGTAGCTTAAACATCAAATTAGGCATGGGTGCAAAAGAATTAATGAATTGGGGAAAAGGGGTTGACGGAATGACCCTTAAAGAGATGGAAAATAAGTCGGAATTCCCCTCAGGCCCATTTGGAGAAGAGCTGTCAATACCAACCCGGGTCCTGGGGCCCTGTCATTGATGAAATTTTCAACAACTGGTTAGGCTAGATTAGTCCCCATCCCTCAGAGCAGACAAGTCCGGACAGAACAGGCCCTAAGCTGGAGGATGTGGGCAGAGCCACCTGTGCCCCACTAAGCCTCCCCTGGGCCAGCCCCTGAGTCAGCTTTGAGAGGGGACAGGGGATAATTTTAGGGGGTGAGATTAGGCTCTGTGATTGGAACCTCACGCTCCCCCTTAAAATCTTCAGTGTATCTATCACCCAGGAATTTACCTAAACCTAAGTCTTTTGGGAAGAGATTCCAATTCCAGTCCATTCCGTATGGGCAAATCACTTCTCAGATTTATCTGTGCAATGACCGCACCTCTAGGGGCCCCGTGAGGTCTAATATTCTATTACTTTATGACAATCTGAGATGATGGGTTCCAGATGTGTCCTATTAGCTCAACTGCTATACTCAGGGTGAGTCAGAGACCAAGGGATGCTTAGAAAGATCTCTGCTGACGTCTGCTTATTCACAGAATCTGAAATTCCACCATTAGAGAGTCATTTGTTTGGAGATAAACACTGCCCCACTTAGATTCCAATAAAATTTTTTTTAATCCAATCGCCCTGGGGAAGGGTTAGATAATAATTAAAGCCAGCATCCATCATAATGCCTTGATATATTTTAACAGATTCTTTTCGACAAAAGCACACTCTCTGAGATGGATTCGATGGTGGGAGGATGGAACAGAAGTGTGGTGGATCAGTCCTACCTAGGATAAGGCGAGGGGCCTGGCGGGACCCTGGGATGCAGGAGTACCAAAACTGAAGGTGAGGGTCCAGAGCCTCGGTCCTGCCCGGCCTTGCGAACCTACTACCCCTCACATCTCGCTCTGGACGCCATACCCCACTTGACCAGCAGGTGGCAGTGCAGGGTTGAAAATGAGCATCTCGGGGGGATTTCAGAGACTATCTGCGTTCACCTGGCTTCTTTCTAAGGCAACCTCTGTGTTCATTCTGGAGGATGGAACCACAGGGCCCAGGGCAGCCAGGTGTGGGATACACTGCAGAAGCCTTGGGGACTCGGACCCTTAGCTCTTGGGAGGTGGGCGTGGCGTCGGCAGGAGGGGAGAGTCCTGTCTGATTGGGGGAGGGTCATCTGGAGGATGAAAGGAGATCTTAGAGGTGAAGACCCCTTTACAGCCTTCTTGGGGCTGCACTGTTGTGGGTCGGGGGGGGAGGACATTACAGGGAGCTCACAGCTTCACACGTGGGAGACTGGGGTGGGGGTGGGTCTCTGTGCAGAGCAGCAGGGTGCCCCGTGAGGTTGGTGCTACCCGGGACCTCAGCTCAAGGGGAGGGGCGGCTGGGAGGGGGGGCCCGGCCGGGGTGCAGACATCTCCCCTCAGACCGCTTCTCTCGTGTCTAAGACACGCTGTTCGTAATCAGATGTAACAGCAGCCTGGACGGGAGGCCGGCCTTGCAGTCAGGCTGATGAAGGTTCAAACCCAGGCCGTGTCATTTACCAGCCAAGGGGCTTACACCCTGCGAGCCTGTTTTCTCGTTAGTTTCCTGTAAATGCATACAAGCTCCTCTGTTTCCCTTCCTGAGAGGAATAGCCCTGCCCTCTCTGAAAGGGGCTTCTGATCTCAGGAGGGGTGTGCAGGTTAGCGGGGCCCACTCTCTGAGATCACCACCCCCACCTCCCGCCCCGCCCCCCTCCGCCGCCCCAGGCATCCTGTCCCGTCCAGAGATGAGACCGTTGGGGCTCAGGGCGAATGAGGGTGAGCTGCGCCCTCTGCTGGCCGAATCAGGAAAGGCGCCGGTGGGCCCTTCGGACGGAGGGAGAGCCCCAGGCTTGGCTGTGGCATTGCCCAACTCTCCTCACGCTGGACAGAAGCCTGAGATGCCGGCTGAGGTAATAGGGAAATAAGGGTCCAGATTCCGCCGGCACCCACAGCTTCTGTCCCCCCGAAGCAGGAGTCCTGCCTTCTCTTTGCGCCTGGCCCCTCAGTCTCCCGTGACTTCTCTCCATGTCCTCTCCGGCAGCATCTTAACCTTTTCCAGAAATAGTGCACATCGTGGGAGACGTGTGTGTGGCACAGGGCAGGGGGAGGGGGTGCCCCTTCCCTCCCTCTAATCTCAGTGTCAGCCTGGCCATTGGAGTACTCTGTAACCAGACGCTGGCTGGGGTTCTGCTCTGAGGGCGGCTCCTGCTCAGAGGCAAGTGATTTGCAAATCAAATTGGTGGGGCCAGAACATTCCCTTCCTTAGCTGAGCAGTTTCCAACCAGGGCATGCAAATGCGCCGTCTGGGTATAATGGCCCTTGCAGGGATGGTCGGGGGCACTGCCGGGAGAGATGGAAGGGCGCTCGGCAGGAACACTGACTTAACATTGCCCAGATGTCATGAGAAGTGAGGATGACCGGGCCCTGCTCACCCTGCCGCCTCTGTCTCTCCATCCTCTGGCAATTTCTTTCCTCTCTTTCTATCTATCTATCTATATATCTATAACTTATTTTTAAAAACAATTTTATTGGAATATAGGTGCTTCATGGAAATCTTCCTGCTATTTCTAGCCCCTAACTTCTAACACTCCCAGATCCTTCTCTCTCTCTCTCAATCCTAATCTCATTTGCTCTCGAGCCCATTCCAAGCTCCAGTCCTCCCACGGCAAAGCCTCTTTGATAGGCAGGCATGGCTGAGGTCCTTCTTAACTCTTCACGTCTGCAAATCCCACTGCCTTCTCCCAGCTCTGCCCCTGCTAACTGTGCGTTTCCCCTTGAGCATCCACCCCTACCCCCACCCACCGTCTCCTCAGCTGGGAGAGGCTGCACTGATCCTGACCTTGAGATGGTCACCAGGATGGATGAGCAGGAAGCGCCTCACCCGGCTGGGGCACAGCAGTTGCTCAGCAAACACTGTGCCGTTGCCTGAGGAGGTCCTGGCAACGGCTGGGTGGGGAAGGCGGGCAGGTAGCTGTGTTGGGAACCTCTTCTTCCCGTATCCAGTCTGGAGTTGGCACATCCAAGTAGGCCCTGAGCAGCTGTGATGTGTCACAGCATCAGGTATGAGGTCGGTGCTGCTCCATGGCCTCAGACAGAGCAACCCTGGGGCCGGTTGGTAAGTGCTTCTCTGGACTTAGCAGCCCTGCAGTACTTTGGGTTCGTGGGAAGTGAGGCCCTTTAAAATCTGTGCGTGGAGAGTCACAGGGCAAAGCGGGAAGAAGCTGGGGGTTTTCTAACACATTTACAGCCCTGGGTTCCTCCATCTCTTGAGCCAGCACTTCACCTGGCACAGACCTGGGCCCCCGCGAATGCTCTCCCCTGGGCCTCAATCTCTCAGCGAAGCTGTTCACTGCTGCTTCATCTCCCATCAGAGAAAAGGGGATGGGCACCTGTCTCCAGGAGTGCGGGGATTGCTGATGCCAGCAACATTCCTGTGAGTTGCGCTGGACAGAGGGTTAGCAGGTGCATGAGGGCCCAGCTCTTTCGGCATCCCGGGGTAATGGGGTCGTGCTTGGAAAAATATGCAGCTGGATGCAGTGTGGGCAGCTGTCCAGGAGCATCAGCTTGGGTTTGTCACTTGCTCCCTCCTCCCACAAAGCCAAACAGAAACCATTTGAGTTTATACTAAGCCTCTGTAGCACAGACAGTCTGCATACGAGGGCTCTGTGTTTACACGTTTAGCTGACTCCGTCCAGTGTCTCTGACAGAGCCATGGGGCTGGGATGACGGACACAGAGGTGGACGTGTGGTGATGAGAAGCAATCACCCAGGAACCAGCAGAGAAGGTCAGGACGAGGTAGGGGAGGCTGGCCTGGCCCTTGATGGTCGCTGCAACTGCCTGTGGCCACAGCCTTTTTCTTCCTGCACCTCGGTTGCCAGGCAGTCAAGTTTGACAGCATGGGTTTTAAGGGTTATGCCAACTGTGATTTGGGGAACCACTGAGAAGCGGAGAGAAAGAAAGTGTGATAAAAAATTACCCAGGGCTACAACTATCAGAACAGGGATCAGGATTGTGGTGTTTTCCATGTGGCAGCATCACATGCCGTGTGCTCTAGCCAAGCCATAACGCCCTCTGGCTAGAGGATTTTTCCTGTGTTTTAGCCTGGAAGCAGGGACTAGACTGTGCCTGGAAGCAAATGAATGGTTTGTGGGTGGACAGGCCTTGTGGGAAGCTCGAGATGCCCCGCAGGGCTGGTGGGTGAGATGCAGGGCTAGGGGACGTAAGGCATGGACTTTGGGCTCAGAGAGTTGCCAGGGGCTTCACTGTTCCCATTTGGAAGATACGGAAACTGAGGCTTAGAAAGGTTTCTGTAACTAGTCCAAAGGCAATGAAGTGGAATTCAAATTCAAGTGCATTTGCCTCTTCTAGCCACTGGATATGGCATCTCTGGGGTGGAAAGAGTAAGGCAAAATATATGAGTATATGTGCTAAGCTGTCAATTAATTTGCCTGAATGCAAATATGGAGTTTGTTCGCTTAAGGGGTTGAAACTGAGGAGAGGTATGCAGGTTTTATGGCAAAGAGCTCGGAGAGACACGTGGATCCCTGAGTGCCCGGCAAGCTGCAGCTGATGACTGAGCTTTTTAAACCCTGAAGCCTGGTAGCTGGGATGCCCTGTTCATTAGCCAGAGGAGAGCTCGGTTCAGGGGATTCTAGAGAAGTGTGTTTCTAGAGGATGTCCAAGGACTTTCATTCAGGGAAATCCTCCCTGACTCAGCTGGGCTGACCTTCCCAGGGTCCCATGATGAGGCTGACCACATGCTGACCTCCACTCAGGAAGGGCTGAGCCCCACCGCCCGGTCACCCCCATCGCCTAGGAGGACACAGATGGAGGCCTTGTTCTGTGGCCCTCAGACGATTTCTTGTCACCCACGATCATGTACACAGCCCGGGAGTGAGTTCTGCCCGCTGTCTCCCTAGCGTCCACTTGAGACCTTGAATGTGGTCTTGTGCAGAAACGATGCCCTGAAAGACAGCTCAGGGCTTGTGGATGGTGATGGGGTATCAGGGTCATGCTGGGGGGTGGAGGGGAGAGAGGCTGGTCCATCATCCAGCCCCTGCTCTGGCCTCTGTGCCTTACTCTTCTGCAGATCATGGGAGAGCGGTCATGGGCCTTAAAGATGCTGGTCCCTCAAGGAAGCTACGCCCACAGTCATTGTCCCCCTGGCTCATGCCCCAGCTGTGACAGAGCAGACACTCTCCGTTCCTGGCATGTGACACTTCTCAATTTGACATATAGTTGATAAACAAAGTTCTGTTAATTTCTCCTGTACAGCGAAGTGATCAGTTATACACACACACACATACATATAAATATATATATATACCACATCCTTTTTTATTTAAATATTCTTTTACATTTGACATATTGAGCCAAACACTTTCCAAGTGGTTAGCGCCGTCCCTTTATTTGACCAGATTGAGAGCTAAAGTCCAAGATCCCCAAGACAGAGGGACCCATCAGCAAAGGGCTCCAAGAGCTCACACCGGCTGGCTCTCTAGATTAAGCAGGAAGTCGAGGGGAGGTCAAATCTGAGCAAAGAGCACAATTCCTCACTTTGCAATGGTACACCCTCGGAAAAGGCAGTGCCAGCAAAGCCTTGCTCGGGCATTCCCACTGTTAGGGATCCTGCCACAGTTATATGCCTGCACAGGAAATTTTATTCAGCAAAGTTCCCAGTATTTCGCGATGGTCTCCCTTCGCAGCTACAATGCTGCAGGGATTTATGTTTGCTCTTAACTATAATAGGTGGCCGTGCCTACAAAAGAAGGCTTTTTCCCTTTGGAAGCTTGGATCCTGCTGTCTTAGGGGATGCTTGCAAAACCCTGAAATTGCACAGTTTCTATCCTTTTCCGGTACGCCTGTGTAGGAAGTGAATATTTTTGCCTGAGAAACAGGTTCTTGCAACTCTGGAGGAGAGATAATTCCACGGCCCACGTTCCTCCTGGGAAACCTCAAGGTGACCCATAGCCCCAGAGTAGTGTCTAAATTTTCACAGCGGAAGTTTTGTGTTCCGCATTTTCCATGCGGTCTCCATCGTTGGTGGGGCTAAAAGGAACGCTAGGACAGTTTTCAGGACTCACAGAACACTGGCCTCTGCACCGTTTCCCATGCAAAGTCAGTGACGACCCCCCCGTCTTCTCCCTGCCAGCTGAAAATCAGGCAGCCATACAGGCTGTTTGGAACACTTCTAAGAATACACAGTCCAAGGCGACACACTGTTCTCCTTCTTGGATACCAGTGTTGCCGCATCTTGCAAGGCTCACGAAGGCAGCCGAGACAATCGCGTATGCTGAGCAACTTGCATTCATTGAGAAAAAGCCACCTGCACTGAGAGAAACACTCTGCTCAGCGTTCCTTCCGGGAGCTCACAGCTGCCGGCTCTCTAGGTTAAGCAGGAAGTCGTAGTGAGGACCAACCTGAGCAAAGAGCACAATTCCTCACGTTACACTGGTAGTCGTCGAAAGAGGAATTGCCAACTACGCCTGGCTAAGGTCTTCGTTCTGTTAGGGAAGTCGCCACACTTAGACGCCTGTAAAGGAGAATTTATTCAGCGAAGTTCCCAGTGTCTTGCGACGGTCTCCCTTCGCAGTGCCAATACAGCAGGGACTTAGCTTTGCTGCTAACTAGGCTAGGTGACCCTGCATACAGAAGCAGGCGTTTCCCTTTGGAAGCTTGGATCCCGGTTTCTCAGGGGCTGCTTGCAAGACCCTGCTATTGCCCAGCATCTGTCCTCTGCCCCTACGCCTGGGTAGGAAGCGAGTATTTTAGCCTGAGAAGCAGGGCTCTTGCAACTCTGGAGGAGAGCTAATCCTGCAGCCCACGTTCGTCCTGGGAAACCGCAAGGCGACCCTTGGCCTCAGAGTAGTGGCGAAATTGCCGCCGGACAGGTCTTGCCTGCCGCGGTTTCCATGAGTTCGCCACCGTTTTCGGGCTTAAGTGGAGAGCGAGGAGAGCTGTCGGCTCTCACAGAACTCTGGCCTCCGCACTGTCTGCCATGCAACTGCACTCAAGACCACACGTCTCCTCCCGGCCTGCTGAGAAACAGGCCGCCGTGTAGGCCCTTCGTAACCCTTCTTGGCCTGTAGACTCCAAGGCGACACACTGTCCTCTTCCTTGGAAAACTACGGTGCCCCAGCTTGCCAACACTCACGAAGGCAGTCCGAGCCCGTCTCGTGTGCTGGGCCACTTGCATTCAGTGAGGAAAAGCCACCTGCATTGAGGTGAACACTCTGCTCAGCGTTCTTTCCGGGAGCTCACAATTGCCGCCTCTCTAGGTTAAGCAGGAAGTCGTAGTGAGGACCAACCTGAGCAAAGAGCACAATTCCTCACGTTACACTGGTAGTCGTCGAAAGAGGAATTGCCAACTACGCCTGGCTAAGGCCTTCCCTGGGTTAAGGAACCAGCCACACTTAGACGCCTTTAAAGGAAAATTTATTCAGCGAAGTTCCCATTGTTTGGCGATGGTCAACCTTTGCAGCGCCAATACTGCAGGGACTTAGGTTTGCTGCTAACAAGGCTAGGTGACCCTGCAGACAGAAGCAGGCGTTTCCCTTTGGAAGCTTGGATCCCGGTTTCCTAGGGGCTGCTTCCAAGGCCCTGCTATTGCCCAGCATCTGTCCTCTGCCCCTACGCCTGGGTAGGAAGCCAGTATTTTAGCCTGAGAGGCAGGGCTCTTGCATCTCTGGAGGAGAGCTAATCCTGCAGCCCACGTTCATCCTGGGAAACCGCAAGGCGACCCTTGGCCTCAGTGTAGTGTCGAAATTGCCGCCGGACAGGTCTTGCCTGCCGCGGTTTCCGTGAGTTCTCCACCGTTTTCGGGCTTAAATGGAGAGCGAGGAGAGCTGTCGGCTCTCACAGAACTCTGGCCTCCGCACTGTCTGCCATGCAACTGCACTCAAGACCACACGTCTCCTCCCGACCTGCTGAGAAACAGGCATCCGCGTAGGCCCTTGTTAACATTTCCTGGCGTGCAGAGTCCAAGGCGACACGCTGTCCTCTTCCTTGGAAACCTACGTTGCCACAGCTTGCCAAACGCTACCGAAGGCAGTCCTAACCAGTCTCGTGTGCTGCGCAACTTTGATTCGGTTACGAAAAGCCACCTGCATTGCGGTGAACACTCTGCTCAGCGTTCTTTCCGGGAGCTCACAGTTGCTCCCTCTCTAGGTTAAGCAAGGTGTCGAGGTGAGGTCCAGACTGAGCCAAGAGCACAATTGCTCACTTTGCAGTGGTAGTCGTCCTAAGAGGCATTGCCTACTACGCCTTGCTAAGGTCTTCGTTCTGTTAGGGAAGTCGCCACACTTAGACGCCTGTAAAGGAGAATTTATTCAGCGAAGTTCCCAGTGTCTTGCGACGGTCTCCCTTCGCAGTGCCAATACAGCAGGGACTTAGCTTTGCTGCTAACTAGGCTAGGTGACCCTGCATACAGAAGCAGGCGTTTCCCTTTGGAAGCTTGGATCCCGGTTTCTCAGGGGCTGCTTGCAAGACCCTGCTATTGCCCAGCATCTGTCCTCGGCCCCTACGCCTGGGTAGGAAGCGAGTATTTTAGCCTGAGAAGCAGGGCTCTTGCAACTCTGGAGGAGAGCTAATCCTGCAGCCCACGTTCGTCCTGGGAAACCGCAAGGCGACCCTTGGCCTCAGAGTAGTGGCGAAATTGCCGCCGGACAGGTCTTGCCTGCCGCGGTTTCCATGAGTTGGCCACCGTTTTCGGGCTTAAGTGGAGAGCGAGGAGAGCTGTCGGCTCTCACAGAACTCTGGCCTCCGCACTGTCTGCCATGCAACTGCACTCAAGACCACACGTCTCCTCCCGGCCTGCTGAGAAACAGGCCGCCGTGTAGGCCCTTCGTAACACTTCTTGGCCTGTAGACTCCAAGGCGACACACTGTCCTCTTCCTTGGAAAACTACGGTGCCCCAGCTTGCCAACGCTCACGAAGGCAGTCCGAGCCCGTCTCGTGTGCTGGGCCACTTGCATTCAGTGAGGAAAAGCCACCTGCATTGAGGTGAACACTCTGCTCAGCGTTCTTTCCGGGAGCTCACAATTGCCGCCTCTCTAGGTTAAGCAGGAAGTCGTAGTGAGGACCAACCTGAGCAAAGAGCACAATTCCTCACGTTACACTGGTAGTCGTCGAAAGAGGAATTGCCAACTACGCCTGGCTAAGGCCTTCCCTGGGTTAAGGAACCAGCCACACTTAGACGCCTTTAAAGGAAAATTTATTCAGCGAAGTTCCCATTGTTTGGCGATGGTCAACCTTTGCAGCGCCAATACTGCAGGGACTTAGGTTTGCTGCTAACAAGGCTAGGTGACCCTGCAGACAGAAGCAGGCGTTTCCCTTTGGAAGCTTGGATCCCGGTTTCCTAGGGGCTGCTTCCAAGGCCCTGCTATTGCCCAGCATCTGTCCTCTGCCCCTACGCCTGGGTAGGAAGCCAGTATTTTAGCCTGAGAGGCAGGGCTCTTGCATCTCTGGAGGAGAGCTAATCCTGCAGCCCACGTTCGTCCTGGGAAACCGCAAGGCGACCCTTGGCCTCAGTGTAGTGTCGAAATTGCCGCCGGACAGGTCTTGCCTGCCGCGGTTTCCGTGAGTTCTCCACCGTTTTCGGGCTTAAATGGAGAGCGAGGAGAGCTGTCGGCTCTCACAGAACTCTGGCCTCCGCACTGTCTGCCATGCAACTGCACTCAAGACCACACGTCTCCTCCCGACCTGCTGAGAAACAGGCATCCGCGTAGGCCCTTGTTAACATTTCCTGGCGTGCAGAGTCCAAGGCGACACGCTGTCCTCTTCCTTGGAAACCTACGTTGCCACAGCTTGCCAAACGCTACCGAAGGCAGTCCTAACCAGTCTCGTGTGCTGCGCAACTTTGATTCGGTTACGAAAAGCCACCTGCATTGCGGTGAACACTCTGCTCAGCGTTCTTTCCGGGAGCTCACAGTTGCTCCCTCTCTAGGTTAAGCAAGGTGTCGAGGTGAGGTCCAGACTGAGCCAAGAGCACAATTGCTCACTTTGCAGTGGTAGTCGTCCTAAGAGGCATTGCCTACTACGCCTTGCTAAGGTCATCGTTCTGTTAGGGAAGTCGCCACACTTAGACGCCTGTAAAGGAGAATTTATTCAGCGAAGTTCCCAGTGTCTTGCGACGGTCTCCCTTCGCAGTGCCAATACAGCAGGGACTTAGCTTTGCTGCTAACTAGGCTAGGTGACCCTGCATACAGAAGCAGGCGTTTCCCTTTGGAAGCTTGGATCCCGGTTTCTCAGGGGCTGCTTGCAAGACCCTGCTATTGCCCAGCATCTGTCCTCTGCCCCTACGCCTGGGTAGGAAGCGAGTATTTTAGCCTGAGAAGCAGGGCTCTTGCAACTCTGGAGGAGAGCTAATCCTGCAGCCCACGTTCGTCCTGGGAAACCGCAAGGCGACCCTTGGCCTCAGAGTAGTGACGAAATTGCCGCCGGACAGGTCTTGCCTGCCGCGGTTTCCATGAGTTCGCCACCGTTTTCGGGCTTAAGTGGAGAGCGAGGAGAGCTGTCGGCTCTCACAGAACTCTGGCCTCCGCACTGTCTGCCATGCAACTGCACTCAAGACCACACGTCTCCTCCCGGCCTGCTGAGAAACAGGCCGCCGTGTAGGCCCTTCGTAACACTTCTTGGCCTGTAGACTCCAAGGCGACACACTGTCCTCTTCCTTGGAAAACTACGGTGCCCCAGCTTGCCAACGCTCACGAAGGCAGTCCGAGCCCGTCTCGTGTGCTGGGCCACTTGCATTCAGTGAGGAAAAGCCACCTGCATTGAGGTGAACACTCTGCTCAGCGTTCTTTCCGGGAGCTCACAATTGCCGCCTCTCTAGGTTAAGCAGGAAGTCGTAGTGAGGACCAACCTGAGCAAAGAGCACAATTCCTCACGTTACACTGGTAGTCGTCAAAAGAGGAATTGCCAACTACGCCTGGCTAAGGCCTTCCCTGGGTTAAGGAACCAGCCACACTTAGACGCCTTTAAAGGAAAATTTATTCAGCGAAGTTCCCATTGTTTGGCGATGGTCAACCTTTGCAGCGCCAATACTGCAGGGACTTAGGTTTGCTGCTAACAAGGCTAGGTGACCCTGCAGACAGAAGCAGGCGTTTCCCTTTGGAAGCTTGGATCCCGGTTTCCTAGGGGCTGCTTCCAAGGCCCTGCTATTGCCCAGCATCTGTCCTCTGCCCCTACGCCTGGGTAGGAAGCCAGTATTTTAGCCTGAGAGGCAGGGCTCTTGCATCTCTGGAGGAGAGCTAATCCTGCAGCCCACGTTCGTCCTGGGAAACCGCAAGGCGACCCTTGGCCTCAGTGTAGTGGCGAAATTGCCGCCGGACAGGTCTTGCCTGCCGCGGTTTCCGTGAGTTCTCCACCGTTTTCGGGCTTAAATGGAGAGCGAGGAGAGCTGTCGGCTCTCACAGAACTCTGGCCTCCGCACTGTCTGCCATGCAACTGCACTCAAGACCACACGTCTCCTCCCGACCTGCTGAGAAACAGGCATCCGCGTAGGCCCTTGTTAACATTTCCTGGCGTGCAGAGTCCAAGGCGACACGCTGTCCTCTTCCTTGGAAACCTACGTTGCCACAGCTTGCCAAACGCTACCGAAGGCAGTCCTAACCAGTCTCGTGTGCTGCGCAACTTTGATTCGGTTACGAAAAGCCACCTGCATTGCGGTGAACACTCTGCTCAGCGTTCTTTCCGGGAGCTCACAGTTGCTCCCTCTCTAGGTTAAGCAAGGTGTCGAGGTGAGGTCCAGACTGAGCCAAGAGCACAATTGCTCACTTTGCAGTGGTAGTCGTCCTAAGAGGCATTGCCTACTACGCCTTGCTAAGGTCTTCGTTCTGTTAGGGAAGTCGCCACACTTAGACGCCTGTAAAGGAGAATTTATTCAGCGAAGTTCCCAGTGTCTTGCGACGGTCTCCCTTCGCAGTGCCAATACAGCAGGGACTTAGCTTTGCTGCTAACTAGGCTAGGTGACCCTGCATACAGAAGCAGGCGTTTCCCTTTGGAAGCTTGGATCCCGGTTTCTCAGGGGCTGCTTGCAAGACCCTGCTATTGCCCAGCATCTGTCCTCGGCCCCTACGCCTGGGTAGGAAGCGAGTATTTTAGCCTGAGAAGCAGGGCTCTTGCAACTCTGGAGGAGAGCTAATCCTGCAGCCCACGTTCGTCCTGGGAAACCGCAAGGCGACCCTTGGCCTCAGAGTAGTGGCGAAATTGCCGCCGGACAGGTCTTGCCTGCCGCGGTTTCCATGAGTTGGCCACCGTTTTCGGGCTTAAGTGGAGAGCGAGGAGAGCTGTCGGCTCTCACAGAACTCTGGCCTCCGCACTGTCTGCCATGCAACTGCACTCAAGACCACACGTCTCCTCCCGGCCTGCTGAGAAACAGGCCGCCGTGTAGGCCCTTCGTAACACTTCTTGGCCTGTAGACTCCAAGGCGACACACTGTCCTCTTCCTTGGAAAACTACGGTGCCCCAGCTTGCCAACGCTCACGAAGGCAGTCCGAGCCCGTCTCGTGTGCTGGGCCACTTGCATTCAGTGAGGAAAAGCCACCTGCATTGAGGTGAACACTCTGCTCAGCGTTCTTTCCGGGAGCTCACAATTGCCGCCTCTCTAGGTTAAGCAGGAAGTCGTAGTGAGGACCAACCTGAGCAAAGAGCACAATTCCTCACGTTACACTGGTAGTCGTCGAAAGAGGAATTGCCAACTACGCCTGGCTAAGGCCTTCCCTGGGTTAAGGAACCAGCCACACTTAGACGCCTTTAAAGGAAAATTTATTCAGCGAAGTTCCCATTGTTTGGCGATGGTCAACCTTTGCAGCGCCAATACTGCAGGGACTTAGGTTTGCTGCTAACAAGGCTAGGTGACCCTGCAGACAGAAGCAGGCGTTTCCCTTTGGAAGCTTGGATCCCGGTTTCCTAGGGGCTGCTTCCAAGGCCCTGCTATTGCCCAGCATCTGTCCTCTGCCCCTACGCCTGGGTAGGAAGCCAGTATTTTAGCCTGAGAGGCAGGGCTCTTGCATCTCTGGAGGAGAGCTAATCCTGCAGCCCACGTTCGTCCTGGGAAACCGCAAGGCGACCCTTGGCCTCAGTGTAGTGTCGAAATTGCCGCCGGACAGGTCTTGCCTGCCGCGGTTTCCGTGAGTTCTCCACCGTTTTCGGGCTTAAATGGAGAGCGAGGAGAGCTGTCGGCTCTCACAGAACTCTGGCCTCCGCACTGTCTGCCATGCAACTGCACTCAAGACCACACGTCTCCTCCCGACCTGCTGAGAAACAGGCATCCGCGTAGGCCCTTGTTAACATTTCCTGGCGTGCAGAGTCCAAGGCGACACGCTGTCCTCTTCCTTGGAAACCTACGTTGCCACAGCTTGCCAAACGCTACCGAAGGCAGTCCTAACCAGTCTCGTGTGCTGCGCAACTTTGATTCGGTTACGAAAAGCCACCTGCATTGCGGTGAACACTCTGCTCAGCGTTCTTTCCGGGAGCTCACAGTTGCTCCCTCTCTAGGTTAAGCAAGGTGTCGAGGTGAGGTCCAGACTGAGCCAAGAGCACAATTGCTCACTTTGCAGTGGTAGTCGTCCTAAGAGGCATTGCCTACTACGCCTTGCTAAGGTCTTCGTTCTGTTAGGGAAGTCGCCACACTTAGACGCCTGTAAAGGAGAATTTATTCAGCGAAGTTCCCAGTGTCTTGCGACGGTCTCCCTTCGCAGTGCCAATACAGCAGGGACTTAGCTTTGCTGCTAACTAGGCTAGGTGACCCTGCATACAGAAGCAGGCGTTTCCCTTTGGAAGCTTGGATCCCGGTTTCTCAGGGGCTGCTTGCAAGACCCTGCTATTGCCCAGCATCTGTCCTCGGCCCCTACGCCTGGGTAGGAAGCGAGTATTTTAGCCTGAGAAGCAGGGCTCTTGCAACTCTGGAGGAGAGCTAATCCTGCAGCCCACGTTCGTCCTGGGAAACCGCAAGGCGACCCTTGGCCTCAGAGTAGTGGCGAAATTGCCGCCGGACAGGTCTTGCCTGCCGCGGTTTCCATGAGTTGGCCACCGTTTTCGGGCTTAAGTGGAGAGCGAGGAGAGCTGTCGGCTCTCACAGAACTCTGGCCTCCGCACTGTCTGCCATGCAACTGCACTCAAGACCACACGTCTCCTCCCGGCCTGCTGAGAAACAGGCCGCCGTGTAGGCCCTTCGTAACACTTCTTGGCCTGTAGACTCCAAGGCGACACACTGTCCTCTTCCTTGGAAAACTACGGTGCCCCAGCTTGCCAACGCTCACGAAGGCAGTCCGAGCCCGTCTCGTGTGCTGGGCCACTTGCATTCAGTGAGGAAAAGCCACCTGCATTGAGGTGAACACTCTGCTCAGCGTTCTTTCCGGGAGCTCACAATTGCCGCCTCTCTAGGTTAAGCAGGAAGTCGTAGTGAGGACCAACCTGAGCAAAGAGCACAATTCCTCACGTTACACTGGTAGTCGTCGAAAGAGGAATTGCCAACTACGCCTGGCTAAGGCCTTCCCTGGGTTAAGGAACCAGCCACACTTAGACGCCTTTAAAGGAAAATTTATTCAGCGAAGTTCCCATTGTTTGGCGATGGTCAACCTTTGCAGCGCCAATACTGCAGGGACTTAGGTTTGCTGCTAACAAGGCTAGGTGACCCTGCAGACAGAAGCAGGCGTTTCCCTTTGGAAGCTTGGATCCCGGTTTCCTAGGGGCTGCTTCCAAGGCCCTGCTATTGCCCAGCATCTGTCCTCTGCCCCTACGCCTGGGTAGGAAGCCAGTATTTTAGCCTGAGAGGCAGGGCTCTTGCATCTCTGGAGGAGAGCTAATCCTGCAGCCCACGTTCGTCCTGGGAAACCGCAAGGCGACCCTTGGCCTCAGTGTAGTGTCGAAATTGCCGCCGGACAGGTCTTGCCTGCCGCGGTTTCCGTGAGTTCTCCACTGTTTTCGGGCTTAAATGGAGAGCGAGGAGAGCTGTCGGCTCTCACAGAACTCTGGCCTCCGCACTGTCTGCCATGCAACTGCACTCAAGACCACACGTCTCCTCCCGACCTGCTGAGAAACAGGCATCCGCGTAGGCCCTTGTTAACATTTCCTGGCGTGCAGAGTCCAAGGCGACACGCTGTCCTCTTCCTTGGAAACCTACGTTGCCACAGCTTGCCAAACGCTACCGAAGGCAGTCCTAACCAGTCTCGTGTGCTGCGCAACTTTGATTCGGTTACGAAAAGCCACCTGCATTGCGGTGAACACTCTGCTCAGCGTTCTTTCCGGGAGCTCACAGTTGCTCCCTCTCTAGGTTAAGCAAGGTGTCGAGGTGAGGTCCAGACTGAGCCAAGAGCACAATTGCTCACTTTGCAGTGGTAGTCGTCCTAAGAGGCATTGCCTACTACGCCTTGCTAAGGTCTTCGTTCTGTTAGGGAAGTCGCCACACTTAGACGCCTGTAAAGGAGAATTTATTCAGCGAAGTTCCCAGTGTCTTGCGACGGTCTCCCTTCGCAGTGCCAATACAGCAGGGACTTAGCTTTGCTGCTAACTAGGCTAGGTGACCCTGCATACAGAAGCAGGCGTTTCCCTTTGGAAGCTTGGATCCCGGTTTCTCAGGGGCTGCTTGCAAGACCCTGCTATTGCCCAGCATCTGTCCTCTGCCCCTACGCCTGGGTAGGAAGCGAGTATTTTAGCCTGAGAAGCAGGGCTCTTGCAACTCTGGAGGAGAGCTAATCCTGCAGCCCACGTTCGTCCTGGGAAACCGCAAGGCGACCCTTGGCCTCAGAGTAGTGACGAAATTGCCGCCGGACAGGTCTTGCCTGCCGCGGTTTCCATGAGTTGGCCACCGTTTTCGGGCTTAAGTGGAGAGCGAGGAGAGCTGTCGGCTCTCACAGAACTCTGGCCTCCGCACTGTCTGCCATGCAACTGCACTCAAGACCACACGTCTCCTCCCGGCCTGCTGAGAAACAGGCCGCCGTGTAGGCCCTTCGTAACACTTCTTGGCCTGTAGACTCCAAGGCGACACACTGTCCTCTTCCTTGGAAAACTACGGTGCCCCAGCTTGCCAACGCTCACGAAGGCAGTCCGAGCCCGTCTCGTGTGCTGGGCCACTTGCATTCAGTGAGGAAAAGCCACCTGCATTGAGGTGAACACTCTGCTCAGCGTTCTTTCCGGGAGCTCACAATTGCCGCCTCTCTAGGTTAAGCAGGAAGTCGTAGTGAGGACCAACCTGAGCAAAGAGCACAATTCCTCACGTTACACTGGTAGTCGTCAAAAGAGGAATTGCCAACTACGCCTGGCTAAGGCCTTCCCTGGGTTAAGGAACCAGCCACACTTAGACGCCTTTAAAGGAAAATTTATTCAGCGAAGTTCCCATTGTTTGGCGATGGTCAACCTTTGCAGCGCCAATACTGCAGGGACTTAGGTTTGCTGCTAACAAGGCTAGGTGACCCTGCAGACAGAAGCAGGCGTTTCCCTTTGGAAGCTTGGATCCCGGTTTCCTAGGGGCTGCTTCCAAGGCCCTGCTATTGCCCAGCATCTGTCCTCTGCCCCTACGCCTGGGTAGGAAGCCAGTATTTTAGCCTGAGAGGCAGGGCTCTTGCATCTCTGGAGGAGAGCTAATCCTGCAGCCCACGTTCGTCCTGGGAAACCGCAAGGCGACCCTTGGCCTCAGTGTAGTGTCGAAATTGCCGCCGGACAGGTCTTGCCTGCCGCGGTTTCCGTGAGTTCTCCACTGTTTTCGGGCTTAAATGGAGAGCGAGGAGAGCTGTCGGCTCTCACAGAACTCTGGCCTCCGCACTGTCTGCCATGCAACTGCACTCAAGACCACACGTCTCCTCCCGACCTGCTGAGAAACAGGCATCCGCGTAGGCCCTTGTTAACATTTCCTGGCGTGCAGAGTCCAAGGCGACACGCTGTCCTCTTCCTTGGAAACCTACGTTGCCACAGCTTGCCAAACGCTACCGAAGGCAGTCCTAACCAGTCTCGTGTGCTGCGCAACTTTGATTCGGTTACGAAAAGCCACCTGCATTGCGGTGAACACTCTGCTCAGCGTTCTTTCCGGGAGCTCACAGTTGCTCCCTCTCTAGGTTAAGCAAGGTGTCGAGGTGAGGTCCAGACTGAGCCAAGAGCACAATTGCTCACTTTGCAGTGGTAGTCGTCCTAAGAGGCATTGCCTACTACGCCTTGCTAAGGTCTTCGTTCTGTTAGGGAAGTCGCCACACTTAGACGCCTGTAAAGGAGAATTTATTCAGCGAAGTTCCCAGTGTCTTGCGACGGTCTCCCTTCGCAGTGCCAATACAGCAGGGACTTAGCTTTGCTGCTAACTAGGCTAGGTGACCCTGCATACAGAAGCAGGCGTTTCCCTTTGGAAGCTTGGATCCCGGTTTCTCAGGGGCTGCTTGCAAGACCCTGCTATTGCCCAGCATCTGTCCTCGGCCCCTACGCCTGGGTAGGAAGCGAGTATTTTAGCCTGAGAAGCAGGGCTCTTGCAACTCTGGAGGAGAGCTAATCCTGCAGCCCACGTTCGTCCTGGGAAACCGCAAGGCGACCCTTGGCCTCAGAGTAGTGGCAAAATTGCCGCCGGACAGGTCTTGCCTGCCGCGGTTTCCATGAGTTGGCCACCGTTTTCGGGCTTAAGTGGAGAGCGAGGAGAGCTGTCGGCTCTCACAGAACTCTGGCCTCCGCACTGTCTGCCATGCAACTGCACTCAAGACCACACGTCTCCTCCCGGCCTGCTGAGAAACAGGCCGCCGTGTAGGCCCTTCGTAACACTTCTTGGCCTGTAGACTCCAAGGCGACACACTGTCCTCTTCCTTGGAAAACTACGGTGCCCCAGCTTGCCAACGCTCACGAAGGCAGTCCGAGCCCGTCTCGTGTGCTGGGCCACTTGCATTCAGTGAGGAAAAGCCACCTGCATTGAGGTGAACACTCTGCTCAGCGTTCTTTCCGGGAGCTCACAATTGCCGCCTCTCTAGGTTAAGCAGGAAGTCGTAGTGAGGACCAACCTGAGCAAAGAGCACAATTCCTCACGTTACACTGGTAGTCGTCGAAAGAGGAATTGCCAACTACGCCTGGCTAAGGCCTTCCCTGGGTTAAGGAACCAGCCACACTTAGACGCCTTTAAAGGAAAATTTATTCAGCGAAGTTCCCATTGTTTGGCGATGGTCAACCTTTGCAGCGCCAATACTGCAGGGACTTAGGTTTGCTGCTAACAAGGCTAGGTGACCCTGCAGACAGAAGCAGGCGTTTCCCTTTGGAAGCTTGGATCCCGGTTTCCTAGGGGCTGCTTCCAAGGCCCTGCTATTGCCCAGCATCTGTCCTCTGCCCCTACGCCTGGGTAGGAAGCCAGTATTTTAGCCTGAGAGGCAGGGCTCTTGCATCTCTGGAGGAGAGCTAATCCTGCAGCCCACGTTCGTCCTGGGAAACCGCAAGGCGACCCTTGGCCTCAGTGTAGTGTCGAAATTGCCGCCGGACAGGTCTTGCCTGCCGCGGTTTCCGTGAGTTCTCCACCGTTTTCGGGCTTAAATGGAGAGCAAGGAGAGCTGTCGGCTCTCACAGAACTCTGGCCTCCGCACTGTCTGCCATGCAACTGCACTCAAGACCACACGTCTCCTCCCGACCTGCTGAGAAACAGGCATCCGCGTAGGCCCTTGTTAACATTTCCTGGCGTGCAGAGTCCAAGGCGACACGCTGTCCTCTTCCTTGGAAACCTACGTTGCCACAGCTTGCCAAACGCTACCGAAGGCAGTCCTAACCAGTCTCGTGTGCTGCGCAACTTTGATTCGGTTACGAAAAGCCACCTGCATTGCGGTGAACACTCTGCTCAGCGTTCTTTCCGGGAGCTCACAGTTGCTCCCTCTCTAGGTTAAGCAAGGTGTCGAGGTGAGGTCCAGACTGAGCCAAGAGCACAATTGCTCACTTTGCAGTGGTAGTCGTCCTAAGAGGCATTGCCTACTACGCCTTGCTAAGGTCTTCGTTCTGTTAGGGAAGTCGCCACACTTAGACGCCTGTAAAGGAGAATTTATTCAGTGAAGTTCCCAGTGTCTTGCGACGGTCTCCCTTCGCAGTGCCAATACAGCAGGGACTTAGGTTTGCTGCTAACTAGGCTAGGTGACCCTGCATACAGAAGCAGGCGTTTCCCTTTGGAAGCTTGGATCCCGGTTTCTCAGGGGCTGCTTGCAAGACCCTGCTATTGCCCAGCATCTGTCCTCTGCCCCTACGCCTGGGTAGGAAGCGAGTATTTTAGCCTGAGAAGCAGGGCTCTTGCAACTCTGGAGGAGAGCTAATCCTGCAGCCCACGTTCGTCCTGGGAAACCGCAAGGCGACCCTTGGCCTCAGAGTAGTGACGAAATTGCCGCCGGACAGGTCTTGCCTGCCGCGGTTTCCATGAGTTCGCCACCGTTTTCGGGCTTAAGTGGAGAGCGAGGAGAGCTGTCGGCTCTCACAGAACTCTGGCCTCCGCACTGTCTGCCATGCAACTGCACTCAAGACCACACGTCTCCTCCCGGCCTGCTGAGAAACAGGCCGCCGTGTAGGCCCTTCGTAACACTTCTTGGCCTGTAGACTCCAAGGCGACACACTGTCCTCTTCCTTGGAAAACTACGGTGCCCCAGCTTGCCAACGCTCACGAAGGCAGTCCGAGCCCGTCTCGTGTGCTGGGCCACTTGCATTCAGTGAGGAAAAGCCACCTGCATTGAGGTGAACACTCTGCTCAGCGTTCTTTCCGGGAGCTCACAATTGCCGCCTCTCTAGGTTAAGCAGGAAGTCGTAGTGAGGACCAACCTGAGCAAAGAGCACAATTCCTCACGTTACACTGGTAGTCGTCGAAAGAGGAATTGCCAACTACGCCTGGCTAAGGCCTTCCCTGGGTTAAGGAACCAGCCACACTTAGACGCCTTTAAAGGAAAATTTATTCAGCGAAGTTCCCATTGTTTGGCGATGGTCAACCTTTGCAGCGCCAATACTGCAGGGACTTAGGTTTGCTGCTAACAAGGCTAGGTGACCCTGCAGACAGAAGCAGGCGTTTCCCTTTGGAAGCTTGGATCCCGGTTTCCTAGGGGCTGCTTCCAAGGCCCTGCTATTGCCCAGCATCTGTCCTCTGCCCCTACGCCTGGGTAGGAAGCCAGTATTTTAGCCTGAGAGGCAGGGCTCTTGCATCTCTGGAGGAGAGCTAATCCTGCAGCCCACGTTCGTCCTGGGAAACCGCAAGGCGACCCTTGGCCTCAGTGTAGTGGAGAAATTGCCGCCGGACAGGTCTTGCCTGCCGCGGTTTCCGTGAGTTCTCCACCGTTTTCGGGCTTAAATGGAGAGCGAGGAGAGCTGTCGGCTCTCACAGAACTCTGGCCTCCGCACTGTCTGCCATGCAACTGCACTCAAGACCACACGTCTCCTCCCGACCTGCTGAGAAACAGGCATCCGCGTAGGCCCTTGTTAACATTTCCTGGCGTGCAGAGTCCAAGGCGACACGCTGTCCTCTTCCTTGGAAACCTACGTTGCCACAGCTTGCCAAACGCTACCGAAGGCAGTCCTAACCAGTCTCGTGTGCTGCGCAACTTTGATTCGGTTACGAAAAGCCACCTGCATTGCGGTGAACACTCTGCTCAGCGTTCTTTCCGGGAGCTCACAGTTGCTCCCTCTCTAGGTTAAGCAAGGTGTCGAGGTGAGGTCCAGACTGAGCCAAGAGCACAATTGCTCAAGTTGCAGTGGTAGTCGTCCTAAGAGGCATTGCCTACTACGCCTTGCTAAGGTCTTCGTTCTGTTAGGGAAGTCGCCACACTTAGACGCCTGTAAAGGAGAATTTATTCAGCGAAGTTCCCAGTGTCTTGCAACGGTCTCCCTTCGCAGTGCCAATACAGCAGGGACTTAGCTTTGCTGCTAACTAGGCTAGGTGACCCTGCATACAGAAGCAGGCGTTTCCCTTTGGAAGCTTGGATCCCGGTTTCTCAGGGGCTGCTTGCAAGACCCTGCTATTGCCCAGCATCTGTCCTCGGCCCCTACGCCTGGGTAGGAAGCGAGTATTTTAGCCTGAGAAGCAGGGCTCTTGCAACTCTGGAGGAGAGCTAATCCTGCAGCCCACGTTCGTCCTGGGAAACCGCAAGGCGACCCTTGGCCTCAGAGTAGTGGCGAAATTGCCGCCGGACAGGTCTTGCCTGCCGCGGTTTCCATGAGTTGGCCACCGTTTTCGGGCTTAAGTGGAGAGCGAGGAGAGCTGTCGGCTCTCACAGAACTCTGGCCTCCGCACTGTCTGCCATGCAACTGCACTCAAGACCACACGTCTCCTCCCGGCCTGCTGAGAAACAGGCCGCCGTGTAGGCCCTTCGTAACACTTCTTGGCCTGTAGACTCCAAGGCGACACACTGTCCTCTTCCTTGGAAAACTACGGTGCCCCAGCTTGCCAACGCTCACGAAGGCAGTCCGAGCCCGTCTCGTGTGCTGGGCCACTTGCATTCAGTGAGGAAAAGCCACCTGCATTGAGGTGAACACTCTGCTCAGCGTTCTTTCCAGGAGCTCACAATTGCCGCCTCTCTAGGTTAAGCAGGAAGTCGTAGTGAGGACCAACCTGAGCAAAGAGCACAATTCCTCACGTTACACTGGTAGTCGTCGAAAGAGGAATTGCCAACTACGCCTGGCTAAGGCCTTCCCTGGGTTAAGGAACCAGCCACACTTAGACGCCTTTAAAGGAAAATTTATTCAGCGAAGTTCCCATTGTTTGGCGATGGTCAACCTTTGCAGCGCCAATACTGCAGGGACTTAGGTTTGCTGCTAACAAGGCTAGGTGACCCTGCAGACAGAAGCAGGCGTTTCCCTTTGGAAGCTTGGATCCCGGTTTCCTAGGGGCTGCTTCCAAGGCCCTGCTATTGCCCAGCATCTGTCCTCTGCCCCTACGCCTGGGTAGGAAGCCAGTATTTTAGCCTGAGAGGCAGGGCTCTTGCATCTCTGGAGGAGAGCTAATCCTGCAGCCCACGTTCGTCCTGGGAAACCGCAAGGCGACCCTTGGCCTCAGTGTAGTGTCGAAATTGCCGCCGGACAGGTCTTGCCTGCCGCGGTTTCCGTGAGTTCTCCACCGTTTTCGGGCTTAAATGGAGAGCGAGGAGAGCTGTCGGCTCTCACAGAACTCTGGCCTCCGCACTGTCTGCCATGCAACTGCACTCAAGACCACACGTCTCCTCCCGACCTGCTGAGAAACAGGCATCCGCGTAGGCCCTTGTTAACATTTCCTGGCGTGCAGAGTCCAAGGCGACACGCTGTCCTCTTCCTTGGAAACCTACGTTGCCACAGCTTGCCAAACGCTACCGAAGGCAGTCCTAACCAGTCTCGTGTGCTGCGCAACTTTGATTCGGTTACGAAAAGCCACCTGCATTGCGGTGAACACTCTGCTCAGCGTTCTTTCCGGGAGCTCACAGTTGCTCCCTCTCTAGGTTAAGCAAGGTGTCGAGGTGAGGTCCAGACTGAGCCAAGAGCACAATTGCTCACTTTGCAGTGGTAGTCGTCCTAAGAGGCATTGCCTACTACGCCTTGCTAAGGTCTTCGTTCTGTTAGGGAAGTCGCCACACTTAGACGCCTGTAAAGGAGAATTTATTCAGCGAAGTTCCCAGTGTCTTGCGACGGTCTCCCTTCGCAGTGCCAATACAGCAGGGACTTAGCTTTGCTGCTAACTAGGCTAGGTGACCCTGCATACAGAAGCAGGCGTTTCCCTTTGGAAGCTTGGATCCCGGTTTCTCAGGGGCTGCTTGCAAGACCCTGCTATTGCCCAGCATCTGTCCTCTGCCCCTACGCCTGGGTAGGAAGCGAGTATTTTAGCCTGAGAAGCAGGGCTCTTGCAACTCTGGAGGAGAGCTAATCCTGCAGCCCACGTTCGTCCTGGAAAACCACAAGGCGACCCTTGGCCTCAGAGTAGTGACGAAATTGCCGCCGGACAGGTCTTGCCTGCCGCGGTTTCCATGAGTTGGCCACCGTTTTCAGGCTTAAGTGGAGAGCGAGGAGAGCTGTCGGCTCTCACAGAACTCTGGCCTCCGCACTGTCTGCCATGCAACTGCACTCAAGACCACACGTCTCCTCCCGGCCTGCTGAGAAACAGGCCGCCGTGTAGGCCCTTCGTAACACTTCTTGGCCTGTAGACTCCAAGGCGACACACTGTCCTCTTCCTTGGAAAACTACGGTGCCCCAGCTTGCCAATGCTCACGAAGGCAGTCCGAGCCCGTCTCGTGTGCTGGGCCACTTGCATTCAGTGAGGAAAAGCCACCTGCATTGAGGTGAACACTCTGCTCAGCGTTCTTTCCAGGAGCTCACAATTGCCGCCTCTCTAGGTTAAGCAGGAAGTCGTAGTGAGGACCAACCTGAGCAAAGAGCACAATTCCTCACGTTACACTGGTAGTCGTCGAAAGAGGAATTGCCAACTACGCCTGGCTAAGGCCTTCCCTGGGTTAAGGAACCAGCCACACTTAGACGCCTTTAAAGGAAAATTTATTCAGCGAAGTTCCCATTGTTTGGCGATGGTCAACCTTTGCAGCGCCAATACTGCAGGGACTTAGGTTTGCTGCTAACAAGGCTAGGTGACCCTGCAGACAGAAGCAGGCGTTTCCCTTTGGAAGCTTGGATCCCGGTTTCCTAGGGGCTGCTTCCAAGGCCCTGCTATTGCCCAGCATCTGTCCTCTGCCCCTACGCCTGGGTAGGAAGCCAGTATTTTAGCCTGAGAGGCAGGGCTCTTGCATCTCTGGAGGAGAGCTAATCCTGCAGCCCACGTTCGTCCTGGGAAACCGCAAGGCGACCCTTGGCCTCAGTGTAGTGGCGAAATTGCCGCCGGACAGGTCTTGCCTGCCGCGGTTTCCGTGAGTTCTCCACCGTTTTCGGGCTTAAGTGGAGAGCGAGGAGAGCTGTCGGCTCTCACAGAACTCTGGCCTCCGCACTGTCTGCCATGCAACTGCACTCAAGACCACACGTCTCCTCCCGACCTGCTGAGAAACAGGCATCCGCGTAGGCCCTTGTTAACATTTCCTGGCGTGCAGAGTCCAAGGCGACACGCTGTCCTCTTCCTTGGAAACCTACGTTGCCACAGCTTGCCAAACGCTACCGAAGGCAGTCCTAACCAGTCTCGTGTGCTGCGCAACTTTGATTCGGTTACGAAAAGCCACCTGCATTGCGGTGAACACTCTGCTCAGCGTTCTTTCCGGGAGCTCACAATTGCCGCCTCTCTAGGTTAAGCAGGAAGTCGTAGTGAGGACCAACCTGAGCAAAGAGCACAATTCCTCACGTTACACTGGTAGTCGTCGAAAGAGGAATTGCCAACTACGCCTGGCTAAGGCCTTCCCTGGGTTAAGGAACCAGCCACACTTAGACGCCTTTAAAGGAAAATTTATTCAGCGAAGTTCCCATTGTTTGGCGATGGTCAACCTTTGCAGCGCCAATACTGCAGGGACTTAGGTTTGCTGCTAACAAGGCTAGGTGACCCTGCAGACAGAAGCAGGCGTTTCCCTTTGGAAGCTTGGATCCCGGTTTCCTAGGGGCTGCTTCCAAGGCCCTGCTATTGCCCAGCATCTGTCCTCTGCCCCTACGCCTGGGTAGGAAGCCAGTATTTTAGCCTGAGAGGCAGGGCTCTTGCATCTCTGGAGGAGAGCTAATCCTGCAGCCCACGTTCGTCCTGGGAAACCGCAAGGCGACCCTTGGCCTCAGTGTAGTGTCGAAATTGCCGCCGGACAGGTCTTGCCTGCCGCGGTTTCCGTGAGTTCTCCACCGTTTTCGGGCTTAAATGGAGAGCGAGGAGAGCTGTCGGCTCTCACAGAACTCTGGCCTCCGCACTGTCTGCCATGCAACTGCACTCAAGACCACACGTCTCCTCCCGACCTGCTGAGAAACAGGCATCCGCGTAGGCCCTTGTTAACATTTCCTGGCGTGCAGAGTCCAAGGCGACACGCTGTCCTCTTCCTTGGAAACCTACGTTGCCACAGCTTGCCAAACGCTACCGAAGGCAGTCCTAACCAGTCTCGTGTGCTGCGCAACTTTGATTCGGTTACGAAAAGCCACCTGCATTGCGGTGAACACTCTGCTCAGCGTTCTTTCCGGGAGCTCACAGTTGCTCCCTCTCTAGGTTAAGCAAGGTGTCGAGGTGAGGTCCAGACTGAGCCAAGAGCACAATTGCTCACTTTGCAGTGGTAGTCGTCCTAAGAGGCATTGCCTACTACGCCTTGCTAAGGTCTTCGTTCTGTTAGGGAAGTCGCCACACTTAGACGCCTGTAAAGGAGAATTTATTCAGCGAAGTTCCCAGTGTCTTGCGACGGTCTCCCTTCGCAGTGCCAATACAGCAGGGACTTAGCTTTGCTGCTAACTAGGCTAGGTGACCCTGCATACAGAAGCAGGCGTTTCCCTTTGGAAGCTTGGATCCCGGTTTCTCAGGGGCTGCTTGCAAGACCCTGCTATTGCCCAGCATCTGTCCTCTGCCCCTACACCTGGGTAGGAAGCGAGTATTTTAGCCTGAGAAGCAGGGCTCTTGCAACTCTGGAGGAGAGCTAATCCTGCAGCCCACGTTCGTCCTGGAAAACCGCAAGGCGACCCTTGGCCTCAGAGTAGTGACGAAATTGCCGCCGGACAGGTCTTGCCTGCCGCGGTTTCCATGAGTTCGCCACCGTTTTCGGGCTTAAGTGGAGAGCGAGGAGAGCTGTCGGCTCTCACAGAACTCTGGCCTCCGCACTGTCTGCCATGCAACTGCACTCAAGACCACACGTCTCCTCCCGGCCTGCTGAGAAACAGGCCGCCGTGTAGGCCCTTCGTATCACTTCTTGGCCTGTAGACTCCAAGGCGACACACTGTCCTCTTCCTTGGAAAACTACGGTGCCCCAGCTTGCCAACGCTCACGAAGGCAGTCCGAGCCCGTCTCGTGTGCTGGGCCACTTGCATTCAGTGAGGAAAAGCCACCTGCATTGAGGTGAACACTCTGCTCAGCGTTCTTTCCGGGAGCTCACAATTGCCGCCTCTCTAGGTTAAGCAGGAAGTCGTAGTGAGGACCAACCTGAGCAAAGAGCACAATTCCTCACGTTACACTGGTAGTCGTCGAAAGAGGAATTGCCAACTACGCCTGGCTAAGGCCTTCCCTGGGTTAAGGAACCAGCCACACTTAGACGCCTTTAAAGGAAAATTTATTCAGCGAAGTTCCCATTGTTTGGCGATGGTCAACCTTTGCAGCGCCAATACTGCAGGGACTTAGGTTTGCTGCTAACAAGGCTAGGTGACCCTGCAGACAGAAGCAGGCGTTTCCCTTTGGAAGCTTGGATCCCGGTTTCCTAGGGGCTGCTTCCAAGGCCCTGCTATTGCCCAGCATCTGTCCTCTGCCCCTACGCCTGGGTAGGAAGCCAGTATTTTAGCCTGAGAGGCAGGGCTCTTGCATCTCTGGAGGAGAGCTAATCCTGCAGCCCACGTTCGTCCTGGGAAACCGCAAGGCGACCCTTGGCCTCAGTGTAGTGTCGAAATTGCCGCCGGACAGGTCTTGCCTGCCGCGGTTTCCGTGAGTTCTCCACCGTTTTCGGGCTTAAATGGAGAGCGAGGAGAGCTGTCGGCTCTCACAGAACTCTGGCCTACGCACTGTCTGCCATGCAACTGCACTCAAGACCACACGTCTCCTCCCGACCTGCTGAGAAACAGGCATCCGCGTAGGCCCTTGTTAACATTTCCTGGCGTGCAGAGTCCAAGGCGACACGCTGTCCTCTTCCTTGGAAACCTACGTTGCCACAGCTTGCCAAACGCTACCGAAGGCAGTCCTAACCAGTCTCGTGTGCTGCGCAACTTTGATTCGGTTACGAAAAGCCACCTGCATTGCGGTGAACACTCTGCTCAGCGTTCTTTCCGGGAGCTCACAATTGCCGCCTCTCTAGGTTAAGCAGGAAGTCGTAGTGAGGACCAACCTGAGCAAAGAGCACAATTCCTCACGTTACACTGGTAGTCGTCGAAAGAGGAATTGCCAACTACGCCTGGCTAAGGCCTTCCCTGGGTTAAGGAACCAGCCACACTTAGACGCCTTTAAAGGAAAATTTATTCAGCGAAGTTCCCATTGTTTGGCGATGGTCAACCTTTGCAGCGCCAATACTGCAGGGACTTAGGTTTGCTGCTAACAAGGCTAGGTGACCCTGCAGACAGAAGCAGGCGTTTCCCTTTGGAAGCTTGGATCCCGGTTTCCTAGGGGCTGCTTCCAAGGCCCTGCTATTGCCCAGCATCTGTCCTCTGCCCCTACGCCTGGGTAGGAAGCCAGTATTTTAGCCTGAGAGGCAGGGCTCTTGCATCTCTGGAGGAGAGCTAATCCTGCAGCCCACGTTCGTCCTGGGAAACCGCAAGGCGACCCTTGGCCTCAGTGTAGTGGAGAAATTGCCGCCGGACAGGTCTTGCCTGCCGCGGTTTCCGTGAGTTCTCCACCGTTTTCGGGCTTAAATGGAGAGCGAGGAGAGCTGTCGGCTCTCACAGAACTCTGGCCTCCGCACTGTCTGCCATGCAACTGCACTCAAGACCACACGTCTCCTCCCGACCTGCTGAGAAACAGGCATCCGCGTAGGCCCTTGTTAACATTTCCTGGCGTGCAGAGTCCAAGGCGACACGCTGTCCTCTTCCTTGGAAACCTACGTTGCCACAGCTTGCCAAACGCTACCGAAGGCAGTCCTAACCAGTCTCGTGTGCTGCGCAACTTTGATTCGGTTACGAAAAGCCACCTGCATTGCGGTGAACACTCTGCTCAGCGTTCTTTCCGGGAGCTCACAGTTGCTCCCTCTCTAGGTTAAGCAAGGTGTCGAGGTGAGGTCCAGACTGAGCCAAGAGCACAATTGCTCACTTTGCAGTGGTAGTCGTCCTAAGAGGCATTGCCTACTACGCCTTGCTAAGGTCTTCGTTCTGTTAGGGAAGTCGCCACACTTAGACGCCTGTAAAGGAGAATTTATTCAGCGAAGTTCCCAGTGTCTTGCGACGGTCTCCCTTCGCAGTGCCAATACAGCAGGGACTTAGCTTTGCTGCTAACTAGGCTAGGTGACCCTGCATACAGAAGCAGGCGTTTCCCTTTGGAAGCTTGGATCCCGGTTTCTCAGGGGCTGCTTGCAAGACCCTGCTATTGCCCAGCATCTGTCCTCGGCCCCTACGCCTGGGTAGGAAGCGAGTATTTTAGCCTGAGAAGCAGGGCTCTTGCAACTCTGGAGGAGAGCTAATCCTGCAGCCCACGTTCGTCCTGGGAAACCGCAAGGCGACCCTTGGCCTCAGAGTAGTGGCGAAATTGCCGCCGGACAGGTCTTGCCTGCCGCGGTTTCCATGAGTTGGCCACCGTTTTCGGGCTTAAGTGGAGAGCGAGGAGAGCTGTCGGCTCTCACAGAACTCTGGCCTCCGCACTGTCTGCCATGCAACTGCACTCAAGACCACACGTCTCCTCCCGGCCTGCTGAGAAACAGGCCGCCGTGTAGGCCCTTCGTAACACTTCTTGGCCTGTAGACTCCAAGGCGACACACTGTCCTCTTCCTTGGAAAACTACAGTGCCCCAGCTTGCCAACGCTCACGAAGGCAGTCCGAGCCCGTCTCGTGTGCTGGGCCACTTGCATTCAGTGAGGAAAAGCCACCTGCATTGAGGTGAACACTCTGCTCAGCGTTCTTTCCGGGAGCTCACAATTGCCGCCTCTCTAGGTTAAGCAGGAAGTCGTAGTGAGGACCAACCTGAGCAAAGAGCACAATTCCTCACGTTACACTGGTAGTCGTCGAAAGAGGAATTGCCAACTACGCCTGGCTAAGGCCTTCCCTGGGTTAAGGAACCAGCCACACTTAGACGCCTTTAAAGGAAAATTTATTCAGCGAAGTTCCCATTGTTTGGCGATGGTCAACCTTTGCAGCGCCAATACTGCAGGGACTTAGGTTTGCTGCTAACAAGGCTAGGTGACCCTGCAGACAGAAGCAGGCGTTTCCCTTTGGAAGCTTGGATCCCGGTTTCCTAGGGGCTGCTTCCAAGGCCCTGCTATTGCCCAGCATCTGTCCTCTGCCCCTACGCCTGGGTAGGAAGCCAGTATTTTAGCCTGAGAGGCAGGGCTCTTGCATCTCTGGAGGAGAGCTAATCCTGCAGCCCACGTTCGTCCTGGGAAACCGCAAGGCGACCCTTGGCCTCAGTGTAGTGTCGAAATTGCCGCCGGACAGGTCTTGCCTGCTGCGGTTTCCGTGAGTTCTCCACCGTTTTTGGGCTTAAATGGAGAGCGAGGAGAGCTGTCGGCTCTCACAGAACTCTGGCCTCCGCACTGTCTGCCATGCAACTGCACTCAAGACCACACGTCTCCTCCCGACCTGCTGAGAAACAGGCATCCGCGTAGGCCCTTGTTAACATTTCCTGGCGTGCAGAGTCCAAGGCGACACGCTGTCCTCTTCCTTGGAAACCTACGTTGCCACAGCTTGCCAAACGCTACCGAAGGCAGTCCTAACCAGTCTCGTGTGCTGCGCAACTTTGATTCGGTTACGAAAAGCCACCTGCATTGCGGTGAACACTCTGCTCAGCGTTCTTTCCGGGAGCTCACAGTTGCTCCCTCTCTAGGTTAAGCAAGGTGTCGAGGTGAGGTCCAGACTGAGCCAAGAGCACAATTGCTCACTTTGCAGTGGTAGTCGTCCTAAGAGGCATTGCCTACTACGCCTTGCTAAGGTCTTCGTTCTGTTAGGGAAGTCGCCACACTTAGACGCCTGTAAAGGAGAATTTATTCAGCGAAGTTCCCAGTGTCTTGCGACGGTCTCCCTTCGCAGTGCCAATACAGCAGGGACTTAGCTTTGCTGCTAACTAGGCTAGGTGACCCTGCATACAGAAGCAGGCGTTTCCCTTTGGAAGCTTGGATCCCGGTTTCTCAGGGGCTGCTTGCAAGACCCTGCTATTGCCCAGCATCTGTCCTCTGCCCTTACGCCTGGGTAGGAAGCGAGTATTTTAGCCTGAGAAGCAGGGCTCTTGCAACTCTGGAGGAGAGCTAATCCTGCAGCCCACGTTCGTCCTGGGAAACCGCAAGGCGACCCTTGGCCTCAGAGTAGTGACGAAATTGCCGCCGGACAGGTCTTGCCTGCCGCGGTTTCCATGAGTTCGCCACCGTTTTCGGGCTTAAGTGGAGAGCGAGGAGAGCTGTCGGCTCTCACAGAACTCTGGCCTCCGCACTGTCTGCCATGCAACTGCACTCAAGACCACACGTCTCCTCCCGGCCTGCTGAGAAACAGGCCGCCGTGTAGGCCCTTCGTAACACTTCTTGGCCTGTAGACTCCAAGGCGACACACTGTCCTCTTCCTTGGAAAACTACGGTGCCCCAGCTTGCCAACGCTCACGAAGGCAGTCCGAGCCCGTCTCGTGTGCTGGGCCACTTGCATTCAGTGAGGAAAAGCCACCTGCATTGAGGTGAACACTCTGCTCAGCGTTCTTTCCGGGAGCTCACAATTGCCGCCTCTCTAGGTTAAGCAGGAAGTCGTAGTGAGGACCAACCTGAGCAAAGAGCACAATTCCTCACGTTACACTGGTAGTCGTCGAAAGAGGAATTGCCAACTACGCCTGGCTAAGGCCTTCCCTGGGTTAAGGAACCAGCCACACTTAGACGCCTTTAAAGGAAAATTTATTCAGCGAAGTTCCCATTGTTTGGCGATGGTCAACCTTTGCAGCGCCAATACTGCAGGGACTTAGGTTTGCTGCTAACAAGGCTAGGTGACCCTGCAGACAGAAGCAGGCGTTTCCCTTTGGAAGCTTGGATCCCGGTTTCCTAGGGGCTGCTTCCAAGGCCCTGCTATTGCCCAGCATCTGTCCTCTGCCCCTACGCCTGGGTAGGAAGCCAGTATTTTAGCCTGAGAGGCAGGGCTCTTGCATCTCTGGAGGAGAGCTAATCCTGCAGCCCACGTTCGTCCTGGGAAACCGCAAGGCGACCCTTGGCCTCAGTGTAGTGTCGAAATTGCCGCCGGACAGGTCTTGCCTGCCGCGGTTTCCGTGAGTTCTCCACCGTTTTCGGGCTTAAATGGAGAGCGAGGAGAGCTGTCGGCTCTCACAGAACTCTGGCCTCCGCACTGTCTGCCATGCAACTGCACTCAAGACCACACGTCTCCTCCCGACCTGCTGAGAAACAGGCATCCGCGTAGGCCCTTGTTAACATTTCCTGGCGTGCAGAGTCCAAGGCGACACGCTGTCCTCTTCCTTGGAAACCTACGTTGCCACAGCTTGCCAAACGCTACCGAAGGCAGTCCTAACCAGTCTCGTGTGCTGCGCAACTTTGATTCGGTTACGAAAAGCCACCTGCATTGCGGTGAACACTCTGCTCAGCGTTCTTTCCGGGAGCTCACAATTGCCGCCTCTCTAGGTTAAGCAGGAAGTCGTAGTGAGGACCAACCTGAGCAAAGAGCACAATTCCTCACGTTACACTGGTAGTCGTCGAAAGAGGAATTGCCAACTACGCCTGGCTAAGGCCTTCCCTGGGTTAAGGAACCAGCCACACTTAGACGCCTTTAAAGGAAAATTTATTCAGCGAAGTTCCCATTGTTTGGCGATGGTCAACCTTTGCAGCGCCAATACTGCAGGGACTTAGGTTTGCTGCTAACAAGGCTAGGTGACCCTGCAGACAGAAGCAGGCGTTTCCCTTTGGAAGCTTGGATCCCGGTTTCCTAGGGGCTGCTTCCAAGGCCCTGCTATTGCCCAGCATCTGTCCTCTGCCCCTACGCCTGGGTAGGAAGCCAGTATTTTAGCCTGAGAGGCAGGGCTCTTGCATCTCTGGAGGAGAGCTAATCCTGCAGCCCACGTTCGTCCTGGGAAACCGCAAGGCGACCCTTGGCCTCAGTGTAGTGTCGAAATTGCCGCCGGACAGGTCTTGCCTGCCGCGGTTTCCGTGAGTTCTCCACCGTTTTCGGGCTTAAATGGAGAGCGAGGAGAGCTGTCGGCTCTCACAGAACTCTGGCCTCCGCACTGTCTGCCATGCAACTGCACTCAAGACCACACGTCTCCTCCCGACCTGCTGAGAAACAGGCATCCGCGTAGGCCCTTGTTAACATTTCCTGGCGTGCAGAGTCCAAGGCAACACGCTGTCCTCTTCCTTGGAAACCTACGTTGCCACAGCTTGCCAAACGCTACCGAAGGCAGTCCTAACCAGTCTCGTGTGCTGCGCAACTTTGATTCGGTTACGAAAAGCCACCTGCATTGCGGTGAACACTCTGCTCAGCGTTCTTTCCGGGAGCTCACAGTTGCTCCCTCTCTAGGTTAAGCAAGGTGTCGAGGTGAGGTCCAGACTGAGCCAAGAGCACAATTGCTCACTTTGCAGTGGTAGTCGTCCTAAGAGGCATTGCCTACTACGCCTTGCTAAGGTCTTCGTTCTGTTAGGGAAGTCGCCACACTTAGACGCCTGTAAAGGAGAATTTATTCAGCGAAGTTCCCAGTGTCTTGCGACGGTCTCCCTTCGCAGTGCCAATACAGCAGGGACTTAGCTTTGCTGCTAACTAGGCTAGGTGACCCTGCATACAGAAGCAGGCGTTTCCCTTTGGAAGCTTGGATCCCGGTTTCTCAGGGGCTGCTTGCAAGACCCTGCTATTGCCCAGCATCTGTCCTCGGCCCCTACGCCTGGGTAGGAAGCGAGTATTTTAGCCTGAGAAGCAGGGCTCTTGCAACTCTGGAGGAGAGCTAATCCTGCAGCCCACGTTCGTCCTGGGAAACCGCAAGGCGACCCTTGGCCTCAGAGTAGTGGCGAAATTGCCGCCGGACAGGTCTTGCCTGCCGCGGTTTCCATGAGTTGGCCACCGTTTTCGGGCTTAAGTGGAGAGCGAGGAGAGCTGTCGGCTCTCACAGAACTCTGGCCTCCGCACTGTCTGCCATGCAACTGCACTCAAGACCACACGTCTCCTCCCGGCCTGCTGAGAAACAGGCCGCCGTGTAGGCCCTTCGTAACACTTCTTGGCCTGTAGACTCCAAGGCGACACACTGTCCTCTTCCTTGGAAAACTACGGTGCCCCAGCTTGCCAACGCTCACGAAGGCAGTCCGAGCCCGTCTCGTGTGCTGGGCCACTTGCATTCAGTGAGGAAAAGCCACCTGCATTGAGGTGAACACTCTGCTCAGCGTTCTTTCCGGGAGCTCACAATTGCCGCCTCTCTAGGTTAAGCAGGAAGTCGTAGTGAGGACCAACCTGAGCAAAGAGCACAATTCCTCACGTTACACTGGTAGTCGTCGAAAGAGGAATTGCCAACTACGCCTGGCTAAGGCCTTCCCTGGGTTAAGGAACCAGCCACACTTAGACGCCTTTAAAGGAAAATTTATTCAGCGAAGTTCCCATTGTTTGGCGATGGTCAACCTTTGCAGCGCCAATACTGCAGGGACTTAGGTTTGCTGCTAACAAGGCTAGGTGACCCTGCAGACAGAAGCAGGCGTTTCCCTTTGGAAGCTTGGATCCCGGTTTCCTAGGGGCTGCTTCCAAGGCCCTGCTATTGCCCAGCATCTGTCCTCTGCCCCTACGCCTGGGTAGGAAGCCAGTATTTTAGCCTGAGAGGCAGGGCTCTTGCATCTCTGGAGGAGAGCTAATCCTGCAGCCCACGTTCGTCCTGGGAAACCGCAAGGCGACCCTTGGCCTCAGTGTAGTGTCGAAATTGCCGCCGGACAGGTCTTGCCTGCCGCGGTTTCCGTGAGTTCTCCACCGTTTTCGGGCTTAAATGGAGAGCGAGGAGAGCTGTCGGCTCTCACAGAACTCTGGCCTCCGCACTGTCTGCCATGCAACTGCACTCAAGACCACACGTCTCCTCCCGACCTGCTGAGAAACAGGCATCCGCGTAGGCCCTTGTTAACATTTCCTGGCGTGCAGAGTCCAAGGCGACACGCTGTCCTCTTCCTTGGAAACCTACGTTGCCACAGCTTGCCAAACGCTACCGAAGGCAGTCCTAACCAGTCTCGTGTGCTGCGCAACTTTGATTCGGTTACGAAAAGCCACCTGCATTGCGGTGAACACTCTGCTCAGCGTTCTTTCCGGGAGCTCACAGTTGCTCCCTCTCTAGGTTAAGCAAGGTGTCGAGGTGAGGTCCAGACTGAGCCAAGAGCACAATTGCTCACTTTGCAGTGGTAGTCGTCCTAAGAGGCATTGCCTACTACGCCTTGCTAAGGTCTTCGTTCTGTTAGGGAAGTCGCCACACTTAGACGCCTGTAAAGGAGAATTTATTCAGCGAAGTTCCCAGTGTCTTGCGACGGTCTCCCTTCGCAGTGCCAATACAGCAGGGACTTAGCTTTGCTGCTAACTAGGCTAGGTGACCCTGCATACAGAAGCAGGCGTTTCCCTTTGGAAGCTTGGATCCCGGTTTCTCAGGGGCTGCTTGCAAGACCCTGCTATTGCCCAGCATCTGTCCTCTGCCCCTACGCCTGGGTAGGAAGCGAGTATTTTAGCCTGAGAAGCAGGGCTCTTGCAACTCTGGAGGAGAGCTAATCCTGCAGCCCACGTTCGTCCTGGGAAACCGCAAGGCGACCCTTGGCCTCAGAGTAGTGGCGAAATTGCCGCCGGACAGGTCTTGCCTGCCGCGGTTTCCATGAGTTCGCCACCGTTTTCGGGCTTAAGTGGAGAGCGAGGAGAGCTGTCGGCTCTCACAGAACTCTGGCCTCCGCACTGTCTGCCATGCAACTGCACTCAAGACCACACGTCTCCTCCCGGCCTGCTGAGAAACAGGCCGCCGTGTAGGCCCTTCGTAACACTTCTTGGCCTGTAGACTCCAAGGCGACACACTGTCCTCTTCCTTGGAAAACTACGGTGCCCCAGCTTGCCAACGCTCACGAAGGCAGTCCGAGCCCGTCTCGTGTGCTGGGCCACTTGCATTCAGTGAGGAAAAGCCACCTGCATTGAGGTGAACACTCTGCTCAGCGTTCTTTCCGGGAGCTCACAATTGCCGCCTCTCTAGGTTAAGCAGGAAATCGTAGTGAGGACCAACCTGAGCAAAGAGCACAATTCCTCACGTTACACTGGTAGTCGTCGAAAGAGGAATTGCCAACTACGCCTGGCTAAGGCCTTCCCTGGGTTAAGGAACCAGCCACACTTAGACGCCTTTAAAGGAAAATTTATTCAGCGAAGTTCCCATTGTTTGGCGATGGTCAACCTTTGCAGCGCCAATACTGCAGGGACTTAGGTTTGCTGCTAACAAGGCTAGGTGACCCTGCAGACAGAAGCAGGCGTTTCCCTTTGGAAGCTTGGATCCCGGTTTCCTAGGGGCTGCTTCCAAGGCCCTGCTATTGCCCAGCATCTGTCCTCTGCCCCTATGCCTGGGTAGGAAGCCAGTATTTTAGCCTGAGAGGCAGGGCTCTTGCATCTCTGGAGGAGAGCTAATCCTGCAGTCCACGTTCGTACTGGGAAACCGCAAGGCGACCCTTGGCCTCAGTGTAGTGGAGAAATTGCTGCCGGACAGGTCTTGCCTGCCGCGGTTTCCGTGAGTTCTCCACCGTTTTCGGGCTTAAATGGAGAGCGAGGAGAGCTGTCGGCTCTCACAGAACTCTGGCCTCCGCACTGTCTGCCATGCAACTGCACTCAAGACCACACGTCTCCTCCCGACCTGCTGAGAAACAGGCATCCGCGTAGGCCCTTGTTAACATTTCCTGGCGTGCAGAGTCCAAGGCAACACGCTGTCCTCTTCCTTGGAAACCTACGTTGCCACAGCTTGCCAAACGCTACCGAAGGCAGTCCTAACCAGTCTCGTGTGCTGCGCAACTTTGATTCGGTTACGAAAAGCCACCTGCATTGCGGTGAACACTCTGCTCAGCGTTCTTTCCGGGAGCTCACAGTTGCTCCCTCTCTAGGTTAAGCAAGGTGTCGAGGTGAGGTCCAGACTGAGCCAAGAGCACAATTGCTAAAGTTGCAGTGGTAGTCGTCCTAAGAGGCATTGCCTACTACGCCTTGCTAAGGTCTTCGTTCTGTTAGGGAAGTCGCCACACTTAGACGCCTGTAAAGGAGAATTTATTCAGCGAAGTTCCCAGTGTCTTGCGACGGTCTCCCTTCGCAGTGCCAATACAGCAGGGACTTAGCTTTGCTGCTAACTAGGCTAGGTGACCCTGCATACAGAAGCAGGCGTTTCCCTTTGGAAGCTTGGATCCCGGTTTCTCAGGGGCTGCTTGCAAGACCCTGCTATTGCCCAGCATCTGTCCTCTGCCCCTACGCCTGGGTAGGAAGCGAGTATTTTAGCCTGAGAAGCAGGGCTCTTGCAACTCTGGAGGAGAGCTAATCCTGCAGCCCACGTTCGTCCTGGGAAACCGCAAGGTGACCCTTGGCCTCAGAGTAGTGGCGAAATTGCCGCTGGACAGGTCTTGCCTGCCGCGGTTTCCATGAGTTCGCCACCGTTTTCGGGCTTAAGTGGAGAGCGAGGAGAGCTGTCGTCTCTCACAGAACTCTGGCCTCCGCACTGTCTGCCATGCAACTGCACTCAAGACCACACGTCTCCTCCCGGCCTGCTGAGAAAGAGGCCACCGTGTAGGCCCTTCGTAACACTTCTTGGCCTGTAGACTCCAAGGCGACACACTGTCCTCTTCCTTGGAGAACTACGGTGCCCCAGCTTGCCAACGCTCACGAAGGCAGTCCGAGCCCGTCTCGTGTGCTGGGCCACTTGCATTCAGTGAGGAAAAGCCACCTGCATTGAGGTGAACACTCTGCTCAGCGTTCTTTCCGGGAGCTCACAATTGCCGCCTGTCTAGGTTAAGCAGGAAGTCGTAGTGAGGACCAACCTGAGCAAAGAGCACAATTCCTCACGTTACACTGGTAGTCGTCGAAAGAGGAATTGCCAACTACGCCTGGCTAAGGCCTTCCCTGGGTTAAGGAACCAGCCACACTTAGACGCCTTTAAAGGAAAATTTATTCAGCGAAGTTCCCATTGTTTGGCGATGGTCAACCTTTGCAGCGCCAATACTGCAGGGACTTAGGTTTGCTGCTAACAAGGCTAGGTGACCCTGCAGACAGAAGCAGGCGTTTCCCTTTGGAAGCTTGGATCCCGGTTTCCTAGGGGCTGCTTCCAAGGCCCTGCTATTGCCCAGCATCTGTCCTCTGCCCCTACGCCTGGGTAGGAAGCCAGTATTTTAGCCTGAGAGGCAGGGCTCTTGCATCTCTGGAGGAGAGCTAATCCTGCAGCCCACGTTCGTCCTGGGAAACCGCAAGGCGACCCTTGGCCTCAGTGTAGTGGAGAAATTGCCGCCGGACAGGTCTTGCCTGCCGCGGTTTCCGTGAGTTCTCCACCGTTTTCGGGCTTAAATGGAGAGCGAGGAGAGCTGTCGGCTCTCACAGAACTCTGGCCTCCGCACTGTCTGCCATGCAACTGCACTCAAGACCACACGTCTCCTCCCAACCTGCTGAGAAACAGGCATCCGCGTAGGCCCTTGTTAACATTTCCTGGCGTGCAGAGTCCAAGGCGACACGCTGTCCTCTTCCTTGGAAACCTACGTTGCCACAGCTTGCCAAACGCTACCGAAGGCAGTCCTAACCAGTCTCGTGTGCTGCGCAACTTTGATTCGGTTACGAAAAGCCACCTGCATTGCGGTGAACACTCTGCTCAGCGTTCTTTCCGGGAGCTCACAATTGCCGCCTCTCTAGGTTAAGCAGGAAGTCGTAGTGAGGACCAACCTGAGCAAAGAGCACAATTCCTCACGTTACACTGGTAGTCGTCGAAAGAGTAATTGCCAACTACGCCTGGCTAACGCCTTCCCTGGGTTAAGGAACCAGCCACACTTAGACGCCTTTAAAGGAAAATTTATTCAGCGAAGTTCCCATTGTTTGGCGATGGTCAACCTTTGCAGCGCCAATACTGCAGGGACTTAGGTTTGCTGCTAACAAGGCTAGGTGACCCTGCAGACAGAAGCAGGCGTTTCCCTTTGGAAGCTTGGATCCCGGTTTCCTAGGGGCTGCTTCCAAGGCCCTGCTATTGCCCAGCATCTGTCCTCTGCCCCTACGCCTGGGTAGGAAGCCAGTATTTTAGCCTGAGAGGCAGGGCTCTTGCATCTCTGGAGGAGAGCTAATCCTGCAGCCCACGTTCGTCCTGGGAAACCGCAAGGCGACCCTTGGCCTCAGTGTAGTGTCGAAATTGCCGCCGGACAGGTCTTGCCTGCCGCGGTTTCCGTGAGTTCTCCACCGTTTTCGGGCTTAAATGGAGAGTGAGGAGAGCTGTCGGCTCTCACAGAACTCTGGCCTCCGCACTGTCTGCCATGCAACTGCACTCAAGACCACACGTCTCCTCCCGACCTGCTGAGAAACAGGCATCCGCGTAGGCCCTTGTTAACATTTCCTGGCGTGCAGAGTCCAAGGCGACACGCTGTCCTCTTCCTTGGAAACCTACGTTGCCACAGCTTGCCAAACGCTACCGAAGGCAGTCCTAACCAGTCTCGTGTGCTGCGCAACTTTGATTCGGTTACGAAAAGCCACCTGCATTGCGGTGAACACTCTGCTCAGCGTTCTTTCCGGGAGCTCACAGTTGCTCCCTCTCTAGGTTAAGCAAGGTGTCGAGGTGAGGTCCAGACTGAGCCAAGAGCACAATTGCTCACTTTGCAGTGGTAGTCGTCCTAAGAGGCATTGCCTACTACGCCTTGCTAAGGTCTTCGTTCTGTTAGGGAAGTCGCCACACTTAGACGCCTGTAAAGGAGAATATATTCAGCGAAGTTCCCAGTGTCTTGCGACGGTCTCCCTTCGCAGTGCCAATACAGCAGGGACTTAGGTTTGCTGCTAACTAGGCTAGGTGACCCTGCATACAGAAGCAGGCGTTTCCCTTTGGAAGCTTGGATCCCGGTTTCTCAGGGGCTGCTTGCAAGACCCTGCTATTGCCCAGCATCTGTCCTCTGCCCCTACGCCTGGGTAGGAAGCGAGTATTTTAGCCTGAGAAGCAGGGCTCTTGCAACTCTGGAGGAGAGCTAATCCTGCAGCCCACGTTCGTCCTGGGAAACCGCAAGGCGACCCTTGGCCTCAGAGTAGTGGCGAAATTGCCGCCGGACAGGTCTTGCCTGCCGCGGTTTCCATGAGTTCACCACCGTTTTCGGGCTTAAGTGGAGAGCGAGGAGAGCTGTCGGCTCTCACAGAACTCTGGCCTCCGCACTGTCTGCCATGCAACTGCACTCAAGACCACACGTCTCCTCCCGGCCTGCTGAGAAACAGGCCGCCGTGTAGGCCCTTCGTAACACTTCTTGGCCTGTAGACTCCAAGGCGACACACTGTCCTCTTCCTTGGAAAACTACGGTGCCCCAGCTTGCCAACGCTCACGAAGGCAGTCCGAGCCCGTCTCGTGTGCTGGGCCACTTGCATTCAGTGAGGAAAAGCCACCTGCATTGAGGTGAACACTCTGCTCAGCGTTCTTTCCGGGAGCTCACAATTGCCGCCTCTCTAGGTTAAGCAGGAAGTCGTAGTGAGGACCAACCTGAGCAAAGAGCACAATTCCTCACGTTACACTGGTAGTCGTCGAAAGAGGAATTGCCAACTACGCCTGGCTAAGGCCTTCCCTGGGTTAAGGAACCAGCCACACTTAGACGCCTTTAAAGGAAAATTTATTCAGCGAAGTTCCCATTGTTTGGCGATGGTCAACCTTTGCAGCGCCAATACTGCAGGGACTTAGGTTTGCTGCTAACAAGGCTAGGTGACCCTGCAGACAGAAGCAGGCGTTTCCCTTTGGAAGCTTGGATCCCGGTTTCCTAGGGGCTGCTTCCAAGGCCCTGCTATTGCCCAGCATCTGTCCTCTGCCCCTACGCCTGGGTAGGAAGCCAGTATTTTAGCCTGAGAGGCAGGGCTCTTGCATCTCTGGAGGAGAGCTAATCCTGCAGCCCACGTTCGTCCTGGGAAACCGCAAGGCGACCCTTGGCCTCAGTGTAGTGGAGAAATTGCCGCCGGACAGGTCTTGCCTGCCGCGGTTTCCGTGAGTTCTCCACCGTTTTCGGGCTTAAATGGAGAGCGAGGAGAGCTGTCGGCTCTCACAGAACTCTGGCCTCCGCACTGTCTGCCATGCAACTGCACTCAAGACCACACGTCTCCTCCCGACCTGCTGAGAAACAGGCATCCGCGTAGGCCCTTGTTAACATTTCCTGGCGTGCAGAGTCCAAGGCGACACGCTGTCCTCTTCCTTGGAAACCTACGTTGCCACAGCTTGCCAAACGCTACCGAAGGCAGTCCTAACCAGTCTCGTGTGCTGCGCAACTTTGATTCGGTTACGAAAAGCCACCTGCATTGCGGTGAACACTCTGCTCAGCGTTCTTTCCGGGAGCTCACAATTGCCGCCTCTCTAGGTTAAGCAGGAAGTCGTAGTGAGGACCAACCTGAGCAAAGAGCACAATTCCTCACGTTACACTGGTAGTCGTCGAAAGAGGAATTGCCAACTACGCCTGGCTAAGGCCTTCCCTGGGTTAAGGAACCAGCCACACTTAGACGCCTTTAAAGGAAAATTTATTCAGCGAAGTTCCCATTGTTTGGCGATGGTCAACCTTTGCAGCGCCAATACTGCAGGGACTTAGGTTTGCTGCTAACAAGGCTAGGTGACCCTGCAGACAGAAGCAGCCATTTCCCTTTGGAAGCTTGGATCCCGGTTTCCTAGGGGCTGCTTCCAAGGCCCTGCTATTGCCCAGCATCTGTCCTCTGCCCCTACGCCTGGGTAGGAAGCCAGTATTTTAGCCTGAGAGGCAGGGCTCTTGCATCTCTGGAGGAGAGCTAATCCTGCAGCCCACGTTCGTCCTGGGAAACCGCAAGGCGACCCTTGGCCTCAGTGTAGTGGAGAAATTGCCGCCGGACAGGTCTTGCCTGCCGCGGTTTCCGTGAGTTCTCCACCGTTTTCGGGCTTAAATGGAGAGCGAGGAGAGCTGTCGGCTCTCACAGAACTCTGGCCTCCGCACTGTCTGCCATGCAACTGCACTCAAGACCACACGTCTCCTCCCGACCTGCTGAGAAACAGGCATCCGCGTAGGCCCTTGTTAACATTTCCTGGCGTGCAGAGTCCAAGGCGACACGCTGTCCTCTTCCTTGGAAACCTACGTTGCCACAGCTTGCCAAACGCTACCGAAGGCAGTCCTAACCAGTCTCGTGTGCTGCGCAACTTTGATTCGGTTACGAAAAGCCACCTGCATTGCGGTGAACACTCTGCTCAGCGTTCTTTCCGGGAGCTCACAATTGCCACCTCTCTAGGTTAAGCAGGAAGTCGTAGTGAGGACCAACCTGAGCAAAGAGCACAATTCCTCACGTTACACTGGTAGTCGTCGAAAGAGGAATTGCCAACTACGCCTGGCTAAGGCCTTCCCTGGGTTAAGGAACCAGCCACACTTAGACGCCTTTAAAGGAAAATTTATTCAGCGAAGTTCCCATTGTTTGGCGATGGTCAACCTTTGCAGCGCCAATACTGCAGGGACTTAGGTTTGCTGCTAACAAGGCTAGGTGACCCTGCAGACAGAAGCAGGCGTTTCCCTTTGGAAGCTTGGATCCCGGTTTCCTAGGGGCTGCTTCCAAGGCCCTGCTATTGCCCAGCATCTGTCCTCTGCCCCTACGCCTGGGTAGGAAGCCAGTATTTTAGCCTGAGAGACAGGGCTCTTGCATCTCTGGAGGAGAGCTAATCCTGCAGCCCACGTTCGTCCTGGGAAACCGCAAGGCGACCCTTGGCCTCAGTGTAGTGTCGAAATTGCCGCCGGACAGGTCTTGCCTGCCGCGGTTTCCGTGAGTTCTCCACCGTTTTCGGGCTTAAATGGAGAGCGAGGAGAGCTGTCGGCTCTCACAGAACTCTGGCCTCCGCACTGTCTGCCATGCAACTGCACTCAAGACCACACGTCTCCTCCCGACCTGCTGAGAAACAGGCATCCGCGTAGGCCCTTGTTAACATTTCCTGGCGTGCAGAGTCCAAGGCGACACGCTGTCCTCTTCCTTGGAAACCTACGTTGCCACAGCTTGCCAAACGCTACCGAAGGCAGTCCTAACCAGTCTCGTGTGCTGCGCAACTTTGATTCGGTTACGAAAAGCCACCTGCATTGCGGTGAACACTCTGCTCAGCGTTCTTTCCGGGAGCTCACAGTTGCTCCCTCTCTAGGTTAAGCAAGGTGTCGAGGTGAGGTCCAGACTGAGCCAAGAGCACAATTGCTCACTTTGCAGTGGTAGTCGTCCTAAGAGGCATTGCCTACTACGCCTTGCTAAGGTCTTCGTTCTGTTAGGGAAGTCGCCACACTTAGACGCCTGTAAAGGAGAATTTATTCAGCGAAGTTCCCAGTGTCTTGCGACGGTCTCCCTTCGCAGTGCCAATACAGCAGGGACTTAGCTTTGCTGCTAACTAGGCTAGGTGACCCTGCATACAGAAGCAGGCGTTTCCCTTTGGAAGCTTGGATCCCGGTTTCTCAGGGGCTGCTTGCAAGACCCTGCTATTGCCCAGCATCTGTCCTCTGCCCTTACGCCTGGGTAGGAAGCGAGTATTTTAGCCTGAGAAGCAGGGCTCTTGCAACTCTGGAGGAGAGCTAATCCTGCAGCCCACGTTCGTCCTGGGAAACCGCAAGGCGACCCTTGGCCTCAGAGTAGTGACGAAATTGCCGCCGGACAGGTCTTGCCTGCCGCGGTTTCCATGAGTTGGCCACCGTTTTCGGGCTTAAGTGGAGAGCGAGGAGAGCTGTCGGCTCTCACAGAACTCTGGCCTCCGCACTGTCTGCCATGCAACTGCACTCAAGACCACACGTCTCCTCCCGGCCTGCTGAGAAACAGGCCGCCGTGTAGGCCCTTCGTAACACTTCTTGGCCTGTAGACTCCAAGGCGACACACTGTCCTCTTCCTTGGAAAACTACGGTGCCCCAGCTTGCCAACGCTCACGAAGGCAGTCCGAGCCCGTCTCGTGTGCTGGGCCACTTGCATTCAGTGAGGAAAAGCCACCTGCATTGAGGTGAACACTCTGCTCAGCGTTCTTTCCGGGAGCTCACAATTGCCGCCTCTCTAGGTTAAGCAGGAAGTCGTAGTGAGGACCAACCTGAGCAAAGAGCACAATTCCTCACGTTACACTGGTAGTCGTCGAAAGAGGAATTGCCAACTACGCCTGGCTAAGGCCTTCCCTGGGTTAAGGAACCAGCCACACTTAGACGCCTTTAAAGGAAAATTTATTCAGCGAAGTTCCCATTGTTTGGCGATGGTCAACCTTTGCAGCGCCAATACTGCAGGGACTTAGGTTTGCTGCTAACAAGGCTAGGTGACCCTGCAGACAGAAGCAGGCGTTTCCCTTTGGAAGCTTGGATCCCGGTTTCCTAGGGGCTGCTTCCAAGGCCCTGCTATTGCCCAGCATCTGTCCTCTGCCCCTACGCCTGGGTAGGAAGCCAGTATTTTAGCCTGAGAGGCAGGGCTCTTGCATCTCTGGAGGAGAGCTAATCCTGCAGCCCACGTTCGTCCTGGGAAACCGCAAGGCGACCCTTGGCCTCAGTGTAGTGTCGAAATTGCCGCCGGACAGGTCTTGCCTGCCGCGGTTTCCGTGAGTTCTCCACCGTTTTCGGGCTTAAATGGAGAGCGAGGAGAGCTGTCGGCTCTCACAGAACTCTGGCCTCCGCACTGTCTGCCATGCAACTGCACTCAAGACCACACGTCTCCTCCCGACCTGCTGAGAAACAGGCATCCGCGTAGGCCCTTGTTAACATTTCCTGGCGTGCAGAGTCCAAGGCGACACGCTGTCCTCTTCCTTGGAAACCTACGTTGCCACAGCTTGCCAAACGCTACCGAAGGCAGTCCTAACCAGTCTCGTGTGCTGCGCAACTTTGATTCGGTTACGAAAAGCCACCTGCATTGCGGTGAACACTCTGCTCAGCGTTCTTTCCGGGAGCTCACAATTGCCGCCTCTCTAGGTTAAGCAGGAAGTCGTAGTGAGGACCAACCTGAGCAAAGAGCACAATTCCTCACGTTACACTGGTAGTCGTCGAAAGAGGAATTGCCAACTACGCCTGGCTAAGGCCTTCCCTGGGTTAAGGAACCAGCCACACTTAGACGCCTTTAAAGGAAAATTTATTCAGCGAAGTTCCCATTGTTTGGCGATGGTCAACCTTTGCAGCGCCAATACTGCAGGGACTTAGGTTTGCTGCTAACAAGGCTAGGTGACCCTGCAGACAGAAGCAGGCGTTTCCCTTTGGAAGCTTGGATCCCGGTTTCCTAGGGGCTGCTTCCAAGGCCCTGCTATTGCCCAGCATCTGTCCTCTGCCCCTACGCCTGGGTAGGAAGCCAGTATTTTAGCCTGAGAGGCAGGGCTCTTGCATCTCTGGAGGAGAGCTAATCCTGCAGCCCACGTTCGTCCTGGGAAACCGCAAGGCGACCCTTGGCCTCAGTGTAGTGTCGAAATTGCCGCCGGACAGGTCTTGCCTGCCGCGGTTTCCGTGAGTTCTCCACCGTTTTCGGGCTTAAATGGAGAGCGAGGAGAGCTGTCGGCTCTCACAGAACTCTGGCCTCCGCACTGTCTGCCATGCAACTGCACTCAAGACCACACGTCTCCTCCCGACCTGCTGAGAAACAGGCATCCGCGTAGGCCCTTGTTAACATTTCCTGGCGTGCAGAGTCCAAGGCAACACGCTGTCCTCTTCCTTGGAAACCTACGTTGCCACAGCTTGCCAAACGCTACCGAAGGCAGTCCTAACCAGTCTCGTGTGCTGCGCAACTTTGATTCGGTTACGAAAAGCCACCTGCATTGCGGTGAACACTCTGCTCAGCGTTCTTTCCGGGAGCTCACAGTTGCTCCCTCTCTAGGTTAAGCAAGGTGTCGAGGTGAGGTCCAGACTGAGCCAAGAGCACAATTGCTCACTTTGCAGTGGTAGTCGTCCTAAGAGGCATTGCCTACTACGCCTTGCTAAGGTCTTCGTTCTGTTAGGGAAGTCGCCACACTTAGACGCCTGTAAAGGAGAATTTATTCAGCGAAGTTCCCAGTGTCTTGCGACGGTCTCCCTTCGCAGTGCCAATACAGCAGGGACTTAGCTTTGCTGCTAACTAGGCTAGGTGACCCTGCATACAGAAGCAGGCGTTTCCCTTTGGAAGCTTGGATCCCGGTTTCTCAGGGGCTGCTTGCAAGACCCTGCTATTGCCCAGCATCTGTCCTCGGCCCCTACGCCTGGGTAGGAAGCGAGTATTTTAGCCTGAGAAGCAGGGCTCTTGCAACTCTGGAGGAGAGCTAATCCTGCAGCCCACGTTCGTCCTGGGAAACCGCAAGGCGACCCTTGGCCTCAGAGTAGTGGCGAAATTGCCGCCGGACAGGTCTTGCCTGCCGCGGTTTCCATGAGTTGGCCACCGTTTTCGGGCTTAAGTGGAGAGCGAGGAGAGCTGTCGGCTCTCACAGAACTCTGGCCTCCGCACTGTCTGCCATGCAACTGCACTCAAGACCACACGTCTCCTCCCGGCCTGCTGAGAAACAGGCCGCCGTGTAGGCCCTTCGTAACACTTCTTGGCCTGTAGACTCCAAGGCGACACACTGTCCTCTTCCTTGGAAAACTACGGTGCCCCAGCTTGCCAACGCTCACGAAGGCAGTCCGAGCCCGTCTCGTGTGCTGGGCCACTTGCATTCAGTGAGGAAAAGCCACCTGCATTGAGGTGAACACTCTGCTCAGCGTTCTTTCCGGGAGCTCACAATTGCCGCCTCTCTAGGTTAAGCAGGAAGTCGTAGTGAGGACCAACCTGAGCAAAGAGCACAATTCCTCACGTTACACTGGTAGTCGTCGAAAGAGGAATTGCCAACTACGCCTGGCTAAGGCCTTCCCTGGGTTAAGGAACCAGCCACACTTAGACGCCTTTAAAGGAAAATTTATTCAGCGAAGTTCCCATTGTTTGGCGATGGTCAACCTTTGCAGCGCCAATACTGCAGGGACTTAGGTTTGCTGCTAACAAGGCTAGGTGACCCTGCAGACAGAAGCAGGCGTTTCCCTTTGGAAGCTTGGATCCCGGTTTCCTAGGGGCTGCTTCCAAGGCCCTGCTATTGCCCAGCATCTGTCCTCTGCCCCTACGCCTGGGTAGGAAGCCAGTATTTTAGCCTGAGAGGCAGGGCTCTTGCATCTCTGGAGGAGAGCTAATCCTGCAGCCCACGTTCGTCCTGGGAAACCGCAAGGCGACCCTTGGCCTCAGTGTAGTGTCGAAATTGCCGCCGGACAGGTCTTGCCTGCCGCGGTTTCCGTGAGTTCTCCACCGTTTTCGGGCTTAAATGGAGAGCGAGGAGAGCTGTCGGCTCTCACAGAACTCTGGCCTCCGCACTGTCTGCCATGCAACTGCACTCAAGACCACACGTCTCCTCCCGACCTGCTGAGAAACAGGCATCCGCGTAGGCCCTTGTTAACATTTCCTGGCGTGCAGAGTCCAAGGCGACACGCTGTCCTCTTCCTTGGAAACCTACGTTGCCACAGCTTGCCAAACGCTACCGAAGGCAGTCCTAACCAGTCTCGTGTGCTGCGCAACTTTGATTCGGTTACGAAAAGCCACCTGCATTGCGGTGAACACTCTGCTCAGCGTTCTTTCCGGGAGCTCACAGTTGCTCCCTCTCTAGGTTAAGCAAGGTGTCGAGGTGAGGTCCAGACTGAGCCAAGAGCACAATTGCTCACTTTGCAGTGGTAGTCGTCCTAAGAGGCATTGCCTACTACGCCTTGCTAAGGTCTTCGTTCTGTTAGGGAAGTCGCCACACTTAGACGCCTGTAAAGGAGAATTTATTCAGCGAAGTTCCCAGTGTCTTGCGACGGTCTCCCTTCGCAGTGCCAATACAGCAGGGACTTAGCTTTGCTGCTAACTAGGCTAGGTGACCCTGCATACAGAAGCAGGCGTTTCCCTTTGGAAGCTTGGATCCCGGTTTCTCAGGGGCTGCTTGCAAGACCCTGCTATTGCCCAGCATCTGTCCTCTGCCCCTACGCCTGGGTAGGAAGCGAGTATTTTAGCCTGAGAAGCAGGGCTCTTGCAACTCTGGAGGAGAGCTAATCCTGCAGCCCACGTTCGTCCTGGGAAACCGCAAGGCGACCCTTGGCCTCAGAGTAGTGGCGAAATTGCCGCCGGACAGGTCTTGCCTGCCGCGGTTTCCATGAGTTCGCCACCGTTTTCGGGCTTAAGTGGAGAGCGAGGAGAGCTGTCGGCTCTCACAGAACTCTGGCCTCCGCACTGTCTGCCATGCAACTGCACTCAAGACCACACGTCTCCTCCCGGCCTGCTGAGAAACAGGCCGCCGTGTAGGCCCTTCGTAACACTTCTTGGCCTGTAGACTCCAAGGCGACACACTGTCCTCTTCCTTGGAAAACTACGGTGCCCCAGCTTGCCAACGCTCACGAAGGCAGTCCGAGCCCGTCTCGTGTGCTGGGCCACTTGCATTCAGTGAGGAAAAGCCACCTGCATTGAGGTGAACACTCTGCTCAGCGTTCTTTCCGGGAGCTCACAATTGCCGCCTCTCTAGGTTAAGCAGGAAATCGTAGTGAGGACCAACCTGAGCAAAGAGCACAATTCCTCACGTTACACTGGTAGTCGTCGAAAGAGGAATTGCCAACTACGCCTGGCTAAGGCCTTCCCTGGGTTAAGGAACCAGCCACACTTAGACGCCTTTAAAGGAAAATTTATTCAGCGAAGTTCCCATTGTTTGGCGATGGTCAACCTTTGCAGCGCCAATACTGCAGGGACTTAGGTTTGCTGCTAACAAGGCTAGGTGACCCTGCAGACAGAAGCAGGCGTTTCCCTTTGGAAGCTTGGATCCCGGTTTCCTAGGGGCTGCTTCCAAGGCCCTGCTATTGCCCAGCATCTGTCCTCTGCCCCTATGCCTGGGTAGGAAGCCAGTATTTTAGCCTGAGAGGCAGGGCTCTTGCATCTCTGGAGGAGAGCTAATCCTGCAGTCCACGTTCGTACTGGGAAACCGCAAGGCGACCCTTGGCCTCAGTGTAGTGGAGAAATTGCTGCCGGACAGGTCTTGCCTGCCGCGGTTTCCGTGAGTTCTCCACCGTTTTCGGGCTTAAATGGAGAGCGAGGAGAGCTGTCGGCTCTCACAGAACTCTGGCCTCCGCACTGTCTGCCATGCAACTGCACTCAAGACCACACGTCTCCTCCCGACCTGCTGAGAAACAGGCATCCGCGTAGGCCCTTGTTAACATTTCCTGGCGTGCAGAGTCCAAGGCAACACGCTGTCCTCTTCCTTGGAAACCTACGTTGCCACAGCTTGCCAAACGCTACCGAAGGCAGTCCTAACCAGTCTCGTGTGCTGCGCAACTTTGATTCGGTTACGAAAAGCCACCTGCATTGCGGTGAACACTCTGCTCAGCGTTCTTTCCGGGAGCTCACAGTTGCTCCCTCTCTAGGTTAAGCAAGGTGTCGAGGTGAGGTCCAGACTGAGCCAAGAGCACAATTGCTAAAGTTGCAGTGGTAGTCGTCCTAAGAGGCATTGCCTACTACGCCTTGCTAAGGTCTTCGTTCTGTTAGGGAAGTCGCCACACTTAGACGCCTGTAAAGGAGAATTTATTCAGCGAAGTTCCCAGTGTCTTGCGACGGTCTCCCTTCGCAGTGCCAATACAGCAGGGACTTAGCTTTGCTGCTAACTAGGCTAGGTGACCCTGCATACAGAAGCAGGCGTTTCCCTTTGGAAGCTTGGATCCCGGTTTCTCAGGGGCTGCTTGCAAGACCCTGCTATTGCCCAGCATCTGTCCTCTGCCCCTACGCCTGGGTAGGAAGCGAGTATTTTAGCCTGAGAAGCAGGGCTCTTGCAACTCTGGAGGAGAGCTAATCCTGCAGCCCACGTTCGTCCTGGGAAACCGCAAGGTGACCCTTGGCCTCAGAGTAGTGGCGAAATTGCCGCTGGACAGGTCTTGCCTGCCGCGGTTTCCATGAGTTCGCCACCGTTTTCGGGCTTAAGTGGAGAGCGAGGAGAGCTGTCGTCTCTCACAGAACTCTGGCCTCCGCACTGTCTGCCATGCAACTGCACTCAAGACCACACGTCTCCTCCCGGCCTGCTGAGAAAGAGGCCACCGTGTAGGCCCTTCGTAACACTTCTTGGCCTGTAGACTCCAAGGCGACACACTGTCCTCTTCCTTGGAGAACTACGGTGCCCCAGCTTGCCAACGCTCACGAAGGCAGTCCGAGCCCGTCTCGTGTGCTGGGCCACTTGCATTCAGTGAGGAAAAGCCACCTGCATTGAGGTGAACACTCTGCTCAGCGTTCTTTCCGGGAGCTCACAATTGCCGCCTGTCTAGGTTAAGCAGGAAGTCGTAGTGAGGACCAACCTGAGCAAAGAGCACAATTCCTCACGTTACACTGGTAGTCGTCGAAAGAGGAATTGCCAACTACGCCTGGCTAAGGCCTTCCCTGGGTTAAGGAACCAGCCACACTTAGACGCCTTTAAAGGAAAATTTATTCAGCGAAGTTCCCATTGTTTGGCGATGGTCAACCTTTGCAGCGCCAATACTGCAGGGACTTAGGTTTGCTGCTAACAAGGCTAGGTGACCCTGCAGACAGAAGCAGGCGTTTCCCTTTGGAAGCTTGGATCCCGGTTTCCTAGGGGCTGCTTCCAAGGCCCTGCTATTGCCCAGCATCTGTCCTCTGCCCCTACGCCTGGGTAGGAAGCCAGTATTTTAGCCTGAGAGGCAGGGCTCTTGCATCTCTGGAGGAGAGCTAATCCTGCAGCCCACGTTCGTCCTGGGAAACCGCAAGGTGACCCTTGGCCTCAGTGTAGTGGAGAAATTGCCGCCGGACAGGTCTTGCCTGCCGCGGTTTCCGTGAGTTCTCCACCGTTTTCGGGCTTAAATGGAGAGCGAGGAGAGCTGTCGGCTCTCACAGAACTCTGGCCTCCGCACTGTCTGCCATGCAACTGCACTCAAGACCACACGTCTCCTCCCAACCTGCTGAGAAACAGGCATCCGCGTAGGCCCTTGTTAACATTTCCTGGCGTGCAGAGTCCAAGGCGACACGCTGTCCTCTTCCTTGGAAACCTACGTTGCCACAGCTTGCCAAACGCTACCGAAGGCAGTCCTAACCAGTCTCGTGTGCTGCGCAACTTTGATTCGGTTACGAAAAGCCACCTGCATTGCGGTGAACACTCTGCTCAGCGTTCTTTCCGGGAGCTCACAATTGCCGCCTCTCTAGGTTAAGCAGGAAGTCGTAGTGAGGACCAACCTGAGCAAAGAGCACAATTCCTCACGTTACACTGGTAGTCGTCGAAAGAGTAATTGCCAACTACGCCTGGCTAACGCCTTCCCTGGGTTAAGGAACCAGCCACACTTAGACGCCTTTAAAGGAAAATTTATTCAGCGAAGTTCCCATTGTTTGGCGATGGTCAACCTTTGCAGCGCCAATACTGCAGGGACTTAGGTTTGCTGCTAACAAGGCTAGGTGACCCTGCAGACAGAAGCAGGCGTTTCCCTTTGGAAGCTTGGATCCCGGTTTCCTAGGGGCTGCTTCCAAGGCCCTGCTATTGCCCAGCATCTGTCCTCTGCCCCTACGCCTGGGTAGGAAGCCAGTATTTTAGCCTGAGAGGCAGGGCTCTTGCATCTCTGGAGGAGAGCTAATCCTGCAGCCCACGTTCGTCCTGGGAAACCGCAAGGCGACCCTTGGCCTCAGTGTAGTGTCGAAATTGCCGCCGGACAGGTCTTGCCTGCCGCGGTTTCCGTGAGTTCTCCACCGTTTTCGGGCTTAAATGGAGAGTGAGGAGAGCTGTCGGCTCTCACAGAACTCTGGCCTCCGCACTGTCTGCCATGCAACTGCACTCAAGACCACACGTCTCCTCCCGACCTGCTGAGAAACAGGCATCCGCGTAGGCCCTTGTTAACATTTCCTGGCGTGCAGAGTCCAAGGCGACACGCTGTCCTCTTCCTTGGAAACCTACGTTGCCACAGCTTGCCAAACGCTACCGAAGGCAGTCCTAACCAGTCTCGTGTGCTGCGCAACTTTGATTCGGTTACGAAAAGCCACCTGCATTGCGGTGAACACTCTGCTCAGCGTTCTTTCCGGGAGCTCACAGTTGCTCCCTCTCTAGGTTAAGCAAGGTGTCGAGGTGAGGTCCAGACTGAGCCAAGAGCACAATTGCTCACTTTGCAGTGGTAGTCGTCCTAAGAGGCATTGCCTACTACGCCTTGCTAAGGTCTTCGTTCTGTTAGGGAAGTCGCCACACTTAGACGCCTGTAAAGGAGAATATATTCAGCGAAGTTCCCAGTGTCTTGCGACGGTCTCCCTTCGCAGTGCCAATACAGCAGGGACTTAGGTTTGCTGCTAACTAGGCTAGGTGACCCTGCATACAGAAGCAGGCGTTTCCCTTTGGAAGCTTGGATCCCGGTTTCTCAGGGGCTGCTTGCAAGACCCTGCTATTGCCCAGCATCTGTCCTCTGCCCCTACGCCTGGGTAGGAAGCGAGTATTTTAGCCTGAGAAGCAGGGCTCTTGCAACTCTGGAGGAGAGCTAATCCTGCAGCCCACGTTCGTCCTGGGAAACCGCAAGGCGACCCTTGGCCTCAGAGTAGTGGCGAAATTGCCGCCGGACAGGTCTTGCCTGCCGCGGTTTCCATGAGTTCACCACCGTTTTCGGGCTTAAGTGGAGAGCGAGGAGAGCTGTCGGCTCTCACAGAACTCTGGCCTCCGCACTGTCTGCCATGCAACTGCACTCAAGACCACACGTCTCCTCCCGGCCTGCTGAGAAACAGGCCGCCGTGTAGGCCCTTCGTAACACTTCTTGGCCTGTAGACTCCAAGGCGACACACTGTCCTCTTCCTTGGAAAACTACGTTGCCCCAGCTTGCCAACGCTCACGAAGGCAGTCCGAGCCCGTCTCGTGTGCTGGGCCACTTGCATTCAGTGAGGAAAAGCCACCTGCATTGAGGTGAACACTCTGCTCAGCGTTCTTTCCGGGAGCTCACAATTGCCGCCTCTCTAGGTTAAGCAGGAAGTCGTAGTGAGGACCAACCTGAGCAAAGAGCACAATTCCTCACGTTACACTGGTAGTCGTCGAAAGAGGAATTGCCAACTACGCCTGGCTAAGGCCTTCCCTGGGTTAAGGAACCAGCCACACTTAGACGCCTTTAAAGGAAAATTTATTCAGCGAAGTTCCCATTGTTTGGCGATGGTCAACCTTTGCAGCGCCAATACTGCAGGGACTTAGGTTTGCTGCTAACAAGGCTAGGTGACCCTGCAGACAGAAGCAGGCGTTTCCCTTTGGAAGCTTGGATCCCGGTTTCCTAGGGGCTGCTTCCAAGGCCCTGCTATTGCCCAGCATCTGTCCTCTGCCCCTACGCCTGGGTAGGAAGCCAGTATTTTAGCCTGAGAGGCAGGGCTCTTGCATCTCTGGAGGAGAGCTAATCCTGCAGCCCACGTTCGTCCTGGGAAACCGCAAGGCGACCCTTGGCCTCAGTGTAGTGTCGAAATTGCCGCCGGACAGGTCTTGCCTGCCGCGGTTTCCGTGAGTTCTCCACCGTTTTCGGGCTTAAATGGAGAGCGAGGAGAGCTGTCGGCTCTCACAGAACTCTGGCCTCCGCACTGTCTGCCATGCAACTGCACTCAAGACCACACGTCTCCTCCCGACCTGCTGAGAAACAGGCATCCGCGTAGGCCCTTGTTAACATTTCCTGGCGTGCAGAGTCCAAGGCGACACGCTGTCCTCTTCCTTGGAAACCTACGTTGCCACAGCTTGCCAAACGCTACCGAAGGCAGTCCTAACCAGTCTCGTGTGCTGCGCAACTTTGATTCGGTTACGAAAAGCCACCTGCATTGCGGTGAACACTCTGCTCAGCGTTCTTTCCGGGAGCTCACAGTTGCTCCCTCTCTAGGTTAAGCAAGGTGTCGAGGTGAGGTCCAGACTGAGCCAAGAGCACAATTGCTCACTTTGCAGTGGTAGTCGTCCTAAGAGGCATTGCCTACTACGCCTTGCTAAGGTCTTCGTTCTGTTAGGGAAGTCGCCACACTTAGACGCCTGTAAAGGAGAATTTATTCAGCGAAGTTCCCAGTGTCTTGCGACGGTCTCCCTTCGCAGTGCCAATACAGCAGGGACTTAGCTTTGCTGCTAACTAGGCTAGGTGACCCTGCATACAGAAGCAGGCGTTTCCCTTTGGAAGCTTGGATCCCGGTTTCTCAGGGGCTGCTTGCAAGACCCTGCTATTGCCCAGCATCTGTCCTCTGCCCCTACGCCTGGGTAGGAAGCGAGTATTTTAGCCTGAGAAGCAGGGCTCTTGCAACTCTGGAGGAGAGCTAATCCTGCAGCCCACGTTCGTCCTGGGAAACCGCAAGGCGACCCTTGGCCTCAGAGTAGTGGCGAAATTGCCGCCGGACAGGTCTTGCCTGCCGCGGTTTCCATGAGTTGGCCACCGTTTTCGGGCTTAAGTGGAGAGCGAGGAGAGCTGTCGGCTCTCACAGAACTCTGGCCTCCGCACTGTCTGCCATGCAACTGCACTCAAGACCACACGTCTCCTCCCGGCCTGCTGAGAAACAGGCCGCCGTGTAGGCCCTTCGTAACACTTCTTGGCCTGTAGACTCCAAGGCGACACACTGTCCTCTTCCTTGGAAAACTACGGTGCCCCAGCTTGCCAACGCTCACGAAGGCAGTCCGAGCCCGTCTCGTGTGCTGGGCCACTTGCATTCAGTGAGGAAAAGCCACCTGCATTGAGGTGAACACTCTGCTCAGCGTTCTTTCCGGGAGCTCACAATTGCCGCCTCTCTAGGTTAAGCAGGAAGTCGTAGTGAGGACCAACCTGAGCAAAGAGCACAATTCCTCACGTTACACTGGTAGTCGTCGAAAGAGGAATTGCCAACTACGCCTGGCTAAGGCCTTCCCTGGGTTAAGGAACCAGCCACACTTAGATGCCTTTAAAGGAAAATTTATTCAGCGAAGTTCCCATTGTTTGGCGATGGTCAACCTTTGCAGCGCCAATACTGCAGGGACTTAGGTTTGCTGCTAACAAGGCTAGGTGACCCTGCAGACAGAAGCAGGCGTTTCCCTTTGGAAGCTTGGATCCCGGTTTCCTAGGGGCTGCTTCCAAGGCCCTGCTATTGCCCAGCATCTGTCCTCTGCCCCTACGCCTGGGTAGGAAGCCAGTATTTTAGCCTGAGAGGCAGGGCTCTTGCATCTCTGGAGGAGAGCTAATCCTGCAGCCCACGTTCGTCCTGGGAAACCGCAAGGCGACCCTTGGCCTCAGTGTAGTGGAGAAATTGCCGCCGGACAGGTCTTGCCTGCCGCGGTTTCCGTGAGTTCTCCACCGTTTTCGGGCTTAAATGGAGAGCGAGGAGAGCTGTCGGCTCTCACAGAACTCTGGCCTCCGCACTGTCTGCCATGCAACTGCACTCAAGACCACACGTCTCCTCCCGACCTGCTGAGAAACAGGCATCCGCGTAGGCCCTTGTTAACATTTCCTGGCGTGCAGAGTCCAAGGCGACACGCTGTCCTCTTCCTTGGAAACCTACGTTGCCACAGCTTGCCAAACGCTACCGAAGGCAGTCCTAACCAGTCTCGTGTGCTGCGCAACTTTGATTCGGTTACGAAAAGCCACCTGCATTGCGGTGAACACTCTGCTCAGCGTTCTTTCCGGGAGCTCACAATTGCCGCCTCTCTAGGTTAAGCAGGAAGTCGTAGTGAGGACCAACCTGAGCAAAGAGCACAATTCCTCACGTTACACTGGTAGTCGTCGAAAGAGGAATTGCCAACTACGCCTGGCTAAGGCCTTCCCTGGGTTAAGGAACCAGCCACACTTAGACGCCTTTAAAGGAAAATTTATTCAGCGAAGTTCCCATTGTTTGGCGATGGTCAACCTTTGCAGCGCCAATACTGCAGGGACTTAGGTTTGCTGCTAACAAGGCTAGGTGACCCTGCAGACAGAAGCAGGCGTTTCCCTTTGGAAGCTTGGATCCCGGTTTCCTAGGGGCTGCTTCCAAGGCCCTGCTATTGCCCAGCATCTGTCCTCTGCCCCTACGCCTGGGTAGGAAGCCAGTATTTTAGCCTGAGAGGCAGGGCTCTTGCATCTCTGGAGGAGAGCTAATCCTGCAGCCCACGTTCGTCCTGGGAAACCGCAAGGCGACCCTTGGCCTCAGTGTAGTGTCGAAATTGCCGCCGGACAGGTCTTGCCTGCCGCGGTTTCCGTGAGTTCTCCACCGTTTTCGGGCTTAAATGGAGAGCGAGGAGAGCTGTCGGCTCTCACAGAACTCTGGCCTCCGCACTGTCTGCCATGCAACTGCACTCAAGACCACACGTCTCCTCCCGACCTGCTGAGAAACAGGCATCCGCGTAGGCCCTTGTTAACATTTCCTGGCGTGCAGAGTCCAAGGCGACACGCTGTCCTCTTCCTTGGAAACCTACGTTGCCACAGCTTGCCAAACGCTACCGAAGGCAGTCCTAACCAGTCTCGTGTGCTGCGCAACTTTGATTCGGTTACGAAAAGCCACCTGCATTGCGGTGAACACTCTGCTCAGCGTTCTTTCCAGGAGCTCACAGTTGCTCCCTCTCTAGGTTAAGCAAGGTGTCGAGGTGAGGTCCAGACTGAGCCAAGAGCACAATTGCTCACTTTGCAGTGGTAGTCGTCCTAAGAGGCATTGCCTACTACGCCTTGCTAAGGTCTTCGTTCTGTTAGGGAAGTCGCCACACTTAGACGCCTGTAAAGGAGAATTTATTCAGCGAAGTTCCCAGTGTCTTGCGACGGTCTCCCTTCGCAGTGCCAATACAGCAGGGACTTAGCTTTGCTGCTAACTAGGCTAGGTGACCCTGCATACAGAAGCAGGCGTTTCCCTTTGGAAGCTTGGATCCCGGTTTCTCAGGGGCTGCTTGCAAGACCCTGCTATTGCCCAGCATCTGTCCTCTGCCCCTACGCCTGGGTAGGAAGCGAGTATTTTAGCCTGAGAAGCAGGGCTCTTGCAACTCTGGAGGAGAGCTAATCCTGCAGCCCACGTTCGTCCTGGGAAACCGCAAGGCGACCCTTGGCCTCAGAGTAGTGGCGAAATTGCCGCCGGACAGGTCTTGCCTGCCGCGGTTTCCATGAGTTGGCCACCGTTTTCGGGCTTAAGTGGAGAGCGAGGAGAGCTGTCGGCTCTCACAGAACTCTGGCCTCTGCACTGTCTGCCATGCAACTGCACTCAAGACCACACGTCTCCTCCCGGCCTGCTGAGAAACAGGCCGCCGTGTAGGCCCTTCGTAACACTTCTTGGCCTGTAGACTCCAAGGCGACACACTGTCCTCTTCCTTGGAAAACTACGGTGCCCCAGCTTGCCAACGCTCACGAAGGCAGTCCGAGCCCGTCTCGTGTGCTGGGCCACTTGCATTCAGTGAGGAAAAGCCACCTGCATTGAGGTGAACACTCTGCTCAGCGTTCTTTCCGGGAGCTCACAATTGCCGCCTCTCTAGGTTAAGCAGGAAGTCGTAGTGAGGACCAACCTGAGCAAAGAGCACAATTCCTCACGTTACACTGGTAGTCGTCGAAAGAGGAATTGCCAACTACGCCTGGCTAAGGCCTTCCCTGGGTTAAGGAACCAGCCACACTTAGACGCCTTTAAAGGAAAATTTATTCAGCGAAGTTCCCATTGTTTGGCGATGGTCAACCTTTGCAGCGCCAATACTGCAGGGACTTAGGTTTGCTGCTAACAAGGCTAGGTGACCCTGCAGACAGAAGCAGGCGTTTCCCTTTGGAAGCTTGGATCCCGGTTTCCTAGGGGCTGCTTCCAAGGCCCTGCTATTGCCCAGCATCTGTCCTCTGCCCCTACGCCTGGGTAGGAAGCCAGTATTTTAGCCTGAGAGGCAGGGCTCTTGCATCTCTGGAGGAGAGCTAATCCTGCAGCCCACGTTCGTCCTGGGAAACCGCAAGGCGACCCTTGGCCTCAGTGTAGTGGAGAAATTGCCGCCGGACAGGTCTTGCCTGCCGCGGTTTCCGTGAGTTCTCCACCGTTTTCGGGCTTAAATGGAGAGCGAGGAGAGCTGTCGGCTCTCACAGAACTCTGGCCTCCGCACTGTCTGCCATGCAACTGCACTCAAGACCACACGTCTCCTCCCGACCTGCTGAGAAACAGGCATCCGCGTAGGCCCTTGTTAACATTTCCTGGCGTGCAGAGTCCAAGGCGACACGCTGTCCTCTTCCTTGGAAACCTACGTTGCCACAGCTTGCCAAACGCTACCGAAGGCAGTCCTAACCAGTCTCGTGTGCTGCGCAACTTTGATTCGGTTACGAAAAGCCACCTGCATTGCGGTGAACACTCTGCTCAGCGTTCTTTCCGGGAGCTCACAATTGCCGCCTCTCTAGGTTAAGCAGGAAGTCGTAGTGAGGACCAACCTGAGCAAAGAGCACAATTCCTCACGTTACACTGGTAGTCGTCGAAAGAGGAATTGCCAACTACGCCTGGCTAAGGCCTTCCCTGGGTTAAGGAACCAGCCACACTTAGACGCCTTTAAAGGAAAATTTATTCAGCGAAGTTCCCATTGTTTGGCGATGGTCAACCTTTGCAGCGCCAATACTGCAGGGACTTAGGTTTGCTGCTAACAAGGCTAGGTGACCCTGCAGACAGAAGCAGCCATTTCCCTTTGGAAGCTTGGATCCCGGTTTCCTAGGGGCTGCTTCCAAGGCCCTGCTATTGCCCAGCATCTGTCCTCTGCCCCTACGCCTGGGTAGGAAGCCAGTATTTTAGCCTGAGAGGCAGGGCTCTTGCATCTCTGGAGGAGAGCTAATCCTGCAGCCCACGTTCGTCCTGGGAAACCGCAAGGCGACCCTTGGCCTCAGTGTAGTGGAGAAATTGCCGCCGGACAGGTCTTGCCTGCCGCGGTTTCCGTGAGTTCTCCACCGTTTTCGGGCTTAAATGGAGAGCGAGGAGAGCTGTCGGCTCTCACAGAACTCTGGCCTCCGCACTGTCTGCCATGCAACTGCACTCAAGACCACACGTCTCCTCCCGACCTGCTGAGAAACAGGCATCCGCGTAGGCCCTTGTTAACATTTCCTGGCGTGCAGAGTCCAAGGCGACACGCTGTCCTCTTCCTTGGAAACCTACGTTGCCACAGCTTGCCAAACGCTACCGAAGGCAGTCCTAACCAGTCTCGTGTGCTGCGCAACTTTGATTCGGTTACGAAAAGCCACCTGCATTGCGGTGAACACTCTGCTCAGCGTTCTTTCCGGGAGCTCACAATTGCCACCTCTCTAGGTTAAGCAGGAAGTCGTAGTGAGGACCAACCTGAGCAAAGAGCACAATTCCTCACGTTACACTGGTAGTCGTCGAAAGAGGAATTGCCAACTACGCCTGGCTAAGGCCTTCCCTGGGTTAAGGAACCAGCCACACTTAGACGCCTTTAAAGGAAAATTTATTCAGCGAAGTTCCCATTGTTTGGCGATGGTCAACCTTTGCAGCGCCAATACTGCAGGGACTTAGGTTTGCTGCTAACAAGGCTAGGTGACCCTGCAGACAGAAGCAGGCGTTTCCCTTTGGAAGCTTGGATCCCGGTTTCCTAGGGGCTGCTTCCAAGGCCCTGCTATTGCCCAGCATCTGTCCTCTGCCCCTACGCCTGGGTAGGAAGCCAGTATTTTAGCCTGAGAGACAGGGCTCTTGCATCTCTGGAGGAGAGCTAATCCTGCAGCCCACGTTCGTCCTGGGAAACCGCAAGGCGACCCTTGGCCTCAGTGTAGTGTCGAAATTGCCGCCGGACAGGTCTTGCCTGCCGCGGTTTCCGTGAGTTCTCCACCGTTTTCGGGCTTAAATGGAGAGCGAGGAGAGCTGTCGGCTCTCACAGAACTCTGGCCTCCGCACTGTCTGCCATGCAACTGCACTCAAGACCACACGTCTCCTCCCGACCTGCTGAGAAACAGGCATCCGCGTAGGCCCTTGTTAACATTTCCTGGCGTGCAGAGTCCAAGGCGACACGCTGTCCTCTTCCTTGGAAACCTACGTTGCCACAGCTTGCCAAACGCTACCGAAGGCAGTCCTAACCAGTCTCGTGTGCTGCGCAACTTTGATTCGGTTACGAAAAGCCACCTGCATTGCGGTGAACACTCTGCTCAGCGTTCTTTCCGGGAGCTCACAGTTGCTCCCTCTCTAGGTTAAGCAAGGTGTCGAGGTGAGGTCCAGACTGAGCCAAGAGCACAATTGCTCACTTTGCAGTGGTAGTCGTCCTAAGAGGCATTGCCTACTACGCCTTGCTAAGGTCTTCGTTCTGTTAGGGAAGTCGCCACACTTAGACGCCTGTAAAGGAGAATTTATTCAGCGAAGTTCCCAGTGTCTTGCGACGGTCTCCCTTCGCAGTGCCAATACAGCAGGGACTTAGCTTTGCTGCTAACTAGGCTAGGTGACCCTGCATACAGAAGCAGGCGTTTCCCTTTGGAAGCTTGGATCCCGGTTTCTCAGGGGCTGCTTGCAAGACCCTGCTATTGCCCAGCATCTGTCCTCTGCCCCTACGCCTGGGTAGGAAGCGAGTATTTTAGCCTGAGAAGCAGGGCTCTTGCAACTCTGGAGGAGAGCTAATCCTGCAGCCCACGTTCGTCCTGGGAAACCGCAAGGCGACCCTTGGCCTCAGAGTAGTGGCGAAATTGCCGCCGGACAGGTCTTGCCTGCCGCGGTTTCCATGAGTTGGCCACCGTTTTCGGGCTTAAGTGGAGAGCGAGGAGAGCTGTCGGCTCTCACAGAACTCTGGCCTCCGCACTGTCTGCCATGCAACTGCACTCAAGACCACACGTCTCCTCCCGGCCTGCTGAGAAACAGGCCGCCGTGTAGGCCCTTCGTAACACTTCTTGGCCTGTAGACTCCAAGGCGACACACTGTCCTCTTCCTTGGAGAACTACGGTGCCCCAGCTTGCCAACGCTCACGAAGGCAGTCCGAGCCCGTCTCGTGTGCTGGGCCACTTGCATTCAGTGAGGAAAAGCCACCTGCATTGAGGTGAACACTCTGCTCAGCGTTCTTTCCGGGAGCTCACAATTGCCGCCTCTCTAGGTTAAGCAGGAAGTCGTAGTGAGGACCAACCTGAGCAAAGAACACAATTCCTCACGTTACACTGGTAGTCGTCGAAAGAGGAATTGCCAACTACGCCTGGCTAAGGCCTTCCCTGGGTTAAGGAACCAGCCACACTTAGACGCCTTTAAAGGAAAATTTATTCAGCGAAGTTCCCATTGTTTGGCGATGGTCAACCTTTGCAGCGCCAATACTGCAGGGACTTAGGTTTGCTGCTAACAAGGCTAGGTGACCCTGCAGACAGAAGCAGGCGTTTCCCTTTGGAAGCTTGGATCCCGGTTTCCTAGGGGCTGCTTCCAAGGCCCTGCTATTGCCCAGCATCTGTCCTCTGCCCCTACGCCTGGGTAGGAAGCCAGTATTTTAGCCTGAGAGGCAGGGCTCTTGCATCTCTGGAGGAGAGCTAATCCTGCAGCCCACGTTCGTCCTGGGAAACCGCAAGGCGACCCTTGGCCTCAGTGTAGTGTCGAAATTGCCGCCGGACAGGTCTTGCCTGCCGCGGTTTCCGTGAGTTCTCCACCGTTTTCGGGCTTAAATGGAGAGCGAGGAGAGCTGTCGGCTCTCACAGAACTCTGGCCTCCGCACTGTCTGCCATGCAACTGCACTCAAGACCACACGTCTCCTCCCGACCTGCTGAGAAACAGGCATCCGCGTAGGCCCTTGTTAACATTTCCTGGCGTGCAGAGTCCAAGGCGACACGCTGTCCTCTTCCTTGGAAACCTACGTTGCCACAGCTTGCCAAACGCTACCGAAGGCAGTCCTAACCAGTCTCGTGTGCTGCGCAACTTTGATTCGGTTACGAAAAGCCACCTGCATTGCGGTGAACACTCTGCTCAGCGTTCTTTCCGGGAGCTCACAATTGCCGCCTCTCTAGGTTAAGCTGGAAGTCGTAGTGAGGACCAACCTGAGCAAAGAGCACAATTCCTCACGTTACACTGGTAGTCGTCGAAAGAGGAATTGCCAACTACGCCTGGCTAAGGCCTTCCCTGGGTTAAGGAACCAGCCACACTTAGACGCCTTTAAAGGAAAATTTATTCAGCGAAGTTCCCATTGTTTGGCGATGGTCAACCTTTGCAGCGCCAATACTGCAGGGACTTAGGTTTGCTGCTAACAAGGCTAGGTGACCCTGCAGACAGAAGCAGGCGTTTCCCTTTGGAAGCTTGGATCCCGGTTTCCTAGGGGCTGCTTCCAAGGCCCTGCTATTGCCCAGCATCTGTCCTCTGCCCCTACGCCTGGGTAGGAAGCCAGTATTTTAGCCTGAGAGGCAGGGCTCTTGCATCTCTGGAGGAGAGCTAATCCTGCAGCCCACGTTCGTCCTGGGAAACCGCAAGGCGACCCTTGGCCTCAGTGTAGTGTCGAAATTGCCGCCGGACAGGTCTTGCCTGCCGCGGTTTCCGTGAGTTCTCCACCGTTTTCGGGCTTAAATGGAGAGCGAGGAGAGCTGTCGGCTCTCACAGAACTCTGGCCTCCGCACTGTCTGCCATGCAACTGCACTCAAGACCACACGTCTCCTCCCGACCTGCTGAGAAACAGGCATCCGCGTAGGCCCTTGTTAACATTTCCTGGCGTGCAGAGTCCAAGGCGACACGCTGTCCTCTTCCTTGGAAACCTACGTTGCCACAGCTTGCCAAACGCTACCGAAGGCAGTCCTAACCAGTCTCGTGTGCTGCACAACTTTGATTCGGTTACGAAAAGCCACCTGCATTGCGGTGAACACTCTGCTCAGCGTTCTTTCCGGGAGCTCACAGTTGCTCCCTCTCTAGGTTAAGCAAGGTGTCGAGGTGAGGTCCAGACTGAGCCAAGAGCACAATTGCTCACTTTGCAGTGGTAGTCGTCCTAAGAGGCATTGCCTACTACGCCTTGCTAAGGTCTTCGTTCTGTTAGGGAAGTCGCCACACTTAGACGCCTGTAAAGGAGAATTTATTCAGCGAAGTTCCCAGTGTCTTGCGACGGTCTCCCTTCGCAGTGCCAATACAGCAGGGACTTAGCTTTGCTGCTAACTAGGCTAGGTGACCCTGCATACAGAAGCAGGCGTTTCCCTTTGGAAGCTTGGATCCCGGTTTCTCAGGGGCTGCTTGCAAGACCCTGCTATTGCCCAGCATCTGTCCTCTGCCCCTACGCCTGGGTAGGAAGCGAGTATTTTAGCCTGAGAAGCAGGGCTCTTGCAACTCTGGAGGAGAGCTAATCCTGCAGCCCACGTTCGTCCTGGGAAACCGCAAGGCGACCCTTGGCCTCAGAGTAGTGGCGAAATTGCCGCCGGACAGGTCTTGCCTGCCGCGGTTTCCATGAGTTCGCCACCGTTTTCGGGCTTAAGTGGAGAGCGAGGAGAGCTGTCGGCTCTCACAGAACTCTGGCCTCCGCACTGTCTGCCATGCAACTGCACTCAAGACCACACGTCTCCTCCCGGCCTGCTGAGAAACAGGCCGCCGTGTAGGCCCTTCGTAACACTTCTTGGCCTGTAGACTCCAAGGCGACACACTGTCCTCTTCCTTGGAGAACTACGGTGCCCCAGCTTGCCAACGCTCACGAAGGCAGTCCGAGCCCGTCTCGTGTGCTGGGCCACTTGCATTCAGTGAGGAAAAGCCACCTGCATTGAGGTGAACACTCTGCTCAGCGTTCTTTCCGGGAGCTCACAATTGCCGCCTCTCTAGGTTAAGCAGGAAGTCGTAGTGAGGACCAACCTGAGCAAAGAGCACAATTCCTCACGTTACACTGGTAGTCGTCGAAAGAGGAATTGCCAACTACGCCTGGCTAAGGCCTTCCCTGGGTTAAGGAACCAGCCACACTTAGACGCCTTTAAAGGAAAATTTATTCAGCGAAGTTCCCATTGTTTGGCGATGGTCAACCTTTGCAGCGCCAATACTGCAGGGACTTAGGTTTGCTGCTAACAAGGCTAGGTGACCCTGCAGACAGAAGCAGGCGTTTCCCTTTGGAAGCTTGGATCCCGGTTTCCTAGGGGCTGCTTCCAAGGCCCTGCTATTGCCCAGCATCTGTCCTCTGCCCCTACGCCTGGGTAGGAAGCCAGTATTTTAGCCTGAGAGGCAGGGCTCTTGCATCTCTGGAGGAGAGCTAATCCTGCAGCCCACGTTCGTCCTGGGAAACCGCAAGGCGACCCTTGGCCTCAGTGTAGTGGCGAAATTGCCGCCGGACAGGTCTTGCCTGCCGCGGTTTCCGTGAGTTCTCCACCGTTTTCGGGCTTAAATGGAGAGCGAGGAGAGCTGTCGGCTCTCACAGAACTCTGGCCTCCGCACTGTCTGCCATGCAACTGCACTCAAGACCACACGTCTCCTCCCGACCTGCTGAGAAACAGGCATCCGCGTAGGCCCTTGTTAACATTTCCTGGCGTGCAGAGTCCAAGGCGACACGCTGTCCTCTTCCTTGGAAACCTACGTTGCCACAGCTTGCCAAACGCTACCGAAGGCAGTCCTAACCAGTCTCGTGTGCTGCGCAACTTTGATTCGGTTACGAAAAGCCACCTGCATTGCGGTGAACACTCTGCTCAGCGTTCTTTCCGGGAGCTCACAATTGCCGCCTCTCTAGGTTAAGCTGGAAGTCGTAGTGAGGACCAACCTGAGCAAAGAGCACAATTCCTCACGTTACACTGGTAGTCGTCGAAAGAGGAATTGCCAACTACGCCTGGCTAAGGCCTTCCCTGGGTTAAGGAACCAGCCACACTTAGACGCCTTTAAAGGAAAATTTATTCAGCGAAGTTCCCATTGTTTGGCGATGGTCAACCTTTGCAGCGCCAATACTGCAGGGACTTAGGTTTGCTGCTAACAAGGCTAGGTGACCCTGCAGACAGAAGCAGGCGTTTCCCTTTGGAAGCTTGGATCCCGGTTTCCTAGGGGCTGCTTCCAAGGCCCTGCTATTGCCCAGCATCTGTCCTCTGCCCCTACGCCTGGGTAGGAAGCCAGTATTTTAGCCTGAGAGGCAGGGCTCTTGCATCTCTGGAGGAGAGCTAATCCTGCAGCCCACGTTCGTCCTGGGAAACCGCAAGGCGACCCTTGGCCTCAGTGTAGTGTCGAAATTGCCGCCGGACAGGTCTTGCCTGCCGCGGTTTCCGTGAGTTCTCCACCGTTTTCGGGCTTAAATGGAGAGCGAGGAGAGCTGTCGGCTCTCACAGAACTCTGGCCTCCGCACTGTCTGCCATGCAACTGCACTCAAGACCACACGTCTCCTCCCGACCTGCTGAGAAACAGGCATCCGCGTAGGCCCTTGTTAACATTTCCTGGCGTGCAGAGTCCAAGGCGACACGCTGTCCTCTTCCTTGGAAACCTACGTTGCCACAGCTTGCCAAACGCTACCGAAGGCAGTCCTAACCAGTCTCGTGTGCTGCACAACTTTGATTCGGTTACGAAAAGCCACCTGCATTGCGGTGAACACTCTGCTCAGCGTTCTTTCCGGGAGCTCACAGTTGCTCCCTCTCTAGGTTAAGCAAGGTGTCGAGGTGAGGTCCAGACTGAGCCAAGAGCACAATTGCTCACTTTGCAGTGGTAGTCGTCCTAAGAGGCATTGCCTACTACGCCTTGCTAAGGTCTTCGTTCTGTTAGGGAAGTCGCCACACTTAGACGCCTGTAAAGGAGAATTTATTCAGCGAAGTTCCCAGTGTCTTGCGACGGTCTCCCTTCGCAGTGCCAATACAGCAGGGACTTAGCTTTGCTGCTAACTAGGCTAGGTGACCCTGCATACAGAAGCAGGCGTTTCCCTTTGGAAGCTTGGATCCCGGTTTCTCAGGGGCTGCTTGCAAGACCCTGCTATTGCCCAGCATCTGTCCTCTGCCCCTACGCCTGGGTAGGAAGCCAGTATTTTAGCCTGAGAGGCAGGGCTCTTGCATCTCTGGAGGAGAGCTAATCCTGCAGCCCACGTTCGTCCTGGGAAGCCGCAAGGCGACCCTTGGCCTCAGTGTAGTGGAGAAATTGCCGCCGGACAGGTCTTGCCTGCCGCGGTTTCCGTGAGTTCTCCACCGTTTTCGGGCTTAAGTGGAGAGCGAGGAGAGCTGTCGGCTCTCACAGAACTCTGGCCTCCGCACTGTCTGCCATGCAACTGCACTCAAGACCACACGTCTCCTCCCGGCCTGCTGAGAAACAGGCCGCCGTGTAGGCCCTTCGTAACACTTCTTGGCCTGTAGACTCCAAGGCGACACACTGTCCTCTTCCTTGGAGAACTACGGTGCCCCAGCTTGCCAACGCTCACGAAGGCAGTCCGAGCCCGTCTCGTGTGCTGGGCCACTTGCATTCAGTGAGGAAAAGCCACCTGCATTGAGGTGAACACTCTGCTCAGCGTTCTTTCCGGGAGCTCACAATTGCCGCCTCTCTAGGTTAAGCAGGAAGTCGTAGTGAGGACCAACCTGAGCAAAGAGCACAATTCCTCACGTTACACTGGTAGTCGTCCAAAGAGGAATTGCCAACTACGCCTGGCTAAGGCCTTCCCTGGGTTAAGGAACCAGCCACACTTAGACGCCTTTAAAGGAAAATTTATTCAGCGAAGTTCCCATTGTTTGGCGATGGTCAACCTTTGCAGCACCAATACTGCAGGGACTTAGGTTTGCTGCTAACAAGGCTAGGTGACCCTGCAGACAGAAGCAGGCGTTTCCCTTTGGAAGCTTGGATCCCGGTTTCCTAGGGGCTGCTTCCAAGGCCCTGCTATTGCCCAGCATCTGTCCTCTGCCCCTACGCCTGGGTAGGAAGCCAGTATTTTAGCCTGAGAGGCAGGGCTCTTGCATCTCTGGAGGAGAGCTAATCCTGCAGCCCACGTTCGTCCTGGGAAACCGCAAGGCGACCCTTGGCCTCAGTGTAGTGTCGAAATTGCCGCCGGACAGGTCTTGCCTGCCGCGGTTTCCGTGAGTTCTCCACCGTTTTCGGGCTTAAATGGAGAGCGAGGAGAGCTGTCGGCTCTCACAGAACTCTGGCCTCCGCACTGTCTGCCATGCAACTGCACTCAAGACCACACGTCTCCTCCCGACCTGCTGAGAAACAGGCATCCGCGTAGGCCCTTGTTAACATTTCCTGGCGTGCAGAGTCCAAGGCGACACGCTGTCCTCTTCCTTGGAAACCTACGTTGCCACAGCTTGCCAAACGCTACCGAAGGCAGTCCTAACCAGTCTCGTGTGCTGCACAACTTTGATTCGGTTACGAAAAGCCACCTGCATTGCGGTGAACACTCTGCTCAGCGTTCTTTCCGGGAGCTCACAGTTGCTCCCTCTCTAGGTTAAGCAAGGTGTCGAGGTGAGGTCCAGACTGAGCCAAGAGCACAATTGCTCACTTTGCAGTGGTAGTCGTCCTAAGAGGCATTGCCTACTACGCCTTGCTAAGGTCTTCGTTCTGTTAGGGAAGTCGCCACACTTAGACGCCTGTAAAGGAGAATTTATTCAGCGAAGTTCCCAGTGTCTTGCAACGGTCTCCCTTCGCAGTGCCAATACAGCAGGGACTTAGCTTTGCTGCTAACTAGGCTAGGTGACCCTGCATACAGAAGCAGGCGTTTCCCTTTGGAAGCTTGGATCCCGGTTTCTCAGGGGCTGCTTGCAAGACCCTGCTATTGCCCAGCATCTGTCCTCTGCCCCTACGCCTGGGTAGGAAGCGAGTATTTTAGCCTGAGAAGCAGGGCTCTTGCAACTCTGGAGGAGAGCTAATCCTGCAGCCCACGTTCGTCCTGGGAAACCGCAAGGCGACCCTTGGCCTCAGAGTAGTGGCGAAATTGCCGCCGGACAGGTCTTGCCTGCCGCGGTTTCCATGAGTTCGCCACCGTTTTCGGGCTTAAGTGGAGAGCGAGGAGAGCTGTCGGCTCTCACAGAACTCTGGCCTCCGCACTGTCTGCCATGCAACTGCACTCAAGACCACACGTCTCCTCCCGGCCTGCTGAGAAACAGGCCGCCGTGTAGGCCCTTCGTAACACTTCTTGGCCTGTAGACTCCAGGGTGACACACTGTCCTCTTCCTTGGAAAACTACGGTGCCCCAGCTTGCCAACGCTCACGAAGGCAGTCCGAGCCCGTCTCGTGTGCTGGGCCACTTGCATTCAGTGAGGAAAAGCCACCTGCATTGAGGTGAACACTCTGCTCAGCGTTCTTTCCGGGAGCTCACAATTGCCGCCTCTCTAGGTTAAGCAGGAAGTCGTAGTGAGGACCAACCTGAGCAAAGAGCACAATTCCTCACGTTACACTGGTAGTCGTCGAAAGAGGAATTGCCAACTACGCCTGGCTAAGGCCTTCCCTGGGTTAAGGAACCAGCCACACTTAGACGCCTTTAAAGGAAAATTTATTCAGCGAAGTTCCCATTGTTTGGCGATGGTCAACCTTTGCAGCGCCAATACTGCAGGGACTTAGGTTTGCTGCTAACAAGGCTAGGTGACCCTGCAGACAGAAGCAGGCGTTTCCCTTTGGAAGCTTGGATCCCGGTTTCCTAGGGGCTGCTTCCAAGGCCCTGCTATTGCCCAGCATCTGTCCTCTGCCCCTACGCCTGGGTAGGAAGCCAGTATTTTAGCCTGAGAGGCAGGGCTCTTGCATCTCTGGAGGAGAGCTAATCCTGCAGCCCACGTTCGTCCTGGGAAACCGCAAGGCGACCCTTGGCCTCAGTGTAGTGTCGAAATTGCCGCCGGACAGGTCTTGCCTGCCGCGGTTTCCGTGAGTTCTCCACCGTTTTCGGGCTTAAATGGAGAGCGAGGAGAGCTGTCGGCTCTCACAGAACTCTGGCCTCCGCACTGTCTGCCATGCAACTGCACTCAAGACCACACGTCTCCTCCCGACCTGCTGAGAAACAGGCATCCGCGTAGGCCCTTGTTAACATTTCCTGGCGTGCAGAGTCCAAGGCGACACGCTGTCCTCTTCCTTGGAAACCTACGTTGCCACAGCTTGCCAAACGCTACCGAAGGCAGTCCTAACCAGTCTCGTGTGCTGCGCAACTTTGATTCGGTTACGAAAAGCCACCTGCATTGCGGTGAACACTCTGCTCAGCGTTCTTTCCGGGAGCTCACAGTTGCTCCCTCTCTAGGTTAAGCAAGGTGTCGAGGTGAGGTCCAGACTGAGCCAAGAGCACAATTGCTCACTTTGCAGTGGTAGTCGTCCTAAGAGGCATTGCCTACTACGCCTTGCTAAGGTCTTCGTTCTGTTAGGGAAGTCGCCACACTTAGACGCCTGTAAAGGAGAATTTATTCAGCGAAGTTCCCAGTGTCTTGCGACGGTCTCCCTTCGCAGTGCCAATACAGCAGGGACTTAGCTTTGCTGCTAACTAGGCTAGGTGACCCTGCATACAGAAGCAGGCGTTTCCCTTTGGAAGCTTGGATCCCGGTTTCTCAGGGGCTGCTTGCAAGACCCTGCTATTGCCCAGCATCTGTCCTCTGCCCCTACGCCTGGGTAGGAAGCGAGTATTTTAGCCTGAGAAGCAGGGCTCTTGCAACTCTGGAGGAGAGCTAATCCTGCAGCCCACGTTCGTCCTGGGAAACCGCAAGGCGACCCTTGGCCTCAGAGTAGTGGCGAAATTGCCGCCAGACAGGTCTTGCCTGCCGCGGTTTCCATGAGTTGGCCACCGTTTTCGGGCTTAAGTGGAGAGCGAGGAGAGCTGTCGGCTCTCACAGAACTCTGGCCTCCGCACTGTCTGCCATGCAACTGCACTCAAGACCACACGTCTCCTCCCGGCCTGCTGAGAAACAGGCCGCCGTGTAGGCCCTTCGTAACACTTCTTGGCCTGTAGACTCCAAGGCGACACACTGTCCTCTTCCTTGGAAAACTACGGTGCCCCAGCTTGCCAACGCTCACGAAGGCAGTCCGAGCCCGTCTCGTGTGCTGGGCCACTTGCATTCAGTGAGGAAAAGCCACCTGCATTGAGGTGAACACTCTGCTCAGCGTTCTTTCCGGGAGCTCACAATTGCCGCCTCTCTAGGTTAAGCAGGAAGTCGTAGTGAGGACCAACCTGAGCAAAGAGCACAATTCCTCACGTTACACTGGTAGTCGTCCAAAGAGGAATTGCCAACTACGCCTGGCTAAGGCCTTCCCTGGGTTAAGGAACCAGCCACACTTAGACGCCTTTAAAGGAAAATTTATTCAGCGAAGTTCCCATTGTTTGGCGATGGTCAACCTTTGCAGCGCCAATACTGCAGGGACTTAGGTTTGCTGCTAACAAGGCTAGGTGACCCTGCAGACAGAAGCAGGCGTTTCCCTTTGGAAGCTTGGATCCCGGTTTCCTAGGGGCTGCTTCCAAGGCCCTGCTATTGCCCAGCATCTGTCCTCTGCCCCTACGCCTGGGTAGGAAGCCAGTATTTTAGCCTGAGAGGCAGGGCTCTTGCATCTCTGGAGGAGAGCTAATCCTGCAGCCCACGTTCGTCCTGGGAAACCGCAAGGCGACCCTTGGCCTCAGTGTAGTGTCGAAATTGCCGCCGGACAGGTCTTGCCTGCCGCGGTTTCCGTGAGTTCTCCACCGTTTTCGGGCTTAAATGGAGAGCGAGGAGAGCTGTCGGCTCTCACAGAACTCTGGCCTCCGCACTGTCTGCCATGCAACTGCACTCAAGACCACACGTCTCCTCCCGACCTGCTGAGAAACAGGCATCCGCGTAGGCCCTTGTTAACATTTCCTGGCGTGCAGAGTCCAAGGCGACACGCTGTCCTCTTCCTTGGAAACCTACGTTGCCACAGCTTGCCAAACGCTACCGAAGGCAGTCCTAACCAGTCTCGTGTGCTGCGCAACTTTGATTCGGTTACGAAAAGCCACCTGCATTGCGGTGAACACTCTGCTCAGCGTTCTTTCCGGGAGCTCACAGTTGCTCCCTCTCTAGGTTAAGCAAGGTGTCGAGGTGAGGTCCAGACTGAGCCAAGAGCACAATTGCTCACTTTGCAGTGGTAGTCGTCCTAAGAGGCATTGCCTACTACGCCTTGCTAAGGTCTTCGTTCTGTTAGGGAAGTCGCCACACTTAGACGCCTGTAAAGGAGAATTTATTCAGCGAAGTTCCCAGTGTCTTGCGACGGTCTCCCTTCGCAGTGCCAATACAGCAGGGACTTAGCTTTGCTGCTAACTAGGCTAGGTGACCCTGCATACAGAAGCAGGCGTTTCCCTTTGGAAGCTTGGATCCCGGTTTCTCAGGGGCTGCTTGCAAGACCCTGCTATTGCCCAGCATCTGTCCTCGGCCCCTACGCCTGGGTAGGAAGCGAGTATTTTAGCCTGAGAAGCAGGGCTCTTGCAACTCTGGAGGAGAGCTAATCCTGCAGCCCACGTTCGTCCTGGGAAACCGCAAGGCGACCCTTGGCCTCAGAGTAGTGGCGAAATTGCCGCCGGACAGGTCTTGCCTGCCGCGGTTTCCATGAGTTCGCCACCGTTTTCGGGCTTAAGTGGAGAGCGAGGAGAGCTGTCGGCTCTCACAGAACTCTGGCCTCCGCACTGTCTGCCATGCAACTGCACTCAAGACCACACGTCTCCTCCCGGCCTGCTGAGAAACAGGCCGCCGTGTAGGCCCTTCGTAACACTTCTTGGCCTGTAGACTCCAAGGCGACACACTGTCCTCTTCCTTGGAAAACTACGGTGCCCCAGCTTGCCAACGCTCACGAAGGCAGTCCGAGCCCGTCTCGTGTGCTGGGCCACTTGCATTCAGTGAGGAAAAGCCACCTGCATTGAGGTGAACACTCTGCTCAGCGTTCTTTCCGGGAGCTCACAATTGCCGCCTCTCTAGGTTAAGCAGGAAGTCGTAGTGAGGACCAACCTGAGCAAAGAGCACAATTCCTCACGTTACACTGGTAGTCGTCGAAAGAGGAATTGCCAACTACGCCTGGCTAAGGCCTTCCCTGGGTTAAGGAACCAGCCACACTTAGACGCCTTTAAAGGAAAATTTATTCAGCGAAGTTCCCATTGTTTGGCGATGGTCAACCTTTGCAGCGCCAATACTGCAGGGACTTAGGTTTGCTGCTAACAAGGCTAGGTGACCCTGCAGACAGAAGCAGGCGTTTCCCTTTGGAAGCTTGGATCCCGGTTTCCTAGGGGCTGCTTCCAAGGCCCTGCTATTGCCCAGCATCTGTCCTCTGCCCCTACGCCTGGGTAGGAAGCCAGTATTTTAGCCTGAGAGGCAGGGCTCTTGCATCTCTGGAGGAGAGCTAATCCTGCAGCCCACGTTCGTCCTGGGAAACCGCAAGGCGACCCTTGGCCTCAGTGTAGTGTCGAAATTGCCGCCGGACAGGTCTTGCCTGCCGCGGTTTCCGTGAGTTCTCCACCGTTTTCGGGCTTAAATGGAGAGCGAGGAGAGCTGTCGGCTCTCACAAAACTCTGGCCTCCGCACTGTCTGCCATGCAACTGCACTCAAGACCACACGTCTCCTCCCGACCTGCTGAGAAACAGGCATCCGCGTAGGCCCTTGTTAACATTTCCTGGCGTGCAGAGTCCAAGGCGACACGCTGTCCTCTTCCTTGGAAACCTACGTTGCCACAGCTTGCCAAACGCTACCGAAGGCAGTCCTAACCAGTCTCGTGTGCTGCGCAACTTTGATTCGGTTACGAAAAGCCACCTGCATTGCGGTGAACACTCTGCTCAGCGTTCTTTCCGGGAGCTCACAATTGCCGCCTCTCTAGGTTAAGCAGGAAGTCGTAGTGAGGACCAACCTGAGCAAAGAGCACAATTCCTCACGTTACACTGGTAGTCGTCGAAAGAGGAATTGCCAACTACGCCTGGCTAAGGCCTTCCCTGGGTTAAGGAACCAGCCACACTTAGACGCCTTTAAAGGAAAATTTATTCAGCGAAGTTCCCATTGTTTGGCGATGGTCAACCTTTGCAGCGCCAATACTGCAGGGACTTAGGTTTGCTGCTAACAAGGCTAGGTGACCCTGCAGACAGAAGCAGGCGTTTCCCTTTGGAAGCTTGGACCCCGGTTTCCTAGGGGCTGCTTCCAAGGCCCTGCTATTGCCCAGCATCTGTCCTCTGCCCCTACGCCTGGGTAGGAAGCCAGTATTTTAGCCTGAGAGGCAGGGCTCTTGCATCTCTGGAGGAGAGCTAATCCTGCAGCCCACGTTCGTCCTGGGAAACCGCAAGGCGACCCTTGGCCTCAGTGTAGTGTCGAAATTGCCGCCGGACAGGTCTTGCCTGCCGCGGTTTCCGTGAGTTCTCCACCGTTTTCGGGCTTAAATGGAGAGCGAGGAGAGCTGTCGGCTCTCACAGAACTCTGGCCTCCGCACTGTCTGCCATGCAACTGCACTCAAGACCACACGTCTCCTCCCGACCTGCTGAGAAACAGGCATCCGCGTAGGCCCTTGTTAACATTTCCTGGCATGCAGAGTCCAAGGCGACACGCTGTCCTCTTCCTTGGAAACCTACGTTGCCACAGCTTGCCAAACGCTACCGAAGGCAGTCCTAACCAGTCTCGTGTGCTGCGCAACTTTGATTCGGTTACGAAAAGCCACCTGCATTGCGGTGAACACTCTGCTCAGCGTTCTTTCCGGGAGCTCACAGTTGCTCCCTCTCTAGGTTAAGCAAGGTGTCGAGGTGAGGTCCAGACTGAGCCAAGAGCACAATTGCTCACTTTGCAGTGGTAGTCGTCCTAAGAGGCATTGCCTACTACGCCTTGCTAAGGTCTTCGTTCTGTTAGGGAAGTCGCCACACTTAGACGCCTGTAAAGGAGAATTTATTCAGCGAAGTTCCCAGTGTCTTGCGACGGTCTCCCTTCGCAGTGCCAATACAGCAGGGACTTAGCTTTGCTGCTAACTAGGCTAGGTGACCCTGCATACAGAAGCAGGCATTTCCCTTTGGAAGCTTGGATCCCGGTTTCTCAGGGGCTGCTTGCAAGACCCTGCTATTGCCCAGCATCTGTCCTCTGCCCCTACGCCTGGGTAGGAAGCGAGTATTTTAGCCTGAGAAGCAGGGCTCTTGCAACTCTGGAGGAGAGCTAATCCTGCAGCCCACGTTCGTCCTGGGAAACCGCAAGGCGACCCTTGGCCTCAGAGTAGTGGCGAAATTGCCGCCGGACAGGTCTTGCCTGCCGCGGTTTCCATGAGTTCGCCACCGTTTTCGGGCTTAAGTGGAGAGCGAGGAGAGCTGTCGGCTCTCACAGAACTCTGGCCTCCGCACTGTCTGCCATGCAACTGCACTCAAGACCACACGTCTCCTCCCGGCCTGCTGAGAAACAGGCCGCCGTGTAGGCCCTTCGTAACACTTCTTGGCCTGTAGACTCCAAGGCGACACACTGTCCTCTTCCTTGGAAAACTACGGTGCCCCAGCTTGCCAACGCTCACGAAGGCAGTCCGAGCCCGTCTCGTGTGCTGGGCCACTTGCATTCAGTGAGGAAAAGCCACCTGCATTGAGGTGAACACTCTGCTCAGCGTTCTTTCCGGGAGCTCACAATTGCCGCCTCTCTAGGTTAAGCAGGAAGTCGTAGTGAGGACCAACCTGAGCAAAGAGCACAATTCCTCACGTTACACTGGTAGTCGTCGAAAGAGGAATTGCCAACTACGCCTGGCTAAGGCCTTCCCTGGGTTAAGGAACCAGCCACACTTAGACGCCTTTAAAGGAAAATTTATTCAGCGAAGTTCCCATTGTTTGGCGATGGTCAACCTTTGCAGCGCCAATACTGCAGGGACTTAGGTTTGCTGCTAACAAGGCTAGGTGACCCTGCAGACAGAAGCAGGCGTTTCCCTTTGGAAGCTTGGATCCCGGTTTCCTAGGGGCTGCTTCCAAGGCCCTGCTATTGCCCAGCATCTGTCCTCTGCCCCTACGCCTGGGTAGGAAGCCAGTATTTTAGCCTGAGAGGCAGGGCTCTTGCATCTCTGGAGGAGAGCTAATCCTGCAGCCCACGTTCGTCCTGGGAAACCGCAAGGCGACCCTTGGCCTCAGTGTAGTGTCGAAATTGCCGCCGGACAGGTCTTGCCTGCCGCGGTTTCCGTGAGTTCTCCACCGTTTTCGGGCTTAAATGGAGAGCGAGGAGAGCTGTCGGCTCTCACAGAACTCTGGCCTCCGCACTGTCTGCCATGCAACTGCACTCAAGACCACACGTCTCCTCCCGACCTGCTGAGAAACAGGCATCCGCGTAGGCCCTTGTTAACATTTCCTGGCGTGCAGAGTCCAAGGCGACACGCTGTCCTCTTCCTTGGAAACCTACGTTGCCACAGCTTGCCAAACGCTACCGAAGGCAGTCCTAACCAGTCTCGTGTGCTGCGCAACTTTGATTCGGTTACGAAAAGCCACCTGCATTGCGGTGAACACTCTGCTCAGCGTTCTTTCCGGGAGCTCACAGTTGCTCCCTCTCTAGGTTAAGCAAGGTGTCGAGGTGAGGTCCAGACTGAGCCAAGAGCACAATTGCTCACTTTGCAGTGGTAGTCGTCCTAAGAGGCATTGCCTACTACGCCTTGCTAAGGTCTTCGTTCTGTTAGGGAAGTCGCCACACTTAGACGCCTGTAAAGGAGAATTTATTCAGCGAAGTTCCCAGTGTCTTGCGACGGTCTCCCTTCGCAGTGCCAATACAGCAGGGACTTAGCTTTGCTGCTAACTAGGCTAGGTGACCCTGCATACAGAAGCAGGTGTTTCCCTTTGGAAGCTTGGATCCCGGTTTCTCAGGGGCTGCTTGCAAGACCCTGCTATTGCCCAGCATCTGTCCTCTGCCCCTACGCCTGGGTAGGAAGCGAGTATTTTAGCCTGAGAAGCAGGGCTCTTGCAACTCTGGAGGAGAGCTAATCCTGCAGCCCACGTTCGTCCTGGGAAACCGCAAGGCGACCCTTGGCCTCAGAGTAGTGGCGAAATTGCCGCCGGACAGGTCTTGCCTGCCGCGGTTTCCATGAGTTCGCCACCGTTTTCGGGCTTAAGTGGAGAGCGAGGAGAGCTGTCGGCTCTCACAGAACTCTGGCCTCCGCACTGTCTGCCATGCAACTGCACTCAAGACCACACGTCTCCTCCCGGCCTGCTGAGAAACAGGCCGCCGTGTAGGCCCTTCGTAACACTTCTTGGCCTGTAGACTCCAAGGCGACACACTGTCCTCTTCCTTGGAAAACTACGGCGCCCCAGCTTGCCAACGCTCACGAAGGCAGTCCGAGCCCATCTCGTGTGCTGGGCCACTTGCATTCAGTGAGGAAAAGCCACCTGCATTGAGGAAACACTCAGCTCAGCATTCTTTCCGGGAGCTCACAATTGCCGCCTCTCTAGGTTAAGCAGGAAGTCGTAGTGAGGACCAACCTGAGCAAAGAGCACAATTCCTCACGTTACACTGGTAGTCGTCGAAAGAGGAATTGCCAACTACGCCTGGCTAAGGCCTTCCCTGGGTTAAGGAACCAGCCACACTTAGACGCCTTTAAAGGAAAATTTATTCAGCGAAGTTCCCATTGTTTGGCGATGGTCGACCTTTGCAGCGCCAATACTGCAGGGACTTAGGTTTGCTGCTAACAAGGCTAGGTGACCCTGCAGACAGAAGCAGGCGTTTCCCTTTGGAAGCTTGGATCCCGGTTTCCTAGGGGCTGCTTCCAAGGCCCTGCTATTGCCCAGCATCTGTCCTCTGCCCCTACGCCTGGGTAGGAAGCCAGTATTTTAGCCTGAGAGGCAGGGCTCTTGCATCTCTGGAGGAGAGCTAATCCTGCAGCCCACGTTCGTCCTGGGAAACCGCAAGGCGACCCTTGGCTTCAGTGTAGTGTCGAAATTGCCGCCGGACAGGTCTTGCCTGCCGCGGTTTCCGTGAGTTCTCCACCGTTTTCGGGCTTAAATGGAGAGCGAGGAGAGCTGTCGGCTCTCACAGAACTCTGGCCTCCGCACTGTCTGCCATGCAACTGCACTCAAGACCACACGTCTCCTCCCGACCTGCTGAGAAACAGGCATCCACGTAGGCCCTTGTTAACATTTCCTGGCGTGCAGAGTCCAAGGCGACACGCTGTCCTCTTCCTTGGAAACCTACGTTGCCACAGCTTGCCAAACGCTACCGAAGGCAGTCCTAACCAGTCTCGTGTGCTGCGCAACTTTGATTCGGTTACGAAAAGCCACCTGCATTGCGGTGAACACTCTGCTCAGCGTTCTTTCCGGGAGCTCACAATTGCCGCCTCTCTAGGTTAAGCAGGAAGTCGTAGTGAGGACCAACCTGAGCAAAGAGCACAATTCCTCACGTTACACTGGTAGTCGTCGAAAGAGGAATTGCCAACTACGCCTGGCTAAGGCCTTCCCTGGGTTAAGGAACCAGCCACACTTAGACGCCTTTAAAGGAAAATTTATTCAGCGAAGTTCCCATTGTTTGGCGATGGTCAACCTTTGCAGCGCCAATACTGCAGGGACTTAGGTTTGCTGCTAACAAGGCTAGGTGACCCTGCAGACAGAAGCAGGCGTTTCCCTTTGGAAGCTTGGATCCCGGTTTCCTAGGGGCTGCTTCCAAGGCCCTGCTATTGCCCAGCATCTGTCCTCTGCCCCTACGCCTGGGTAGGAAGCCAGTATTTTAGCCTGAGAGGCAGGGCTCTTGCATCTCTGGAGGAGAGCTAATCCTGCAGCCCACGTTCGTCCTGGGAAACCGCAAGGCGACCCTTGGCCTCAGTGTAGTGTCGAAATTGCCGCCGGACAGGTCTTGCCTGCCGCGGTTTCCGTGAGTTCTCCACCGTTTTCGGGCTTAAATGGAGAGCGAGGAGAGCTGTCGGCTCTCACAGAACTCTGGCCTCCGCACTGTCTGCCATGCAACTGCACTCAAGACCACACGTCTCCTCCCGACCTGCTGAGAAACAGGCATCCGCGTAGGCCCTTGTTAACATTTCCTGGCGTGCAGAGTCCAAGGCGACACGCTGTCCTCTTCCTTGGAAACCTACGTTGCCACAGCTTGCCAAACGCTACCGAAGGCAGTCCTAACCAGTCTCGTGTGCTGCGCAACTTTGATTCGGTTACGAAAAGCCACCTGCATTGCGGTGAACACTCTGCTCAGCGTTCTTTCCGGGAGCTCACAGTTGCTCCCTCTCTAGGTTAAGCAAGGTGTCGAGGTGAGGTCCAGACTGAGCCAAGAGCACAATTGCTCACTTTGCAGTGGTAGTCGTCCTAAGAGGCATTGCCTACTACGCCTTGCTAAGGTCTTCGTTCTGTTAGGGAAGTCGCCACACTTAGACGCCTGTAAAGGAGAATTTATTCAGCGAAGTTCCCAGTGTCTTGCGACGGTCTCCCTTCGCAGTGCCAATACAGCAGGGACTTAGCTTTGCTGCTAACTAGGCTAGGTGACCCTGCATACAGAAGCAGGCGTTTCCCTTTGGAAGCTTGGATCCCGGTTTCTCAGGGGCTGCTTGCAAGACCCTGCTATTGCCCAGCATCTGTCCTCTGCCCCTACGCCTGGGTAGGAAGCGAGTATTTTAGCCTGAGAAGCAGGGCTCTTGCAACTCTGGAGGAGAGCTAATCCTGCAGCCCACGTTCGTCCTGGGAAACCGCAAGGCGACCCTTGGCCTCAGAGTAGTGGCGAAATTGCCGCCGGACAGGTCTTGCCTGCCGCGGTTTCCATGAGTTCGCCACCGTTTTCGGGCTTAAGTGGAGAGCGAGGAGAGCTGTCGGCTCTCACAGAACTCTGGCCTCCGCACTGTCTGCCATGCAACTGCACTCAAGACCACACGTCTCCTCCCGGCCTGCTGAGAAACAGGCCGCCGTGTAGGCCCTTCGTAACACTTCTTGGCCTGTAGACTCCAAGGCGACACACTGTCCTCTTCCTTGGAAAACTACGGTGCCCCAGCTTGCCAACGCTCACGAAGGCAGTCCGAGCCCGTCTCGTGTGCTGGGCCACTTGCATTCAGTGAGGAAAAGCCACCTGCATTGAGGTGAACACTCTGCTCAGCGTTCTTTCTGGGAGCTCACAATTGCCGCCTCTCTAGGTTAAGCAGGAAGTCGTAGTGAGGACCAACCTGAGCAAAGAGCACAATTCCTCACATTACACTGGTAGTCGTCGAAAGAGGAATTGCCAACTACGCCTGGCTAAGGCCTTCCCTGGGTTAAGGAACCAGCCACACTTAGACGCCTTTAAAGGAAAATTTATTCAGCGAAGTTCCCATTGTTTGGCGATGGTCAACCTTTGCAGCGCCAATACTGCAGGGACTTAGGTTTGCTGCTAACAAGGCTAGGTGACCCTGCAGACAGAAGCAGGCGTTTCCCTTTGGAAGCTTGGATCCCGGTTTCCTAGGGGCTGCTTCCAAGGCCCTGCTATTGCCCAGCATCTGTCCTCTGCCCCTACGCCTGGGTAGGAAGCCAGTATTTTAGCCTGAGAGGCAGGGCTCTTGCATCTCTGGAGGAGAGCTAATCCTGCAGCCCACGTTCGTCCTGGGAAACCGCAAGGCGACCCTTGGCCTCAGTGTAGTGGAGAAATTGCCACCGGACAGGTCTTGCCTGCCGCGGTTTCCGTGAGTTCTCCACCGTTTTCGGGCTTAAATGGAGAGCGAGGAGAGCTGTCGGCTCTCACAGAACTCTGGCCTCCGCACTGTCTGCCATGCAACTGCACTCAAGACCACACGTCTCCTCCCGACCTGCTGAGAAACAGGCATCCGCGTAGGCCCTTGTTAACATTTCCTGGCGTGCAGAGTCCAAGGCGACACGCTGTCCTCTTCCTTGGAAACCTACGTTGCCACAGCTTGCCAAACGCTACCGAAGGCAGTCCTAACCAGTCTCGTGTGCTGCGCAACTTTGATTCGGTTACGAAAAGCCACCTGCATTGCGGTGAACACTCTGCTCAGCATTCTTTCCGGGAGCTCACAATTGCCGCCTCTCTAGGTTAAGCAGGAAGTCGTAGTGAGGACCAACCTGAGCAAAGAGCACAATTCCTCACGTTACACTGGTAGTCGTCGAAAGAGGAATTGCCAACTACGCCTGGCTAAGGCCTTCCCTGGGTTAAGGAACCAGCCACACTTAGACGCCTTTAAAGGAAAATTTATTCAGCGAAGTTCCCAGTGTCTTGCGACGGTCTCCCTTCGCAGTGCCAATACAGCAGGGACTTAGCTTTGCTGCTAACTAGGCTAGGTGACCCTGCATACAGAAGCAGGCGTTTCCCTTTGGAAACTTGGTTCCCGGTTTCTCAGGGGCTGCTTGCAAGACCCTGCTATTGCCCAGCATCTGTCCTCTGCCCCTACGCCTGGGTAGGAAGCGAGTATTTTAGCCTGAGAAGCAGGGCTCTTGCAACTCTGGAGGAGAGCTAATCCTGCAGCCCACGTTCGTCCTGGGAAACCGCAAGGCGACCCTTGGCCTCAGAGTAGTGGCGAAATTGCCGCCGGACAGGTCTTGCCTGCCGCGGTTTCCATGAGTTCGCCACCGTTTTCGGGCTTAAGTGGAGAGCGAGGAGAGCTGTCGGCTCTCACAGAACTCTGGCCTCCGCACTGTCTGCCATGCAACTGTACTCAAGACCACACGTCTCCTCCCGGCCTGCTGAGAAACAGGCCGCCGTGTAGGCCCTTCGTAACACTTCTTGGCCTGTAGACTCCAAGGCGACACACTGTCCTCTTCCTTGGAAAACTACGGTGCCCCAGCTTGCCAACGCTCACGAAGGCAGTCCGAGCCCGTCTCGTGTGCTGGGCCACTTGCATTCAGTGAGGAAAAGCCACCTGCATTGAGGTGAACACTCTGCTCAGCGTTCTTTCCGGGAGCTCACAATTGCCGCCTCTCTAGGTTAAGCAGGAAGTCGTAGTGAGGACCAACCTGAGCAAAGAGCACAATTCCTCACGTTACACTGGTAGTCGTCGAAAGAGGAATTGCCAACTACGCCTGGCTAAGGCCTTCCCTGGGTTAAGGAACCAGCCACACTTAGACGCCTTTAAAGGAAAATTTATTCAGCGAAGTTCCCATTGTTTGGCGATGGTCGACCTTTGCAGCGCCAATACTGCAGGGACTTAGGTTTGCTGCTAACAAGGCTAGGTGACCCTGCAGACAGAAGCAGGCGTTTCCCTTTGGAAGCTTGGATCCCGGTTTCCTAGGGGCTGCTTCCAAGGCCCTGCTATTGCCCAGCATCTGTCCTCTGCCCCTACGCCTGGGTAGGAAGCCAGTATTTTAGCCTGAGAGGCAGGGCTCTTGCATCTCTGGAGGAGAGCTAATCCTGCAGCCCACGTTCGTCCTGGGAAACCGCAAGGCGACCCTTGGCTTCAGTGTAGTGTCGAAATTGCCGCCGGACAGGTCTTGCCTGCCGCGGTTTCCGTGAGTTCTCCACCGTTTTCGGGCTTAAATGGAGAGCGAGGAGAGCTGTCGGCTCTCACAGAACTCTGGCCTCCGCACTGTCTGCCATGCAACTGCACTCAAGACCACACGTCTCCTCCCGACCTGCTGAGAAACAGGCATCCACATAGGCCCTTGTTAACATTTCCTGGCGTGCAGAGTCCAAGGCGACACGCTGTCCTCTTCCTTGGAAACCTACGTTGCCACAGCTTGCCAAACGCTACCGAAGGCAGTCCTAACCAGTCTCGTGTGCTGCGCAACTTTGATTCGGTTACGAAAAGCCACCTGCATTGCGGTGAACACTCTGCTCAGCGTTCTTTCCGGGAGCTCACAATTGCCGCCTCTCTAGGTTAAGCAGGAAGTCGTAGTGAGGACCAACCTGAGCAAAGAGCACAATTCCTCACGTTACACTGGTAGTCGTCGAAAGAGGAATTGCCAACTACGCCTGGCTAAGGCCTTCCCTGGGTTAAGGAACCAGCCACACTTAGACGCCTTTAAAGGAAAATTTATTCAGCGAAGTTCCCATTGTTTGGCGATGGTCAACCTTTGCAGCGCCAATACTGCAGGGACTTAGGTTTGCTGCTAACAAGGCTAGGTGACCCTGCAGACAGAAGCAGGCGTTTCCCTTTGGAAGCTTGGATCCCGGTTTCCTAGGGGCTGCTTCCAAGGCCCTGCTATTGCCCAGCATCTGTCCTCTGCCCCTACGCCTGGGTAGGAAGCCAGTATTTTAGCCTGAGAGGCAGGGCTCTTGCATCTCTGGAGGAGAGCTAATCCTGCAGCCCACGTTCGTCCTGGGAAACCGCAAGGCGACCCTTGGCCTCAGTGTAGTGTCGAAATTGCCGCCGGACAGGTCTTGCCTGCCGCGGTTTCCGTGAGTTCTCCACCGTTTTCGGGCTTAAATGGAGAGCGAGGAGAGCTGTCGGCTCTCACAGAACTCTGGCCTCCGCACTGTCTGCCATGCAACTGCACTCAAGACCACACGTCTCCTCCCGACCTGCTGAGAAACAGGCATCCGCGTAGGCCCTTGTTAACATTTCCTGGCGTGCAGAGTCCAAGGCGACACGCTGTCCTCTTCCTTGGAAACCTACGTTGCCACAGCTTGCCAAACGCTACCGAAGGCAGTCCTAACCAGTCTCGTGTGCTGCGCAACTTTGATTCGGTTACGAAAAGCCACCTGCATTGCGGTGAACACTCTGCTCAGCGTTCTTTCCGGGAGCTCACAGTTGCTCCCTCTCTAGGTTAAGCAAGGTGTCGAGGTGAGGTCCAGACTGAGCCAAGAGCACAATTGCTCACTTTGCAGTGGTAGTCGTCCTAAGAGGCATTGCCTACTACGCCTTGCTAAGGTCTTCGTTCTGTTAGGGAAGTCGCCACACTTAGACGCCTGTAAAGGAGAATTTATTCAGCGAAGTTCCCAGTGTCTTGCGACGGTCTCCCTTCGCAGTGCCAATACAGCAGGGACTTAGCTTTGCTGCTAACTAGGCTAGGTGACCCTGCATACAGAAGCAGGCGTTTCCCTTTGGAAGCTTGGATCCCGGTTTCTCAGGGGCTGCTTGCAAGACCCTGCTATTGCCCAGCATCTGTCCTCTGCCCCTACGCCTGGGTAGGAAGCGAGTATTTTAGCCTGAGAAGCAGGGCTCTTGCAACTCTGGAGGAGAGCTAATCCTGCAGCCCACGTTCGTCCTGGGAAACCGCAAGGCGACCCTTGGCCTCAGAGTAGTGGCGAAATTGCCGCCGGACAGGTCTTGCCTGCCGCGGTTTCCATGAGTTCGCCACCGTTTTCGGGCTTAAGTGGAGAGCGAGGAGAGCTGTCGGCTCTCACAGAACTCTGGCCTCCGCACTGTCTGCCATGCAACTGCACTCAAGACCACACGTCTCCTCCCGGCCTGCTGAGAAACAGGCCGCCGTGTAGGCCCTTCGTAACACTTCTTGGCCTGTAGACTCCAAGGCGACACACTGTCCTCTTCCTTGGAAAACTACGGTGCCCCAGCTTGCCAACGCTCACGAAGGCAGTCCGAGCCCGTCTCGTGTGCTGGGCCACTTGCATTCAGTGAGGAAAAGCCACCTGCATTGAGGTGAACACTCTGCTCAGCGTTCTTTCTGGGAGCTCACAATTGCCGCCTCTCTAGGTTAAGCAGGAAGTCGTAGTGAGGACCAACCTGAGCAAAGAGCACAATTCCTCACATTACACTGGTAGTCGTCGAAAGAGGAATTGCCAACTACGCCTGGCTAAGGCCTTCCCTGGGTTAAGGAACCAGCCACACTTAGACGCCTTTAAAGGAAAATTTATTCAGCGAAGTTCCCATTGTTTGGCGATGGTCAACCTTTGCAGCGCCAATACTGCAGGGACTTAGGTTTGCTGCTAACAAGGCTAGGTGACCCTGCAGACAGAAGCAGGCGTTTCCCTTTGGAAGCTTGGATCCCGGTTTCCTAGGGGCTGCTTCCAAGGCCCTGCTATTGCCCAGCATCTGTCCTCTGCCCCTACGCCTGGGTAGGAAGCCAGTATTTTAGCCTGAGAGGCAGGGCTCTTGCATCTCTGGAGGAGAGCTAATCCTGCAGCCCACGTTCGTCCTGGGAAACCGCAAGGCGACCCTTGGCCTCAGTGTAGTGGAGAAATTGCCACCGGACAGGTCTTGCCTGCCGCGGTTTCCGTGAGTTCTCCACCGTTTTCGGGCTTAAATGGAGAGCGAGGAGAGCTGTCGGCTCTCACAGAACTCTGGCCTCCGCACTGTCTGCCATGCAACTGCACTCAAGACCACACGTCTCCTCCCGACCTGCTGAGAAACAGGCATCCGCGTAGGCCCTTGTTAACATTTCCTGGCGTGCAGAGTCCAAGGCGACACGCTGTCCTCTTCCTTGGAAACCTACGTTGCCACAGCTTGCCAAACGCTACCGAAGGCAGTCCTAACCAGTCTCGTGTGCTGCGCAACTTTGATTCGGTTACGAAAAGCCACCTGCATTGCGGTGAACACTCTGCTCAGCATTCTTTCCGGGAGCTCACAATTGCCGCCTCTCTAGGTTAAGCAGGAAGTCGTAGTGAGGACCAACCTGAGCAAAGAGCACAATTCCTCACGTTACACTGGTAGTCGTCGAAAGAGGAATTGCCAACTACGCCTGGCTAAGGCCTTCCCTGGGTTAAGGAACCAGCCACACTTAGACGCCTTTAAAGGAAAATTTATTCAGCGAAGTTCCCAGTGTCTTGCGACGGTCTCCCTTCGCAGTGCCAATACAGCAGGGACTTAGCTTTGCTGCTAACTAGGCTAGGTGACCCTGCATACAGAAGCAGGCGTTTCCCTTTGGAAACTTGGTTCCCGGTTTCTCAGGGGCTGCTTGCAAGACCCTGCTATTGCCCAGCATCTGTCCTCTGCCCCTACGCCTGGGTAGGAAGCGAGTATTTTAGCCTGAGAAGCAGGGCTCTTGCAACTCTGGAGGAGAGCTAATCCTGCAGCCCACGTTCGTCCTGGGAAACCGCAAGGCGACCCTTGGCCTCAGAGTAGTGGCGAAATTGCCGCCGGACAGGTCTTGCCTGCCGCGGTTTCCATGAGTTCGCCACCGTTTTCGGGCTTAAGTGGAGAGCGAGGAGAGCTGTCGGCTCTCACAGAACTCTGGCCTCCGCACTGTCTGCCATGCAACTGTACTCAAGACCACACGTCTCCTCCCGGCCTGCTGAGAAACAGGCCGCCGTGTAGGCCCTTCGTAACACTTCTTGGCCTGTAGACTCCAAGGCGACACACTGTCCTCTTCCTTGGAAAACTACGGTGCCCCAGCTTGCCAACGCTCACGAAGGCAGTCCGAGCCCGTCTCGTGTGCTGGGCCACTTGCATTCAGTGAGGAAAAGCCACCTGCATTGAGGTGAACACTCTGCTCAGCGTTCTTTCCGGGAGCTCACAATTGCCGCCTCTCTAGGTTAAGCAGGAAGTCGTAGTGAGGACCAACCTGAGCAAAGAGCACAATTCCTCACATTACACTGGTAGTCGTCGAAAGAGGAATTGCCAACTACGCCTGGCTAAGGCCTTCCCTGGGTTAAGGAACCAGCCACACTTAGACGCCTTTAAAGGAAAATTTATTCAGCGAAGTTCCCATTGTTTGGCGATGGTCAACCTTTGCAGCGCCAATACTGCAGGGACTTAGGTTTGCTGCTAACAAGGCTAGGTGACCCTGCAGACAGAAGCAGGCGTTTCCCTTTGGAAGCTTGGATCCCGGTTTCCTAGGGGCTGCTTCCAAGGCCCTGCTATTGCCCAGCATCTGTCCTCTGCCCCTACGCCTGGGTAGGAAGCCAGTATTTTAGCCTGAGAGGCAGGGCTCTTGCATCTCTGGAGGAGAGCTAATCCTGCAGCCCACGTTCGTCCTGGGAAACCGCAAGGCGACCCTTGGCCTCAGTGTAGTGTCGAAATTGCCGCCGGACAGGTCTTGCCTGCCGCGGTTTCCGTGAGTTCTCCACCGTTTTCGGGCTTAAATGGAGAGCGAGGAGAGCTGTCGGCTCTCACAGAACTCTGGCCTCCGCACTGTCTGCCATGCAACTGCACTCAAGACCACACGTCTCCTCCCGACCTGCTGAGAAACAGGCATCCGCGTAGGCCCTTGTTAACATTTCCTGGCGTGCAGAGTCCAAGGCGACACGCTGTCCTCTTCCTTGGAAACCTACGTTGCCACAGCTTGCCAAACGCTACCGAAGGCAGTCCTAACCAGTCTCGTGTGCTGCGCAACTTTGATTCGGTTACGAAAAGCCACCTGCATTGCGGTGAACACTCTGCTCAGCGTTCTTTCCGGGAGCTCACAATTGCCGCCTCTCTAGGTTAAGCAGGAAGTCGTAGTGAGGACCAACCTGAGCAAAGAGCACAATTCCTCACGTTACACTGGTAGTCGTCGAAAGAGGAATTGCCAACTACGCCTGGCTAAGGCCTTCCCTGGGTTAAGGAACCAGCCACACTTAGACGCCTTTAAAGGAAAATTTATTCAGCGAAGTTCCCATTGTTTGGCGATGGTCAACCTTTGCAGCGCCAATACTGCAGGGACTTAGGTTTGCTGCTAACAAGGCTAGGTGACCCTGCAGACAGAAGCAGCCATTTCCCTTTGGAAGCTTGGATCCCGGTTTCCTAGGGGCTGCTTCCAAGGCCCTGCTATTGCCCAGCATCTGTCCTCTGCCCCTACGCCTGGGTAGGAAGCCAGTATTTTAGCCTGAGAGGCAGGGCTCTTGCATCTCTGGAGGAGAGCTAATCCTGCAGCCCACGTTCGTCCTGGGAAACCGCAAGGCGACCCTTGGCCTCAGTGTAGTGTCGAAATTGCCGCCGGACAGGTCTTGCCTGCCGCGGTTTCCGTGAGTTCTCCACCGTTTTCGGGCTTAAGTGGAGAGCGAGGAGAGCTGTCGGCTCTCACAGAACTCTGGCCTCCGCACTGTCTGCCATGCAACTGCACTCAAGACCACACGTCTCCTCCCGACCTGCTGAGAAACAGGCATCCGCGTAGGCCCTTGTTAACATTTCCTGGCGTGCAGAGTCCAAGGCGACACGCTGTCCTCTTCCTTGGAAACCTACGTTGCCACAGCTTGCCAAACGCTACCGAAGGCAGTCCTAACCAGTCTCGTGTGCTGCGCAACTTTGATTCGGTTACGAAAAGCCACCTGCATTGCGGTGAACACTCTGCTCAGCGTTCTTTCCGGGAGCTCACAATTGCCGCCTCTCTAGGTTAAGCAGGAAGTCGTAGTGAGGACCAACCTGAGCAAAGAGCACAATTCCTCACGTTACACTGGTAGTCGTCGAAAGAGGAATTGCCAACTACGCCTGGCTAAGGCCTTCCCTGGGTTAAGGAACCAGCCACACTTAGACGCCTTTAAAGGAAAATTTATTCAGCGAAGTTCCCATTGTTTGGCGATGGTCAACCTTTGCAGCGCCAATACTGCAGGGACTTAGGTTTGCTGCTAACAAGGCTAGGTGACCCTGCAGACAGAAGCAGGCATTTCCCTTTGGAAGCTTGGATCCCGGTTTCCTAGGGGCTGCTTCCAAGGCCCTGCTATTGCCCAGCATCTGTCCTCTGCCCCTACGCCTGGGTAGGAAGCCAGTATTTTAGCCTGAGAGTCAGGGCTCTTGCATCTCTGGAGGAGAGCTAATCCTGCAGCCCACGTTCGTCCTGGGAAACCGCAAGGCGACCCTTGGCCTCAGTGTAGTGTCGAAATTGCCGCCGGACAGGTCTTGCCTGCCGCGGTTTCCATGAGTTCTCCACCGTTTTCGGGCTTAAATGGAGAGCGAGGAGAGCTGTCGGCTCTCACAGAACTCTGGCCTCCGCACTGTCTGCCATGCAACTGCACTCAAGACCACACGTCTCCTCCCGACCTGCTGAGAAACAGGCATCCGCGTAGGTCCTTGTTAACATTTCCTGGCGTGCAGAGTCCAAGGCGACACGCTGTCCTCTTCCTTGGAAACCTACGTTGCCACAGCTTGCCAAACGCTACCGAAGGCAGTCCTAACCAGTCTCGTGTGCTGCGCAACTTTGATTCGGTTACGAAAAGCCACCTGCATTGCGGTGAACACTCTGCTCAGCGTTCTTTCCGGGAGCTCACAGTTGCTCCCTCTCTAGGTTAAGCAAGGTGTCGAGGTGAGGTCCAGACTGAGCCAAGAGCACAATTGCTCACTTTGCAGTGGTAGTCGTCCTAAGAGGCATTGCCTACTACGCCTTGCTAAGGTCTTCGTTCTGTTAGGGAAGTCGCCACACTTAGACGCCTGTAAAGGAGAATTTATTCAGCGAAGTTCCCAGTGTCTTGCGACGGTCTCCCTTCACAGTGCCAATACAGCAGGGACTTAGCTTTGCTGCTAACTAGGCTAGGTGACCCTGCATACAGAAGCAGGCGTTTCCCTTTGGAAGCTTGGATCCCGGTTTCTCAGGGGCTGCTTGCAAGACCCTGCTATTGCCCAGCATCTGTCCTCTGCCCCTACGCCTGGGTAGGAAGCGAGTATTTTAGCCTGAGAAGCAGGGCTCTTGCAACTCTGGAGGAGAGCTAATCCTGCAGCCCACGTTCGTCCTGGGAAACCGCAAGGCGACCCTTGGCCTCAGAGTAGTGGCGAAATTGCCGCTGGACAGGTCTTGCCTGCCGCGGTTTCCATGAGTTCGCCACCGTTTTCGGGCTTAAGTGGAGAGCGAGGAGAGCTGTCGGCTCTCACAGAACTCTGGCCTCCGCACTGTCTGCCATGCAACTGCACTCAAGACCACACGTCTCCTCCCGGCCTGCTGAGAAACAGGCCGCCGTGTAGGCCCTTCGTAACACTTCTTGGCCTGTAGACTCCAAGGCGACACACTGTCCTCTTCCTTGGAGAACTACGGTGCCCCAGCTTGCCAACGCTCACGAAGGCAGTCCGAGCCCGTCTCGTGTGCTGGGCCACTTGCATTCAGTGAGGAAAAGCCACCTGCATTGAGGTGAACACTCTGCTCAGCGTTCTTTCTGGGAGCTCACAATTGCCGCCTCTCTAGGTTAAGCAGGAAGTCGTAGTGAGGACCAACCTGAGCAAAGAGCACAATTCCTCACGTTACACTGGTAGTCGTCGAAAGAGGAATTGCCAACTACGCCTGGCTAAGGCCTTCCCTGGGTTAAGGAACCAGCCACACTTAGACGCCTTTAAAGGAAAATTTATTCAGCGAAGTTCCCATTGTTTGGCGATGGTCAACCTTTGCAGCGCCAATACTGCAGGGACTTAGGTTTGCTGCTAACAAGGCTAGGTGACCCTGCAGACAGAAGCAGGCGTTTCCCTTTGGAAGCTTGGATCCCGGTTTCCTAGGGGCTGCTTCCAAGGCCCTGCTATTGCCCAGCATCTGTCCTCTGCCCCTACGCCTGGGTAGGAAGCCAGTATTTTAGCCTGAGAGGCAGGGCTCTTGCATCTCTGGAGGAGAGCTAATCCTGCAGCCCACGTTCGTCCTGGGAAACCGCAAGGCGACCCTTGGCCTCAGTGTAGTGGAGAAATTGCCGCCGGACAGGTCTTGCCTGCCGCGGTTTCCGTGAGTTCTCCACCGTTTTCGGGCTTAAATGGAGAGCGAGGAGAGCTGTCGGCTCTCACAGAACTCTGGCCTCCGCACTGTCTGCCATGCAACTGCACTCAAGACCACACGTCTCCTCCCGACCTGCTGAGAAACAGGCATCCGCGTAGGCCCTTGTTAACATTTCCTGGCGTGCAGAGTCCAAGGCGACACGCTGTCCTCTTCCTTGGAAACCTACGTTGCCACAGCTTGCCAAACGCTACTGAAGGCAGTCCTAACCAGTCTCGTGTGCTGCGCAACTTTGATTCGGTTACGAAAAGCCACCTGCATTGCGGTGAACACTCTGCTCAGCGTTCTTTCCGGGAGCTCACAATTGCCGCCTCTCTAGGTTAAGCAGGAAGTCGTAGTGAGGACCAACCTGAGCAAAGAGCACAATTCCTCACGTTACACTGGTAGTCGTCGAAAGAGGAATTGCCAACTACGCCTGGCTAAGGCCTTCCCTGGGTTAAGGAACCAGCCACACTTAGACGCCTTTAAAGGAAAATTTATTCAGCGAAGTTCCCATTGTTTGGCGATGGTCAACCTTTGCAGCGCCAATACTGCAGGGACTTAGGTTTGCTGCTAACAAGGCTAGGTGACCCTGCAGACAGAAGCAGGCGTTTCCCTTTGGAAGCTTGGATCCCGGTTTCCTAGGGGCTGCTTCCAAGGCCCTGCTATTGCCCAGCATCTGTCCTCTGCCCCTACGCCTGGGTAGGAAGCCAGTATTTTAGCCTGAGAGGCAGGGCTCTTGCATCTCTGGAGGAGAGCTAATCCTGCAGCCCACGTTCGTCCTGGGAAACCGCAAGGCGACCCTTGGCCTCAGTGTAGTGTCGAAATTGCCGCCTGACAGGTCTTGCCTGCCGCGGTTTCCGTGAGTTCTCCACCGTTTTCGGGCTTAAATGGAGAGCGAGGAGAGCTGTCGGCTCTCACAGAACTCTGGCCTCTGCACTGTCTGCCATGCAACTGCACTCAAGACCACACGTCTCCTCCCGACCAGCTGAGAAACAGGCATCCACGTAGGCCCTTGTTAACATTTCCTGGCGTGCAGAGTCCAAGGCGACACGCTGTCCTCTTCCTTGGAAACCTACGTTGCCACAGCTTGCCAAACGCTACCGAAGGCAGTCCTAACCAGTCTCGTGTGCTGCGCAACTTTGATTCGGTTACGAAAAGCCACCTGCATTGCGGTGAACACTCTGCTCAGCGTTCTTTCCGGGAGCTCACAATTGCCGCCTCTCTAGTTTAAGCAGGAAGTCGTAGTGAGGACCAACCTGAGCAAAGAGCACAATTCCTCACGTTACACTGGTAGTCGTCGAAAGAGGAATTGCCAACTACGCCTGGCTAAGGCCTTCCCTGGGTTAAGGAACCAGCCACACTTAGACGCCTTTAAAGGAAAATTTATTCAGCGAAGTTCCCATTGTTTGGCGATGGTCAACCTTTGCAGCGCCAATACTGCAGGGACTTAGGTTTGCTGCTAACAAGGCTAGGTGACCCTGCAGACAGAAGCAGGCGTTTCCCTTTGGAAGCTTGGATCCCGGTTTCCTAGGGGCTGCTTCCAAGGCCCTGCTATTGCCCAGCATCTGTCCTCTGCCCCTACGCCTGGGTAGGAAGCCAGTATTTTAGCCTGAGAGGCAGGGCTCTTGCATCTCTGGAGGAGAGCTAATCCTGCAGCCCACGTTCGTCCTGGGAAACCGCAAGGCGACCCTTGGCCTCAGTGTAGTGTCGAAATTGCCGCCGGACAGGTCTTGCCTGCCGCGGTTTCCGTGAGTTCTCCACCGTTTTCGGGCTTAAATGGAGAGCGAGGAGAGCTGTCGGCTCTCACAGAACTCTGGCCTCCGCACTGTCTGCCATGCAACTGCACTCAAGACCACACGTCTCCTCCCGACCTGCTGAGAAACAGGCATCCGCGTAGGCCCTTGTTAACATTTCCTGGCGTGCAGAGTCCAAGGCGACACGCTGTCCTCTTCCTTGGAAACCTACGTTGCCACAGCTTGCCAAACGCTACCGAAGGCAGTCCTAACCAGTCTCGTGTGCTGCGCAACTTTGATTCGGTTACGAAAAGCCACCTGCATTGCGGTGAACACTCTGCTCAGCGTTCTTTCCGGGAGCTCACAATTGCCGCCTCTCTAGGTTAAGCAGGAAGTCGTAGTGAGGACCAACCTGAGCAAAGAGCACAATTCCTCACGTTACACTGGTAGTCGTCGAAAGAGGAATTGCCAACTACGCCTGGCTAAGGCCTTCCCTGGGTTAAGGAACCAGCCACACTTAGACGCCTTTAAAGGAAAATTTATTCAGCGAAGTTCCCATTGTTTGGCGATGGTCAACCTTTGCAGCGCCAATACTGCAGGGACTTAGGTTTGCTGCTAACAAGGCTAGGTGACCCTGCAGACAGAAGCAGGCGTTTCCCTTTGGAAGCTTGGATCCCGGTTTCCTAGGGGCTGCTTCCAAGGCCCTGCTATTGCCCAGCATCTGTCCTCTGCCCCTACGCCTGGGTAGGAAGCCAGTATTTTAGCCTGAGAGGCAGGGCTCTTGCATCTCTGGAGGAGAGCTAATCCTGCAGCCCACGTTCGTCCTGGGAAACCGCAAGGCGACCCTTGGCCTCAGTGTAGTGTCGAAATTGCCGCCGGACAGGTCTTGCCTGCCGCGGTTTCCGTGAGTTCTCCACCGTTTTCGGGCTTAAATGGAGAGCGAGGAGAGCTGTCGGCTCTCACAGAACTCTGGCCTCCGCACTGTCTGCCATGCAACTGCACTCAAGACCACACGTCTCCTCCCGACCTGCTGAGAAACAGGCATCCGCGTAGGCCCTTGTTAACATTTCCTGGCGTGCAGAGTCCAAGGCGACACGCTGTCCTCTTCCTTGGAAACCTACGTTGCCACAGCTTGCCAAACGCTACCGAAGGCAGTCCTAACCAGTCTCGTGTGCTGCGCAACTTTGATTCGGTTACGAAAAGCCACCTGCATTGCGGTGAACACTCTGCTCAGCGTTCTTTCCGGGAGCTCACAGTTGCTCCCTCTCTAGGTTAAGCAAGGTGTCGAGGTGAGGTCCAGACTGAGCCAAGAGCACAATTGCTCACTTTGCAGTGGTAGTCGTCCTAAGAGGCATTGCCTACTACGCCTTGCTAAGGTCTTCGTTCTGTTAGGGAAGTCGCCACACTTAGACGCCTGTAAAGGAGAATTTATTCAGCGAAGTTCCCAGTGTCTTGCGACGGTCTCCCTTCGCAGTGCCAATACAGCAGGGACTTAGCTTTGCTGCTAACTAGGCTAGGTGACCCTGCATACAGAAGCAGGCGTTTCCCTTTGGAAGCTTGGATCCCGGTTTCTCAGGGGCTGCTTGCAAGACCCTGCTATTGCCCAGCATCTGTCCTCTGCCCCTACGCCTGGGTAGGAAGCGAGTATTTTAGCCTGAGAAGCAGGGCTCTTGCAACTCTGGAGGAGAGCTAATCCTGCAGCCCACGTTCGTCCTGGGAAACCGCAAGGCGACCCTTGGCCTCAGAGTAGTGGCGAAATTGCCGCCGGACAGGTCTTGCCTGCCGCGGTTTCCATGAGTTCGCCACCGTTTTCGGGCTTAAGTGGAGAGCGAGGAGAGCTGTCGGCTCTCACAGAACTCTGGCCTCCGCACTGTCTGCCATGCAACTGCACTCAAGACCACACGTCTCCTCCCGGCCTGCTGAGAAACAGGCCGCCGTGTAGGCCCTTCGTAACACTTCTTGGCCTGTAGACTCCAAGGCGACACACTGTCCTCTTCCTTGGAAAACTACGGTGCCCCAGCTTGCCAACGCTCACGAAGGCAGTCCGAGCCCGTCTCGTGTGCTGGGCCACTTGCATTCAGTGAGGAAAAGCCACCTGCATTGAGGTGAACACTCTGCTCAGCGTTCTTTCCGGGAGCTCACAATTGCCGCCTCTCTAGGTTAAGCAGGAAGTCGTAGTGAGGACCAACCTGAGCAAAGAGCACAATTCCTCACGTTACACTGGTAGTCGTCGAAAGAGGAATTGCCAACTACGCCTGGCTAAGGCCTTCCCTGGGTTAAGGAACCAGCCACACTTAGACGCCTTTAAAGGAAAATTTATTCAGCGAAGTTCCCATTGTTTGGCGATGGTCAACCTTTGCAGCGCCAATACTGCAGGGACTTAGGTTTGCTGCTAACAAGGCTAGGTGACCCTGCAGACAGAAGCAGCCGTTTCCCTTTGGAAGCTTGGATCCCGGTTTCCTAGGGGCTGCTTCCAAGGCCCTGCTATTGCCCAGCATCTGTCCTCTGCCCCTACGCCTGGGTAGGAAGCGAGTATTTTAGCCTGAGAAGCAGGGCTCTTGCAACTCTGGAGGAGAGCTAATCCTGCAGCCCACGTTCGTCCTGGGAAACCGCAAGGCGACCCTTGGCCTCAGAGTAGTGACGAAATTGCCGCCGGACAGGTCTTGCCTGCCGCGGTTTCCATGAGTTCGCCACCGTTTTCGGGCTTAAGTGGAGAGCGAGGAGAGCTGTCGGCTCTCACAGAACTCTGGCCTCCGCACTGTCTGCCATGCAACTGCACTCAAGACCACACGTCTCCTCCCGGCCTGCTGAGAAACAGGCCGCCGTGTAGGCCCTTCGTAACACTTCTTGGCCTGTAGACTCCAAGGCGACACACTGTCCTCTTCCTTGGAAAACTACGGTGCCCCAGCTTGCCAACGCTCACGAAGGCAGTCCGAGCCCGTCTCGTGTGCTGGGCCACTTGCATTCAGTGAGGAAAAGCCACCTGCATTGAGGTGAACACTCTGCTCAGCGTTCTTTCCGGGAGCTCACAATTGCCGCCTCTCTAGGTTAAGCAGGAAGTCGTAGTGAGGACCAACCTGAGCAAAGAGCACAATTCCTCACGTTACACTGGTAGTCGTCGAAAGAGGAATTGCCAACTACGCCTGGCTAAGGCCTTCCCTGGGTTAAGGAACCAGCCACACTTAGACGCCTTTAAAGGAAAATTTATTCAGCGAAGTTCCCATTGTTTGGCGATGGTCAACCTTTGCAGCGCCAATACTGCAGGGACTTAGGTTTGCTGCTAACAAGGCTAGGTGACCCTGCAGACAGAAGCAGGCGTTTCCCTTTGGAAGCTTGGATCCCGGTTTCCTAGGGGCTGCTTCCAAGGCCCTGCTATTGCCCAGCATCTGTCCTCTGCCCCTACGCCTGGGTAGGAAGCCAGTATTTTAGCCTGAGAGGCAGGGCTCTTGCATCTCTGGAGGAGAGCTAATCCTGCAGCCCACGTTCGTCCTGGGAAACCGCAAGGCGACCCTTGGCCTCAGTGTAGTGTCGAAATTGCCGCCGGACAGGTCTTGCCTGCCGCGGTTTCCGTGAGTTCTCCACCGTTTTCGGGCTTAAATGGAGAGCGAGGAGAGCTGTCGGCTCTCACAGAACTCTGGCCTCCGCACTGTCTGCCATGCAACTGCACTCAAGACCACACGTCTCCTCCCGACCTGCTGAGAAACAGGCATCCGCGTAGGCCCTTGTTAACATTTCCTGGCGTGCAGAGTCCAAGGCGACACGCTGTCCTCTTCCTTGGAAACCTACGTTGCCACAGCTTGCCAAACGCTACCGAAGGCAGTCCTAACCAGTCTCGTGTGCTGCGCAACTTTGATTCGGTTACGAAAAGCCACCTGCATTGCGGTGAACACTCTGCTCAGCGTTCTTTCCGGGAGCTCACAGTTGCTCCCTCTCTAGGTTAAGCAAGGTGTCGAGGTGAGGTCCAGACTGAGCCAAGAGCACAATTGCTCACTTTGCAGTGGTAGTCGTCCTAAGAGGCATTGCCTACTACGCCTTGCTAAGGTCTTCGTTCTGTTAGGGAAGTCGCCACACTTAGACGCCTGTAAAGGAGAATTTATTCAGCGAAGTTCCCAGTGTCTTGCGACGGTCTCCCTTCGCAGTGCCAATACAGCAGGGACTTAGCTTTGCTGCTAACTAGGCTAGGTGACCCTGCATACAGAAGCAGGCGTTTCCCTTTGGAAGCTTGGATCCCGGTTTCTCAGGGGCTGCTTGCAAGACCCTGCTATTGCCCAGCATCTGTCCTCTGCCCCTACGCCTGGGTAGGAAGCGAGTATTTTAGCCTGAGAAGCAGGGCTCTTGCAACTCTGGAGGAGAGCTAATCCTGCAGCCCACGTTCGTCCTGGGAAACCGCAAGGCGACCCTTGGCCTCAGAGTAGTGGCGAAATTGCCGCCGGACAGGTCTTGCCTGCCGCGGTTTCCATGAGTTGGCCACCGTTTTCGGGCTTAAGTGGAGAGCGAGGAGAGCTGTCGGCTCTCACAGAACTCTGGCCTCCGCACTGTCTGCCATGCAACTGCACTCAAGACCACACGTCTCCTCCCGGCCTGCTGAGAAACAGGCCGCCGTGTAGGCCCTTCGTAACACTTCTTGGCCTGTAGACTCCAAGGCGACACACTGTCCTCTTCCTTGGAAAACTACGGTGCCCCAGCTTGCCAACGCTCACGAAGGCAGTCCGAGCCCGTCTCGTGTGCTGGGCCACTTGCATTCAGTGAGGAAAAGCCACCTGCATTGAGGTGAACACTCTGCTCAGCGTTCTTTCCGGGAGCTCACAATTGCCGCCTCTCTAGGTTAAGCAGGAAGTCGTAGTGAGGACCAACCTGAGCAAAGAGCACAATTCCTCACGTTACACTGGTAGTCGTCGAAAGAGGAATTGCCAACTACGCCTGGCTAAGGCCTTCCCTGGGTTAAGGAACCAGCCACACTTAGACGCCTTTAAAGGAAAATTTATTCAGCGAAGTTCCCATTGTTTGGCGATGGTCAACCTTTGCAGCGCCAATACTGCAGGGACTTAGGTTTGCTGCTAACAAGGCTAGGTGACCCTGCAGACAGAAGCAGGCGTTTCCCTTTGGAAGCTTGGATCCCGGTTTCCTAGGGGCTGCTTCCAAGGCCCTGCTATTGCCCAGCAACTGTCCTCTGCCCCTACGCCTGGGTAGGAAGCCAGTATTTTAGCCTGAGAGGCAGGGCTCTTGCATCTCTGGAGGAGAGCTAATCCTGCAGCCCACGTTCGTCCTGGGAAACCGCAAGGCGACCCTTGGCCTCAGTGTAGTGTCGAAATTGCCGCCGGACAGGTCTTGCCTGCCGCGGTTTCCGTGAGTTCTCCACCGTTTTCGGGCTTAAATGGAGAGCGAGGAGAGCTGTCGGCTCTCACAGAACTCTGGCCTCCGCACTGTCTGCCATGCAACTGCACTCAAGACCACACGTCTCCTCCCGACCTGCTGAGAAACAGGCATCCGCGTAGGCCCTTGTTAACATTTCCTGGCGTGCAGAGTCCAAGGCGACACGCTGTCCTCTTCCTTGGAAACCTACGTTGCCACAGCTTGCCAAACGCTACCGAAGGCAGTCCTAACCAGTCTCGTGTGCTGCGCAACTTTGATTCGGTTACGAAAAGCCACCTGCATTGCGGTGAACACTCTGCTCAGCGTTCTTTCCGGGAGCTCACAGTTGCTCCCTCTCTAGGTTAAGCAAGGTGTCGAGGTGAGGTCCAGACTGAGCCAAGAGCACAATTGCTCACTTTGCAGTGGTAGTCGTCCTAAGAGGCATTGCCTACTACGCCTTGCTAAGGTCTTCGTTCTGTTAGGGAAGTCGCCACACTTAGACGCCTGTAAAGGAGAATTTATTCAGCGAAGTTCCCAGTGTCTTGCGACGGTCTCCCTTCGCAGTGCCAATACAGCAGGGACTTAGCTTTGCTGCTAACTAGGCTAGGTGACCCTGCATACAGAAGCAGGCGTTTCCCTTTGGAAGCTTGGATCCCGGTTTCTCAGGGGCTGCTTGCAAGACCCTGCTATTGCCCAGCATCTGTCCTCTGCCCCTACGCCTGGGTAGGAAGCGAGTATTTTAGCCTGAGAAGCAGGGCTCTTGCAACTCTGGAGGAGAGCTAATCCTGCAGCCCACGTTCGTCCTGGGAAACCGCAAGGCGACCCTTGGCCTCAGAGTAGTGGCGAAATTGCCGCCGGACAGGTCTTGCCTGCCGCGGTTTCCATGAGTTGGCCACCGTTTTCGGGCTTAAGTGGAGAGCGAGGAGAGCTGTCGGCTCTCACAGAACTCTGGCCTCCGCACTGTCTGCCATGCAACTGCACTCAAGACCACACGTCTCCTCCCGGCCTGCTGAGAAACAGGCCGCCGTGTAGGCCCTTCGTAACACTTCTTGGCCTGTAGACTCCAAGGCGACACACTGTCCTCTTCCTTGGAAAACTACGGTGCCCCAGCTTGCCAACGCTCACGAAGGCAGTCCGAGCCCGTCTCGTGTGCTGGGCCACTTGCATTCAGTGAGGAAAAGCCACCTGCATTGAGGTGAACACTCTGCTCAGCGTTCTTTCCGGGAGCTCACAATTGCCGCCTCTCTAGGTTAAGCAGGAAGTCGTAGTGAGGACCAACCTGAGCAAAGAGCACAATTCCTCACGTTACACTGGTAGTCGTCGAAAGAGGAATTGCCAACTACGCCTGGCTAAGGCCTTCCCTGGGTTAAGGAACCAGCCACACTTAGACGCCTTTAAAGGAAAATTTATTCAGCGAAGTTCCCATTGTTTGGCGATGGTCAACCTTTGCAGCGCCAATACTGCAGGGACTTAGGTTTGCTGCTAAAAAGGCTAGGTGACCCTGCAGACAGAAGCAGCCATTTCCCTTTGGAAGCTTGGATCCCGGTTTCCTAGGGGCTGCTTCCAAGGCCCTGCTATTGCCCAGCATCTGTCCTCTGCCCCTACGCCTGGGTAGGAAGCCAGTATTTTAGACTGAGAGGCAGGGCTCTTGCATCTCTGGAGGAGAGCTAATCCTGCAGCCCACGTTCGTCCTGGGAAACCGCAAGGCGACCCTTGGCCTCAGTGTAGTGTCGAAATTGCCGCCGGACAGGTCTTGCCTGCCGCGGTTTCCGTGAGTTCTCCACCGTTTTCGGGCTTAAGTGGAGAGCGAGGAGAGCTGTCGGCTCTCACAGAACTCTGGCCTCCGCACTGTCTGCCATGCAACTGCACTCAAGACCACACGTCTCCTCCCGACCTGCTGAGAAACAGGCATCCGCGTAGGCCCTTGTTAACATTTCCTGGCGTGCAGAGTCCAAGGCGACACGCTGTCCTCTTCCTTGGAAACCTACGTTGCCACAGCTTGCCAAACGCTACCGAAGGCAGTCCTAACCAGTCTCGTGTGCTGCGCAACTTTGATTCGGTTACGAAAAGCCACCTGCATTGCGGTGAACACTCTGCTCAGCGTTCTTTCCGGGAGCTCACAATTGCCGCCTCTCTAGGTTAAGCAGGAAGTCGTAGTGAGGACCAACCTGAGCAAAGAGCACAATTCCTCACGTTACACTGGTAGTCGTCGAAAGAGGAATTGCCAACTACGCCTGGCTAAGGCCTTCCCTGGGTTAAGGAACCAGCCACACTTAGACGCCTTTAAAGGAAAATTTATTCAGCGAAGTTCCCATTGTTTGGCGATGGTCAACCTTTGCAGCGCCAATACTGCAGGGACTTAGGTTTGCTGCTAACAAGGCTAGGTGACCCTGCAGACAGAAGCAGGCATTTCCCTTTGGAAGCTTGGATCCCGGTTTCCTAGGGGCTGCTTCCAAGGCCCTGCTATTGCCCAGCATCTGTCCTCTGCCCCTACGCCTGGGTAGGAAGCCAGTATTTTAGCCTGAGAGGCAGGGCTCTTGCATCTCTGGAGGAGAGCTAATCCTGCAGCCCACGTTCGTCCTGGGAAACCGCAAGGCGACCCTTGGCCTCAGTGTAGTGTCGAAATTGCCGCCGGACAGGTCTTGCCTGCCGCGGTTTCCGTGAGTTCTCCACCGTTTTCGGGCTTAAATGGAGAGCGAGGAGAGCTGTCGGCTCTCACAGAACTCTGGCCTCCGCACTGTCTGCCATGCAACTGCACTCAAGACCACACGTCTCCTCCCGACCTGCTGAGAAACAGGCATCCGCGTAGGCCCTTGTTAACATTTCCTGGCGTGCAGAGTCCAAGGCGACACGCTGTCCTCTTCCTTGGAAACCTACGTTGCCACAGCTTGCCAAACGCTACCGAAGGCAGTCCTAACCAGTCTCGTGTGCTGCGCAACTTTGATTCGGTTACGAAAAGCCACCTGCATTGCGGTGAACACTCTGCTCAGCGTTCTTTCCGGGAGCTCACAGTTGCTCCCTCTCTAGGTTAAGCAAGGTGTCGAGGTGAGGTCCAGACTGAGCCAAGAGCACAATTGCTCACTTTGCAGTGGTAGTCGTCCTAAGAGGCATTGCCTACTACGCCTTGCTAAGGTCTTCGTTCTGTTAGGGAAGTCGCCACACTTAGACGCCTGTAAAGGAGAATTTATTCAGCGAAGTTCCCAGTGTCTTGCGACGGTCTCCCTTCACAGTGCCAATACAGCAGGGACTTAGCTTTGCTGCTAACTAGGCTAGGTGACCCTGCATACAGAAGCAGGCGTTTCCCTTTGGAAGCTTGGATCCCGGTTTCTCAGGGGCTGCTTGCAAGACCCTGCTATTGCCCAGCATCTGTCCTCTGCCCCTACGCCTGGGTAGGAAGCGAGTATTTTAGCCTGAGAAGCAGGGCTCTTGCAACTCTGGAGGAGAGCTAATCCTGCAGCCCACGTTCGTCCTGGGAAACCGCAAGGCGACCCTTGGCCTCAGAGTAGTGGCGAAATTGCCGCTGGACAGGTCTTGCCTGCCGCGGTTTCCATGAGTTCGCCACCGTTTTCGGGCTTAAGTGGAGAGCGAGGAGAGCTGTCGGCTCTCACAGAACTCTGGCCTCCGCACTGTCTGCCATGCAACTGCACTCAAGACCACACGTCTCCTCCCGGCCTGCTGAGAAACAGGCCGCCGTGTAGGCCCTTCGTAACACTTCTTGGCCTGTAGACTCCAAGGCGACACACTGTCCTCTTCCTTGGAGAACTACGGTGCCCCAGCTTGCCAACGCTCACGAAGGCAGTCCGAGCCCGTCTCGTGTGCTGGGCCACTTGCATTCAGTGAGGAAAAGCCACCTGCATTGAGGTGAACACTCTGCTCAGCGTTCTTTCCGGGAGCTCACAATTGCCGCCTCTCTAGTTTAAGCAGGAAGTCGTAGTGAGGACCAACCTGAGCAAAGAGCACAATTCCTCACGTTACACTGGTAGTCGTCGAAAGAGGAATTGCCAACTACGCCTGGCTAAGGCCTTCCCTGGGTTAAGGAACCAGCCACACTTAGACGCCTTTAAAGGAAAATTTATTCAGCGAAGTTCCCATTGTTTGGCGATGGTCAACCTTTGCAGCGCCAATACTGCAGGGACTTAGGTTTGCTGCTAACAAGGCTAGGTGACCCTGCAGACAGAAGCAGGCGTTTCCCTTTGGAAGCTTGGATCCCGGTTTCCTAGGGGCTGCTTCCAAGGCCCTGCTATTGCCCAGCATCTGTCCTCTGCCCCTACGCCTGGGTAGGAAGCCAGTATTTTAGCCTGAGAGGCAGGGCTCTTGCATCTCTGGAGGAGAGCTAATCCTGCAGCCCACGTTCGTCCTGGGAAACCACAAGGCGACCCTTGGCCTCAGTGTAGTGTCGAAATTGCCGCCGGACAGGTCTTGCCTGCCGCGGTTTCCGTGAGTTCTCCACCGTTTTCGGGCTTAAATGGAGAGCGAGGAGAGCTGTCGGCTCTCACAGAACTCTGGCCTCCGCACTGTCTGCCATGCAACTGCACTCAAGACCACACGTCTCCTCCCGACCTGCTGAGAAACAGGCATCCGCGTAGGCCCTTGTTAACATTTCCTGGCGTGCAGAGTCCAAGGCGACACGCTGTCCTCTTCCTTGGAAACCTACGTTGCCACAGCTTGCCAAACGCTACCGAAGGCAGTCCTAACCAGTCTCGTGTGCTGCGCAACTTTGATTCGGTTACGAAAAGCCACCTGCATTGCGGTGAACACTCTGCTCAGCGTTCTTTCCGGGAGCTCACAATTGCCGCCTCTCTAGGTTAAGCAGGAAGTCGTAGTGAGGACCAACCTGAGCAAAGAGCACAATTCCTCACGTTACACTGGTAGTCGTCGAAAGAGGAATTGCCAACTACGCCTGGCTAAGGCCTTCCCTGGGTTAAGGAACCAGCCACACTTAGACGCCTTTAAAGGAAAATTTATTCAGCGAAGTTCCCATTGTTTGGCGATGGTCAACCTTTGCAGCGCCAATACTGCAGGGACTTAGGTTTGCTGCTAACAAGGCTAGGTGACCCTGCAGACAGAAGCAGGCGTTTCCCTTTGGAAGCTTGGATCCCGGTTTCCTAGGGGCTGCTTCCAAGGCCCTGCTATTGCCCAGCATCTGTCCTCTGCCCCTACGCCTGGGTAGGAAGCCAGTATTTTAGCCTGAGAGGCAGGGCTCTTGCATCTCTGGAGGAGAGCTAATCCTGCAGCCCACGTTCGTCCTGGGAAACCGCAAGGCGACCCTTGGCCTCAGTGTAGTGTCGAAATTGCCGCCGGACAGGTCTTGCCTGCCGCGGTTTCCGTGAGTTCTCCACCGTTTTCGGGCTTAAATGGAGAGCGAGGAGAGCTGTCGGCTCTCACAGAACTCTGGCCTCCGCACTGTCTGCCATGCAACTGCACTCAAGACCACACGTCTCCTCCCGACCTGCTGAGAAACAGGCATCCGCGTAGGCCCTTGTTAACATTTCCTGGCGTGCAGAGTCCAAGGCGACACGCTGTCCTCTTCCTTGGAAACCTACGTTGCCACAGCTTGCCAAACGCTACCGAAGGCAGTCCTAACCAGTCTCGTGTGCTGCGCAACTTTGATTCGGTTACGAAAAGCCACCTGCATTGCGGTGAACACTCTGCTCAGCGTTCTTTCCGGGAGCTCACAGTTGCTCCCTCTCTAGGTTAAGCAAGGTGTCGAGGTGAGGTCCAGACTGAGCCAAGAGCACAATTGCTCACTTTGCAGTGGTAGTCGTCCTAAGAGGCATTGCCTACTACGCCTTGCTAAGGTCTTCGTTCTGTTAGGGAAGTTGCCACACTTAGACGCCTGTAAAGGAGAATTTATTCAGCGAAGTTCCCAGTGTCTTGCGACGGTCTCCCTTCGCAGTGCCAATACAGCAGGGACTTAGCTTTGCTGCTAACTAGGCTAGGTGACCCTGCATACAGAAGCAGGCGTTTCCCTTTGGAAGCTTGGATCCCGGTTTCTCAGGGGCTGCTTGCAAGACCCTGCTATTGCCCAGCATCTGTCCTCGGCCCCTACGCCTGGGTAGGAAGCGAGTATTTTAGCCTGAGAAGCAGGGCTCTTGCAACTCTGGAGGAGAGCTAATCCTGCAGCCCACGTTCGTCCTGGGAAACCGCAAGGCGACCCTTGGCCTCAGAGTAGTGGCGAAATTGCCGCCGGACAGGTCTTGCCTGCCGCGGTTTCCATGAGTTCGCCACCGTTTTCGGGCTTAAGTGGAGAGCGAGGAGAGCTGTCGGCTCTCACAGAACTCTGGCCTCCGCACTGTCTGCCATGCAACTGCACTCAAGACCACACGTCTCCTCCCGGCCTGCTGAGAAACAGGCCGCCGTGTAGGCCCTTCGTAACACTTCTTGGCCTGTAGACTCCAAGGCGACACACTGTCCTCTTCCTTGGAAAACTACGGTGCCCCAGCTTGCCAACGCTCACGAAGGCAGTCCGAGCCCGTCTCGTGTGCTGGGCCACTTGCATTCAGTGAGGAAAAGCCACCTGCATTGAGGTGAACACTCTGCTCAGCGTTCTTTCCGGGAGCTCACAATTGCCGCCTCTCTAGGTTAAGCAGGAAGTCGTAGTGAGGACCAACCTGAGCAAAGAGCACAATTCCTCACGTTACACTGGTAGTCGTCGAAAGAGGAATTGCCAACTACGCCTGGCTAAGGCCTTCCCTGGGTTAAGGAACCAGCCACACTTAGACGCCTTTAAAGGAAAATTTATTCAGCGAAGTTCCCATTGTTTGGCGATGGTCAACCTTTGCAGCGCCAATACTGCAGGGACTTAGGTTTGCTGCTAACAAGGCTAGGTGACCCTGCAGACAGAAGCAGGCGTTTCCCTTTGGAAGCTTGGATCCCGGTTTCCTAGGGGCTGCTTCCAAGGCCCTGCTATTGCCCAGCATCTGTCCTCTGCCCCTACGCCTGGGTAGGAAGCCAGTATTTTAGCCTGAGAGGCAGGGCTCTTGCATCTCTGGAGGAGAGCTAATCCTGCAGCCCACGTTCGTCCTGGGAAACCGCAAGGCGACCCTTGGCCTCAGTGTAGTGTCGAAATTGCCGCCGGACAGGTCTTGCCTGCCACGGTTTCCGTGAGTTCTCCACCGTTTTCGGGCTTAAATGGAGAGCGAGGAGAGCTGTCGGCTCTCACAGAACTCTGGCCTCCGCACTGTCTGCCATGCAACTGCACTCAAGACCACACGTCTCCTCCCGACCTGCTGAGAAACAGGCATCCGCGTAGGCCCTTGTTAACATTTCCTGGCGTGCAGAGTCCAAGGCGACACGCTGTCCTCTTCCTTGGAAACCTACGTTGCCACAGCTTGCCAAACGCTACCGAAGGCAGTCCTAACCAGTCTCGTGTGCTGCGCAACTTTGATTCGGTTACGAAAAGCCACCTGCATTGCGGTGAACACTCTGCTCAGCGTTCTTTCCGGGAGCTCACAGTTGCTCCCTCTCTAGGTTAAGCAAGGTGTCGAGGTGAGGTCCAGACTGAGCCAAGAGCACAATTGCTCACTTTGCAGTGGTAGTCGTCCTAAGAGGCATTGCCTACTACGCCTTGCTAAGGTCTTCGTTCTGTTAGGGAAGTCGCCACACTTAGACGCCTGTAAAGGAGAATTTATTCAGCGAAGTTCCCAGTGTCTTGCGACGGTCTCCCTTCGCAGTGCCAATACAGCAGGGACTTAGCTTTGCTGCTAACTAGGCTAGGTGACCCTGCATACAGAAGCAGGCGTTTCCCTTTGGAAGCTTGGATCCCGGTTTCTCAGGGGCTGCTTGCAAGACCCTGCTATTGCCCAGCATCTGTCCTCTGCCCCTACGCCTGGGTAGGAAGCGAGTATTTTAGCCTGAGAAGCAGGGCTCTTGCAACTCTGGAGGAGAGCTAATCCTGCAGCCCACGTTCGTCCTGGGAAACCGCAAGGCGACCCTTGGCCTCAGAGTAGTGACGAAATTGCCGCCGGACAGGTCTTGCCTGCCGCGGTTTCCATGAGTTCGCCACCGTTTTCGGGCTTAAGTGGAGAGCGAGGAGAGCTGTCGGCTCTCACAGAACTCTGGCCTCCGCACTGTCTGCCATGCAACTGCACTCAAGACCACACGTCTCCTCCCGGCCTGCTGAGAAACAGGCCGCCGTGTAGGCCCTTCGTAACACTTCTTGGCCTGTAGACTCCAAGGCGACACACTGTCCTCTTCCTTGGAAAACTACGGTGCCCCAGCTTGCCAACCCTCACGAAGGCAGTCCGAGCCCGTCTCGTGTGCTGGGCCACTTGCATTCAGTGAGGAAAAGCCACCTGCATTGAGGTGAACACTCTGCTCAGCGTTCTTTCCGGGAGCTCACAATTGCCGCCTCTCTAGGTTAAGCAGGAAGTCGTAGTGAGGACCAACCTGAGCAAAGAGCACAATTCCTCACGTTACACTGGTAGTCGTCGAAAGAGGAATTGCCAACTACGCCTGGCTAAGGCCTTCCCTGGGTTAAGGAACCAGCCACACTTAGACGCCTTTAAAGGAAAATTTATTCAGCGAAGTTCCCATTGTTTGGCGATGGTCAACCTTTGCAGCGCCAATACTGCAGGGACTTAGGTTTGCTGCTAACAAGGCTAGGTGACCCTGCAGACAGAAGCAGGCGTTTCCCTTTGGAAGCTTGGATCCCGGTTTCCTAGGGGCTGCTTCCAAGGCCCTGCTATTGCCCAGCATCTGTCCTCTGCCCCTACGCCTGGGTAGGAAGCCAGTATTTTAGCCTGAGAGGCAGGGCTCTTGCATCTCTGGAGGAGAGCTAATCCTGCAGCCCACGTTCGTCCTGGGAAACCGCAAGGCGACCCTTGGCCTCAGTGTAGTGGCGAAATTGCCGCCGGACAGGTCTTGCCTGCCGCGGTTTCCGTGAGTTCTCCACCGTTTTCGGGCTTAAGTGGAGAGCGAGGAGAGCTGTCGGCTCTCACAGAACTCTGGCCTCCGCACTGTCTGCCATGCAACTGCACTCAAGACCACACGTCTCCTCCCGACCTGCTGAGAAACAGGCATCCGCGTAGGCCCTTGTTAACATTTCCTGGCGTGCAGAGTCCAAGGCGACACGCTGTCCTCTTCCTTGGAAACCTACGTTGCCACAGCTTGCCAAACACTACCGAAGGCAGTCCTAACCAGTCTCGTGTGCTGCGCAACTTTGATTCGGTTACGAAAAGCCACCTGCATTGCGGTGAACACTCTGCTCAGCGTTCTTTCTGGGAGCTCACAATTGCCGCCTCTCTAGGTTAAGCAGGAAGTCGTAGTGAGGACCAACCTGAGCAAAGAGCACAATTCCTCACGTTACACTGGTAGTCGTCGAAAGAGGAATTGCCAACTACGCCTGGCTAAGGCCTTCCCTGGGTTAAGGAACCAGCCACACTTAGACGCCTTTAAAGGAAAATTTATTCAGCGAAGTTCCCATTGTTTGGCGATGGTCAACCTTTGCAGCGCCAATACTGCAGGGACTTAGGTTTGCTGCTAACAAGGCTAGGTGACCCTGCAGACAGAAGCAGGCGTTTCCCTTTGGAAGCTTGGATCCCGGTTTCCTAGGGGCTGCTTCCAAGGCCCTGCTATTGCCCAGCATCTGTCCTCTGCCCCTACGCCTGGGTAGGAAGCCAGTATTTTAGCCTGAGAGGCAGGGCTCTTGCATCTCTGGAGGAGAGCTAATCCTGCAGCCCACGTTCGTCCTGGGAAACCGCAAGGCGACCCTTGGCCTCAGTGTAGTGTCGAAATTGCCGCCGGACAGGTCTTGCCTGCCGCGGTTTCCGTGAGTTCTCCACCGTTTTCGGGCTTAAATGGAGAGCGAGGAGAGCTGTCGGCTCTCACAGAACTCTGGCCTCCGCACTGTCTGCCATGCAACTGCACTCAAGACCACACGTCTCCTCCCGACCTGCTGAGAAACAGGCATCCGCGTAGGCCCTTGTTAACATTTCCTGGCGTGAAGAGTCCAAGGCGACACGCTGTCCTCTTCCTTGGAAACCTACGTTGCCACAGCTTGCCAAACGCTACCGAAGGCAGTCCTAACCAGTCTCGTGTGCTGCGCAACTTTGATTCGGTTACGAAAAGCCACCTGCATTGCGGTGAACACTCTGCTCAGCGTTCTTTCCGGGAGCTCACAGTTGCTCCCTCTCTAGGTTAAGCAAGGTGTCGAGGTGAGGTCCAGACTGAGCCAAGAGCACAATTGCTCACTTTGCAGTGGTAGTCGTCCTAAGAGGCATTGCCTACTACGCCTTGCTAAGGTCTTCGTTCTGTTAGGGAAGTCGCCACACTTAGACGCCTGTAAAGGAGAATTTATTCAGCGAAGTTCCCAGTGTCTTGCGACGGTCTCCCTTCGCAGTGCCAATACAGCAGGGACTTAGCTTTGCTGCTAACTAGGCTAGGTGACCCTGCATACAGAAGCAGGCATTTCCCTTTGGAAGCTTGGATCCCGGTTTCTCAGGGGCTGCTTGCAAGACCCTGCTATTGCCCAGCATCTGTCCTCTGCCCGTACGCCTGGGTAGGAAGCGAGTATTTTAGCCTGAGAAGCAGGGCTCTTGCAACTCTGGAGGAGAGCTAATCCTGCAGCCCACGTTCGTCCTGGAAAACCGCAAGGCGACCCTTGGCCTCAGAGTAGTGACGAAATTGCCGCCGGACAGGTCTTGCCTGCCGCGGTTTCCATGAGTTCGCCACCGTTTTCGGGCTTAAGTGGAGAGCGAGGAGAGCTGTCGGCTCTCACAGAACTCTGGCCTCCGCACTGTCTGCCATGCAACTGCACTCAAGACCACACGTCTCCTCCCGGCCTGCTGAGAAACAGGCCGCCGTGTAGGCCCTTCGTATCACTTCTTGGCCTGTAGACTCCAAGGCGACACACTGTCCTCTTCCTTGGAAAACTACGGTGCCCCAGCTTGCCAACGCTCACGAAGGCAGTCGGAGCCCGTCTCGTGTGCTGGGCCACTTGCATTCAGTGAGGAAAAGCCACCTGCATTGAGGTGAACACTCTGCTCAGCGTTCTTTCCGGGAGCTCACAATTGCCGCCTCTCTAGGTTAAGCAGGAAGTCGTAGTGAGGACCAACCTGAGCAAAGAGCACAATTCCTCACGTTACACTGGTAGTCGTCGAAAGAGGAATTGCCAACTACGCCTGGCTAAGGCCTTCCCTGGGTTAAGGAACCAGCCACACTTAGACGCCTTTAAAGGAAAATTTATTCAGCGAAGTTCCCATTGTTTGGCGATGGTCAACCTTTGCAGCGCCAATACTGCAGGGACTTAGGTTTGCTGCTAACAAGGCTAGGTGACCCTGCAGACAGAAGCAGCCGTTTCCCTTTGGAAGCTTGGATCCCGGTTTCCTAGGGGCTGCTTCCAAGGCCCTGCTATTGCCCAGCATCTGTCCTCTGCCCCTACGCCTGGGTAGGAAGCCAGTATTTTAGCCTGAGAGGCAGGGCTCTTGCATCTCTGGAGGAGAGCTAATCCTGCAGCCCACGTTCGTCCTGGGAAACCGCAAGGCGACCCTTGGCCTCAGTGTAGTGGAGAAATTGCCGCCGGACAGGTCTTGCCTGCCGCGGTTTCCGTGAGTTCTCCACCGTTTTCGGGCTTAAATGGAGAGCGAGGAGAGCTGTCGGCTCTCACAGAACTCTGGCCTCCGCACTGTCTGCCATGCAACTGCACTCAAGACCACACGTCTCCTCCCGACCTGCTGAGAAACAGGCATCCGCGTAGGCCCTTGTTAACATTTCCTGGCGTGCAGAGTCCAAGGCGACACGCTGTCCTCTTCCTTGGAAACCTACGTTGCCACAGCTTGCCAAACGCTACCGAAGGCAGTCCTAACCAGTCTCGTGTGCTGCGCAACTTTGATTCGGTTACGAAAAGCCACCTGCATTGCGGTGAACACTCTGCTCAGCGTTCTTTCCGGGAGCTCACAATTGCCGCCTCTCTAGGTTAAGCAGGAAGTCGTAGTGAGGACCAACCTGAGCAAAGAGCACAATTCCTCACGTTGCACTGGTAGTCGTCGAAAGAGGAATTGCCAACTACGCCTGGCTAAGGCCTTCCCTGGGTTAAGGAACCAGCCACACTTAGACGCCTTTAAAGGAAAATTTATTCAGCGAAGTTCCCATTGTTTGGCGATGGTCAACCTTTGCAGCGCCAATACTGCAGGGACTTAGGTTTGCTGCTAACAAGGCTAGGTGACCCTGCAGACAGAAGCAGGCGTTTCCCTTTGGAAGCTTGGATCCCGGTTTCCTAGGGGCTGCTTCCAAGGCCCTGCTATTGCCCAGCATCTGTCCTCTGCCCCTACGCCTGGGTAGGAAGCCAGTATTTTAGCCTGAGAGGCAGGGCTCTTGCATCTCTGGAGGAGAGCTAATCCTGCAGCCCACGTTCGTCCTGGGAAACCGCAAGGCGACCCTTGGCCTCAGTGTAGTGGAGAAATTGCCGCCGGACAGGTCTTGCCTGCCGCGGTTTCCGTGAGTTCTCCACCGTTTTCGGGCTTAAATGGAGAGCGAGGAGAGCTGTCGGCTCTCACAGAACTCTGGCCTCCGCACTGTCTGCCATGCAACTGCACTCAAGACCACACGTCTCCTCCCGACCTGCTGAGAAACAGGCATCCGCGTAGGCCCTTGTTAACATTTCCTGGCGTGCAGAGTCCAAGGCGACACGCTGTCCTCTTCCTTGGAAACCTACGTTGCCACAGCTTGCCAAACGCTACCGAAGGCAGTCCTAACCAGTCTCGTGTGCTGCGCAACTTTGATTCGGTTACGAAAAGCCACCTGCATTGCGGTGAACACTCTGCTCAGCGTTCTTTCCGGGAGCTCACAGTTGCTCCCTCTCTAGGTTAAGCAAGGTGTCGAGGTGAGGTCCAGACTGAGCCAAGAGCACAATTGCTCACTTTGCAGTGGTAGTCGTCCTAAGAGGCATTGCCTACTACGCCTTGCTAAGGTCTTCGTTCTGTTAGGGAAGTCGCCACACTTAGACGCCTGTAAAGGAGAATTTATTCAGCGAAGTTCCCAGTGTCTTGCGACGGTCTCCCTTCGCAGTGCCAATACAGCAGGGACTTAGCTTTGCTGCTAACTAGGCTAGGTGACCCTGCATACAGAAGCAGGCGTTTCCCTTTGGAAGCTTGGATCCCGGTTTCTCAGGGGCTGCTTGCAAGACCCTGCTATTGCCCAGCATCTGTCCTCGGCCCCTACGCCTGGGTAGGAAGCGAGTATTTTAGCCTGAGAAGCAGGGCTCTTGCAACTCTGGAGGAGAGCTAATCCTGCAGCCCACGTTCGTCCTGGGAAACCGCAAGGCGACCCTTGGCCTCAGAGTAGTGGCGAAATTGCCGCCGGACAGGTCTTGCCTGCCGCGGTTTCCATGAGTTGGCCACCGTTTTCGGGCTTAAGTGGAGAGCGAGGAGAGCTGTCGGCTCTCACAGAACTCTGGCCTCCGCACTGTCTGCCATGCAACTGCACTCAAGACCACACGTCTCCTCCCGGCCTGCTGAGAAACAGGCCGCCGTGTAGGCCCTTCGTAACACTTCTTGGCCTGTAGACTCCAAGGCGACACACTGTCCTCTTCCTTGGAAAACTACGGTGCCCCAGCTTGCCAACGCTCACGAAGGCAGTCCGAGCCCGTCTCGTGTGCTGGGCCACTTGCATTCAGTGAGGAAAAGCCACCTGCATTGAGGTGAACACTCTGCTCAGCGTTCTTTCCAGGAGCTCACAATTGCCGCCTCTCTAGGTTAAGCAGGAAGTCGTAGTGAGGACCAACCTGAGCAAAGAGCACAATTCCTCACGTTACACTGGTAGTCGTCGAAAGAGGAATTGCCAACTACGCCTGGCTAAGGCCTTCCCTGGGTTAAGGAACCAGCCACACTTAGACGCCTTTAAAGGAAAATTTATTCAGCGAAGTTCCCATTGTTTGGCGATGGTCAACCTTTGCAGCGCCAATACTGCAGGGACTTAGGTTTGCTGCTAACAAGGCTAGGTGACCCTGCAGACAGAAGCAGGCGTTTCCCTTTGGAAGCTTGGATCCCGGTTTCCTAGGGGCTGCTTCCAAGGCCCTGCTATTGCCCAGCATCTGTCCTCTGCCCCTACGCCTGGGTAGGAAGCCAGTATTTTAGCCTGAGAGGCAGGGCTCTTGCATCTCTGGAGGAGAGCTAATCCTGCAGCCCACGTTCGTCCTGGGAAACCGCAAGGCGACCCTTGGCCTCAGTGTAGTGTCGAAATTGCCGCCGGACAGGTCTTGCCTGCCGCGGTTTCCGTGAGTTCTCCACCGTTTTCGGGCTTAAATGGAGAGCGAGGAGAGCTGTCGGCTCTCACAGAACTCTGGCCTCCGCACTGTCTGCCATGCAACTGCACTCAAGACCACACGTCTCCTCCCGACCTGCTGAGAAACAGGCATCCGCGTAGGCCCTTGTTAACATTTCCTGGCGTGCAGAGTCCAAGGCGACACGCTGTCCTCTTCCTTGGAAACCTACGTTGCCACAGCTTGCCAAACGCTACCGAAGGCAGTCCTAACCAGTCTCGTGTGCTGCGCAACTTTGATTCGGTTACGAAAAGCCACCTGCATTGCGGTGAACACTCTGCTCAGCGTTCTTTCCGGGAGCTCACAATTGCCGCCTCTCTAGGTTAAGCAGGAAGTCGTAGTGAGGACCAACCTGAGCAAAGAGCACAATTCCTCACGTTACACTGGTAGTCGTCGAAAGAGGAATTGCCAACTACGCCTGGCTAAGGCCTTCCCTGGGTTAAGGAACCAGCCACACTTAGACGCCTTTAAAGGAAAATTTATTCAGCGAAGTTCCCATTGTTTGGCGATGGTCAACCTTTGCAGTGCCAATACTGCAGGGACTTAGGTTTGCTGCTAACAAGGCTAGGTGACCCTGCAGACAGAAGCAGGCGTTTCCCTTTGGAAGCTTGGATCCCGGTTTCCTAGGGGCTGCTTCCAAGGCCCTGCTATTGCCCAGCATCTGTCCTCTGCCCCTACGCCTGGGTAGGAAGCCAGTATTTTAGCCTGAGAGGCAGGGCTCTTGCATCTCTGGAGGAGAGCTAATCCTGCAGCCCACGTTCGTCCTGGGAAACCGCAAGGCGACCCTTGGCCTCAGTGTAGTGTCGAAATTGCCGCCGGACAGGTCTTGCCTGCCGCGGTTTCCGTGAGTTCTCCACCATTTTCGGGCTTAAATGGAGAGCGAGGAGAGCTGTCGGCTCTCACAGAACTCTGGCCTCCGCACTGTCTGCCATGCAACTGCACTCAAGACCACACGTCTCCTCCCGACCTGCTGAGAAACAGGCATCCGCGTAGGCCCTTGTTAACATTTCCTGGCGTGCAGAGTCCAAGGCGACACGCTGTCCTCTTCCTTGGAAACCTACGTTGCCACAGCTTGCCAAACGCTACCGAAGGCAGTCCTAACCAGTCTCGTGTGCTGCGCAACTTTGATTCGGTTACGAAAAGCCACCTGCATTGCGGTGAACACTCTGCTCAGCGTTCTTTCCGGGAGCTCACAGTTGCTCCCTCTCTAGGTTAAGCAAGGTGTCGAGGTGAGGTCCAGACTGAGCCAAGAGCACAATTGCTCACTTTGCAGTGGTAGTCGTCCTAAGAGGCATTGCCTACTACGCCTTGCTAAGGTCATCGTTCTGTTAGGGAAGTCGCCACACTTAGACGCCTGTAAAGGAGAATTTATTCAGCGAAGTTCCCAGTGTCTTGCGACGGTCTCCCTTCGCAGTGCCAATACAGCAGGGACTTAGGTTTGCTGCTAACTAGGCTAGGTGACCCTGCATACAGAAGCAGGCGTTTCCCTTTGGAAGCTTGGATCCCGGTTTCTCAGGGGCTGCTTGCAAGACCCTGCTATTGCCCAGCATCTGTCCTCTGCCCCTACGCCTGGGTAGGAAGCGAGTATTTTAGCCTGAGAAGCAGGGCTCTTGCAGCTCTGGAGGAGAGCTAATCCTGCAGCCCACGTTCGTCCTGGGAAACCGCAAGGCGACCCTTGGCCTCAGAGTAGTGACGAAATTGCCGCCGGACAGGTCTTGCCTGCCGCGGTTTCCATGAGTTCGCCACCGTTTTCGGGCTTAAGTGGAGAGCGAGGAGAGCTGTCGGCTCTCACAGAACTCTGGCCTCCGCACTGTCTGCCATGCAACTGCACTCAAGACCACACGTCTCCTCCCGGCCTGCTGAGAAACAGGCCGCCGTGTAGGCCCTTCGTAACACTTCTTGGCCTGTAGACTCCAAGGCGACACACTGTCCTCTTCCTTGGAAAACTACGGTGCCCCAGCTTGCCAACGCTCACGAAGGCAGTCCGAGCCCGTCTCGTGTGCTGGGCCACTTGCATTCAGTGAGGAAAAGCCACCTGCATTGAGGTGAACACTCTGCTCAGCGTTCTTTCCGGGAGCTCACAATTGCCGCCTCTCTAGGTTAAGCAGGAAGTCGTAGTGAGGACCAACCTGAGCAAAGAGCACAATTCCTCACGTTACACTGGTAGTCGTCGAAAGAGGAATTGCCAACTACGCCTGGCTAAGGCCTTCCCTGGGTTAAGGAACCAGCCACACTTAGACGCCTTTAAAGGAAAATTTATTCAGCGAAGTTCCCATTGTTTGGCGATGGTCAACCTTTGCAGCGCCAATACTGCAGGGACTTAGGTTTGCTGCTAACAAGGCTAGGTGACCCTGCAGACAGAAGCAGGCGTTTCCCTTTGGAAGCTTGGATCCCGGTTTCCTAGGGGCTGCTTCCAAGGCCCTGCTATTGCCCAGCATCTGTCCTCTGCCCCTACGCCTGGGTAGGAAGCCAGTATTTTAGCCTGAGAGGCAGGGCTCTTGCATCTCTGGAGGAGAGCTAATCCTGCAGCCCACGTTCGTCCTGGGAAACCGCAAGGCGACCCTTGGCCTCAGTGTAGTGGCGAAATTGCCGCCGGACAGGTCTTGCCTGCCGCGGTTTCCGTGAGTTCTCCACCGTTTTCGGGCTTAAATGGAGAGCGAGGAGAGCTGTCGGCTCTCACAGAACTCTGGCCTCCGCACTGTCTGCCATGCAACTGCACTCAAGACCACACGTCTCCTCCCGACCTGCTGAGAAACAGGCATCCGCGTAGGCCCTTGTTAACATTTCCTGGCGTGCAGAGTCCAAGGCGACACGCTGTCCTCTTCCTTGGAAACCTACGTTGCCACAGCTTGCCAAACGCTACCGAAGGCAGTCCTAACCAGTCTCGTGTGCTGCGCAACTTTGATTCGGTTACGAAAAGCCACCTGCATTGCGGTGAACACTCTGCTCAGCGTTCTTTCCGGGAGCTCACAGTTGCTCCCTCTCTAGGTTAAGCAAGGTGTCGAGGTGAGGTCCAGACTGAGCCAAGAGCACAATTGCTCACTTTGCAGTGGTAGTCGTCCTAAGAGGCATTGCCTACTACGCCTTGCTAAGGTCTTCGTTCTGTTAGGGAAGTCGCCACACTTAGACGCCTGTAAAGGAGAATTTATTCAGCGAAGTTCCCAGTGTCTTGCGACGGTCTCCCTTCGCAGTGCCAATACAGCAGGGACTTAGCTTTGCTGCTAACTAGGCTAGGTGACCCTGCATACAGAAGCAGGCGTTTCCCTTTGGAAGCTTGGATCCCGGTTTCTCAGGGGCTGCTTGCAAGACCCTGCTATTGCCCAGCATCTGTCCTCGGCCCCTACGCCTGGGTAGGAAGCGAGTATTTTAGCCTGAGAAGCAGGGCTCTTGCAACTCTGGAGGAGAGCTAATCCTGCAGCCCACGTTCGTCCTGGGAAACCGCAAGGCGACCCTTGGCCTCAGAGTAGTGGCGAAATTGCCGCCGGACAGGTCTTGCCTGCCGCGGTTTCCATGAGTTGGCCACCGTTTTCGGGCTTAAGTGGAGAGCGAGGAGAGCTGTCGGCTCTCACAGAACTCTGGCCTCCGCACTGTCTGCCATGCAACTGCACTCAAGACCACACGTCTCCTCCCGGCCTGCTGAGAAACAGGCCGCCGTGTAGGCCCTTCGTAACACTTCTTGGCCTGTAGACTCCAAGGCGACACACTGTCCTCTTCCTTGGAAAACTACGGTGCCCCAGCTTGCCAACGCTCACGAAGGCAGTCCGAGCCCGTCTCGTGTGCTGGGCCACTTGCATTCAGTGAGGAAAAGCCACCTGCATTGAGGTGAACACTCTGCTCAGCGTTCTTTCCGGGAGCTCACAATTGCCGCCTCTCTAGGTTAAGCAGGAAGTCGTAGTGAGGACCAACCTGAGCAAAGAGCACAATTCCTCACGTTACACTGGTAGTCGTCGAAAGAGGAATTGCCAACTACGCCTGGCTAAGGCCTTCCCTGGGTTAAGGAACCAGCCACACTTAGACGCCTTTAAAGGAAAATTTATTCAGCGAAGTTCCCATTGTTTGGCGATGGTCAACCTTTGCAGCGCCAATACTGCAGGGACTTAGGTTTGCTGCTAACAAGGCTAGGTGACCCTGCAGACAGAAGCAGGCGTTTCCCTTTGGAAGCTTGGATCCCGGTTTCCTAGGGGCTGCTTCCAAGGCCCTGCTATTGCCCAGCATCTGTCCTCTGCCCCTACGCCTGGGTAGGAAGCCAGTATTTTAGCCTGAGAGGCAGGGCTCTTGCATCTCTGGAGGAGAGCTAATCCTGCAGCCCACGTTCGTCCTGGGAAACCGCAAGGCGACCCTTGGCCTCAGTGTAGTGGAGAAATTGCCGCCGGACAGGTCTTGCCTGCCGCGGTTTCCGTGAGTTCTCCACCGTTTTCGGGCTTAAATGGAGAGCGAGGAGAGCTGTCGGCTCTCACAGAACTCTGGCCTCCGCACTGTCTGCCATGCAACTGCACTCAAGACCACACGTCTCCTCCCGACCTGCTGAGAAACAGGCATCCGCGTAGGCCCTTGTTAACATTTCCTGGCGTGCAGAGTCCAAGGCGACACGCTGTCCTCTTCCTTGGAAACCTACGTTGCCACAGCTTGCCAAACGCTACCGAAGGCAGTCCTAACCAGTCTCGTGTGCTGCGCAACTTTGATTCGGTTACGAAAAGCCACCTGCATTGCGGTGAACACTCTGCTCAGCGTTCTTTCCGGGAGCTCACAGTTGCTCCCTCTCTAGGTTAAGCAAGGTGTCGAGGTGAGGTCCAGACTGAGCCAAGAGCACAATTGCTCACTTTGCAGTGGTAGTCGTCCTAAGAGGCATTGCCTACTACGCCTTGCTAAGGTCTTCGTTCTGTTAGGGAAGTCGCCACACTTAGACGCCTGTAAAGGAGAATTTATTCAGCGAAGTTCCCAGTGTCTTGCGACGGTCTCCCTTCGCAGTGCCAATACAGCAGGGACTTAGCTTTGCTGCTAACTAGGCTAGGTGACCCTGCATACAGAAGCAGGCATTTCCCTTTGGAAGCTTGGATCCCGGTTTCTCAGGGGCTGCTTGCAAGACCCTGCTATTGCCCAGCATCTGTCCTCGGCCCCTACGCCTGGGTAGGAAGCGAGTATTTTAGCCTGAGAAGCAGGGCTCTTGCAACTCTGGAGGAGAGCTAATCCTGCAGCCCACGTTCGTCCTGGGAAACCGCAAGGCGACCCTTGGCCTCAGAGTAGTGACGAAATTGCCGCCGGACAGGTCTTGCCTGCCGCGGTTTCCATGAGTTCGCCACCGTTTTCGGGCTTAAGTGGAGAGCGAGGAGAGCTGTCGGCTCTCACAGAACTCTGGCCTCCGCACTGTCTGCCATGCAACTGCACTCAAGACCACACGTCTCCTCCCGGCCTGCTGAGAAACAGGCCGCCGTGTAGGCCCTTCGTAACACTTCTTGGCCTGTAGACTCCAAGGCGACACACTGTCCTCTTCCTTGGAAAACTACGGTGCCCCAGCTTGCCAACGCTCACGAAGGCAGTCCGAGCCCGTCTCGTGTGCTGGGCCACTTGCATTCAGTGAGGAAAAGCCACCTGCATTGAGGTGAACACTCTGCTCAGCGTTCTTTCCGGGAGCTCACAATTGCCGCCTGTCTAGGTTAAGCAGGAAGTCGTAGTGAGGACCAACCTGAGCAAAGAGCACAATTCCTCACGTTACACTGGTAGTCGTCGAAAGAGGAATTGCCAACTACGCCTGGCTAAGGCCTTCCCTGGGTTAAGGAACCAGCCACACTTAGACGCCTTTAAAGGAAAATTTATTCAGCGAAGTTCCCATTGTTTGGCGATGGTCAACCTTTGCAGCGCCAATACTGCAGGGACTTAGGTTTGCTGCTAACAAGGCTAGGTGACCCTGCAGACAGAAGCAGGCGTTTCCCTTTGGAAGCTTGGATCCCGGTTTCCTAGGGGCTGCTTCCAAGGCCCTGCTATTGCCCAGCATCTGTCCTCTGCCCCTACGCCTGGGTAGGAAGCCAGTATTTTAGCCTGAGAGGCAGGGCTCTTGCATCTCTGGAGGAGAGCTAATCCTGCAGCCCACGTTCGTCCTGGGAAACCGCAAGGCGACCCTTGGCCTCAGTGTAGTGTCGAAATTGCCGCCGGACAGGTCTTGCCTGCCGCGGTTTCCGTGAGTTCTCCACCGTTTTCGGGCTTAAATGGAGAGCGAGGAGAGCTGTCGGCTCTCACAGAACTCTGGCCTCCGCACTGTCTGCCATGCAACTGCACTCAAGACCACAGGTCTCCTCCCAACCTGCTGAGAAACAGGCATCCGCGTAGGCCCTTGTTAACATTTCCTGGCGTGCAGAGTCCAAGGCGACATGCTGTCCTCTTCCTTGGAAACCTACGTTGCCACAGCTTGCCAAACGCTACCGAAGGCAGTCCTAACCAGTCTCGTGTGCTGCGCAACTTTGATTCGGTTACGAAAAGCCACCTGCATTGCGGTGAACACTCTGCTCAGCGTTCTTTCCGGGAGCTCACAATTGCCGCCTCTCTAGGTTAAGCAGGAAGTCGTAGTGAGGACCAACCTGAGCAAAGAGCACAATTCCTCACGTTACACTGGTAGTCGTCGAAAGAGGAATTGCCAACTACGCCTGGCTAAGGCCTTCCCTGGGTTAAGGAACCAGCCACACTTAGACGCCTTTAAAGGAAAATTTATTCAGCGAAGTTCCCATTGTTTGGCGATGGTCAACCTTTGCAGCGCCAATACTGCAGGGACTTAGGTTTGCTGCTAACAAGGCTAGGTGACCCTGCAGACAGAAGCAGGCGTTTCCCTTTGGAAGCTTGGATCCCGGTTTCCTAGGGGCTGCTTCCAAGGCCCTGCTATTGCCCAGCATCTGTCCTCTGCCCCTACGCCTGGGTAGGAAGCCAGTATTTTAGCCTGAGAGGCAGGGCTCTTGCATCTCTGGAGGAGAGCTAATCCTGCAGCCCACGTTCGTCCTGGGAAACCGCAAGGCGACCCTTGGCCTCAGTGTAGTGTCGAAATTGCCGCCGGACAGGTCTTGCCTGCCGCGGTTTCCGTGAGTTCTCCACCGTTTTCGGGCTTAAATGGAGAGCGAGGAGAGCTGTCGGCTCTCACAGAACTCTGGCCTCCGCACTGTCTGCCATGCAACTGCACTCAAGACCACACGTCTCCTCCCGACCTGCTGAGAAACAGGCATCCGCGTAGGCCCTTGTTAACATTTCCTGGCGTGCAGAGTCCAAGGCGACACGCTGTCCTCTTCCTTGGAAACCTACGTTGCCACAGCTTGCCAAACGCTACCGAAGGCAGTCCTAACCAGTCTCGTGTGCTGCGCAACTTTGATTCGGTTACGAAAAGCCACCTGCATTGCGGTGAACACTCTGCTCAGCGTTCTTTCCGGGAGCTCACAGTTGCTCCCTCTCTAGGTTAAGCAAGGTGTCGAGGTGAGGTCCAGACTGAGCCAAGAGCACAATTGCTCACTTTGCAGTGGTAGTCGTCCTAAGAGGCATTGCCTACTACGCCTTGCTAAGGTCTTCGTTCTGTTAGGGAAGTCGCCACACTTAGACGCCTGTAAAGGAGAATTTATTCAGCGAAGTTCCCAGTGTCTTGCGACGGTCTCCCTTCGCAGTGCCAATACAGCAGGGACTTAGCTTTGCTGCTAACTAGGCTAGGTGACCCTGCATACAGAAGCAGGCGTTTCCCTTTGGAAGCTTGGATCCCGGTTTCTCAGGGGCTGCTTGCAAGACCCTGCTATTGCCCAGCATCTGTCCTCTGCCCCTACGCCTGGGTAGGAAGCGAGTATTTTAGCCTGAGAAGCAGGGCTCTTGCAACTCTGGAGGAGAGCTAATCCTGCAGCCCACGTTCGTCCTGGGAAACCGCAAGGCGACCCTTGGCCTCAGAGTAGTGGCGAAATTGCCGCCGGACAGGTCTTGCCTGCCGCGGTTTCCATGAGTTCACCACCGTTTTCGGGCTTAAGTGGAGAGCGAGGAGAGCTGTCGGCTCTCACAGAACTCTGGCCTCCGCACTGTCTGCCATGCAACTGCACTCAAGACCACACGTCTCCTCCCGGCCTGCTGAGAAACAGGCCGCCGTGTAGGCCCTTCGTAACACTTCTTGGCCTGTAGACTCCAAGGCGACACACTGTCCTCTTCCTTGGAAAACTACGTTGCCCCAGCTTGCCAACGCTCACGAAGGCAGTCCGAGCCCGTCTCGTGTGCTGGGCCACTTGCATTCAGTGAGGAAAAGCCACCTGCATTGAGGTGAACACTCTGCTCAGCGTTCTTTCCGGGAGCTCACAATTGCCGCCTCTCTAGGTTAAGCAGGAAGTCGTAGTGAGGACCAACCTGAGCAAAGAGCACAATTCCTCACGTTACACTGGTAGTCGTCGAAAGAGGAATTGCCAACTACGCCTGGCTAAGGCCTTCCCTGGGTTAAGGAACCAGCCACACTTAGACGCCTTTAAAGGAAAATTTATTCAGCGAAGTTCCCATTGTTTGGCGATGGTCAACCTTTGCAGCGCCAATACTGCAGGGACTTAGGTTTGCTGCTAACAAGGCTAGGTGACCCTGCAGACAGAAGCAGGCGTTTCCCTTTGGAAGCTTGGATCCCGGTTTCCTAGGGGCTGCTTCCAAGGCCCTGCTATTGCCCAGCATCTGTCCTCTGCCCCTACGCCTGGGTAGGAAGCCAGTATTTTAGCCTGAGAGGCAGGGCTCTTGCATCTCTGGAGGAGAGCTAATCCTGCAGCCCACGTTCGTCCTGGGAAACCGCAAGGCGACCCTTGGCCTCAGTGTAGTGTCGAAATTGCCGCCGGACAGGTCTTGCCTGCCGCGGTTTCCGTGAGTTCTCCACCGTTTTCGGGCTTAAATGGAGAGCGAGGAGAGCTGTCGGCTCTCACAGAACTCTGGCCTCCGCACTGTCTGCCATGCAACTGCACTCAAGACCACACGTCTCCTCCCGACCTGCTGAGAAACAGGCATCCGCGTAGGCCCTTGTTAACATTTCCTGGCGTGCAGAGTCCAAGGCGACACGCTGTCCTCTTCCTTGGAAACCTACGTTGCCACAGCTTGCCAAACGCTACCGAAGGCAGTCCTAACCAGTCTCGTGTGCTGCGCAACTTTGATTCGGTTACGAAAAGCCACCTGCATTGCGGTGAACACTCTGCTCAGCGTTCTTTCCGGGAGCTCACAATTGCCGCCTCTCTAGGTTAAGCAGGAAGTCGTAGTGAGGACCAACCTGAGCAAAGAGCACAATTCCTCACGTTACACTGGTAGTCGTCGAAAGAGGAATTGCCAACTACGCCTGGCTAAGGCCTTCCCTGGGTTAAGGAACCAGCCACACTTAGACGCCTTTAAAGGAAAATTTATTCAGCGAAGTTCCCATTGTTTGGCGATGGTCAACCTTTGCAGCGCCAATACTGCAGGGACTTAGGTTTGCTGCTAACAAGGCTAGGTGACCCTGCAGACAGAAGCAGGCGTTTCCCTTTGGAAGCTTGGATCCCGGTTTCCTAGGGGCTGCTTCCAAGGCCCTGCTATTGCCCAGCATCTGTCCTCTGCCCCTACGCCTGGGTAGGAAGCCAGTATTTTAGCCTGAGAGGCAGGGCTCTTGCATCTCTGGAGGAGAGCTAATCCTGCAGCCCACGTTCGTCCTGGGAAACCGCAAGGCGACCCTTGGCCTCAGTGTAGTGTCGAAATTGCCGCCGGACAGGTCTTGCCTGCCGCGGTTTCCGTGAGTTCTCCACCGTTTTCGGGCTTAAATGGAGAGCGAGGAGAGCTGTCGGCTCTCACAGAACTCTGGCCTCCGCACTGTCTGCCATGCAACTGCACTCAAGACCACACGTCTCCTCCCGACCTGCTGAGAAACAGGCATCCGCGTAGGCCCTTGTTAACATTTCCTGGCGTGCAGAGTCCAAGGCGACACGCTGTCCTCTTCCTTGGAAACCTACGTTGCCACAGCTTGCCAAACGCTACCGAAGGCAGTCCTAACCAGTCTCGTGTGCTGCGCAACTTTGATTCGGTTACGAAAAGCCACCTGCATTGCGGTGAACACTCTGCTCAGCGTTCTTTCCGGGAGCTCACAGTTGCTCCCTCTCTAGGTTAAGCAAGGTGTCGAGGTGAGGTCCAGACTGAGCCAAGAGCACAATTGCTCACTTTGCAGTGGTAGTCGTCCTAAGAGGCATTGCCTACTACGCCTTGCTAAGGTCTTCGTTCTGTTAGGGAAGTCGCCACACTTAGACGCCTGTAAAGGAGAATTTATTCAGCGAAGTTCCCAGTGTCTTGCGACGGTCTCCCTTCGCAGTGCCAATACAGCAGGGACTTAGCTTTGCTGCTAACTAGGCTAGGTGACCCTGCATACAGAAGCAGGCGTTTCCCTTTGGAAGCTTGGATCCCGGTTTCTCAGGGGCTGCTTGCAAGACCCTGCTATTGCCCAGCATCTGTCCTCGGCCCCTACGCCTGGGTAGGAAGCGAGTATTTTAGCCTGAGAAGCAGGGCTCTTGCAACTCTGGAGGAGAGCTAATCCTGCAGCCCACGTTCGTCCTGGGAAACCGCAAGGCGACCCTTGGCCTCAGAGTAGTGGCGAAATTGCCGCCGGACAGGTCTTGCCTGCCGCGGTTTCCATGAGTTGGCCACCGTTTTCGGGCTTAAGTGGAGAGCGAGGAGAGCTGTCGGCTCTCACAGAACTCTGGCCTCCGCACTGTCTGCCATGCAACTGCACTCAAGACCACACGTCTCCTCCCGGCCTGCTGAGAAACAGGCCGCCGTGTAGGCCCTTCGTAACACTTCTTGGCCTGTAGACTCCAAGGCGACACACTGTCCTCTTCCTTGGAAAACTACGGTGCCCCAGCTTGCCAACGCTCACGAAGGCAGTCCGAGCCCGTCTCGTGTGCTGGGCCACTTGCATTCAGTGAGGAAAAGCCACCTGCATTGAGGTGAACACTCTGCTCAGCGTTCTTTCCGGGAGCTCACAATTGCCGCCTCTCTAGGTTAAGCAGGAAGTCGTAGTGAGGACCAACCTGAGCAAAGAGCACAATTCCTCACGTTACACTGGTAGTCGTCGAAAGAGGAATTGCCAACTACGCCTGGCTAAGGCCTTCCCTGGGTTAAGGAACCAGCCACACTTAGACGCCTTTAAAGGAAAATTTATTCAGCGAAGTTCCCATTGTTTGGCGATGGTCAACCTTTGCAGCGCCAATACTGCAGGGACTTAGGTTTGCTGCTAACAAGGCTAGGTGACCCTGCAGACAGAAGCAGGCGTTTCCCTTTGGAAGCTTGGATCCCGGTTTCCTAGGGGCTGCTTCCAAGGCCCTGCTATTGCCCAGCATCTGTCCTCTGCCCCTACGCCTGGGTAGGAAGCCAGTATTTTAGCCTGAGAGGCAGGGCTCTTGCATCTCTGGAGGAGAGCTAATCCTGCAGCCCACGTTCGTCCTGGGAAACCGCAAGGCGACCCTTGGCCTCAGTGTAGTGGAGAAATTGCCGCCGGACAGGTCTTGCCTGCCGCGGTTTCCGTGAGTTCTCCACCGTTTTCGGGCTTAAATGGAGAGCGAGGAGAGCTGTCGGCTCTCACAGAACTCTGGCCTCCGCACTGTCTGCCATGCAACTGCACTCAAGACCACACGTCTCCTCCCGACCTGCTGAGAAACAGGCATCCGCGTAGGCCCTTGTTAACATTTCCTGGCGTGCAGAGTCCAAGGCGACACGCTGTCCTCTTCCTTGGAAACCTACGTTGCCACAGCTTGCCAAACGCTACCGAAGGCAGTCCTAACCAGTCTCGTGTGCTGCGCAACTTTGATTCGGTTACGAAAAGCCACCTGCATTGCGGTGAACACTCTGCTCAGCGTTCTTTCCGGGAGCTCACAGTTGCTCCCTCTCTAGGTTAAGCAAGGTGTCGAGGTGAGGTCCAGACTGAGCCAAGAGCACAATTGCTCACTTTGCAGTGGTAGTCGTCCTAAGAGGCATTGCCTACTACGCCTTGCTAAGGTCTTCGTTCTGTTAGGGAAGTCGCCACACTTAGACGCCTGTAAAGGAGAATTTATTCAGCGAAGTTCCCAGTGTCTTGCGACGGTCTCCCTTCGCAGTGCCAATACAGCAGGGACTTAGCTTTGCTGCTAACTAGGCTAGGTGACCCTGCATACAGAAGCAGGCGTTTCCCTTTGGAAGCTTGGATCCCGGTTTCTCAGGGGCTGCTTGCAAGACCCTGCTATTGCCCAGCATCTGTCCTCGGCCCCTACGCCTGGGTAGGAAGCGAGTATTTTAGCCTGAGAAGCAGGGCTCTTGCAACTCTGGAGGAGAGCTAATCCTGCAGCCCACGTTCGTCCTGGGAAACCGCAAGGCGACCCTTGGCCTCAGAGTAGTGGCGAAATTGCCGCCGGACAGGTCTTGCCTGCCGCGGTTTCCATGAGTTGGCCACCGTTTTCGGGCTTAAGTGGAGAGCGAGGAGAGCTGTCGGCTCTCACAGAACTCTGGCCTCCGCACTGTCTGCCATGCAACTGCACTCAAGACCACACGTCTCCTCCCGGCCTGCTGAGAAACAGGCCGCCGTGTAGGCCCTTCGTAACACTTCTTGGCCTGTAGACTCCAAGGCGACACACTGTCCTCTTCCTTGGAAAACTACGGTGCCCCAGCTTGCCAACGCTCACGAAGGCAGTCCGAGCCCGTCTCGTGTGCTGGGCCACTTGCATTCAGTGAGGAAAAGCCACCTGCATTGAGGTGAACACTCTGCTCAGCGTTCTTTCCGGGAGCTCACAATTGCCGCCTCTCTAGGTTAAGCAGGAAGTCGTAGTGAGGACCAACCTGAGCAAAGAGCACAATTCCTCACGTTACACTGGTAGTCGTCGAAAGAGGAATTGCCAACTACGCCTGGCTAAGGCCTTCCCTGGGTTAAGGAACCAGCCACACTTAGACGCCTTTAAAGGAAAATTTATTCAGCGAAGTTCCCATTGTTTGGCGATGGTCAACCTTTGCAGCGCCAATACTGCAGGGACTTAGGTTTGCTGCTAACAAGGCTAGGTGACCCTGCAGACAGAAGCAGGCGTTTCCCTTTGGAAGCTTGGATCCCGGTTTCCTAGGGGCTGCTTCCAAGGCCCTGCTATTGCCCAGCATCTGTCCTCTGCCCCTACGCCTGGGTAGGAAGCCAGTATTTTAGCCTGAGAGGCAGGGCTCTTGCATCTCTGGAGGAGAGCTAATCCTGCAGCCCACGTTCGTCCTGGGAAACCGCAAGGCGACCCTTGGCCTCAGTGTAGTGTCGAAATTGCCGCCGGACAGGTCTTGCCTGCCGCGGTTTCCGTGAGTTCTCCACCGTTTTCGGGCTTAAATGGAGAGCGAGGAGAGCTGTCGGCTCTCACAGAACTCTGGCCTCCGCACTGTCTGCCATGCAACTGCACTCAAGACCACACGTCTCCTCCCGACCTGCTGAGAAACAGGCATCCGCGTAGGCCCTTGTTAACATTTCCTGGCGTGCAGAGTCCAAGGCGACACGCTGTCCTCTTCCTTGGAAACCTACGTTGCCACAGCTTGCCAAACGCTACCGAAGGCAGTCCTAACCAGTCTCGTGTGCTGCGCAACTTTGATTTGGTTACGAAAAGCCACCTGCATTGCGGTGAACACTCTGCTCAGCGTTCTTTCCGGGAGCTCACAGTTGCTCCCTCTCTAGGTTAAGCAAGGTGTCGAGGTGAGGTCCAGACTGAGCCAAGAGCACAATTGCTCACTTTGCAGTGGTAGTCGTCCTAAGAGGCATTGCCTACTACGCCTTGCTAAGGTCTTCGTTCTGTTAGGGAAGTCGCCACACTTAGACGCCTGTAAAGGAGAATTTATTCAGCGAAGTTCCCAGTGTCTTGCGACGGTCTCCCTTCGCAGTGCCAATACAGCAGGGACTTAGCTTTGCTGCTAACTAGGCTAGGTGACCCTGCATACAGAAGCAGGCGTTTCCCTTTGGAAGCTTGGATCCCGGTTTCTCAGGGGCTGCTTGCAAGACCCTGCTATTGCCCAGCATCTGTCCTCTGCCCCTACGCCTGGGTAGGAAGCGAGTATTTTAGCCTGAGAAGCAGGGCTCTTGCAACTCTGGAGGAGAGCTAATCCTGCAGCCCACGTTCGTCCTGGGAAACCGCAAGGCGACCCTTGGCCTCAGAGTAGTGGCGAAATTGCCGCCGGACAGGTCTTGCCTGCCGCGGTTTCCATGAGTTCGCCACCGTTTTCGGGCTTAAGTGGAGAGCGAGGAGAGCTGTCGGCTCTCACAGAACTCTGGCCTCCGCACTGTCTGCCATGCAACTGCACTCAAGACCACACGTCTCCTCCCGGCCTGCTGAGAAACAGGCCGCCGTGTAGGCCCTTCGTAACACTTCTTGGCCTGTAGACTCCAAGGCGACACACTGTCCTCTTCCTTGGAAAACTACGGTGCCCCAGCTTGCCAACGCTCACGAAGGCAGTCCGAGCCCGTCTCGTGTGCTGGGCCACTTGCATTCAGTGAGGAAAAGCCACCTGCATTGAGGTGAACACTCTGCTCAGCGTTCTTTCCGGGAGCTCACAATTGCCGCCTCTCTAGGTTAAGCAGGAAGTCGTAGTGAGGACCAACCTGAGCAAAGAGCACAATTCCTCACGTTACACTGGTAGTCGTCGAAAGAGGAATTGCCAACTACGCCTGGCTAAGGCCTTCCCTGGGTTAAGGAACCAGCCACACTTAGACGCCTTTAAAGGAAAATTTATTCAGCGAAGTTCCCATTGTTTGGCGATGGTCAACCTTTGCAGCGCCAATACTGCAGGGACTTAGGTTTGCTGCTAACAAGGCTAGGTGACCCTGCAGACAGAAGCAGGCGTTTCCCTTTGGAAGCTTGGATCCCGGTTTCCTAGGGGCTGCTTCCAAGGCCCTGCTATTGCCCAGCATCTGTCCTCTGCCCCTATGCCTGGGTAGGAAGCCAGTATTTTAGCCTGAGAGGCAGGGCTCTTGCATCTCTGGAGGAGAGCTAATCCTGCAGCCCACGTTCGTACTGGGAAACCGCAAGGCGACCCTTGGCCTCAGTGTAGTGGAGAAATTGCCGCCGGACAGGTCTTGCCTGCCGCGGTTTCCGTGAGTTCTCCACCGTTTTCGGGCTTAAATGGAGAGCGAGGAGAGCTGTCGGCTCTCACAGAACTCTGGCCTCCGCACTGTCTGCCATGCAACTGCACTCAAGACCACACGTCTCCTCCCGACCTGCTGAGAAACAGGCATCCGCGTAGGCCCTTGTTAACATTTCCTGGCGTGCAGAGTCCAAGGCAACACGCTGTCCTCTTCCTTGGAAACCTACGTTGCCACAGCTTGCCAAACGCTACCGAAGGCAGTCCTAACCAGTCTCGTGTGCTGCGCAACTTTGATTCGGTTACGAAAAGCCACCTGCATTGCGGTGAACACTCTGCTCAGCGTTCTTTCCGGGAGCTCACAGTTGCTCCCTCTCTAGGTTAAGCAAGGTGTCGAGGTGAGGTCCAGACTGAGCCAAGAGCACAATTGCTCAAGTTGCAGTGGTAGTCGTCCTAAGAGGCATTGCCTACTACGCCTTGCTAAGGTCTTCGTTCTGTTAGGGAAGTCGCCACACTTAGACGCCTGTAAAGGAGAATTTATTCAGCGAAGTTCCCAGTGTCTTGCGACGGTCTCCCTTCGCAGTGCCAATACAGCAGGGACTTAGCTTTGCTGCTAACTAGGCTAGGTGACCCTGCATACAGAAGCAGGCGTTTCCCTTTGGAAGCTTGGATCCCGGTTTCTCAGGGGCTGCTTGCAAGACCCTGCTATTGCCCAGCATCTGTCCTCTGCCCCTACGCCTGGGTAGGAAGCGAGTATTTTAGCCTGAGAAGCAGGGCTCTTGCAACTCTGGAGGAGAGCTAATCCTGCAGCCCACGTTCGTCCTGGGAAACCGCAAGTTGACCCTTGGCCTCAGAGTAGTGGCGAAATTGCCGCTGGACAGGTCTTGCCAGCCGCGGTTTCCATGAGTTCGCCACCGTTTTCGGGCTTAAGTGGAGAGCGAGGAGAGCTGTCGGCTCTCACAGAACTCTGGCCTCCGCACTGTCTGCCATGCAACTGCACTCAAGACCACACGTCTCCTCCCGGCCTGCTGAGAAACAGGCCACCGTGTAGGCCCTTCGTAACACTTCTTGGCCTGTAGACTCCAAGGCGACACACTGTCCTCTTCCTTGGAGAACTACGGTGCCCCAGCTTGCCAACGCTCACGAAGGCAGTCCGAGCCCGTCTCGTGTGCTGGGCCACTTGCATTCAGTGAGGAAAAGCCACCTGCATTGAGGTGAACACTCTGCTCAGCGTTCTTTCCGGGAGCTCACAATTGCCGCCTGTCTAGGTTAAGCAGGAAGTCGTAGTGAGGACCAACCTGAGCAAAGAGCACAATTCCTCACGTTACACTGGTAGTCGTCGAAAGAGGAATTGCCAACTACGCCTGGCTAAGGCCTTCCCTGGGTTAAGGAACCAGCCACACTTAGACGCCTTTAAAGGAAAATTTATTCAGCGAAGTTCCCATTGTTTGGCGATGGTCAACCTTTGCAGCGCCAATACTGCAGGGACTTAGGTTTGCTGCTAACAAGGCTAGGTGACCCTGCAGACAGAAGCAGGCGTTTCCCTTTGGAAGCTTGGATCCCGGTTTCCTAGGGGCTGCTTCCAAGGCCCTGCTATTGCCCAGCATCTGTCCTCTGCCCCTACGCCTGGGTAGGAAGCCAGTATTTTAGCCTGAGAGGCAGGGCTCTTGCATCTCTGGAGGAGAGCTAATCCTGCAGCCCACGTTCGTCCTGGGAAACCGCAAGGCGACCCTTGGCCTCAGTGTAGTGTCGAAATTGCCGCCGGACAGGTCTTGCCTGCCGCGGTTTCCGTGAGTTCTCCACCGTTTTCGGGCTTAAATGGAGAGCGAGGAGAGCTGTCGGCTCTCACAGAACTCTGGCCTCCGCACTGTCTGCCATGCAACTGCACTCAAGACCACAGGTCTCCTCCCAACCTGCTGAGAAACAGGCATCCGCGTAGGCCCTTGTTAACATTTCCTGGCGTGCAGAGTCCAAGGCGACACGCTGTCCTCTTCCTTGGAAACCTACGTTGCCACAGCTTGCCAAACGCTACCGAAGGCAGTCCTAACCAGTCTCGTGTGCTGCGCAACTTTGATTCGGTTACGAAAAGCCACCTGCATTGCGGTGAACACACTGCTCAGCGTTCTTTCCGGGAGCTCACAATTGCCGCCTCTCTAGGTTAAGCAGGAAGTCGTAGTGAGGACCAACCTGAGCAAAGAGCACAATTCCTCACGTTACACTGGTAGTCGTCGAAAGAGGAATTGCCAACTACGCCTGGCTAAGGCCTTCCCTGGGTTAAGGAACCAGCCACACTTAGACGCCTTTAAAGGAAAATTTATTCAGCGAAGTTCCCATTGTTTGGCGATGGTCAACCTTTGCAGCGCCAATACTGCAGGGACTTAGGTTTGCTGCTAACAAGGCTAGGTGACCCTGCAGACAGAAGCAGGCGTTTCCCTTTGGAAGCTTGGATCCCGGTTTCCTAGGGGCTGCTTCCAAGGCCCTGCTATTGCCCAGCATCTGTCCTCTGCCCCTACGCCTGGGTAGGAAGCCAGTATTTTAGCCTGAGAGGCAGGGCTCTTGCATCTCTGGAGGAGAGCTAATCCTGCAGCCCACGTTCGTCCTGGGAAACCGCAAGGCGACCCTTGGCCTCAGTGTAGTGTCGAAATTGCCGCCGGACAGGTCTTGCCTGCCGCGGTTTCCGTGAGTTCTCCACCGTTTTCGGGCTTAAATGGAGAGCGAGGAGAGCTGTCGGATCTCACAGAACTCTGGCCTCCGCACTGTCTGCCATGCAACTGCACTCAAGACCACACGTCTCCTCCCGACCTGCTGAGAAACAGGCATCCGCGTAGGCCCTTGTTAACATTTCCTGGCGTGCAGAGTCCAAGGCGACACGCTGTCCTCTTCCTTGGAAACCTACGTTGCCACAGCTTGCCAAACGCTACCGAAGGCAGTCCTAACCAGTCTCGTGTGCTGCGCAACTTTGATTCGGTTACGAAAAGCCACCTGCATTGCGGTGAACACTCTGCTCAGCGTTCTTTCCGGGAGCTCACAGTTGCTCCCTCTCTAGGTTAAGCAAGGTGTCGAGGTGAGGTCCAGACTGAGCCAAGAGCACAATTGCTCACTTTGCAGTGGTAGTCGTCCTAAGAGGCATTGCCTACTACGCCTTGCTAAGGTCTTCGTTCTGTTAGGGAAGTCGCCACACTTAGACGCCTGTAAAGGAGAATTTATTCAGCGAAGTTCCCAGTGTCTTGCGACGGTCTCCCTTCGCAGTGCCAATACAGCAGGGACTTAGCTTTGCTGCTAACTAGGCTAGGTGACCCTGCATACAGAAGCAGGCGTTTCCCTTTGGAAGCTTGGATCCCGGTTTCTCAGGGGCTGCTTGCAAGACCCTGCTATTGCCCAGCATCTGTCCTCTGCCCCTACGCCTGGGTAGGAAGTGAGTATTTTAGCCTGAGAAGCAGGGCTCTTGCAACTCTGGAGGAGAGCTAATCCTGCAGCCCACGTTCGTCCTGGGAAACCGCAAGGCGACCCTTGGCCTCAGAGTAGTGGCGAAATTGCCGCCGGACAGGTCTTGCCTGCCGCGGTTTCCATGAGTTCACCACCGTTTTCGGGCTTAAGTGGAGAGCGAGGAGAGCTGTCGGCTCTCACAGAACTCTGGCCTCCGCACTGTCTGCCATGCAACTGCACTCAAGACCACACGTCTCCTCCCGGCCTGCTGAGAAACAGGCCGCCGTGTAGGCCCTTCGTAACACTTCTTGGCCTGTAGACTCCAAGGCGACACACTGTCCTCTTCCTTGGAAAACTACGTTGCCCCAGCTTGCCAACGCTCACGAAGGCAGTCCGAGCCCGTCTCGTGTGCTGGGCCACTTGCATTCAGTGAGGAAAAGCCACCTGCATTGAGGTGAACACTCTGCTCAGCGTTCTTTCCGGGAGCTCACAATTGCCGCCTCTCTAGGTTAAGCAGGAAGTCGTAGTGAGGACCAACCTGAGCAAAGAGCACAATTCCTCACGTTACACTGGTAGTCGTCGAAAGAGGAATTGCCAACTACGCCTGGCTAAGGCCTTCCCTGGGTTAAGGAACCAGCCACACTTAGACGCCTTTAAAGGAAAATTTATTCAGCGAAGTTCCCATTGTTTGGCGATGGTCAACCTTTGCAGCGCCAATACTGCAGGGACTTAGGTTTGCTGCTAACAAGGCTAGGTGACCCTGCAGACAGAAGCAGGCGTTTCCCTTTGGAAGCTTGGATCCCGGTTTCCTAGGGGCTGCTTCCAAGGCCCTGCTATTGCCCAGCATCTGTCCTCTGCCCCTACGCCTGGGTAGGAAGCCAGTATTTTAGCCTGAGAGGCAGGGCTCTTGCATCTCTGGAGGAAAGCTAATCCTGCAGCCCACGTTCGTCCTGGGAAACCGCAAGGCGACCCTTGGCCTCAGTGTAGTGTCGAAATTGCCGCCGGACAGGTCTTGCCTGCCGCGGTTTCCGTGAGTTCTCCACCGTTTTCGGGCTTAAATGGAGAGCGAGGAGAGCTGTCGGCTCTCACAGAACTCTGGCCTCCGCACTGTCTGCCATGCAACTGCACTCAAGACCACACGTCTCCTCCCGACCTGCTGAGAAACAGGCATCCGCGTAGGCCCTTGTTAACATTTCCTGGCGTGCAGAGTCCAAGGCGACACGCTGTCCTCTTCCTTGGAAACCTACGTTGCCACAGCTTGCCAAACGCTACCGAAGGCAGTCCTAACCAGTCTCGTGTGCTGCGCAACTTTGATTCGGTTACGAAAAGCCACCTGCATTGCGGTGAACACTCTGCTCAGCGTTCTTTCCGGGAGCTCACAATTGCCGCCTCTCTAGGTTAAGCAGGAAGTCGTAGTGAGGACCAACCTGAGCAAAGAGCACAATTCCTCACGTTACACTGGTAGTCGTCGAAAGAGGAATTGCCAACTACGCCTGGCTAAGGCCTTCCCTGGGTTAAGGAACCAGCCACACTTAGACGCCTTTAAAGGAAAATTTATTCAGCGAAGTTCCCATTGTTTGGCGATGGTCAACCTTTGCAGCGCCAATACTGCAGGGACTTAGGTTTGCTGCTAACAAGGCTAGGTGACCCTGCAGACAGAAGCAGGCGTTTCCCTTTGGAAGCTTGGATCCCGGTTTCCTAGGGGCTGCTTCCAAGGCCCTGCTATTGCCCAGCATCTGTCCTCTGCCCCTACGCCTGGGTAGGAAGCCAGTATTTTAGCCTGAGAGGCAGGGCTCTTGCATCTCTGGAGGAGAGCTAATCCTGCAGCCCACGTTCGTCCTGGGAAACCGCAAGGCGACCCTTGGCCTCAGTGTAGTGGAGAAATTGCCGCCGGACAGGTCTTGCCTGCCGCGGTTTCCGTGAGTTCTCCACCGTTTTCGGGCTTAAATGGAGAGCGAGGAGAGCTGTCGGCTCTCACAGAACTCTGGCCTCCGCACTGTCTGCCATGCAACTGCACTCAAGACCACACGTCTCCTCCCGACCTGCTGAGAAACAGGCATCCGCGTAGGCCCTTGTTAACATTTCCTGGCGTGCAGAGTCCAAGGCGACACGCTGTCCTCTTCCTTGGAAACCTACGTTGCCACAGCTTGCCAAACGCTACCGAAGGCAGTCCTAACCAGTCTCGTGTGCTGCGCAACTTTGATTCGGTTACGAAAAGCCACCTGCATTGCGGTGAACACTCTGCTCAGCGTTCTTTCCGGGAGCTCACAGTTGCTCCCTCTCTAGGTTAAGCAAGGTGTCGAGGTGAGGTCCAGACTGAGCCAAGAGCACAATTGCTCACTTTGCAGTGGTAGTCGTCCTAAGAGGCATTGCCTACTACGCCTTGCTAAGGTCTTCGTTCTGTTAGGGAAGTCGCCACACTTAGACGCCTGTAAAGGAGAATTTATTCAGCGAAGTTCCCAGTGTCTTGCGACGGTCTCCCTTCGCAGTGCCAATACAGCAGGGACTTAGCTTTGCTGCTAACTAGGCTAGGTGACCCTGCATACAGAAGCAGGCGTTTCCCTTTGGAAGCTTGGATCCCGGTTTCTCAGGGGCTGCTTGCAAGACCCTGCTATTGCCCAGCATCTGTCCTCGGCCCCTACGCCTGGGTAGGAAGCGAGTATTTTAGCCTGAGAAGCAGGGCTCTTGCAACTCTGGAGGAGAGCTAATCCTGCAGCCCACGTTCGTCCTGGGAAACCGCAAGGCGACCCTTGGCCTCAGAGTAGTGGCGAAATTGCCGCCGGACAGGTCTTGCCTGCCGCGGTTTCCATGAGTTGGCCACCGTTTTCGGGCTTAAGTGGAGAGCGAGGAGAGCTGTCGGCTCTCACAGAACTCTGGCCTCCGCACTGTCTGCCATGCAACTGCACTCAAGACCACACGTCTCCTCCCGGCCTGCTGAGAAACAGGCCGCCGTGTAGGCCCTTCGTAACACTTCTTGGCCTGTAGACTCCAAGGCGACACACTGTCCTCTTCCTTGGAAAACTACGGTGCCCCAGCTTGCCAACACTCACGAAGGCAGTCCGAGCCCGTCTCGTGTGCTGGGCCACTTGCATTCAGTGAGGAAAAGCCACCTGCATTGAGGTGAACACTCTGCTCAGCGTTCTTTCCGGGAGCTCACAATTGCCGCCTCTCTAGGTTAAGCAGGAAGTCGTAGTGAGGACCAACCTGAGCAAAGAGCACAATTCCTCACGTTACACTGGTAGTCGTCGAAAGAGGAATTGCCAACTACGCCTGGCTAAGGCCTTCCCTGGGTTAAGGAACCAGCCACACTTAGACGCCTTTAAAGGAAAATTTATTCAGCGAAGTTCCCATTGTTTGGCGATGGTCAACCTTTGCAGCGCCAATACTGCAGGGACTTAGGTTTGCTGCTAACAAGGCTAGGTGACCCTGCAGACAGAAGCAGGCGTTTCCCTTTGGAAGCTTGGATCCCGGTTTCCTAGGGGCTGCTTCCAAGGCCCTGCTATTGCCCAGCATCTGTCCTCTGCCCCTACGCCTGGGTAGGAAGCCAGTATTTTAGCCTGAGAGGCAGGGCTCTTGCATCTCTGGAGGAGAGCTAATCCTGCAGCCCACGTTCGTCCTGGGAAACCGCAAGGCGACCCTTGGCCTCAGTGTAGTGTCGAAATTGCCGCCGGACAGGTCTTGCCTGCCGCGGTTTCCGTGAGTTCTCCACCGTTTTCGGGCTTAAATGGAGAGCGAGGAGAGCTGTCGGCTCTCACAGAACTCTGGCCTCCGCACTGTCTGCCATGCAACTGCACTCAAGACCACACGTCTCCTCCCGACCTGCTGAGAAACAGGCATCCGCGTAGGCCCTTGTTAACATTTCCTGGCGTGCAGAGTCCAAGGCGACACGCTGTCCTCTTCCTTGGAAACCTACGTTGCCACAGCTTGCCAAACGCTACCGAAGGCAGTCCTAACCAGTCTCGTGTGCTGCGCAACTTTGATTCGGTTACGAAAAGCCACCTGCATTGCGGTGAACACTCTGCTCAGCGTTCTTTCCGGGAGCTCACAGTTGCTCCCTCTCTAGGTTAAGCAAGGTGTCGAGGTGAGGTCCAGACTGAGCCAAGAGCACAATTGCTCACTTTGCAGTGGTAGTCGTCCTAAGAGGCATTGCCTACTACGCCTTGCTAAGGTCTTCGTTCTGTTAGGGAAGTCGCCACACTTAGACGCCTGTAAAGGAGAATTTATTCAGCGAAGTTCCCAGTGTCTTGCGACGGTCTCCCTTCGCAGTGCCAATACAGCAGGGACTTAGCTTTGCTGCTAACTAGGCTAGGTGACCCTGCATACAGAAGCAGGCGTTTCCCTTTGGAAGCTTGGATCCCGGTTTCTCAGGGGCTGCTTGCAAGACCCTGCTATTGCCCAGCATCTGTCCTCGGCCCCTACGCCTGGGTAGGAAGCGAGTATTTTAGCCTGAGAAGCAGGGCTCTTGCAACTCTGGAGGAGAGCTAATCCTGCAGCCCACGTTCGTCCTGGGAAACCGCAAGGCGACCCTTGGCCTCAGAGTAGTGGCGAAATTGCCGCCGGACAGGTCTTGCCTGCCGCGGTTTCCATGAGTTGGCCACCGTTTTCGGGCTTAAGTGGAGAGCGAGGAGAGCTGTCGGCTCTCACAGAACTCTGGCCTCCGCACTGTCTGCCATGCAACTGCACTCAAGACCACACGTCTCCTCCCGGCCTGCTGAGAAACAGGCCGCCGTGTAGGCCCTTCGTAACACTTCTTGGCCTGTAGACTCCAAGGCGACACACTGTCCTCTTCCTTGGAAAACTACGGTGCCCCAGCTTGCCAACGCTCACGAAGGCAGTCCGAGCCCGTCTCGTGTGCTGGGCCACTTGCATTCAGTGAGGAAAAGCCACCTGCATTGAGGTGAACACTCTGCTCAGCGTTCTTTCCGGGAGCTCACAATTGCCGCCTCTCTAGGTTAAGCAGGAAGTCGTAGTGAGGACCAACCTGAGCAAAGAGCACAATTCCTCACGTTACACTGGTAGTCGTCGAAAGAGGAATTGCCAACTACGCCTGGCTAAGGCCTTCCCTGGGTTAAGGAACCAGCCACACTTAGACGCCTTTAAAGGAAAATTTATTCAGCGAAGTTCCCATTGTTTGGCGATGGTCAACCTTTGCAGCGCCAATACTGCAGGGACTTAGGTTTGCTGCTAACAAGGCTAGGTGACCCTGCAGACAGAAGCAGGCGTTTCCCTTTGGAAGCTTGGATCCCGGTTTCCTAGGGGCTGCTTCCAAGGCCCTGCTATTGCCCAGCATCTGTCCTCTGCCCCTACGCCTGGGTAGGAAGCCAGTATTTTAGCCTGAGAGGCAGGGCTCTTGCATCTCTGGAGGAGAGCTAATCCTGCAGCCCACGTTCGTCCTGGGAAACCGCAAGGCGACCCTTGGCCTCAGTGTAGTGTCGAAATTGCCGCCGGACAGGTCTTGCCTGCCGCGGTTTCCGTGAGTTCTCCACCGTTTTCGGGCTTAAATGGAGAGCGAGGAGAGCTGTCGGCTCTCACAGAACTCTGGCCTCCGCACTGTCTGCCATGCAACTGCACTCAAGACCACACGTCTCCTCCCGACCTGCTGAGAAACAGGCATCCGCGTAGGCCCTTGTTAACATTTCCTGGCGTGCAGAGTCCAAGGCGACACGCTGTCCTCTTCCTTGGAAACCTACGTTGCCACAGCTTGCCAAACGCTACCGAAGGCAGTCCTAACCAGTCTCGTGTGCTGCGCAACTTTGATTTGGTTACGAAAAGCCACCTGCATTGCGGTGAACACTCTGCTCAGCGTTCTTTCCGGGAGCTCACAATTGCCGCCTCTCTAGGTTAAGCAGGAAGTCGTAGTGAGGACCAACCTGAGCAAAGAGCACAATTCCTCACGTTACACTGGTAGTCGTCGAAAGAGGAATTGCCAACTACGCCTGGCTAAGGCCTTCCCTGGGTTAAGGAACCAGCCACACTTAGACGCCTTTAAAGGAAAATTTATTCAGCGAAGTTCCCATTGTTTGGCGATGGTCAACCTTTGCAGCGCCAATACTGCAGGGACTTAGGTTTGCTGCTAACAAGGCTAGGTGACCCTGCAGACAGAAGCAGGCGTTTCCCTTTGGAAGCTTGGATCCCGGTTTCCTAGGGGCTGCTTCCAAGGCCCTGCTATTGCCCAGCATCTGTCCTCTGCCCCTACGCCTGGGTAGGAAGCCAGTATTTTAGCCTGAGAGGCAGGGCTCTTGCATCTCTGGAGGAGAGCTAATCCTGCAGCCCACGTTCGTCCTGGGAAACCGCAAGGCGACCCTTGGCCTCAGTGTAGTGGAGAAATTGCCGCCGGACAGGTCTTGCCTGCCGCGGTTTCCGTGAGTTCTCCACCGTTTTCGGGCTTAAATGGAGAGCGAGGAGAGCTGTCGGCTCTCACAGAACTCTGGCCTCCGCACTGTCTGCCATGCAACTGCACTCAAGACCACACGTCTCCTCCCGACCTGCTGAGAAACAGGCATCCGCGTAGGCCCTTGTTAACATTTCCTGGCGTGCAGAGTCCAAGGCGACACGCTGTCCTCTTCCTTGGAAACCTACGTTGCCACAGCTTGCCAAACGCTACCGAAGGCAGTCCTAACCAGTCTCGTGTGCTGCGCAACTTTGATTCGGTTACGAAAAGCCACCTGCATTGCGGTGAACACTCTGCTCAGCGTTCTTTCCGGGAGCTCACAGTTGCTCCCTCTCTAGGTTAAGCAAGGTGTCGAGGTGAGGTCCAGACTGAGCCAAGAGCACAATTGCTCACTTTGCAGTGGTAGTCGTCCTAAGAGGCATTGCCTACTACGCCTTGCTAAGGTCTTCGTTCTGTTAGGGAAGTCGCCACACTTAGACGCCTGTAAAGGAGAATTTATTCAGCGAAGTTCCCAGTGTCTTGCGACGGTCTCCCTTCGCAGTGCCAATACAGCAGGGACTTAGCTTTGCTGCTAACTAGGCTAGGTGACCCTGCATACAGAAGCAGGCGTTTCCCTTTGGAAGCTTGGATCCCGGTTTCTCAGGGGCTGCTTGCAAGACCCTGCTATTGCCCAGCATCTGTCCTCTGCCCCTACGCCTGGGTAGGAAGCGAGTATTTTAGCCTGAGAAGCAGGGCTCTTGCAACTCTGGAGGAGAGCTAATCCTGCAGCCCACGTTCGTCCTGGGAAACCGCAAGGCGACCCTTGGCCTCAGAGTAGTGGCGAAATTGCCGCCGGACAGGTCTTGCCTGCCGCGGTTTCCATGAGTTGGCCACCGTTTTCGGGCTTAAGTGGAGAGCGAGGAGAGCTGTCGGCTCTCACAGAACTCTGGCCTCCGCACTGTCTGCCATGCAACTGCACTCAAGACCACACGTCTCCTCCCGGCCTGCTGAGAAACAGGCCGCCGTGTAGGCCCTTCGTAACACTTCTTGGCCTGTAGACTCCAAGGCGACACACTGTCCTCTTCCTTGGAAAACTACGGTGCCCCAGCTTGCCAACGCTCACGAAGGCAGTCCGAGCCCGTCTCGTGTGCTGGGCCACTTGCATTCAGTGAGGAAAAGCCACCTGCATTGAGGTGAACACTCTGCTCAGCGTTCTTTCCGGGAGCTCACAATTGCCGCCTCTCTAGGTTAAGCAGGAAGTCGTAGTGAGGACCAACCTGAGCAAAGAGCACAATTCCTCACGTTACACTGGTAGTCGTCGAAAGAGGAATTGCCAACTACGCCTGGCTAAGGCCTTCCCTGGGTTAAGGAACCAGCCACACTTAGACGCCTTTAAAGGAAAATTTATTCAGCGAAGTTCCCATTGTTTGGCGATGGTCAACCTTTGCAGCGCCAATACTGCAGGGACTTAGGTTTGCTGCTAACAAGGCTAGGTGACCCTGCAGACAGAAGCAGGCGTTTCCCTTTGGAAGCTTGGATCCCGGTTTCCTAGGGGCTGCTTCCAAGGCCCTGCTATTGCCCAGCATCTGTCCTCTGCCCCTACGCCTGGGTAGGAAGCCAGTATTTTAGCCTGAGAGGCAGGGCTCTTGCATCTCTGGAGGAGAGCTAATCCTGCAGCCCACGTTCGTCCTGGGAAACCGCAAGGCGACCCTTGGCCTCAGTGTAGTGTCGAAATTGCCGCCGGACAGGTCTTGCCTGCCGCGGTTTCCGTGAGTTCTCCACCGTTTTCGGGCTTAAATGGAGAGCGAGGAGAGCTGTCGGCTCTCACAGAACTCTGGCCTCCGCACTGTCTGCCATGCAACTGCACTCAAGACCACACGTCTCCTCCCGACCTGCTGAGAAACAGGCATCCGCGTAGGCCCTTGTTAACATTTCCTGGCGTGCAGAGTCCAAGGCGACACGCTGTCCTCTTCCTTGGAAACCTACGTTGCCACAGCTTGCCAAACGCTACCGAAGGCAGTCCTAACCAGTCTCGTGTGCTGCGCAACTTTGATTCGGTTACGAAAAGCCACCTGCATTGCGGTGAACACTCTGCTCAGCGTTCTTTCCGGGAGCTCACAGTTGCTCCCTCTCTAGGTTAAGCAAGGTGTCGAGGTGAGGTCCAGACTGAGCCAAGAGCACAATTGCTCACTTTGCAGTGGTAGTCGTCCTAAGAGGCATTGCCTACTACGCCTTGCTAAGGTCTTCGTTCTGTTAGGGAAGTCGCCACACTTAGACGCCTGTAAAGGAGAATTTATTCAGCGAAGTTCCCAGTGTCTTGCGACGGTCTCCCTTCGCAGTGCCAATACAGCAGGGACTTAGCTTTGCTGCTAACTAGGCTAGGTGACCCTGCATACAGAAGCAGGCGTTTCCCTTTGGAAGCTTGGATCCCGGTTTCTCAGGGGCTGCTTGCAAGACCCTGCTATTGCCCAGCATCTGTCCTCGGCCCCTACGCCTGGGTAGGAAGCGAGTATTTTAGCCTGAGAAGCAGGGCTCTTGCAACTCTGGAGGAGAGCTAATCCTGCAGCCCACGTTCGTCCTGGGAAACCGCAAGGCGACCCTTGGCCTCAGAGTAGTGGCGAAATTGCCGCCGGACAGGTCTTGCCTGCCGCGGTTTCCATGAGTTGGCCACCGTTTTCGGGCTTAAGTGGAGAGCGAGGAGAGCTGTCGGCTCTCACAGAACTCTGGCCTCCGCACTGTCTGCCATGCAACTGCACTCAAGACCACACGTCTCCTCCCGGCCTGCTGAGAAACAGGCCGCCGTGTAGGCCCTTCGTAACACTTCTTGGCCTGTAGACTCCAAGGCGACACACTGTCCTCTTCCTTGGAAAACTACGGTGCCCCAGCTTGCCAACGCTCACGAAGGCAGTCCGAGCCCGTCTCGTGTGCTGGGCCACTTGCATTCAGTGAGGAAAAGCCACCTGCATTGAGGTGAACACTCTGCTCAGCGTTCTTTCCGGGAGCTCACAATTGCCGCCTCTCTAGGTTAAGCAGGAAGTCGTAGTGAGGACCAACCTGAGCAAAGAGCACAATTCCTCACGTTACACTGGTAGTCGTCGAAAGAGGAATTGCCAACTACGCCTGGCTAAGGCCTTCCCTGGGTTAAGGAACCAGCCACACTTAGACGCCTTTAAAGGAAAATTTATTCAGCGAAGTTCCCATTGTTTGGCGATGGTCAACCTTTGCAGCGCCAATACTGCAGGGACTTAGGTTTGCTGCTAACAAGGCTAGGTGACCCTGCAGACAGAAGCAGGCGTTTCCCTTTGGAAGCTTGGATCCCGGTTTCCTAGGGGCTGCTTCCAAGGCCCTGCTATTGCCCAGCATCTGTCCTCTGCCCCTACGCCTGGGTAGGAAGCCAGTATTTTAGCCTGAGAGGCAGGGCTCTTGCATCTCTGGAGGAGAGCTAATCCTGCAGCCCACGTTCGTCCTGGGAAACCGCAAGGCGACCCTTGGCCTCAGTGTAGTGTCGAAATTGCCGCCGGACAGGTCTTGCCTGCCGCGGTTTCCGTGAGTTCTCCACCGTTTTTGGGCTTAAATGGAGAGCGAGGAGAGCTGTCGGCTCTCACAGAACTCTGGCCTCCGCACTGTCTGCCATGCAACTGCACTCAAGACCACACGTCTCCTCCCGACCTGCTGAGAAACAGGCATCCGCGTAGGCCCTTGTTAACATTTCCTGGCGTGCAGAGTCCAAGGCGACACGCTGTCCTCTTCCTTGGAAACCTACGTTGCCACAGCTTGCCAAACGCTACCGAAGGCAGTCCTAACCAGTCTCGTGTGCTGCGCAACTTTGATTTGGTTACGAAAAGCCACCTGCATTGCGGTGAACACTCTGCTCAGCGTTCTTTCCGGGAGCTCACAGTTGCTCCCTCTCTAGGTTAAGCAAGGTGTCGAGGTGAGGTCCAGACTGAGCCAAGAGCACAATTGCTCACTTTGCAGTGGTAGTCGTCCTAAGAGGCATTGCCTACTACGCCTTGCTAAGGTCTTCGTTCTGTTAGGGAAGTCGCCACACTTAGACGCCTGTAAAGGAGAATTTATTCAGCGAAGTTCCCAGTGTCTTGCGACGGTCTCCCTTCGCAGTGCCAATACAGCAGGGACTTAGCTTTGCTGCTAACTAGGCTAGGTGACCCTGCATACAGAAGCAGGCGTTTCCCTTTGGAAGCTTGGATCCCGGTTTCTCAGGGGCTGCTTGCAAGACCCTGCTATTGCCCAGCATCTGTCCTCTGCCCCTACGCCTGGGTAGGAAGCGAGTATTTTAGCCTGAGAAGCAGGGCTCTTGCAACTCTGGAGGAGAGCTAATCCTGCAGCCCACGTTCGTCCTGGGAAACCGCAAGGCGACCCTTGGCCTCAGAGTAGTGGCGAAATTGCCGCCGGACAGGTCTTGCCTGCCGCGGTTTCCATGAGTTCGCCACCGTTTTCGGGCTTAAGTGGAGAGCGAGGAGAGCTGTCGGCTCTCACAGAACTCTGGCCTCCGCACTGTCTGCCATGCAACTGCACTCAAGACCACACGTCTCCTCCCGGCCTGCTGAGAAACAGGCCGCCGTGTAGGCCCTTCGTAACACTTCTTGGCCTGTAGACTCCAAGGCGACACACTGTCCTCTTCCTTGGAAAACTACGGTGCCCCAGCTTGCCAACGCTCACGAAGGCAGTCCGAGCCCGTCTCGTGTGCTGGGCCACTTGCATTCAGTGAGGAAAAGCCACCTGCATTGAGGTGAACACTCTGCTCAGCGTTCTTTCCGGGAGCTCACAATTGCCGCCTCTCTAGGTTAAGCAGGAAGTCGTAGTGAGGACCAACCTGAGCAAAGAGCACAATTCCTCACGTTACACTGGTAGTCGTCGAAAGAGGAATTGCCAACTACGCCTGGCTAAGGCCTTCCCTGGGTTAAGGAACCAGCCACACTTAGACGCCTTTAAAGGAAAATTTATTCAGCGAAGTTCCCATTGTTTGGCGATGGTCAACCTTTGCAGCGCCAATACTGCAGGGACTTAGGTTTGCTGCTAACAAGGCTAGGTGACCCTGCAGACAGAAGCAGGCGTTTCCCTTTGGAAGCTTGGATCCCGGTTTCCTAGGGGCTGCTTCCAAGGCCCTGCTATTGCCCAGCATCTGTCCTCTGCCCCTATGCCTGGGTAGGAAGCCAGTATTTTAGCCTGAGAGGCAGGGCTCTTGCATCTCTGGAGGAGAGCTAATCCTGCAGCCCACGTTCGTACTGGGAAACCGCAAGGCGACCCTTGGCCTCAGTGTAGTGGAGAAATTGCCGCCGGACAGGTCTTGCCTGCCGCGGTTTCCGTGAGTTCTCCACCGTTTTCGGGCTTAAATGGAGAGCGAGGAGAGCTGTCGGCTCTCACAGAACTCTGGCCTCCGCACTGTCTGCCATGCAACTGCACTCAAGACCACACGTCTCCTCCCGACCTGCTGAGAAACAGGCATCCGCGTAGGCCCTTGTTAACATTTCCTGGCGTGCAGAGTCCAAGGCAACACGCTGTCCTCTTCCTTGGAAACCTACGTTGCCACAGCTTGCCAAACGCTACCGAAGGCAGTCCTAACCAGTCTCGTGTGCTGCGCAACTTTGATTCGGTTACGAAAAGCCACCTGCATTGCGGTGAACACTCTGCTCAGCGTTCTTTCCGGGAGCTCACAGTTGCTCCCTCTCTAGGTTAAGCAAGGTGTCGAGGTGAGGTCCAGACTGAGCCAAGAGCACAATTGCTCAAGTTGCAGTGGTAGTCGTCCTAAGAGGCATTGCCTACTACGCCTTGCTAAGGTCTTCGTTCTGTTAGGGAAGTCGCCACACTTAGACGCCTGTAAAGGAGAATTTATTCAGCGAAGTTCCCAGTGTCTTGCGACGGTCTCCCTTCGCAGTGCCAATACAGCAGGGACTTAGCTTTGCTGCTAACTAGGCTAGGTGACCCTGCATACAGAAGCAGGCGTTTCCCTTTGGAAGCTTGGATCCCGGTTTCTCAGGGGCTGCTTGCAAGACCCTGCTATTGCCCAGCATCTGTCCTCTGCCCCTACGCCTGGGTAGGAAGCGAGTATTTTAGCCTGAGAAGCAGGGCTCTTGCAACTCTGGAGGAGAGCTAATCCTGCAGCCCACGTTCGTCCTGGGAAACCGCAAGTTGACCCTTGGCCTCAGAGTAGTGGCGAAATTGCCGCTGGACAGGTCTTGCCAGCCGCGGTTTCCATGAGTTCGCCACCGTTTTCGGGCTTAAGTGGAGAGCGAGGAGAGCTGTCGGCTCTCACAGAACTCTGGCCTCCGCACTGTCTGCCATGCAACTGCACTCAAGACCACACGTCTCCTCCCGGCCTGCTGAGAAACAGGCCACCGTGTAGGCCCTTCGTAACACTTCTTGGCCTGTAGACTCCAAGGCGACACACTGTCCTCTTCCTTGGAGAACTACGGTGCCCCAGCTTGCCAACGCTCACGAAGGCAGTCCGAGCCCGTCTCGTGTGCTGGGCCACTTGCATTCAGTGAGGAAAAGCCACCTGCATTGAGGTGAACACTCTGCTCAGCGTTCTTTCCGGGAGCTCACAATTGCCGCCTGTCTAGGTTAAGCAGGAAGTCGTAGTGAGGACCAACCTGAGCAAAGAGCACAATTCCTCACGTTACACTGGTAGTCGTCGAAAGAGGAATTGCCAACTACGCCTGGCTAAGGCCTTCCCTGGGTTAAGGAACCAGCCACACTTAGACGCCTTTAAAGGAAAATTTATTCAGCGAAGTTCCCATTGTTTGGCGATGGTCAACCTTTGCAGCGCCAATACTGCAGGGACTTAGGTTTGCTGCTAACAAGGCTAGGTGACCCTGCAGACAGAAGCAGGCGTTTCCCTTTGGAAGCTTGGATCCCGGTTTCCTAGGGGCTGCTTCCAAGGCCCTGCTATTGCCCAGCATCTGTCCTCTGCCCCTACGCCTGGGTAGGAAGCCAGTATTTTAGCCTGAGAGGCAGGGCTCTTGCATCTCTGGAGGAGAGCTAATCCTGCAGCCCACGTTCGTCCTGGGAAACCGCAAGGCGACCCTTGGCCTCAGTGTAGTGTCGAAATTGCCACCGGACAGGTCTTGCCTGCCGCGGTTTCCGTGAGTTCTCCACCGTTTTCGGGCTTAAATGGAGAGCGAGGAGAGCTGTCGGCTCTCACAGAACTCTGGCCTCCGCACTGTCTGCCATGCAACTGCACTCAAGACCACAGGTCTCCTCCCAACCTGCTGAGAAACAGGCATCCGCGTAGGCCCTTGTTAACATTTCCTGGCGTGCAGAGTCCAAGGCGACATGCTGTCCTCTTCCTTGGAAACCTACGTTGCCACAGCTTGCCAAACGCTACCGAAGGCAGTCCTAACCAGTCTCGTGTGCTGCGCAACTTTGATTCGGTTACGAAAAGCCACCTGCATTGCGGTGAACACACTGCTCAGCGTTCTTTCCGGGAGCTCACAATTGCCGCCTCTCTAGGTTAAGCAGGAAGTCGTAGTGAGGACCAACCTGAGCAAAGAGCACAATTCCTCACGTTACACTGGTAGTCGTCGAAAGAGGAATTGCCAACTACGCCTGGCTAAGGCCTTCCCTGGGTTAAGGAACCAGCCACACTTAGACGCCTTTAAAGGAAAATTTATTCAGCGAAGTTCCCATTGTTTGGCGATGGTCAACCTTTGCAGCGCCAATACTGCAGGGACTTAGGTTTGCTGCTAACAAGGCTAGGTGACCCTGCAGACAGAAGCAGGCGTTTCCCTTTGGAAGCTTGGATCCCGGTTTCCTAGGGGCTGCTTCCAAGGCCCTGCTATTGCCCAGCATCTGTCCTCTGCCCCTACGCCTGGGTAGGAAGCCAGTATTTTAGCCTGAGAGGCAGGGCTCTTGCATCTCTGGAGGAGAGCTAATCCTGCAGCCCACGTTCGTCCTGGGAAACCGCAAGGCGACCCTTGGCCTCAGTGTAGTGTCGAAATTGCCGCCGGACAGGTCTTGCCTGCCGCGGTTTCCGTGAGTTCTCCACCGTTTTCGGGCTTAAATGGAGAGCGAGGAGAGCTGTCGGCTCTCACAGAACTCTGGCCTCCGCACTGTCTGCCATGCAACTGCACTCAAGACCACACGTCTCCTCCCGACCTGCTGAGAAACAGGCATCCGCGTAGGCCCTTGTTAACATTTCCTGGCGTGCAGAGTCCAAGGCGACACGCTGTCCTCTTCCTTGGAAACCTACGTTGCCACAGCTTGCCAAACGCTACCGAAGGCAGTCCTAACCAGTCTCGTGTGCTGCGCAACTTTGATTCGGTTACGAAAAGCCACCTGCATTGCGGTGAACACTCTGCTCAGCGTTCTTTCCGGGAGCTCACAGTTGCTCCCTCTCTAGGTTAAGCAAGGTGTCGAGGTGAGGTCCAGACTGAGCCAAGAGCACAATTGCTCACTTTGCAGTGGTAGTCGTCCTAAGAGGCATTGCCTACTACGCCTTGCTAAGGTCTTCGTTCTGTTAGGGAAGTCGCCACACTTAGACGCCTGTAAAGGAGAATTTATTCAGCGAAGTTCCCAGTGTCTTGCGACGGTCTCCCTTCGCAGTGCCAATACAGCAGGGACTTAGCTTTGCTGCTAACTAGGCTAGGTGACCCTGCATACAGAAGCAGGCGTTTCCCTTTGGAAGCTTGGATCCCGGTTTCTCAGGGGCTGCTTGCAAGACCCTGCTATTGCCCAGCATCTGTCCTCTGCCCCTACGCCTGGGTAGGAAGCGAGTATTTTAGCCTGAGAAGCAGGGCTCTTGCAACTCTGGAGGAGAGCTAATCCTGCAGCCCACGTTCGTCCTGGGAAACCGCAAGGCGACCCTTGGCCTCAGAGTAGTGGCGAAATTGCCGCCGGACAGGTCTTGCCTGCCGCGGTTTCCATGAGTTCACCACCGTTTTCGGGCTTAAGTGGAGAGCGAGGAGAGCTGTCGGCTCTCACAGAACTCTGGCCTCCGCACTGTCTGCCATGCAACTGCACTCAAGACCACACGTCTCCTCCCGGCCTGCTGAGAAACAGGCCGCCGTGTAGGCCCTTCGTAACACTTCTTGGCCTGTAGACTCCAAGGCGACACACTGTCCTCTTCCTTGGAAAACTACGTTGCCCCAGCTTGCCAACGCTCACGAAGGCAGTCCGAGCCCGTCTCGTGTGCTGGGCCACTTGCATTCAGTGAGGAAAAGCCACCTGCATTGAGGTGAACACTCTGCTCAGCGTTCTTTCCGGGAGCTCACAATTGCCGCCTCTCTAGGTTAAGCAGGAAGTCGTAGTGAGGACCAACCTGAGCAAAGAGCACAATTCCTCACGTTACACTGGTAGTCGTCGAAAGAGGAATTGCCAACTACGCCTGGCTAAGGCCTTCCCTGGGTTAAGGAACCAGCCACACTTAGACGCCTTTAAAGGAAAATTTATTCAGCGAAGTTCCCATTGTTTGGCGATGGTCAACCTTTGCAGCGCCAATACTGCAGGGACTTAGGTTTGCTGCTAACAAGGCTAGGTGACCCTGCAGACAGAAGCAGGCGTTTCCCTTTGGAAGCTTGGATCCCGGTTTCCTAGGGGCTGCTTCCAAGGCCCTGCTATTGCCCAGCATCTGTCCTCTGCCCCTACGCCTGGGTAGGAAGCCAGTATTTTAGCCTGAGAGGCAGGGCTCTTGCATCTCTGGAGGAGAGCTAATCCTGCAGCCCACGTTCGTCCTGGGAAACCGCAAGGCGACCCTTGGCCTCAGTGTAGTGTCGAAATTGCCGCCGGACAGGTCTTGCCTGCCGCGGTTTCCGTGAGTTCTCCACCGTTTTCGGGCTTAAATGGAGAGCGAGGAGAGCTGTCGGCTCTCACAGAACTCTGGCCTCCGCACTGTCTGCCATGCAACTGCACTCAAGACCACACGTCTCCTCCCGACCTGCTGAGAAACAGGCATCCGCGTAGGCCCTTGTTAACATTTCCTGGCGTGCAGAGTCCAAGGCGACACGCTGTCCTCTTCCTTGGAAACCTACGTTGCCACAGCTTGCCAAACGCTACCGAAGGCAGTCCTAACCAGTCTCGTGTGCTGCGCAACTTTGATTCGGTTACGAAAAGCCACCTGCATTGCGGTGAACACTCTGCTCAGCGTTCTTTCCGGGAGCTCACAATTGCCGCCTCTCTAGGTTAAGCAGGAAGTCGTAGTGAGGACCAACCTGAGCAAAGAGCACAATTCCTCACGTTACACTGGTAGTCGTCGAAAGAGGAATTGCCAACTACGCCTGGCTAAGGCCTTCCCTGGGTTAAGGAACCAGCCACACTTAGACGCCTTTAAAGGAAAATTTATTCAGCGAAGTTCCCATTGTTTGGCGATGGTCAACCTTTGCAGCGCCAATACTGCAGGGACTTAGGTTTGCTGCTAACAAGGCTAGGTGACCCTGCAGACAGAAGCAGGCGTTTCCCTTTGGAAGCTTGGATCCCGGTTTCCTAGGGGCTGCTTCCAAGGCCCTGCTATTGCCCAGCATCTGTCCTCTGCCCCTACGCCTGGGTAGGAAGCCAGTATTTTAGCCTGAGAGGCAGGGCTCTTGCATCTCTGGAGGAGAGCTAATCCTGCAGCCCACGTTCGTCCTGGGAAACCGCAAGGCGACCCTTGGCCTCAGTGTAGTGGAGAAATTGCCGCCGGACAGGTCTTGCCTGCCGCGGTTTCCGTGAGTTCTCCACCGTTTTCGGGCTTAAATGGAGAGCGAGGAGAGCTGTCGGCTCTCACAGAACTCTGGCCTCCGCACTGTCTGCCATGCAACTGCACTCAAGACCACACGTCTCCTCCCGACCTGCTGAGAAACAGGCATCCGCGTAGGCCCTTGTTAACATTTCCTGGCGTGCAGAGTCCAAGGCGACACGCTGTCCTCTTCCTTGGAAACCTACGTTGCCACAGCTTGCCAAATGCTACCGAAGGCAGTCCTAACCAGTCTCGTGTGCTGCGCAACTTTGATTCGGTTACGAAAAGCCACCTGCATTGCGGTGAACACTCTGCTCAGCGTTCTTTCCGGGAGCTCACAGTTGCTCCCTCTCTAGGTTAAGCAAGGTGTCGAGGTGAGGTCCAGACTGAGCCAAGAGCACAATTGCTCACTTTGCAGTGGTAGTCGTCCTAAGAGGCATTGCCTACTACGCCTTGCTAAGGTCTTCGTTCTGTTAGGGAAGTCGCCACACTTAGACGCCTGTAAAGGAGAATTTATTCAGCGAAGTTCCCAGTGTCTTGCGACGGTCTCCCTTCGCAGTGCCAATACAGCAGGGACTTAGCTTTGCTGCTAACTAGGCTAGGTGACCCTGCATACAGAAGCAGGCGTTTCCCTTTGGAAGCTTGGATCCCGGTTTCTCAGGGGCTGCTTGCAACACCCTGCTATTGCCCAGCATCTGTCCTCTGCCCCTACGCCTGGGTAGGAAGCGAGTATTTTAGCCTGAGAAGCAGGGCTCTTGCAACTCTGGAGGAGAGCTAATCCTGCAGCCCACGTTCGTCCTGGGAAACCGCAAGGCGACCCTTGGCCTCAGAGTAGTGGCGAAATTGCCGCCGGACAGGTCTTGCCTGCCGCGGTTTCCATGAGTTCGCCACCGTTTTCGGGCTTAAGTGGAGAGCGAGGAGAGCTGTCGGCTCTCACAGAACTCTGGCCTCCGCACTGTCTGCCATGCAACTGCACTCAAGACCACACGTCTCCTCCCGGCCTGCTGAGAAACAGGCCGCCGTGTAGGCCCTTCGTAACACTTCTTGGCCTGTAGACTCCAAGGTGACACACTGTCCTCTTCCTTGGAAAACTACGGTGCCCCAGCTTGCCAACACTCACGAAGGCAGTCCGAGCCCGTCTCGTGTGCTGGGCCACTTGCATTCAGTGAGGAAAAGCCACCTGCATTGAGGTGAACACTCTGCTCAGCATTCTTTCCGGGAGCTCACAATTGCCGCCTCTCTAGGTTAAGCAGGAAGTCGTAGTGAGGACCAACCTGAGCAAAGAGCACAATTCCTCACGTTACACTGGTAGTCGTCGAAAGAGGAATTGCCAACTACGCCTGGCTAAGGCCTTCCCTGGGTTAAGGAACCAGCCACACTTAGACGCCTTTAAAGGAAAATTTATTCAGCGAAGTTCCCATTGTTTGGCGATGGTCAACCTTTGCAGCGCCAATACTGCAGGGACTTAGGTTTGCTGCTAACAAGGCTAGGTGACCCTGCAGACAGAAGCAGGCGTTTCCCTTTGGAAGCTTGGATCCCGGTTTCCTAGGGGCTGCTTCCAAGGCCCTGCTATTGCCCAGCATCTGTCCTCTGCCCCTACGCCTGGGTAGGAAGCCAGTATTTTAGCCTGAGAGGCAGGGCTCTTGCATCTCTGGAGGAGAGCTAATCCTGCAGCCCACGTTCGTCCTGGGAAACCGCAAGGCGACCCTTGGCCTCAGTGTAGTGTCGAAATTGCCGCCGGACAGGTCTTGCCTGCCGCGGTTTCCGTGAGTTCTCCACCGTTTTCGGGCTTAAATGGAGAGCGAGGAGAGCTGTCGGCTCTCACAGAACTCTGGCCTCCGCACTGTCTGCCATGCAACTGCACTCAAGACCACACGTCTCCTCCCGACCTGCTGAGAAACAGGCATCCGCGTAGGCCCTTGTTAACATTTCCTGGCATGCAGAGTGCAAGGCGACACGCTGTCCTCTTCCTTGGAAACCTACGTTGCCACAGCTTGCCAAACGCTACCGAAGGCAGTCCTAACCAGTCTCGTGTGCTGCGCAACTTTGATTCGGTTACGAAAAGCCACCTGCATTGCGGTGAACACTCTGCTCAGCGTTCTTTCCGGGAGCTCACAATTGCCGCCTCTCTAGGTTAAGCAGGAAGTCGTAGTGAGGACCAACCTGAGCAAAGAGCACAATTCCTCACGTTACACTGGTAGTCGTCGAAAGAGGAATTGCCAACTACGCCTGGCTAAGGCCTTCCCTGGGTTAAGGAACCAGCCACACTTAGACGCCTTTAAAGGAAAATTTATTCAGCGAAGTTCCCATTGTTTGGCGATGGTCAACCTTTGCAGCGCCAATACTGCAGGGACTTAGGTTTGCTGCTAACAAGGCTAGGTGACCCTGCAGACAGAAGCAGGCGTTTCCCTTTGGAAGCTTGGATCCCGGTTTCCTAGGGGCTGCTTCCAAGGCCCTGCTATTGCCCAGCATCTGTCCTCTGCCCCTACGCCTGGGTAGGAAGCCAGTATTTTAGCCTGAGAGGCAGGGCTCTTGCATCTCTGGAGGAGAGCTAATCCTGCAGCCCACGTTCGTCCTGGGAAACCGCAAGGCGACCCTTGGCCTCAGTGTAGTGGAGAAATTGCCGCCGGACAGGTCTTGCCTGCCGCGGTTTCCGTGAGTTCTCCACCGTTTTCGGGCTTAAATGGAGAGCGAGGAGAGCTGTCGGCTCTCACAGAACTCTGGCCTCCGCACTGTCTGCCATGCAACTGCACTCAAGACCACACGTCTCCTCCCGACCTGCTGAGAAACAGGCATCCGCGTAGGCCCTTGTTAACATTTCCTGGCGTGCAGAGTCCAAGGCGACACGCTGTCCTCTTCCTTGGAAACCTACGTTGCCACAGCTTGCCAAACGCTACCGAAGGCAGTCCTAACCAGTCTCGTGTGCTGCGCAACTTTGATTCGGTTACGAAAAGCCACCTGCATTGCGGTGAACACTCTGCTCAGCGTTCTTTCCGGGAGCTCACAGTTGCTCCCTCTCTAGGTTAAGCAAGGTGTCGAGGTGAGGTCCAGACTGAGCCAAGAGCACAATTGCTCACTTTGCAGTGGTAGTCGTCCTAAGAGGCATTGCCTACTACGCCTTGCTAAGGTCTTCGTTCTGTTAGGGAAGTCGCCACACTTAGACGCCTGTAAAGGAGAATTTATTCAGCGAAGTTCCCAGTGTCTTGCGACGGTCTCCCTTCGCAGTGCCAATACAGCAGGGACTTAGCTTTGCTGCTAACTAGGCTAGGTGACCCTGCATACAGAAGCAGGCGTTTCCCTTTGGAAGCTTGGATCCCGGTTTCTCAGGGGCTGCTTGCAAGACCCTGCTATTGCCCAGCATCTGTCCTCTGCCCCTACGCCTGGGTAGGAAGCGAGTATTTTAGCCTGAGAAGCAGGGCTCTTGCAACTCTGGAGGAGAGCTAATCCTGCAGCCCACGTTCGTCCTGGGAAACCGCAAGGCGACCCTTGGCCTCAGAGTAGTGGCGAAATTGCCGCCGGACAGGTCTTGCCTGCCCCGGTTTCCATGAGTTCGCCACCGTTTTCGGGCTTAAGTGGAGAGCGAGGAGAGCTGTCGGCTCTCACAGAACTCTGGCCTCCGCACTGTCTGCCATGCAACTGCACTCAAGACCACACGTCTCCTCCCGGCCTGCTGAGAAACAGGCCGCCGTGTAGGCCCTTCGTAACACTTCTTGGCCTGTAGACTCCAAGGCGACACACTGTCCTCTTCCTTGGAAAACTACGGTGCCCCAGCTTGCCAACGCTCACGAAGGCAGTCCGAGCCCGTCTCGTGTGCTGGGCCACTTGCATTCAGTGAGGAAAAGCCACCTGCATTGAGGTGAACACTCTGCTCAGCGTTCTTTCCGGGAGCTCACAATTGCCGCCTCTCTAGGTTAAGCAGGAAGTCGTAGTGAGGACCAACCTGAGCAAAGAGCACAATTCCTCACGTTACACTGGTAGTCGTCGAAAGAGGAATTGCCAACTACGCCTGGCTAAGGCCTTCCCTGGGTTAAGGAACCAGCCACACTTAGACGCCTTTAAAGGAAAATTTATTCAGCGAAGTTCCCATTGTTTGGCGATGGTCAACCTTTGCAGCGCCAATACTGCAGGGACTTAGGTTTGCTGCTAACAAGGCTAGGTTACCCTGCAGACAGAAGCAGGCGTTTCCCTTTGGAAGCTTGGATCCCGGTTTCCTAGGGGCTGCTTCCAAGGCCCTGCTATTGCCCAGCATCTGTCCTCTGCCCCTACGCCTGGGTAGGAAGCCAGTATTTTAGCCTGAGAGGCAGGGCTCTTGCATCTCTGGAGGAGAGCTAATCCTGCAGCCCACGTTCGTCCTGGGAAACCGCAAGGCGACCCTTGGCCTCAGTGTAGTGTCGAAATTGCCGCCGGACAGGTCTTGCCTGCCGCGGTTTCCGTGAGTTCTCCACCGTTTTCGGGCTTAAATGGAGAGCGAGGAGAGCTGTCGGCTCTCACAGAACTCTGGCCTCCGCACTGTCTGCCATGCAACTGCACTCAAGACCACACGTCTCCTCCCGACCAGCTGAGAAACAGGCATCCACGTAGGCCCTTGTTAACATTTCCTGGCGTGCAGAGTCCAAGGCGACACGCTGTCCTCTTCCTTGGAAACCTACGTTGTCACAGCTTGCCAAACGCTACCGAAGGCAGTCCTAACCAGTCTCGTGTGCTGCGCAACTTTGATTCGGTTACGAAAAGCCACCTGCATTGCGGTGAACACTCTGCTCAGCGTTCTTTCCGGGAGCTCACAATTGCCACCTCTCTAGGTTAAGCAGGAAGTCGTAGTGAGGACCAACCTGAGCAAAGAGCACAATTCCTCACGTTACACTGGTAGTCGTCGAAAGAGGAATTGCCAACTACGCCTGGCTAAGGCCTTCCCTGGGTTAAGGAACCAGCCACACTTAGACGCCTTTAAAGGAAAATTTATTCAGCGAAGTTCCCATTGTTTGGCGATGGTCAACCTTTGCAGCGCCAATACTGCAGGGACTTAGGTTTGCTGCTAACAAGGCTAGGTGACCCTGCAGACAGAAGCAGGCGTTTCCCTTTGGAAGCTTGGATCCCAGTTTCCTAGGGGCTGCTTCCAAGGCCCTGCTATTGCCCAGCATCTGTCCTCTGCCCCTACGCCTGGGTAGGAAGCCAGTATTTTAGCCTGAGAGGCAGGGCTCTTGCATCTCTGGAGGAGAGCTAATCCTGCAGCCCACGTTCGTCCTGGGAAACCGCAAGGCGACCCTTGGCCTCAGTGTAGTGTCGAAATTGCCGCCGGACAGGTCTTGCCTGCCGCGGTTTCCGTGAGTTCTCCACCGTTTTCGGGCTTAAATGGAGAGTGAGGAGAGCTGTCGGCTCTCACAGAACTCTGGCCTCCGCACTGTCTGCCATGCAACTGCACTCAAGACCACACGTCTCCTCCCGACCTGCTGAGAAACAGGCATCCGCGTAGGCCCTTGTTAACATTTCCTGGCGTGCAGAGTCCAAGGCGACACGCTGTCCTCTTCCTTGGAAACCTACGTTGCCACAGCTTGCCAAACGCTACCGAAGGCAGTCCTAACCAGTCTCGTGTGCTGCGCAACTTTGATTCGGTTACGAAAAGCCACCTGCATTGCGGTGAACACTCTGCTCAGCGTTCTTTCCGGGAGCTCACAGTTGCTCCCTCTCTAGGTTAAGCAAGGTGTCGAGGTGAGGTCCAGACTGAGCCAAGAGCACAATTGCTCACTTTGCAGTGGTAGTCGTCCTAAGAGGCATTGCCTACTACGCCTTGCTAAGGTCTTCGTTCTGTTAGGGAAGTCGCCACACTTAGACGCCTGTAAAGGAGAATTTATTCAGCGAAGTTCCCAGTGTCTTGCGACGGTCTCCCTTCACAGTGCCAATACAGCAGGGACTTAGCTTTGCTGCTAACTAGGCTAGGTGACCCTGCATACAGAAGCAGGCGTTTCCCTTTGGAAGCTTGGATCCCGGTTTCTCAGGGGCTGCTTGCAAGACCCTGCTATTGCCCAGCATCTGTCCTCTGCCCCTACGCCTGGGTAGGAAGCGAGTATTTTAGCCTGAGAAGCAGGGCTCTTGCAACTCTGGAGGAGAGCTAATCCTGCAGCCCACGTTCGTCCTGGGAAACCGCAAGGCGACCCTTGGCCTCAGAGTAGTGGCGAAATTGCCGCCGGACAGGTCTTGCCTGCCGCGGTTTCCATGAGTTCGCCACCGTTTTCGGGCTTAAGTGGAGAGCGAGGAGAGCTGTCAGCTCTCACAGAACTCTGGCCTCCGCACTGTCTGCCATGCAACTGCACTCAAGACCACACGTCTCCTCCCGGCCTGCTGAGAAACAGGCCGCCGTGTAGGCCCTTCGTAACACTTCTTGGCCTGTAGACTCCAAGGCGACACACTGTCCTCTTCCTTGGAAAACTACGGTGCCCCAGCTTGCCAACGCTCACGAAGGCAGTCCGAGCCCGTCTCGTGTGCTGGGCCACTTGCATTCAGTGAGGAAAAGCCACCTGCATTGAGGTGAACACTCTGCTCAGCGTTCTTTCCGGGAGCTCACAATTGCCGCCTCTCTAGGTTAAGCAGGAAGTCGTAGTGAGGACCAACCTGAGCAAAGAGCACAATTCCTCACGTTACACTGGTAGTCGTCGAAAGAGGAATTGCCAACTACGCCTGGCTAAGGCCTTCCCTGGGTTAAGGAACCAGCCACACTTAGACGCCTTTAAAGGAAAATTTATTCAGCGAAGTTCCCATTGTTTTGCGATGGTCAACCTTTGCAGCGCCAATACTGCAGGGACTTAGGTTTGCTGCTAACAAGGCTAGGTGACCCTGCAGACAGAAGCAGGCGTTTCCCTTTGGAAGCTTGGATCCCGGTTTCCTAGGGGCTGCTTCCAAGGCCCTGCTATTGCCCAGCATCTGTCCTCTGCCCCTACGCCTGGGTAGGAAGCCAGTATTTTAGCCTGAGAGGCAGGGCTCTTGCATCTCTGGAGGAGAGCTAATCCTGCAGCCCACGTTCGTCCTGGGAAACCGCAAGGCGACCCTTGGCCTCAGTGTAGTGTCGAAATTGCCGCCGGACAGGTCTTGCCTGCCGCGGTTTCCGTGAGTTCTCCACCGTTTTCGGGCTTAAATGGAGAGCGAGGAGAGCTGTCGGCTCTCACAGAACTCTGGCCTCCGCACTGTCTGCCATGCAACTGCACTCAAGACCACACGTCTCCTCCCGACCTGCTGAGAAACAGGCATCCGCGTAGGCCCTTGTTAACATTTCCTGGCGTGCAGAGTCCAAGGCGACACGCTGTCCTCTTCCTTGGAAACCTACGTTGCCACAGCTTGCCAAACGCTACCGAAGGCAGTCCTAACCAGTCTCGTGTGCTGCGCAACTTTGATTCGGTTACGAAAAGCCACCTGCATTGCGGTGAACACTCTGCTCAGCGTTCTTTCCGGGAGCTCACAGTTGCTCCCTCTCTAGGTTAAGCAAGGTGTCGAGGTGAGGTCCAGACTGAGCCAAGAGCACAATTGCTCACTTTGCAGTGGTAGTCGTCCTAAGAGGCATTGCCTACTACGCCTTGCTAAGGTCTTCGTTCTGTTAGGGAAGTCGCCACACTTAGACGCCTGTAAAGGAGAATTTATTCAGCGAAGTTCCCAGTGTCTTGCGACGGTCTCCCTTCGCAGTGCCAATACAGCAGGGACTTAGCTTTGCTGCTAACTAGGCTAGGTGACCCTGCATACAGAAGCAGGCGTTTCCCTTTGGAAGCTTGGATCCCGGTTTCTCAGGGGCTGCTTGCAAGACCCTGCTATTGCCCAGCATCTGTCCTCTGCCCCTACGCCTGGGTAGGAAGCGAGTATTTTAGCCTGAGAAGCAGGGCTCTTGCAACTCTGGAGGAGAGCTAATCCTGCAGCCCACGTTCGTCCTGGGAAACCGCAAGGCGACCCTTGGCCTCAGAGTAGTGACGAAATTGCCGCCGGACAGGTCTTGCCTGCCGCGGTTTTCATGAGTTCGCCACCGTTTTCGGGCTTAAGTGGAGAGCGAGGAGAGCTGTCGGCTCTCACAGAACTCTGGCCTCCACACTGTCTGCCATGCAACTGCACTCAAGACCACACGTCTCCTCCCGGCCTGCTGAGAAACAGGCCGCCGTGTAGGCCCTTCGTATCACTTCTTGGCCTGTAGACTCCAAGGCGACACACTGTCCTCTTCCTTGGAAAACTACGGTGCCCCAGCTTGCCAACGCTCACGAAGGCAGTCCGAGCCCGTCTCGTGTGCTGGGCCACTTGCATTCAGTGAGGAAAAGCCACCTGCATTGAGGTGAACACTCTGCTCAGCGTTCTTTCCGGGAGCTCACAATTGCCGCCTCTCTAGGTTAAGCAGGAAGTCGTAGTGAGGACCAACCTGAGCAAAGAGCACAATTCCTCACGTTACACTGGTAGTCGTCGAAAGAGGAATTGCCAACTACGCCTGGCTAAGGCCTTCCCTGGGTTAAGGAACCAGCCACACTTAGACGCCTTTAAAGGAAAATTTATTCAGCGAAGTTCCCATTGTTTTGCGATGGTCAACCTTTGCAGCGCCAATACTGCAGGGACTTAGGTTTGCTGCTAACAAGGCTAGGTGACCCTGCAGACAGAAGCAGGCGTTTCCCTTTGGAAGCTTGGATCCCGGTTTCCTAGGGGCTGCTTCCAAGGCCCTGCTATTGCCCAGCATCTGTCCTCTGCCCCTACGCCTGGGTAGGAAGCCAGTATTTTAGCCTGAGAGGCAGGGCTCTTGCATCTCTGGAGGAGAGCTAATCCTGCAGCCCACGTTCGTCCTGGGAAACCGCAAGGCGACCCTTGGCCTCAGTGTAGTGTCGAAATTGCCGCCGGACAGGTCTTGCCTGCCGCGGTTTCCGTGAGTTCTCCACCGTTTTCGGGCTTAAATGGAGAGCGAGGAGAGCTGTCGGCTCTCACAGAACTCTGGCCTCCGCACTGTCTGCCATGCAACTGCACTCAAGACCACACGTCTCCTCCCGACCTGCTGAGAAACAGGCATCCGCGTAGGCCCTTGTTAACATTTCCTGGCGTGCAGAGTCCAAGGCGACATGCTGTCCTCTTCCTTGGAAACCTACGTTGCCACAGCTTGCCAAACGCTACCGAAGGCAGTCCTAACCAGTCTCGTGTGCTGCGCAACTTTGATTCGGTTACGAAAAGCCACCTGCATTGCGGTGAACACTCTGCTCAGCGTTCTTTCCGGGAGCTCACAGTTGCTCCCTCTCTAGGTTAAGCAAGGTGTCGAGGTGAGGTCCAGACTGAGCCAAGAGCACAATTGCTCACTTTGCAGTGGTAGTCGTCCTAAGAGGCATTGCCTACTACGCCTTGCTAAGGTCTTCGTTCTGTTAGGGAAGTCGCCACACTTAGACGCCTGTAAAGGAGAATTTATTCAGCGAAGTTCCCAGTGTCTTGCGACGGTCTCCCTTTGCAGTGCCAATACAGCAGGGACTTAGCTTTGCTGCTAACTAGGCTAGGTGACCCTGCATACAGAAGCAGGCGTTTCCCTTTGGAAGCTTGGATCCCGGTTTCTCAGGGGCTGCTTGCAAGACCCTGCTATTGCCCAGCATCTGTCCTCTGCCCCTACGCCTGGGTAGGAAGCGAGTATTTTAGCCTGAGAAGCAGGGCTCTTGCAACTCTGGAGGAGAGCTAATCCTGCAGCCCACGTTCGTCCTGGGAAACCGCAAGGCGACCCTTGGCCTCAGAGTAGTGGCGAAATTGCCGCCGGACAGGTCTTGTCTGCCGCGGTTTCCATGAGTTCGCCACCGTTTTCGGGCTTAAGTGGAGAGCGAGGAGAGCTGTCGGCTCTCACAGAACTCTGGCCTCCGCACTGTCTGCCATGCAACTGCACTCAAGACCACACGTCTCCTCCCGGCCTGCTGAGAAACAGGCCGCCGTGTAGGCCCTTCGTAACACTTCTTGGCCTGTAGACTCCAAGGCGACACACTGTCCTCTTCCTTGGAGAACTACGGTGCCCCAGCTTGCCAACGCTCACGAAGGCAGTCCGAGCCCGTCTCGTGTGCTGGGCCACTTGCATTCAGTGAGGAAAAGCCACCTGCATTGAGGTGAACACTCTGCTCAGCGTTCTTTCCGGGAGCTCACAATTGCCGCCTCTCTAGGTTAAGCAGGAAGTCGTAGTGAGGACCAACCTGAGCAAAGAGCACAATTCCTCACGTTACACTGGTAGTCGTCGAAAGAGGAATTGCCAACTACGCCTGGCTAAGGCCTTCCCTGGGTTAAGGAACCAGCCACACTTAGACGCCTTTAAAGGAAAATTTATTCAGCGAAGTTCCCATTGTTTGGCGATGGTCAACCTTTGCAGCGCCAATACTGCAGGGACTTAGGTTTGCTGCTAACAAGGCTAGGTGACCCTGCAGACAGAAGCAGGCGTTTCCCTTTGGAAGCTTGGATCCCGGTTTCCTAGGGGCTGCTTCCAAGGCCCTGCTATTGCCCAGCATCTGTCCTCTGCCCCTACGCCTGGGTAGGAAGCCAGTATTTTAGCCTGAGAGGCAGGGCTCTTGCATCTCTGGAGGAGAGCTAATCCTGCAGCCCACGTTCGTCCTGGGAAACCGCAAGGCGACCCTTGGCCTCAGTGTAGTGTCGAAATTGCCGCCGGACAGGTCTTGCCTGCCGCGGTTTCCGTGAGTTCTCCACCGTTTTCGGGCTTAAATGGAGAGCGAGGAGAGCTGTCGGCTCTCACAGAACTCTGGCCTCCGCACTGTCTGCCATGCAACTGCACTCAAGACCACACGTCTCCTCCCGACCTGCTGAGAAACAGGCATCCGCGTAGGCCCTTGTTAACATTTCCTGGCGTGCAGAGTCCAAGGCGACACGCTGTCCTCTTCCTTGGAAACCTACGTTGCCACAGCTTGCCAAACGCTACTGAAGGCAGTCCTAACCAGTCTCGTGTGCTGCGCAACTTTGATTCGGTTACGAAAAGCCACCTGCATTGCGGTGAACACTCTGCTCAGCGTTCTTTCCGGGAGCTCACAATTGCCACCTCTCTAGGTTAAGCAGGAAGTCGTAGTGAGGACCAACCTGAGCAAAGAGCACAATTCCTCACGTTACACTGGTAGTCGTCGAAAGAGGAATTGCCAACTACGCCTGGCTAAGGCCTTCCCTGGGTTAAGGAACCAGCCACACTTAGACGCCTTTAAAGGAAAATTTATTCAGCGAAGTTCCCATTGTTTGGCGATGGTCAACCTTTGCAGCGCCAATACTGCAGGGACTTAGGTTTGCTGCTAACAAGGCTAGGTGACCCTGCAGACAGAAGCAGGCGTTTCCCTTTGGAAGCTTGGATCCCGGTTTCCTAGGGGCTGCTTCCAAGGCCCTGCTATTGCCCAGCATCTGTCCTCTGCCCCTACGCCTGGGTAGGAAGCCAGTATTTTAGCCTGAGAGACAGGGCTCTTGCATCTCTGGAGGAGAGCTAATCCTGCAGCCCACGTTCGTCCTGGGAAACCGCAAGGCGACCCTTGGCCTCAGTGTAGTGTCGAAATTGCCACCGGACAGGTCTTGCCTGCCGCGGTTTCCATGAGTTCTCCACCGTTTTCGGGCTTAAATGGAGAGCGAGGAGAGCTGTCGGCTCTCACAGAACTCTGGCCTCCGCACTGTCTGCCATGCAACTGCACTCAAGACCACACGTCTCCTCCCGACCTGCTGAGAAACAGGCATCCGCGTAGGCCCTTGTTAACATTTCCTGGCGTGCAGAGTCCAAGGCGACACGCTGTCCTCTTCCTTGGAAACCTACGTTGCCACAGCTTGCCAAACGCTACCGAAGGCAGTCCTAACCAGTCTCGTGTGCTGCGCAACTTTGATTCGGTTACGAAAAGCCACCTGCATTGCGGTGAACACTCTGCTCAGCGTTCTTTCCGGGAGCTCACAGTTGCTCCCTCTCTAGGTTAAGCAAGGTGTCGAGGTGAGGTCCAGACTGAGCCAAGAGCACAATTGCTCACTTTGCAGTGGTAGTCGTCCTAAGAGGCATTGCCTACTACGCCTTGCTAAGGTCTTCGTTCTGTTAGGGAAGTCGCCACACTTAGACGCCTGTAAAGGAGAATTTATTCAGCGAAGTTCCCAGTGTCTTGCGACGGTCTCCCTTCGCAGTGCCAATACAGCAGGGACTTAGCTTTGCTGCTAACTAGGCTAGGTGACCCTGCATACAGAAGCAGGCGTTTCCCTTTGGAAGCTTGGATCCCGGTTTCTCAGGGGCTGCTTGCAAGACCCTGCTATTGCCCAGCATCTGTCCTCTGCCCCTACGCCTGGGTAGGAAGCGAGTATTTTAGCCTGAGAAGCAGGGCTCTTGCAACTCTGGAGGAGAGCTAATCCTGCAGCCCACGTTCGTCCTGGGAAACCGCAAGGCGACCCTTGGCCTCAGAGTAGTGGCGAAATTGCCGCCGGACAGGTCTTGCCTGCCGCGGTTTCCATGAGTTCGCCACCGTTTTCGGGCTTAAGTGGAGAGCGAGGAGAGCTGTCGGCTCTCACAGAACTCTGGCCTCCGCACTGTCTGCCATGCAACTGCACTCAAGACCACACGTCTCCTCCCGGCCTGCTGAGAAACAGGCCGCCGTGTAGGCCCTTCGTAACACTTCTTGGCCTGTAGACTCCAAGGTGACACACTGTCCTCTTCCTTTGAGAACTACGGTGCCCCAGCTTGCCAACGCTCACGAAGGCAGTCCGAGCCCGTCTCGTGTGCTGGGCCACTTGCATTCAGTGAGGAAAAGCCACCTGCATTGAGGTGAACACTCTGCTCAGCGTTCTTTCCGGGAGCTCACAATTGCCGCCTCTCTAGGTTAAGCAGGAAGTCGTAGTGAGGACCAACCTGAGCAAAGAACACAATTCCTCACGTTACACTGGTAGTCGTCGAAAGAGGAATTGCCAACTACGCCTGGCTAAGGCCTTCCCTGGGTTAAGGAACCAGCCACACTTAGACGCCTTTAAAGGAAAATTTATTCAGCGAAGTTCCCATTGTTTGGCGATGGTCAACCTTTGCAGCGCCAATACTGCAGGGACTTAGGTTTGCTGCTAACAAGGCTAGGTGACCCTGCAGACAGAAGCAGGCGTTTCCCTTTGGAAGCTTGGATCCCGGTTTCCTAGGGGCTGCTTCCAAGGCCCTGCTATTGCCCAGCATCTGTCCTCTGCCCCTACGCCTGGGTAGGAAGCCAGTATTTTAGCCTGAGAGGCAGGGCTCTTGCATCTCTGGAGGAGAGCTAATCCTGCAGCCCACGTTCGTCCTGGGAAACCGCAAGGCGACCCTTGGCCTCAGTGTAGTGGAGAAATTGCCGCCGGACAGGTCTTGCCTGCCGCGGTTTCCGTGAGTTCTCCACCGTTTTCGGGCTTAAATGGAGAGCGAGGAGAGCTGTCGGCTCTCACAGAACTCTGGCCTCCGCACTGTCTGCCATGCAACTGCACTCAAGACCACACGTCTCCTCCCGACCTGCTGAGAAACAGGCATCCGCGTAGGCCCTTGTTAACATTTCCTGGCGTGCAGAGTCCAAGGCGACACGCTGTCCTCTTCCTTGGAAACCTACGTTGCCACAGCTTGCCAAACGCTACCGAAGGCAGTCCTAACCAGTCTCGTGTGCTGCGCAACTTTGATTCGGTTACGAAAAGCCACCTGCATTGCGGTGAACACTCTGCTCAGCGTTCTTTCCGGGAGCTCACAATTGCCACCTCTCTAGGTTAAGCTGGAAGTCGTAGTGAGGACCAACCTGAGCAAAGAGCACAATTCCTCACGTTACACTGGTAGTCGTCGAAAGAGGAATTGCCAACTACGCCTGGCTAAGGCCTTCCCTGGGTTAAGGAACCAGCCACACTTAGACGCCTTTAAAGGAAAATTTATTCAGCGAAGTTCCCATTGTTTGGCGATGGTCAACCTTTGCAGCGCCAATACTGCAGGGACTTAGGTTTGCTGCTAACAAGGCTAGGTGACCCTGCAGACAGAAGCAGGCGTTTCCCTTTGGAAGCTTGGATCCCGGTTTCCTAGGGGCTGCTTCCAAGGCCCTGCTATTGCCCAGCATCTGTCCTCTGCCCCTACGCCTGGGTAGGAAGCCAGTATTTTAGCCTGAGAGACAGGGCTCTTGCATCTCTGGAGGAGAGCTAATCCTGCAGCCCACGTTCGTCCTGGGAAACCGCAAGGCGACCCTTGGCCTCAGTGTAGTGTCGAAATTGCCACCGGACAGGTCTTGCCTGCCGCGGTTTCCATGAGTTCTCCACCGTTTTCAGGCTTAAATGGAGAGCGAGGAGAGCTGTCGGCTCTCACAGAACTCTGGCCTCCGCACTGTCTGCCATGCAACTGCACTCAAGACCACACGTCTCCTCCCGACCTGCTGAGAAACAGGCATCCGCGTAGGCCCTTGTTAACATTTCCTGGCGTGCAGAGTCCAAGGCGACACGCTGTCCTCTTCCTTGGAAACCTACGTTGCCACAGCTTGCCAAACGCTACCGAAGGCAGTCCTAACCAGTCTCGTGTGCTGCGCAACTTTGATTCGGTTACGAAAAGCCACCTGCATTGCGGTGAACACTCTGCTCAGCGTTCTTTCCGGGAGCTCACAGTTGCTCCCTCTCTAGGTTAAGCAAGGTGTCGAGGTGAGGTCCAGACTGAGCCAAGAGCACAATTGCTCACTTTGCAGTGGTAGTCGTCCTAAGAGGCATTGCCTACTACGCCTTGCTAAGGTCTTCGTTCTGTTAGGGAAGTCGCCACACTTAGACGCCTGTAAAGGAGAATTTATTCAGCGAAGTTCCCAGTGTCTTGCGACGGTCTCCCTTCGCAGTGCCAATACAGCAGGGACTTAGCTTTGCTGCTAACTAGGCTAGGTGACCCTGCATACAGAAGCAGGCGTTTCCCTTTGGAAGCTTGGATCCCGGTTTCTCAGGGGCTGCTTGCAAGACCCTGCTATTGCCCAGCATCTGTCCTCTGCCCCTACGCCTGGGTAGGAAGCGAGTATTTTAGCCTGAGAAGCAGGGCTCTTGCAACTCTGGAGGAGAGCTAATCCTGCAGCCCACGTTCGTCCTGGGAAACCGCAAGGCGACCCTTGGCCTCAGAGTAGTGGCGAAATTGCCGCCGGACAGGTCTTGCCTGCCGCGGTTTCCATGAGTTCGCCACCGTTTTCGGGCTTAAGTGGAGAGCGAGGAGAGCTGTCGGCTCTCACAGAACTCTGGCCTCCGCACTGTCTGCCATGCAACTGCACTCAAGACCACACGTCTCCTCCCGGCCTGCTGAGAAACAGGCCGCCGTGTAGGCCCTTCGTAACACTTCTTGGCCTGTAGACTCCAAGGTGACACACTGTCCTCTTCCTTTGAGAACTACGGTGCCCCAGCTTGCCAACGCTCACGAAGGCAGTCCGAGCCCGTCTCGTGTGCTGGGCCACTTGCATTCAGTGAGGAAAAGCCACCTGCATTGAGGTGAACACTCTGCTCAGCGTTCTTTCCGGGAGCTCACAATTGCCGCCTCTCTAGGTTAAGCAGGAAGTCGTAGTGAGGACCAACCTGAGCAAAGAACACAATTCCTCACGTTACACTGGTAGTCGTCGAAAGAGGAATTGCCAACTACGCCTGGCTAAGGCCTTCCCTGGGTTAAGGAACCAGCCACACTTAGACGCCTTTAAAGGAAAATTTATTCAGCGAAGTTCCCATTGTTTGGCGATGGTCAACCTTTGCAGCGCCAATACTGCAGGGACTTAGGTTTGCTGCTAACAAGGCTAGGTGACCCTGCAGACAGAAGCAGGCGTTTCCCTTTGGAAGCTTGGATCCCGGTTTCCTAGGGGCTGCTTCCAAGGCCCTGCTATTGCCCAGCATCTGTCCTCTGCCCCTACGCCTGGGTAGGAAGCCAGTATTTTAGCCTGAGAGGCAGGGCTCTTGCATCTCTGGAGGAGAGCTAATCCTGCAGCCCACGTTCGTCCTGGGAAACCGCAAGGCGACCCTTGGCCTCAGTGTAGTGGAGAAATTGCCGCCGGACAGGTCTTGCCTGCCGCGGTTTCCGTGAGTTCTCCACCGTTTTCGGGCTTAAATGGAGAGCGAGGAGAGCTGTCGGCTCTCACAGAACTCTGGCCTCCGCACTGTCTGCCATGCAACTGCACTCAAGACCACACGTCTCCTCCCGACCTGCTGAGAAACAGGCATCCGCGTAGGCCCTTGTTAACATTTCCTGGCGTGCAGAGTCCAAGGCGACACGCTGTCCTCTTCCTTGGAAACCTACGTTGCCACAGCTTGCCAAACGCTACCGAAGGCAGTCCTAACCAGTCTCGTGTGCTGCGCAACTTTGATTCGGTTACGAAAAGCCACCTGCATTGCGGTGAACACTCTGCTCAGCGTTCTTTCCGGGAGCTCACAATTGCCACCTCTCTAGGTTAAGCTGGAAGTCGTAGTGAGGACCAACCTGAGCAAAGAGCACAATTCCTCACGTTACACTGGTAGTCGTCGAAAGAGGAATTGCCAACTACGCCTGGCTAAGGCCTTCCCTGGGTTAAGGAACCAGCCACACTTAGACGCCTTTAAAGGAAAATTTATTCAGCGAAGTTCCCATTGTTTGGCGATGGTCAACCTTTGCAGCGCCAATACTGCAGGGACTTAGGTTTGCTGCTAACAAGGCTAGGTGACCCTGCAGACAGAAGCAGGCGTTTCCCTTTGGAAGCTTGGATCCCGGTTTCCTAGGGGCTGCTTCCAAGGCCCTGCTATTGCCCAGCATCTGTCCTCTGCCCCTACGCCTGGGTAGGAAGCCAGTATTTTAGCCTGAGAGGCAGGGCTCTTGCATCTCTGGAGGAGAGCTAATCCTGCAGCCCACGTTCGTCCTGGGAAACCGCAAGGCGACCCTTGGCCTCAGTGTAGTGTCGAAATTGCCGCCGGACAGGTCTTGCCTGCCGCGGTTTCCGTGAGTTCTCCACCGTTTTCGGGCTTAAATGGAGAGCGAGGAGAGCTGTCGGCTCTCACAGAACTCTGGCCTCCGCACTGTCTGCCATGCAACTGCACTCAAGACCACACGTCTCCTCCCGACCTGCTGAGAAACAGGCATCCGCGTAGGCCCTTGTTAACATTTCCTGGCGTGCAGAGTCCAAGGCGACACGCTGTCCTCTTCCTTGGAAACCTACGTTGCCACAGCTTGCCAAACGCTACCGAAGGCAGTCCTAACCAGTCTCGTGTGCTGCGCAACTTTGATTCGGTTACGAAAAGCCACCTGCATTGCGGTGAACACTCTGCTCAGCGTTCTTTCCGGGAGCTCACAGTTGCTCCCTCTCTAGGTTAAGCAAGGTGTCGAGGTGAGGTCCAGACTGAGCCAAGAGCACAATTGCTCACTTTGCAGTGGTAGTCGTCCTAAGAGGCATTGCCTACTACGCCTTGCTAAGGTCTTCGTTCTGTTAGGGAAGTCGCCACACTTAGACGCCTGTAAAGGAGAATTTATTCAGCGAAGTTCCCAGTGTCTTGCGACGGTCTCCCTTCGCAGTGCCAATACAGCAGGGACTTAGCTTTGCTGCTAACTAGGCTAGGTGACCCTGCATACAGAAGCAGGCGTTTCCCTTTGGAAGCTTGGATCCCGGTTTCTCAGGGGCTGCTTGCAAGACCCTGCTATTGCCCAGCATCTGTCCTCTGCCCCTACGCCTGGGTAGGAAGCGAGTATTTTAGCCTGAGAAGCAGGGCTCTTGCAACTCTGGAGGAGAGCTAATCCTGCAGCCCACGTTTGTCCTGGGAAACCGCAAGGCGACCCTTGGCCTCAGAGTAGTGGCGAAATTGCCGCCGGACAGGTCTTGCCTGCCGCGGTTTCCATGAGTTGGCCACCGTTTTCGGGCTTAAGTGGAGAGCGAGGAGAGCTGTCGGCTCTCACAGAACTCTGGCCTCCGCACTGTCTGCCATGCAACTGCACTCAAGACCACACGTCTCCTCCCGGCCTGCTGAGAAACAGGCCGCCGTGTAGGCCCTTCGTAACACTTCTTGGCCTGTAGACTCCAAGGCGACACACTGTCCTCTTCCTTGGAGAACTACGGTGCCCCAGCTTGCCAACGCTCACGAAGGCAGTCCGAGCCCGTCTCGTGTGCTGGGCCACTTGCATTCAGTGAGGAAAAGCCACCTGCATTGAGGTGAACACTCTGCTCAGCGTTCTTTCCGGGAGCTCACAATTGCCGCCTCTCTAGGTTAAGCAGGAAGTCGTAGTGAGGACCAACCTGAGCAAAGAGCACAATTCCTCACGTTACACTGGTAGTCGTCGAAAGAGGAATTGCCAACTACGCCTGGCTAAGGCCTTCCCTGGGTTAAGGAACCAGCCACACTTAGACGCCTTTAAAGGAAAATTTATTCAGCGAAGTTCCCATTGTTTGGCGATGGTCAACCTTTGCAGCACCAATACTGCAGGGACTTAGGTTTGCTGCTAACAAGGCTAGGTGACCCTGCAGACAGAAGCAGGCGTTTCCCTTTGGAAGCTTGGATCCCGGTTTCCTAGGGGCTGCTTCCAAGGCCCTGCTATTGCCCAGCATCTGTCCTCTGCCCCTACGCCTGGGTAGGAAGCCAGTATTTTAGCCTGAGAGGCAGGGCTCTTGCATCTCTGGAGGAGAGCTAATCCTGCAGCCCACGTTCGTCCTGGGAAACCGCAAGGCGACCCTTGGCCTCAGTGTAGTGTCAAAATTGCCGCCGGACAGGTCTTGCCTGCCGCGGTTTCCGTGAGTTCTCCACCGTTTTCGGGCTTAAATGGAGAGCGAGGAGAGCTGTCGGCTCTCACAGAACTCTGGCCTCCGCACTGTCTGCCATGCAACTGCACTCAAGACCACACGTCTCCTCCCGACCTGCTGAGAAACAGGCATCCGCGTAGGCCCTTGTTAACATTTCCTGGCGTGCAGAGTCCAAGGCGACACGCTGTCCTCTTCCTTGGAAACCTACGTTGCCACAGCTTGCCAAACGCTACCGAAGGCAGTCCTAACCAGTCTCGTGTGCTGCGCAACTTTGATTCGGTTACGAAAAGCCACCTGCATTGCGGTGAACACTCTGCTCAGCGTTCTTTCCGGGAGCTCACAATTGCCGCCTCTCTAGGTTAAGCAGGAAGTCGTAGTGAGGACCAACCTGAGCAAAGAGCACAATTCCTCACGTTACACTGGTAGTCGTCGAAAGAGGAATTGCCAACTACGCCTGGCTAAGGCCTTCCCTGGGTTAAGGAACCAGCCACACTTAGACGCCTTTAAAGGAAAATTTATTCAGCGAAGTTCCCATTGTTTGGCGATGGTCAACCTTTGCAGCGCCAATACTGCAGGGACTTAGGTTTGCTGCTAACAAGGCTAGGTGACCCTGCAGACAGAAGCAGGCGTTTCCCTTTGGAAGCTTGGATCCCGGTTTCCTAGGGGCTGCTTCCAAGGCCCTGCTATTGCCCAGCATCTGTCCTCTGCCCCTACGCCTGGGTAGGAAGCCAGTATTTTAGCCTGAGAGGCAGGGCTCTTGCATCTCTGGAGGAGAGCTAATCCTGCAGCCCACGTTCGTCCTGGGAAACCGCAAGGCGACCCTTGGCCTCAGTGTAGTGGAGAAATTGCCGCCGGACAGGTCTTGCCTGCCGCGGTTTCCGTGAGTTCTCCACCGTTTTCGGGCTTAAATGGAGAGCGAGGAGAGCTGTCGGCTCTCACAGAACTCTGGCCTCCGCACTGTCTGCCATGCAACTGCACTCAAGACCACACGTCTCCTCCCGACCTGCTGAGAAACAGGCATCCGCGTAGGCCCTTGTTAACATTTCCTGGCGTGCAGAGTCCAAGGCGACACGCTGTCCTCTTCCTTGGAAACCTACGTTGCCACAGCTTGCCAAACGCTACCGAAGGCAGTCCTAACCAGTCTCGTGTGCTGCGCAACTTTGATTCGGTTACGAAAAGCCACCTGCATTGCGGTGAACACTCTGCTCAGCGTTCTTTCCGGGAGCTCACAATTGCCACCTCTCTAGGTTAAGCTGGAAGTCGTAGTGAGGACCAACCTGAGCAAAGAGCACAATTCCTCACGTTACACTGGTAGTCGTCGAAAGAGGAATTGCCAACTACGCCTGGCTAAGGCCTTCCCTGGGTTAAGGAACCAGCCACACTTAGACGCCTTTAAAGGAAAATTTATTCAGCGAAGTTCCCATTGTTTGGCGATGGTCAACCTTTGCAGCGCCAATACTGCAGGGACTTAGGTTTGCTGCTAACAAGGCTAGGTGACCCTGCAGACAGAAGCAGGCGTTTCCCTTTGGAAGCTTGGATCCCGGTTTCCTAGGGGCTGCTTCCAAGGCCCTGCTATTGCCCAGCATCTGTCCTCTGCCCCTACGCCTGGGTAGGAAGCCAGTATTTTAGCCTGAGAGGCAGGGCTCTTGCATCTCTGGAGGAGAGCTAATCCTGCAGCCCACGTTCGTCCTGGGAAACCGCAAGGCGACCCTTGGCCTCAGTGTAGTGTCGAAATTGCCGCCGGACAGGTCTTGCCTGCCGCGGTTTCCGTGAGTTCTCCACCGTTTTCGGGCTTAAATGGAGAGCGAGGAGAGCTGTCGGCTCTCACAGAACTCTGGCCTCCGCACTGTCTGCCATGCAACTGCACTCAAGACCACACGTCTCCTCCCGACCTGCTGAGAAACAGGCATCCGCGTAGGCCCTTGTTAACATTTCCTGGCGTGCAGAGTCCAAGGCGACACGCTGTCCTCTTCCTTGGAAACCTACGTTGCCACAGCTTGCCAAACGCTACCGAAGGCAGTCCTAACCAGTCTCGTGTGCTGCGCAACTTTGATTCGGTTACGAAAAGCCACCTGCATTGCGGTGAACACTCTGCTCAGCGTTCTTTCCGGGAGCTCACAGTTGCTCCCTCTCTAGGTTAAGCAAGGTGTCGAGGTGAGGTCCAGACTGAGCCAAGAGCACAATTGCTCACTTTGCAGTGGTAGTCGTCCTAAGAGGCATTGCCTACTACGCCTTGCTAAGGTCTTCGTTCTGTTAGGGAAGTCGCCACACTTAGACGCCTGTAAAGGAGAATTTATTCAGCGAAGTTCCCAGTGTCTTGCGACGGTCTCCCTTCGCAGTGCCAATACAGCAGGGACTTAGCTTTGCTGCTAACTAGGCTAGGTGACCCTGCATACAGAAGCAGGCGTTTCCCTTTGGAAGCTTGGATCCCGGTTTCTCAGGGGCTGCTTGCAAGACCCTGCTATTGCCCAGCATCTGTCCTCTGCCCCTACGCCTGGGTAGGAAGCGAGTATTTTAGCCTGAGAAGCAGGGCTCTTGCAACTCTGGAGGAGAGCTAATCCTGCAGCCCACGTTTGTCCTGGGAAACCGCAAGGCGACCCTTGGCCTCAGAGTAGTGGCGAAATTGCCGCCGGACAGGTCTTGCCTGCCGCGGTTTCCATGAGTTGGCCACCGTTTTCGGGCTTAAGTGGAGAGCGAGGAGAGCTGTCGGCTCTCACAGAACTCTGGCCTCCGCACTGTCTGCCATGCAACTGCACTCAAGACCACACGTCTCCTCCCGGCCTGCTGAGAAACAGGCCGCCGTGTAGGCCCTTCGTAACACTTCTTGGCCTGTAGACTCCAAGGCGACACACTGTCCTCTTCCTTGGAGAACTACGGTGCCCCAGCTTGCCAACGCTCACGAAGGCAGTCCGAGCCCGTCTCGTGTGCTGGGCCACTTGCATTCAGTGAGGAAAAGCCACCTGCATTGAGGTGAACACTCTGCTCAGCGTTCTTTCCGGGAGCTCACAATTGCCGCCTCTCTAGGTTAAGCAGGAAGTCGTAGTGAGGACCAACCTGAGCAAAGAGCACAATTCCTCACGTTACACTGGTAGTCGTCGAAAGAGGAATTGCCAACTACGCCTGGCTAAGGCCTTCCCTGGGTTAAGGAACCAGCCACACTTAGACGCCTTTAAAGGAAAATTTATTCAGCGAAGTTCCCATTGTTTGGCGATGGTCAACCTTTGCAGCACCAATACTGCAGGGACTTAGGTTTGCTGCTAACAAGGCTAGGTGACCCTGCAGACAGAAGCAGGCGTTTCCCTTTGGAAGCTTGGATCCCGGTTTCCTAGGGGCTGCTTCCAAGGCCCTGCTATTGCCCAGCATCTGTCCTCTGCCCCTACGCCTGGGTAGGAAGCCAGTATTTTAGCCTGAGAGGCAGGGCTCTTGCATCTCTGGAGGAGAGCTAATCCTGCAGCCCACGTTCGTCCTGGGAAACCGCAAGGCGACCCTTGGCCTCAGTGTAGTGTCAAAATTGCCGCCGGACAGGTCTTGCCTGCCGCGGTTTCCGTGAGTTCTCCACCGTTTTCGGGCTTAAATGGAGAGCGAGGAGAGCTGTCGGCTCTCACAGAACTCTGGCCTCCGCACTGTCTGCCATGCAACTGCACTCAAGACCACACGTCTCCTCCCGACCTGCTGAGAAACAGGCATCCGCGTAGGCCCTTGTTAACATTTCCTGGCGTGCAGAGTCCAAGGCGACACGCTGTCCTCTTCCTTGGAAACCTACGTTGCCACAGCTTGCCAAACGCTACCGAAGGCAGTCCTAACCAGTCTCGTGTGCTGCGCAACTTTGATTCGGTTACGAAAAGCCACCTGCATTGCGGTGAACACTCTGCTCAGCGTTCTTTCCGGGAGCTCACAATTGCCGCCTCTCTAGGTTAAGCAGGAAGTCGTAGTGAGGACCAACCTGAGCAAAGAGCACAATTCCTCACGTTACACTGGTAGTCGTCGAAAGAGGAATTGCCAACTACGCCTGGCTAAGGCCTTCCCTGGGTTAAGGAACCAGCCACACTTAGACGCCTTTAAAGGAAAATTTATTCAGCGAAGTTCCCATTGTTTGGCGATGGTCAACCTTTGCAGCGCCAATACTGCAGGGACTTAGGTTTGCTGCTAACAAGGCTAGGTGACCCTGCAGACAGAAGCAGGCGTTTCCCTTTGGAAGCTTGGATCCCGGTTTCCTAGGGGCTGCTTCCAAGGCCCTGCTATTGCCCAGCATCTGTCCTCTGCCCCTACGCCTGGGTAGGAAGCCAGTATTTTAGCCTGAGAGGCAGGGCTCTTGCATCTCTGGAGGAGAGCTAATCCTGCAGCCCACGTTCGTCCTGGGAAACCGCAAGGCGACCCTTGGCCTCAGTGTAGTGTCGAAATTGCCGCCGGACAGGTCTTGCCTGCCGCGGTTTCCGTGAGTTCTCCACCGTTTTCGGGCTTAAATGGAGAGCGAGGAGAGCTGTCGGCTCTCACAGAACTCTGGCCTCCGCACTGTCTGCCATGCAACTGCACTCAAGACCACACGTCTCCTCCCGACCTGCTGAGAAACAGGCATCCGCGTAGGCCCTTGTTAACATTTCCTGGCGTGCAGAGTCCAAGGCGACACGCTGTCCTCTTCCTTGGAAACCTACGTTGCCACAGCTTGCCAAACGCTACCGAAGGCAGTCCTAACCAGTCTCGTGTGCTGCACAACTTTGATTCGGTTACGAAAAGCCACCTGCATTGCGGTGAACACTCTGCTCAGCGTTCTTTCCGGGAGCTCACAGTTGCTCCCTCTCTAGGTTAAGCAAGGTGTCGAGGTGAGGTCCAGACTGAGCCAAGAGCACAATTGCTCACTTTGCAGTGGTAGTCGTCCTAAGAGGCATTGCCTACTACGCCTTGCTAAGGTCTTCGTTCTGTTAGGGAAGTCGCCACACTTAGACGCCTGTAAAGGAGAATTTATTCAGCGAAGTTCCCAGTGTCTTGCGACGGTCTCCCTTTGCAGTGCCAATACAGCAGGGACTTAGCTTTGCTGCTAACTAGGCTAGGTGACCCTGCATACAGAAGCAGGCGTTTCCCTTTGGAAGCTTGGATCCTGGTTTCTCAGGGGCTGCTTGCAAGACCCTGCTATTGCCCAGCATCTGTCCTCTGCCCCTACGCCTGGGTAGGAAGCGAGTATTTTAGCCTGAGAAGCAGGGCTCTTGCAACTCTGGAGGAGAGCTAATCCTGCAGCCCACGTTCGTCCTGGGAAACCGCAAGGCGACCCTTGGCCTCAGAGTAGTGGCGAAATTGCCGCCGGACAGGTCTTGCCTGCCGCGGTTTCCATGAGTTGGCCACCGTTATCGGGCTTAAGTGGAGAGCGAGGAGAGCTGTCGGCTCTCACAGAACTCTGGCCTCCGCACTGTCTGCCATGCAACTGCACTCAAGACCACACGTCTCCTCCCGGCCTGCTGAGAAACAGGCCACCGTGTAGGCCCTTCGTAACACTTCTTGGCCTGTAGACTCCAAGGCGACACACTGTCCTCTTCCTTGGAAAACTACGGTGCCCCAGCTTGCCAACGCTCACGAAGGCAGTCCGAGACCGTCTCGTGTGCTGGGCCACTTGCATTCAGTGAGGAAAAGCCACCTGCATTGAGGTGAACACTCTGCTCAGCGTTCTTTCCGGGAGCTCACAATTGCCGCCTCTCTAGGTTAAGCAGGAAGTCGTAGTGAGGACCAACCTGAGCAAAGAGCACAATTCCTCACGTTATACTGGTAGTCGTCGAAAGAGGAATTGCCAACTACGCCTGGCTAAGGCCTTCCCTGGGTTAAGGAACCAGCCACACTTAGACGCCTTTAAAGGAAAATTTATTCAGCAAAGTTCCCATTGTTTGGCGATGGTCAACCTTTGCAGCGCCAATACTGCAGGGACTTAGGTTTGCTGCTAACAAGGCTAGGTGACCCTGCAGACAGAAACAGGCGTTTCCCTTTGGAAGCTTGGATCCCGGTTTCCTAGGGGCTGCTTCCAAGGCCCTGCTATTGCCCAGCATCTGTCCTCTGCCCCTACGCCTGGGTAGGAAGCCAGTATTTTAGCCTGAGAGGCAGGGCTCTTGCATCTCTGGAGGAGAGCTAATCCTGCAGCCCACGTTCGTCCTGGGAAGCCGCAAGGCGACCCTTGGCCTCAGTGTAGTGTCGAAATTGCCGCCGGACAGGTCTTGCCTGCCGCGGTTTCCGTGAGTTCTCCACCGTTTTCGGGCTTAAGTGGAGAGCGAGGAGAGCTGTCGGCTCTCACAGAACTCTGGCCTCCGCACTGTCTGCCATGCAACTGCACTCAAGACCACACGTCTCCTCCCGGCCTGCTGAGAAACAGGCCGCCGTGTAGGCCCTTCGTAACACTTCTTGGCCTGTAGACTCCAAGGCGACACACTGTCCTCTTCCTTGGAGAACTACGGTGCCACAGCTTGCCAACGCTCACGAAGGCAGTCCGAGCCCGTCTCGTGTGCTGGGCCACTTGCATTCAGTGAGGAAAAGCCACCTGCATTGAGGTGAACACTCTGCTCAGCGTTCTTTCCGGGAGCTCACAATTGCCGCCTCTCTAGGTTAAGCAGGAAGTCGTAGTGAGGACCAACCTGAGCAAAGAGCACAATTCCTCACGTTACACTGGTAGTCGTCGAAAGAGGAATTGCCAACTACGCCTGGCTAAGGCCTTCCCTGGGTTAAGGAACCAGCCACACTTAGACGCCTTTAAAGGAAAATTTATTCAGCGAAATTCCCATTGTTTGGCGATGGTCAACCTTTGCAGCGCCAATACTGCAGGGACTTAGGTTTGCTGCTAACAAGGCTAGGTGACCCTGCAGACAGAAGCAGGCGTTTCCCTTTGGAAGCTTGGATCCCGGTTTCCTAGGGGCTGCTTCCAAGGCCCTGCTATTGCCCAGCATCTGTCCTCTGCCCCTACGCCTGGGTAGGAAGCCAGTATTTTAGCCTGAGAGGCAGGGCTCTTGCATCTCTGGAGGAGAGCTAATCCTGCAGCCCACGTTCGTCCTGGGAAACCGCAAGGCGACCCTTGGCCTCAGTGTAGTGTCGAAATTGCCGCCGGACAGGTCTTGCCTGCCGCGGTTTCCGTGAGTTCTCCACCGTTTTCGGGCTTAAATGGAGAGCGAGGAGAGCTGTCGGCTCTCACAGAACTCTGGCCTCCGCACTGTCTGCCATGCAACTGCACTCAAGACCACACGTCTCCTCCCGACCTGCTGAGAAACAGGCATCCGCGTAGGCCCTTGTTAACATTTCCTGGCGTGCAGAGTCCAAGGCGACACGCTGTCCTCTTCCTTGGAAACCTACGTTGCCACAGCTTGCCAAACGCTACCGAAGGCAGTCCTAACCAGTCTCGTGTGCTGCGCAACTTTGATTCGGTTACGAAAAGCCACCTGCATTGCGGTGAACACTCTGCTCAGCGTTCTTTCCGGGAGCTCACAATTGCCGCCTCTCTAGGTTAAGCAGGAAGTCGTAGTGAGGACCAACCTGAGCAAAGAGCACAATTCCTCACGTTACACTGGTAGTCGTCGAAAGAGGAATTGCCAACTACGCCTGGCTAAGGCCTTCCCTGGGTTAAGGAACCAGCCACACTTAGACGCCTTTAAAGGAAAATTTATTCAGCGAAGTTCCCATTGTTTGGCGATGGTCAACCTTTGCAGCGCCAATACTGCAGGGACTTAGGTTTGCTGCTAACAAGGCTAGGTGACCCTGCAGACAGAAGCAGGCGTTTCCCTTTGGAAGCTTGGATCCCGGTTTCCTAGGGGCTGCTTCCAAGGCCCTGTTATTGCCCAGCATCTGTCCTCTGCCCCTACGCCTGGGTAGGAAGCCAGTATTTTAGCCTGAGAGGCAGGGCTCTTGCATCTCTGGAGGAGAGCTAATCCTGCAGCCCACGTTCGTCCTGGGAAACCGCAAGGCGACCCTTGGCCTCAGAGTAGTGGCGAAATTGCCGCCGGACAGGTCTTGCCTGCCGCGGTTTCCATGAGTTCGCCACCGTTTTCGGGCTTAAGTGGAGAGCGAGGAGAGCTGTCGGCTCTCACAGAACTCTGGCCTCCGCACTGTCTGCCATGCAACTGCACTCAAGACCACACGTCTCCTCCCGGCCTGCTGAGAAACAGGCCGCCGTGTAGGCCCTTCGTAACACTTCTTGGCCTGTAGACTCCAAGGCGACACACTGTCCTCTTCCTTGGAAAACTACGGTGCCCCAGCTTGCCAACGCTCACGAAGGCAGTCCGAGCCCGTCTCGTGTGCTGGGCCACTTGCATTCAGTGAGGAAAAGCCACCTGCATTGAGGTGAACACTCTGCTCAGCGTTCTTTCCGGGAGCTCACAATTGCCACCTCTCTAGGTTAAGCAGGAAGTCGTAGTGAGGACCAACCTGAGCAAAGAGCACAATTCCTCACGTTATACTGGTAGTCGTCGAATGAGGAATTGCCAACTACGCCTGGCTAAGGCCTTCCCTGGGTTAAGGAACCAGCCACACTTAGACGCCTTTAAAGGAAAATTTATTCAGCAAAGTTCCCATTGTTTGGCGATGGTCAACCTTTGCAGCGCCAATACTGCAGGGACTTAGGTTTGCTGCTAACAAGGCTAGGTGACCCTGCAGACAGAAGCAGGCGTTTCCCTTTGGAAGCTTGGATCCCGGTTTCCTAGGGGCTGCTTCCAAGGCCCTGCTATTGCCCAGCATCTGTCCTCTGCCCCTACGCCTGGGTAGGAAGCCAGTATTTTAGCCTGAGAGGCAGGGCTCTTGCATCTCTGGAGGAGAGCTAATCCTGCAGCCCACGTTCGTCCTGGGAAGCCGCAAGGCGACCCTTGGCCTCAGTGTAGTGTCGAAATTGCCGCCGGACAGGTCTTGCCTGCCGCGGTTTCCGTGAGTTCTCCACCGTTTTCGGGCTTAAATGGAGAGCGAGGAGAGCTGTCGGCTCTCACAGAACTCTGGCCTCCGCACTGTCTGCCATGCAACTGCACTCAAGACCACACGTCTCCTCACGGCCTGCTGAGAAACAGGCCGCCGTGTAGGCCCTTCGTAACACTTCTTGGCCTGTAGACTCCAAGGCGACACACTGTCCTCTTCCTTGGAGAACTACGGTGCCCCAGCTTGCCAACGCTCACGAAGGCAGTCCGAGCCCGTCTCGTGTGCTGGGCCACTTGCATTCAGTGAGGAAAAGCCACCTGCATTGAGGTGAACACTCTGCTCAGCGTTCTTTCCGGGAGCTCACAATTGCCGCCTCTCTAGGTTAAGCAGGAAGTCGTAGTGAGGACCAACCTGAGCAAAGAGCACAATTCCTCACGTTACACTGGTAGTCGTCGAAAGAGGAATTGCCAACTACGCCTGGCTAAGGCCTTCCCTGGGTTAAGGAACCAGCCACACTTAGACGCCTTTAAAGGAAAATTTATTCAGCGAAGTTCCCATTGTTTGGCGATGGTCAACCTTTGCAGCGCCAATACTGCAGGGACTTAGGTTTGCTGCTAACAAGGCTAGGTGACCCTGCAGACAGAAGCAGGCGTTTCCCTTTGGAAGCTTGGATCCCGGTTTCCTAGGGGCTGCTTCCAAGGCCCTGCTATTGCCCAGCATCTGTCCTCTGCCCCTACGCCTGGGTAGGAAGCCAGTATTTTAGCCTGAGAGGCAGGGCTCTTGCATCTCTGGAGGAGAGCTAATCCTGCAGCCCACGTTCGTCCTGGGAAACCGCAAGGCGACCCTTGGCCTCAGTGTAGTGGAGAAATTGCCGCCGGACAGGTCTTGCCTGCCGCGGTTTCCGTGAGTTCTCCACCGTTTTCGGGCTTAAATGGAGAGCGAGGAGAGCTGTCGGCTCTCACAGAACTCTGGCCTCCGCACTGTCTGCCATGCAACTGCACTCAAGACCACACGTCTCCTCCCGACCTGCTGAGAAACAGGCATCCGCGTAGGCCCTTGTTAACATTTCCTGGCGTGCAGAGTCCAAGGCGACACGCTGTCCTCTTCCTTGGAAACCTACGTTGCCACAGCTTGCCAAACGCTACCGAAGGCAGTCCTAACCAGTCTCGTGTGCTGCACAACTTTGATTCGGTTACGAAAAGCCACCTGCATTGCGGTGAACACTCTGCTCAGCGTTCTTTCCGGGAGCTCACAGTTGCTCCCTCTCTAGGTTAAGCAAGGTGTCGAGGTGAGGTCCAGACTGAGCCAAGAGCACAATTGCTCACTTTGCAGTGGTAGTCGTCCTAAGAGGCATTGCCTACTACGCCTTGCTAAGGTCTTCGTTCTGTTAGGGAAGTCGCCACACTTAGACGCCTGTAAAGGAGAATTTATTCAGCGAAGTTCCCAGTGTCTTGCGACGGTCTCCCTTCGCAGTGCCAATACAGCAGGGACTTAGCTTTGCTGCTAACTAGGCTAGGTGACCCTGCATACAGAAGCAGGCGTTTCCCTTTGGAAGCTTGGATCCTGGTTTCTCAGGGGCTGCTTGCAAGACCCTGCTATTGCCCAGCATCTGTCCTCTGCCCCTACGCCTGGGTAGGAAGCGAGTATTTTAGCCTGAGAAGCAGGGCTCTTGCAACTCTGGAGGAGAGCTAATCCTGCAGCCCACGTTCGTCCTGGGAAACCGCAAGGCGACCCTTGGCCTCAGAGTAGTGGCGAAATTGCCGCCGGACAGGTCTTGCCTGCCGCGGTTTCCATGAGTTGGCCACCGTTTTCGGGCTTAAGTGGAGAGCGAGGAGAGCTGTCGGCTCTCACAGAACTCTGGCCTCCACACTGTCTGCCATGCAACTGCACTCAAGACCACACGTCTCCTCCCGGCCTGCTGAGAAACAGGCCGCCGTGTAGGCCCTTCGTAACACTTCTTGGCCTGTAGACTCCAAGGCGACACACTGTCCTCTTCCTTGGAAAACTACGGTGCCCCAGCTTGCCAACGCTCACGAAGGCAGTCCGAGACCGTCTCGTGTGCTGGGCCACTTGCATTCAGTGAGGAAAAGCCACCTGCATTGAGGTGAACACTCTGCTCAGCGTTCTTTCCGGGAGCTCACAATTGACGCCTCTCTAGGTTAAGCAGGAAGTCGTAGTGAGGACCAACCTGAGCAAAGAGCACAATTCCTCACGTTATACTGGTAGTCGTCGAAAGAGGAATTGCCAACTACGCCTGGCTAAGGCCTTCCCTGGGTTAAGGAACCAGCCACACTTAGACGCCTTTAAAGGAAAATTTATTCAGCAAAGTTCCCATTGTTTGGCGATGGTCAACCTTTGCAGCGCCAATACTGCAGGGACTTAGGTTTGCTGCTAACAAGGCTAGGTGACCCTGCAGACAGAAACAGGCGTTTCCCTTTGGAAGCTTGGATCCCGGTTTCCTAGGGGCTGCTTCCAAGGCCCTGCTATTGCCCAGCATCTGTCCTCTGCCCCTACGCCTGGGTAGGAAGCCAGTATTTTAGCCTGAGAGGCAGGGCTCTTGCATCTCTGGAGGAGAGCTAATCCTGCAGCCCACGTTCGTCCTGGGAAGCCGCAAGGCGACCCTTGGCCTCAGTGTAGTGTCGAAATTGCCCCCGGACAGGTCTTGCCTGCCGCGGTTTCCGTGAGTTCTCCACCGTTTTCGGGCTTAAATGGAGAGCGAGGAGAGCTGTCGGCTCTCACAGAACTCTGGCCTCCGCACTGTCTGCCATGCAACTGCACTCAAGACCACACGTCTCCTCCCGGCCTGCTGAGAAACAGGCCGCCGTGTAGGCCCTTCGTAACACTTCTTGGCCTGTAGACTCCAAGGCGACACACTGTCCTCTTCCTTGGAGAACTACGGTGCCCCAGCTTGCCAACGCTCACGAAGGCAGTCCGAGCCCGTCTCGTGTGCTGGGCCACTTGCATTCAGTGAGGAAAAGCCACCTGCATTGAGGTGAACACTCTGATCAGCGTTCTTTCCGGGAGCTCACAATTGCCGCCTCTCTAGGTTAAGCAGGAAGTCATAGTGAGGACCAACCTGAGCAAAGAGCACAATTCCTCACGTTACACTGGTAGTCGTCGAAAGAGGAATTGCCAACTACGCCTGGCTAAGGCCTTCCCTGGGTTAAGGAACCAGCCACACTTAGACGCCTTTAAAGGAAAATTTATTCAGCGAAGTTCCCATTGTTTGGCGATGGTCAACCTTTGCAGCGCCAATACTGCAGGGACTTAGGTTTGCTGCTAACAAGGCTAGGTGACCCTGCAGACAGAAGCAGGCGTTTCCCTTTGGAAGCTTGGATCCCGGTTTCCTAGGGGCTGCTTCCAAGGCCCTGCTATTGCCCAGCATCTGTCCTCTGCCCCTACGCCTGGGTAGGAAGCCAGTATTTTAGCCTGAGAGGCAGGGCTCTTGCATCTCTGGAGGAGAGCTAATCCTGCAGCCCACGTTCGTCCTGGGAAACCGCAAGGCAACCCTTGGCCTCAGTGTAGTGTCGAAATTGCCGCCGGACAGGTCTTGCCTGCCGCGGTTTCCGTGAGTTCTCCACCATTTTCGGGCTTAAATGGAGAGCGAGGAGAGCTGTCGGCTCTCACAGAACTCTGGCCTCCGCACTGTCTGCCATGCAACTGCACTCAAGACCACACGTCTCCTCCCGACCTGCTGAGAAACAGGCATCCGCGTAGGCCCTTGTTAACATTTCCTGGCGTGCAGAGTCCAAGGCGACACGCTGTCCTCTTCCTTGGAAACCTACGTTGCCACAGCTTGCCAAACGCTACCGAAGGCAGTCCTAACCAGTCTCGTGTGCTGCGCAACTTTGATTCGGTTACGAAAAGCCACCTGCATTGCGGTGAACACTCTGCTCAGCGTTCTTTCCGGGAGCTCACAATTGCCGCCTCTCTAGGTTAAGCAGGAAGTCGTAGTGAGGACCAACCTGAGCAAAGAGCACAATTCCTCACGTTACACTGGTAGTCGTCGAAAGAGGAATTGCCAACTACGCCTGGCTAAGGCCTTCCCTGGGTTAAGGAACCAGCCACACTTAGACGCCTTTAAAGGAAAATTTATTCAGCGAAGTTCCCATTGTTTGGCGATGGTCAACCTTTGCAGCGCCAATACTGCAGGGACTTAGGTTTGCTGCTAACAAGGCTAGGTGACCCTGCAGACAGAAGCAGGCGTTTCCCTTTGGAAGCTTGGATCCCGGTTTCCTAGGGGCTGCTTCCAAGGCCCTGCTATTGCCCAGCATCTGTCCTCTGCCCCTACGCCTGGGTAGGAAGCCAGTATTTTAGCCTGAGAGGCAGGGCTCTTGCATCTCTGGAGGAGAGCTAATCCTGCAGCCCACGTTCGTCCTGGGAAACCGCAAGGCGACCCTTGGCCTCAGTGTAGTGTCGAAATTGCCGCCGGACAGGTCTTGCCTGCCGCGGTTTCCGTGAGTTCTCCACCGTTTTCGGGCTTAAATGGAGAGCGAGGAGAGCTGTCGGCTCTCACAGAACTCTGGCCTCCGCACTGTCTGCCATGCAACTGCACTCAAGACCACACGTCTCCTCCCGACCTGCTGAGAAACAGGCATCCGCGTAGGCCCTTGTTAACATTTCCTGGCGTGCAGAGTCCAAGGCGACACGCTGTCCTCTTCCTTGGAAACCTACGTTGCCACAGCTTGCCAAACGCTACCGAAGGCAGTCCTAACCAGTCTCGTGTGCTGCGCAACTTTGATTCGGTTACGAAAAGCCACCTGCATTGCGGTGAACACTCTGCTCAGCGTTCTTTCCGGGAGCTCACAGTTGCTCCCTCTCTAGGTTAAGCAAGGTGTCGAGGTGAGGTCCAGACTGAGCCAAGAGCACAATTGCTCACTTTGCAGTGGTAGTCGTCCTAAGAGGCATTGCCTACTACGCCTTGCTAAGGTCTTCGTTCTGTTAGGGAAGTCGCCACACTTAGACGCCTGTAAAGGAGAATTTATTCAGCGAAGTTCCCAGTGTCTTGCGACGGTCTCCCTTCGCAGTGCCAATACAGCAGGGACTTAGCTTTGCTGCTAACTAGGCTAGGTGACCCTGCATACAGAAGCAGGCGTTTCCCTTTGGAAGCTTGGATCCCGGTTTCTCAGGGGCTGCTTGCAAGACCCTGCTATTGCCCAGCATCTGTCCTCTGCCCCTATGCCTGGGTAGGAAGCGAGTATTTTAGCCTGAGAAGCAGGGTTCTTGCATCTCTGGAGGAGAGCTAATCCTGCAGCCCACGTTCGTCCTGGGAAACCGCAAGGCGACCCTTGGCCTCAGAGTAGTGGCGAAATTGCCGCCGGACAGGTCTTGCCTGCCGCGGTTTCCATGAGTTCGCCACCGTTTTCGGGCTTAAGTGGAGAGCGAGGAGAGCTGTCGGCTCTCACAGAACTCTGGCCTCCGCACTGTCTGCCATGCAACTGCACTCAAGACCACACGTCTCCTCCCGGCCTGCTGAGAAACAGGCCGCCGTGTAGGCCCTTCGTAACACTTCTTGGCCTGTAGACTCCAAGGCGACACACTGTCCTCTTCCTTGGAAAACTACGTTGCCCCAGCTTGCCAACGCTCACGAAGGCAGTCCGAGCCCGTCTCGTGTGCTGGGCCACTTGCATTCAGTGAGGAAAAGCCACCTGCATTGAGGTGAACACTCTGCTCAGCGTTCTTTCCGGGAGCTCACAATTGCCGCCTCTCTAGGTTAAGCAGGAAGTCGTAGTGAGGACCAACCTGAGCAAAGAGCACAATTCCTCACGTTATACTGGTAGTCGTCGAAAGAGGAATTGCCAACTACGCCTGGCTAAGGCCTTCCCTGGGTTAAGGAACCAGCCACACTTAGACGCCTTTAAAGGAAAATTTATTCAGCAAAGTTCCCATTGTTTGGCGATGGTCAACCTTTGCAGCGCCAATACTGCAGGGACTTAGGTTTGCTGCTAACAAGGCTAGGTGACCCTGCAGACAAAAACAGGCGTTTCCCTTTGGAAGCTTGGATCCCGGTTTCCTAGGGGCTGCTTCCAAGGCCCTGCTATTGCCCAGCATCTGTCCTCTGCCCCTACGCCTGGGTAGGAAGCCAGTATTTTAGCCTGAGAGGCAGGGCTCTTGCATCTCTGGAGGAGAGCTAATCCTGCAGCCCACGTTCGTCCTGGGAAGCCGCAAGGCGACCCTTGGCCTCAGTGTAGTGTCGAAATTGCCGCCGGACAGGTCTTGCCTGCCGCGGTTTCCGTGAGTTCTCCACCGTTTTCGGGCTTAAATGGAGAGCGAGGAGAGCTGTCGGCTCTCACAGAACTCTGGCCTCCGCACTGTCTGCCATGCAACTGCACTCAAGACCACACGTCTCCTCCCGGCCTGCTGAGAAACAGGCCGCCGTGTAGGCCCTTCGTAACACTTCTTGGCCTGTAGACTCCAAGGCGACACACTGTCCTCTTCCTTGGAGAACTACGGTGCCCCAGCTTGCCAACGCTCACGAAGGCAGTCCGAGCCCGTCTCGTGTGCTGGGCCACTTGCATTCAGTGAGGAAAAGCCACCTGCATTGAGGTGAACACTCTGCTCAGCGTTCTTTCCGGGAGCTCACAATTGCCGCCTCTCTAGGTTAAGCAGGAAGTCGTAGTGAGGACCAACCTGAGCAAAGAGCACAATTCCTCACGTTACACTGGTAGTCGTCGAAAGAGGAATTGCCAACTACGCCTGGCTAAGGCCTTCCCTGGGTTAAGGAACCAGCCACACTTAGACGCCTTTAAAGGAAAATTTATTCAGCGAAGTTCCCATTGTTTGGCGATGGTCAACCTTTGCAGCGCCAATACTGCAGGGACTTAGGTTTGCTGCTAACAAGGCTAGGTGACCCTGCAGACAGAAGCAGGCGTTTCCCTTTGGAAGCTTGGATCCCGGTTTCCTAGGGGCTGCTTCCAAGGCCCTGCTATTGCCCAGCATCTGTCCTCTGCCCCTACGCCTGGGTAGGAAGCCAGTATTTTAGCCTGAGAGGCAGGGCTCTTGCATCTCTGGAGGAGAGCTAATCCTGCAGCCCACGTTCGTCCTGGGAAACCGCAAGGCGACCCTTGGCCTCAGTGTAGTGGCGAAATTGCCGGCGGACACGTCTTGCCTGCCGCGGTTTCCGTGAGTTCTCCACCGTTTTCGGGCTTAAATGGAGAGCGAGGAGAGCTGTCGGCTCTCACAGAACTCTGGCCTCCGCACTGTCTGCCATGCAACTGCACTCAAGACCACACGTCTCCTCCCGACCTGCTGAGAAACAGGCATCCGCGTAGGCCCTTGTTAACATTTCCTGGCGTGCAGAGTCCAAGGCGACACGCTGTCCTCTTCCTTGGAAACCTACGTTGCCACAGCTTGCCAAACGCTACCGAAGGCAGTCCTAACCAGTCTCGTGTGCTGCGCAACTTTGATTCGGTTACGAAAAGCCACCTGCATTGCGGTGAACACTCTGCTCAGCGTTCTTTCCGGGAGCTCACAGTTGCTCCCTCTCTAGGTTAAGCAAGGTGTCGAGGTGAGGTCCAGACTGAGCCAAGAGCACAATTGCTCACTTTGCAGTGGTAGTCGTCCTAAGAGGCATTGCCTACTACGCCTTGCTAAGGTCTTCGTTCTGTTAGGGAAGTCGCCACACTTAGACGCCTGTAAAGGAGAATTTATTCAGCGAAGTTCCCAGTGTCTTGCGACGGTCTCCCTTCGCAGTGCCAATACAGCAGGGACTTAGCTTTGCTGCTAACTAGGCTAGGTGACCCTGCATACAGAAGCAGGCGTTTCCCTTTGGAAGCTTGGATCCCGGTTTCTCAGGGGCTGCTTGCAAGACCCTGCTATTGCCCAGCATCTGTCCTCTGCCCCTACGCCTGGGTAGGAAGCGAGTATTTTAGCCTGAGAAGCAGGGCTCTTGCAACTCTGGAGGAGAGCTAATCCTGCAGCCCACGTTCATCCTGGGAAACCGCAAGGCGACCCTTGGCCTCAGAGTAGTGGCGAAATTGCCGCCGGACAGGTCTTGCCTGCCGCGGTTTCCATGAGTTCGCCACCGTTTTCGGGCTTAAGTGGAGAGCGAGGAGAGCTGTCGGCTCTCACAGAACTCTGGCCTCCGCACTGTCTGCCATGCAACTGCACTCAAGACCACACGTCTCCTCCCGGCCTGCTGAGAAACAGGCCGCCGTGTAGGCCCTTCGTAACACTTCTTGGCCTGTAGACTCCAAGGCGACACACTGTCCTCTTCCTTGGAAAACTACGGTGCCGCAGCTTGCCAGCGCTCACGAAGGCAGTCCGAGCCCGTCTCGTGTGCTGGGCCACTTGCATTCAGTGAGGAAAAGCCACCTGCATTGAGGTGAACACTCTGCTCAGCGTTCTTTCCGGGAGCTCACAATTGCCACCTCTCTAGGTTAAGCAGGAAGTCGTAGTGAGGACCAACCTGAGCAAAGAGCACAATTCCTCACGTTATACTGGTAGTCGTCGAATGAGGAATTGCCAACTACGCCTGGCTAAGGCCTTCCCTGGGTTAAGGAACCAGCCACACTTAGACGCCTTTAAAGGAAAATTTATTCAGCAAAGTTCCCATTGTTTGGCGATGGTCAACCTTTGCAGCGCCAATACTGCAGGGACTTAGGTTTGCTGCTAACAAGGCTAGGTGACCCTGCAGACAGAAGCAGGCGTTTCCCTTTGGAAGCTTGGATCCCGGTTTCCTAGGGGCTGCTTCCAAGGCCCTGCTATTGCCCAGCATCTGTCCTCTGCCCCTACGCCTGGGTAGGAAGCCAGTATTTTAGCCTGAGAGGCAGGGCTCTTGCATCTCTGGAGGAGAGCTAATCCTGCAGCCCACGTTCGTCCTGGGAAGCCGCAAGGCGACCCTTGGCCTCAGTGTAGTGTCGAAATTGCCGCCGGACAGGTCTTGCCTGCCGCGGTTTCCGTGAGTTCTCCACCGTTTTCGGGCTTAAATGGAGAGCGAGGAGAGCTGTCGGCTCTCACAGAACTCTGGCCTCCGCACTGTCTGCCATGCAACTGCACTCAAGACCACACGTCTCCTCCCGGCCTGCTGAGAAACAGGCCGCCGTGTAGGCCCTTCGTAACACTTCTTGGCCTGTAGACTCCAAGGTGACACACTGTCCTCTTCCTTGGAAAACTACGGTGCCCCAGCTTGCCAACGCTCACGAAGGCAGTCCGAGCCCGTCTCGTGTGCTGCACAACTTTGATTCGGTTACGAAAAGCCACCTGCATTGCGGTGAACACTCTGCTCAGCGTTCTTTCCGGGAGCTCACAGTTGCTCCCTCTCTAGGTTAAGCAAGGTGTCGAGGTGAGGTCCAGACTGAGCCAAGAGCACAATTGCTCACTTTGCAGTGGTAGTCGTCCTAAGAGGCATTGCCTACTACGCCTTGCTAAGGTCTTCGTTCTGTTAGGGAAGTCGCCACACTTAGACGCCTGTAAAGGAGAATTTATTCAGCGAAGTTCCCAGTGTCTTGCGACGGTCTCCCTTTGCAGTGCCAATACAGCAGGGACTTAGCTTTGCTGCTAACTAGGCTAGGTGACCCTGCATACAGAAGCAGGCGTTTCCCTTTGGAAGCTTGGATCCCGGTTTCTCAGGGGCTGCTTGCAAGACCCTGCTATTGCCCAGCATCTGTCCTGTGCCCCTACGCCTGGGTAGGAAGCGAGTATTTTAGCCTGAGAAGCAGGGCTCTTGCAACTCTGGAGGAGAGCTAATCCTGCAGCCCACGTTCGTCCTGGGAAACCGCAAGGCGACCCTTGGCCTCAGAGTAGTGGCGAAATTGCCGCCGGACAGGTCTTGCCTGCCGCGGTTTCCGTGAGTTCTCCACCGTTTTTGGGCTTAAATGGAGAGCGAGGAGAGCTGTCGGCTCTCACAGAACTCTGGCCTCCGCACTGTCTGCCATGCAACTGCACTCAAGACCACACGTCTCCTCCCGACCTGCTGAGAAACAGGCATCCGCGTAGGCCCTTGTTAACATTTCCTGGCGTGCAGAGTCCAAGGCGACACGCTGTCCTCTTCCTTGGAAACCTACGTTGCCACAGCTTGCCAAACACTACCGAAGGCAGTCCTAACCAGTCTCGTGTGCTGCGCAACTTTGATTCGGTTACGAAAAGCCACCTGCATTGCGGTGAACACTCTGCTCAGCGTTCTTTCCGGGAGCTCACAATTGCCGCCTCTCTAGGTTAAGCAGGAAGTCGTAGTGAGGACCAACCTGAGCAAAGAGCACAATTCCTCACGTTACACTGGTAGTCGTCGAAAGAGGAATTGCCAACTACGCCTGGCTAAGGCCTTCCCTGGGTTAAGGAACCAGCCACACTTAGACGCCTTTAAAGGAAAATTTATTCAGCGAAGTTCCCATTGTTTGGCGATGGTCAACCTTTGCAGCACCAATACTGCAGGGACTTAGGTTTGCTGCTAACAAGGCTAGGTGACCCTGCAGACAGAAGCAGGCGTTTCCCTTTGGAAGCTTGGATCCCGGTTTCCTAGGGGCTGCTTCCAAGGCCCTGCTATTGCCCAGCATCTGTCCTCTGCCCCTACGCCTGGGTAGGAAGCCAGTATTTTAGCCTGAGAGGCAGGGCTCTTGCATCTCTGGAGGAGAGCTAATCCTGCAGCCCACGTTCGTCCTGGGAAACCGCAAGGCGACCCTTGGCCTCAGTGTAGTGTCGAAATTGCCGCCGGACAGGTCTTGCCTGCCGCGGTTTCCGTGAGTTCTCCACCGTTTTCGGGCTTAAATGGAGAGCGAGGAGAGCTGTCGGCTCTCACAGAACTCTGGCCTCCGCACTGTCTGCCATGCAACTGCACTCAAGACCACACGTCTCCTCCCGACCTGCTGAGAAACAGGCATCCGCGTAGGCCCTTGTTAACATTTCCTGGCGTGCAGAGTCCAAGGCGACACGCTGTCCTCTTCCTTGGAAACCTACGTTGCCACAGCTTGCCAAACGCTACCGAAGGCAGTCCTAACCAGTCTCGTGTGCTGCGCAACTTTGATTCGGTTACGAAAAGCCACCTGCATTGCGGTGAACACTCTGCTCAGCGTTCTTTCCGGGAGCTCACAATTGCCGCCTCTCTAGGTTAAGCAGGAAGTCGTAGTGAGGACCAACCTGAGCAAAGAGCACAATTCCTCACGTTACACTGGTAGTCGTCGAAAGAGGAATTGCCAACTACGCCTGGCTAAGGCCTTCCCTGGGTTAAGGAACCAGCCACACTTAGACGCCTTTAAAGGAAAATTTATTCAGCGAAGTTCCCATTGTTTGGCGATGGTCAACCTTTGCAGCGCCAATACTGCAGGGACTTAGGTTTGCTGCTAACAAGGCTAGGTGACCCTGCAGACAGAAGCAGGCGTTTCCCTTTGGAAGCTTGGATCCCGGTTTCCTAGGGGCTGCTTCCAAGGCCCTGCTATTGCCCAGCATCTGTCCTCTGCCCCTACGCCTGGGTAGGAAGCCAGTATTTTAGCCTGAGAGGCAGGGCTCTTGCATCTCTGGAGGAGAGCTAATCCTGCAGCCCACGTTCGTCCTGGGAAACCGCAAGGCGACCCTTGGCCTCAGTGTAGTGGCGAAATTGCCGCCGGACAGGTCTTGCCTGCCGCGGTTTCCGTGAGTTCTCCACCGTTTTCGGGCTTAACTGGAGAGCGAGGAGAGCTGTCGGCTCTCACAGAACTCTGGCCTCCGCACTGTCTGCCATGCAACTGCACTCAAGACCACACGTCTCCTCCCGACCTGCTGAGAAACAGGCATCCGCGTAGGCCCTTGTTAACATTTCCTGGCGTGCAGAGTCCAAGGCGACACGCTGTCCTCTTCCTTGGAAACCTACGTTGCCACAGCTTGCCAAACGCTACCGAAGGCAGTCCTAACCAGTCTCGTGTGCTGCGCAACTTTGATTCGGTTACGAAAAGCCACCTGCATTGCGGTGAACACTCTGCTCAGCGTTCTTTCCGGGAGCTCACAGTTGCTCCCTCTCTAGGTTAAGCAAGGTGTCGAGGTGAGGTCCAGACTGAGCCAAGAGCACAATTGCTCACTTTGCAGTGGTAGTCGTCCTAAGAGGCATTGCCTACTACGCCTTGCTAAGGTCTTCGTTCTGTTAGGGAAGTCGCCACACTTAGACGCCTGTAAAGGAGAATTTATTCAGCGAAGTTCCCAGTGTCTTGCGACGGTCTCCCTTCGCAGTGCCAATACAGCAGGGACTTAGCTTTGCTGCTAACTAGGCTAGGTGACCCTGCATACAGAAGCAGGCGTTTCCCTTTGGAAGCTTGGATCCCGGTTTCTCAGGGGCTGCTTGCAAGACCCTGCTATTGCCCAGCATCTGTCCTCTGCCCCTACGCCTGGGTAGGAAGCGAGTATTTTAGCCTGAGAAGCAGGGCTCTTGCAACTCTGGAGGAGAGCTAATCCTGCAGCCCACGTTCGTCCTGGGAAACCGCAAGGCGACCCTTGGCCTCAGAGTAGTGGCGAAATTGCCGCCGGACAGGTCTTGCCTGCCGCGGTTTCCATGAGTTCGCCACCGTTTTCGGGCTTAAGTGGAGAGCGAGGAGAGCTGTCGGCTCTCACAGAACTCTGGCCTCCGCACTGTCTGCCATGCAACTGCACTCAAGACCACACGTCTCCTCCCGGCCTGCTGAGAAACAGGCCGCCGTGTAGGCCCTTCGTAACACTTCTTGGCCTGTAGACTCCAAGGCGACACACTGTCCTCTTCCTTGGAAAACTACGGTGCCCCAGCTTGCCAACGCTCACGAAGGCAGTCCGAGCCCGTCTCGTGTGCTGGGCCACTTGCATTCAGTGAGGAAAAGCCACCTGCATTGAGGTGAACACTCTGCTCAGCGTTCTTTCCGGGAGCTCACAATTGCCACCTCTCTAGGTTAAGCAGGAAGTCGTAGTGAGGACCAACCTGAGCAAAGAGCACAATTCCTCACGTTATACTGGTAGTCGTCGAATGAGGAATTGCCAACTACGCCTGGCTAAGGCCTTCCCTGGGTTAAGGAACCAGCCACACTTAGACGCCTTTAAAGGAAAATTTATTCAGCAAAGTTCCCATTGTTTGGCGATGGTCAACCTTTGCAGCGCCAATACTGCAGGGACTTAGGTTTGCTGCTAACAAGGCTAGGTGACCCTGCAGACAGAAGCAGGCATTTCCCTTTGGAAGCTTGGATCCCGGTTTCCTAGGGGCTGCTTCCAAGGCCCTGCTATTGCCCAGCATCTGTCCTCTGCCCCTACGCCTGGGTAGGAAGCCAGTATTTTAGCCTGAGAGGCAGGGCTCTTGCATCTCTGGAGGAGAGCTAATCCTGCAGCCCACGTTCGTCCTGGGAAGCCGCAAGGCGACCCTTGGCCTCAGTGTAGTGTCGAAATTGCCGCCGGACAGGTCTTGCCTGCCGCGGTTTCCGTGAGTTCTCCACCGTTTTCGGGCTTAAATGGAGAGCGAGGAGAGCTGTCGGCTCTCACAGAACTCTGGCCTCCGCACTGTCTGCCATGCAACTGCACTCAAGACCACACGTCTCCTCCCGGCCTGCTGAGAAACAGGCCGCCGTGTAGGCCCTTCGTAACACTTCTTGGCCTGTAGACTCCAAGGCGACACACTGTCCTCTTCCTTGGAGAACTACGGTGCCCCAGCTTGCCAACGCTCACGAAGGCAGTCCGAGCCCGTCTCGTGTGCTGGGCCACTTGCATTCAGTGAGGAAAAGCCACCTGCATTGAGGTGAACACTCTGCTCAGCATTCTTTCCGGGAGCTCACAATTGCCGCCTGTCTAGGTTAAGCAGGAAGTCGTAGTGAGGACCAACCTGAGCAAAGAGCACAATTCCTCACGTTACACTGGTAGTCGTCGAAAGAGGAATTGCCAACTACGCCTGGCTAAGGCCTTCCCTGGGTTAAGGAACCAGCCACACTTAGACGCCTTTAAAGGAAAATTTATTCAGTGAAGTTCCCATTGTTTGGCGATGGTCAACCTTTGCAGCGCCAATACTGCAGGGACTTAGGTTTGCTGCTAACAAGGCTAGGTGACCCTGCAGACAGAAGCAGGCGTTTCCCTTTGGAAGCTTGGATCCCGGTTTCCTAGGGGCTGCTTCCAAGGCCCTGCTATTGCCCAGCATCTGTCCTCTGCCCCTACGCCTGGGTAGGAAGCCAGTATTTTAGCCTGAGAGGCAGGGCTCTTGCATCTCTGGAGGAGAGCTAATCCTGCAGCCCACGTTCGTCCTGGGAAACCGCAAGGCGACCCTTGGCCTCAGTGTAGTGTCGAAATTGCCGCCGGACAGGTCTTGCCTGCCGCGGTTTCCGTGAGTTCTCCACCGTTTTCGGGCTTAAATGGAGAGCGAGGAGAGCTGTCGGCTCTCACAGAACTCTGGCCTCCGCACTGTCTGCCATGCAACTGCACTCAAGACCACACGTCTCCTCCCGACCTGCTGAGAAACAGGCATCCGCGTAGGCCCTTGTTAACATTTCCTGTCGTGCAGAGTCCAAGGCGACACGCTGTCCTCTTCCTTGGAAACCTACGTTGCCACAGCTTGCCAAACGCTACCGAAGGCAGTCGTAACCAGTCTCGTGTGCTGCGCAACTTTGATTCGGTTACGAAAAGCCACCTGCATTGCGGTGAACACTCTGCTCAGCGTTCTTTCCGGGAGCTCACAGTTGCTCCCTCTCTAGGTTAAGCAAGGTGTCGAGGTGAGGTCCAGACTGAGCCAAGAGCACAATTGCTCACTTTGCAGTGGTAGTCGTCCTAAGAGGCATTGCCTACTACGCCTTGCTAAGGTCTTCGTTCTGTTAGGGAAGTCGCCACACTTAGACGCCTGTAAAGGAGAATTTATTCAGCGAAGTTCCCAGTGTCTTGCGACGGTCTCCCTTCGCAGTGCCAATACAGCAGGGACTTAGCTTTGCTGCTAACTAGGCTAGGTGACCCTGCATACAGAAGCAGGCGTTTCCCTTTGGAAGCTTGGATCCCGGTTTCTCAGGGGCTGCTTGCAAGACCCTGCTATTGCCCAGCATCTGTCCTCTGCCCCTACGCCTGGGTAGGAAGCGAGTATTTTAGCCTGAGAAGCAGGGCTCTTGCAACTCTGGAGGAGAGCTAATCCTGCAGCCCACGTTCGTCCTGGGAAACCGCAAGGCGACCCTTGGCCTCAGAGTAGTGGCGAAATTGCCGCCGGACAGGTCTTGCCTGCCGCGGTTTCCATGAGTTCGCCACCGTTTTCGGGCTTAAGTGGAGAGCGAGGAGAGCTGTCGGCTCTCACAGAACTCTGGCCTCCGCACTGTCTGCCATGCAACTGCACTCAAGACCACACGTCTCCTCCCGGCCTGCTGAGAAACAGGCCGCCGTGTAGGCCCTTCGTAACACTTCTTGGCCTGTAGACTCCAAGGCGACACACTGTCCTCTTCCTTGGAAAACTACGGTGCCGCAGCTTGCCAACGCTCACGAAGGCAGTCCGAGCCCGTCTCGTGTGCTGGGCCACTTGCATTCAGTGAGGAAAAGCCACCTGCATTGAGGTGAACACTCTGCTCAGCGTTCTTTCCGGGAGCTCACAATTGCCACCTCTCTAGGTTAAGCAGGAAGTCGTAGTGAGGACCAACCTGAGCAAAGAGCACAATTCCTCACGTTATACTGGTAGTCGTCGAATGAGGAATTGCCAACTACGCCTGGCTAAGGCCTTCCCTGGGTTAAGGAACCAGCCACACTTAGACGCCTTTAAAGGAAAATTTATTCAGCAAAGTTCCCATTGTTTGGCGATGGTCAACCTTTGCAGCGCCAATACTGCAGGGACTTAGGTTTGCTGCTAACAAGGCTAGGTGACCCTGCAGACAGAAGCAGGCGTTTCCCTTTGGAAGCTTGGATCCCGGTTTCCTAGGGGCTGCTTCCAAGGCCCTGCTATTGCCCAGCATCTGTCCTCTGCCCCTACGCCTGGGTAGGAAGCCAGTATTTTAGCCTGAGAGGCAGGGCTCTTGCATCTCTGGAGGAGAGCTAATCCTGCAGCCCACGTTCGTCCTGGGAAGCCGCAAGGCGACCCTTGGCCTCAGTGTAGTGTCGAAATTGCCGCCGGACAGGTCTTGCCTGCCGCGGTTTCCGTGAGTTCTCCACCGTTTTCGGGCTTAAATGGAGAGCGAGGAGAGCTGTCGGCTCTCACAGAACTCTGGCCTCCGCACTGTCTGCCATGCAACTGCACTCAAGACCACACGTCTCCTCCCGGCCTGCTGAGAAACAGGCCGGCGTGTAGGCCCTTCGTAACACTTCTTGGCCTGTAGACTCCAAGGTGACACACTGTCCTCTTCCTTGGAAAACTACGGTGCCCCAGCTTGCCAACGCTCACGAAGGCAGTCCGAGCCCGTCTCGTGTGCTGCACAACTTTGATTCGGTTACGAAAAGCCACCTGCATTGCGGTGAACACTCTGCTCAGCGTTCTTTCCGGGAGCTCACAGTTGCTCCCTCTCTAGGTTAAGCAAGGTGTCGAGGTGAGGTCCAGACTGAGCCAAGAGCACAATTGCTCACTTTGCAGTGGTAGTCGTCCTAAGAGGCATTGCCTACTACGCCTTGCTAAGGTCTTCGTTCTGTTAGGGAAGTCGCCACACTTAGACGCCTGTAAAGGAGAATTTATTCAGCGAAGTTCCCAGTGTCTTGCGACGGTCTCCTTTCGCAGTGCCAATACAGCAGGGACTTAGCTTTGCTGCTAACTAGGCTAGGTGACCCTGCATACAGAAGCAGGCGTTTCCCTTTGGAAGCTTGGATCCCGGTTTCTCAGGGGCTGCTTGCAAGACCCTGCTATTGCCCAGCATCTGTCCTCTGCCCCTACGCCTGGGTAGGAAGCGAGTATTTTAGCCTGAGAAGCAGGGCTCTTGCAACTCTGGAGGAGAGCTAATCCTGCAGCCCACGTTCGTCCTGGGAAACCGCAAGGCGACCCTTGGCCTCAGAGTAGTGGCGAAATTGCCGCCGGACAGGTCTTGCCTGCCGCGGTTTCCATGAGTTGGCCACCGTTTTCGGGCTTAAGTGGAGAGCGAGGAGAGCTGTCGGCTCTCACAGAACTCTGGCCTCCGCACTGTCTGCCATGCAACTGCACTCAAGACCACACGTCTCCTCCCGGCCTGCTGAGAAACAGGCCGCCGTGTAGGCCCTTCGTAACACTTCTTGGCCTGTAGACTCCAAGGCGACACACTGTCCTCTTCCTTGGAAAACTACGGTGCCCCAGCTTGCCAACGCTCACGAAGGCAGTCCGAGCCCGTCTCGTGTGCTGGGCCACTTGCATTCAGTGAGGAAAAGCCACCTGCATTGAGGTGAACACTCTGCTCAGCGTTCTTTCCGGGAGCTCACAATTGCCGCCTCTCTAGGTTAAGCAGGAAGTCGTAGTGAGGACCAACCTGAGCAAAGAGCACAATTCCTCACGTTACACTGGTAGTCGTCGAAAGAGGAATTGCCAACTACGCCTGGCTAAGGCCTTCCCTGGGTTAAGGAACCAGCCACACTTAGACGCCTTTAAAGGAAAATTTATTCAGCGAAGTTCCCATTGTTTGGCGATGGTCAACCTTTGCAGCGCCAATACTGCAGGGACTTAGGTTTGCTGCTAACAAGGCTAGGTGACCCTGCAGACAGAAGCAGGCGTTTCCCTTTGGAAGCTTGGATCCCGGTTTCCTAGGGGCTGCTTCCAAGGCCCTGCTATTGCCCAGCATCTGTCCTCTGCCCCTACGCCTGGGTAGGAAGCCAGTATTTTAGCCTGAGAGGCAGGGCTCTTGCATCTCTGGAGGAGAGCTAATCCTGCAGCCCACGTTCGTCCTGGGAAACCGCAAGGCGACCCTTGGCCTCAGTGTAGTGGAGAAATTGCCGCCAGACAGGTCTTGCCTGCCTCGGTTTCCGTGAGTTCTCCACCGTTTTCGGGCTTAAATGGAGAGCGAGGAGAGCTGTCGGCTCTCACAGAACTCTGGCCTCCGCACTGTCTGCCATGCAACTGCACTCAAGACCACACGTCTCCTCCCGACCTGCTGAGAAACAGGCATCCGCGTAGGCCCTTGTTAACATTTCCTGGCGTGCAGAGTCCAAGGCGACACGCTGTCCTCTTCCTTGGAAACCTACGTTGCCACAGCTTGCCAAACGCTACCGAAGGCAGTCCTAACCAGTCTCGTGTGCTGCGCAACTTTGATTCGGTTACGAAAAGCCACCTGCATTGCGGTGAACACTCTGCTCAGCGTTCTTTCCGGGAGCTCACAATTGCCGCCTCTCTAGGTTAAGCAGGAAGTCGTAGTGAGGACCAACCTGAGCAAAGAGCACAATTCCTCACGTTACACTGGTAGTCGTCGAAAGAGGAATTGCCAACTACGCCTGGCTAAGGCCTTCCCTGGGTTAAGGAACCAGCCACACTTAGACGCCTTTAAAGGAAAATTTATTCAGCGAAGTTCCCATTGTTTGGCGATGGTCAACCTTTGCAGCGCCAATACTGCAGGGACTTAGGTTTGCTGCTAACAAGGCTAGGTGACCCTGCAGACAGAAGCAGGCGTTTCCCTTTGGAAGCTTGGATCCCGGTTTCCTAGGGGCTGCTTCCAAGGCCCTGCTATTGCCCAGCATCTGTCCTCTGCCCCTACGCCTGGGTAGGAAGCCAGTATTTTAGCCTGAGAGGCAGGGCTCTTGCATCTCTGGAGGAGAGCTAATCCTGCAGCCCACGTTCGTCCTGGGAAACCGCAAGGCGACCCTTGGCCTCAGTGTAGTGTCGAAATTGCCGCCGGACAGGTCTTGCCTGCCGCGGTTTCCGTGAGTTCTCCACCGTTTTCGGGCTTAAATGGAGAGTGAGGAGAGCTGTCGGCTCTCACAGAACTCTGGCCTCCGCACTGTCTGCCATGCAACTGCACTCAAGACCACACGTCTCCTCCCGACCTGCTGAGAAACAGGCATCCGCGTAGGCCCTTGTTAACATTTCCTGGCGTGCAGAGTCCAAGGCGACACGCTGTCCTCTTCCTTGGAAACCTACGTTGCCACAGCTTGCCAAACGCTACCGAAGGCAGTCCTAACCAGTCTCGTGTGCTGCGCAACTTTGATTCGGTTACGAAAAGCCACCTGCATTGCGGTGAACACTCTGCTCAGCGTTCTTTCCGGGAGCTCACAGTTGCCGCCTCTCTAGGTTAAGCAGGAAGTCGTAGTGAGGACCAACCTGAGCAAAGAGCACAATTCCTCACGTTACACTGGTAGTCGTCGAAAGAGGAATTGCCAACTACGCCTGGCTAAGGCCTTCCCTGGGTTAAGGAACCAGCCACACTTAGACGCCTTTAAAGGAAAATTTATTCAGCGAAGTTCCCATTGTTTGGCGATGGTCAACCTTTGCAGCGCCAATACTGCAGGGACTTAGGTTTGCTGCTAACAAGGCTAGGTGACCCTGCAGACAGAAGCAGGCGTTTCCCTTTGGAAGCTTGGATCCCGGTTTCCTAGGGGCTGCTTCCAAGGCCCTGCTATTGCCCAGCATCTGTCCTCTGCCCCTACGCCTGGGTAGGAAGCCAGTATTTTAGCCTGAGAGGCAGGGCTCTTGCATCTCTGGAGGAGAGCTAATCCTGCAGCCCACGTTCGTCCTGGGAAACCGCAAGGCGACCCTTGGCCTCAGTGTAGTGTCGAAATTGCCGCCGGACAGGTCTTGCCTGCCGCGGTTTCCGTGAGTTCTCCACCGTTTTCGGGCTTAAATGGGGAGCGAGGAGAGCTGTCGGCTCTCACAGAACTCTGGCCTCCGCACTGTCTGCCATGCAACTGCACTCAAGACCACACGTCTCCTCCCGACCTGCTGAGAAACAGGCATCCGCGTAAGCCCTTGTTAACATTTCCTGTCGTGCAGAGTCCAAGGCGACACGCTGTCCTCTTCCTTGGAAACCTACGTTGCCACAGCTTGCCAAACGCTACCGAAGGCAGTCCTAACCAGTCTCGTGGGCTGCGCAACTTTGATTCGGTTACGAAAAGCCACCTGCATTGCGGTGAACACTCTGCTCAGCGTTCTTTCCGGGAGCTCACAGTTGCTCCCTCTCTAGGTTAAGCAAGGTGTCGAGGTGAGGTCCAGACTGAGCCAAGAGCACAATTGCTCACTTTGCAGTGGTAGTCGTCCTAAGAGGCATTGCCTACTACGCCTTGCTAAGGTCTTCGTTCTGTTAGGGAAGTCGCCACACTTAGACGCCTGTAAAGGAGAATTTATTCAGCGAAGTTCCCAGTGTCTTGCGACGGTCTCCCTTCGCAGTGCCAATACAGCAGGGACTTAGCTTTGCTGCTAACTAGGCTAGGTGACCCTGCATACAGAAGCAGGCGTTTCCCTTTGGAAGCTTGGATCCCGGTTTCTCAGGGGCTGCTTGCAAGACCCTGCTATTGCCCAGCATCTGTCCTCTGCCCCTACGCCTGGGTAGGAAGCGAGTATTTTAGCCTGAGAAGCAGGGCTCTTGCAACTCTGGAGGAGAGCTAATCCTGCAGCCCACGTTCGTCCTGGGAAACCGCAAGGCGACCCTTGGCCTCAGAGTAGTGGCGAAATTGCCGCCGGACAGGTCTTGCCTGCCGCGGTTTCCATGAGTTGGCCACCGTTTTCGGGCTTAAGTGGAGAGCGAGGAGAGCTGTCGGCTCTCACAGAACTCTGGCCTCCGCACTGTCTGCCATGCAACTGCACTCAAGACCACACGTCTCCTCCCGGCCTGCTGAGAAACAGGCCGCCGTGTAGGCCCTTCGTAACACTTCTTGGCCTGTAGACTCCAAGGCGACACACTGTCCTCTTCCTTGGAAAACTACGGTGCCCCAGCTTGCCAACGCTCACGAAGGCAGTCCGAGCCCGTCTCGTGTGCTGGGCCACTTGCATTCAGTGAGGAAAAGCCACCTGCATTGAGGTGAACACTCTGCTCAGCGTTCTTTCCGGGAGCTCACAATTGCCGCCTCTCTAGGTTAAGCAGGAAGTCGTAGTGAGGACCAACCTGAGCAAAGAGCACAATTCCTCACGTTACACTGGTAGTCGTCGAAAGAGGAATTGCCAACTACGCCTGGCTAAGGCCTTCCCTGGGTTAAGGAACCAGCCACACTTAGACGCCTTTAAAGGAAAATTTATTCAGCGAAGTTCCCATTGTTTGGCGATGGTCAACCTTTGCAGCGCCAATACTGCAGGGACTTAGGTTTGCTGCTAACAAGGCTAGGTGACCCTGCAGACAGAAGCAGGCGTTTCCCTTTGGAAGCTTGGATCCCGGTTTCCTAGGGGCTGCTTCCAAGGCCCTGCTATTGCCCAGCATCTGTCCTCTGCCCCTACGCCTGGGTAGGAAGCCAGTATTTTAGCCTGAGAGGCAGGGCTCTTGCATCTCTGGAGGAGAGCTAATCCTGCAGCCCACGTTCGTCCTGGGAAACCGCAAGGCGACCCTTGGCCTCAGTGTAGTGTCGAAATTGCCACCGGACAGGTCTTGCCTGCCGCGGTTTCCGTGAGTTCTCCACCGTTTTCGGGCTTAAATGGAGAGCGAGGAGAGCTGTCGGCTCTCACAGAACTCTGGCCTCCGCACTGTCTGCCATGCAACTGCACTCAAGACCACACGTCTCCTCCCGACCTGCTGAGAAACAGGCATCCGCGTAGGCCCTTGTTAACATTTCCTGGCGTGCAGAGTCCAAGGCGACACGCTGTCCTCTTCCTTGGAAACCTACGTTGCCACAGCTTGCCAAACGCTACCGAAGGCAGTCGTAACCAGTCTCGTGTGCTGCGCAACTTTGATTCGGTTACGAAAAGCCACCTGCATTGCGGTGAACACTCTGCTCAGCGTTCTTTCCGGGAGCTCACAGTTGCTCCCTCTCTAGGTTAAGCAAGGTGTCGAGGTGAGGTCCAGACTGAGCCAAGAGCACAATTGCTCACTTTGCAGTGGTAGTCGTCCTAAGAGGCATTGCCTACTACGCCTTGCTAAGGTCTTCGTTCTGTTAGGGAAGTCGCCACACTTAGACGCCTGTAAAGGAGAATTTATTCAGCGAAGTTCCCAGTGTCTTGCGACGGTCTCCCTTCGCAGTGCCAATACAGCAGGGACTTAGCTTTGCTGCTAACTAGGCTAGGTGACCCTGCATACAGAAGCAGGCGTTTCCCTTTGGAAGCTTGGATCCCGGTTTCTCAGGGGCTGCTTGCAAGACCCTGCTATTGCCCAGCATCTGTCCTCGGCCCCTACGCCTGGGTAGGAAGCGAGTATTTTAGCCTGAGAAGCAGGGCTCTTGCAACTCTGGAGGAGAGCTAATCCTGCAGCCCACGTTCGTCCTGGGAAACCGCAAGGCGACCCTTGGCCTCAGAGTAGTGGCGAAATTGCCGCCGGACAGGTCTTGCCTGCCGCGGTTTCCATGAGTTGGCCACCGTTTTCGGGCTTAAGTGGAGAGCGAGGAGAGCTGTCGGCTCTCACAGAACTCTGGCCTCCGCACTGTCTGCCATGCAACTGCACTCAAGACCACACGTCTCCTCCCGGCCTGCTGAGAAACAGGCCGCCGTGTAGGCCCTTCGTAACACTTCTTGGCCTGTAGACTCCAAGGCGACACACTGTCCTCTTCCTTGGAAAACTACGGTGCCCCAGCTTGCCAACGCTCACGAAGGCAGTCCGAGCCCATCTCGTGTGCTGGGCCACTTGCATTCAGTGAGGAAAAGCCACCTGCATTGAGGTGAACACTCTGCTCAGCGTTCTTTCCGGGAGCTCACAATTGCCGCCTCTCTAGGTTAAGCAGGAAGTCGTAGTGAGGACCAACCTGAGCAAAGAGCACAATTCCTCACGTTACACTGGTAGTCGTCGAAAGAGGAATTGCCAACTACGCCTGGCTAAGGCCTTCCCTGGGTTAAGGAACCAGCCACACTTAGACGCCTTTAAAGGAAAATTTATTCAGCGAAGTTCCCATTGTTTGGCGATGGTCAACCTTTGCAGCGCCAATACTGCAGGGACTTAGGTTTGCTGCTAACAAGGCTAGGTGACCCTGCAGACAGAAGCAGGCGTTTCCCTTTGGAAGCTTGGATCCCGGTTTCCTAGGGGCTGCTTCCAAGGCCCTGCTATTGCCCAGCATCTGTCCTCTGCCCCTACGCCTGGGTAGGAAGCCAGTATTTTAGCCTGAGAGGCAGGGCTCTTGCATCTCTGGAGGAGAGCTAATCCTGCAGCCCACGTTCGTCCTGGGAAACCGCAAGGCGACCCTTGGCCTCAGTGTAGTGTCGAAATTGCCGCCGGACAGGTCTTGCCTTCCACGGTTTCCGTGAGTTCTCCACCGTTTTCGGGCTTAAATGGAGAGCGAGGAGAGCTGTCGGCTCTCACAGAACTCTGGCCTCCGCACTGTCTGCCATGCAACTGCACTCAAGACCACACGTCTCCTCCCGACCTGCTGAGAAACAGGCATCCGCGTAGGCCCTTGTTAACATTTCCTGGCGTGCAGAGTCCAAGGCAACACGCTGTCCTCTTCCTTGGAAACCTACGTTGCCACAGCTTGCCAAACGCTACCGAAGGCAGTCCTAACCAGTCTCGTGTGCTGCACAACTTTGATTCGGTTACGAAAAGCCACCTGCATTGCGGTGAACACTCTGCTCAGCGTTCTTTCCGGGAGCTCACAGTTGCTCCCTCTCTAGGTTAAGCAAGGTGTCGAGGTGAGGTCCAGACTGAGCCAAGAGCACAATTGCTCACTTTGCAGTGGTAGTCGTCCTAAGAGGCATTGCCTACTACGCCTTGCTAAGGTCTTCGTTCTGTTAGGGAAGTCGCCACACTTAGACGCCTGTAAAGGAGAATTTATTCAGCGAAGTTCCCAGTGTCTTGCGACGGTCTCCCTTCGCAGTGCCAATACAGCAGGGACTTAGCTTTGCTGCTAACTAGGCTAGGTGACCCTGCATACAGAAGCAGGCGTTTCCCTTTGGAAGCTTGGATCCCGGTTTCTCAGGGGCTGCTTGCAAGACCCTGCTATTGCCCAGCATCTGTCCTCTGCCCCTACGCCTGGGTAGGAAGCGAGTATTTTAGCCTGAGAAGCAGGGCTCTTGCAACTCTGGAGGAGAGCTAATCCTGCAGCCCACGTTCGTCCTGGGAAACCGCAAGGCGACCCTTGGCCTCAGAGTAGTGGCGAAATTGCCGCCGGACAGGTCTTGCCTGCCGCAGTTTCCATGAGTTCGCCACCGTTTTCGGGCTTAAGTGGAGAGCGAGGAGAGCTGTCGGCTCTCACAGAACTCTGGCCTCCGCACTGTCTGCCATGCAACTGCACTCAAGACCACACGTCTCCTCCCGGCCTGCTGAGAAACAGGCCGCCGTGTAGGCCCTTCGTAACACTTCTTGGCCTGTAGACTCCAAGGCGACACGCTGTCCTCTTCCTTGGAAAACTACGGTGCCCCAGCTTGCCAACACTCACGAAGGCAGTCCGAGCCCGTCTCGTGTGCTGGGCCACTTGCATTCAGTGAGGAAAAGCCACCTGCATTGAGGTGAACACTCTGCTCAGCGTTCTTTCCGGGAGCTCACAATTGCCGCCTCTCTAGGTTAAGCAGGAAGTCGTAGTGAGGACCAACCTGAGCAAAGAGCACAATTCCTCACGTTACACTGGTAGTCGTCGAAAGAGGAATTGCCAACTACGCCTGGCTAAGGCCTTCCCTGGGTTAAGGAACCAGCCACACTTAGACGCCTTTAAAGGAAAATTTATTCAGCGAAGTTCCCATTGTTTGGCGATGGTCAACCTTTGCAGCGCCAATACTGCAGGGACTTAGGTTTGCTGCTAACAAGGCTAGGTGACCCTGCAGACAGAAGCAGGCGTTTCCCTTTGGAAGCTTGGATCCCGGTTTCCTAGGGGCTGCTTCCAAGGCCCTGCTATTGCCCAGCATCTGTCCTCTGCCCCTACGCCTGGGTAGGAAGCCAGTATTTTAGCCTGAGAGGCAGGGCTCTTGCATCTCTGGAGGAGAGCTAATCCTGCAGCCCACGTTCGTCCTGGGAAACCGCAAGGCGACCCTTGGCCTCAGTGTAGTGGAGAAATTGCCGCCGGACAGGTCTTGCCTGCCGCGGTTTCCGTGAGTTCTCCACCGTTTTCGGGCTTAAATGGAGAGCGAGGAGAGCTGTCGGCTCTCACAGAACTCTGGCCTCCGCACTGTCTGCCATGCAACTGCACTCAAGACCACACGTCTCCTCCCGACCTGCTGAGAAACAGGCATCCACGTAGGCCCTTGTTAACATTTCCTGGCGTGCAGAGTCCAAGGCGACACGCTGTCCTCTTCCTTGGAAACCTACGTTGCCACAGCTTGCCAAACGCTACCGAAGGCAGTCCTAACCAGTCTCGTGTGCTGCGCAACTTTGATTCGGTTACGAAAAGCCACCTGCATTGCGGTGAACACTCTGCTCAGCGTTCTTTCCGGGAGCTCACAGTTGCTCCCTCTCTAGGTTAAGCAAGGTGTCGAGGTGAGGTCCAGACTGAGCCAAGAGCACAATTGCTCACTTTGCAGTGGTAGTCGTCCTAAGAGGCATTGCCTACTACGCCTTGCTAAGGTCTTCGTTCTGTTAGGGAAGTCGCCACACTTAGACGCCTGTAAAGGAGAATTTATTCAGCGAAGTTCCCAGTGTCTTGCGACGGTCTCCCTTCGCAGTGCCAATACAGCAGGGACTTAGCTTTGCTGCTAACTAGGCTAGGTGACCCTGCATACAGAAGCAGGCGTTTCCCTTTGGAAGCTTGGATCTCGGTTTCTCAGGGGCTGCTTGCAAGACCCTGCTATTGCCCAGCATCTGTCCTCGGCCCCTACGCCTGGGTAGGAAGCGAGTATTTTAGCCTGAGAAGCAGGGCTCTTGCAACTCTGGAGGAGAGCTAATCCTGCAGCCCACGTTCGTCCTGGGAAACCGCAAGGCGACCCTTGGCCTCAGAGTAGTGGCGAAATTGCTGCCGGACAGGTCTTGCCTGCCGCGGTTTCCATGAGTTCGCCACCGTTTTCGGGCTTAAGTGGAGAGCGAGGAGAGCTGTCGGCTCTCACAGAACTCTGGCCTCCGCACTGTCTGCCATGCAACTGCACTCAAGACCACACGTCTCCTCCCGGCCTGCTGAGAAACAGGCCGCCGTGTAGGCCCTTCGTAACACTTCTTGGCCTGTAGACTCCAAGGCGACACACTGTCCTCTTCCTTGGAAAACTACGGTGCCCCAGCTTGCCAACGCTCACGAAGGCAGTCCGAGCCCGTCTCGTGTGCTGGGCCACTTGCATTCAGTGAGGAAAAGCCACCTGCATTGAGGTGAACACTCTGCTCAGCGTTCTTTCCGGGAGCTCACAATTGCCGCCTCTCTAGGTTAAGCAGGAAGTCGTAGTGAGGACCAACCTGAGCAAAGAGCACAATTCCTCACGTTACACTGGTAGTCGTCGAAAGAGGAATTGCCAACTACGCCTGGCTAAGGCCTTCCCTGGGTTAAGGAACCAGCCACACTTAGACGCCTTTAAAGGAAAATTTATTCAGCGAAGTTCCCATTGTTTGGCGATGGTCAACCTTTGCAGCGCCAATACTGCAGGGACTTAGGTTTGCTGCTAACAAGGCTAGGTGACCCTGCAGACAGAAGCAGGCGTTTCCCTTTGGAAGCTTGGATCCCGGTTTCCTAGGGGCTGCTTCCAAGGCCCTGCTATTGCCCAGCATCTGTCCTCTGCCCCTACGCCTGGGTAGGAAGCCAGTATTTTAGCCTGAGAGGCAGGGCTCTTGCATCTCTGGAGGAGAGCTAATCCTGCAGCCCACGTTCGTCCTGGGAAACCGCAAGGCGACCCTTGGCCTCAGTGTAGTGGAGAAATTGCCGCCGGACAGGTCTTGCCTGCCGCGGTTTCCGTGAGTTCTCCACCGTTTTCGGGCTTAAATGGAGAGCGAGGAGAGCTGTCGGCTCTCACAGAACTCTGGCCTCCGCACTGTCTGCCATGCAACTGCACTCAAGACCACACGTCTCCTCCCGACCTGCTGAGAAACAGGCATCCGCGTAGGCCCTTGTTAACAATTCCTGGCGTGCAGAGTCCAAGGCGACACGCTGTCCTCTTCCTTGGAAACCTACGTTGCCACAGCTTGCCAAACGCTACCGAAGGCAGTCCTAACCAGTCTCGTGTGCTGCGCAACTTTGATTCGGTTACGAAAAGCCACCTGCATTGCGGTGAACACTCTGCTCAGCGTTCTTTCCGGGAGCTCACAATTGCCGCCTCTCTAGGTTAAGCAGGAAGTCGTAGTGAGGACCAACCTGAGCAAAGAGCACAATTCCTCACGTTACACTGGTAGTCGTCGAAAGAGGAATTGCCAACTACGCCTGGCTAAGGCCTTCCCTGGGTTAAGGAACCAGCCACACTTAGACGCCTTTAAAGGAAAATTTATTCAGCGAAGTTCCCATTGTTTGGCGATGGTCAACCTTTGCAGCGCCAATACTGCAGGGACTTAGGTTTGCTGCTAACAAGGCTAGGTGACCCTGCAGACAGAAGCAGGCGTTTCCCTTTGGAAGCTTGGATCCCGGTTTCCTAGGGGCTGCTTCCAAGGCCCTGCTATTGCCCAGCATCTGTCCTCTGCCCCTACGCCTGGGTAGGAAGCCAGTATTTTAGCCTGAGAGGCAGGGCTCTTGCATCTCTGGAGGAGAGCTAATCCTGCAGCCCACGTTCGTCCTGGGAAACCGCAAGGCGACCCTTGGCCTCAGTGTAGTGTCGAAATTGCCGCCGGACAGGTCTTGCCTGCCGCGGTTTCCGTGAGTTCTCCACCGTTTTCGGGCTTAAATGGAGAGCGAGGAGAGCTGTTGGCTCTCACAGAACTCTGGCCTCCGCACTGTCTGCCATGCAACTGCACTCAAGACCACACGTCTCCTCCCGACCTGCTGAGAAACAGGCATCCGCGTAGGCCCTTGTTAACATTTCCTGGCGTGCAGAGTCCAAGGCGACACGCTGTCCTCTTCCTTGGAAACCTACGTTGCCACAGCTTGCCAAACGCTACCGAAGGCAGTCCTAACCAGTCTCGTGTGCTGCGCAACTTTGATTCGGTTACGAAAAGCCACCTGCATTGCGGTGAACACTCTGCTCAGCGTTCTTTCCGGGAGCTCACAATTGCCGCCTCTCTAGGTTAAGCAGGAAGTCGTAGTGAGGACCAACCTGAGCAAAGAGCACAATTCCTCACGTTACACTGGTAGTCGTCGAAAGAGGAATTGCCAACTACGCCTGGCTAAGGCCTTCCCTGGGTTAAGGAACCAGCCACACTTAGACGCCTTTAAAGGAAAATTTATTCAGCGAAGTTCCCATTGTTTGGCGATGGTCAACCTTTGCAGCGCCAATACTGCAGGGACTTAGGTTTGCTGCTAACAAGGCTAGGTGACCCTGCAGACAGAAGCAGGCGTTTCCCTTTGGAAGCTTGGATCCCGGTTTCCTAGGGGCTGCTTCCAAGGCCCTGCTATTGCCCAGCATCTGTCCTCTGCCCCTACGCCTGGGTAGGAAGCCAGTATTTTAGCCTGAGAGGCAGGGCTCTTGCATCTCTGGAGGAGAGCTAATCCTGCAGCCCACGTTCGTCCTGGGAAACCGCAAGGCGACCCTTGGCCTCAGTGTAGTGTCGAAATTGCCGCCGGACAGGTCTTGCCTGCCGCGGTTTCCGTGAGTTCTCCACCGTTTTCGGGCTTAAATGGAGAGCGAGGAGAGCTGTCGGCTCTCACAGAACTCTGGCCTCCGCACTGTCTGCCATGCAACTGCACTCAAGACCACACGTCTCCTCCCGACCTGCTGAGAAACAGGCATCCGCGTAGGCCCTTGTTAACATTTCCTGGCGTGCAGAGTCCAAGGCGACACGCTGTCCTCTTCCTTGGAAACCTACGTTGCCACAGCTTGCCAAACGCTACCGAAGGCAGTCCTAACCAGTCTCGTGTGCTGCGCAACTTTGATTCGGTTACGAAAAGCCACCTGCATTGCGGTGAACACTCTGCTCAGCGTTCTTTCCGGGAGCTCACAGTTGCTCCCTCTCTAGGTTAAGCAAGGTGTCGAGGTGAGGTCCAGACTGAGCCAAGAGCACAATTGCTCACTTTGCAGTGGTAGTCGTCCTAAGAGGCATTGCCTACTACGCCTTGCTAAGGTCTTCGTTCTGTTAGGGAAGTCGCCACACTTAGACGCCTGTAAAGGAGAATTTATTCAGCGAAGTTCCCAGTGTCTTGCGACGGTCTCCCTTCGCAGTGCCAATACAGCAGGGACTTAGCTTTGCTGCTAACTAGGCTAGGTGACCCTGCATACAGAAGCAGGCGTTTCCCTTTGGAAGCTTGGATCCCGGTTTCTCAGGGGCTGCTTGCAAGACCCTGCTATTGCCCAGCATCTGTCCTCTGCCCCTACGCCTGGGTAGGAAGCGAGTATTTTAGCCTGAGAAGCAGGGCTCTTGCAACTCTGGAGGAGAGCTAATCCTGCAGCCCACGTTCATCCTGGGAAACCGCAAGGCGACCCTTGGCCTCAGAGTAGTGGCGAAATTGCCGCCGGACAGGTCTTGCCTGCCGCGGTTTCCATGAGTTCGCCACTGTTTTCGGGCTTAAGTGGAGAGCGAGGAGAGCTGTCGGCTCTCACAGAACTCTGGCCTCCGCACTGTCTGCCATGCAACTGCACTCAAGACCACACGTCTCCTCCCGGTCTGCTGAGAAACAGGCCGCCGTGTAGGCCCTTCGTAACACTTCTTGGCCCTTAGACTCCAAGGCGACACACTGTCCTCTTCCTTCGAAAACTACGGTGCCCCAGCTTGCCAACGCTCACGAAGGCAGTCCGAGCCCGTCTCGTGTGCTGGGCCACTTGCATTCAGTGAGGAAAAGCCACCTGCATTGCGGTGAACACTCTGCTCAGCGTTCTTTCCGGGAGCTCACAATTGCCGCCTCTCTAGGTTAAGCAGGAAGTCGTAGTGAGGACCAACCTGAGCAAAGAGCACAATTCCTCACGTTACACTGGTAGTCGTCGAAAGAGGAATTGCCAACTACGCCTGGCTAAGGCCTTCCCTGGGTTAAGGAACCAGCCACACTTAGACGCCTTTAAAGGAAAATTTATTCAGCGAAGTTCCCATTGTTTGGCGATGGTCAACCTTTGCAGCGCCAATACTGCAGGGACTTAGGTTTGCTGCTAACAAGGCTAGGTGACCCTGCAGACAGAAGCAGGCGTTTCCCTTTGGAAGCTTGGATCCCGGTTTCCTAGGGGCTGCTTCCAAGGCCCTGCTATTGCCCAGCATCTGTCCTCTGCCCCTACGCCTGGGTAGGAAGCCAGTATTTTAGCCTGAGAGGCAGGGCTCTTGCATCTCTGGAGGAGAGCTAATCCTGCAGCCCACGTTCGTCCTGGGAAACCGCAAGGCGACCCTTGGCCTCAGTGTAGTGGAGAAATTGCCGCCGGACAGGTCTTGCCTGCCGCGGTTTCCGTGAGTTCTCCACCGTTTTTGGGCTTAAATGGAGAGCGAGGAGAGCTGTCGGCTCTCACAGAACTCTGGCCTCTGCACTGTCTGCCATGCAACTGCACTCAAGACCACACGTCTCCTCCCGACCTGCTGAGAAACAGGCATCCACGTAGGCCCTTGTTAACATTTCCTGGCGTGCAGAGTCCAAGGCGACACGCTGTCCTCTTCCTTGGAAACCTACGTTGCCACAGCTTGCCAAACGCTACCGAAGGCAGTCCTAACCAGTCTCGTGTGCTGCGCAACTTTGATTCGGTTACGAAAAGCCACCTGCATTGCGGTGAACACTCTGCTCAGCGTTCTTTCCGGGAGCTCACAATTGCCGCCTCTCTAGGTTAAGCAGGAAGTCGTAGTGAGGACCAACCTGAGCAAAGAGCACAATTCCTCACGTTACACTGGTAGTCGTCGAAAGAGGAATTGCCAACTACGCCTGGCTAAGGCCTTCCCTGGGTTAAGGAACCAGCCACACTTAGACGCCTTTAAAGGAAAATTTATTCAGCGAAGTTCCCATTGTTTGGCGATGGTCAACCTTTGCAGCGCCAATACTGCAGGGACTTAGGTTTGCTGCTAACAAGGCTAGGTGACCCTGCAGACAGAAGCAGGCGTTTCCCTTTGGAAGCTTGGATCCCGGTTTCCTAGGGGCTGCTTCCAAGGCCCTGCTATTGCCCAGCATCTGTCCTCTGCCCCTACGCCTGGGTAGGAAGCCAGTATTTTAGCCTGAGAGGCAGGGCTCTTGCATCTCTGGAGGAGAGCTAATCCTGCAGCCCACGTTCGTCCTGGGAAACCGCAAGGCGACCCTTGGCCTCAGTGTAGTGGCGAAATTGCCGCCGGACAGGTCTTGCCTGCCGCGGTTTCCGTGAGTTCTCCACCGTTTTCGGGCTTAAATGGAGAGCGAGGAGAGCTGTCGGCTCTCACAGAACTCTGGCCTCCGCACTGTCTGCTATGCAACTGCACTCAAGACCACACGTCTCCTCCCGACCTGCTGAGAAACAGGCATCCGCGTAGGCCCTTGTTAACATTTCCTGGCGTGCAGAGTCCAAGGCGACACGCTGTCCTCTTCCTTGGAAACCTACATTGCCACAGCTTGCCAAACGCTACCGAAGGCAGTCCTAACCAGTCTCGTGTGCTGCGCAACTTTGATTCGGTTACGAAAAGCCACCTGCATTGCGGTGAACACTCTGCTCAGCGTTCTTTCCGGGAGCTCACAATTGCCGCCTCTCTAGGTTAAGCAGGAAGTCGTAGTGAGGACCAACCTGAGCAAAGAGCACAATTCCTCACGTTACACTGGTAGTCGTCGAAAGAGGAATTGCCAACTACGCCTGGCTAAGGCCTTCCCTGGGTTAAGGAACCAGCCACACTTAGACGCCTTTAAAGGAAAATTTATTCAGCGAAGTTCCCATTGTTTGGCGATGGTCAACCTTTGCAGCGCCAATACTGCAGGGACTTAGGTTTGCTGCTAACAAGGCTAGGTGACCCTGCAGACAGAAGCAGGCGTTTCCCTTTGGAAGCTTGGACCCCGGTTTCCTAGGGGCTGCTTCCAAGGCCCTGCTATTGCCCAGCATCTGTCCTCTGCCCCTACGCCTGGGTAGGAAGCCAGTATTTTAGCCTGAGAGGCAGGGCTCTTGCATCTCTGGAGGAGAGCTAATCCTGCAGCCCACGTTCGTCCTGGGAAACCGCAAGGCGACCCTTGGCCTCAGTGTAGTGTCGAAATTGCCGCCGGACAGGTCTTGCCTGCCGCGGTTTCCGTGAGTTCTCCACCATTTTCGGGCTTAAATGGAGAGCGAGGAGAGCTGTCGGCTCTCACAGAACTCTGGCCTCCGCACTGTCTGCCATGCAACTGCACTCAAGACCACACGTCTCCTCCCGACCTGCTGAGAAACAGGCATCCGCGTAGGCCCTTGTTAACATTTCCTGGCGTGCAGAGTCCAAGGCGACACGCTGTCCTCTTCCTTGGAAACCTACGTTGCCACAGCTTGCCAAACGCTACCGAAGGCAGTCCTAACCAGTCTCGTGTGCTGCGCAACTTTGATTCGGTTACGAAAAGCCACCTGCATTGCGGTGAACACTCTGCTCAGCGTTCTTTCCGGGAGCTCACAGTTGCTCCCTCTCTAGGTTAAGCAAGGTGTCGAGGTGAGGTCCAGACTGAGCCAAGAGCACAATTGCTCACTTTGCAGTGGTAGTCGTCCTAAGAGGCATTGCCTACTACGCCTTGCTAAGGTCTTCGTTCTGTTAGGGAAGTCGCCACACTTAGACGCCTGTAAAGGAGAATTTATTCAGCGAAGTTCCCAGTGTCTTGCGACGGTCTCCCTTCGCAGTGCCAATACAGCAGGGACTTAGCTTTGCTGCTAACTAGGCTAGGTGACCCTGCATACAGAAGCAGGCGTTTCCCTTTGGAAGCTTGGATCCCGGTTTCTCAGGGGCTGCTTGCAAGACCCTGCTATTGCCCAGCATCTGTCCTGTGCCCCTACGCCTGGGTAGGAAGCGAGTATTTTAGCCTGAGAAGCAGGGCTCTTGCAACTCTGGAGGAGAGCTAATCCTGCAGCCCACGTTCGTCCTGGGAAACCGCAAGGCGACCCTTGGCCTCAGAGTAGTGGCGAAATTGCCGCCGGACAGGTCTTGCCTGCCGCGGTTTCCATGAGTTGGCCACCGTTTTCGGGCTTAAGTGGAGAGCGAGGAGAGCTGTCGGCTCTCACAGAACTCTGGCCTCCGCACTGTCTGCCATGCAACTGCACTCAAGACCACACGTCTCCTCCCGGCCTGCTGAGAAACAGGCCGCCGTGTAGGCCCTTCGTAACACTTCTTGGCCTGTAGACTCCAAGGCGACACACTGTCCTCTTCCTTGGAAAACTACGGTGCCCCAGCTTGCCAACGCTCACGAAGGCAGTCCGAGCCCGTCTCGTGTGCTGGGCCACTTGCATTCAGTGAGGAAAAGCCACCTGCATTGCGGTGAACACTCTGCTCAGCGTTCTTTCCGGGAGCTCACAATTGCCGCCTCTCTAGGTTAAGCAGGAAGTCGTAGTGAGGACCAACCTGAGCAAAGAGCACAATTCCTCACGTTACACTGGTAGTCGTCGAAAGAGGAATTGCCAACTACGCCTGGCTAAGGCCTTCCCTGGGTTAAGGAACCAGCCACACTTAGACGCCTTTAAAGGAAAATTTATTCAGCGAAGTTCCCATTGTTTGGCGATGGTCAACCTTTGCAGCGCCAATACTGCAGGGACTTAGGTTTGCTGCTAACAAGGCTAGGTGACCCTGCAGACAGAAGCAGGCGTTTCCCTTTGGAAGCTTGGATCCCGGTTTCCTAGGGGCTGCTTCCAAGGCCCTGCTATTGCCCAGCATCTGTCCTCTGCCCCTACGCCTGGGTAGGAAGCCAGTATTTTAGCCTGAGAGGCAGGGCTCTTGCATCTCTGGAGGAGAGCTAATCCTGCAGCCCACGTTCGTCCTGGGAAACCGCAAGGCGACCCTTGGCCTCAGTGTAGTGTCGATATTGCCGCCGGACAGGTCTTGCCTGCCGCGGTTTCCGTGAGTTCTCCACCATTTTCGGGCTTAAATGGAGAGCGAGGAGAGCTGTCGGCTCTCACAGAACTCTGGCCTCCGCACTGTCTGCCATGCAACTGCACTCAAGACCACACGTCTCCTCCCGACCTGCTGAGAAACAGGCATCCGCGTAGGCCCTTGTTAACATTTCCTGGCGTGCAGAGTCCAAGGCGACACGCTGTCCTCTTCCTTGGAAACCTACGTTGCCACAGCTTGCCAAACGCTACCGAAGGCAGTCCTAACCAGTCTCGTGTGCTGCGCAACTTTGATTCGGTTACGAAAAGCCACCTGCATTGCGGTGAACACTCTGCTCAGCGTTCTTTCCGGGAGCTCACAGTTGCTCCCTCTCTAGGTTAAGCAAGGTGTCGAGGTGAGGTCCAGACTGAGCCAAGAGCACAATTGCTCACTTTGCAGTGGTAGTCGTCCTAAGAGGCATTGCCTACTACGCCTTGCTAAGGTCTTCGTTCTGTTAGGGAAGTCGCCACACTTAGACGCCTGTAAAGGAGAATTTATTCAGCGAAGTTCCCAGTGTCTTGCGACGGTCTCCCTTCGCAGTGCCAATACAGCAGGGACTTAGCTTTGCTGCTAACTAGGCTAGGTGACCCTGCATACAGAAGCAGGCGTTTCCCTTTGGAAGCTTGGATCCCGGTTTCTCAGGGGCTGCTTGCAAGACCCTGCTATTGCCCAGCATCTGTCCTCTGCCCCTACGCCTGGGTAGGAAGTGAGTATTTTAGCCTGAGAAGCAGGGCTCTTGCAACTCTAGAGGAGAGCTAATCCTGCAGCCCACGTTCGTCCTGGGAACCCGCAAGGCGACCCTTGGCCTCAGAGTAGTGGCGAAATTGCCGCCGGACAGGTCTTGCCTGCCGCGGTTTCCATGAGTTCGCCACCGTTTTCGGGCTTAAGTGGAGAGCGAGGAGAGCTGTCGGCTCTCACAGAACTCTGGCCTCCGCACTGTCTGCCATGCAACTGCACTCAAGACCACACGTCTCCTCCCGGCCTGCTGAGAAACAGGCCGCCGTGTAGGCCCTTCGTAACACTTCTTGGCCTGTAGACTCCAAGGCGACACACTGTCCTCTTCCTTGGAAAACTACGGTGCCCCAGCTTGCCAACGCTCACGAAGGCAGTCCGAGCCCGTCTCGTGTGCTGGGCCACTTGCATTCAGTGAGGAAAAGCCACCTGCATTGAGGTGAACACTCTGCTCAGCGTTCTTTCCGGGAGCTCACAATTGCCGCCTCTCTAGGTTAAGCAGGAAGTCGTAGTGAGGACCAACCTGAGCAAAGAGCACAATTCCTCACGTTACACAGGTAGTCGTCGAAAGAGGAATTGCCAACTACGCCTGGCTAAGGCCTTCCCTGGGTTAAGGAACCAGCCACACTTAGACGCCTTTAAAGGAAAATTTATTCAGCGAAGTTCCCATTGTTTGGCGATGGTCAACCTTTGCAGCGCCAATACTGCAGGGACTTAGGTTTGCTGCTAACAAGGCTAGGTGACCCTGCAGACAGAAGCAGGCGTTTCCCTTTGGAAGCTTGGATCCCGGTTTCCTAGGGGCTGCTTCCAAGGCCCTGCTATTGCCCAGCATCTGTCCTCTGCCCCTACGCCTGGGTAGGAAGCCAGTATTTTAGCCTGAGAGGCAGGGCTCTTGCATCTCTGGAGGAGAGCTAATCCTGCAGCCCACGTTCGTCCTGGGAAACCGCAAGGCGACCCTTGGCTTCAGTGTAGTGTCGAAATTGCCGCCGGACAGGTCTTGCCTGCCGCGGTTTCCGTGAGTTCTCCACCGTTTTCGGGCTTAAATGGAGAGCGAGGAGAGCTGTCGGCTCTCACAGAACTCTGGCCTCTGCACTGTCTGCCATGCAACTGCACTCAAGACCACACGTCTCCTCCCGACCTGCTGAGAAACAGGCATCCACGTAGGCCCTTGTTAACATTTCCTGGCGTGCAGAGTCCAAGGCGACACGCTGTCCTCTTCCTTGGAAACCTACGTTGCCACAGCTTGCCAAACGCTACCGAAGGAAGTCCTAACCAGTCTCGTGTTCTGCGCAACTTTGATTCGGTTACGAAAAGCCACCTGCATTGCGGTGAACACTCTGCTCAGCGTTCTTTCCGGGAGCTCACAATTGCCGCCTCTCTAGGTTAAGCAGGAAGTCGTAGTGAGGACCAACCTGAGCAAAGAGCACAATTCCTCACGTTACACTGGTAGTCGTCGAAAGAGGAATTGCCAACTACGCCTGGCTAAGGCCTTCCCTGGGTTAAGGAACCAGCCACACTTAGACGCCTTTAAAGGAAAATTTATTCAGCGAAGTTCCCATTGTTTGGCGATGGTCAACCTTTGCAGCGCCAATACTGCAGGGACTTAGGTTTGCTGCTAACAAGGCTAGGTGACCCTGCAGACAGAAGCAGGCGTTTCCCTTTGGAAGCTTGGATCCCGGTTTCCTAGGGGCTGCTTCCAAGGCCCTGCTATTGCCCAGCATCTGTCCTCTGCCCCTACGCCTGGGTAGGAAGCCAGTATTTTAGCCTGAGAGGCAGGGCTCTTGCATCTCTGGAGGAGAGCTAATCCTGCAGCCCACGTTCGTCCTGGGAAACCGCAAGGCGACCCTTGGCCTCAGTGTAGTGTCGAAATTGCCGCCGGACAGGTCTTGCCTGCCGCGGTTTCCGTGAGTTCTCCACCGTTTTCGGGCTTAAATGGAGAGCGAGGAGAGCTGTCGGCTCTCACAGAACTCTGGCCTCCGCACTGTCTGCCATGCAACTGCACTCAAGACCACACGTCTCCTCCCGACCTGCTGAGAAACAGGCATCCGCGTAGGCCCTTGTTAACATTTCCTGGCGTGCAGAGTCCAAGGCGACACGCTGTCCTCTTCCTTGGAAACCTACGTTGCCACAGCTTGCCAAACGCTACCGAAGGCAGTCCTAACCAGTCTCGTGTGCTGCGCAACTTTGATTCGGTTACGAAAAGCCACCTGCATTGCGGTGAACACTCTGCTCAGCGTTCTTTCCGGGAGCTCACAGTTGCTCCCTCTCTAGGTTAAGCAAGGTGTCGAGGTGAGGTCCAGACTGAGCCAAGAGCACAATTGCTCACTTTGCAGTGGTAGTCGTCCTAAGAGGCATTGCCTACTACGCCTTGCTAAGGTCTTCGTTCTGTTAGGGAAGTCGCCACACTTAGACGCCTGTAAAGGAGAATTTATTCAGCGAAGTTCCCAGTGTCTTGCGACGGTCTCCCTTCGCAGTGCCAATACAGCAGGGACTTAGCTTTGCTGCTAACTAGGCTAGGTGACCCTGCATACAGAAGCAGGCGTTTCCCTTTGGAAGCTTGGATCCCGGTTTCTCAGGGGCTGCTTGCAAGACCCTGCTATTGCCCAGCATCTGTCCTCTGCCCCTACGCCTGGGTAGGAAGCCAGTATTTTAGCCTGAGAAGCAGGGCTCTTGCAACTCTGGAGGAGAGCTAATCCTGCAGCCCACGTTCGTCCTGGGAAACCGCAAGGCGACCCTTGGCCTCAGAGTAGTGGCGAAATTGCCGCCGGACAGGTCTTGCCTGCCGCGGTTTCCATGAGTTGGCCACCGTTTTCGGGCTTAAGTGGAGAGCGAGGAGAGCTGTCGGCTCTCACAGAACTCTGGCCTCCGCACTGTCTGCCATGCAACTGCACTCAAGACCACACGTCTCCTCCCGGCCTGCTGAGAAACAGGCCGCCGTGTAGGCCCTTCGTAATACTTCTTGGCCTGTAGACTCCAAGGCGACACACTGTCCTCTTCCTTGGAAAACTACGGTGCCCCAGCTTGCCAACGCTCACGAAGGCAGTCCGAGCCCGTCTCGTGTGCTGGGCCACTTGCATTCAGTGAGGAAAAGCCACCTGCATTGAGGTGAACACTCTGCTCAGCGTTCTTTCCGGGAGCTCACAATTGCCGCCTCTCTAGGTTAAGCAGGAAGTCGTAGTGAGGACCAACCTGAGCAAAGAGCACAATTCCTCACGTTACACTGGTAGTCGTCGAAAGAGGAATTGCCAACTACGCCTGGCTAAGGCCTTCCCTGGGTTAAGGAACCAGCCACACTTAGACGCCTTTAAAGGAAAATTTATTCAGCGAAGTTCCCATTGTTTGGCGATGGTCAACCTTTGCAGCGCCAATACTGCAGGGACTTAGGTTTGCTGCTAACAAGGCTAGGTGACCCTGCAGACAGAAGCAGGCGTTTCCCTTTGGAAGCTTGGATCCCGGTTTCCTAGGGGCTGCTTCCAAGGCCCTGCTATTGCCCAGCATCTGTCCTCTGCCCCTACGCCTGGGTAGGAAGCCAGTATTTTAGCCTGAGAGGCAGGGCTCTTGCATCTCTGGAGGAGAGCTAATCCTGCAGCCCACGTTCGTCCTGGGAAACCGCAAGGCGACCCTTGGCCTCAGTGTAGTGTCGAAATTGCCGCCGGACAGGTCTTGCCTGCCGCGGTTTCCGTGAGTTCTCCACCGTTTTCGGGCTTAAATGGAGAGCGAGGAGAGCTGTCGGCTCTCACAGAACTCTGGCCTCCGCACTGTCTGCCATGCAACTGCACTCAAGACCACACGTCTCCTTCCGACCTGCTGAGAAACAGGCATCCGCGTAGGCCCTTGTTAACATTTCCTGGCGTGCAGAGTCCAAGGCGACACGCTGTCCTCTTCCTTGGAAACCTACGTTGCCACAGCTTGCCAAACGCTACCGAAGGCAGTCCTAACCAGTCTCGTGTGCTGCGCAACTTTGATTCGGTTACGAAAAGCCACCTGCATTGCGGTGAACACTCTGCTCAGCGTTCTTTCCGGGAGCTCACAGTTGCTCCCTCTCTAGGTTAAGCAAGGTGTCGAGGTGAGGTCCAGACTGAGCCAAGAGCACAATTGCTCACTTTGCAGTGGTAGTCGTCCTAAGAGGCATTGCCTACTACGCCTTGCTAAGGTCTTCGTTCTGTTAGGGAAGTCGCCACACTTAGACGCCTGTAAAGGAGAATTTATTCAGCGAAGTTCCCAGTGTCTTGCGACGGTCTCCCTTCGCAGTGCCAATACAGCAGGGACTTAGCTTTGCTGCTAACTAGGCTAGGTGACCCTGCATACAGAAGCAGGCGTTTCCCTTTGGAAGCTTGGATCCCGGTTTCTCAGGGGCTGCTTGCAAGACCCTGCTATTGCCCAGCATCTGTCCTCGGCCCCTACGCCTGGGTAGGAAGCGAGTATTTTAGCCTGAGAAGCAGGGCTCTTGCAACTCTGGAGGAGAGCTAATCCTGCAGCCCACGTTCGTCCTGGGAAACCGCAAGGCGACCCTTGGCCTCAGAGTAGTGGCGAAATTGCCGCCGGACAGGTCTTGCCTGCCGCGGTTTCCATGAGTTCGCCACCGTTTTCGGGCTTAAGTGGAGAGCGAGGAGAGCTGTCGGCTCTCACAGAACTCTGGCCTCCGCACTGTCTGCCATGCAACTGCACTCAAGACCACACGTCTCCTCCCGGCCTGCTGAGAAACAGGCCGCCGTGTAGGCCCTTCGTAACACTTCTTGGCCTGTAGACTCCAAGGCGACACACTGTCCTCTTCCTTGGAAAACTACGGTGCCCCAGCTTGCCAACGCTCACGAAGGCAGTCCGAGCCCGTCTCGTGTGCTGGGCCACTTGCATTCAGTGAGGAAAAGCCACCTGCATTGAGGTGAACACTCTGCTCAGCGTTCTTTCCGGGAGCTCACTATTGCCGCCTCTCTAGGTTAAGCAGGAAGTCGTAGTGAGGACCAACCTGAGCAAAGAGCACAATTCCTCACGTTACACTGGTAGTCGTCGAAAGAGGAATTGCCAACTACGCCTGGCTAAGGCCTTCCCTGGGTTAAGGAACCAGCCACACTTAGACGCCTTTAAAGGAAAATTTATTCAGCGAAGTTCCCATTGTTTGGCGATGGTCAACCTTTGCAGCGCCAATACTGCAGGGACTTAGGTTTGCTGCTAACAAGGCTAGGTGACCCTGCAGACAGAAGCAGGCGTTTCCCTTTGGAAGCTTGGATCCCGGTTTCCTAGGGGCTGCTTCCAAGGCCCTGCTATTGCCCAGCATCTGTCCTCTGCCCCTACGCCTGGGTAGGAAGCCAGTATTTTAGCCTGAGAGGCAGGGCTCTTGCATCTCTGGAGGAGAGCTAATCCTGCGGCCCACGTTCGTCCTGGGAAACCGCAAGGCGACCCTTGGCCTCAGTGTAGTGGAGAAATTGCCACCGGACAGGTCTTGCCTGCCGCGGTTTCCGTGAGTTCTCCACCGTTTTCGGGCTTAAATGGAGAGCGAGGAGAGCTGTCGGCTCTCACAGAACTCTGGCCTCCGCACTGTCTGCCATGCAACTGCACTCAAGACCACACGTCTCCTCCCGACCTGCTGAGAAACAGGCATCCGCGTAGGCCCTTGTTAACATTTCCTGGCGTGCAGAGTCCAAGGCGACACGCTGTCCTCTTCCTTGGAAACCTACGTTGCCACAGCTTGCCAAACGCTACCGAAGGCAGTCCTAACCAGTCTCGTGTGCTGCGCAACTTTGATTCGGTTACGAAAAGCCACCTGCATTGCGGTGAACACTCTGCTCAGCGTTCTTTCCGGGAGCTCACAATTGCCGCCTCTCTAGGTTAAGCAGGAAGTCGTAGTGAGGACCAACCTGAGCAAAGAGCACAATTCCTCACGTTACACTGGTAGTCGTCGAAAGAGGAATTGCCAACTACGCCTGGCTAAGGCCTTCCCTGGGTTAAGGAACCAGCCACACTTAGACGCCTTTAAAGGAAAATTTATTCAGCGAAGTTCCCATTGTTTGGCGATGGTCAACCTTTGCAGCGCCAATACTGCAGGGACTTAGGTTTGCTGCTAACAAGGCTAGGTGACCCTGCAGACAGAAGCAGGCGTTTCCCTTTGGAAGCTTGGATCCCGGTTTCCTAGGGGCTGCTTCCAAGGCCCTGCTATTGCCCAGCATCTGTCCTCTGCCCCTACGCCTGGGTAGGAAGCCAGTATTTTAGCCTGAGAGGCAGGGCTCTTGCATCTCTGGAGGAGAGCTAATCCTGCAGCCCACGTTCGTCCTGGGAAACCGCAAGGCGACCCTTGGCCTCAGTGTAGTGTCGAAATTGCCGCCGGACAGGTCTTGCCTGCCGCGGTTTCCGTGAGTTCTCCACCGTTTTCGGGCTTAAATGGAGAGCGAGGAGAGCTGTCGGCTCTCACAGAACTCTGGCCTCCGCACTGTCTGCCATGCAACTGCACTCAAGACCACACGTCTCCTCCCGACCTGCTGAGAAACAGGCATCCGCGTAGGCCCTTGTTAACATTTCCTGGCGTGCAGAGTCCAAGGCGACACGCTGTCCTCTTCCTTGGAAACCTACGTTGCCACAGCTTGCCAAACGCTACCGAAGGCAGTCCTAACCAGTCTCGTGTGCTGCGCAACTTTGATTCGGTTACGAAAAGCCACCTGCATTGCGGTGAACACTCTGCTCAGCGTTCTTTCCGGGAGCTCACAATTGCCGCCTCTCTAGGTTAAGCAGGAAGTCGTAGTGAGGACCAACCTGAGCAAAGAGCACAATTCCTCACGTTACACTGGTAGTCGTCGAAAGAGGAATTGCCAACTACGCCTGGCTAAGGCCTTCCCTGGGTTAAGGAACCAGCCACACTTAGACGCCTTTAAAGGAAAATTTATTCAGCGAAGTTCCCATTGTTTGGCGATGGTCAACCTTTGCAGCGCCAATACTGCAGGGACTTAGGTTTGCTGCTAACAAGGCTAGGTGACCCTGCAGACAGAAGCAGGCGTTTCCCTTTGGAAGCTTGGATCCCGGTTTCCTAGGGGCTGCTTCCAAGGCCCTGCTATTGCCCAGCATCTGTCCTCTGCCCCTACGCCTGGGTAGGAAGCCAGTATTTTAGCCTGAGAGGCAGGGCTCTTGCATCTCTGGAGGAGAGCTAATCCTGCAGCCCACGTTCGTCCTGGGAAACCGCAAGGCGACCCTTGGCCTCAGTGTAGTGGCGAAATTGCCGCCGGACAGGTCTTGCCTGCCGCGGTTTCCGTGAGTTCTCCACCGTTTTCGGGCTTAAATGGAGAGCGAGGAGAGCTGTCGGCTCTCACAGAACTCTGGCCTCCGCACTGTCTGCCATGCAACTGCACTCAAGACCACACGTCTCCTCCCGACCTGCTGAGAAACAGGCATCTGCGTAGGCCCTTGTTAACATTTCCTGGCGTGCAGAGTCCAAGGCGACACGCTGTCCTCTTCCTTGGAAACCTACGTTGCCACAGCTTGCCAAACGCTACCGAAGGGAGTCCTAAACAGTCTCGTGTGCTGCGCAACTTTGATTCGGTTACGAAAAGCCACCTGCATTGCGGTGAACACTCTGCTCAGCGTTCTTTCCGGGAGCTCACAGTTGCTCCCTCTCTAGGTTAAGCAAGGTGTCGAGGTGAGGTCCAGACTGAGCCAAGAGCACAATTGCTCACTTTGCAGTGGTAGTCGTCCTAAGAGGCATTGCCTACTACGCCTTGCTAAGGTCTTCGTTCTGTTAGGGAAGTCGCCACACTTAGACGCCTGTAAAGGAGAATTTATTCAGCGAAGTTCCCAGTGTCTTGCGACGGTCTCCCTTCACAGTGCCAATACAGCAGGGACTTAGCTTTGCTGCTAACTAGGCTAGGTGACCCTGCATACAGAAGCAGGCGTTTCCCTTTGGAAGCTTGGATCCCGGTTTCTCAGGGGCTGCTTGCAAGACCCTGCTATTGCCCAGCATCTGTCCTCTGCCCCTACGCCTGGGTAGGAAGCGAGTATTTTAGCCTGAGAAGCAGGGCTCTTGCAACTCTGGAGGAGAGCTAATCCTGCAGCCCACGTTCGTCCTGGGAAACCGCAAGGCGACCCTTGGCCTCAGAGTAGTGGCGAAATTGCCGCTGGACAGGTCTTGCCTGCCGCGGTTTCCATGAGTTCGCCACCGTTTTCGGGCTTAAGTGGAGAGCGAGGAGAGCTGTCGGCTCTCACAGAACTCTGGCCTCCGCACTGTCTGCCATGCAACTGCACTCAAGACCACACGTCTCCTCCCGGCCTGCTGAGAAACAGGCCGCCGTGTAGGCCCTTGTTAACATTTCCTGGCGTGCAGAGTCCAAGGCGACACACTGTCCTCTTCCTTGGAGAACTACGGTGCCCCAGCTTGCCAACGCTCACGAAGGCAGTCCGAGCCCGTCTCGTGTGCTGGGCCACTTGCATTCAGTGAGGAAAAGCCACCTGCATTGAGGTGAACACTCTGCTCAGCGTTCTTTCCGGGAGCTCACAATTGCCGCCTCTCTAGGTTAAGCAGGAAGTCGTAGTGAGGACCAACCTGAGCAAAGAGCACAATTCCTCACGTTACACTGGTAGTCGTCGAAAGAGGAATTGCCAACTACGCCTGGCTAAGGCCTTCCCTGGGTTAAGGAACCAGCCACACTTAGACGCCTTTAAAGGAAAATTTATTCAGCGAAGTTCCCATTGTTTGGCGATGGTCAACCTTTGCAGCGCCAATACTGCAGGGACTTAGGTTTGCTGCTAACAAGGCTAGGTGACCCTGCAGACAGAAGCAGGCGTTTCCCTTTGGAAGCTTGGATCCCGGTTTCCTAGGGGCTGCTTCCAAGGCCCTGCTATTGCCCAGCATCTGTCCTCTGCCCCTACGCCTGGGTAGGAAGCCAGTATTTTAGCCTGAGAGGCAGGGCTCTTGCATCTCTGGAGGAGAGCTAATCCTGCAGCCCACGTTCGTCCTGGGAAACCGCAAGGCGACCCTTGGCCTCAGTGTAGTGGCGAAATTGCCGCCGGACAGGTCTTGCCTGCCGCGGTTTCCGTGAGTTCTCCACCGTTTTTGGGCTTAAATGGAGAGCGAGGAGAGCTGTCGGCTCTCACAGAACTCTGGCCTCCGCACTGTCTGCCATGCAACTGCACTCAAGACCACACGTCTCCTCCCGACCTGCTGAGAAACAGGCATCCGCGTAGGCCCTTGTTAACATTTCCTGGCGTGCAGAGTCCAAGGCGACACGCTGTCCTCTTCCTTGGAAACCTACGTTGCCACAGCTTGCCAAACGCTACCGAAGGCAGTCCTAACCAGTCTCGTGTGCTGCGCAACTTTGATTCGGTTACGAAAAGCCACCTGCATTGCGGTGAACACTCTGCTCAGCGTTCTTTCCGGGAGCTCACAGTTGCTCCCTCTCTAGGTTAAGCAAGGTGTCGAGGTGAGGTCCAGACTGAGCCAAGAGCACAATTGCTCACTTTGCAGTGGTAGTCGTCCTAAGAGGCATTGCCTACTACGCCTTGCTAAGGTCTTCGTTCTGTTAGGGAAGTCGCCACACTTAGACGCCTGTAAAGGAGAATTTATTCAGCGAAGTTCCCAGTGTCTTGCGACGGTCTCCCTTCGCAGTGCCAATACAGCAGGGACTTAGCTTTGCTGCTAACTAGGCTAGGTGACCCTGCATACAGAAGCAGGCGTTTCCCTTTGGAAGCTTGGATCCCGGTTTCTCAGGGGCTGCTTGCAAGACCCTGCTATTGCCCAGCATCTGTCCTCTGCCCCTACGCCTGGGTAGGAAGCCAGTATTTTAGCCTGAGAAGCAGGGCTCTTGCAACTCTGGAGGAGAGCTAATCCTGCAGCCCACGTTCGTCCTGGGAAACCGCAAGGCGACCCTTGGCCTCAGTGTAGTGTCGAAATTGCCGCCGGACAGGTCTTGCCTGCCCCGGTTTCCATGACTTCGCCACCGTTTTCGGGCTTAAGTGGAGAGCGAGGAGAGCTGTTGGCTCTCACAGAACTCTGGCCTCCGCACTGTCTGCCATGCAACTGCACTCAAGACCACACGTCTCCTCCCGGCCTGCTGAGAAACAGGCCGCCGTGTAGGCCCTTCGTAACACTTCTTGGCCTGTAGACTCCAAGGCGACACACTGTCCTCTTCCTTGGAAAACTACGGTGCCCCAGCTTGCCAACGCTCACGAAGGCAGTCCGAGCCCGTCTCGTGTGCTGGGCCACTTGCATTCAGTGAGGAAAAGCCACCTGCATTGAGGTGGACACTCTGCTCAGCGTTCTTTCCGGGAGCTCACAATTGCCGCCTCTCTAGGTTAAGCAGGAAGTCGTAGTGAGGACCAACCTGAGCAAAGAGAACAATTCCTCACGTTACACTGGTAGTCGTCGAAAGAGGAATTGCCAACTACGCCTGGCTAAGGCCTTCCCTGGGTTAAGGAACCAGCCACACTTAGACGCCTTTAAAGGAAAATTTATTCAGCGAAGTTCCCATTGTTTGGCGATGGTCAACCTTTGCAGCGCCAATACTGCAGGGACTTAGGTTTGCTGCTAACAAGGCTAGGTGACCCTGCAGACAGAAGCAGGCGTTTCCCTTTGGAAGCTTGGATCCCGGTTTCCTAGGGGCTGCTTCCAAGGCCCTGCTATTGCCCAGCATCTGTCCTCTGCCCCTACGCCTGGGTAGGAAGCCAGTATTTTAGCCTGAGAGGCAGGGCTCTTGCATCTCTGGAGGAGAGCTAATCCTGCAGCCCACGTTCGTCCTGGGAAACCGCAAGGCGACCCTTGGCCTCAGTGTAGTGTCGAAATTGCCGCCGGACAGGTCTTGCCTGCCGCGGTTTCCGTGAGTTCTCCACCGTTTTCGGGCTTAAATGGAGAGCGAGGAGAGCTGTCGGCTCTCACAGAACTCTGGCCTCCGCACTGTCTGCCATGCAACTGCACTCAAGACCACACGTCTCCTCCCGACCTGCTGAGAAACAGGCATCCGCGTAGGCCCTTGTTAACATTTCCTGGCGTGCAGAGTCCAAGGCGACACGCTGTCCTCTTCCTTGGAAACCTACGTTGCCACAGCTTGCCAAACGCTACCGAAGGCAGTCCTAACCAGTCTCGTGTGCTGCGCAACTTTGATTCGGTTACGAAAAGCCACCTGCATTGCGGTGAACACTCTGCTCAGCGTTCTTTCCGGGAGCTCACAATTGCCGCCTCTCTAGGTTAAGCAGGAAGTCGTAGTGAGGACCAACCTGAGCAAAGAGCACAATTCCTCACGTTACACTGGTAGTCGTCGAAAGAGGAATTGCCAACTACGCCTGGCTAAGGCCTTCCCTGGGTTAAGGAACCAGCCACACTTAGACGCCTTTAAAGGAAAATTTATTCAGCGAAGTTCCCATTGTTTGGCGATGGTCAACCTTTGCAGCGCCAATACTGCAGGGACTTAGGTTTGCTGCTAACAAGGCTAGGTGACCCTGCAGACAGAAGCAGGCGTTTCCCTTTGGAAGCTTGGATCCCGGTTTCCTAGGGGCTGCTTCCAAGGCCCTGCTATTGCCCAGCATCTGTCCTCTGCCCCTACGCCTGGGTAGGAAGCCAGTATTTTAGCCTGAGAGGCAGGGCTCTTGCATCTCTGGAGGAGAGCTAATCCTGCAGCCCACGTTCGTCCTGGGAAACCGCAAGGCGACCCTTGGCCTCAGTGTAGTGTCGAAATTGCCGCCGGACAGGTCTTGCCTGCCGCGGTTTCCGTGAGTTCTCCACTGTTTTTGGGCTTAAATGGAGAGCGAGGAGAGCTGTCGGCTCTCACAGAACTCTGGCCTCCGCACTGTCTGCCATGCAACTGCACTCAAGACCACACGTCTCCTCCCGACCTGCTGAGAAACAGGCATCCGCGTAGGCCCTTGTTAACATTTCCTGGCGTGCAGAGTCCAAGGCGACACGCTGTCCTCTTCCTTGGAAACCTACGTTGCCACAGCTTGCCAAACGCTACCGAAGGCAGTCCTAACCAGTCTCGTGTGCTGCGCAACTTTGATTCGGTTACGAAAAGCCACCTGCATTGCGGTGAACACTCTGCTCAGCGTTCTTTCCGGGAGCTCACAGTTGCTCCCTCTCTAGGTTAAGCAAGGTGTCGAGGTGAGGTCCAGACTGAGCCAAGAGCACAATTGCTCACTTTGCAGTGGTAGTCGTCCTAAGAGGCATTGCCTACTACGCCTTGCTAAGGTCTTCGTTCTGTTAGGGAAGTCGCCACACTTAGACGCCTGTAAAGGAGAATTTATTCAGCGAAGTTCCCAGTGTCTTGCGACGGTCTCCCTTCGCAGTGCCAATACAGCAGGGACTTAGCTTTGCTGCTAACTAGGCTAGGTGACCCTGCATACAGAAGCAGGCGTTTCCCTTTGGAAGCTTGGATCCCGGTTTCTCAGGGGCTGCTTGCAAGACCCTGCTATTGCCCAGCATCTGTCCTCGGCCCCTACGCCTGGGTAGGAAGCGAGTATTTTAGCCTGAGAAGCAGGGCTCTTGCAACTCTGGAGGAGAGCTAATCCTGCAGCCCACGTTCGTCCTGGGAAACCGCAAGGCGACCCTTGGCCTCAGAGTAGTGGCGAAATTGCCGCCGGACAGGTCTTGCCTGCCGCGGTTTCCATGAGTTGGCCACCGTTTTCGGGCTTAAGTGGAGAGCGAGGAGAGCTGTCGGCTCTCACAGAACTCTGGCCTCCGCACTGTCTGCCATGCAACTGCACTCAAGACCACACGTCTCCTCCCGGCCTGCTGAGAAACAGGCCGCCGTGTAGGCCCTTCGTAACACTTCTTGGCCTGTAGACTCCAAGGCGACACACTGTCCTCTTCCTTGGAAAACTACAGTGCCCCAGCTTGCCAACGCTCACGAAGGCAGTCCGAGCCCGTCTCGTGTGCTGGGCCACTTGCATTCAGTGAGGAAAAGCCACCTGCATTGAGGTGAACACTCTGCTCAGCGTTCTTTCCGGGAGCTCACAATTGCCGCCTCTCTAGGTTAAGCAGGAAGTCGTAGTGAGGACCAACCTGAGCAAAGAGCACAATTCCTCACGTTACACTGGTAGTCGTCGAAAGAGGAATTGCCAACTACGCCTGGCTAAGGCCTTCCCTGGGTTAAGGAACCAGCCACACTTAGACGCCTTTAAAGGAAAATTTATTCAGCGAAGTTCCCATTGTTTGGCGATGGTCAACCTTTGCAGCGCCAATACTGCAGGGACTTAGGTTTGCTGCTAACAAGGCTAGGTGACCCTGCAGACAGAAGCAGGCGTTTCCCTTTGGAAGCTTGGATCCCGGTTTCCTAGGGGCTGCTTCCAAGGCCCTGCTATTGCCCAGCATCTGTCCTCTGCCCCTACGCCTGGGTAGGAAGCCAGTATTTTAGCCTGAGAGGCAGGGCTCTTGCATCTCTGGAGGAGAGCTAATCCTGCAGCCCACGTTCGTCCTGGGAAACCGCAAGGCGACCCTTGGCCTCAGTGTAGTGGAGAAATTGCCGCCGGACAGGTCTTGCCTGCCACGGTTTCCGTGAGTTCTCCACCGTTTTCGGGCTTAAATGGAGAGCGAGGAGAGCTGTCGGCTCTCACAGAACTCTGGCCTCCGCACTGTCTGCCATGCAACTGCACTCAAGACCACACGTCTCCTCCCGACCTGCTGAGAAACAGGCATCCGCGTAGGCCCTTGTTAACATTTCCTGGCGTGCAGAGTCCAAGGCGACACGCTGTCCTCTTCCTTGGAAACCTACGTTGCCACAGCTTGCCAAACGCTACCGAAGGCAGTCGTAACCAGTCTCGTGTGCTGCGCAACTTTGATTCGGTTACGAAAAGCCACCTGCATTGCGGTGAACACTCTGCTCAGCGTTCTTTCCGGGAGCTCACAGTTGCTCCCTCTCTAGGTTAAGCAAGGTGTCGAGGTGAGGTCCAGACTGAGCCAAGAGCACAATTGCTCACTTTGCAGTGGTAGTCGTCCTAAGAGGCATTGCCTACTACGCCTTGCTAAGGTCTTCGTTCTGTTAGGGAAGTCGCCACACTTAGACGCCTGTAAAGGAGAATTTATTCAGCGAAGTTCCCAGTGTCTTGCGACGGTCTCCCTTCGCAGTGCCAATACAGCAGGGACTTAGCTTTGCTGCTAACTAGGCTAGGTGACCCTGCATACAGAAGCAGGCGTTTCCCTTTGGAAGCTTGGATCCCGGTTTCTCAGGGGCTGCTTGCAAGACCCTGCTATTGCCCAGCATCTGTCCTCTGCCCCTACGCCTGGGTAGGAAGCGAGTATTTTAGCCTGAGAAGCAGGGCTCTTGCAACTCTGGAGGAGAGCTAATCCTGCAGCCCACGTTCGTCCTGGGAAACCGCAAGGCGACCCTTGGCCTCAGAGTAGTGGCGAAATTGCCGCCGGACAGGTCTTGCCTGCCGCGGTTTCCATGAGTTGGCCACCGTTTTCGGGCTTAAGTGGAGAGCGAGGAGAGCTGTCGGCTCTCACAGAACTCTGGCCTCCGCACTGTCTGCCATGCAACTGCACTCAAGACCACACGTCTCCTCCCGGCCTGCTGAGAAACAGGCCGCCGTGTAGGCCCTTCGTAACACTTCTTGGCCTGTAGACTCCAAGGCGACACACTGTCCTCTTCCTTGGAAAACTACGGTGCCCCAGCTTGCCAACGCTCACGAAGGCAGTCCGAGCCCGTCTCGTGTGCTGGGCCACTTGCATTCAGTGAGGAAAAGCCACCTGCATTGCGGTGAACACTCTGCTCAGCGTTCTTTCCGGGAGCTCACAGTTGCCGCCTCTCTAGGTTAAGCAGGAAGTCGTAGTGAGGACCAACCTGAGCAAAGAGCACAATTCCTCACGTTACACTGGTAGTCGTCGAAAGAGGAATTGCCAACTACGCCTGGCTAAGGCCTTCCCTGGGTTAAGGAACCAGCCACACTTAGACGCCTTTAAAGGAAAATTTATTCAGCGAAGTTCCCATTGTTTGGCGATGGTCAACCTTTGCAGCGCCAATACTGCAGGGACTTAGGTTTGCTGCTAACAAGGCTAGGTGACCCTGCAGACAGAAGCAGGCGTTTCCCTTTGGAAGCTTGGATCCCGGTTTCCTAGGGGCTGCTTCCAAGGCCCTGCTATTGCCCAGCATCTGTCCTCTGCCCCTACGCCTGGGTAGGAAGCCAGTATTTTAGCCTGAGAGGCAGGGCTCTTGCATCTCTGGAGGAGAGCTAATCCTGCAGCCCACGTTCGTCCTGGGAAACCGCAAGGCGACCCTTGGCCTCAGTGTAGTGTCGAAATTGCCGCCGGACAGGTCTTGCCTGCCGCGGTTTCCGTGAGTTCTCCACCGTTTTCGGGCTTAAATGGAGAGCGAGGAGAGCTGTCGGCTCTCACAGAACTCTGGCCTCCGCACTGTCTGCCATGCAACTGCACTCAAGACCACACGTCTCCTCCCGACCTGCTGAGAAACAGGCATCCGCGTAGGCCCTTGTTAACATTTCCTGGCGTGCAGAGTCCAAGGCGACACGCTGTCCTCTTCCTTGGAAACCTACGTTGCCACAGCTTGCCAAACGCTACCGAAGGCAGTCCTAACCAGTCTCGTGTGCTGCGCAACTTTGATTCGGTTACGAAAAGCCACCTGCATTGCGGTGAACACTCTGCTCAGCGTTCTTTCCGGGAGCTCACAGTTGCTCCCTCTCTAGGTTAAGCAAGGTGTCGAGGTGAGGTCCAGACTGAGCCAAGAGCACAATTGCTCACTTTGCAGTGGTAGTCGTCCTAAGAGGCATTGCCTACTACGCCTTGCTAAGGTCTTCGTTCTGTTAGGGAAGTCACCACACTTAGACGCCTGTAAAGGAGAATTTATTCAGCGAAGTTCCCAGTGTCTTGCGACGGTCTCCCTTCGCAGTGCCAATACAGCAGGGACTTAGCTTTGCTGCTAACTAGGCTAGGTGACCCTGCATACAGAAGCAGACGTTTCCCTTTGGAAGCTTGGATCCCGGTTTCTCAGGGGCTGCTTGCAAGACCCTGCTATTGCCCAGCATCTGTCCTCGGCCCCTACGCCTGGGTAGGAAGCGAGTATTTTAGCCTGAGAAGCAGGGCTCTTGCAACTCTGGAGGAGAGCTAATCCTGCAGCCCACGTTCGTCCTGGGAAACCGCAAGGCGACCCTTGGCCTCAGAGTAGTGGCGAAATTGCCGCCGGACAGGTCTTGCCTGCCGCGGTTTCCATGAGTTGGCCAACGTTTTCGGGCTTAAGTGGAGAGCGAGGAGAGCTGTCGGCTCTCACAGAACTCTGGCCTCCGCACTGTCTGCCATGCAACTGCACTCAAGACCACACGTCTCCTCCCGGCCTGCTGAGAAACAGGCCGCCGTGTAGGCCCTTCGTAACACTTCTTGGCCTGTAGACTCCAAGGCGACACACTGTCCTCTTCCTTGGAAAACTACGGTGCCCCAGCTTGCCAACGCTCACGAAGGCAGTCCGAGCCCGTCTCGTGTGCTGGGCCACTTGCATTCAGTGAGGAAAAGCCACCTGCATTGAGGTGAACACTCTGCTCAGCGTTCTTTCCGGGAGCTCACAATTGCCGCCTCTCTAGGTTAAGCAGGAAGTCGTAGTGAGGACCAACCTGAGCAAAGAGCACAATTCCTCACGTTACACTGGTAGTCGTCGAAAGAGGAATTGCCAACTACGCCTGGCTAAGGCCTTCCCTGGGTTAAGGAACCAGCCACACTTAGACGCCTTTAAAGGAAAATTTATTCAGCGAAGTTCCCATTGTTTGGCGATGGTCAACCTTTGCAGCGCCAATACTGCAGGGACTTAGGTTTGCTGCTAACAAGGCTAGGTGACCCTGCAGACAGAAGCAGGCGTTTCCCTTTGGAAGCTTGGATCCCGGTTTCCTAGGGGCTGCTTCCAAGGCCCTGCTATTGCCCAGCATCTGTCCTCTGCCCCTACGCCTGGGTAGGAAGCCAGTATTTTAGCCTGAGAGGCAGGGCTCTTGCATCTCTGGAGGAGAGCTAATCCTGCAGCCCACGTTCGTCCTGGGAAACCGCAAGGCGACCCTTGGCCTCAGTGTAGTGGAGAAATTGCCGCCGGACAGGTCTTGCCTGCCGCGGTTTCCGTGAGTTCTCCACCGTTTTCGGGCTTAAATGGAGAGCGAGGAGAGCTGTCGGCTCTCACAGAACTCTGGCCTCCGCACTGTCTGCCATGCAACTGCACTCAAGACCACACGTCTCCTCCCGACCTGCTGAGAAACAGGCATCTGCGTAGGCCCTTGTTAACATTTCCTGGCGTGCAGAGTCCAAGGCGACACGCTGTCCTCTTCCTTGGAAACCTACGTTGCCACAGCTTGCCAAACGCTACCGAAGGCAGTCCTAACCAGTCTCGTGTGCTGCGCAACTTTGATTCGGTTACGAAAAGCCACCTGCATTGCGGTGAACACTCTGCTCAGCGTTCTTTCCGGGAGCTCACAGTTGCTCCCTCTCTAGGTTAAGCAAGGTGTCGAGGTGAGGTCCAGACTGAGCCAAGAGCACAATTGCTCACTTTGCAGTGGTAGTCGTCCTAAGAGGCATTGCCTACTACGCCTTGCTAAGGTCTTCGTTCTGTTAGGGAAGTCGCCACACTTAGACGCCTGTAAAGGAGAATTTATTCAGCGAAGTTCCCAGTGTCTTGCGACGGTCTCCCTTCGCAGTGCCAATACAGCAGGGACTTAGCTTTGCTGCTAACTAGGCTAGGTGACCCTGCATACAGAAGCAGGCGTTTCCCTTTGGAAGCTTGGATCCCGGTTTCTCAGGGGCTGCTTGCAAGACCCTGCTATTGCCCAGCATCTGTCCTCGGCCCCTACGCCTGGGTAGGAAGCGAGTATTTTAGCCTGAGAAGCAGGGCTCTTGCAACTCTGGAGGAGAGCTAATCCTGCAGCCCACGTTCGTCCTGGGAAACCGCAAGGCGACCCTTGGCCTCAGAGTAGTGGCGAAATTGCCGCCGGACAGGTCTTGCCTGCCGCGGTTTCCATGAGTTGGCCACCGTTTTCGGGCTTAAGTGGAGAGCGAGGAGAGCTGTCGGCTCTCACAGAACTCTGGCCTCCGCACTGTCTGCCATGCAACTGCACTCAAGACCACACGTCTCCTCCCGGCCTGCTGAGAAACAGGCCGCCGTGTAGGCCCTTCGTAACACTTCTTGGCCTGTAGACTCCAAGGCGACACACTGTCCTCTTCCTTGGAAAACTACGGTGCCCCAGCTTGCCAACGCTCACGAAGGCAGTCCGAGCCCGTCTCGTGTGCTGGGCCACTTGCATTCAGTGAGGAAAAGCCACCTGCATTGAGGTGAACACTCTGCTCAGCGTTCTTTCCGGGAGCTCACAATTGCCGCCTCTCTAGGTTAAGCAGGAAGTCGTAGTGAGGACCAACCTGAGCAAAGAGCACAATTCCTCACGTTACACTGGTAGTCGTCGAAAGAGGAATTGCCAACTACGCCTGGCTAAGGCCTTCCCTGGGTTAAGGAACCAGCCACACTTAGACGCCTTTAAAGGAAAATTTATTCAGCGAAGTTCCCATTGTTTGGCGATGGTCAACCTTTGCAGCGCCAATACTGCAGGGACTTAGGTTTGCTGCTAACAAGGCTAGGTGACCCTGCAGACAGAAGCAGGCGTTTCCCTTTGGAAGCTTGGATCCCGGTTTCCTAGGGGCTGCTTCCAAGGCCCTGCTATTGCCCAGCATCTGTCCTCTGCCCCTACGCCTGGGTAGGAAGCCAGTATTTTAGCCTGAGAGGCAGGGCTCTTGCATCTCTGGAGGAGAGCTAATCCTGCAGCCCACGTTCGTCCTGGGAAACCGCAAGGCGACCCTTGGCCTCAGTGTAGTGGAGAAATTGCCGCCGGACAGGTCTTGCCTGCCGCGGTTTCCGTGAGTTCTCCACCGTTTTCGGGCTTAAATGGAGAGCGAGGAGAGCTGTCGGCTCTCACAGAACTCTGGCCTCCGCACTGTCTGCCATGCAACTGCACTCAAGACCACACGTCTCCTCCCGACCTGCTGAGAAACAGGCATCTGCGTAGGCCCTTGTTAACATTTCCTGGCGTGCAGAGTCCAAGGCGACACGCTGTCCTCTTCCTTGGAAACCTACGTTGCCACAGCTTGCCAAACGCTACCGAAGGCAGTCCTAACCAGTCTCGTGTGCTGCGCAACTTTGATTCGGTTACGAAAAGCCACCTGCATTGCGGTGAACACTCTGCTCAGCGTTCTTTCCGGGAGCTCACAGTTGCTCCCTCTCTAGGTTAAGCAAGGTGTCGAGGTGAGGTCCAGACTGAGCCAAGAGCACAATTGCTCACTTTGCAGTGGTAGTCGTCCTAAGAGGCATTGCCTACTACGCCTTGCTAAGGTCTTCGTTCTGTTAGGGAAGTCGCCACACTTAGACGCCTGTAAAGGAGAATTTATTCAGCGAAGTTCCCAGTGTCTTGCGACGGTCTCCCTTCGCAGTGCCAATACAGCAGGGACTTAGCTTTGCTGCTAACTAGGCTAGGTGACCCTGCATACAGAAGCAGGCGTTTCCCTTTGGAAGCTTGGATCCCGGTTTCTCAGGGGCTGCTTGCAAGACCCTGCTATTGCCCAGCATCCGTCCTCGGCCCCTACGCCTGGGTAGGAAGCGAGTATTTTAGCCTGAGAAGCAGGGCTCTTGCAACTCTGGAGGAGAGCTAATCCTGCAGCCCACGTTCGTCCTGGGAAACCGCAAGGCGACCCTTGGCCTCAGAGTAGTGGCGAAATTGCCGCCGGACAGGTCTTGCCTGCCGCGGTTTCCATGAGTTGGCCACCGTTTTCGGGCTTAAGTGGAGAGCGAGGAGAGCTGTCGGCTCTCACAGAACTCTGGCCTCCGCACTGTCTGCCATGCAACTGCACTCAAGACCACACGTCTCCTCCCGGCCTGCTGAGAAACAGGCCGCCGTGTAGGCCCTTCGTAACACTTCTTGGCCTGTAGACTCCAAGGCGACACACTGTCCTCTTCCTTGGAAAACTACGGTGCCCCAGCTTGCCAACGCTCACGAAGGCAGTCCGAGCCCGTCTCGTGTGCTGGGCCACTTGCATTCAGTGAGGAAAAGCCACCTGCATTGAGGTGAACACTCTGCTCAGCGTTCTTTCCGGGAGCTCACAATTGCCGCCTCTCTAGGTTAAGCAGGAAGTCGTAGTGAGGACCAACCTGAGCAAAGAGCACAATTCCTCACGTTACACTGGTAGTCGTCGAAAGAGGAATTGCCAACTACGCCTGGCTAAGGCCTTCCCTGGGTTAAGGAACCAGCCACACTTAGACGCCTTTAAAGGAAAATTTATTCAGCGAAGTTCCCATTGTTTGGCGATGGTCAACCTTTGCAGCGCCAATACTGCAGGGACTTAGGTTTGCTGCTAACAAGGCTAGGTGACCCTGCAGACAGAAGCAGGCGTTTCCCTTTGGAAGCTTGGATCCCGGTTTCCTAGGGGCTGCTTCCAAGGCCCTGCTATTGCCCAGCATCTGTCCTCTGCCCCTACGCCTGGGTAGGAAGCCAGTATTTTAGCCTGAGAGGCAGGGCTCTTGCATCTCTGGAGGAGAGCTAATCCTGCAGCCCACGTTCGTCCTGGGAAACCGCAAGGCGACCCTTGGCCTCAGTGTAGTGTCGAAATTGCCGCCGGACAGGTCTTGCCTGCCGCGGTTTCCGTGAGTTCTCCACCGTTTTCGGGCTTAAATGGAGAGCGAGGAGAGCTGTCGGCTCTCACAGAACTCTGGCCTCCGCACTGTCTGCCATGCAACTGCACTCAAGACCACACGTCTCCTCCCGACCTGCTGAGAAACAGGCATCCGTGTAGGCCCTTGTTAACATTTCCTGGCGTGCAGAGTCCAAGGCGACACGCTGTCCTCTTCCTTGGAAACCTACGTTGCCACAGCTTGCCAAACGCTACCGAAGGCAGTCCTAACCAGTCTCGTGTGCTGCGCAACTTTGATTCGGTTACGAAAAGCCACCTGCATTGCAGTGAACACTCTGCTCAGCGTTCTTTCCGGGAGCTCACAGTTGCCGCCTCTCTAGGTTAAGCAGGAAGTCGTAGTGAGGACCAACCTGAGCAAAGAGCACAATTCCTCACGTTACACTGGTAGTCGTCGAAAGAGGAATTGCCAACTACGCCTGGCTAAGGCCTTCCCTGGGTTAAGGAACCAGCCACACTTAGACGCCTTTAAAGGAAAATTTATTCAGCGAAGTTCCCATTGTTTGGCGATGGTCAACCTTTGCAGCGCCAATACTGCAGGGACTTAGGTTTGCTGCTAACAAGGCTAGGTGACCCTGCAGACAGAAGCAGGCGTTTCCCTTTGGAAGCTTGGATCCCGGTTTCCTAGGGGCTGCTTCCAAGGCCCTGCTATTGCCCAGCATCTGTCCTCTGCCCCTACGCCTGGGTAGGAAGCCAGTATTTTAGCCTGAGAGGCAGGGCTCTTGCATCTCTGGAGGAGAGCTAATCCTGCAGCCCACGTTCGTCCTGAGAAACCGCAAGGCGACCCTTGGCCTCAGTGTAGTGTCGAAATTGCCACCGGACAGGTCTTGCCTGCCGCGGTTTCCGTGAGTTCTCCACCGTTTTCGGGCTTAAATGGAGAGCGAGGAGAGCTGTCGGCTCTCACAGAACTCTGGCCTCCGCACTGTCTGCCATGCAACTGCACTCAAGACCACACGTCTCCTCCCGACCTGCTGAGAAACAGGCATCCGCGTAGGCCCTTGTTAACATTTCCTGGCGTGCAGAGTCCAAGGCGACACGCTGTCCTCTTCCTTGGAAACCTACGTTGCCACAGCTTGCCAAACGCTACCGAAGGCAGTCCTAACCAGTCTCGTGTGCTGCGCAACTTTGATTCGGTTACGAAAAGCCACCTGCATTGCGGTGAACACTCTGCTCAGCGTTCTTTCCGGGAGCTCACAGTTGCTCCCTCTCTAGGTTAAGCAAGGTGTCGAGGTGAGGTCCAGACTGAGCCAAGAGCACAATTGCTCACTTTGCAGTGGTAGTCGTCCTAAGAGGCATTGCCTACTATGCCTTGCTAAGGTCTTCGTTCTGTTAGGGAAGTCGCCACACTTAGACGCCTGTAAAGGAGAATTTATTCAGCGAAGTTCCCAGTGTCTTGCGACGGTCTCCCTTCGCAGTGCCAATACAGCAGGGACTTAGCTTTGCTGCTAACTAGGCTAGGTGACCCTGCATACAGAAGCAGGCGTTTCCCTTTGGAAGCTTGGATCCCGGTTTCTCAGGGGCTGCTTGCAAGACCCTGTTATTGCCCAACATCTGTCCTCTGCCCCTACGCCTGGGTAGGAAGCGAGTATTTTAGCCTGAGAAGCAGGGCTCTTGCAACTCTGGAGGAGAGCTAATCCTGCAGCCCACGTTCGTCCTGGGAAACCGCAAGGCGACCCTTGGCCTCAGTGTAGTGGAGAAATTGCCGCCGGACAGGTCTTGCCTGCCGCGGTTTCCGTGAGTTCTCCACCGTTTTCGGGCTTAAATGGAGAGCGAGGAGAGCTGTCGGCTCTCACAGAACTCTGGCCTCCGCACTGTCTGCCATGCAACTGCACTCAAGACCACACGTCTCCTCCCGACCTGCTGAGAAACAGGCATCCGCGTAGGCCCTTGTTAACATTTCCTGGCGTGCAGAGTCCAAGGCGACACGCTGTCCTCTTCCTTGGAAACCTACGTTGCCACAGCTTGCCAAACGCTACCGAAGGCAGTCCTAACCAGTCTCGTGTGCTGCGCAACTTTGATTCGGTTACGAAAAGCCACCTGCATTGCGGTGAACACTCTGCTCAGCGTTCTTTCCGGGAGCTCACAGTTGCTCCCTCTCTAGGTTAAGCAAGGTGTCGAGGTGAGGTCCAGACTGAGCCAAGAGCACAATTGCTCACTTTGCAGTGGTAGTCGTCCTAAGAGGCATTGCCTACTACGCCTTGCTAAGGTCTTCGTTCTGTTAGGGAAGTCGCCACACTTAGACGCCTGTAAAGGAGAATTTATTCAGCGAAGTTCCCAGTGTCTTGCGACGGTCTCCCTTCGCAGTGCCAATACAGCAGGGACTTAGCTTTGCTGCTAACTAGGCTAGGTGACCCTGCATACAGAAGCAGGCGTTTCCCTTTGGAAGCTTGGATCCCGGTTTCTCAGGGGCTGCTTGCAAGACCCTGCTATTGCCCAGCATCTGTCCTCTGCCCCTACGCCTGGGTAGGAAGCGAGTATTTTAGCCTGAGAAGCAGGGCTCTTGCAACTCTGGAGGAGAGCTAATCCTGCAGCCCACGTTCGTCCTGGGAAACCGCAAGGCGACCCTTGGCCTCAGAGTAGTGGCGAAATTGCCGCCGGACAGGTCTTGCCTGCCGCGGTTTCCATGAGTTGGCCACCGTTTTCGGGCTTAAGTGGAGAGCGAGGAGAGCTGTCGGCTCTCACAGAACTCTGGCCTCCGCACTGTCTGCCATGCAACTGCACTCAAGACCACACGTCTCCTCCCGGCCTGCTGAGAAACAGGCCGCCGTGTAGGCCCTTCGTAACACTTCTTGGCCTGTAGACTCCAAGGCGACACACTGTCCTCTTCCTTGGAAAACTACGGTGCCCCAGCTTGCCAACGCTCACGAAGGCAGTCCGAGCCCGTCTCGTGTGCTGGGCCACTTGCATTCAGTGAGGAAAAGCCACCTGCATTGAGGTGAACACTCTGCTCAGCGTTCTTTCCGGGAGCTCACAATTGCCGCCTCTCTAGGTTAAGCAGGAAGTCGTAGTGAGGACCAACCTGAGCAAAGAGCACAATTCCTCACGTTACACTGGTAGTCGTCGAAAGAGGAATTGCCAACTACGCCTGGCTAAGGCCTTCCCTGGGTTAAGGAACCAGCCACACTTAGACGCCTTTAAAGGAAAATTTATTCAGCGAAGTTCCCATTGTTTGGCGATGGTCAACCTTTGCAGCGCCAATACTGCAGGGACTTAGGTTTGCTGCTAACAAGGCTAGGTGACCCTGCAGACAGAAGCAGGCGTTTCCCTTTGGAAGCTTGGATCCCGGTTTCCTAGGGGCTGCTTCCAAGGCCCTGCTATTGCCCAGCATCTGTCCTCTGCCCCTACGCCTGGGTAGGAAGCCAGTATTTTAGCCTGAGAGGCAGGGCTCTTGCATCTCTGGAGGAGAGCTAATCCTGCAGCCCACGTTCGTCCTGGGAAACCGCAAGGCGACCCTTGGCCTCAGTGTAGTGGAGAAATTGCCGCCGGACAGGTCTTGCCTGCCGCGGTTTCCGTGAGTTCTCCACCGTTTTCGGGCTTAAATGGAGAGCGAGGAGAGCTGTCGGCTCTCACAGAACTCTGGCCTCCGCACTGTCTGCCATGCAACTGCACTCAAGACCACACGTCTCCTCCCGACCTGCTGAGAAACAGGCATCCGCGTAGGCCCTTGTTAACATTTCCTGGCGTGCAGAGTCCAAGGCGACACGCTGTCCTCTTCCTTGGAAACCTACGTTGCCACAGCTTGCCAAACGCTACCGAAGGCAGTCCTAACCAGTCTCGTGTGCTGCGCAACTTTGATTCGGTTACGAAAAGCCACCTGCATTGCGGTGAACACTCTGCTCAGCGTTCTTTCCGGGAGCTCACAGTTGCTCCCTCTCTAGGTTAAGCAAGGTGTCGAGGTGAGGTCCAGACTGAGCCAAGAGCACAATTGCTCACTTTGCAGTGGTAGTCGTCCTAAGAGGCATTGCCTACTACGCCTTGCTAAGGTCTTCGTTCTGTTAGGGAAGTCGCCACACTTAGACGCCTGTAAAGGAGAATTTATTCAGCGAAGTTCCCAGTGTCTTGCGACGGTCTCCCTTCGCAGTGCCAATACAGCAGGGACTTAGCTTTGCTGCTAACTAGGCTAGGTGACCCTGCATACAGAAGCAGGCGTTTCCCTTTGGAAGCTTGGATCCCGGTTTCTCAGGGGCTGCTTGCAAGACCCTGCTATTGCCCAGCATCTGTCCTCGGCCCCTACGCCTGGGTAGGAAGCGAGTATTTTAGCCTGAGAAGCAGGGCTCTTGCAACTCTGGAGGAGAGCTAATCCTGCAGCCCACGTTCGTCCTGGGAAACCGCAAGGCGACCCTTGGCCTCAGAGTAGTGGCGAAATTGCCGCCGGACAGGTCTTGCCTGCCGCGGTTTCCATGAGTTCGCCACCGTTTTCGGGCTTAAGTGGAGAGCGAGGAGAGCTGTCGGCTCTCACAGAACTCTGGCCTCCGCACTGTCTGCCATGCAACTGCACTCAAGACCACACGTCTCCTCCCGGCCTGCTGAGAAACAGGCCGCCATGTAGGCCCTTCGTAACACTTCTTGGTCTGTAGACTCCAAGGCGACACACTGTCCTCTTCCTTGGAAAACTACGGTGCCCCAGCTTGCCAACGCTCACGAAGGCAGTCCGAGCCCGTCTCGTGTGCTGGGCCACTTGCATTCAGTGAGGAAAAGCCACCTGCATTGAGGTGAACACTCTGCTCAGCGTTCTTTCCGGGAGCTCACAATTGCCGCCTCTCTAGGTTAAGCAGGAAGTCGTAGTGAGGACCAACCTGAGCAAAGAGCACAATTCCTCACGTTACACTGGTAGTCGTCGAAAGAGGAATTGCCAACTACGCCTGGCTAAGGCCTTCCCTGGGTTAAGGAACCAGCCACACTTAGACGCCTTTAAAGGAAAATTTATTCAGCGAAGTTCCCATTGTTTGGCGATGGTCAACCTTTGCAGCGCCAATACTGCAGGGACTTAGGTTTGCTGCTAACAAGGCTAGGTGACCCTGCAGACAGAAGCAGGCGTTTCCCTTTGGAAGCTTGGATCCCGGTTTCCTAGGGGCTGCTTCCAAGGCCCTGCTATTGCCCAGCATCTGTCCTCTGCCCCTACGCCTGGGTAGGAAGCCAGTATTTTAGCCTGAGAGGCAGGGCTCTTGCATCTCTGGAGGAGAGCTAATCCTGCAGCCCACGTTCGTCCTGGGAAACCGCAAGGTGACCCTTGGCCTCAGTGTAGTGTCGAAATTGCCGCCGGACAGGTCTTGCCTGCCGCGGTTTCCGTGAGTTCTCCACCGTTTTCGGGCTTAAATGGAGAACGAGGAGAGCTGTCGGCTCTCACAGAACTCTGGCCTCCGCACTGTCTGCCATGCAACTGCACTCAAGACCACACGTCTCCTCCCGACCTGCTGAGAAACAGGCATCCGCGTAGGCCCTTGTTAACATTTCCTGGCGTGCAGAGTCCAAGGCGACACGCTGTCCTCTTCCTTGGAAACCTACGTTGCCACAGCTTGCCAAACGCTACCGAAGGCAGTCCTAACCAGTCTCGTGTGCTGCGCAACTTTGATTCGGTTACGAAAAGCCACCTGCATTGCGGTGAACACTCTGCTCAGCGTTCTTTCCGGGAGCTCACAATTGCCGCCTCTCTAGGTTAAGCAGGAAGTCGTAGTGAGGACCAACCTGAGCAAAGAGCACAATTCCTCACGTTACACTGGTAGTCGTCGAAAGAGGAATTGCCAACTACGCCTGGCTAAGGCCTTCCCTGGGTTAAGGAACCAGCCACACTTAGACGCCTTTAAAGGAAAATTTATTCAGCGAAGTTCCCATTGTTTGGCGATGGTCAACCTTTGCAGCGCCAATACTGCAGGGACTTAGGTTTGCTGCTAACAAGGCTAGGTGACCCTGCAGACAGAAGCAGGCGTTTCCCTTTGGAAGCTTGGATCCCGGTTTCCTAGGGGCTGCTTCCAAGGCCCTGCTATTGCCCAGCATCTGTCCTCTGCCCCTACGCCTGGGTAGGAAGCCAGTATTTTAGCCTGAGAGGCAGGGCTCTTGCATCTCTGGAGGAGAGCTAATCCTGCAGCCCACGTTCGTCCTGGGAAACCGCAAGGCGACCCTTGGCCTCAGTGTAGTGTCGAAATTGCCGCCGGACAGGTCTTGCCTGCCGCGGTTTCCGTGAGTTCTCCACCGTTTTCGGGCTTAAATGGAGAGCGAGGAGAGCTGTCGGCTCTCACAGAACTCTGGCCTCCGCACTGTCTGCCATGCAACTGCACTCAAGACCACACGTCTCCTCCCGACCTGCTGAGAAACAGGCCGCCCTGTAGGCCCTTCGTAACACTTCTTGGCCTGTCGACTCCAAGGCGACACGCTGTCCTCTTCCTTGGAAACCTACGTTGCCACAGCTTGCCAAACGCTACCGAAGGCAGTCCTAACCAGTCTCGTGTGCTGCGCAACTTTGATTCGGTTACGAAAAGCCACCTGCATTGCGGTGAACACTCTGCTCAGCGTTCTTTCCGGGAGCTCACAATTGCCGCCTCTCTAGGTTAAGCAGGAAGTCGTAGTGAGGACCACCCTGAGCAAAGAGCACAATTCCTCACGTTACACTGGTAGTCGTCGAAAGAGGAATTGCCAACTACGCCTGGCTAAGGCCTTCCCTGGGTTAAGGAACCAGCCACACTTAGACGCCTTTAAAGGAAAATTTATTCAGCGAAGTTCCCATTGTTTGGCGATGGTCAACCTTTGCAGCGCCAATACTGCAGGGACTTAGGTTTGCTGCTAACAAGGCTAGGTGACCCTGCAGACAGAAGCAGGCGTTTCCCTTTGGAAGCTTGGATCCCGGTTTCCTAGGGGCTGCTTCCAAGGCCCTGCTATTGCCCAGCATCTGTCCTCTGCCCCTACGCCTGGGTAGGAAGCCAGTATTTTAGCCTGAGAGGCAGGGCTCTTGCATCTCTGGAGGAGAGCTAATCCTGCAGCCCACGTTCGTCCTGGGAAACCGCAAGGCGACCCTTGGCCTCAGTGTAGTGGAGAAATTGTCGCCGGACAGGTCTTGCCTGCCGCGGTTTCCGTGAGTTCTCCACCGTTTTCGGGCTTAAGTGGAGAGCGAGGAGAGCTGTCGGCTCTCACAGAACTCTGGCCTCCGCACTGTCTGCCATGCAACTGCACTCAAGACCACACGTCTCCTCCCGACCTGCTGAGAAACAGGCATCCGCGTAGGCCCTTGTTAACATTTCCTGGCGTGCAGAGTCCAAGGCGACACGCTGTCCTCTTCCTTGGAAACCTACGTTGCCACAGCTTGCCAAACGCTACCGAAGGCAGTCCTAACCAGTCTCGTGTGCTGCGCAACTTTGATTCGGTTACGAAAAGCCACCTGCATTGCGGTGAACACTCTGCTCAGCGTTCTTTCCGGGAGCTCACAGTTGCTCCCTCTCTAGGTTAAGCAAGGTGTCGAGGTGAGGTCCAGACTGAGCCAAGAGCACAATTGCTCACTTTGCAGTGGTAGTCGTCCTAAGAGGCATTGCCTACTACGCCTTGCTAAGGTCTTCGTTCTGTTAGGGAAGTCGCCACACTTAGACGCCTGTAAAGGAGAATTTATTCAGCGAAGTTCCCAGTGTCTTGCGACGGTCTCCCTTCGCAGTGCCAATACAGCAGGGACTTAGCTTTGCTGCTAACTAGGCTAGGTGACCCTGCATACAGAAGCAGGCGTTTCCCTTTGGAAGCTTGGATCCCGGTTTCTCAGGGGCTGCTTGCAAGACCCTGCTATTGCCCAGCATCTGTCCTCTGCCCCTACGCCTGGGTAGGAAGCGAGTATTTTAGCCTGAGAAGCAGGGCTCTTGCAACTCTGGAGGAGAGCTAATCCTGCAGCCCACGTTCGTCCTGGGAAACCGCAAGGCGACCCTTGGCCTCAGAGTAGTGGCGAAATTGCCGCCGGACAGGTCTTGCCTGCCGCGGTTTCCATGAGTTGGCCACCGTTTTCGGGCTTAAGTGGAGAGCGAGGAGAGCTGTCGGCTCTCACAGAACTCTGGCCTCCGCACTGTCTGCCATGCAACTGCACTCAAGACCACACGTCTCCTCCCGACCTGCTGAGAAACAGGCATCCGCGTAGGCCCTTGTTAACATTTCCTGGCGTGCAGAGTCCAAGGCGACACGCTGTCCTCTTCCTTGGAAACCTACGTTGCCACAGCTTGCCAAACGCTACCGAAGGCAGTCCTAACCAGTCTCGTGTGCTGCGAACTTTGATTCGGTTACGAAAAGCCACCTGCATTGCGGTGAACACTCTGCTCAGCGTTCTTTCCGGGAGCTCACAATTGCCGCCTCTCTAGGTTAAGCAGGAAGTCGTAGTGAGGACCAACCTGAGCAAAGAGCACAATTCCTCACGTTACACTGGTAGTCGTCGAAAGAGGAATTGCCAACTACGCCTGGCTAAGGCCTTCCCTGGGTTAAGGAACCAGCCACACTTAGACGCCTTTAAAGGAAAATTTATTCAGCGAAGTTCCCATTGTTTGGCGATGGTCAACCTTTGCAGCGCCAATACTGCAGGGACTTAGGTTTGCTGCTAACAAGGCTAGGTGACCCTGCAGACAGAAGCAGCCATTTCCCTTTGGAAGCTTGGATCCCGGTTTCCTAGGGGCTGCTTCCAAGGCCCTGCTATTGCCCAGCATCTGTCCTCTGCCCCTACGCCTGGGTAGGAAGCCAGTATTTTAGCCTGAGAGGCAGGGCTCTTGCATCTCTGGAGGAGAGCTAATCCTGCAGCCCACGTTCGTCCTGGGAAACCGCAAGGCGACCCTTGGCCTCAGTGTAGTGTCGAAATTGCCGCCGGACAGGTCTTGCCTGCCGCGGTTTCCGTGAGTTCTCCACCGTTTTCGGGCTTAAGTGGAGAGCGAGGAGAGCTGTCGGCTCTCACAGAACTCTGGCCTCCGCACTGTCTGCCATGCAACTGCACTCAAGACCACACGTCTCCTCCCGACCTGCTGAGAAACAGGCATCCGCGTAGGCCCTTGTTAACATTTCCTGGCGTGCAGAGTCCAAGGCGACACGCTGTCCTCTTCCTTGGAAACCTACGTTGCCACAGCTTGCCAAACGCTACCAAAGGCAGTCCTAACCAGTCTCGTGTGCTGCGCAACTTTGATTCGGTTACGAAAAGCCACCTGCATTGCGGTGAACACTCTGCTCAGCGTTCTTTCCGGGAGCTCACAATTGCCGCCTCTCTAGGTTAAGCAGGAAGTCGTAGTGAGCACCAACCTGAGCAAAGAGCACAATTCCTCACGTTACACTGGTAGTCGTCGAAAGAGGAATTGCCAACTACGCCTGGCTAAGGCCTTCCCTGGGTTAAGGAACCAGCCACACTTAGACGCCTTTAAAGGAAAATTTATTCAGCGAAGTTCCCATTGTTTGGCGATGGTCAACCTTTGCAGCGCCAATACTGCAGGGACTTAGGTTTGCTGCTAACAAGGCTAGGTGACCCTGCAGACAGAAGCAGGCGTTTCCCTTTGGAAGCTTGGATCCCGGTTTCCTAGGGGCTGCTTCCAAGGCCCTGCTATTGCCCAGCATCTGTCCTCTGCCCCTACGCCTGGGTAGGAAGCCAGTATTTTAGCCTGAGAGGCAGGGCTCTTGCATCTCTGGAGGAGAGCTAATCCTGCAGCCCACGTTCGTCCTGGGAAACCACAAGGCGACCCTTGGCCTCAGTGTAGTGTCGAAATTGCCGCCGGACAGGTCTTGCCTGCCGCGGTTTCCGTGAGTTCTCCACCGTTTTCGGGCTTAAATGGAGAGCGAGGAGAGCTGTCGGCTCTCACAGAACTCTGGCCTCCGCACTGTCTGCCATGCAACTGCACACAAGACCACATGTCTCCTCCCGACCTGCTGAGAAACAGGCATCCGCGTAGGCCCTTGTTAACATTTCCTGGCGTGCAGAGTCCAAGGCGACACGCTGTCCTCTTCCTTGGAAACCTACGTTGCCACAGCTTGCCAAACGCTACCGAAGGCAGTCCTAAACAGTCTCGTGTGCTGCGCAACTTTGATTCGGTTACGAAAAGCCACCTGCATTGCGGTGAACACTCTGCTCAGCGTTCTTTCCGGGAGCTCACAGTTGCTCCCTCTCTAGGTTAAGCAAGGTGTCGAGGTGAGGTCCAGACTGAGCCAAGAGCACAATTGCTCACTTTGCAGTGGTAGTCGTCCTAAGAGGCATTGCCTACTACGCCTTGCTAAGGTCTTCGTTCTGTTAGGGAAGTCGCCACACTTAGACGCCTGTAAAGGAGAATTTATTCAGCGAAGTTCCCAGTGTCTTGCGACGGTCTCCTTTCGCAGTGCCAATACAGCAGGGACTTAGCTTTGCTGCTAACTAGGCTAGGTGACCCTGCATACAGAAGCAGGCGTTTCCCTTTGGAAGCTTGGATCCCGGTTTCTCAGGGGCTGCTTGCAAGACCCTGCTATTGCCCAGCATCTGTCCTCTGCCCCTACGCCTGGGTAGGAAGCGAGTATTTTAGCCTGAGAAGCAGGGCTCTTGCAACTCTGGAGGAGAGCTAATCCTGCAGCCCACGTTCGTCCTGGGAAACCGCAAGGCGACCCTTGGCCTCAGAGTAGTGGCGAAATTGCCGCCGGACAGGTCTTGCCTGCCGTGGTTTCCATGAGTTCGCCACCGTTTTCGGGCTTAAGTGGAGAGCGAGGAGAGCTGTCGGCTCTCACAGAACTCTGGCCTCCGCACTGTCTGCCATGCAACTGCACTCAAGACCACACGTCTCCTCCCGGCCTGCTGAGAAACAGGCCGCCGTGTAGGCCCTTCGTAACACTTCTTGGCCTGTAGACTCCAAAGCGACACACTGGCCTCTTCCTTGGAAAACTACGGTGCCCCAGCTTGCCAACGCTCACGAAGGCAGTCCGAGCCCGTCTCGTGTGCTGGGCCACTTGCATTCAGTGAGGAAAAGCCACCTGCATTGAGGTGAACACTCTGCTCAGCGTTCTTTCCGGGAGCTCACAATTGCCGCCTCTCTAGGTTAAGCAGGAAGTCGTAGTGAGGACCAACCTGAGCAAAGAGCACAATTCCTCACGTTACACTGGTAGTCGTCGAAAGAGGAATTGCCAACTACGCCTGGCTAAGGCCTTCCCTGGGTTAAGGAACCAGCCACACTTAGACGCCTTTAAAGGAAAATTTATTCAGCGAAGTTCCCATTGTTTGGCGATGGTCAACCTTTGCAACGCCAATACTGCAGGGACTTAGGTTTGCTGCTAACAAGGCTAGGTGACCCTGCAGACAGAAACAGGCGTTTCCCTTTGGAAGCTTGGATCCCGGTTTCCTAGGGGCTGCTTCCAAGGCCCTGCTATTGCCCAGCATCTGTCCTCTGCCCCTACGCCTGGGTAGGAAGCCAGTATTTTAGCCTGAGAGGCAGGGCTCTTGCATCTCTGGAGGAGAGCTAATCCTGCAGCCCACGTTCGTCCTGGGAAACCGCAAGGCGACCCTTGGCCTCAGTGTAGTGTCGAAATTGCCGCCGGACAGGTCTTGCCTGCCGCGGTTTCCGTGAGTTCTCCACCGTTTTCGGGCTTAAATGGAGAGCGAGGAGAGCTGTCGGCTCTCACAGAACTCTGGCCTCCACACTGTCTGCCATGCAACTGCACTCAAGACCACACGTCTCCTCCCGACCTGCTGAGAAACAGGCATCCGCGTAGGCCCTTGTTAACATTTCCTGGCGTGCAGAGTCCAAGGCGACACGCTGTCCTCTTCCTTGGAAACCTACGTTGCCACAGCTTGCCAAACGCTACCGAAGGCAGTCCTAACCAGTCTCGTGTGCTGCGCAACTTTGATTCGGTTACGAAAAGCCACCTGCATTGCGGTGAACACTCTGCTCAGCGTTCTTTCCGGGAGCTCACAATTGCCGCCTCTCTAGGTTAAGCAGGAAGTCGTAGTGAGGACCAACCTGAGCAAAGAGCACAATTCCTCACGTTACACTGGTAGTCGTCGAAAGAGGAATTGCCAACTACGCCTGGCTAAGGCCTTCCCTGGGTTAAGGAACCAGCCACACTTAGACGCCTTTAAAGGAAAATTTATTCAGCGAAGTTCCCATTGTTTGGCGATGGTCAACCTTTGCAGCGCCAATACTGCAGGGACTTAGGTTTGCTGCTAACAAGGCTAGGTGACCCTGCAGACAGAAGCAGGCGTTTCCCTTTGGAAGCTTGGATCCCGGTTTCCTAGGGGCTGCTTCCAAGGCCCTGCTATTGCCCAGCATCTGTCCTCTGCCCCTACGCCTGGGTAGGAAGCCAGTATTTTAGCCTGAGAGGCAGGGCTCTTGCATCTCTGGAGGAGAGCTAATCCTGCAGCCCACGTTCGTCCTGGGAAACCGCAAGGCGACCCTTGGCCTCAGTGTAGTGTCGAAATTGCCGCCGGACAGGTCTTGCCTGCCGCGGTTTCCGTGAGTTCTCCACCGTTTTCGGGCTTAAATGGAGAGCGAGGAGAGCTGTCGGCTCTCACAGAACTCTGGCCTCCGCACTGTCTGCCATGCAACTGCACTCAAGACCACACGTCTCCTCCCGACCTGCTGAGAAACAGGCATCCGCGTAGGCCCTTGTTAACATTTCCTGGCGTGCAGAGTCCAAGGCCGCCCTGTAGGCCCTTCGTAACACTTCTTGGCCTGTCGACTCCAAGGCGACACGCTGTCCTCTTCCTTGGAAACCTACGTTGCCACAGCTTGCCAAACGCTACCGAAGGCAGTCCTAACCAGTCTCGTGTGCTGCGCAACTTTGATTCGGTTACGAAAAGCCACCTGCATTGCGGTGAACACTCTGCTCAGCGTTCTTTCCGGGAGCTCACAATTGCCGCCTCTCTAGGTTAAGCAGGAAGTCGTAGTGAGGACCAACCTGAGCAAAGAGCACAATTCCTCACGTTACACTGGTAGTCGTCGAAAGAGGAATTGCCAACTACGCCTGGCTAAGGCCTTCCCTGGGTTAAGGAACCAGCCACACTTAGACGCCTTTAAAGGAAAATTTATTCAGCGAAGTTCCCATTGTTTGGCGATGGTCAACCTTTGCAGTGCCAATACTGCAGGGACTTAGGTTTGCTGCTAACAAGGCTAGGTGACCCTGCAGACAGAAGCAGGCGTTTCCCTTTGGAAGCTTGGATCCCGGTTTCCTAGGGGCTGCTTCCAAGGCCCTGCTATTGCCCAGCATCTGTCCTCTGCCCCTACGCCTGGGTAGGAAGCCAGTATTTTAGCCTGAGAGGCAGGGCTCTTGCATCTCTGGAGGAGAGCTAATCCTGCAGCCCACGTTCGTCCTGGGAAACCGCAAGGCGACCCTTGGCCTCAGTGTAGTGGAGAAATTGCCGCCGGACAGGTCTTGCCTGCCGCGGTTTCCGTGAGTTCTCCACCGTTTTCGGGCTTAAATGGAGAGCGAGGAGAGCTGTCGGCTCTCACAGAACTCTGGCCTCCGCACTGTCTGCCATGCAACTGCACTCAAGACCACACGTCTCCTCCCGACCTGCTGAGAAACAGGCATCCGCGTAGGCCCTTGTTAACATTTCCTGGCGTGCAGAGTCCAAGGCGACACGCTGTCCTCTTCCTTGGAAACCTACGTTGCCACAGCTTGCCAAACGCTACCAAAGGCAGTCCTAACCAGTCTCGTGTGCTGCGCAACTTTGATTCGGTTACGAAAAGCCACCTGCATTGCGGTGAACACTCTGCTCAGCGTTCTTTCCGGGAGCTCACAGTTGCTCCCTCTCTAGGTTAAGCAAGGTGTCGAGGTGAGGTCCAGACTGAGCCAAGAGCACAATTGCTCACTTTGCAGTGGTAGTCGTCCTAAGAGGCATTGCCTACTACGCCTTGCTAAGGTCTTCGTTCTGTTAGGGAAGTCGCCACACTTAGACGCCTGTAAAGGAGAATTTATTCAGCGAAGTTCCCAGTGTCTTGCGACGGTCTCCCTTCGCAGTGCCAATACAGCAGGGACTTAGCTTTGCTGCTAACTAGGCTAGGTGACCCTGCATACAGAAGCAGGCGTTTCCCTTTGGAAGCTTGGATCCCGGTTTCTCAGGGGCTGCTTGCAAGACCCTGCTATTGCCCAGCATCTGTCCTCTGCCCCTACGCCTGGGTAGGAAACGAGTATTTTAGCCTGAGAAGCAGGGCTCTTGCAACTCTGGAGGAGAGCTAATCCTGCAGCCCACGTTCGTCCTGGGAAACCGCAAGGCGACCCTTGGCCTCAGAGTAGTGGCGAAATTGCCGCCGGACAGGTCTTGCCTGCCGCGGTTTCCATGAGTTGGCCACCGTTTTCGGGCTTAAGTGGAGAGCGAGGAGAGCTGTCGGCTCTCACAGAACTCTGGCCTCCGCACTGTCTGCCATGCAACTGCACTCAAGACCACACGTCTCCTCCCGATCTGCTGAGAAACAGGCATCCGCGTAGGCCCTTGTTAACATTTCCTGGCGTGCAGAGTCCAAGGCGACACGCTGTCCTCTTCCTTGGAAACCTACGTTGCCACAGCTTGCCAAACGCTACCGAAGGCAGTCCTAACCAGTCTCGTGTGCTGCGAACTTTGATTCGGTTACGAAAAGCCACCTGCATTGCGGTGAACACTCTGCTCAGCGTTCTTTCCGGGAGCTCACAATTGCCGCCTCTCTAGGTTAAGCAGGAAGTCGTAGTGAGGACCAACCTGAGCAAAGAGCACAATTCCTCACGTTACACTGGTAGTCGTCGAAAGAGGAATTGCCAACTACGCCTGGCTAAGGCCTTCCCTGGGTTAAGGAACCAGCCACACTTAGACGCCTTTAAAGGAAAATTTATTCAGCGAAGTTCCCATTGTTTGGCGATGGTCAACCTTTGCAGCGCCAATACTGCAGGGACTTAGGTTTGCTGCTAACAAGGCTAGGTGACCCTGCAGACAGAAACAGCCATTTCCCTTTGGAAGCTTGGATCCCGGTTTCCTAGGGGCTGCTTCCAAGGCCCTGCTATTGCCCAGCATCTGTCCTCTGCCCCTACGCCTGGGTAGGAAGCCAGTATTTTAGCCTGAGAGGCAGGGCTCTTGCATCTCTGGAGGAGAGCTAATCCTGCAGCCCACGTTCGTCCTGGGAAACCGCAAGGCGACCCTTGGCCTCAGTGTAGTGTCGAAATTGCCGCCGGACAGGTCTTGCCTGCCGCGGTTTCCGTGAGTTCTCCACCGTTTTCGGGCTTAAGTGGAGAGCGAGGAGAGCTGTCGGCTCTCACAGAACTCTGGCCTCCGCACTGTCTGCCATGCAACTGCACTCAAGACCACACGTCTCCTCCCGACCTGCTGAGAAACAGGCATCCGCGTAGGCCCTTGTTAACATTTCCTGGCGTGCAGAGTCCAAGGCGACACGCTGTCCTCTTCCTTGGAAACCTACGTTGCCACAGCTTGCCAAACGCTACCAAAGGCAGTCCTAACCAGTCTCGTGTGCTGCGCAACTTTGATTCGGTTACGAAAAGCCACCTGCATTGCGGTGAACACTCTGCTCAGCGTTCTTTCCGGGAGCTCACAATTGCCGCCTCTCTAGGTTAAGCAGGAAGTCGTAGTGAGGACCAACCTGAGCAAAGAGCACAATTCCTCACGTTACACTGGTAGTCGTCGAAAGAGGAATTGCCAACTACGCCTGGCTAAGGCCTTCCCTGGGTTAAGGAACCAGCCACACTTAGACGCCTTTAAAGGAAAATTTATTCAGCGAAGTTCCCATTGTTTGGCGATGGTCAACCTTTGCAGCGCCAATACTGCAGGGACTTAGGTTTGCTGCTAACAAGGCTAGGTGACCCTGCAGACAGAAGCAGGCGTTTCCCTTTGGAAGCTTGGATCCCGGTTTCCTAGGGGCTGCTTCCAAGGCCCTGCTATTGCCCAGCATCTGTCCTCTGCCCCTACGCCTGGGTAGGAAGCCAGTATTTTAGCCTGAGAGGCAGGGCTCTTGCATCTCTGGAGGAGAGCTAATCCTGCAGCCCACGTTCGTCCTGGGAAACCGCAAGGCGACCCTTGGCCTCAGTGTAGTGTCGAAATTGCCGCCGGACAGGTCTTGCCTGCCGCGGTTTCCGTGAGTTCTCCACCGTTTTCGGGCTTAAATGGAGAGCGAGGAGAGCTGTCGGCTCTCACAGAACTCTGGCCTCCGCACTGTCTGCCATGCAACTGCACTCAAGACCACACGTCTCCTCCCGACCTGCTGAGAAACAGGCATCCGCGTAGGCCCTTGTTAACATTTCCTGGCGTGCAGAGTCCAAGGCGACACGCTGTCCTCTTCCTTGGAAACCTACGTTGCCACAGCTTGCCAAACGCTACCGAAGGCAGTCCTAACCAGTCTCGTGTGCTGCGCAACTTTGATTCGGTTACGAAAAGCCACCTGCATTGCGGTGAACACTCTGCTCAGCGTTCTTTCCGGGAGCTCACAGTTGCTCCCTCTCTAGGTTAAGCAAGGTGTCGAGGTGAGGTCCAGACTGAGCCAAGAGCACAATTGCTCACTTTGCAGTGGTAGTCGTCCTAAGAGGCATTGCCTACTACGCCTTGCTAAGGTCTTCGTTCTGTTAGGGAAGTCGCCACACTTAGACGCCTGTAAAGGAGAATTTATTCAGCGAAGTTCCCAGTGTCTTGCGACGGTCTCCCTTCGCAGTGCCAATACAGCAGGGACTTAGCTTTGCTGCTAACTAGGCTAGGTGACCCTGCATACAGAAGCAGGCGTTTCCCTTTGGAAGCTTGGATCCCGGTTTCTCAGGGGCTGCTTGCAAGACCCTGCTATTGCCCAGCATCTGTCCTCTGCCCCTACGCCTGGGTAGGAAGCGAGTATTTTAGCCTGAGAAGCAGGGCTCTTGCAACTCTGGAGGAGAGCTAATCCTGCAGCCCACGTTCGTCCTGGGAAACCTCAAGGCGACCCTTTGCCTCAGAGTAGTGGTGAAATTGCCGCCGGACAGGTCTTGCCTGCCGCGGTTTCCATGAGTTGGCCACCGTTTTCGGGCTTAAGTGGAGAGCGAGGAGAGCTGTCGGCTCTCACAGAACTCTGGCCTCCGCACTGTCTGTCATGCAACTGCACTCAAGACTACACGTCTCTTCCCGGCCTGCTGAGAAACAGGCCGCCGTGTAGGCCCTTCGTAACACTTCTTGGCCTGTAGACTCCAAGGCGACACACTGTCCTCTTCCTTGGAGAACTACGGTGCCCCAGCTTGCCAACGCTCACGAAGGCAGTCCGAGCCCGTCTCGTGTGCTGGGCCACTTGCATTCAGTGAGGAAAAGCCACCTGCATTGAGGTGAACACTCTGCTCAGCGTTCTTTCCGGGAGCTCACAATTGCCGCCTCTCTAGGTTAAGCAGGAAGTCGTAGTGAGGACCAACCTGAGCAAAGAGCACAATTCCTCACGTTACACTGGTAGTCGTCGAAAGAGGAATTGCCAACTACGCCTGGCTAAGGCCTTCCCTGGGTTAAGGAACCAGCCACACTTAGACGCCTTTAAAGGAAAATTTATTCAGCGAAGTTCCCATTGTTTGGCGATGGTCAACCTTTGCAGCGCCAATACTGCAGGGACTTAGGTTTGCTGCTAACAAGGCTAGGTGACCCTGCAGACAGAAGCAGGCGTTTCCCTTTGGAAGCTTGGATCCCGGTTTCCTAGGGGCTGCTTCCAAGGCCCTGCTATTGCCCAGCATCTGTCCTCTGCCCCTACGCCTGGGTAGGAAGCCAGTATTTTAGCCTGAGAGGCAGGGCTCTTGCATCTCTGGAGGAGAGCTAATCCTGCAGCCCACGTTCGTCCTGGGAAACCGCAAGGCGACCCTTGGCCTCAGTGTAGTGGAGAAATTGCCGCCGGACAGGTCTTGCCTGCCGCGGTTTCCGTGAGTTCTCCACCGTTTTCGGGCTTAAATGGAGAGCGAGGAGAGCTGTCGGCTCTCACAGAACTCTGGCCTCCGCACTGTCTGCCATGCAACTGCACTCAAGACCACACGTCTCCTCCCGACCTGCTGAGAAACAGGCATCCGCGTAGGCCCTTGTTAACATTTCCTGGCGTGCAGAGTCCAAGGCGACACGCTGTCCTCTTCCTTGGAAACCTACGTTGCCACAGCTTGCCAAACGCTACCGAAGGCAGTCCTAACCAGTCTCGTGTGCTGCGCAACTTTGATTCGGTTACAAAAAGCCACCTGCATTGCGGTGAACACTCTGCTCAGCGTTCTTTCCGGGAGCTCACAATTGCCGCCTCTCTAGGTTAAGCAGGAAGTCGTAGTGAGGACCAACCTGAGCAAAGAGCACAATTCCTCACGTTACACTGGTAGTCGTCGAAAGAGGAATTGCCAACTACGCCTGGCTAAGGCCTTCCCTGGGTTAAGGAACCAGCCACACTTAGACGCCTTTAAAGGAAAATTTATTCAGCGAAGTTCCCATTGTTTGGCGATGGTCAACCTTTGCAGCGCCAATACTGCAGGGACTTAGGTTTGCTGCTAACAAGGCTAGGTGACCCTGCAGACAGAAGCAGGCGTTTCCCTTTGGAAGCTTGGATCCCGGTTTCCTAGGGGCTGCTTCCAAGGCCCTGCTATTGCCCAGCATCTGTCCTCTGCCCCTACGCCTGTGTAGGAAGCCAGTATTTTAGCCTGAGAGACAGGGCTCTTGCATCTCTGGAGGAGAGCTAATCCTGCAGCCCACGTTCGTCCTGGGAAACCGCAAGGCGACCCTTGGCCTCAGTGTAGTGTCGAAATTGCCGCCGGACAGGTCTTGCCTGCCGCGGTTTCCGTGAGTTCTCCACCGTTTTCGGGCTTAAATGGAGAGCGAGGAGAGCTGTCGGCTCTCACAGAACTCTGGCCTCCGCACTGTCTGCCATGCAACTGCACTCAAGACCACACGTCTCCTCCCGACCTGCTGAGAAACAGGCATCCGCGTAGGCCCTTGTTAACATTTCCTGGCGTGCAGAGTCCAAGGCGACACGCTGTCCTCTTCCTTGGAAACCTACGTTGCCACAGCTTGCCAAACGCTACCGAAGGCAGTCCTAACCAGTCTCGTGTGCTGCGCAACTTTGATTCGGTTACGAAAAGCCACCTGCATTGCGGTGAACACTCTGCTCAGCGTTCTTTCCGGGAGCTCACAGTTGCTCCCTCTCTAGGTTAAGCAAGGTGTCGAGGTGAGGTCCAGACTGAGCCAAGAGCACAATTGCTCACTTTGCAGTGGTAGTCGTCCTAAGAGGCATTGCCTACTACGCCTTGCTAAGGTCTTCGTTCTGTTAGGGAAGTCGCCACACTTAGACGCCTGTAAAGGAGAATTTATTCAGCGAAGTTCCCAGTGTCTTGCGACGGTCTCCCTTCGCAGTGCCAATACAGCAGGGACTTAGCTTTGCTGCTAACTAGGCTAGGTGACCCTGCATACAGAAGCAGGCGTTTCCCTTTGGAAGCTTGGATCCCGGTTTCTCAGGGGCTGCTTGCAAGACCCTGCTATTGCCCAGCATCTGTCCTCTGCCCCTACGCCTGGGTAGGAAGCGAGTATTTTAGCCTGAGAAGCAGGGCTCTTGCAACTCTGGAGGAGAGCTAATCCTGCAGCCCACGTTCGTCCTGGGAAACCGCAAGGCGACCCTTGGCCTCAGTGTAATGTCGAAATTGCCGCCGGACAGGTCTTGCCTGCCGCGGTTTCCATGAGTTCGCCACCGTTTTCGGGCTTAAGTGGAGAGCGAGGAGAGCTGTCGGCTCTCACAGAACTCTGGCCTCCGCACTGTCTGCCATGCAACTGCACTCAAGACCACACGTCTCCTCCCGGCCTGCTGAGAAACAGGCCGCCGTGTAGGCCCTTCGTAACACTTCTTGGCCTGTAGACTCCAAGGCGACACACTGTCCTCTTCCTTGGAAAACTACGGTGCCCCAGCTTGCCAACGCTCACGAAGGCAGTCCGAGCCCGTCTCGTGTGCTGGGCCACTTGCATTCAGTGAGGAAAAGCCACCTGCATTGAGGTGGACACTCTGCTCAGCGTTCTTTCCGGGAGCTCACAATTGCCGCCTCTCTAGGTTAAGCAGGAAGTCGTAGTGAGGACCAACCTGAGCAAAGAGCACAATTCCTCACGTTACACTGGTAGTCGTCGAAAGAGGAATTGCCAACTACGCCTGGCTAAGGCCTTCCCTGGGTTAAGGAACCAGCCACACTTAGACGCCTTTAAAGGAAAATTTATTCAGCGAAGTTCCCATTGTTTGGCGATGGTCAACCTTTGCAGCGCCAATACTGCAGGGACTTAGGTTTGCTGCTAACAAGGCTAGGTGACCCTGCAGACAGAAGCAGGCGTTTCCCTTTGGAAGCTTGGATCCCGGTTTCCTAGGGGCTGCTTCCAAGGCCCTGCTATTGCCCAGCATCTGTCCTCTGCCCCTACGCCTGGGTAGGAAGCCAGTATTTTAGCCTGAGAGGCAGGGCTCTTGCATCTCTGGAGGAGAGCTAATCCTGCAGCCCACGTTCGTCCTGGGAAACCGCAAGGCGACCCTTGGCCTCAGTGTAGTGTCGAAATTGCCGCCGGACAGGTCTTGCCTGCCGCGGTTTCCGTGAGTTCTCCACCGTTTTCGGGCTTAAATGGAGAGCGAGGAGAGCTGTCGGCTCTCACAGAACTCTGGCCTCCGCACTGTCTGCCATGCAACTGCACTCAAGACCACACGTCTCCTCCCGACCTGCTGAGAAACAGGCATCCGCGTAGGCCCTTGTTAACATTTCCTGGCGTGCAGAGTCCAAGGCGACACGCTGTCCTCTTCCTTGGAAACCTACGTTGCCACAGCTTGCCAAACGCTACCGAAGGCAGTCCTAACCAGTCTCGTGTGCTGCGCAACTTTGATTCGGTTATGAAAAGCCACCTGCATTGCGGTGAACACTCTGCTCAGCGTTCTTTCCGGGAGCTCACAGTTGCTCCCTCTCTAGGTTAAGCAAGGTGTCGAGGTGAGGTCCAGACTGAGCCAAGAGCACAATTGCTCACTTTGCAGTGGTAGTCGTCCTAAGAGGCATTGCCTACTACGCCTTGCTAAGGTCTTCGTTCTGTTAGGGAAGTCGCCACACTTAGACGCCTGTAAAGGAGAATTTATTCAGCGAAGTTCCCAGTGTCTTGCGACGGTCTCCCTTCGCAGTGCCAATACAGCAGGGACTTAGCTTTGCTGCTAACTAGGCTAGGTGACCCTGCATACAGAAGCAGGCGTTTCCCTTTGGAAGCTTGGATCCCGGTTTCTCAGGGGCTGCTTGCAAGACCCTGCTATTGCCCAGCATCTGTCCTCTGCCCCTACGCCTGGGTAGGAAGCGAGTATTTTAGCCTGAGAAGCAGGGCTCTTGCAACTCTGGAGGAGAGCTAATCCTGCAGCCCACGTTCGTCCTGGGAAACCGCAAGGCGACCCTTGGCCTCAGAGTAGTGGCGAAATTGCCGCTGGACAGGTCTTGCCTGCCGCGGTTTCCATGAGTTCGCCACCGTTTTCGGGCTTAAGTGGAGAGCGAGGAGAGCTGTCGGCTCTCACAGAACTCTGGCCTCCGCACTGTCTGCCATGCAACTGCACTCAAGACCACACGTCTCCTCCCGGCCTGCTGAGAAACAGGCCGCCGTGTAGGCCCTTCGTAACACTTCTTGGCCTGTAGACTCCAAGGCGACACACTGTCCTCTTCCTTGGAAAACTACGGTGCCCCAGCTTGCCAACGCTCACGAAGGCAGTCCGAGCCCGTCTCGTGTGCTGGGCCACTTGCATTCAGTGAGGAAAAGCCACCTGCATTGAGGTGGACACTCTGCTCAGCGTTCTTTCCGGGAGCTCACAATTGCCGCCTCTCTAGGTTAAGCAGGAAGTCGTAGTGAGGACCAACCTGAGCAAAGAGCACAATTCCTCACGTTACACTGGTAGTCGTCGAAAGAGGAATTGCCAACTACGCCTGGCTAAGGCCTTCCCTGGGTTAAGGAACCAGCCACACTTAGACGCCTTTAAAGGAAAATTTATTCAGCGAAGTTCCCATTGTTTGGCGATGGTCAACCTTTGCAGCGCCAATACTGCAGGGACTTAGGTTTGCTGCTAACAAGGCTAGGTGACCCTGCAGACAGAAGCAGGCGTTTCCCTTTGGAAGCTTGGATCCCGGTTTCCTAGGGGCTGCTTCCAAGGCCCTGCTATTGCCCAGCATCTGTCCTCTGCCCCTACGCCTGGGTAGGAAGCCAGTATTTTAGCCTGAGAGGCAGGGCTCTTGCATCTCTGGAGGAGAGCTAATCCTGCAGCCCACGTTCGTCCTGGGAAACCGCAAGGCGACCCTTGGCCTCAGTGTAGTGTCGAAATTGCCGCCGGACAGGTCTTGCCTGCCGCGGTTTCCGTGAGTTCTCCACCGTTTTCGGGCTTAAATGGAGAGCGAGGAGAGCTGTCGGCTCTCACAGAACTCTGGCCTCCGCACTGTCTGCCATGCAACTGCACTCAAGACCACACGTCTCCTCCCGACCTGCTGAGAAACAGGCATCCGCGTAGGCCCTTGTTAACATTTCCTGGCGTGCAGAGTCCAAGGCGACACGCTGTCCTCTTCCTTGGAAACCTACGTTGCCACAGCTTGCCAAACGCTACCGAAGGCAGTCCTAACCAGTCTCGTGTGCTGCGCAACTTTGATTCGGTTACGAAAAGCCACCTGCATTGCGGTGAACACTCTGCTCAGCGTTCTTTCCGGGAGCTCACAATTGCCGCCTCTCTAGGTTAAGCAGGAAGTCGTAGTGAGGACCAACCTGAGCAAAGAGCACAATTCCTCACGTTACACTGGTAGTCGTCGAAAGAGGAATTGCCAACTACGCCTGGCTAAGGCCTTCCCTGGGTTAAGGAACCAGCCACACTTAGACGCCTTTAAAGGAAAATTTATTCAGCGAAGTTCCCATTGTTTGGCGATGGTCAACCTTTGCAGCGCCAATACTGCAGGGACTTAGGTTTGCTGCTAACAAGGCTAGGTGACCCTGCAGACAGAAGCAGGCGTTTCCCTTTGGAAGCTTGGATCCCGGTTTCCTAGGGGCTGCTTCCAAGGCCCTGCTATTGCCCAGCATCTGTCCTCTGCCCCTACGCCTGGGTAGGAAGCCAGTATTTTAGCCTGAGAGGCAGGGCTCTTGCATCTCTGGAGGAGAGCTAATCCTGCAGCCCACGTTCGTCCTGGGAAACCGCAAGGCGACCCTTGGCCTCAGTGTAGTGTCGAAATTGCCGCCGGACAGGTCTTGCCTGCCGCGGTTTCCGTGAGTTCTCCACCGTTTTCGGGCTTAAATGGAGAGCGAGGAGAGCTGTCGGCTCTCACAGAACTCTGGCCTCCGCACTGTCTGCCATGCAACTGCACTCAAGACCACACGTCTCCTCCCGACCTGCTGAGAAACAGGCATCCGCGTAGGCCCTTGTTAACATTTCCTGGCGTGCAGAGTCCAAGGCGACACGCTGTCCTCTTCCTTGGAAACCTACGTTGCCACAGCTTGCCAAACGCTACCGAAGGCAGTCCTAACCAGTCTCGTGTGCTGCGCAACTTTGATTCGGTTACGAAAAGCCACCTGCATTGCGGTGAACACTCTGCTCAGCGTTCTTTCCGGGAGCTCACAGTTGCTCCCTCTCTAGGTTAAGCAAGGTGTCGAGGTGAGGTCCAGACTGAGCCAAGAGCACAATTGCTCACTTTGCAGTGGTAGTCGTCCTAAGAGGCATTGCCTACTACGCCTTGCTAAGGTCTTCGTTCTGTTAGGGAAGTCGCCACACTTAGACGCCTGTAAAGGAGAATTTATTCAGCGAAGTTCCCAGTGTCTTGCGACGGTCTCCCTTTGCAGTGCCAATACAGCAGGGACTTAGCTTTGCTGCTAACTAGGCTAGGTGACCCTGCATACAGAAGCAGGCGTTTCCCTTTGGAAGCTTGGATCCCGGTTTCTCAGGGGCTGCTTGCAAGAACCTGCTATTGCCCAGCATCTGTCCTCTGCCCCTACGCCTGGGTAGGAAGCCAGTATTTTAGCCTGAGAAGCAGGGCTCTTGCAACTCTGGAGGAGAGCTAATCCTGCAGCCCACGTTCGTCCTGGGAAACCGCAAGGCGACCCTTGGCCTCAGAGTAGTGGCGAAATTGCCACCGGACAGGTCTTGCCTGCCGCAGTTTCCATGAGTTTGCCACCGTTTTCGGGCTTAAGTGGAGAGCGAGGAGAGCTGTCGGCTCTCACAGAACTCTGGCCTCCGCACTGTATGCCATGCAACTGCACTCAAGACCACACGTCTCCTCCCGGCCTGCTGAGAAACAGGCCGCCGTGTAGGCCCTTCGTAACACTTCTTGGCCTGTAGACTCCAAGGCGACACGCTGTCCTCTTCCTTGGAAACCTACGTTGCCACAGCTTGCCAAACGCTACCGAAGGCAGTCCTAACCAGTCTCGTGTGCTGCGCAACTTTGATTCGGTTACGAAAAGCCACCTGCATTGCGGTGAACGCTCTGCTCAGCGTTCTTTCCGGGAGCTCACAATTGCCGCCTCTCTAGGTTAAGCAGGAAGTCGTAGTGAGGACCAACCTGAGCAAAGAGCACAATTCCTCACGTTACACTGGTAGTCATCGAAAGAGGAATTGCCAACTACGCCTGGCTAAGGCCTTCCCTGGGTTAAGGAACCAGCCACACTTAGACGCCTTTAAAGGAAAATTTATTCAGCGAAGTTCCCATTGTTTGGCGATGGTCAACCTTTGCAGCGCCAATACTGCAGGGACTTAGGTTTGCTGCTAACAAGGCTAGGTGACCCTGCAGACAGAAGCAGGCGTTTCCCTTTGGAAGCTTGGATCCCGGTTTCCTAGGGGCTGCTTCCAAGGCCCTGCTATTGCCCAGCATCTGTCCTCTGCCCCTACGCCTGGGTAGGAAGCCAGTATTTTAGCCTGAGAGGCAGGGCTCTTGCATCTCTGGAGGAGAGCTAATCCTGCAGCCCACGTTCGTCCTGGGAAACCGCAAGGCGACCCTTGGCCTCAGTGTAGTGTCGAAATTGCCGCCAGACAGGTCTTGCCTGCCGCGGTTTCCGTGAGTTCTCCACCGTTTTCGGGCTTAAATGGAGAGCGAGGAGAGCTGTCGGCTCTCACAGAACTCTGGCCTCCGCACTGTCTGCCATGCAACTGCACTCAAGACCACACGTCTCCTCCCGACCTGCTGAGAAACAGGCATCCGCGTAGGCCCTTGTTAACATTTCCTGGCGTGCAGAGTCCAAGGCGACACGCTGTCCTCTTCCTTGGAAACCTACGTTGCCACAGCTTGCCAAACGCTACCGAAGGCAGTCCTAACCAGTCTCGTGTGCTGCGCAACTTTGATTCGGTTACGAAAAGCCACCTGCATTGCGGTGAACACTCTGCTCAGCGTTCTTTCCGGGAGCTCACAGTTGCTCCCTCTCTAGGTTAAGCAAGGTGTCGAGGTGAGGTCCAGACTGAGCCAAGAGCACAATTGCTCACTTTGCAGTGGTAGTCGTCCTAAGAGGCATTGCCTACTACGCCTTGCTAAGGTCTTCGTTCTGTTAGGGAAGTCGCCACACTTAGACGCCTGTAAAGGAGAATTTATTCAGCGAAGTTCCCAGTGTCTTGCGACGGTCTCCCTTCGCAGTGCCAATACAGCAGGGACTTAGCTTTGCTGCTAACTAGGCTAGGTGACCCTGCATACAGAAGCAGGCGTTTCCCTTTGGAAGCTTGGATCCCGGTTTCTCAGGGGCTGCTTGCAAGACCCTGCTATTGCCCAGCATCTGTCCTCTGCCCCTACGCCTGGGTAGGAAGCGAGTATTTTAGCCTGAGAAGCAGGGCTCTTGCAACTCTGGAGGAGAGCTAATCCTGCAGCCCACGTTCGTCCTGGGAAACCGCAAGGCGACCCTTGGCCTCAGAGTAGTGGCGAAATTGCCGCCGGACAGGTCTTGCCTGCCGCGGTTTCCATGAGTTGGCCACCGTTTTCGGGCTTAAGTGGAGAGCGAGGAGAGCTGTCGGCTCTCACAGAACTCTGGCCTCCGCACTGTCTGCCATGCAACTGCACTCAAGACCACACGTCTCCTCCCGGCCTGCTGAGAAACAGGCCGCCGTGTAGGCCCTTCGTAACACTTCTTGGCCTGTAGACTCCAAGGCGACACACTGTCCTCTTCCTTGGAAAACTACGGTGCCCCAGCTTGCCAACGCTCACGAAGGCAGTCCGAGCCCGTCTCGTGTGCTGGGCCACTTGCATTCAGTGAGGAAAAGCCACCTGCATTGAGGTGAACACTCTGCTCAGCGTTCTTTCCGGGAGCTCACAATTGCCGCCTCTCTAGGTTAAGCAGGAAGTCGTAGTGAGGACCAACCTGAGCAAAGAGCACAATTCCTCACGTTACACTGGTAGTCGTCGAAAGAGGAATTGCCAACTACGCCTGGCTAAGGCCTTCCCTGGGTTAAGGAACCAGCCACACTTAGACGCCTTTAAAGGAAAATTTATTCAGCGAAGTTCCCATTGTTTGGCGATGGTCAACCTTTGCAGCGCCAATACTGCAGGGACTTAGGTTTGCTGCTAACAAGGCTAGGTGACCCTGCAGACAGAAGCAGGCGTTTCCCTTTGGAAGCTTGGATCCCGGTTTCCTAGGGGCTGCTTCCAAGGCCCTGCTATTGCCCAGCATCTGTCCTCTGCCCCTACGCCTGGGTAGGAAGCCAGTATTTTAGCCTGAGAGGCAGGGCTCTTGCATCTCTGGAGGAGAGCTAATCCTGCAGCCCACGTTCGTCCTGGGAAACCGCAAGGCGACCCTTGGCCTCAGTGTAGTGTCGAAATTGCCGCCGGACAGGTCTTGCCTGCCGCGGTTTCCGTGAGTTCTCCACCGTTTTCGGGCTTAAATGGAGAGCGAGGAGAGCTGTCGGCTCTCACAGAACTCTGGCCTCCGCACTGTCTGCCATGCAACTGCACTCAAGACCACACGTCTCCTCCCGACCTGCTGAGAAACAGGCATCCGCGTAGGCCCTTGTTAACATTTCCTGGCGTGCAGAGTCCAAGGCGACACGCTGTCCTCTTCCTTGGAAACCTACGTTGCCACAGCTTGCCAAACGCTACCGAAGGCAGTCCTAACCAGTCTCGTGTGCTGCGCAACTTTGATTCGGTTACGAAAAGCCACCTGCATTGCGGTGAACACTCTGCTCAGCGTTCTTTCCGGGAGCTCACAGTTGCTCCCTCTCTAGGTTAAGCAAGGTGTCGAGGTGAGGTCCAGACTGAGCCAAGAGCACAATTGCTCACTTTGCAGTGGTAGTCGTCCTAAGAGGCATTGCCTACTACGCCTTGCTAAGGTCTTCGTTCTGTTAGGGAAGTCGCCACACTTAGACGCTTGTAAAGGAGAATTTATTCAGCGAAGTTCTGCACTACGGTGCCCCAGCTTGCCAACGCTCACGAAGGCAGTCCGAGCCCGTCTCGTGTGCTGGGCCACTTGCATTCAGTGAGGAAAAGCCACCTGCATTGAGGTGAACACTCTGCTCAGCGTTCTTTCCGGGAGCTCACAATTGCCGCCTCTCTAGGTTAAGCAGGAAGTCGTAGTGAGGACCAACCTGAGCAAAGAGCACAATTCCTCACGTTACACTGGTAGTCGTCGAAAGAGGAATTGCCAACTACGCCTGGCTAAGGCCTTCCCTGGGTTAAGGAACCAGCCACACTTAGACGCCTTTAAAGGAAAATTTATTCAGCGAAGTTCCCATTGTTTGGCGATGGTCAACCTTTGCAGCGCCAATACTGCAGGGACTTAGGTTTGCTGCTAACAAGGCTAGGTGACCCTGCAGACAGAAGCAGGCGTTTCCCTTTGGAAGCTTGGATCCCGGTTTCCTAGGGGCTGCTTCCAAGGCCCTGCTATTGCCCAGCATCTGTCCTCTGCCCCTACGCCTGGGTAGGAAGCCAGTATTTTAGCCTGAGAGGCAGGGCTCTTGCATCTCTGGAGGAGAGCTAATCCTGCAGCCCACGTTCGTCCTGGGAAACCGCAAGGCGACCCTTGGCCTCAGTGTAGTGTCGAAATTGCCGCCGGACAGGTCTTGCCTGCCGCGGTTTCCGTGAGTTCTCCACCGTTTTCGGGCTTAAATGGAGAGCGAGGAGAGCTGTCGGCTCTCACAGAACTCTGGCCTCCGCACTGTCTGCCATGCAACTGCACTCAAGACCACACGTCTCCTCCCGACCTGCTGAGAAACAGGCATCCGCGTAGGCCCTTGTTAACATTTCCTGGCGTGCAGAGTCCAAGGCGACACGCTGTCCTCTTCCTTGGAAACCTACGTTGCCACAGCTTGCCAAACGCTACCGAAGGCAGTCCTAACCAGTCTCGTGTGCTGCGCAACTTTGATTCGGTTACGAAAAGCCACCTGCATTGCGGTGAACACTCTGCTCAGCGTTCTTTCCGGGAGCTCACAGTTGCTCCCTCTCTAGGTTAAGCAAGGTGTCGAGGTGAGGTCCAGACTGAGCCAAGAGCACAATTGCTCACTTTGCAGTGGTAGTCGTCCTAAGAGGCATTGCCTACTACGCCTTGCTAAGGTCTTCGTTCTGTTAGGGAAGTCGCCACACTTAGACGCCTGTAAAGGAGAATTTATTCAGCGAAGTTCCCAGTGTCTTGCGACGGTCTCCCTTCGCAGTGCCAATACAGCAGGGACTTAGCTTTGCTGCTAACTAGGCTAGGTGACCCTGCATACAGAAGCAGGCGTTTCCCTTTGGAAGCTTGGATCCCGGTTTCTCAGGGGCTGCTTGCAAGACCCTGCTATTGCCCAGCATCTGTCCTCGGCCCCTACGCCTGGGTAGGAAGCGAGTATTTTAGCCTGAGAAGCAGGGCTCTTGCAACTCTGGAGGAGAGCTAATCCTGCAGCCCACGTTCGTCCTGGGAAACCGCAAGGCGACCCTTGGCCTCAGTGTAGTGTCGAAATTGCCGCCGGACAGGTCTTGCCTGCCGCGGTCTCCGTGAGTCTCCACCGTTTTCGGGCTTAAATGGAGAGCGAGGAGAGCTGTCGGCTCTCACAGAACTCTGGCCTCCGCACTGTCTGCCATGCAACTGCACTCAAGACCACACGTCTCCTCCCGACCTGCTGAGAAACAGGCATCCGCGTAGGCCCTTGTTAACATTTCCTGGCGTGCAGAGTCCAAGGCGACACGCTGTCCTCTTCCTTGGAAACCTACGTTGCCACAGCTTGCCAAACGCTACCGAAGGCAGTCCTAACCAGTCTCGTGTGCTGCGCAACTTTGATTCGGTTACGAAAAGCCACCTGCATTGCGGTGAACACTCTGCTCAGCGTTCTTTCCGGGAGCTCACAGTTGCTCCCTCTCTAGGTTAAGCAAGGTGTCGAGGTGAGGTCCAGACTGAGCCAAGAGCACAATTGCTCACTTTGCAGTGGTAGTCGTCCTAAGAGGCATTGCCTACTACGCCTTGCTAAGGTCTTCGTTCTGTTAGGGAAGTCGCCACACTTAGACGCCTGTAAAGGAGAATTTATTCAGCGAAGTTCCCAGTGTCTTGCGACGGTCTCCCTTCGCAGTGCCAATACAGCAGGGACTTAGCTTTGCTGCTAACTAGGCTAGGTGACCCTGCATACAGAAGCAGGCGTTTCCCTTTGGAAGCTTGGATCCCGGTTTCTCAGGGGCTGCTTGCAAGACCCTGCTATTGCCCAGCATCTGTCCTCGGCCCCTACGCCTGGGTAGGAAGCGAGTAATTTAGCCTGAGAAGCAGGGCTCTTGCAACTCTGGAGGAGAGCTAATCCTGCAGCCCACGTTCATCCTGGGAAACCGCAAGGTGACCCTTGGCCTCAGTGTAGTGTCGAAATTGCCGCCGGACAGGTCTTTCCTGCCGTGGTTTCCGTGAGTTCTCCACCATTTTCGGGCTTATATGGAGAGCGAGGAGAGCTGTCGGCTCTCACAGAACTCTGGCCTCCGCACTGTCTGCCATGCAACTGCACTCAAGACCACACGTCTCCTCCCGATCTGCTGAGAAACAGGCATCCGCGTAGGCCCTTGTTAACATTTCCTGGCGTGCAGAGTCCAAGGCGACACGCTGTCCTCTTCCTTGGAAACCTACGTTGCCACAGCTTGCCAAACGCTACCGAAGGCAGTCCTAACCAGTCTCGTGTGCTGCGCAACTTTGATTCGGTTACGAAAAGCCACCTGCATTGCGGTGAACACTCTGCTCAGCGTTCTTTCCGGGAGCTCACAGTTGCTCCCTCTCTAGGTTAAGCAAGGTGTCGAGGTGAGGTCCAGACTGAGCCAAGAGCACAATTGCTCACTTTGCAGTGGTAGTCGTCCTAAGAGGCATTGCCTACTACGCCTTGCTAAGGTCTTCGTTCTGTTAGGGAAGTCGCCACACTTAGACGCCTGTAAAGGAGAATTTATTCAGCGAAGTTCCCAGTGTCTTGCGACGGTCTCCCTTCGCAGTGCCAATACAGCAGGGACTTAGCTTTGCTGCTAACTAGGCTAGGTGACCCTGCATACAGAAGCAGGCGTTTCCCTTTGGAAGCTTGGATCCCGGTTTCTCAGGGGCTGCTTGCAAGACCCTGCTATTGCCCAGCATCTGTCCTCTGCCCCTACGCCTGGGTAGGAAGCGAGTATTTTAGCCTGAGAAGCAGGGCTCTTGCAACTCTGGAGGAGAGCTAATCCTGCAGCCCACGTTCGTCCTGGGAAACCGCAAGGCGACCCTTGGCCTCAGAGTAGTGGCGAAATTGCCGCCGGACAGGTCTTGCCTGCCGCGGTTTCCATGAGTTCGCCACCGTTTTTGGGCTTAAGTGGAGAGCGAGGAGAGCTGTCGGCTCTCACAGAACTCTGGCCTCCGCACTGTCTGCCATGCAACTGCACTCAAGACCACACGTCTCCTCCCGGCCTGCTGAGAAACAGGCTGCCGTGTAGGCCCTTCGTAACACTTCTTGGCCTGTAGACTCCAAGGCGACACACTGTCCTCTTCCTTGGAAAACTACGGTGCCCCAGCTTGCCAATGCTCACGAAGGCAGTCCGAGCCCGTCTCGTGTGCTGGGCCACTTGCATTCAGTGAGGAAAAGCCACCTGCATTGAGGTGAACACTCTGCTCAGCGTTCTTTCCGGGAGCTCACAATTGCCGCCTCTCTAGGTTAAGCAGGAAGTCGTAGTGAGGACCAACCTGAGCAAAGAGCACAATTCCTCACGTTACACTGGTAGTCGTCGAAAGAGGAATTGCCAACTACGCCTGGCTAAGGCCTTCCCTGGGTTAAGGAACCAGCCACACTTAGACGCCTTTAAAGGAAAATTTATTCAGCGAAGTTCCCATTGTTTGGCGATGGTCAACCTTTGCAGCGCCAATACTGCAGGGACTTAGGTTTGCTGCTAACAAGGCTAGGTGACCCTGCAGACAGAAGCAGGCGTTTCCCTTTGGAAGCTTGGATCCCGGTTTCTCAGGGGCTGCTTGCAAGACCCTGCTATTGCCCAGCATCTGTCCTCGGCCCCTACGCCTGGGTAGGAAGCGAGTATTTTAGCCTGAGAAGCAGGGCTCTTGCAACTCTGGAGGAGAGCTAATCCTGCAGCCCACGTTCGTCCTGGGAAACCGCAAGGCGACCCTTGGCCTCAGTGTAGTGTCGAAATTGCCGCCGGACAGGTCTTGCCTGCCGCGGTTTCCGTGAGTTCTCCACCGTTTTCGGGCTTAAATGGAGAGCGAGGAGAGCTGTCGGCTCTCACAGAACTCTGGCCTCCGCACTGTCTGCCATGCAACTGCACTCAAGACCACACGTCTCCTCCCGACCTGCTGAGAAACAGGCATCCGCGTAGGCCCTTGTTAACATTTCCTGGCGTGCAGAGTCCAAGGCGACACGCTGTCCTCTTCCTTGGAAACCTACGTTGCCACAGCTTGCCAAACGCTACCGAAGGCAGTCCTAACCAGTCTCGTGTGCTGCGCAACTTTGATTCGGTTACGAAAAGCCACCTGCATTGCGGTGAACACTCTGCTCAGCGTTCTTTCCGGGAGCTCACAGTTGCTCCCTCTCTAGGTTAAGCAAGGTGTCGAGGTGAGGTCCAGACTGAGCCAAGAGCACAATTGCTCACTTTGCAGTGGTAGTCGTCCTAAGAGGCATTGCCTACTACGCCTTGCTAAGGTCTTCGTTCTGTTAGGGAAGTCGCCACACTTAGACGCCTGTAAAGGAGAATTTATTCAGCGAAGTTCCCAGTGTCTTGCGACGGTCTCCCTTCGCAGTGCCAATACAGCAGGGACTTAGCTTTGCTGCTAACTAGGCTAGGTGACCCTGCATACAGAAGCAGGCGTTTCCCTTTGGAAGCTTGGATCCCGGTTTCTCAGGGGCTGCTTGCAAGACCCTGCTATTGCCCAGCATCTGTTCTCTGCCCCTACGCCTGGGTAGGAAGCGAGTATTTTAGCCTGAGAAGCAGGGCTCTTGCAACTCTGGAGGAGAGCTAATCCTGCAGCCCACGTTCGTCCTGGGAAACCGCAAGGCGACCCTTGGCCTCAGAGTAGTGGCGAAATTGCCGCCGGACAGGTCTTGCCTGCCGCGGTTTCCATGAGTTCGCCACCGTTTTCGGGCTTAAGTGGAGAGCGAGGAGAGCTGTCGGCTCTCACAGAACTCTGGCCTCCGCACTGTCTGCCATGCAACTGCACTCAAGACCACACGTCTCCTCCCGGCCTGCTGAGAAACAGGCCGCCGTGTAGGCCCTTCGTAACACTTCTTGGCCTGTAGACTCCAAGGCGACACACTGTCCTCTTCCTTGGAAAACTACGGTGCCCCAGCTTGCCAACGTTCACGAAGGCAGTCCGAGCCCGTCTCGTGTGCTGGGCCACTTGCATTCAGTGAGGAAAAGCCACCTGCATTGAGGTGAACACTCTGCTCAGCGTTCTTTCCGGGAGCTCACAATTGCCGCCTCTCTAGGTTAAGCAGGAAGTCGTAGTGAGGACCAACCTGAGCAAAGAGCACAATTCCTCACGTTACACTGGTAGTCGTCGAAAGAGGAATTGCCAACTACGCCTGGCTAAGGCCTTCCCTGGGTTAAGGAACCAGCCACACTTAGACGCCTTTAAAGGAAAATTTATTCAGCGAAGTTCCCATTGTTTGGCGATGGTCAACCTTTGCAGCGCCAATACTGCAGGGACTTAGGTTTGCTGCTAACAAGGCTAGGTGACCCTGCAGACAGAAGCAGGCGTTTCCCTTTGGAAGCTTGGATCCCGGTTTCCTAGGGGCTGCTTCCAAGGCCCTGCTATTGCCCAGCATCTGTCCTCTGCCCCTACGCCTGGGTAGGAAGCCAGTATTTTAGCCTGAGAGGCAGGGCTCTTGCATCTCTGGAGGAGAGCTAATCCTGCAGCCCACGTTCGTCCTGGGAAACCGCAAGGCGACCCTTGGCCTCAGTGTAGTGTCGAAATTGCCGCCGGACAGGTCTTGCCTGCCGCGGTTTCCGTGAGTTCTCCACCATTTTCGGGCTTAAATGGAGAGCGAGGAGAGCTGTCGGCTCTCACAGAACTCTGGCCTCCGCACTGTCTGCCATGCAACTGCACTCAAGACCACACGTCTCCTCCCGACCTGCTGAGAAACAGGCATCCGCGTAGGCCCTTGTTAACATTTCCTGGCGTGCAGAGTCCAAGGTGACACGCTGTCCTCTTCCTTGGAAACCTACGTTGCCACAGCTTGCCAAACGCTACCGAAGGCAGTCCTAACCAGTCTCGTGTGCTGCGCAACTTTGATTCGGTTACGAAAAGCCACCTGCATTGCGGTGAACACTCTGCTCAGCGTTCTTTCCGGGAGCTCACAGTTGCTCCCTCTCTAGGTTAAGCAAGGTGTCGAGGTGAGGTCCAGACTGAGCCAAGAGCACAATTGCTCACTTTGCAGTGGTAGTCGTCCTAAGAGGCATTGCCTACTACGCCTTGCTAAGGTCTTCGTTCTGTTAGGGAAGTCGCCACACTTAGACGCCTGTAAAGGAGAATTTATTCAGCGAAGTTCCCAGTGTCTTGCGACGGTCTCCCTTCGCAGTGCCAATACAGCAGGGACTTAGCTTTGCTGCTAACTAGGCTAGGTGACCCTGCATACAGAAGCAGGCGTTTCCCTTTGGAAGCTTGGATCCCGGTTTCTCAGGGGCTGCTTGCAAGACCCTGCTATTGCCCAGCATCTGTCCTCTGCCCCTACGCCTGGGTAGGAAGCGAGTATTTTAGCCTGAGAAGCAGGGCTCTTGCAACTCTGGAGGAGAGCTAATCCTGCAGCCCACGTTCGTCCTGGGAAACCGCAAGGCGACCCTTGGCCTCAGAGTAGTGGCGAAATTGCCGCCGGACAGGTCTTGCCTGCCGCGGTTTCCATGAGTTCGCCACCGTTTTCGGGCTTAAGTGGAGAGCGAGGAGAGCTGTCGGCTCTCACAGAACTCTGGCCTCCGCACTGTCTGCCATGCAACTGCACTCAAGACCACACGTCTCCTCCCGGCCTGCTGAGAAACAGGCCGCCGTGTAGGCCCTTCGTAACACTTCTTGGCCTGTAGACTCCAAGGCGACACACTGTCCTCTTCCTTGGAAAACTACGGTGCCCCAGCTTGCCAACGCTCACGAAGGCAGTCCGAGCCCGTCTCGTGTGCTGGGCCACTTGCATTCAGTGAGGAAAAGCCACCTGCATTGAGGTGAACACTCTGCTCAGCGTTCTTTCCGGGAGCTCACAATTGCCGCCTCTCTAGGTTAAGCAGGAAGTCGTAGTGAGGACCAACCTGAGCAAAGAGCACAATTCCTCACGTTACACTGGTAGTCGTCGAAAGAGGAATTGCCAACTACGCCTGGCTAAGGCCTTCCCTGGGTTAAGGAACCAGCCACACTTAGACGCCTTTAAAGGAAAATTTATTCAGCGAAGTTCCCATTGTTTGGCGATGGTCAACCTTTGCAGCGCCAATACTGCAGGGACTTAGGTTTGCTGCTAACAAGGCTAGGTGACCCTGCAGACAGAAGCAGGCGTTTCCCTTTGGAAGCTTGGATCCCGGTTTCCTAGGGGCTGCTTCCAAGGCCCTGCTATTGCCCAGCATCTGTCCTCTGCCCCTACGCCTGGGTAGGAAGCCAGTATTTTAGCCTGAGAGGCAGGGCTCTTGCATCTCTGGAGGAGAGCTAATCCTGCAGCCCACGTTCGTCCTGGGAAACCGCAAGGCGACCCTTGGCCTCAGTGTAGTGGAGAAATTGCCGCCGGACAGGTCTTGCCTGCCGCGGTTTCCGTGAGTTCTCCACCGTTTTCGGGCTTAAATGGAGAGCGAGGAGAGCTGTCGGCTCTCACAGAACTCTGGCCTCTGCACTGTCTGCCATGCAACTGCACTCAAGACCACACGTCTCCTCCTGACCTGCTGAGAAACAGGCATCCGCGTAGGCCCTTGTTAACATTTCCTGGCGTGCAGAGTCCAAGGCGACACGCTGTCCTCTTCCTTGGAAACCTACGTTGCCACAGCTTGCCAAACGCTACCGAAGGCAGTCCTAACCAGTCTCGTGTGCTGCGCAACTTTGATTCGGTTACGAAAAGCCACCTGCATTGCGGTGAACACTCTGCTCAGCGTTCTTTCCGGGAGCTCACAGTTGCTCCCTCTCTAGGTTAAGCAAGGTGTCGAGGTGAGGTCCAGACTGAGCCAAGAGCACAATTGCTCACTTTGCAGTGGTAGTCGTCCTAAGAGGCATTGCCTACTACGCCTTGCTAAGGTCTTCGTTCTGTTAGGGAAGTCGCCACACTTAGACGCCTGTAAAGGAGAATTTATTCAGCGAAGTTCCCAGTGTCTTGCGACGGTCTCCCTTCGCAGTGCCAATACAGCAGGGACTTAGCTTTGCTGCTAACTAGGCTAGGTGACCCTGCATACAGAAGCAGGCGTTTCCCTTTGGAAGCTTGGATCCCGGTTTCTCAGGGGCTGCTTGCAAGACCCTGCTATTGCCCAGCATCTGTCCTCTGCCCCTACGCCTGGGTAGGAAGCGAGTATTTTAGCCTGAGAAGCAGGGCTCTTGCAACTCTGGAGGAGAGCTAATCCTGCAGCCCACGTTCGTCCTGGGAAACCGCAAGGCGACCCTTGGCCTCAGAGTAGTGGCGAAATTGCCGCCGGACAGGTCTTGCCTGCCGCGGTTTCCATGAGTTCGCCACCGTTTTCGGGCTTAAGTGGAGAGCGAGGAGAGCTGTCGGCTCTCACAGAACTCTGGCCTCCGCACTGTCTGCCATGCAACTGCACTCAAGACCACACGTCTCCTCCCGGCCTGCTGAGAAACAGGCCGCCGTGTAGGCCCTTCGTAACACTTCTTGGCCTGTAGACTCCAAGGCGACACACTGTCCTCTTCCTTGGAAAACTACGGTGCCCCAGCTTGCCAACGCTCACGAAGGCAGTCCGAGCCCGTCTCGTGTGCTGGGCCACTTGCATTCAGTGAGGAAAAGCCACCTGCATTGAGGTGAACACTCTGCTCAGCGTTCTTTCCGGGAGCTCACAATTGCCGCCTCTCTAGGTTAAGCAGGAAGTCGTAGTGAGGACCAACCTGAGCAAAGAGCACAATTCCTCACGTTACACTGGTAGTCGTCGAAAGAGGAATTGCCAACTACGCCTGGCTAAGGCCTTCCCTGGGTTAAGGAACAAGCCACACTTAGACGCCTTTAAAGGAAAATTTATTCAGCAAAGTTCCCATTGTTTGGCGATGGTCAACCTTTGCAGCGCCAATACTGCAGGGACTTAGGTTTGCTGCTAACAAGGCTAGGTGACCCTGCAGACAGAAGCAGGCGTTTCCCTTTGGAAGCTTGGATCCCGGTTTCCTAGGGGCTGCTTCCAAGGCCCTGCTATTGCCCAGCATCTGTCCTCTGCCCCTACGCCTGGGTAGGAAGCCAGTATTTTAGCCTGAGAGGCAGGGCTCTTGCATCTCTGGAGGAGAGCTAATCCTGCAGCCCACGTTCGTCCTGGGAAACCGCAAGGCGACCCTTGGCCTCAGTGTAGTGGCGAAATTGCCGCCGGACAGGTATTGCCTGCCACGGTTTCCGTGAGTTCTCCACCGTTTTCGGGCTTAAATGGAGAGCGAGGAGAGCTGTCGGCTCTCACAGAACTCTGGCCTCCGCACTGTCTGCCATGCAACTGCACTCAAGACCACACGTCTCCTCCCGATCTGCTGAGAAATAGGCATCCGCGTAGGCCCTTGTTAACATTTCCTGGCGTGCAGAGTCCAAGGCGACACGCTGTCATCTTCCTTGGAAACCTACGTTGCCACAGCTTGCCAAACGCTACCGAAGGCAGTCCTAACCAGTCTCGTGTGCTGCGCAACTTTGATTCGGTTACGAAAAGCCACCTGCATTGCGGTGAACACTCTGCTCAGCGTTCTTTCCGGGAGCTCACAGTTGCTCCCTCTCTAGGTTAAGCAAGGTGTCGAGGTGAGGTCCAGACTGAGCAAAGAGCACAATTGCTCACTTTGCAGTGGTAGTCGTCCTAAGAGGCATTGCCTACTACGCCTTGCTAAGGTCTTCGTTCTGTTAGGGAAGTCGCCACACTTAGACGCCTGTAAAGGAGAATTTATTCAGCGAAGTTCCCAGTGTCTTGCGACGGTCTCCCTTCGCAGTGCCAATACAGCAGGGACTTAGCTTTGCTGCTAACTAGGCTAGGTGACCCTGCATACAGAAGCAGGCGTTTCCCTTTGGAAGCTTGGATCCCGGTTTCTCAGGGGCTGCTTGCAAGACCCTGCTATTGCCCAGCATCTGTCCTCGGCCCCTACGCCTGGGTAGGAAGCGAGTATTTTAGCCTGAGAAGCAGGGCTCTTGCAACTCTGGAGGAGAGCTAATCCTGCAGCCCACGTTCGTCCTGGGAAACCGCAAGGCGACCCTTGGCCTCAGAGTAGTGGCGAAATTGCCGCCGGACAGGTCTTGCCTGCCGCGGTTTCCATGAGTTCGCCACCGTTTTCGGGCTTAAGTGGAGAGCGAGGAGAGCTGTCGGCTCTCACAGAACTCTGGCCTCCGCACTGTCTGCCATGCAACTGCACTCAAGACCACACGTCTCCTCCCGGCCTGCTGAGAAACAGGCCGCCGTGTAGGCCCTTCGTAACACTTCTTGGCCTGTAGACTCCAAGGCGACACACTGTCCTCTTCCTTGGAAAACTACGGTGCCCCAGCTTGCCAACGCTCACGAAGGCAGTCCGAGCCCGTCTCGTGTGCTGGGCCACTTGCATTCAGTGAGGAAAAGCCACCTGCATTGAGGTGAACACTCTGCTCAGCGTTCTTTCCGGGAGCTCACAATTGCCGCCTCTCTAGGTTAAGCAGGAAGTCGTAGTGAGGACCAACCTGAGCAAAGAGCACAATTCCTCACGTTACACTGGTAGTCGTCGAAAGAGGAATTGCCAACTACGCCTGGCTAAGGCCTTCCCTGGGTTAAGGAACCAGCCACACTTAGACGCCTTTAAAGGAAAATTTATTCAGCGAAGTTCCCATTGTTTGGCGATGGTCAACCTTTGCAGCGCCAATACTGCAGGGACTTAGGTTTGCTGCTAACAAGGCTAGGTGACCCTGCAGACAGAAGCAGGCGTTTCCCTTTGGAAGCTTGGATCCCGGTTTCCTAGGGGCTGCTTCCAAGGCCCTGCTATTGCCCAGCATCTGTCCTCTGCCCCTACGCCTGGGTAGGAAGCGAGTATTTTAGCCTGAGAGGCAGGGCTCTTGCATCTCTGGAGGAGAGCTAATCCTGCAGCCCACGTTCGTCCTGGGAAACCGCAAGGCGACCCTTGGCCTCAGTGTAGTGTCGAAATTGCCGCCGGACAGGTCTTGCCTGCCGCGGTTTCCGTGAGTTCTCCACCGTTTTCGGGCTTAAATGGAGAGCGAGGAGAGCTGTCGGCTCTCACAGAACTCTGGCCTCCGCACTGTCTGCCATGCAACTGCACTCAAGACCACACGTCTCCTCCCGACCTGCTGAGAAACAGGCATCCGCGTAGGCCCTTGTTAACATTTCCTGGCGTGCAGAGTCCAAGGCGACACGCTGTCCTCTTCCTTGGAAACCTACGTTGCCACAGCTTGCCAAACGCTACCGAAGGCAGTCCTAACCAGTCTCGTGTGCTGCGCAACTTTGATTCGGTTACGAAAAGCCACCTGCATTGCGGTGAACACTCTGCTCAGCGTTCTTTCCGGGAGCTCACAGTTGCTCCCTCTCTAGGTTAAGCAAGGTGTCGAGGTGAGGTCCAGGCTGAGCAAAGAGCACAATTGCTCACTTTGCAGTGGTAGTCGTCCTAAGAGGCATTGCCTACTACGCCTTGCTAAGGTCTTCGTTCTGTTAGGGAAGTCGCCACACTTAGACGCCTGTAAAGGAGAATTTATTCAGCGAAGTTCCCAGTGTCTTGCGACGGTCTCCCTTCGCAGTGCCAATACAGCAGGGACTTAGCTTTGCTGCTAACTAGGCTAGGTGACCCTGCATACAGAAGCAGGCGTTTCCCTTTGGAAGCTTGGATCCCGGTTTCTCAGGGGCTGCTTGCAAGACCCTGCTATTGCCCAGCATCTGTCCTCGGCCCCTACGCCTGGGTAGGAAGCGAGTATTTTAGCCTGAGAAGCAGGGCTCTTGCAACTCTGGAGGAGAGCTAATCCTGCAGCCCACGTTCGTCCTGGGAAACCGCAAGGCGACCCTTGGCCTCAGAGTAGTGGCGAAATTGCCGCCGGACAGGTCTTGCCTGCCGCGGTTTCCATGAGTTCGCCACCGTTTTCGGGCTTAAGTGGAGAGCGAGGAGAGCTGTCGGCTCTCACAGAACTCTGGCCTCCGCACTGTCTGCCATGCAACTGCACTCAAGACCACACGTCTCCTCCCGGCCTGCTGAGAAACAGGCCGCCGTGTAGGCCCTTCGTAACACTTCTTGGCCTGTAGACTCCAAGGCGACACACTGTCCTCTTCCTTGGAAAACTACGGTGCCCCAGCTTGCCAACGCTCACGAAGGCAGTCCGAGCCCGTCTCGTGTGCTGGGCCACTTGCATTCAGTGAGGAAAAGCCACCTGCATTGAGGTGAACACTCTGCTCAGCGTTCTTTCCGGGAGCTCACAATTGCCGCCTCTCTAGGTTAAGCAGGAAGTCGTAGTGAGGACCAACCTGAGCAAAGAGCACAATTCCTCACGTTACACTGGTAGTCGTCGAAAGAGGAATTGCCAACTACGCCTGGCTAAGGCCTTCCCTGGGTTAAGGAACCAGCCACACTTAGACGCCTTTAAAGGAAAATTTATTCAGCGAAGTTCCCATTGTTTGGCGATGGTCAACCTTTGCAGCGCCAATACTGCAGGGACTTAGGTTTGCTGCTAACAAGGCTAGGTGACCCTGCAGACAGAAGCAGGCGTTTCCCTTTGGAAGCTTGGATCCCGGTTTCCTAGGGGCTGCTTCCAAGGCCCTGCTATTGCCCAGCATCTGTCCTCTGCCCCTACGCCTGGGTAGGAAGCGAGTATTTTAGCCTGAGAGGCAGGGCTCTTGCATCTCTGGAGGAGAGCTAATCCTGCAGCCCACGTTCGTCCTGGGAAACCGCAAGGCGACCCTTGGCCTCAGTGTAGTGGAGAAATTGCCGCCGGACAGGTCTTGCCTGCCGCGGTTTCCGTGAGTTCTCCACCGTTTTCGGGCTTAAATGGAGAGCGAGGAGAGCTGTCGGCTCTCACAGAACTCTGGCCTCCGCACTGTCTGCCATGCAACTGCACTCAAGACCACACGTCTCCTCCCGACCTGCTGAGAAACAGGCATCCGCGTAGGCCCTTGTTAACATTTCCTGGCGTGCAGAGTCCAAGGCGACACGCTGTCCTCTTCCTTGGAAACCTACGTTGCCACAGCTTGCCAAACGCTACCGAAGGCAGTCCTAACCAGTCTCGTGTGCTGCGCAACTTTGATTCTGTTACGAAAAGCCACCTGCATTGCGGTGAACACTCTGCTCAGCGTTCTTTCCGGGAGCTCACAGTTGCTCCCTCTCTAGGTTAAGCAAGGTGTCGAGGTGAGGTCCAGGCTGAGCAAAGAGCACAATTGCTCACTTTGCAGTGGTAGTCGTCCTAAGAGGCATTGCCTACTACGCCTTGCTAAGGTCTTCGTTCTGTTAGGGAAGTCGCCACACTTAGACGCCTGTAAAGGAGAATTTATTCAGCGAAGTTCCCAGTGTCTTGCGACGGTCTCCCTTCGCAGTGCCAATACAGCAGGGACTTAGCTTTGCTGCTAACTAGGCTAGGTGACCCTGCATACAGAAGCAGGCGTTTCCCTTTGGAAGCTTGGATCCCGGTTTCTCAGGGGCTGCTTGCAAGACCCTGCTATTGCCCAGCATCTGTCCTCGGCCCCTACGCCTGGGTAGGAAGCGAGTATTTTAGCCTGAGAAGCAGGGCTCTTGCAACTCTGGAGGAGAGCTAATCCTGCAGCCCACGTTCGTCCTGGGAAACCGCAAGGCGACCCTTGGCCTCAGAGTAGTGGCGAAATTGCCGCCGGACAGGTCTTGCCTGCCGCGGTTTCCATGAGTTCGCCACCGTTTTCGGGCTTAAGTGGAGAGCGAGGAGAGCTGTCGGCTCTCACAGAACTCTGGCCTCCGCACTGTCTGCCATGCAACTGCACTCAAGACCACACGTCTCCTCCCGGCCTGCTGAGAAACAGGCCGCCGTGTAGGCCCTTCGTAACACTTCTTGGCCTGTAGACTCCAAGGCGACACACTGTCCTCTTCCTTGGAAAACTACGGTGCCCCAGCTTGCCAACGCTCACGAAGGCAGTCCGAGCCCGTCTCGTGTGCTGGGCCACTTGCATTCAGTGAGGAAAAGCCACCTGCATTGAGGTGAACACTCTGCTCAGCGTTCTTTCCGGGAGCTCACAATTGCCGCCTCTCTAGGTTAAGCAGGAAGTCGTAGTGAGGACCAACCTGAGCAAAGAGCACAATTCCTCACGTTACACTGGTAGTCGTCGAAAGAGGAATTGCCAACTACGCCTGGCTAAGGCCTTCCCTGGGTTAAGGAACCAGCCACACTTAGACGCCTTTAAAGGAAAATTTATTCAGCGAAGTTCCCATTGTTTGGCGATGGTCAACCTTTGCAGCGCCAATACTGCAGGGACTTAGGTTTGCTGCTAACAAGGCTAGGTGACCCTGCAGACAGAAGCAGGCGTTTCCCTTTGGAAGCTTGGATCCCGGTTTCCTAGGGGCTGCTTCCAAGGCCCTGCTATTGCCCAGCATCTGTCCTCTGCCCCTACGCCTGGGTAGGAAGCGAGTATTTTAGCCTGAGAGGCAGGGCTCTTGCATCTCTGGAGGAGAGCTAATCCTGCAGCCCACGTTCGTCCTGGGAAACCGCAAGGCGACCCTTGGCCTCAGTGTAGTGGAGAAATTGCCGCCGGACAGGTCTTGCCTGCCGCGGTTTCCGTGAGTTCTCCACCGTTTTCGGGCTTAAATGGAGAGCGAGGAGAGCTGTCGGCTCTCACAGAACTCTGGCCTCCGCACTGTCTGCCATGCAACTGCACTCAAGACCACACGTCTCCTCCCGACCTGCTGAGAAACAGGCATCCGCGTAGGCCCTTGTTAACATTTCCTGGCGTGCAGAGTCCAAGGCGACACGCTGTCCTCTTCCTTGGAAACCTACGTTGCCACAGCTTGCCAAACGCTACCGAAGGCAGTCCTAACCAGTCTCGTGTGCTGCGCAACTTTGATTCGGTTACGAAAAGCCACCTGCATTGCGGTGAACACTCTGCTCAGCGTTCTTTCCGGGAGCTCACAGTTGCTCCCTCTCTAGGTTAAGCAAGGTGTCGAGGTGAGGTCCAGACTGAGCCAAGAGCACAATTGCTCACTTTGCAGTGGTAGTCGTCCTAAGAGGCATTGCCTACTACGCCTTGCTAAGGTCTTCGTTCTGTTAGGGAAGTCGCCACACTTAGACGCCTGTAAAGGAGAATTTATTCAGCGAAGTTCCCAGTGTCTTGCGACGGTCTCCCTTCGCAGTGCCAATACAGCAGGGACTTAGCTTTGCTGCTAACTAGGCTAGGTGACCCTGCATACAGAAGCAGGCGTTTCCCTTTGGAAGCTTGGATCCCGGTTTCTCAGGGGCTGCTTGCAAGACCCTGCTATTGCCCAGCATCTGTCCTCGGCCCCTACGCCTGGGTAGGAAGCGAGTATTTTAGCCTGAGAAGCAGGGCTCTTGCAACTCTGGAGGAGAGCTAATCCTGCAGCCCACGTTCGTCCTGGGAAACCGCAAGGCGACCCTTGGCCTCAGTGTAGTGTCGAAATTGCCGCCGGACAGGTCTTGCCTGCCACGGTTTCCGTGAGTTCTCCACCGTTTTCGGGCTTAAATGGAGAGTGAGGAGAGCTGTCGGCTCTCACAGAACTCTGGCCTCCGCACTGTCTGCCATGCAACTGCACTCAAGACCACACGTCTCCTCCCGACCTGCTGAGAAACAGGCAACCGCGTAGGCCCTTGTTAACATTTCCTGGCGTGCAGAGTCCAAGGCGACACGCTGTCCTCTTCCTTGGAAACCTACGTTGCCACAGCTTGCCAAACGCTACCGAAGGCAGTCCTAACCAGTCTCGTGTGCTGCGCAACTTTGATTCAGTTACGAAAAGCCACCTGCATTGCGGTGAACACTCTGCTCAGCGTTCTTTCCGGGAGCTCACAGTTGCTCCCTCTCTAGGTTAAGCAAGGTGTCGAGGTGAGGTCCAGACTGAGCCAAGAGCACAATTGCTCACTTTGCAGTGGTAGTCGTCCTAAGAGGCATTGCCTACTACGCCTTGCTAAGGTCTTCGTTCTGTTAGGGAAGTCGCCACACTTAGACGCCTGTAAAGGAGAATTTATTCAGCGAAGTTCCCAGTGTCTTGCGACGGTCTCCCTTCGCAGTGCCAATACAGCAGGGACTTAGCTTTGCTGCTAACTAGGCTAGGTGACCCTGCATACAGAAGCAGGCGTTTCCCTTTGGAAGCTTGGATCCCGGTTTCTCAGGGGCTGCTTGCAAGACCCTGCTATTGCCCAGCATCTGTCCTCTGCCCCTACGCCTGGGTAGGAAGCGAGTATTTTAGCCTGAGAAGCAGGGCTCTTGCAACTCTGGAGGAGAGCTAATCCTGCAGCCCACGTTCGTCCTGGGAAACCGCAAGGCGACCCTTGGCCTCAGAGTAGTGGCGAAATTGCCGCCGGACAGGTCTTGCCTGCCGCGGTTTCCATGAGTTCGCCACCGTTTTCGGGCTTAAGTGGAGAGCGAGGAGAGCTGTCGGCTCTCACAGAACTCTGGCCTCCGCACTGTCTGCCATGCAACTGCACTCAAGACCACACGTCTCCTCCCGGCCTGCTGAGAAACAGGCCGCCGTGTAGGCCCTTCGTAACACTTCTTGGCCTGTAGACTCCAAGGCGACACACTGTCCTCTTCCTTGGAAAACTACGGTGCCCCAGCTTGCCAACGCTCACGAAGGCAGTCCGAGCCCGTCTCGTGTGCTGGGCCACTTGCATTCAGTGAGGAAAAGCCACCTGCATTGAGGTGAACACTCTGCTCAGCGTTCTTTCCGGGAGCTCACAATTGCCGCCTCTCTAGGTTAAGCAGGAAGTCGTAGTGAGGACCAACCTGAGCAAAGAGCACAATTCCTCACGTTACACTGGTAGTCGTCGAAAGAGGAATTGCCAACTACGCCTGGCTAAGGCCTTCCCTGGGTTAAGGAACCAGCCACACTTAGACGCCTTTAAAGGAAAATTTATTCAGCGAAGTTCCCATTGTTTGGCGATGGTCAACCTTTGCAGCGCCAATACTGCAGGGACTTAGGTTTGCTGCTAACAAGGCTAGGTGACCCTGCAGACAGAAGCAGGCGTTTCCCTTTGGAAGCTTGGATCCCGGTTTCCTAGGGGCTGCTTCCAAGGCCCTGCTATTGCCCAGCATCTGTCCTCTGCCCCTACGCCTGGGTAGGAAGCGAGTATTTTAGCCTGAGAGGCAGGGCTCTTGCATCTCTGGAGGAGAGCTAATCCTGCAGCCCACGTTCGTCCTGGGAAACCGCAAGGCGACCCTTGGCCTCAGTGTAGTGGAGAAATTGCCGCCGGACAGGTCTTGCCTGCCGCGGTTTCCGTGAGTTCTCCACCGTTTTCGGGCTTAAATGGAGAGCGAGGAGAGCTGTCGGCTCTCACAGAACTCTGGCCTCCGCACTGTCTGCCATGCAACTGCACTCAAGACCACACGTCTCCTCCCGACCTGCTGAGAAACAGGCATCCGCGTAGGCCCTTGTTAACATTTCCTGGCGTGCAGAGTCCAAGGCGACACGCTGTCCTCTTCCTTGGAAACCTACGTTGCCACAGCTTGCCAAACGCTACCGAAGGCAGTCCTAACCAGTCTCGTGTGCTGCGCAACTTTGATTCGGTTACGAAAAGCCACCTGCATTGCGGTGAACACTCTGCTCAGCGTTCTTTCCGGGAGCTCACAGTTGCTCCCTCTCTAGGTTAAGCAAGGTGTCGAGGTGAGGTCCAGACTGAGCCAAGAGCACAATTGCTCACTTTGCAGTGGTAGTCGTCCTAAGAGGCATTGCCTACTACGCCTTGCTAAGGTCTTCGTTCTGTTAGGGAAGTCGCCACACTTAGACGCCTGTAAAGGAGAATTTATTCAGCGAAGTTCCCAGTGTCTTGCGACGGTCTCCCTTCGCAGTGCCAATACAGCAGGGACTTAGCTTTGCTGCTAACTAGGCTAGGTGACCCTGCATACAGAAGCAGGCGTTTCCCTTTGGAAGCTTGGATCCCGGTTTCTCAGGGGCTGCTTGCAAGACCCTGCTATTGCCCAGCATCTGTCCTCTGCCCCTACGCCTGGGTAGGAAGCGAGTATTTTAGCCTGAGAAGCAGGGCTCTTGCAACTCTGGAGGAGAGCTAATCCTGCAGCCCACGTTCGTCCTGGGAAACCGCAAGGCGACCCTTGGCCTCAGTGTAGTGTCGAAATTGCCGCCGGACAGGTCTTGCCTGCCACGGTTTCCGTGAGTTCTCCACCGTTTTCGGGTTTAAATGGAGAGTGAGGAGAGCTGTCGGCTCTCACAGAACTCTGGCCTCCGCACTGTCTGCCATGCAACTGCACTCAAGACCACACGTCTCCTCCCGACCTGCTGAGAAACAGGCAACCGCGTAGGCCCTTGTTAACATTTCCTGGCGTGCAGAGTCCAAGGCGACACGCTGTCCTCTTCCTTGGAAACCTACGTTGCCACAGCTTGCCAAACGCTACTGAAGGCAGTCCTAACCAGTCTCGTGTGCTGCGCAACTTTGATTCAGTTACGAAAAGCCACCTGCATTGCGGTGAACACTCTGCTCAGCGTTCTTTCCGGGAGCTCACAGTTGCTCCCTCTCTAGGTTAAGCAAGGTGTCGAGGTGAGGTCCAGACTGAGCCAAGAGCACAATTGCTCACTTTGCAGTGGTAGTCGTCCTAAGAGGCATTGCCTACTACGCCTTGCTAAGGTCTTCGTTCTGTTAGGGAAGTCGCCACACTTAGACGCCTGTAAAGGAGAATTTATTCAGCGAAGTTCCCAGTGTCTTGCGACGGTCTCCCTTCGCAGTGCCAATACAGCAGGGACTTAGCTTTGCTGCTAACTAGGCTAGGTGACCCTGCATACAGAAGCAGGCTTTTCCCTTTGGAAGCTTGGATCCCGGTTTCTCAGGGGCTGCTTGCAAGACCCTGCTATTGCCCAGCATCTGTCCTCGGCCCCTACGCCTGGGTAGGAAGCGAGTATTTTAGCCTGAGAAGCAGGGCTCTTGCAACTCTGGAGGAGAGCTAATCCTGCAGCCCACGTTCGTCCTGGGAAACCGCAAGGCGACCCTTGGCCTCAGTGTAGTGTCGAAATTGCCGCCGGACAGGTCTTGCCTGCCGCGGTTTCCGTGAGTTCTCCACCGTTTTTGGGCTTAAATGGAGAGCGAGGAGAGCTGTCGGCTCTCACAGAACTCTGGCCTCCGCACTGTCTGCCATGCAACTGCACTCAAGACCACACGTCTCCTCCCGACCTGCTGAGAAACAGGCATCCGCGTAGGCCCTTGTTAACATTTCCTGGCGTGCAGAGTCCAAGGCGACACGCTGTCCTCTTCCTTGGAAACCTACGTTGCCACAGCTTGCCAAACGCTACCGAAGGCAGTCCTAACCAGTCTCGTGTGATGCGCACCTTTGATTCGGTTACGAAAAGCCACCTGCATTGCGGTGAACACTCTGCTCAGCGTTCTTTCCGGGAGCTCACAGTTGCTCCCTCTCTAGGTTAAGCAAGGTGTCGAGGTGAGGTCCAGACTGAGCAAAGAGCACAATTGCTCACTTTGCAGTGGTAGTCGTCCTAAGAGGCATTGCCTACTACGCCTTGCTAAGGTCTTCGTTCTGTTAGGGAAGTCACCACACTTAGACGCCTGTAAAGGAGAATTTATTCAGCGAAGTTCCCAGTGTCTTGCGACGGTCTCCCTTCGCAGTGCCAATACAGCAGGGACTTAGCTTTGCTGCTAACTAGGCTAGGTGACCCTGCATACAGAAGCAGGCGTTTCCCTTTGGAAGCTTGGATCCCGGTTTCTCAGGGGCTGCTTGCAAGACCATGCTATTGCCCAGCATCTGTCCTCTGCCCCTACGCCTGGGTAGGAAGCCAGTATTTTAGCCTGAGAAGTAGGGCTCTTGCAACTCTGGAGGAGAGCTAATCCTGCAGCCCACGTTCGTCCTGGGAAACCGCAAGGCGACCCTTGGCCTCAGAGTAGTGGCGAAATTGCCGCCGGACAGGTCTTGCCTGCCGCGGTTTCCATGAGTTCGCCACCGTTTTCGGGCTTAAGTGGAGAGCGAGGAGAACTGTCGGCTCTCACAGAACTCTGGCCTCCGCACTGTCTGCCATGCAACTGCACTCAAGACCACACGTCTCCTCCCGGCCTGCTGAGAAACAGGCCGCCGTGTAGGCCCTTCGTAACACTTCTTGGCCTGTAGACTCCAAGGCGACACACTGTCCTCTTCCTTGGAAAACTACGGTGCCCCAGCTTGCCAACGCTCACGAAGGCAGTCCAAGCCCGTCTCGTGTGCTGGGCCACTTGCATTCAGTGAGGAAAAGCCACCTGCATTGAGGTGAACACTCTGCTCAGCGTTCTTTCCGGGAGCTCACAATTGCCGCCTCTCTAGGTTAAGCAGGAAGTCGTAGTGAGGACCAACCTGAGCAAAGAGCACAATTCCTCACGTTACACTGGTAGTCGTCGAAAGAGGAATTGCCAACTACGCCTGGCTAAGGCCTTCCCTGGGTTAAGGAACCAGCCACACTTAGACGCCTTTAAAGGAAAATTTATTCAGCGAAGTTCCCATTGTTTGGCGATGGTCAACCTTTGCAGCGCCAATACTGCAGGGACTTAGGTTTGCTGCTAACAAGGCTAGGTGACCCTGCAGACAGAAGCAGGCGTTTCCCTTTGGAAGCTTGGATCCCGGTTTCCTAGGGGCTGCTTCCAAGGCCCTGCTATTGCCCAGCATCTGTCCTCTGCCCCTACGCCTGGGTAGGAAGCCAGTATTTTAGCCTGAGAGGCAGGGCTCTTGCATCTCTGGAGGAGAGCTAATCCTGCAGCCCACGTTCGTCCTGGGAAACCGCAAGGCGACCCTTGGCCTCAGTGTAGTGTCGAAATTGCCGCCGGACAGGTCTTGCCTGCCGCGGTTTCCGTGAGTTCTCCACCGTTTTCGGGCTTAAATGGAGAGCGAGGAGAGCTGTCGGCTCTCACAGAACTCTGGCCTCCGCACTGTCTGCCATGCAACTGCACTCAAGACCACACGTCTCCTCCCGACCTGCTGAGAAACAGGCATCCGCGTAGGCCCTTGTTAACATTTCCTGGCGTGCAGAGTCCAAGGCGACACGCTGTCCTCTTCCTTGGAAACCTACGTTGCCACAGCTTGCCAAACGCTACCGAAGGCAGTCCTAACCAGTCTCGTGAGCTGCGCAACTTTGATTCGGTTACGAAAAGCCACCTGCATTGCGGTGAACACTCTGCTCAGCGTTCTTTCCGGGAGCTCACAGTTGCTCCCTCTCTAGGTTAAGCAAGGTGTCGAGGTGAGGTCCAGACTGAGCCAAGAGCACAATTGCTCACTTTGCAGTGGTAGTCGTCCTAAGAGGCATTGCCTACTACGCCTTGCTAAGGTCTTCGTTCTGTTAGGGAAGTCGCCACACTTAGACGCCTGTAAAGGAGAATTTATTCAGCGAAGTTCCCAGTGTCTTGCGACGGTCTCCCTTCGCAGTGCCAATACAGCAGGGACTTAGCTTTGCTGCTAACTAGGCTAGGTGACCCTGCATACAGAAGCAGGCGTTTCCCTTTGGAAGCTTGGATCCCGGTTTCTCAGGGGCTGCTTGCAAGACCCTGCTATTGCCCAGCATCTGTCCTCTGCCCCTACGCCTGGGTAGGAAGCGAGTATTTTAGCCTGAGAAGCAGGGCTCTTGCAACTCTGGAGGAGAGCTAATCCTGCAGCCCACGTTCGTCCTGGGAAACCGCAAGGCGACCCTTGGCCTCAGAGTAGTGGCGAAATTGCCGCCGGACAGGTCTTGCCTGCCGCGGTTTCCATGAGTTGGCCACCGTTTTCGGGCTTAAGTGGAGAGCGAGGAGAGCTGTCGGCTCTCACAGAACTCTGGCCTCCGCACTGTCTGCCATGCAACTGCACTCAAGACCACACGTCTCCTCCCGGCCTGCTGAGAAACAGGCCGCCGTGTAGGCCCTTCGTAACACTTCTTGGCCTGTAGACTCCAAGGCGACACACTGTCCTCTTCCTTGGAAAACTACGGTGCCCCAGCTTGCCAACGCTCACGAAGGCAGTCCGAGCCCGTCTCGTGTGCTGGGCCACTTGCATTCAGTGAGGAAAAGCCACCTGCATTGAGGTGAACACTCTGCTCAGCGTTCTTTCCGGGAGCTCACAATTGCCGCCTCTCTAGGTTAAGCAGGAAGTCGTAGTGAGGACCAACCTGAGCAAAGAGCACAATTCCTCACGTTACACTGGTAGTCGTCGAAAGAGGAATTGCCAACTACGCCTGGCTAAGGCCTTCCCTGGGTTAAGGAACCAGCCACACTTAGACGCCTTTAAAGGAAAATTTATTCAGCGAAGTTCCCATTGTTTGGCGATGGTCAACCTTTGCAGCGCCAATACTGCAGGGACTTAGGTTTGCTGCTAACAAGGCTAGGTGACCCTGCATACAGAAGCAGGCGATTCCCTTTGGAAGCTTGGATCCCGGTTTCCGAGGGGCTGCTTCCAAGGCCCTGCTATTGCCCAGCATCTGTCCTCTGCCCCTACGCCTGGGTAGGAAGCCAGTATTTTAGCCTGAGAGGCAGGGCTCTTGCATCTCTGGAGGAGAGCTAATCCTGCAGCCCACGTTCGTCCTGGGAAACCGCAAGGCGACCCTTGGCCTCAGTGTAGTGGCGAAATTGCCGCCGGACAGGTCTTGCCTGCCGCGGTTTCCGTGAGTTCTCCACCGTTTTCGGGCTTAAATGGAGAGCGAGGAGAGCTGTCGGCTCTCACAGAACTCTGGCCTCCGCACTGTCTGCCATGCAACTGCACTCAAGACCACACGTCTCCTCCCGACCTGCTGAGAAACAGGCATCCGCGTAGGCCCTTGTTAACATTTCCTGGCGTGCAGAGTCCAAGGCGACACGCTGTCCTCTTCCTTGGAAACCTACGTTGCCACAGCTTGCCAAACGCTACCGAAGGCAGTCCTAACCAGTCTCGTGTGCTGCGCAACTTTGATTCGGTTACGAAAAGCCACCTGCATTGCGGTGAACACTCTGCTCAGCGTTCTTTCCGGGAGCTCACAGTTGCTCCCTCTCTAGGTTAAGCAAGGTGTCGAGGTGAGGTCCAGACTGAGCCAAGAGCACAATTGCTCACTTTGCAGTGGTAGTCGTCCTAAGAGGCATTGCCTACTACGCCTTGCTAAGGTCTTCGTTCTGTTAGGGAAGTCGCCACACTTAGACGCCTGTAAAGGAGAATTTATTCAGCGAAGTTCCCAGTGTCTTGCGACGGTCTCCCTTCGCAGTGCCAATACAGCAGGGACTTAGCTTTGCTGCTAACTAGGCTAGGTGACCCTGCATACAGAAGCAGGCGTTTCCCTTTGGAAGCTTGGATCCCGGTTTCTCAGGGGCTGCTTGCAAGACCCTGCTATTGCCCAGCATCTGTCCTCTGCCCCTACGCCTGGGTAGGAAGCGAGTATTTTAGCCTGAGAAGCAGGGCTCTTGCAACTCTGGAGGAGAGCTAATCCTGCAGCCCACGTTCGTCCTGGGAAACCGCAAGGCGACCCTTGGCCTCAGAGTAGTGGCGAAATTGCCGCCGGACAGGTCTTGCCTGCCGCGGTTTCCATGAGTTCGCCACCGTTTTCGGGCTTAAGTGGAGAGCGAGGAGAGCTGTCGGCTCTCACAGAACTCTGGCCTCCGCACTGTCTGCCATGCAATTGCACTCAAGACCACACATCTCCTCCCGGCCTGCTGAGAAACAGGCCGCCGTGTAGGCCCTTCGTAACACTTCTTGGCCTGTAGACTCCAAGGCGACACACTGTCCTCTTCCTTGGAAAACTACGGTGCCCCAGGTTGCCAACGCTCACGAAGGCAGTCCGAGCCCGTCTCGTGTGCTGGGCCACTTGCATTCAGTGAGGAAAAGCCACCTGCATTGAGGTGAACACTCTGCTCAGCGTTCTTTCCGGGAGCTCACAATTGCCGCCTCTCTAGGTTAAGCAGGAAGTCGTAGTGAGGACCAACCTGAGCAAAGAGCACAATTCCTCACGTTACACTGGTAGTCGTCGAAAGAGGAATTGCCAACTACGCCTGGCTAAGGCCTTCCCTGGGTTAAGGAACCAGCCACACTTAGACGCCTTTAAAGGAAAATTTATTCAGCGAAGTTCCCATTGTTTGGCGATGGTCAACCTTTGCAGCGCCAATACTGCAGGGACTTAGGTTTGCTGCTAACAAGGCTAGGTGACCCTGCAGACAGAAGCAGGCGTTTCCCTTTGGAAGCTTGGATCCCGGTTTCCTAGGGGCTGCTTCCAAGGCCCTGCTATTGCCCAGCATCTGTCCTCTGCCCCTACGCCTGGGTAGGAAGCCAGTATTTTAGCCTGAGAGGCAGGGCTCTTGCATCTCTGGAGGAGAGCTAATCCTGCAGCCCACGTTCGTCCTGGGAAACCGCAAGGCGACCCTTGGCCTCAGTGTAGTGTCGAAATTGCCGCCGGACAGGTCTTGCCTGCCGCGGTTTCCGTGAGTTCTCCACCGTTTTCGGGCTTAAATGGAGAGCGAGGAGAGCTGTCGGCTCTCACAGAACTCTGGCCTCCGCACTGTCTGCCATGCAACTGCACTCAAGACCACACGTCTCCTCCCGACCTGCTGAGAAACAGGCATCCGCGTAGGCCCTTGTTAACATTTCCTGGCGTGCAGAGTCCAAGGCGACACGCTGTCCTCTTCCTTGGAAACCTACGTTGCCACAGCTTGCCAAACGCTACCGAAGGCAGTCCTAACCAGTCTCGTGTGCTGCGCAACTTTGATTCGGTTACGAAAAGCCACCTGCATTGCGGTGAACACTCTGCTCAGCGTTCTTTCCGGGAGCTCACAGTTGCTCCCTCTCTAGGTTAAGCAAGGTGTCGAGGTGAGGTCCAGACTGAGCCAAGAGCACAATTGCTCACTTTGCAGTGGTAGTCGTCCTAAGAGGCATTGCCTACTACGCCTTGCTAAGGTCTTCGTTCTGTTAGGGAAGTCGCCACACTTAGACGCCTGTAAAGGAGAATTTATTCAGCGAAGTTCCCAGTGTCTTGCGACGGTCTCCCTTCGCAGTGCCAATACAGCAGGGACTTAGCTTTGCTGCTAACTAGGCTAGGTGACCCTGCAGACAGAAGCAGGCGTTTCCCTTTGGAAGCTTGGATCCCGGTTTCTCAGGGGCTGCTTGCAAGACCCTGCTATTGCCCAGCATCTGTCCTCTGCCCCTACGCCTGGGTAGGAAGCGAGTATTTTAGCCTGAGAAGCAGGGTTCTTGCAACTCTGGAGGAGAGCTAATCCTGCAGCCCACGTTCGTCCTGGGAAACCGCAAGGCGACCCTTGGCCTCAGAGTAGTGGCGAAATTGCCGCCGGACAGGTCTTGCCTGCCGCGGTTTCCATGAGTTCGCCACCGTTTTCGGGCTTAAGTGGAGAGCGAGGAGAGCTGTCGGCTCTCACAGAACTCTGGCCTCCGCACTGTCTGCCATGCAACTGCACTCAAGACCACACGTCTCCTCCCGGCCTGCTGAGAAGCAGGCCACCGTGTAGGCCCTTCGTAACACTTCTTGGCCTGTCGACTCCAAGGCGACACACTGTCCTCTTCCTTGGAAAACTACGGTGCCCCAGCTTGCCAACGCTCACGAAGGCAGTCCGAGCCCGTCTCGTGTGCTGGGCCACTTGCATTCAGTGAGGAAAAGCCACCTGCATTGAGGTGAACACTCTGCTCAGCGTTCTTTCCGGGAGCTCACAATTGCCGCCTCTCTAGGTTAAGCAGGAAGTCGTAGTGAGGACCACCCTGAGCAAAGAGCACAATTCCTCACGTTACACTGGTAGTCGTCGAAAGAGGAATTGCCAACTACGCCTGGCTAAGGCCTTCCCTGGGTTAAGGAACCAGCCACACTTAGACGCCTTTAAAGGAAAATTTATTCAGCGAAGTTCCCATTGTTTGGCGATGGTCAACCTTTGCAGCGCCAATACTGCAGGGACTTAGGTTTGCTGCTAACAAGGCTAGGTGACCCTGCAGACAGAAGCAGGCGTTTCCCTTTGGAAGCTTGGATCCCGGTTTCCTAGGGGCTGCTTCCAAGGCCCTGCTATTGCCCAGCATCTGTCCTCTGCCCCTACGCCTGGGTAGGAAGCCAGTATTTTAGCCTGAGAGGCAGGGCTCTTGCATCTCTGGAGGAGAGCTAATCCTGCAGCCCACGTTCGTCCTGGGAAACCGCAAGGCGACCCTTGGCCTCAGTGTAGTGTCGAAATTGCCGCCGGACAGGTCTTGCCTGCCGCGGTTTCCGTGAGTTCTCCACCGTTTTCGGGCTTAAATGGAGAGCGAGGAGAGCTGTCGGCTCTCACAGAACTCTGGCCTCCGCACTGTCTGCCATGCAACTGCACTCAAGACCACACGTCTCCTCCCGACCTGCTGAGAAACAGGCATCCGCGTAGGCCCTTGTTAACATTTCCTGGCGTGCAGAGTCCAAGGCGACACGCTGTCCTCTTCCTTGGAAACCTACGTTGCCACAGCTTGCCAAACGCTACCGAAGGCAGTCCTAACCAGTCTCGTGAGCTGCGCAACTTTGATTCGGTTACGAAAAGCCACCTGCATTGCGGTGAACACTCTGCTCAGCGTTCTTTCCGGGAGCTCACAGTTGCTCCCTCTCTAGGTTAAGCAAGGTGTCGAGGTGAGGTCCAGACTGAGCCAAGAGCACAATTGCTCACTTTGCAGTGGTAGTCGTCCTAAGAGGCATTGCCTACTACGCCTTGCTAAGGTCTTCGTTCTGTTAGGGAAGTCGCCACACTTAGACGCCTGTAAAGGAGAATTTATTCAGCGAAGTTCCCAGTGTCTTGCGACGGTCTCCCTTCGCAGTGCCAATACAGCAGGGACTTAGCTTTGCTGCTAACTAGGCTAGGTGACCCTGCATACAGAAGCAGGCGTTTCCCTTTGGAAGCTTGGATCCCGGTTTCTCAGGGGCTGCTTGCAAGACCCTGCTATTGCCCAGCATCTGTCCTCTGCCCCTACGCCTGGGTAGGAAGCGAGTATTTTAGCCTGAGAAGCAGGGTTCTTGCAACTCTGGAGGAGAGCTAATCCTGCAGCCCACGTTCGTCCTGGGAAACCGCAAGGCGACCCTTGGCCTCAGAGTAGTGGCGAAATTGCCGCCGGACAGGTCTTGCCTGCCGCGGTTTCCATGAGTTCGCCACCGTTTTCGGGCTTAAGTGGAGAGCGAGGAGAGCTGTCGGCTCTCACAGAACTCTGGCCTCCGCACTGTCTGCCATGCAACTGCACTCAAGACCACACGTCTCCTCCCGGCCTGCTGAGAAACAGGCCGCCGTGTAGGCCCTTCGTAACACTTCTTGGCCTGTAGACTCCAAGGCGACACACTGTCCTCTTCCTTGGAAAACTACGGTGCCCCAGCTTGCCAACGCTCACGAAGGCAGTCCGAGCCCGTCTCGTGTGCTGGGCCACTTGCATTCAGTGAGGAAAAGCCACCTGCATTGAGGTGAACACTCTGCTCAGCGTTCTTTCCGGGAGCTCACAATTGCCGCCTCTCTAGGTTAAGCAGGAAGTCGTAGTGAGGACCAACCTGAGCAAAGAGCACAATTCCTCACGTTACACTGGTAGTCGTCGAAAGAGGAATTGCCAACTACGCCTGGCTAAGGCCTTCCCTGGGTTAAGGAACCAGCCACACTTAGACGCCTTTAAAGGAAAATTTATTCAGCGAAGTTCCCATTGTTTGGCGATGGTCAACCTTTGCAGCGCCAATACTGCAGGGACTTAGGTTTGCTGCTAACAAGGCTAGGTGACCCTGCATACAGAAGCAGGCGATTCCCTTTGGAAGCTTGGATCCCGGTTTCCGAGGGGCTGCTTCCAAGGCCCTGCTATTGCCCAGCATCTGTCCTCTGCCCCTACGCCTGGGTAGGAAGCCAGTATTTTAGCCTGAGAGGCAGGGCTCTTGCATCTCTGGAGGAGAGCTAATCCTGCAGCCCACGTTCGTCCTGGGAAACCGCAAGGCGACCCTTGGCCTCACTGTAGTGGCGAAATTGCCGCCGGACAGGTCTTGCCTGCCGCGGTTTCCGTGAGTTCTCCACCGTTTTCGGGCTTAAATGGAGAGCGAGGAGAGCTGTCGGCTCTCACAGAACTCTGGCCTCCGCACTGTCTGCCATGCAACTGCACTCAAGACCACACGTCTCCTCCCGACCTGCTGAGAAACAGGCATCCGCGTAGGCCCTTGTTAACATTTCCTGGCGTGCAGAGTCCAAGGCGACACGCTGTCCTCTTCCTTGGAAACCTACGTTGCCACAGCTTGCCAAACGCTACCGAAGGCAGTCCTAACCAGTCTCGTGTGCTGCGCAACTTTGATTCGGTTACGAAAAGCCACCTGCATTGCGGTGAACACTCTGCTCAGCGTTCTTTCCGGGAGCTCACAGTTGCTCCCTCTCTAGGTTAAGCAAGGTGTCGAGGTGAGGTCCAGACTGAGCCAAGAGCACAATTGCTCACTTTGCAGTGGTAGTCGTCCTAAGAGGCATTGCCTACTACGCCTTGCTAAGGTCTTCGTTCTGTTAGGGAAGTCGCCACACTTAGACGCCTGTAAAGGAGAATTTATTCAGCGAAGTTCCCAGTGTCTTGCGACGGTCTCCCTTCGCAGTGCCAATACAGCAGGGACTTAGCTTTGCTGCTAACTAGGCTAGGTGACCCTGCATACAGAAGCAGGCGTTTTCCTTTGGAAGCTTGGATCCCGGTTTCTCAGGGGCTGCTTGCAAGACCCTGCTATTGCCCAGCATCTGTCCTCTGCCCCTACGCCTGGGTAGGAAGCGAGTATTTTAGCCTGAGAAGCAGGGCTCTTGCAACTCTGGAGGAGAGCTAATCCTGCAGCCCACGTTCGTCCTGGGAAACCGCAAGGCGACCCTTGGCCTCAGAGTAGTGGCGAAATTGCCGCCGGACAGGTCTTGCCTGCCGCGGTTTCCATGAGTTCGCCACCGTTTTCGGGCTTAAGTGGAGAGCGAGGAGAGCTGTCGGCTCTCACAGAACTCTGGCCTCCGCACTGTCTGCCATGCAATTGCACTCAAGACCACACATCTCCTCCCGGCCTGCTGAGAAACAGGCCGCCGTGTAGGCCCTTCGTAACACTTCTTGGCCTGTAGACTCCAAGGCGACACACTGTCCTCTTCCTTGGAAAACTACGGTGCCCCAGCTTGCCAACGCTCACGAAGGCAGTCCGAGCCCGTCTCGTGTGCTGGGCCACTTGCATTCAGTGAGGAAAAGCCACCTGCATTGAGGTGAACACTCTGCTCAGCGTTCTTTCCGGGAGCTCACAATTGCCGCCTCTCTAGGTTAAGCAGGAAGTCGTAGTGAGGACCAACCTGAGCAAAGAGCACAATTCCTCACGTTACACTGGTAGTCGTCGAAAGAGGAATTGCCAACTACGCCTGGCTAAGGCCTTCCCTGGGTTAAGGAACCAGCCACACTTAGACGCCTTTAAAGGAAAATTTATTCAGCGAAGTTCCCATTGTTTGGCGATGGTCAACCTTTGCAGCGCCAATACTGCAGGGACTTAGGTTTGCTGCTAACAAGGCTAGGTGACCCTGCAGACAGAAGCAGGCGTTTCCCTTTGGAAGCTTGGATCCCGGTTTCCTAGGGGCTGCTTCCAAGGCCCTGCTATTGCCCAGCATCTGTCCTCTGCCCCTACGCCTGGGTAGGAAGCCAGTATTTTAGCCTGAGAGGCAGGGCTCTTGCAACTCTGGAGGAGAGCTAATCCTGCAGCCCACGTTCGTCCTGGGAAACCGCAAGGTGACCCTTGGCCTCAGTGTAGTGTCGAAATTGCCGCCGGACAGGTCTTGCCTGCCGCGGTTTCCGTGAGTTCTCCACCGTTTTCGGGCTTAAATGGAGAGCGAGGAGAGCTGTCGGCTCTCACAGAACTCTGGCCTCCGCACTGTCTGCCATGCAACTGCACTCAAGACCACACGTCTCCTCCCGACCTGCTGAGAAACAGGCATCCGCGTAGGCCCTTGTTAACATTTCCTGGCGTGCAGAGTCCAAGGTGACACGCTGTCCTCTTCCTTGGAAACCTACGTTGCCACAGCTTGCCAAACGCTACCGAAGGCAGTCCTAACCAGTCTCGTGTGCTGCGCAACTTTGATTCGGTTACGAAAAGCCACCTGCATTGCGGTGAACACTCTGCTCAGCGTTCTTTCCGGGAGCTCACAGTTGCTCCCTCTCTAGGTTAAGCAAGGTGTCGAGGTGAGGTCCAGACTGAGCCAAGAGCACAATTGCTCACTTTGCAGTGGTAGTCGTCCTAAGAGGCATTGCCTACTACGCCTTGCTAAGGTCTTCGTTCTGTTAGGGAAGTCGCCACACTTAGACGCCTGTAAAGGAGAATTTATTCAGCGAAGTTCCCAGTGTCTTGCGACGGTCTCCCTTCGCAGTGCCAATACAGCAGGGACTTAGCTTTGCTGCTAACTAGGCTAGGTGACCCTGCATACAGAAGCAGGCGTTTCCCTTTGGAAGCTTGGATCCCGGTTTCTCAGGGGCTGCTTGCAAGACCCTGCTATTGCCCAGCATCTGTCCTCTGCCCCTACGCCTGGGTAGGAAGCGAGTATTTTAGCCTGAGAAGCAGGGCTCTTGCAACTCTGGAGGAGAGCTAATCCTGCAGCCCACGTTCGTCCTGGGAAACCGCAAGGCGACCCTTGGCCTCAGAGTAGTGGCGAAATTGCCGCCGGACAGGTCTTGCCTGCCGCGGTTTCCATGAGTTCGCCACCGTTTTCGGGCTTAAGTGGAGAGCGAGGAGAGCTGTCGGCTCTCACAGAACTCTGGCCTCCGCACTGTCTGCCATGCAACTGCACTCAAGACCACACGTCTCCTCCCGGCCTGCTGAGAAACAGGCCGCCGTGTAGGCCCTTCGTAACACTTCTTGGCCTGTAGACTCCAAGGCGACACACTGTCCTCTTCCTTGGAAAACTACGGTGCCCCAGCTTGCCAATGCTCACGAAGGCAGTCCGAGCCCGTCTCGTGTGCTGGGCCACTTGCATTCAGTGAGGAAAAGCCACCTGCATTGAGGTGAACACTCTGCTCAGCGTTCTTTCCGGGAGCTCACAATTGCCGCCTCTCTAGGTTAAGCAGGAAGTCGTAGTGAGGACCAACCTGAGCAAAGAGCACAATTCCTCACGTTACACTGGTAGTCGTCGAAAGAGGAATTGCCAACTACGCCTGGCTAAGGCCTTCCCTGGGTTAAGGAACCAGCCACACTTAGACGCCTTTAAAGGAAAATTTATTCAGCGAAGTTCCCATTGTTTGGCGATGGTCAACCTTTGCAGCGCCAATACTGCAGGGACTTAGGTTTGCTGCTAACAAGGCTAGGTGACCCTGCAGACAGAAGCAGGCGTTTCCCTTTGGAAGCTTGGATCCCGGTTTCTCAGGGGCTGCTTGCAAGACCCTGCTATTGCCCAGCATCTGTCCTCGGCCCCTACGCCTGGGTAGGAAGCCAGTATTTTAGCCTGAGAAGCAGGGCTCTTGCAACTCTGGAGGAGAGCTAATCCTGCAGCCCACGTTCGTCCTGGGAAACCGCAAGGTGACCCTTGGCCTCAGTGTAGTGTCGAAATTGCCGCCGGACAGGTCTTGCCTGCCGCGGTTTCCGTGAGTTCTCCACCGTTTTCGGGCTTAAATGGAGAGCGAGGAGAGCTGTCGGCTCTCACAGAACTCTGGCCTCCGCACTGTCTGCCATGCAACTGCACTCAAGACCACACGTCTCCTCCCGACCTGCTGAGAAACAGGCATCCGCGTAGGCCCTTGTTAACATTTCCTGGCGTGCAGAGTCCAAGGCGACACGCTGTCCTCTTCCTTGGAAACCTACGTTGCCACAGCTTGCCAAACGCTACCGAAGGCAGTCCTAACCAGTCTCGTGTGCTGCGCAACTTTGATTCGGTTACGAAAAGCCACCTGCATTGCGGTGAACACTCTGCTCAGCGTTCTTTCCGGGAGCTCACAGTTGCTCCCTCTCTAGGTTAAGCAAGGTGTCGAGGTGAGGTCCAGACTGAGCCAAGAGCACAATTGCTCACTTTGCAGTGGTAGTCGTCCTAAGAGGCATTGCCTACTACGCCTTGCTAAGGTCTTCGTTCTGTTAGGGAAGTCGCCACACTTAGACGCCTGTAAAGGAGAATTTATTCAGCGAAGTTCCCAGTGTCTTGCGACGGTCTCCCTTCGCAGTGCCAATACAGCAGGGACTTAGCTTTGCTGCTAACTAGGCTAGGTGACCCTGCAGACAGAAGCAGGCGTTTCCCTTTGGAAGCTTGGATCCCGGTTTCTCAGGGGCTGCTTGCAAGACCCTGCTATTGCCCAGCATCTGTCCTCGGCCCCTACGCCTGGGTAGGAAGCGAGTATTTTAGCCTGAGAAGCAGGGCTCTTGCAACTCTGGAGGAGAGCTAATCCTGCAGCCCACGTTCGTCCTGGGAAACCGCAAGGCAACCCTTGGCCTCAGAGTAGTGTCGAAATTGCCGCCGGACAGGTCTTGCCTGCCGCGGTTTCCGTGAGTTCTCCACCGTTTTCGGGCTTAAATGGAGAGCGAGGAGAGCTGTCGGCTCTCACAGAACTCTGGCCTCCGCACTGTCTGCCATGCAACTGCACTCAAGACCACACGTCTCCTCCCGACCTGCTGAGAAACAGGCATCCGCGTAGGCCCTTGTTAACATTTCCTGGCGTGCAGAGTCCAAGGCGACACGCTGTCCTCTTCCTTGGAAACCTACGTTGCCACAGCTTGCCAAACGCTACCGAAGGCAGTCCTAACCAGTCTCGTGTGCTGCGCAACTTTGATTCGGTTATGAAAAGCCACCTGCATTGCGGTGAACACTCTGCTCAGCGTTCCTTCCGGGAGCTCACAGTTGCTCCCTCTCTAGGTTAAGCAAGGTGTCGAGGTGAGGTCCAGACTGAGCCAAGAGCACAATTGCTCACTTTGCAGTGGTAGTCGTCCTAAGAGGCATTGCCTACTACGTCTTGCTAAGGTCTTCGTTCTGTTAGGGAAGTCGCCACACTTAGACGCCTGTAAAGGAGAATTTATTCAGCGAAGTTCCCAGTGTCTTGCGACGGTCTCCCTTCGCAGTGCCAATACAGCAGGGACTTAGCTTTGCTGCTAACTAGGCTAGGTGACCCTGCATACAGAAGCAGGCGTTTCCCTTTGGAAGCTTGGATCCCGGTTTCTCAGGGGCTGCTTGCAAGACCCTGCTATTGCCCAGCATCTGTCCTCTGCCCCTACGCCTGGGTAGGAAGCGAGTATTTTAGCCTGAGAAGCAGGGCTCTTGCAACTCTGGAGGAGAGCTAATCCTGCAGCCCACGTTCGTCCTGGGAAACCGCAAGGCGACCCTTGGCCTCAGAGTAGTGGCGAAATTGCCGCCGGACAGGTCTTGCCTGCCGCGGTTTCCATGAGTTCGCCACCGTTTTCGGGCTTAAGTGGAGAGCGAGGAGAGCTGTCGGCTCTCACAGAACTCTGGCCTCCGCACTGTCTGCCATGCAACTGCACTCAAGACCACACGTCTCCTCCCGGCCTGCTGAGAAACAGGCCGCCGTGTAGGCCCTTCGTAACACTTCTTGGCCTGTAGACTCCAAGGCGACACACTGTCCTCTTCCTTGGAAAACTACGGTGCCCCAGGTTGCCAACGCTCACGAAGGCAGTCCGAGCCCGTCTCGTGTGCTGGGCCACTTGCATTCAGTGAGGAAAAGCCACCTGCATTGAGGTGAACACTCTGCTCAGCGTTCTTTCCGGGAGCTCACAATTGCCGCCTCTCTAGGTTAAGCAGGAAGTCGTAGTGAGGACCAACCTGAGCAAAGAGCACAATTCCTCACGTTACACTGGTAGTCGTCGAAAGAGGAATTGCCAACTACGCCTGGCTAAGGCCTTCCCTGGGTTAAGGAACCAGCCACACTTAGACGCCTTTAAAGGAAAATTTATTCAGCGAAGTTCCCATTGTTTGGCGATGGTCAACCTTTGCAGCGCCAATACTGCAGGGACTTAGGTTTGCTGCTAACAAGGCTAGGTGACCCTGCAGACAGAAGCAGGCGTTTCCCTTTGGAAGCTTGGATCCCGGTTTCCTAGGGGCTGCTTCCAAGGCCCTGCTATTGCCCAGCATCTGTCCTCTGCCCCTACGCCTGGGTAGGAAGCCAGTATTTTAGCCTGAGAGGCAGGGCTCTTGCAACTCTGGAGGAGAGCTAATCCTGCAGCCCACGTTCGTCCTGGGAAACCGCAAGGTGACCCTTGGCCTCAGTGTAGTGTCGAAATTGCCGCCGGACAGGTCTTGCCTGCCGCGGTTTCCGTGAGTTCTCCACCGTTTTCGGGCTTAAATGGAGAGCGAGGAGAGCTGTCGGCTCTCACAGAACTCTGGCCTCCGCACTGTCTGCCATGCAACTGCACTCAAGACCACACGTCTCCTCCCGACCTGCTGAGAAACAGGCATCCGCGTAGGCCCTTGTTAACATTTCCTGGCGTGCAGAGTCCAAGGTGACACGCTGTCCTCTTCCTTGGAAACCTACGTTGCCACAGCTTGCCAAACGCTACCGAAGGCAGTCCTAACCAGTCTCGTGTGCTGCGCAACTTTGATTCGGTTACGAAAAGCCACCTGCATTGCGGTGAACACTCTGCTCAGCGTTCTTTCCGGGAGCTCACAGTTGCTCCCTCTCTAGGTTAAGCAAGGTGTCGAGGTGAGGTCCAGACTGAGCCAAGAGCACAATTGCTCACTTTGCAGTGGTAGTCGTCCTAAGAGGCATTGCCTACTACGCCTTGCTAAGGTCTTCGTTCTGTTAGGGAAGTCGCCACACTTAGACGCCTGTAAAGGAGAATTTATTCAGCGAAGTTCCCAGTGTCTTGCGACGGTCTCCCTTCGCAGTGCCAATACAGCAGGGACTTAGCTTTGCTGCTAACTAGGCTAGGTGACCCTGCATACAGAAGCAGGCGTTTCCCTTTGGAAGCTTGGATCCCGGTTTCTCAGGGGCTGCTTGCAAGACCCTGCTATTGCCCAGCATCTGTCCTCTGCCCCTACGCCTGGGTAGGAAGCGAGTATTTTAGCCTGAGAAGCAGGGCTCTTGCAACTCTGGAGGAGAGCTAATCCTGCAGCCCACGTTCGTCCTGGGAAACCGCAAGGCGACCCTTGGCCTCAGAGTAGTGGCGAAATTGCCGCCGGACAGGTCTTGCCTGCCGCGGTTTCCATGAGTTCGCCACCGTTTTCGGGCTTAAGTGGAGAGCGAGGAGAGCTGTCGGCTCTCACAGAACTCTGGCCTCCGCACTGTCTGCCATGCAACTGCACTCAAGACCACACGTCTCCTCCCGGCCTGCTGAGAAACAGGCCGCCGTGTAGGCCCTTCGTAACACTTCTTGGCCTGTAGACTCCAAGGCGACACACTGTCCTCTTCCTTGGAAAACTACGGTGCCCCAGCTTGCCAATGCTCACGAAGGCAGTCCGAGCCCGTCTCGTGTGCTGGGCCACTTGCATTCAGTGAGGAAAAGCCACCTGCATTGAGGTGAACACTCTGCTCAGCGTTCTTTCCGGGAGCTCACAATTGCCGCCTCTCTAGGTTAAGCAGGAAGTCGTAGTGAGGACCAACCTGAGCAAAGAGCACAATTCCTCACGTTACACTGGTAGTCGTCGAAAGAGGAATTGCCAACTACGCCTGGCTAAGGCCTTCCCTGGGTTAAGGAACCAGCCACACTTAGACGCCTTTAAAGGAAAATTTATTCAGCGAAGTTCCCATTGTTTGGCGATGGTCAACCTTTGCAGCGCCAATACTGCAGGGACTTAGGTTTGCTGCTAACAAGGCTAGGTGACCCTGCAGACAGAAGCAGGCGTTTCCCTTTGGAAGCTTGGATCCCGGTTTCTCAGGGGCTGCTTGCAAGACCCTGCTATTGCCCAGCATCTGTCCTCGGCCCCTACGCCTGGGTAGGAAGCCAGTATTTTAGCCTGAGAAGCAGGGCTCTTGCAACTCTGGAGGAGAGCTAATCCTGCAGCCCACGTTCGTCCTGGGAAACCGCAAGGTGACCCTTGGCCTCAGTGTAGTGTCGAAATTGCCGCCGGACAGGTCTTGCCTGCCGCGGTTTCCGTGAGTTCTCCACCGTTTTCGGGCTTAAATGGAGAGCGAGGAGAGCTGTCGGCTCTCACAGAACTCTGGCCTCCGCACTGTCTGCCATGCAACTGCACTCAAGACCACACGTCTCCTCCCGACCTGCTGAGAAACAGGCATCCGCGTAGGCCCTTGTTAACATTTCCTGGCGTGCAGAGTCCAAGGCGACACGCTGTCCTCTTCCTTGGAAACCTACGTTGCCACAGCTTGCCAAACGCTACCGAAGGCAGTCCTAACCAGTCTCGTGTGCTGCGCAACTTTGATTCGGTTACGAAAAGCCACCTGCATTGCGGTGAACACTCTGCTCAGCGTTCTTTCCGGGAGCTCACAGTTGCTCCCTCTCTAGGTTAAGCAAGGTGTCGAGGTGAGGTCCAGACTGAGCCAAGAGCACAATTGCTCACTTTGCAGTGGTAGTCGTCCTAAGAGGCATTGCCTACTACGCCTTGCTAAGGTCTTCGTTCTGTTAGGGAAGTCGCCACACTTAGACGCCTGTAAAGGAGAATTTATTCAGCGAAGTTCCCAGTGTCTTGCGACGGTCTCCCTTCGCAGTGCCAATACAGCAGGGACTTAGCTTTGCTGCTAACTAGGCTAGGTGACCCTGCAGACAGAAGCAGGCGTTTCCCTTTGGAAGCTTGGATCCCGGTTTCTCAGGGGCTGCTTGCAAGACCCTGCTATTGCCCAGCATCTGTCCTCGGCCCCTACGCCTGGGTAGGAAGCGAGTATTTTAGCCTGAGAAGCAGGGCTCTTGCAACTCTGGAGGAGAGCTAATCCTGCAGCCCACGTTCGTCCTGGGAAACCGCAAGGCAACCCTTGGCCTCAGAGTAGTGTCGAAATTGCCGCCGGACAGGTCTTGCCTGCCGCGGTTTCCGTGAGTTCTCCACCGTTTTCGGGCTTAAATGGAGAGCGAGGAGAGCTGTCGGCTCTCACAGAACTCTGGCCTCCGCACTGTCTGCCATGCAACTGCACTCAAGACCACACGTCTCCTCCCGACCTGCTGAGAAACAGGCATCCGCGTAGGCCCTTGTTAACATTTCCTGGCGTGCAGAGTCCAAGGCGACACGCTGTCCTCTTCCTTGGAAACCTACGTTGCCACAGCTTGCCAAACGCTACCGAAGGCAGTCCTAACCAGTCTCGTGTGCTGCGCAACTTTGATTCGGTTATGAAAAGCCACCTGCATTGCGGTGAACACTCTGCTCAGCGTTCCTTCCGGGAGCTCACAGTTGCTCCCTCTCTAGGTTAAGCAAGGTGTCGAGGTGAGGTCCAGACTGAGCCAAGAGCACAATTGCTCACTTTGCAGTGGTAGTCGTCCTAAGAGGCATTGCCTACTACGCCTTGCTAAGGTCTTCGTTCTGTTAGGGAAGTCGCCACACTTAGACGCCTGTAAAGGAGAATTTATTCAGCGAAGTTCCCAGTGTCTTGCGACGGTCTCCCTTCGCAGTGCCAATACAGCAGGGACTTAGCTTTGCTGCTAACTAGGCTAGGTGACCCTGCATACAGAAGCAGGCGTTTCCCTTTGGAAGCTTGGATCCCGGTTTCTCAGGGGCTGCTTGCAAGACCCTGCTATTGCCCAGCATCTGTCCTCTGCCCCTACGCCTGGGTAGGAAGCGAGTATTTTAGCCTGAGAAGCAGGGCTCTTGCAACTCTGGAGGAGAGCTAATCCTGCAGCCCACGTTCGTCCTGGGAAACCGCAAGGCGACCCTTGGCCTCAGAGTAGTGGCGAAATTGCCGCCGGACAGGTCTTGCCTGCCGCGGTTTCCATGAGTTCGCCACCGTTTTCGGGCTTAAGTGGAGAGCGAGGAGAGCTGTCGGCTCTCACAGAACTCTGGCCTCCGCACTGTCTGCCATGCAACTGCACTCAAGACCACACGTCTCCTCCCGGCCTGCTGAGAAACAGGCCGCCGTGTAGGCCCTTCGTAACACTTCTTGGCCTGTAGACTCCAAGGCGACACACTGTCCTCTTCCTTGGAAAACTACGGTGCCCCAGCTTGCCAATGCTCACGAAGGCAGTCCGAGCCCGTCTCGTGTGCTGGGCCACTTGCATTCAGTGAGGAAAAGCCACCTGCATTGAGGTGAACACTCTGCTCAGCGTTCTTTCCGGGAGCTCACAATTGCCGCCTCTCTAGGTTAAGCAGGAAGTCGTAGTGAGGACCAACCTGAGCAAAGAGCACAATTCCTCACGTTACACTGGTAGTCATCGAAAGAGGAATTGCCAACTACGCCTGGCTAAGGCCTTCCCTGGGTTAAGGAACCAGCCACACTTAGACGCCTTTAAAGGAAAATTTATTCAGCGAAGTTCCCATTGTTTGGCGATGGTCAACCTTTGCAGCGCCAATACTGCAGGGACTTAGGTTTGCTGCTAACAAGGCTAGGTGACCCTGCAGACAGAAGCAGGCGTTTCCCTTTGGAAGCTTGGATCCCGGTTTCTCAGGGGCTGCTTGCAAGACCCTGCTATTGCCCAGCATCTGTCCTCGGCCCCTACGCCTGGGTAGGAAGCCAGTATTTTAGCCTGAGAAGCAGGGCTCTTGCAACTCTGGAGGAGAGCTAATCCTGCAGCCCACGTTCGTCCTGGGAAACCGCAAGGTGACCCTTGGCCTCAGTGTAGTGTCGAAATTGCCGCCGGACAGGTCTTGCCTGCCGCGGTTTCCGTGAGTTCTCCACCGTTTTCGGGCTTAAATGGAGAGCGAGGAGAGCTGTCGGCTCTCACAGAACTCTGGCCTCCGCACTGTCTGCCATGCAACTGCACTCAAGACCACACGTCTCCTCCCGACCTGCTGAGAAACAGGCATCCGCGTAGGCCCTTGTTAACATTTCCTGGCGTGCAGAGTCCAAGGCGACACGCTGTCCTCTTCCTTGGAAACCTACATTGCCACAGCTTGCCAAACGCTACCGAAGGCAGTCCTAACCAGTCTCGTGTGCTGCGCAACTTTGATTCGGTTACGAAAAGCCACCTGCATTGCGGTGAACACTCTGCTCAGCGTTCTTTCCGGGAGCTCACAGTTGCTCCCTCTCTAGGTTAAGCAAGGTGTCGAGGTGAGGTCCAGACTGAGCCAAGAGCACAATTGCTCACTTTGCAGTGGTAGTCGTCCTAAGAGGCATTGCCTACTACGCCTTGCTAAGGTCTTCGTTCTGTTAGGGAAGTCGCCACACTTAGACGCCTGTAAAGGAGAATTTATTCAGCGAAGTTCCCAGTGTCTTGCGACGGTCTCCCTTCGCAGTGCCAATACAGCAGGGACTTAGCTTTGCTGCTAACTAGGCTAGGTGACCCTGCATACAGAAGCAGGCGTTTCCCTTTGGAAGCTTGGATCCCGGTTTCTCAGGGGCTGCTTGCAAGACCCTGCTATTGCCCAGCATCTGTCCTCTGCCCCTACGCCTGGGTAGGAAGCGAGTATTTTAGCCTGAGAAGCAGGGCTCTTGCAACTCTGGAGGAGAGCTAATCCTGCAGCCCACGTTCGTCCTGGGAAACCGCAAGGCGACCCTTGGCCTCAGAGTAGTGGCGAAATTGCCGCCGGACAGGTCTTGCCTGCCGCGGTCTCCATGAGTTCGCCACCGTTTTTGGGCTTAAGTGGAGAGCGAGGAGAGCTGTCGGCTCTCACAGAACTCTGGCCTCCGCACTGTCTGCCATGCAACTGCACTCAAGACCACACGTCTCCTCCCGGCCTGCTGAGAAACAGGCCGCCGTGTAGGCCCTTCGTAACACTTCTTGGCCTGTAGACTCCAAGGCGACACACTGTCCTCTTCCTTGGAAAACTACGGTGCCCCAGCTTGCCAACGCTCACGAAGGCAGTCCGAGCCCGTCTCGTGTGCTGGGCCACTTGCATTCAGTGAGGAAAAGCCACCTGCATTGAGGTGAACACTCTGCTCAGCGTTCTTTCCGGGAGCTCACAATTGCCGCCTCTCTAGGTTAAGCAGGAAGTCGTAGTGAGGACCAACCTGAGCAAAGAGCACAATTCCTCACGTTACACTGGTAGTCGTCGAAAGAGGAATTGCCAACTACGCCTGGCTAAGGCCTTCCCTGGGTTAAGGAACCAGCCACACTTAGACGCCTTTAAAGGAAAATTTATTCAGCGAAGTTCCCATTGTTTGGCGATGGTCAACCTTTGCAGCGCCAATACTGCAGGGACTTAGGTTTGCTGCTAACAAGGCTAGGTGACCCTGCAGACAGAAGCAGGCGTTTCCCTTTGGAAGCTTGGATCCCGGTTTCCTAGGGGCTGCTTCCAAGGCCCTGCTATTGCCCAGCATCTGTCCTCTGCCCCTACGCCTGGGTAGGAAGCCAGTATTTTAGCCTGAGAGGCAGGGCTCTTGCATCTCTGGAGGAGAGCTAATCCTGCAGCCCACGTTCGTCCTGGGAAACCGCAAGGCGACCCTTGGCCTCAGTGTAGTGTCGAAATTGCCGCCGGACAGGTCTTGCCTGCCGCGGTTTCCGTGAGTTCTCCACCGTTTTCGGGCTTAAATGGAGAGCGAGGAGAGCTGTCGGCTCTCACAGAACTCTGGCCTCCGCACTGTCTGCCATGCAACTGCACTCAAGACCACACGTCTCCTCCCGACCTGCTGAGAAACAGGCATCCGCGTAGGCCCTTGTTAACATTTCCTGGCGTGCAGAGTCCAAGGCGACACGCTGTCCTCTTCCTTGGAAGCCTACGTTGCCACAGCTTGCCAAATGCTACCGAAGGCAGTCCTAACCAGTCTCGTGTGCTGCGCAACTTTGATTCGGTTACGAAAAGCCACCTGCATTGCGGTGAACACTCTGCTCAGCGTTCTTTCCGGGAGCTCACAGTTGCTCCCTCTCTAGGTTAAGCAAGGTGTCGAGGTGAGGTCCAGACTGAGCCAAGAGCACAATTGCTCACTTTGCAGTGGTAGTCGTCCTAAGAGGCATTGCCTACTACGCCTTGCTAAGGTCTTCGTTCTGTTAGGGAAGTCGCCACACTTAGACGCCTGTAAAGGAGAATTTATTCAGCGAAGTTCCCAGTGTCTTGCGACGGTCTCCCTTCGCAGTGCCAATACAGCAGGGACTTAGCTTTGCTGCTAACTAGGCTAGGTGACCCTGCATACAGAAGCAGGCGTTTCCCTTTGGAAGCTTGGATCCCGGTTTCTCAGGGGCTGCTTGCAAGACCCTGCTATTGCCCAGCATCTGTCCTCTGCCCCTACGCCTGGGTAGGAAGCGAGTATTTTAGCCTGAGAAGCAGGGCTCTTGCAACTCTGGAGGAGAGCTAATCCTGCAGCCCACGTTCGTCCTGGGAAACCGCAAGGCGACCCTTGGCCTCAGAGTAGTGGCGAAATTGCCGCCGGACAGGTCTTGCCTGCCGCGGTTTCCATGAGTTCGCCACCGTTTTCGGGCTTAAGTGGAGAGCGAGGAGAGCTGTCGGCTCTCACAGAACTCTGGCCTCCGCACTGTCTGCCATGCAACTGCACTCAAGACCACACGTCTCCTCCCGGCCTGCTGAGAAACAGGCCGCCGTGTAGGCCCTTCGTAACACTTCTTGGCCTGTAGACTCCAAGGCGACACACTGTCCTCTTCCTTGGAAAACTACGGTGCCCCAGCTTGCCAACGCTCAGGAAGGCAGTCCGAGCCCGTCTCGTGTGCTGGGCCACTTGCATTCAGTGAGGAAAAGCCACCTGCATTGAGGTGAACACTCTGCTCAGCGTTCTTTCCGGGAGCTCACAATTGCCGCCTCTCTAGGTTAAGCAGGAAGTCGTAGTGAGGACCAACCTGAGCAAAGAGCACAATTCCTCACGTTACACTGGTAGTCGTCGAAAGAGGAATTGCCAACTACGCCTGGCTAAGGCCTTCCCTGGGTTAAGGAACCAGCCACACTTAGACGCCTTTAAAGGAAAATTTATTCAGCAAAGTTCCCATTGTTTGGCGATGGTCAACCTTTGCAGCGCCAATACTGCAGGGACTTAGGTTTGCTGCTAACAAGGCTAGGTGACCCTGCAGACAGAAGCAGGCGTTTCCCTTTGGAAGCTTGGATCCCGGTTTCCTAGGGGCTGCTTCCAAGGCCCTGCTATTGCCCAGCATCTGTCCTCTGCCCCTACGCCTGGGTAGGAAGCCAGTATTTTAGCCTGAGAGGCAGGGCTCTTGCATCTCTGGAGGAGAGCTAATCCTGCAGCCCACGTTCGTCCTGGGAAACCGCAAGGCGACCCTTGGCCTCAGTGTAGTGGCGAAATTGCCGCCGGACAGGTATTGCCTGCCACGGTTTCCGTGAGTTCTCCACCGTTTTCGGGCTTAAATGGAGAGCGAGGAGAGCTGTCGGCTCTCACAGAACTCTGGCCTCCGCACTGTCTGCCATGCAACTGCACTCAAGACCACACGTCTCCTCCCGACCTGCTGAGAAACAGGCATCCGCGTAGGCCCTTGTTAACATTTCCTGGCGTGCAGAGTCCAAGGCGACACGCTGTCCTCTTCCTTGGAAGCCTACGTTGCCACAGCTTGCCAAATGCTACCGAAGGCAGTCCTAACCAGTCTCGTGTGCTGCGCAACTTTGATTCGGTTACGAAAAGCCACCTGCATTGCGGTGAACACTCTGCTCAGCGTTCTTTCCGGGAGCTCACAGTTGCTCCCTCTCTAGGTTAAGCAAGGTGTCGAGGTGAGGTCCAGACTGAGCCAAGAGCACAATTGCTCACTTTGCAGTGGTAGTCGTCCTAAGAGGCATTGCCTACTACGCCTTGCTAAGGTCTTCGTTCTGTTAGGGAAGTCGCCACACTTAGACGCCTGTAAAGGAGAATTTATTCAGCGAAGTTCCCAGTGTCTTGCGACGGTCTCCCTTCGCAGTGCCAATACAGCAGGGACTTAGCTTTGCTGCTAACTAGGCTAGGTGACCCTGCATACAGAAGCAGGCGTTTCCCTTTGGAAGCTTGGATCCCGGTTTCTCAGGGGCTGCTTGCAAGACCCTGCTATTGCCCAGCATCTGTCCTCTGCCCCTACGCCTGGGTAGGAAGCGAGTATTTTAGCCTGAGAAGCAGGGCTCTTGCAACTCTGGAGGAGAGCTAATCCTGCAGCCCACGTTCGTCCTGGGAAACCGCAAGGCGACCCTTGGCCTCAGAGTAGTGGCGAAATTGCCGCCGGACAGGTCTTGCCTGCCGCGGTTTCCATGAGTTCGCCACCGTTTTCGGGCTTAAGTGGAGAGCGAGGAGAGCTGTCGGCTCTCACAGAACTCTGGCCTCCGCACTGTCTGCCATGCAACTGCACTCAAGACCACACGTCTCCTCCCGGCCTGCTGAGAAACAGGCCGCCGTGTAGGCCCTTCGTAACACTTCTTGGCCTGTAGACTCCAAGGCGACACACTGTCCTCTTCCTTGGAAAACTACGGTGCCCCAGCTTGCCAACGCTCACGAAGGCAGTCCGAGCCCGTCTCGTGTGCTGGGCCACTTGCATTCAGTGAGGAAAAGCCACCTGCATTGAGGTGAACACTCTGCTCAGCGTTCTTTCCGGGAGCTCACAATTGCCGCCTCTCTAGGTTAAGCAGGAAGTCGTAGTGAGGACCAACCTGAGCAAAGAGCACAATTCCTCACGTTACACTGGTAGTCGTCGAAAGAGGAATTGCCAACTACGCCTGGCTAAGGCCTTCCCTGGGTTAAGGAACCAGCCACACTTAGACGCCTTTAAAGGAAAATTTATTCAGCAAAGTTCCCATTGTTTGGCGATGGTCAACCTTTGCAGCGCCAATACTGCAGGGACTTAGGTTTGCTGCTAACAAGGCTAGGTGACCCTGCAGACAGAAGCAGGCGTTTCCCTTTGGAAGCTTGGATCCCGGTTTCCTAGGGGCTGCTTCCAAGGCCCTGCTATTGCCCAGCATCTGTCCTCTGCCCCTACGCCTGGGTAGGAAGCCAGTATTTTAGCCTGAGAGGCAGGGCTCTTGCATCTCTGGAGGAGAGCTAATCCTGCAGCCCACGTTCGTCCTGGGAAACCGCAAGGCGACCCTTGGCCTCAGTGTAGTGGCGAAATTGCCGCCGGACAGGTATTGCCTGCCACGGTTTCCGTGAGTTCTCCACCGTTTTCGGGCTTAAATGGAGAGCGAGGAGAGCTGTCGGCTCTCACAGAACTCTGGCCTCCGCACTGTCTGCCATGCAACTGCACTCAAGACCACACGTCTCCTCCCGATCTGCTGAGAAACAGGCATCCGCGTAGGCCCTTGTTAACATTTCCTGGCGTGCAGAGTCCAAGGCGACACGCTGTCCTCTTCCTTGGAAACCTACGTTGCCACAGCTTGCCAAACGCTACCGAAGGCAGTCCTAACCAGTCTCGTGTGCTGCGCAACTTTGATTCGGTTACGAAAAGCCACCTGCATTGAGGTGAACACTCTGCTCAGCGTTCTTTCCGGGAGCTCACAGTTGCTCCCTCTCTAGGTTAAGCAAGGTGTCGAGGTGAGGTCCAGACTGAGCAAAGAGCACAATTGCTCACTTTGCAGTGGTAGTCGTCCTAAGAGGCATTGCCTACTACGCCTTGCTAAGGTCTTCGTTCTGTTAGGGAAGTCGCCACACTTAGACGCCTGTAAAGGAGAATTTATTCAGCGAAGTTCCCAGTGTCTTGCGACGGTCTCCCTTCGCAGTGCCAATACAGCAGGGACTTAGCTTTGCTGCTAACTAGGCTAGGTGACCCTGCATACAGAAGCAGGCGTTTCCCTTTGGAAGCTTGGATCCCGGTTTCTCAGGGGCTGCTTGCAAGACCCTGCTATTGCCCAGCATCTGTCCTCGGCCCCTACGCCTGGGTAGGAAGCGAGTATTTTAGCCTGAGAAGCAGGGCTCTTGCAACTCTGGAGGAGAGCTAATCCTGCAGCCCACGTTCGTCCTGGGAAACCGCAAGGCGACCCTTGGCCTCAGAGTAGTGGCGAAATTGCCGCCGGACAGGTCTTGCCTGCCGCGGTTTCCATGAGTTCGCCACCGTTTTCGGGCTTAAGTGGAGAGCAAGGAGAGCTGTCGGCTCTCACAGAACTCTGGCCTCCGCACTGTCTGCCATGCAACTGCACTCAAGACCACACGTCTCCTCCCGGCCTGCTGAGAAACAGGCCGCCGTGTAGGCCCTTCGTAACACTTCTTGGCCTGTAGACTCCAAGGCGACACACTGTCCTCTTCCTTGGAAAACTACGGTGCCCCAGCTTGCCAATGCTCACGAAGGCAGTCCGAGCCCGTCTCGTGTGCTGGGCCACTTGCATTCAGTGAGGAAAAGCCACCTGCATTGAGGTGAACACTCTGCTCAGCGTTCTTTCCGGGAGCTCACAATTGCCGCCTCTCTAGGTTAAGCAGGAAGTCGTAGTGAGGACCAACCTGAGCAAAGAGCACAATTCCTCACGTTACACTGGTAGTCGTCGAAAGAGGAATTGCCAACTACGCCTGGCTAAGGCCTTCCCTGGGTTAAGGAACCAGCCACACTTAGACGCCTTTAAAGGAAAATTTATTCAGCGAAGTTCCCATTGTTTGGCGATGGTCAACCTTTGCAGCGCCAATACTGCAGGGACTTAGGTTTGCTGCTAACAAGGCTAGGTGACCCTGCAGACAGAAGCAGGCGTTTCCCTTTGGAAGCTTGGATCCCGGTTTCCTAGGGGCTGCTTCCAAGGCCCTGCTATTGCCCAGCATCTGTCCTCTGCCCCTACGCCTGGGTAGGAAGCCAGTATTTTAGCCTGAGAGGCAGGGCTCTTGCATCTCTGGAGGAGAGCTAATCCTGCAGCCCACGTTCGTCCTGGGAAACCGCAAGGCGACCCTTGGCCTCAGTGTAGTGTCGAAATTGCCGCCGGACAGGTCTTGCCTGCCGCGGTTTCCGTGAGTTCTCCACCGTTTTCGGGCTTAAATGGAGAGCGAGGAGAGCTGTCGGCTCTCACAGAACTCTGGCCTCCGCACTGTCTGCCATGCAACTGCACTCAAGACCACACGTCTCCTCCCGACCTGCTGAGAAACAGGCATCCGCGTAGGCCCTTGTTAACATTTCCTGGCGTGCAGAGTCCAAGGCGACACGCTGTCCTCTTCCTTGGAAACCTACGTTGCCACAGCTTGCCAAACGCTACCGAAGGCAGTCCTAACCAGTCTCGTGTGCTGCGCAACTTTGATTCTGTTACGAAAAGCCACCTGCATTGCGGTGAACACTCTGCTCAGCGTTCTTTCCGGGAGCTCACAGTTGCTCCCTCTCTAGGTTAAGCAAGGTGTCGAGGTGAGGTCCAGGCTGAGCAAAGAGCACAATTGCTCACTTTGCAGTGGTAGTCGTCCTAAGAGGCATTGCCTACTACGCCTTGCTAAGGTCTTCGTTCTGTTAGGGAAGTCGCCACACTTAGACGCCTGTAAAGGAGAATTTATTCAGCGAAGTTCCCAGTGTCTTGCGACGGTCTCCCTTCGCAGTGCCAATACAGCAGGGACTTAGCTTTGCTGCTAACTAGGCTAGGTGACCCTGCATACAGAAGCAGGCGTTTCCCTTTGGAAGCTTGGATCCCGGTTTCTCAGGGGCTGCTTGCAAGACCCTGCTATTGCCCAGCATCTGTCCTCGGCCCCTACGCCTGGGTAGGAAGCGAGTATTTTAGCCTGAGAAGCAGGGCTCTTGCAACTCTGGAGGAGAGCTAATCCTGCAGCCCACGTTCGTCCTGGGAAACCGCAAGGCGACCCTTGGCCTCAGAGTAGTGGCGAAATTGCCGCCGGACAGGTCTTGCCTGCCGCGGTTTCCATGAGTTCGCCACCGTTTTCGGGCTTAAGTGGAGAGCGAGGAGAGCTGTCGGCTCTCACAGAACTCTGGCCTCCGCACTGTCTGCCATGCAACTGCACTCAAGACCACACGTCTCCTCCCGGCCTGCTGAGAAACAGGCCGCCGTGTAGGCCCTTCGTAACACTTCTTGGCCTGTAGACTCCAAGGCGACACACTGTCCTCTTCCTTGGAAAACTACGGTGCCCCAGCTTGCCAACGCTCACGAAGGCAGTCCGAGCCCGTCTCGTGTGCTGGGCCACTTGCATTCAGTGAGGAAAAGCCACCTGCATTGAGGTGAACACTCTGCTCAGCGTTCTTTCCGGGAGCTCACAATTGCCGCCTCTCTAGGTTAAGCAGGAAGTCGTAGTGAGGACCAACCTGAGCAAAGAGCACAATTCCTCACGTTACACTGGTAGTCGTCGAAAGAGGAATTGCCAACTACGCCTGGCTAAGGCCTTCCCTGGGTTAAGGAACCAGCCACACTTAGACGCCTTTAAAGGAAAATTTATTCAGCGAAGTTCCCATTGTTTGGCGATGGTCAACCTTTGCAGCGCCAATACTGCAGGGACTTAGGTTTGCTGCTAACAAGGCTAGGTGACCCTGCAGACAGAAGCAGGCGTTTCCCTTTGGAAGCTTGGATCCCGGTTTCCTAGGGGCTGCTTCCAAGGCCCTGCTATTGCCCAGCATCTGTCCTCTGCCCCTACGCCTGGGTAGGAAGCCAGTATTTTAGCCTGAGAGGCAGGGCTCTTGCATCTCTGGAGGAGAGCTAATCCTGCAGCCCACGTTCGTCCTGGGAAACCGCAAGGCGACCCTTGGCCTCAGTGTAGTGTCGAAATTGCCGCCGGACAGGTCTTGCCTGCCGCGGTTTCCGTGAGTTCTCCACCGTTTTCGGGCTTAAATGGAGAGCGAGGAGAGCTGTCGGCTCTCACAGAACTCTGGCCTCCGCACTGTCTGCCATGCAACTGCACTCAAGACCACACGTCTCCTCCCGACCTGCTGAGAAACAGGCATCCGCGTAGGCCCTTGTTAACATTTCCTGGCGTGCAGAGTCCAAGGCGACACGCTGTCCTCTTCCTTGGAAACCTACGTTGCCACAGCTTGCCAAACGCTACCGAAGGCAGTCCTAACCAGTCTCGTGTGCTGCGCAACTTTGATTCGGTTACGAAAAGCCACCTGCATTGCGGTGAACACTCTGCTCAGCGTTCTTTCCGGGAGCTCACAGTTGCTCCCTCTCTAGGTTAAGCAAGGTGTCGAGGTGAGGTCCAGACTGAGCCAAGAGCACAATTGCTCACTTTGCAGTGGTAGTCGTCCTAAGAGGCATTGCCTACTACGCCTTGCTAAGGTCTTCGTTCTGTTAGGGAAGTCGCCACACTTAGACGCCTGTAAAGGAGAATTTATTCAGCGAAGTTCCCAGTGTCTTGCGACGGTCTGCCTTCGCAGTGCCAATACAGCAGGGACTTAGCTTTGCTGCTAACTAGGCTAGGTGACCCTGCATACAGAAGCAGGCGTTTCCCTTTGGAAGCTTGGATCCCGGTTTCTCAGGGGCTGCTTGCAAGACCCTGCTATTGCCCAGCATCTGTCCTCGGCCCCTACGCCTGGGTAGGAAGCGAGTATTTTAGCCTGAGAAGCAGGGCTCTTGCAACTCTGGAGGAGAGCTAATCCTGCAGCCCACGTTCGTCCTGGGAAACCGCAAGGCGACCCTTGGCCTCAGTGTAGTGTCGAAATTGCCGCCGGACAGGTCTTGCCTGCCACGGTTTCCGTGAGTTCTCCACCGTTTTCGGGCTTAAATGGAGAGTGAGGAGAGCTGTCGGCTCTCACAGAACTCTGGCCTCCGCACTGTCTGCCATGCAACTGCACTCAAGACCACACGTCTCCTCCCGACCTGCTGAGAAACAGGCAACCGCGTAGGCCCTTGTTAACATTTCCTGGCGTGCAGAGTCCAAGGCGACACGCTGTCCTCTTCCTTGGAAACCTACGTTGCCACAGCTTGCCAAACGCTACCGAAGGCAGTCCTAACCAGTCTCGTGTGCTGCGCAACTTTGATTCGGTTACGAAAAGCCACCTGCATTGCGGTGAACACTCTGCTCAGCGTTCTTTCCGGGAGCTCACAGTTGCTCCCTCTCTAGGTTAAGCAAGGTGTCGAGGTGAGGTCCAGGCTGAGCAAAGAGCACAATTGCTCACTTTGCAGTGGTAGTCGTCCTAAGAGGCATTGCCTACTACGCCTTGCTAAGGTCTTCGTTCTGTTAGGGAAGTCACCACACTTAGACGCCTGTAAAGGAGAATTTATTCAGCGAAGTTCCCAGTGTCTTGCGACGGTCTCCCTTCGCAGTGCCAATACAGCAGGGACTTAGCTTTGCTGCTAACTAGGCTAGGTGACCCTGCATACAGAAGCAGGCGTTTCCCTTTGGAAGCTTGGATCCCGGTTTCTCAGGGGCTGCTTGCAAGACCCTGCTATTGCCCAGCATCTGTCCTCTGCCCCTACGCCTGGGTAGGAAGCCAGTATTTTAGCCTGAGAAGTAGGGCTCTTGCAACTCTGGAGGAGAGCTAATCCTGCAGCCCACGTTCGTCCTGGGAAACCGCAAGGCGACCCTTGGCCTCAGAGTAGTGGCGAAATTGCCGCCGGACAGGTCTTGCCTGCCGCGGTTTCCATGAGTTCGCCACCGTTTTCGGGCTTAAGTGGAGAGCGAGGAGAACTGTCGGCTCTCACAGAACTCTGGCCTCCGCACTGTCTGCCATGCAACTGCACTCAAGACCACACGTCTCCTCCCGGCCTGCTGAGAAACAGGCCGCCGTGTAGGCCCTTCGTAACACTTCTTGGCCTGTAGACTCCAAGGCGACACACTGTCCTCTTCCTTGGAAAACTACGGTGCCCCAGCTTGCCAACGCTCACGAAGGCAGTCCAAGCCCGTCTCGTGTGCTGGGCCACTTGCATTCAGTGAGGAAAAGCCACCTGCATTGAGGTGAACACTCTGCTCAGCGTTCTTTCCGGGAGCTCACAATTGCCGCCTCTCTAGGTTAAGCAGGAAGTCGTAGTGAGGACCAACCTGAGCAAAGAGCACAATTCCTCACGTTACACTGGTAGTCGTCGAAAGAGGAATTGCCAACTACGCCTGGCTAAGGCCTTCCCTGGGTTAAGGAACCAGCCACACTTAGACGCCTTTAAAGGAAAATTTATTCAGCGAAGTTCCCATTGTTTGGCGATGGTCAACCTTTGCAGCGCCAATACTGCAGGGACTTAGGTTTGCTGCTAACAAGGCTAGGTGACCCTGCAGACAGAAGCAGGCGTTTCCCTTTGGAAGCTTGGATCCCGGTTTCCTAGGGGCTGCTTCCAAGGCCCTGCTATTGCCCAGCATCTGTCCTCTGCCCCTACGCCTGGGTAGGAAGCCAGTATTTTAGCCTGAGAGGCAGGGCTCTTGCATCTCTGGAGGAGAGCTAATCCTGCAGCCCACGTTCGTCCTGGGAAACCGCAAGGCGACCCTTGGCCTCAGTGTAGTGTCGAAATTGCCGCCGGACAGGTCTTGCCTGCCGCGGTTTCCGTGAGTTCTCCACCGTTTTCGGGCTTAAATGGAGAGCGAGGAGAGCTGTCGGCTCTCACAGAACTCTGGCCTCCGCACTGTCTGTCATGCAACTGCACTCAAGACCACACGTCTCCTCCCGACCTGCTGAGAAACAGGCATCCGCGTAGGCCCTTGTTAACATTTCCTGGCGTGCAGAGTCCAAGGCGACACGCTGTCCTCTTCCTTGGAAACCTACGTTGCCACAGCTTGCCAAACGCTACCGAAGGCAGTCCTAACCAGTCTCGTGTGCTGCGCAACTTTGATTCGGTTACGAAAAGCCACCTGCATTGCGGTGAACACTCTGCTCAGCGTTCTTTCCGGGAGCTCACAGTTGCTCCCTCTCTAGGTTAAGCAAGGTGTCGAGGTGAGGTCCAGACTGAGCAAAGAGCACAATTGCTCACTTTGCAGTGGTAGTCGTCCTAAGAGGCATTGCCTACTACGCCTTGCTAAGGTCTTCGTTCTGTTAGGGAAGTCGCCACACTTAGACGCCTGTAAAGGAGAATTTATTCAGCGAAGTTCCCAGTGTCTTGCGACGGTCTCCCTTCGCAGTGCCAATACAGCAGGGACTTAGCTTTGCTGCTAACTAGGCTAGGTGACCCTGCATACAGAAGCAGGCGTTTCCCTTTGGAAGCTTGGATCCCGGTTTCTCAGGGGCTGCTTGCAAGACCCTGCTATTGCCCAGCATCTGTCCTCTGCCCCTACGCCTGGGTAGGAAGCGAGTATTTTAGCCTGAGAAGCAGGGCTCTTGCAACTCTGGAGGAGAGCTAATCCTGCAGCCCACGTTCGTCCTGGGAAACCGCAAGGCGACCCTTGGCCTCAGAGTAGTGGCGAAATTGCCGCCGGACAGGTCTTGCCTGCCGCGGTTTCCATGAGTTGGCCACCGTTTTCGGGCTTAAGTGGAGAGCGAGGAGAGCTGTCGGCTCTCACAGAACTCTGGCCTCCGCACTGTCTGCCATGCAACTGCACTCAAGACCACACGTCTCCTCCCGGCCTGCTGAGAAACAGGCCACCGTGTAGGCCCTTCGTAACACTTCTTGGCCTGTAGACTCCAAGGCGACACACTGTCCTCTTCCTTGGAAAACTACGGTGCCCCAGCTTGCCAACGCTCACGAAGGCAGTCCGAGCCCGTCTCGTGTGCTGGGCCACTTGCATTCAGTGAGGAAAAGCCACCTGCATTGAGGTGAACACTCTGCTCAGCGTTCTTTCCGGGAGCTCACAATTGCCGCCTCTCTAGGTTAAGCAGGAAGTCGTAGTGAGGACCAACCTGAGCACAGAGCACAATTCCTCACGTTACACTGGTAGTCGTCGAAAGAGGAATTGCCAACTACGCCTGGCTAAGGCCTTCCCTGGGTTAAGGAACCAGCCACACTTAGACGCCTTTAAAGGAAAATTTATTCAGCGAAGTTCCCATTGTTTGGCGATGGTCAACCTTTGCAGCGCCAATACTGCAGGGACTTAGGTTTGCTGCTAACAAGGCTAGGTGACCCTGCAGACAGAAGCAGGCGTTTCCCTTTGGAAGCTTGGATCCCGGTTTCCTAGGGGCTGCTTCCAAGGCCCTGCTATTGCCCAGCATCTGTCCTCTGCCCCTACGCCTGGGTAGGAAGCCAGTATTTTAGCCTGAGAGGCAGGGCTCTTGCATCTCTGGAAGAGAGCTAATCCTGCAGCCCATGTTCGTCCTGGGAAACCGCAAGGCGACCCTTGGCCTCAGTGTAGTGGAGAAATTGCCGCCGGACAGGTCTTGCCTGCCGCGGTTTCCGTGAGTTCTCCACCGTTTTCGGGCTTAAATGGAGAACGAGGAGAGCTGTCGGCTCTCACAGAACTCTGGCCTCCGCACTGTCTGCCATGCAACTGCACTCAAGACCACACGTCTCCTCCCGACCTGCTGAGAAACAGGCATCCGCGTAGGCCCTTGTTAACATTTCCTGGCGTGCAGAGTCCAAGGCGACACGCTGTCCTCTTCCTTGGAAACCTACGTTGCCACAGCTTGCCAAACGCTACCGAAGGCAGTCCTAACCAGTCTCGTGTGCTGCGCAACTTTGATTCGGTTACGAAAAGCCACCTGCATTGCGGTGAACACTCTGCTCAGCGTTCTTTCCGGGAGCTCACAGTTGCTCCCTCTCTAGGTTAAGCAAGGTGTCGAGGTGAGGTCCAGACTGAGCCAAGAGCACAATTGCTCACTTTGCAGTGGTAGTCGTCCTAAGAGGCATTGCCTACTACGCCTTGCTAAGGTCTTCGTTCTGTTAGGGAAGTCGCCACACTTAGACGCCTGTAAAGGAGAATTTATTCAGCGAAGTTCCCAGTGTCTTGCGACGGTCTCCCTTCGCAGTGCCAATACAGCAGGGACTTAGGTATGCTGCTAACTAGGCTAGGTGACCCTGCATACAGAAGCAGGCGTTTCCCTTTGGAAACTTGGATCCCGGTTTCTCAGGGGCTGCTTGCAACACCCTGCTATTGCCCAGCATCTGTCCTCGGCCCCTACGCCTGGGTAGGAAGCGAGTATTTTAGCCTGAGAAGCAGGGCTCTTGCAACTCTGGAGGAGAGCTAATCCTGCAGCCCACGTTCGTCCTGGGAAACCGCAAGGCGACCCTTGGCCTCAGTGTAGTGTCGAAATTGCCGCCGGACAGGTCTTGCCTGCCGCGGTTTCCGTGAGTTCTCCACCGTTTTCGGGCTTAAGTGGAGAGCGAGGAGAGCTGTCGGCTCTCACAGAACTCTGGCCTCCGCACTGTCTGCCATGCAACTGCACTCAAGACCACACGTCTCCTCCCGACCTGCTGAGAAACAGGCATCCGCGTAGGCCCTTGTTAACATTTCCTGGCGTGCAGAGTCCAAGGCGACACGCTGTCCTCTTCCTTGGAAACCTACGTTGCCACAGCTTGCCAAACGCTACCGAAGGCAGTCCTAACCAGTGTCGTGTGCTGCGCAACTTTGATTCGGTTACGAAAAGCCACCTGCATTGCGGTGAACACTCTGCTCAGCGTTCTTTCCGGGAGCTCACAGTTGCTCCCTCTCTAGGTTAAGCAAGGTGTCGAGGTGAGGTCCAGACTGAGCCAAGAGCACAATTGCTCACTTTGCAGTGGTAGTCGTCCTAAGAGGCATTGCCTACTACGCCTTGCTAAGGTCTTCGTTCTGTTAGGGAAGTCGCCACACTTAGACGCCTGTAAAGGAGAATTTATTCAGCGAAGTTCCCAGTGTCTTGCGACGGTCTCCCTTCGCAGTGCCAATACAGCAGGGACTTAGGTTTGCTGCTAACTAGGCTAGGTGACCCTGCATACAGAAGCAGGCGTTTCCCTTTGGAAGCTTGGATCCCGGTTTCTCAGGGGCTGCTTGCAAGACCCTGCTATTGCCCAGCATCTGTCCTCGGCCCCTACGCCTGGGTAGGAAGCGAGTATTTTAGCCTGAGAAGCAGGGCTCTTGCAACTCTGGAGGAGAGCTAATCCTGCAGCCCACGTTCGTCCTGGGAAACCGCAAGGCGACCCTTGGCCTCAGTGTAGTGTCGAAATTGCCGCCGGACAGGTCTTGCCTGCCGCGGTTTCCGTGAGTTCTCCACCGTTTTTGGGCTTAAATGGAGAGCGAGGAGAGCTGTCGGCTCTCACAGAACTCTGGCCTCCGCACTGTCTGCCATGCAACTGCACTCAAGACCACACGTCTCCTCCCGACCTGCTGAGAAACAGGCATCCGCGTAGGCCCTTGTTAACATTTCCTGGCGTGCAGAGTCCAAGGCGACACGCTGTCCTCTTCCTTGGAAACCTACGTTGCCACAGCTTGCCAAACGCTACCGAAGGCAGTCCTAACCAGTCTCGTGTGCTGCGCAACTTTGATTCGGTTACGAAAAGCCACCTGCATTGCGGTGAACACTCTGCTCAGCGTTCTTTCCGGGAGCTCACAGTTGCTCCCTCTCTAGGTTAAGCAAGGTGTCGAGGTGAGGTCCAGACTGAGCAAAGAGCACAATTGCTCACTTTGCAGTGGTAGTCGTCCTAAGAGGCATTGCCTACTACGCCTTGCTAAGGTCTTCGTTCTGTTAGGGAAGTCACCACACTTAGACGCCTGTAAAGGAGAATTTATTCAGCGAAGTTCCCAGTGTCTTGCGACGGTCTCCCTTCGCAGTGCCAATACAGCAGGGACTTAGCTTTGCTGCTAACTAGGCTAGGTGACCCTGCATACAGAAGCAGGCTTTTCCCTTTGGAAGCTTGGATCCCGGTTTCTCAGGGGCTGCTTGCAAGACCCTGCTATTGCCCAGCATCTGTCCTCTGCCCCTACGCCTGGGTAGGAAGCGAGTATTTTAGCCTGAGAAGCAGGGCTCTTGCAACTCTGGAGGAGAGCTAATCCTGCAGCCCACGTTCGTCCTGGGAAACCGCAAGGCGACACTTGGCCACAGAGTAGTGGCGAAATTGCCGCCGGACAGGTCTTGCCTGCCGCGGTTTCCATGAGTTCGCCACCGTTTTCGGGCTTAAGTGGAGAGCGAGGAGAACTGTCGGCTCTCACAGAACTCTGGCCTCCGCACTGTCTGCCATGCAACTGCACTCAAGACCACACGTCTCCTCCCGGCCTGCTGAGAAACAGGCCGCCGTGTAGGCCCTTCGTAACACTTCTTGGCCTGTAGACTCCAAGGCGACACACTGTCCTCTTCCTTGGAAAACTACGGTGCCCCAGCTTGCCAACGCTCACGAAGGCAGTCCGAGCCCGTCTCGTGTGCTGGGCCACTTGCATTCAGTGAGGAAAAGCCACCTGAATTGAGGTGAACACTCTGCTCAGCGTTCTTTCCGGGAGCTCACAATTGCCGCCTCTCTAGGTTAAGCAGGAAGTCGTAGTGAGGACCAACCTGAGCAAAGAGCACAATTCCTCACGTTACACTGGTAGTCGTCGAAAGAGGAATTGCCAACTACGCCTGGCTAAGGCCTTCCCTGGGTTAAGGAACCAGCCACACTTAGACGCCTTTAAAGGAAAATTTATTCAGCGAAGTTCCCATTGTTTGGCGATGGTCAACCTTTGCAGCGCCAATACTGCAGGGCCATAGGTTTGCTGCTAACAAGGCTAGGTGACCCTGCAGACAGAAGCAGGCGTTTCCCTTTGGAAGCTTGGATCCCGGTTTCCTAGGGGCTGCTTCCAAGGCCCTGCTATTGCCCAGCATCTGTCCTCTGCCCCTACGCCTGGGTAGGAAGCCAGTATTTTAGCCTGAGAGGCAGGGCTCTTGCATCTCTGGAAGAGAGCTAATGCTGCAGCCCACGTTCGTCCTGGGAAACCGCAAGGCGACCCTTGGCCTCAGTGTAGTGTCGAAATTGCCGCCGGACAGGTCTTGCCTGCCGCGGTTTCCGTGAGTTCTCCACCGTTTTCGGGCTTAAATGGAGAGCGAGGAGAGCTGTCGGCTCTCACAGAACTCTGGCCTCCGCACTGTCTGCCATGCAACTGCACTCAAGACCACACGTCTCCTCCCGACCTGCTGAGAAACAGGCATCCGCGTAGGCCCTTGTTAACATTTCCTGGCGTGCAGAGTCCAAGGCGACACGCTGTCCTCTTCCTTGGAAACCTACGTTGCCACAGCTTGCCAAACGCTACCGAAGGCAGTCCTAACCAGTCTCGTGTGCTGCGCAACTTTGATTCGGTTACGAAAAGCCACCTGCATTGCGGTGAACACTCTGCTCAGCGTTCTTTCCGGGAGCTCACAGTTGCTCCCTCTCTAGGTTAAGCAAGGTGTCGAGGTGAGGTCCAGACTGAGCCAAGAGCACAATTGCTCACTTTGCAGTGGTAGTCGTCCTAAGAAGCATTGCATACTACGCCTTGCTAAGGTCTTCGTTCTGTTAGGGAAGTCGCCACACTTAGACGCCTGTAAAGGAGAATTTATTCAGCGAAGTTCCCAGTGTCTTGCGACGGTCTCCCTTCGCAGTGCCAATACAGCAGGGACTTAGCTTTGCTGCTAACAAGGCTAGGTGACCCTGCAGACAGAAGCAGGCGTTTCCCTTTGGAAGCTTGGATCCCGGTTTCCTAGGGGCTGCTTCCAAGGCCCTGCTATTGCCCAGCATCTGTCCTCTGCCCCTACGCCTGGGTAGGAAGCCAGTATTTTAGCCTGAGAGGCAGGGCTCTTGCATCTCTGGAAGAGAGCTAATCCTGCAGCCCACGTTCGTCCTGGGAAACCGCAAGGCGACCCTTGGCCTCAGTGTAGTGTCGAAATTGCCGCCGGACAGGTCTTGCCTGCCGCGGTTTCCGTGAGTTCTCCACCGTTTTCGGGCTTAAATGGAGAGCGAGGAGAGCTGTCGGCTCTCACAGAACTCTGGCCTCCGCACTGTCTGCCATGCAACTGCACTCAAGACCACACGTCTCCTCCCGACCTGCTGAGAAACAGGCATCCGCGTAGGCCCTTGTTAACATTTCCTGGCGTGCAGAGTCCAAGGCGACACGCTGTCCTCTTCCTTGGAAACCTACGTTGCCACAGCTTGCCAAACGCTACCGAAGGCAGTCCTAACCAGTCTCGTGTGCTGCGCAACTTTGATTCGGTTACGAAAAGCCACCTGCATTGCGGTGAACACTCTGCTCAGCGTTCTTTCCGGGAGCTCACAGTTGCTCCCTCTCTAGGTTAAGCAAGGTGTCGAGGTGAGGTCCAGACTGAGCCAAGAGCACAATTGCTCACTTTGCAGTGGTAGTCGTCCTAAGAGGCATTGCCTACTACGCCTTGCTAAGGTCTTCGTTCTGTTAGGGAAGTCGCCACACTTAGACGCCTGTAAAGGAGAATTTATTCAGCGAAGTTCCCAGTGTCTTGCGACGGTCTCCCTTCGCAGTGCCAATACAGCAGGGACTTAGCTTTGCTGCTAACTAGGCTAGGTGACCCTGCATACAGAAGCAGGCGTTTCCCTTTGGAAGCTTGGATCCCGGTTTCTCAGGGGCTGCTTGCAAGACCCTGCTATTGCCCAGCATCTGTCCTCTGCCCCTACGCCTGGGTAGGAAGCGAGTATTTTAGCCTGAGAAGCAGGGCTCTTGCAACTCTGGAGGAGAGCTAATCCTGCAGCCCACGTTCGTCCTGGGAAACCACAAGGCGACCCTTGGCCTCAGAGTAGTGGCGAAATTGCCGCCGGACAGGTCTTGCCTGCCGCGGTTTCCATGAGTTGGCCACCGTTTTCGGGCTTAAGTGGAGAGCGAGGAGAGCTGTCGGCTCTCACAGAACTCTGGCCTCCGCACTGTCTGCCATGCAACTGCACTCAAGACCACACGTCTCCTCCCGGCCTGCTGAGAAACAGGCCGCCGTGTAGGCCCTTCGTAACACTTCTTGGCCTGTAGACTCCAAGGCGACACACTGTCCTCTTCCTTGGAAAACTACGGTGCCCCAGCTTGCCAACGCTCACGAAGGCAGTCCGAGCCCGTCTCGTGTGCTGGGCCACTTGCATTCAGTGAGGAAAAGCCACCTGCATTGAGGTGAACACTCTGCTCAGCGTTCTTTCCGGGAGCTCACAATTGCCGCCTCTCTAGGTTAAGCAGGAAGTCGTAGTGAGGACCAACCTGAGCAAAGAGCACAATTCCTCACGTTACACTGGTAGTCGTCGAAAGAGGAATTGCCAACTACGCCTGGCTAAGGCCTTCCCTGGGTTAAGGAACCAGCCACACTTAGACGCCTTTAAAGGAAAATTTATTCAGCGAAGTTCCCATTGTTTGGCGATGGTCAACCTTTGCAGCGCCAATACTGCAGGGACTTAGGTTTGCTGCTAACAAGGCTAGGTGACCCTGCAGACAGAAGCAGGCGTTTCCCTTTGGAAGCTTGGATCCCGGTTTCCTAGGGGCTGCTTCCAAGGCCCTGCTATTGCCCAGCATCTGTCCTCTGCCCCTACGCCTGGGTAGGAAGCCAGTATTTTAGCCTGAGAGGCAGGGCTCTTGCATCTCTGGAGGAGAGCTAATCCTGCAGCCCACGTTCGTCCTGGGAAACCGCAAGGCGACCCTTGGCCTCAGTGTAGTGTCGAAATTGCCGCCGGACAGGTCTTGCCTGCCGCGGTTTCCATGAGTTCTCCACCGTTTTTGGGCTTAAATGGAGAGCGAGGAGAGCTGTCGGCTCTCACAGAACTCTGGCCTCCGCACTGTCTGCCATGCAACTGCACTCAAGACCACACGTCTCCTCCCGACCTGCTGAGAAACAGGCATCCGCGTAGGCCCTTGTTAACATTTCCTGGCGTGCAGAGTCCAAGGCGACACGCTGTCCTCTTCCTTGGAAACCTACGTTGCCACAGCTTGCCAAACGCTACCGAAGGCAGTCCTAACCAGTCTCGTGTGCTGCGCAACTTTGATTCGGTTACGAAAAGCCACCTGCATTGCGGTGAACACTCTGCTCAGCGTTCTTTCCGGGAGCTCACAGTTGCTCCCTCTCTAGGTTAAGCAAGGTGTCGAGGTGAGGTCCAGACTGAGCCAAGAGCACAATTGCTCACTTTGCAGTGGTAGTCGTCCTAAGAGGCATTGCCTACTACGCCTTGCTAAGGTCTTCGTTCTGTTAGGGAAGTCGCCACACTTAGACGCCTGTAAAGGAGAATTTATTCAGCGAAGTTCCCAGTGTCTTGCGACGGTCTCCCTTCGCAGTGCCAATACAGCAGGGACTTAGCTTTGCTGCTAACTAGGCTAGGTGACCCTGCATACAGAAGCAGGCGTTTCCCTTTGGAAGCTTGGATCCCGGTTTCTCAGGGGCTGCTTGCAAGACCCTGCTATTGCCCAGCATCTGTCCTCGGCCCCTACGCCTGGGTAGGAAGCGAGTATTTTAGCCTGAGAAGCAGGGCTCTTGCAACTCTGGAGGAGAGCTAATCCTGCAGCCCACGTTCGTCCTGGGAAACCGCAAGGCAACCCTTGGCCTCAGTGTAGTGTCGAAATTGCCGCCGGACAGGTCTTGCCTGCCGCGGTTTCCGTGAGTTCTCCACCGTTTTCGGGCTTAAATGGAGAGCGAGGAGAGCTGTCGGCTCTCACAGAACTCTGGCCTCCGCACTGTCTGCCATGCAACTGCACTCAAGACCACACGTCTCCTCCCGACCTGCTGAGAAACAGGCATCCGCGTAGGCCCTTGTTAACATTTCCTGGCGTGCAGAGTCCAAGGCGACACGCTGTCCTCTTCCTTGGAAACCTACGTTGCCACAGCTTGCCAAACGCTACCGAAGGCAGTCCTAACCAGTCTCGTGTGCTGCGCAACTTTGATTCGGTTACGAAAAGCCACCTGCATTGCGGTGAACACTCTGCTCAGCGTTCTTTCCGGGAGCTCACAGTTGCTCCCTCTCTAGGTTAAGCAAGGTGTCGAGGTGAGGTCCAGACTGAGCCAAGAGCACAATTGCTCACTTTGCAGTGGTAGTCGTCCTAAGAGGCATTGCCTACTACGCCTTGCTAAGGTCTTCGTTCTGTTAGGGAAGTCGCCACACTTAGACGCCTGTAAAGGAGAATTTATTCAGCGAAGTTCCCAGTGTCTTGCGACGGTCTCCCTTCGCAGTGCCAATACAGCAGGGACTTAGCTTTGCTGCTAACTAGGCTAGGTGACCCTGCATACAGAAGCAGGCGTTTCCCTTTGGAAGCTTGGATCCCGGTTTCTCAGGGGCTGCTTGCAAGACCCTGCTATTGCCCAGCATCTGTCCTCTGCCCCTACGCCTGGGTAGGAAGCGAGTATTTTAGCCTGAGAAGCAGGGCTCTTGCAACTCTGGAGGAGAGCTAATCCTGCAGCCCACGTTCGTCCTGGGAAACCGCAAGGCGACCCTTGGCCTCAGAGTAGTGGCGAAATTGCCGCCGGACAGGTCTTGCCTGCCGCGGTTTCCATGAGTTGGCCACCGTTTTCGGGCTTAAGTGGAGAGCGAGGAGAGCTGTCGGCTCTCACAGAACTCTGGCCTCCGCACTGTCTGCCATGCAACTGCACTCAAGACCACACGTCTCCTCCCGGCCTGCTGAGAAACAGGCCGCCGTGTAGGCCCTTCGTAACACTTCTTGGCCTGTAGACTCCAAGGCGACACACTGTCCTCTTCCTTGGAAAACTACGGTGCCCCAGCTTGCCAACGCTCACGAAGGCAGTCCGAGCCCGTCTCGTGTGCTGGGCCACTTGCATTCAGTGAGGAAAAGCCACCTGCATTGAGGTGAACACTCTGCTCAGCGTTCTTTCCGGGAGCTCACAATTGCCGCCTCTCTAGGTTAAGCAGGAAGTCGTAGTGAGGACCAACCTGAGCAAAGAGCACAATTCCTCACGTTACACTGGTAGTCGTCGAAAGAGGAATTGCCAACTACGCCTGGCTAAGGCCTTCCCTGGGTTAAGGAACCAGCCACACTTAGACGCCTTTAAAGGAAAATTTATTCAGCGAAGTTCCCATTGTTTGGCGATGGTCAACCTTTGCAGCGCCAATACTGCAGGGACTTAGGTTTGCTGCTAACAAGGCTAGGTGACCCTGCAGACAGAAGCAGGCGTTTCCCTTTGGAAGCTTGGATCCCGGTTTCCTAGGGGCTGCTTCCAAGGCCCTGCTATTGCCCAGCATCTGTCCTCTGCCCCTACGCCTGGGTAGGAAGCCAGTATTTTAGCCTGAGAGGCAGGGCTCTTGCATCTCTGGAGGAGAGCTAATCCTGCAGCCCACGTTCGTCCTGGGAAACCGCAAGGCGACCCTTGGCCTCAGTGTAGTGTCGAAATTGCCGCCGGACAGGTCTTGCCTGCCGCGGTTTCCGTGAGTTCTCCACCGTTTTCGGGCTTAAATGGAGAGCGAGGAGAGCTGTCGGCTCTCACAGAACTCTGGCCTCCGCACTGTCTGCCATGCAACTGCACTCAAGACCACACGTCTCCTCCCGACCTGCTGAGAAACAGGCATCCGCGTAGGCCCTTGTTAACATTTCCTGGCGTGCAGAGTCCAAGGCGACACGCTGTCCTCTTCCTTGGAAACCTACGTTGCCACAGCTTGCCAAACGCTACCGAAGGCAGTCCTAACCAGTCTCGTGAGCTGCGCAACTTTGATTCGGTTACGAAAAGCCACCTGCATTGCGGTGAACACTCTGCTCAGCGTTCTTTCCGGGAGCTCACAGTTGCTCCCTCTCTAGGTTAAGCAAGGTGTCGAGGTGAGGTCCAGACTGAGCCAAGAGCACAATTGCTCACTTTGCAGTGGTAGTCGTCCTAAGAGGCATTGCCTACTACGCCTTGCTAAGGTCTTCGTTCTGTTAGGGAAGTCGCCACACTTAGACGCCTGTAAAGGAGAATTTATTCAGCGAAGTTCCCAGTGTCTTGCGACGGTCTCCCTTCGCAGTGCCAATACAGCAGGGACTTAGCTTTGCTGCTAACTAGGCTAGGTGACCCTGCATACAGAAGCAGGCGTTTCCCTTTGGAAGCTTGGATCCCGGTTTCTCAGGGGCTGCTTGCAAGACCCTGCTATTGCCCAGCATCTGTCCTCTGCCCCTACGCCTGGGTAGGAAGCGAGTATTTTAGCCTGAGAAGCAGGGTTCTTGCAACTCTGGAGGAGAGCTAATCCTGCAGCCCACGTTCGTCCTGGGAAACCGCAAGGCGACCCTTGGCCTCAGAGTAGTGGCGAAATTGCCGCCGGACAGGTCTTGCCTGCCGCGGTTTCCATGAGTTGGCCACCGTTTTCGGGCTTAAGTGGAGAGCGAGGAGAGCTGTCGGCTCTCACAGAACTCTGGCCTCCGCACTGTCTGCCATGCAACTGCACTCAAGACCACACGTCTCCTCCCGGCCTGCTGAGAAACAGGCCGCCGTGTAGGCCCTTCGTAACACTTCTTGGCCTGTAGACTCCAAGGCGACACACTGTTCTCTTCCTTGGAAAACTACGGTGCCCCAGCTTGCCAACGCTCACGAAGGCAGTCCGAGCCCGTCTCGTGTGCTGGGCCACTTGCATTCAGTGAGGAAAAGCCACCTGCATTGAGGTGAACACTCTGCTCAGCGTTCTTTCCGGGAGCTCACAATTGCCGCCTCTCTAGGTTAAGCAGGAAGTCGTAGTGAGGACCACCCTGAGCAAAGAGCACAATTCCTCACGTTACACTGGTAGTCGTCGAAAGAGGAATTGCCAACTACGCCTGGCTAAGGCCTTCCCTGGGTTAAGGAACCAGCCACACTTAGACGCCTTTAAAGGAAAATTTATTCAGCGAAGTTCCCATTGTTTGGCGATGGTCAACCTTTGCAGCGCCAATACTGCAGGGACTTAGGTTTGCTGCTAACAAGGCTAGGTGACCCTGCAGACAGAAGCAGGCGTTTCCCTTTGGAAGCTTGGATCCCGGTTTCCTAGGGGCTGCTTCCAAGGCCCTGCTATTGCCCAGCATCTGTCCTCTGCCCCTACGCCTGGGTAGGAAGCCAGTATTTTAGCCTGAGAGGCAGGGCTCTTGCATCTCTGGAGGAGAGCTAATCCTGCAGCCCACGTTCGTCCTGGGAAACCGCAAGGCGACCCTTGGCCTCAGTGTAGTGTCGAAATTGCCGCCGGACAGGTCTTGCCTGCCGCGGTTTCCGTGAGTTCTCCACCGTTTTCGGGCTTAAATGGAGAGCGAGGAGAGCTGTCGGCTCTCACAGAACTCTGGCCTCCGCACTGTCTGCCATGCAACTGCACTCAAGACCACACGTCTCCTCCCGACCTGCTGAGAAACAGGCATCCGCGTAGGCCCTTGTTAACATTTCCTGGCGTGCAGAGTCCAAGGCGACACGCTGTCCTCTTCCTTGGAAACCTACGTTGCCACAGCTTGCCAAACGCTACCGAAGGCAGTCCTAACCAGTCTCGTGAGCTGCGTAACTTTGATTCGGTTACGAAAAGCCACCTGCATTGCGGTGAACACTCTGCTCAGCGTTCTTTCCGGGAGCTCACAGTTGCTCCCTCTCTAGGTTAAGCAAGGTGTCGAGGTGAGGTCCAGACTGAGCCAAGAGCACAATTGCTCACTTTGCAGTGGTAGTCGTCCTAAGAGGCATTGCCTACTACGCCTTGCTAAGGTCTTCGTTCTGTTAGGGAAGTCGCCACACTTAGACGCCTGTAAAGGAGAATTTATTCAGCGAAGTTCCCAGTGTCTTGCGACGGTCTCCCTTCGCAGTGCCAATACAGCAGGGACTTAGCTTTGCTGCTAACTAGGCTAGGTGACCCTGCATACAGAAGCAGGCATTTCCCTTTGGAAGCTTGGATCCCGGTTTCTCAGGGGCTGCTTGCAAGACCCTGCTATTGCCCAGCATCTGTCCTCTGCCCCTACGCCTGGGTAGGAAGCGAGTATTTTAGCCTGAGAAGCAGGGTTCTTGCAACTCTGGAGGAGAGCTAATACTGCAGCCCACGTTCGTCCTGGGAAACCGCAAGGCGACCCTTGGCCTCAGAGTAGTGGCGAAATTGCCGCCGGACAGGTCTTGCCTGCCGCGGTTTCCATGAGTTCGCCACCGTTTTCGGGCTTAAGTGGAGAGCGAGGAGAGCTGTCGGCTCTCACAGAACTCTGGCCTCCGCACTGTCTGCCATGCAACTGCACTCAAGACCACACGTCTCCTCCCGGCCTGCTGAGAAACAGGCCGCCGTGTAGGCCCTTCGTAACACTTCTTGGCCTGTAGACTCCAAGGCGACACACTGTCCTCTTCCTTGGAAAACTACGGTGCCCCAGCTTGCCAACGCTCACGAAGGCAGTCCGAGCCCGTCTCGTGTGCTGGGCCACTTGCATTCAGTGAGGAAAAGCCACCTGCATTGAGGTGAACACTCTGCTCAGCGTTCTTTCCGGGAGCTCACAATTGCCGCCTCTCTAGGTTAAGCAGGAAGTCGTAGTGAGGACCAACCTGAGCAAAGAGCACAATTCCTCACGTTACACTGGTAGTCGTCGAAAGAGGAATTGCCAACTACGCCTGGCTAAGGCCTTCCCTGGGTTAAGGAACCAGCCACACTTAGACGCCTTTAAAGGAAAATTTATTCAGCGAAGTTCCCATTGTTTGGCGATGGTCAAACTTTGCAGCGCCAATACTGCAGGGACTTAGGTTTGCTGCTAACAAGGCTAGGTGACCCTGCAGACAGAAGCAGGCGTTTCCCTTTGGAAGCTTGGATCCCGGTTTCCTAGGGGCTGCTTCCAAGGCCCTGCTATTGCCCAGCATCTGTCCTCTGCCCCTACGCCTGGGTAGGAAGCCAGTATTTTAGCCTGAGAGGCAGGGCTCTTGCATCTCTGGAGGAGAGCTAATCCTGCAGCCCACGTTCGTCCTGGGAAACCGCAAGGCGACCCTTGGCCTCAGTGTAGTGTCGAAATTGCCGCCGGACAGGTCTTGCCTGCCGCGGTTTCCGTGAGTTCTCCACCGTTTTCGGGCTTAAATGGAGAGCGAGGAGAGCTGTCGGCTCTCACAGAACTCTGGCCTCCGCACTGTCTGCCATGCAACTGCACTCAAGACCACACGTCTCCTCCCGACCTGCTGAGAAACAGGCATCCGCGTAGGCCCTTGTTAACATTTCCTGGCGTGCAGAGTCCAAGGCGACACGCTGTCCTCTTCCTTGGAAACCTACGTTGCCACAGCTTGCCAAACGCTACCGAAGGCAGTCCTAACCAGTCTCGTGTGCTGCGCAACTTTGATTCGGTTACGAAAAGCCACCTGCATTGCGGTGAACACTCTGCTCAGCGTTCTTTCCGGGAGCTCACAGTTGCTCCCTCTCTAGGTTAAGCAAGGTGTCGAGGTGAGGTCCAGACTGAGCAAAGAGCACAATTGCTCACTTTGCAGTGGTAGTCGTCCTAAGAGGCATTGCCTACTACGCCTTGCTAAGGTCTTCGTTCTGTTAGGGAAGTCACCACACTTAGACGCCTGTAAAGGAGAATTTATTCAGCGAAGTTCCCAGTGTCTTGTGACGGTCTCCCTTCGCAGTGCCAATACAGCAGACACTTAGCTTTGCTGCTAACTAGGCTAGGTGACCCTGCATACAGAAGCAGGCGTTTCCCTTTGGAAGCTTGGATCCCGGTTTCTCAGGGGCTGCTTGCAAGACCCTGTATTGCCCAGCATCTGTCCTCTGCCCCTACGCCTGGGTAGGAAGCGAGTATTTTAGCCTGAGAAGCAGGGCTCTTGCAACTCTGGAGGAGAGCTAATCCTGCAGCCCACGTTCGTCCTGGGAAACCGCAAGGCGACCCTTGGCCTCAGAGTAGTGGCGAAATTGCCGCCGGACAGGTCTTGCCTGCCGCGGTTTCCATGAGTTCGCCACCGTTTTCGGGCTTAAGTGGAGAGCGAGGAGAGCTGTCGGCTCTCACAGAACTCTGGCCTCCGCACTGTCTGCCATGCAACTGCACTCAAGACCACACGTCTCCTCCCGGCCTGCTGAGAAACAGGCCGCCGTGTAGGCCCTTCGTAACACTTCTTGGCCTGTAGACTCCAAGGCGACACACTGTCCTCTTCCTTGGAAAACTACGGTGCCCCAGCTTGCCAACGCTCACGAAGGCAGTCCGAGCCCGTCTCGTGTGCTGGGCCACTTGCATTCAGTGAGGAAAAGCCACCTGCATTGAGGTGAACACTCTGCTCAGCGTTCTTTCCGGGAGCTCACAATTGCCGCCTCTCTAGGTTAAGCAGGAAGTCGTAGTGAGGACCAACCTGAGCAAAGAGCACAATTCCTCACGTTACACTGGTAGTCGTCGAAAGAGGAATTGCCAACTACGCCTGGCTAAGGCCTTCCCTGGGTTAAGGAACCAGCCACACTTAGACGCCTTTAAAGGAAAATTTATTCAGCGAAGTTCCCATTGTTTGGCGATGGTCAACCTTTGCAGCGCCAATACTGCAGGGACTTAGGTTTGCTGCTAACAAGGCTAGGTGACCCTGCAGACAGAAGCAGGCGTTTCCCTTTGGAAGCTTGGATCCCGGTTTCCTAGGGGCTGCTTCCAAGGCCCTGCTATTGCCCAGCATCTGTCCTCTGCCCCTACGCCTGGGTAGGAAGCCAGTATTTTAGCCTGAGAGGCAGGGCTCTTGCATCTCTGGAGGAGAGCTAATCCTGCAGCCCACGTTCGTCCTGGGAAACCGCAAGGCGACCCTTGGCCTCAGTGTAGTGTCGAAATTGCCGCCGGACAGGTCTTGCCTGCCGCGGTTTCCGTGAGTTCTCCACCGTTTTCGGGCTTAAATGGAGAGCGAGGAGAGCTGTCGGCTCTCACAGAACTCTGGCCTCCACACTGTCTGCCATGCAACTGCACTCAAGACCACACGTCTCCTCCCGACCTGCTGAGAAACAGGCATCCACGTAGGCCCTTGTTAACATTTCCTGGCGTGCAGAGTCCAAGGCGACACGCTGTCCTCTTCCTTGGAAACCTACGTTGCCACAGCTTGCCAAACGCTACCGAAGGCAGTCCTAACCAGTCTCGTGTGCTGCGCAACTTTGATTCGGTTACGAAAAGCCACCTGCATTGCGGTGAACACTCTGCTCAGCGTTCTTTCCGGGAGCTCACAGTTGCTCCCTCTCTAGGTTAAGCAAGGTGTCGAGGTGAGGTCCAGACTGAGCCAAGAGCACAATTGCTCACTTTGCAGTGGTAGTCGTCCTAAGAGGCATTGCCTACTACGCCTTGCTAAGGTCTTCGTTCTGTTAGGGAAGTCGCCACACTTAGACGCCTGTAAAGGAGAATTTATTCAGCGAAGTTCCCAGTGTCTTGCGACGGTCTCCCTTCACAGTGCCAATACAGCAGGGACTTAGGTTTGCTGCTAACTAGGCTAGGTGACCCTGCATACAGAAGCAGGCGTTTCCCTTTGGAAGCTTGGATCCCGGTTTCTCAGGGGCTGCTTGCAAGACCCTGCTATTGCCCAGCATCTGTCCTCTGCCCCTACACCTGGGTAGGAAGCGAGTATTTTAGCCTGAGAAGCAGGGCTCTTGCAACTCTGGAGGAGAGCTAATCCTGCAGCCCACGTTCGTCCTGGGAAACCGCAAGGCGACCCTTGGCCTCAGAGTAGTGGCGAAATTGCCGCCGGACAGGTCTTGCCTGCCGCGGTTTCCATGAGTTCGCCACCGTTTTCGGGCTTAAGTGGAGAGCGAGGAGAGCTGTCGGCTCTCACAGAACTCTGGCCTCCGCACTGTCTGCCATGCAACTGCACTCAAGACCACACGTCTCCTCCCGGCCTGCTGAGAAACAGGCCGCCGTGTAGGCCCTTCGTAACACTTCTTGGCCTGTAGACTCCAAGGCGACACACTGTCCTCTTCCTTGGAAAACTACGGTGCCCCAGCTTGCCAACGCTCACGAAGGCAGTCCGAGCCCGTCTCGTGTGCTGGGCCACTTGCATTCAGTGAGGAAAAGCCACCTGCATTGAGGTGAACACTCTGCTCAGCGTTCTTTCCGGGAGCTCACAATTGCCGCCTCTCTAGGTTAAGCAGGAAGTCGTAGTGAGGACCAACCTGAGCAAAGAGCACAATTCCTCACGTTACACTGGTAGTCGTCGAAAGAGGAATTGCCAACTACGCCTGGCTAAGGCCTTCCCTGGGTTAAGGAACCAGCCACACTTAGACGCCTTTAAAGGAAAATTTATTCAGCGAAGTTCCCATTGTTTGGCGATGGTCAACCTTTGCAGCGCCAATACTGCAGGGACTTAGGTTTGCTGCTAACAAGGCTAGGTGACCCTGCAGACAGAAGCAGGCGTTTCCCTTTGGAAGCTTGGATCCCGGTTTCCTAGGGGCTGCTTCCAAGGCCCTGCTATTGCCCAGCATCTGTCCTCTGCCCCTACGCCTGGGTAGGAAGCCAGTATTTTAGCCTGAGAGGCAGGGCTCTTGCATCTCTGGAGGAGAGCTAATCCTGCAGCCCACGTTCGTCCTGGGAAACCGCAAGGCGACCCTTGGCCTCAGTGTAGTGGCGAAATTGCCGCCGGACAGGTCTTGCCTGCCGCGGTTTCCGTGAGTTCTCCACCGTTTTCGGGCTTAAATGGAGAGCGAGGAGAGCTGTCGGCTCTCACAGAACTCTGGCCTCCGCACTGTCTGCCATGCAACTGCACTCAAGACCACACGTCTCCTCCCGACCTGCTGAGAAACAGGCATCCGCGTAGGCCCTTGTTAACATTTCCTGGCGTGCAGAGTCCAAGGCGACACGCTGTCCTCTTCCTTGGAAACCTACGTTGCCACAGCTTGCCAAACGCTACCGAAGGCAGTCCTAACCAGTCTCGTGTGCTGCGCAACTTTGATTCGGTTACGAAAAGCCACCTGCATTGCGGTGAACACTCTGCTCAGCGTTCTTTCCGGGAGCTCACAGTTGCTCCCTCTCTAGGTTAAGCAAGGTGTCGAGGTGAGGTCCAGACTGAGCAAAGAGCACAATTGCTCACTTTGCAGTGGTAGTCGTCCTAAGAGGCATTGCCTACTACGCCTTGCTAAGGTCTTCGTTCTGTTAGGGAAGTCGCCACACTTAGACGCCTGTAAAGGAGAATTTATTCAGCGAAGTTCCCAGTGTCTTGTGACGGTCTCCCTTCGCAGTGCCAATACAGCAGACACTTAGCTTTGCTGCTAACTAGGCTAGGTGACCCTGCATACAGAAGCAGGCGTTTCCCTTTGGAAGCTTGGATCCCGGTTTCTCAGGGGCTGCTTGCAAGACCCTGCTATTGCCCAGCATCTGTCCTCTGCCCCTACGCCTGGGTAGGAAGCGAGTATTTTAGCCTGAGAAGCAGGGCTCTTGCAACTCTGGAGGAGAGCTAATCCTGCAGCCCACGTTCGTCCTGGGAAACCGCAAGGCGACCCTTGGCCTCAGAGTAGTGGCGAAATTGCCGCCGGACAGGTCTTGCCTGCCGCGGTTTCCATGAGTTGGCCACCGTTTTCGGGCTTAAGTGGAGAGCGAGGAGAGCTGTCGGCTCTCACAGAACTCTGGCCTCCGCACTGTCTGCCATGCAACTGCACTCAAGACCACACGTCTCCTCCCGGCCTGCTGAGAAACAGGCTGCCGTGTAGGCCCTTCGTAACACTTCTTGGCCTGTAGACTCCAAGGCGACACACTGTCCTCTTCCTTGGAAAACTACGGTGCCCCAGCTTGCCAACGCTCACGAAGGCAGTCCGAGCCCGTCTCGTGTGCTGGGCCACTTGCATTCAGTGAGGAAAAGCCACCTGCATTGAGGTGAACACTCTGCTCAGTGTTCTTTCCGGGAGCTCACAATTGCCGCCTCTCTAGGTTAAGCAGGAAGTCGTAGTGAGGACCAACCTGAGCAAAGAGCACAATTCCTCACGTTACACTGGTAGTCGTCGAAAGAGGAATTGCCAACTACGCCTGGCTAAGGCCTTCCCTGGGTTAAGGAACCAGCCACACTTAGACGCCTTTAAAGGAAAATTTATTCAGCGAAGTTCCCATTGTTTGGCGATGGTCAACCTTTGCAGCGCCAATACTGCAGGGACTTAGGTTTGCTGCTAACAAGGCTAGGTGACCCTGCAGACAGAAGCAGGCGATTCCCTTTGGAAGCTTGGATCCCGGTTTCCTAGGGGCTGCTTCCAAGGCCCTGCTATTGCCCAGCATCTGTCCTCTGCCCCTACGCCTGGGTAGGAAGCCAGTATTTTAGCCTGAGAGGCAGGGCTCTTGCATCTCTGGAGGAGAGCTAATCCTGCAGCCCACGTTCGTCCTGGGAAACCGCAAGGCGACCCTTGGCCTCAGTGTAGTGTCGAAATTGCCGCCGGACAGGTCTTGCCTGCCGCGGTTTCCGTGAGCTCTCCACCGTTTTCGGGCTTAAATGGAGAGCGAGGAGAGCTGTCGGCTCTCACAGAACTCTGGCCTCCGCACTGTCTGCCATGCAACTGCACTCAAGACCACACGTCTCCTCCCGACCTGCTGAGAAACAGGCATCCGCGTAGGCCCTTGTTAACATTTCCTGGCGTGCAGAGTCCAAGGCGACATGCTGTCCTCTTCCTTGGAAACCTACGTTGCCACAGCTTGCCAAACGCTACCGAAGGCAGTCCTAACCAGTCTCGTGTGCTGCGCAACTTTGATTCGGTTACGAAAAGCCACCTGCATTGCGGTGAACACTCTGCTCAGCGTTCTTTCCGGGAGCTCACAGTTGCTCCCTCTCTAGGTTAAGCAAGGTGTCGAGGTGAGGTCCAGACTGAGCCAAGAGCACAATTGCTCACTTTGCAGTGGTAGTCGTCCTAAGAGGCATTGCCTACTACGCCTTGCTAAGGTCTTCGTTCTGTTAGGGAAGTCGCCACACTTAGACGCCTGTAAAGGAGAATTTATTCAGCGAAGTTCCCAGTGTCTTGCGACGGTCTCCCTTCGCAGTGCCAATACAGCAGGGACTTAGCTTTGCTGCTAACTAGGCTAGGTGACCCTGCATACAGAAGCAGGCGTTTCCCTTTGGAAGCTTGGATCCCGGTTTCTCAGGGGCTGCTTGCAAGACCCTGCTATTGCCCAGCATCTGTCCTCTGCCCCTACGCCTGGGTAGGAAGCGAGTATTTTAGCCTGAGAAGCAGGGCTCTTGCAACTCTGGAGGAGAGCTAATCCTGCAGCCCACGTTCGTCCTGGGAAACCGCAAGGCGACCCTTGGCCTCAGAGTAGTGGCGAAATTGCCGCCGGACAGGTCTTGCCTGCCGCGGTTTCCATGAGTTCACCACCGTATTCGGGCTTAAGTGGAGAGCGAGGAGAGCTGTCGGCTCTCACAGAACTCTGGCCTCCGCACTGTCTGCCATGCAACTGCACTCAAGACCACACGTCTCCTCCCGGCCTGCTGAGAAACAGGCTGCCGTGTAGGCCCTTCGTAACACTTCTTGGCCTGTAGACTCCAAGGCGACACACTGTCCTCTTCCTTGGAAAACTACGGTGCCCCAGCTTGCCAACGCTCACGAAGGCAGTCCGAGCCCGTCTCGTGTGCTGGGCCACTTGCATTCAGTGAGGAAAAGCCACCTGCATTGAGGTGAACACTCTGCTCAGCGTTCTTTCTGGGAGCTCACAATTGCCGCCTCTCTAGGTTAAGCAGGAAGTCGTAGTGAGGACCAACCTGAGCAAAGAGCACAATTCCTCACGTTACACTGGTAGTCGTCGAAAGAGGAATTGCCAACTACGCCTGGCTAAGGCTTTCCCTGGGTTAAGGAACCAGCCACACTTAGACGCCTTTAAAGGAAAATTTATTCAGCGAAGTTCCCATTGTTTGGCGATGGTCAACCTTTGCAGCGCCAATACTGCAGGGACTTAGGTTTGCTGCTAACAAGGCTAGGTGACCCTGCAGACAGAAGCAGGCGTTTCCCTTTGGAAGCTTGGATCCCGGTTTCCTAGGGGCTGCTTCCAAGGCCCTGCTATTGCCCAGCATCTGTCCTCTGCCCCTACGCCTGGGTAGGAAGCCAGTATTTTAGCCTGAGAGGCAGGGCTCTTGCATCTCTGGAGGAGAGCTAATCCTGCAGCCCACGTTCGTCCTGGGAAACCGCAAGGCGACCCTTGGCCTCAGTGTAGTGGCGAAATTGCCGCCGGACAGGTCTTGCCTGCCGCGGTTTCCGTGAGTTCTCCACCGTTTTCGGGCTTAAATGGAGAGCGAGGAGAGCTGTCGGCTCTCACAGAACTCTGGCCTCCGCACTGTCTGCCATGCAACTGCACTCAAGACCACACGTCTCCTCCCGACCTGCTGAGAAACAGGCATCCGCGTAGGCCCTTGTTAACATTTCCTGGCGTGCAGAGTCCAAGGCGACACGCTGTCCTCTTCCTTGGAAACCTACGTTGCCACAGCTTGCCAAACGCTACCGAAGGCAGTCCTAACCAGTCTCGTGTGCTGCGCAACTTTGATTCGGTTACGAAAAGCCACCTGCATTGCGGTGAACACTCTGCTCAGCGTTCTTTCCGGGAGCTCACAGTTGCTCCCTCTCTAGGTTAAGCAAGGTGTCGAGGTGAGGTCCAGACTGAGCAAAGAGCACAATTGCTCACTTTGCAGTGGTAGTCGTCCTAAGAGGCATTGCCTACTACGCCTTGCTAAAGTCTTCGTTCTGTTAGGGAAGTCGCCACACTTAGACGCCTGTAAAGGAGAATTTATTCAGCGAAGTTCCCAGTGTCTTGCGACGGTCTCCCTTCGCAGTGCCAATACAGCAGGGACTTAGCTTTGCTGCTAACTAGGCTAGGTGACCCTGCATACAGAAGCAGGCGTTTCCCTTTGGAAGCTTGGATCCCGGTTTCTCAGGGGCTGCTTGCAAGACCCTGCTATTGCCCAGCATCTGTCCTCTGCCCCTACGCCTGGGTAGGAAGCGAGTATTTTAGCCTGAGAAGCAGGGCTCTTGCAACTCTGGAGGAGAGCTAATCCTGCAGCCCACGTTCGTCCTGGGAAACCGCAAGGCGACCCTTGGCCTCAGAGTAGTGGCGAAATTGCCGCCGGACAGGTCTTGCCTGCCGCGGTTTCCATGAGTTGGCCACCGTTTTCGGGCTTAAGTGGAGAGCGAGGAGAGCTGTCGGCTCTCACAGAACTCTGGCCTCCGCACTGTCTGCCATGCAACTGCACTCAAGACCACACGTCTCCTCCCGGCCTGCTGAGAAACAGGCCTCCGTGTAGGCCCTTCGTAACACTTCTTGGCCTGTAGACTCCAAGGCGACACACTGTCCTCTTCCTTGGAGAACTACGGTGCCCCAGCTTGCCAACGCTCACGAAGGCAGTCCGAGCCCGTCTCGTGTGCTGGGCCACTTGCATTCAGTGAGGAAAAGCCACCTGCATTGAGGTGAACACTCTGCTCAGCGTTCTTTCCGGGAGCTCACAATTGCCGCCTCTCTAGGTTAAGCAGGAAGTCGTAGTGAGGACCAACCTGAGCAAAGAGCACAATTCCTCACGTTACACTGGTAGTCGTCGAAAGAGGAATTGCCAACTACGCCTGGCTAAGGCCTTCCCTGGGTTAAGGAACCAGCCACACTTAGACGCCTTTAAAGGAAGATTTATTCAGCGAAGTTCCCATTGTTTGGCGATGGTCAACCTTTGCAGCGCCAATACTGCAGGGACTTAGGTTTGCTGCTAACAAGGCTAGGTGACCCTGCAGACAGAAGCAGGCGTTTCCCTTTGGAAGCTTGGATCCCGGTTTCCTAGGGGCTGCTTCCAAGGCCCTGCTATTGCCCAGCATCTGTCCTCTGCCCCTACGCCTGGGTAGGAAGCCAGTATTTTAGCCTGAGAGGCAGGGCTCTTGCATCTCTGGAGGAGAGCTAATCCTGCAGCCCACGTTCGTCCTGGGAAACCGCAAGGCGACCCTTGGCCTCAGTGTAGTGGAGAAATTGCCGCCGGACAGGTCTTGCCTGCCGCGGTTTCCGTGAGTTCTCCACCGTTTTCGGGCTTAAATGGAGAGCGAGGAGAGCTGTCGGCTCTCACAGAACTCTGGCCTCCACACTGTCTGCCATGCAACTGCACTCAAGACCACACGTCTCCTCCCGACCTGCTGAGAAACAGGCATCCACGTAGGCCCTTGTTAACATTTCCTGGCGTGCAGAGTCCAAGGCGACACGCTGTCCTCTTCCTTGGAAACCTACGTTGCCACAGCTTGCCAAACGCTACCGAAGGCAGTCCTAACCAGTCTCGTGTGCTGCGCAACTTTGATTCGGTTACGAAAAGCCACCTGCATTGCGGTGAACACTCTGCTCAGCGTTCTTTCCGGGAGCTCACAGTTGCTCCCTCTCTAGGTTAAGCAAGGTGTCGAGGTGAGGTCCAGACTGAGCCAAGAGCACAATTGCTCACTTTGCAGTGGTAGTCGTCCTAAGAGGCATTGCCTACTACGCCTTGCTAAGGTCTTCGTTCTGTTAGGGAAGTCGCCACACTTAGACGCCTGTAAAGGAGAATTTATTCAGCGAAGTTCCCAGTGTCTTGCGACGGTCTCCCTTCACAGTGCCAATACAGCAGGGACTTAGGTTTGCTGCTAACTAGGCTAGGTGACCCTGCATACAGAAGCAGGCGTTTCCCTTTGGAAGCTTGGATCCCGGTTTCTCAGGGGCTGCTTGCAAGACCCTGCTATTGCCCAGCATCTGTCCTCTGCCCCTACACCTGGGTAGGAAGCGAGTATTTTAGCCTGAGAAGCAGGGCTCTTGCAACTCTGGAGGAGAGCTAATCCTGCAGCCCACGTTCGTCCTGGGAAACCGCAAGGCGACCCTTGGCCTCAGAGTAGTGGCGAAATTGCCGCCGGACAGGTCTTGCCTGCCGCGGTTTCCATGAGTTCGCCACCGTTTTCGGGCTTAAGTGGAGAGCGAGGAGAGCTGTCGGCTCTCACAGAACTCTGGCCTCCGCACTGTCTGCCATGCAACTGCACTCAAGACCACACGTCTCCTCCCGGCCTGCTGAGAAACAGGCCGCCGTGTAGGCCCTTCGTAACACTTCTTGGCCTGTAGACTCCAAGGCGACACACTGTCCTCTTCCTTGGAAAACTACGGTGCCCCAGCTTGCCAACGCTCACGAAGGCAGTCCGAGCCCGTCTCGTGTGCTGGGCCACTTGCATTCAGTGAGGAAAAGCCACCTGCATTGAGGTGAACACTCTGCTCAGCGTTCTTTCCGGGAGCTCACAATTGCCGCCTCTCTAGGTTAAGCAGGAAGTCGTAGTGAGGACCAACCTGAGCAAAGAGCACAATTCCTCACGTTACACTGGTAGTCGTCGAAAGAGGAATTGCCAACTACGCCTGGCTAAGGCCTTCCCTGGGTTAAGGAACCAGCCACACTTAGACGCCTTTAAAGGAAAATTTATTCAGCGAAGTTCCCATTGTTTGGCGATGGTCAACCTTTGCAGCGCCAATACTGCAGGGACTTAGGTTTGCTGCTAACAAGGCTAGGTGACCCTGCAGACAGAAGCAGGCGTTTCCCTTTGGAAGCTTGGATCCCGGTTTCCTAGGGGCTGCTTCCAAGGCCCTGCTATTGCCCAGCATCTGTCCTCTGCCCCTACGCCTGGGTAGGAAGCCAGTATTTTAGCCTGAGAGGCAGGGCTCTTGCATCTCTGGAGGAGAGCTAATCCTGCAGCCCACGTTCGTCCTGGGAAACCGCAAGGCGACCCTTGGCCTCAGTGTAGTGTCGAAATTGCCGCCGGACAGGTCTTGCCTGCCGCGGTTTCCGTGAGTTCTCCACCGTTTTCGGGCTTAAATGGAGAGCGAGGAGAGCTGTCGGCTCTCACAGAACTCTGGCCTCCGCACTGTCTGCCATGCAACTGCACTCAAGACCACACGTCTCCTCCCGACCTGCTGAGAAACAGGCATCCGCGTAGGCCCTTGTTAACATTTCCTGGCGTGCAGAGTCCAAGGCGACACGCTGTCCTCTTCCTTGGAAACCTACGTTGCCACAGCTTGCCAAACGCTACCGAAGGCAGTCCTAACCAGTCTCGTGTGCTGCGCAACTTTGATTCGGTTACGAAAAGCCACCTGCATTGCGGTGAACACTCTGCTCAGCGTTCTTTCCGGGAGCTCACAGTTGCTCCCTCTCTAGGTTAAGCAAGGTGTCGAGGTGAGGTCCAGACTGAGCAAAGAGCACAATTGCTCACTTTGCAGTGGTAGTCGTCCTAAGAGGCATTGCCTACTACGCCTTGCTAAGGTCTTCGTTCTGTTAGGGAAGTCGCCACACTTAGACGCCTGTAAAGGAGAATTTATTCAGCGAAGTTCCCAGTGTCTTGTGACGGTCTCCCTTCGCAGTGCCAATACAGCAGACACTTAGCTTTGCTGCTAACTAGGCTAGGTGACCCTGCATACAGAAGCAGGCGTTTCCCTTTGGAAGCTTGGATCCCGGTTTCTCAGGGGCTGCTTGCAAGACCCTGCTATTGCCCAGCATCTGTCCTCTGCCCCTACGCCTGGGTAGGAAGCGAGTATTTTAGCCTGAGAAGCAGGGCTCTTGCAACTCTGGAGGAGAGCTAATCCTGCAGCCCACGTTCGTCCTGGGAAACCGCAAGGCGACCCTTGGCCTCAGAGTAGTGGCGAAATTGCCGCCGGACAGGTCTTGCCTGCCGCGGTTTCCATGAGTTGGCCACCGTTTTCGGGCTTAAGTGGAGAGCGAGGAGAGCTGTCGGCTCTCACAGAACTCTGGCCTCCGCACTGTCTGCCATGCAACTGCACTCAAGACCACACGTCTCCTCCCGGCCTGCTGAGAAACAGGCTGCCGTGTAGGCCCTTCGTAACACTTCTTGGCCTGTAGACTCCAAGGCGACACACTGTCCTCTTCCTTGGAAAACTACGGTGCCCCAGCTTGCCAACGCTCACGAAGGCAGTCCGAGCCCGTCTCGTGTGCTGGGCCACTTGCATTCAGTGAGGAAAAGCCACCTGCATTGAGGTGAACACTCTGCTCAGTGTTCTTTCCGGGAGCTCACAATTGCCGCCTCTCTAGGTTAAGCAGGAAGTCGTAGTGAGGACCAACCTGAGCAAAGAGCACAATTCCTCACGTTACACTGGTAGTCGTCGAAAGAGGAATTGCCAACTACGCCTGGCTAAGGCCTTCCCTGGGTTAAGGAACCAGCCACACTTAGACGCCTTTAAAGGAAAATTTATTCAGCGAAGTTCCCATTGTTTGGCGATGGTCAACCTTTGCAGCGCCAATACTGCAGGGACTTAGGTTTGCTGCTAACAAGGCTAGGTGACCCTGCAGACAGAAGCAGGCGATTCCCTTTGGAAGCTTGGATCCCGGTTTCCTAGGGGCTGCTTCCAAGGCCCTGCTATTGCCCAGCATCTGTCCTCTGCCCCTACGCCTGGGTAGGAAGCCAGTATTTTAGCCTGAGAGGCAGGGCTCTTGCATCTCTGGAGGAGAGCTAATCCTGCAGCCCACGTTCGTCCTGGGAAACCGCAAGGCGACCCTTGGCCTCAGTGTAGTGTCGAAATTGCCGCCGGACAGGTCTTGCCTGCCGCGGTTTCCGTGAGCTCTCCACCGTTTTCGGGCTTAAATGGAGAGCGAGGAGAGCTGTCGGCTCTCACAGAACTCTGGCCTCCGCACTGTCTGCCATGCAACTGCACTCAAGACCACACGTCTCCTCCCGACCTGCTGAGAAACAGGCATCCGCGTAGGCCCTTGTTAACATTTCCTGGCGTGCAGAGTCCAAGGCGACACGCTGTCCTCTTCCTTGGAAACCTACGTTGCCACAGCTTGCCAAACGCTACCGAAGGCAGTCCTAACCAGTCTCGTGTGCTGCGCAACTTTGATTCGGTTACGAAAAGCCACCTGCATTGCGGTGAACACTCTGCTCAGCGTTCTTTCCGGGAGCTCACAGTTGCTCCCTCTCTAGGTTAAGCAAGGTGTCGAGGTGAGGTCCAGACTGAGCCAAGAGCACAATTGCTCACTTTGCAGTGGTAGTCGTCCTAAGAGGCATTGCCTACTACGCCTTGCTAAGGTCTTCGTTCTGTTAGGGAAGTCGCCACACTTAGACGCCTGTAAAGGAGAATTTATTCAGCGAAGTTCCCAGTGTCTTGCGACGGTCTCCCTTCGCAGTGCCAATACAGCAGGGACTTAGCTTTGCTGCTAACTAGGCTAGGTGACCCTGCATACAGAAGCAGGCGTTTCCCTTTGGAAGCTTGGATCCCGGTTTCTCAGGGGCTGCTTGCAAGACCCTGCTATTGCCCAGCATCTGTCCTCTGCCCCTACGCCTGGGTAGGAAGCGAGTATTTTAGCCTGAGAAGCAGGGCTCTTGCAACTCTGGAGGAGAGCTAATCCTGCAGCCCACGTTCGTCCTGGGAAACCGCAAGGCGACCCTTGGCCTCAGAGTAGTGGCGAAATTGCCGCCGGACAGGTCTTGCCTGCCGCGGTTTCCATGAGTTCACCACCGTATTCGGGCTTAAGTGGAGAGCGAGGAGAGCTGTCGGCTCTCACAGAACTCTGGCCTCCGCACTGTCTGCCATGCAACTGCACTCAAGACCACACGTCTCCTCCCGGCCTGCTGAGAAACAGGCTGCCGTGTAGGCCCTTCGTAACACTTCTTGGCCTGTAGACTCCAAGGCGACACACTGTCCTCTTCCTTGGAGAACTACGGTGCCCCAGCTTGCCAACGCTCACGAAGGCAGTCCGAGCCCGTCTCGTGTGCTGGGCCACTTGCATTCAGTGAGGAAAAGCCACCTGCATTGAGGTGAACACTCTGCTCAGCGTTCTTTCTGGGAGCTCACAATTGCCGCCTCTCTAGGTTAAGCAGGAAGTCGTAGTGAGGACCAACCTGAGCAAAGAGCACAATTCCTCACGTTACACTGGTAGTCGTCGAAAGAGGAATTGCCAACTACGCCTGGCTAAGGCTTTCCCTGGGTTAAGGAACCAGCCACACTTAGACGCCTTTAAAGGAAAATTTATTCAGCGAAGTTCCCATTGTTTGGCGATGGTCAACCTTTGCAGCGCCAATACTGCAGGGACTTAGGTTTGCTGCTAACAAGGCTAGGTGACCCTGCAGACAGAAGCAGGCGTTTCCCTTTGGAAGCTTGGATCCCGGTTTCCTAGGGGCTGCTTCCAAGGCCCTGCTATTGCCCAGCATCTGTCCTCTGCCCCTACGCCTGGGTAGGAAGCCAGTATTTTAGCCTGAGAGGCAGGGCTCTTGCATCTCTGGAGGAGAGCTAATCCTGCAGCCCACGTTCGTCCTGGGAAACCGCAAGGCGACCCTTGGCCTCAGTGTAGTGGCGAAATTGCCGCCGGACAGGTCTTGCCTGCCGCGGTTTCCGTGAGTTCTCCACCGTTTTCGGGCTTAAATGGAGAGCGAGGAGAGCTGTCGGCTCTCACAGAACTCTGGCCTCCGCACTGTCTGCCATGCAACTGCACTCAAGACCACACGTCTCCTCCCGACCTGCTGAGAAACAGGCATCCGCGTAGGCCCTTGTTAACATTTCCTGGCGTGCAGAGTCCAAGGCGACATGCTGTCCTCTTCCTTGGAAACCTACGTTGCCACAGCTTGCCAAACGCTACCGAAGGCAGTCCTAACCAGTCTCGTGTGCTGCGCAACTTTGATTCGGTTACGAAAAGCCACCTGCATTGCGGTGAACACTCTGCTCAGCGTTCTTTCCGGGAGCTCACAGTTGCTCCCTCTCTAGGTTAAGCAAGGTGTCGAGGTGAGGTCCAGACTGAGCAAAGAGCACAATTGCTCACTTTGCAGTGGTAGTCGTCCTAAGAGGCATTGCCTACTACGCCTTGCTAAAGTCTTCGTTCTGTTAGGGAAGTCGCCACACTTAGACGCCTGTAAAGGAGAATTTATTCAGCGAAGTTCCCAGTGTCTTGCGACGGTCTCCCTTCGCAGTGCCAATACAGCAGGGACTTAGCTTTGCTGCTAACTAGGCTAGGTGACCCTGCATACAGAAGCAGGCGTTTCCCTTTGGAAGCTTGGATCCCGGTTTCTCAGGGGCTGCTTGCAAGACCCTGCTATTGCCCAGCATCTGTCCTCTGCCCCTACGCCTGGGTAGGAAGCGAGTATTTTAGCCTGAGAAGCAGGGCTCTTGCAACTCTGGAGGAGAGCTAATCCTGCAGCCCACGTTCGTCCTGGGAAACCGCAAGGCGACCCTTGGCCTCAGAGTAGTGGCGAAATTGCCGCCGGACAGGTCTTGCCTGCCGCGGTTTCCATGAGTTGGCCACCGTTTTCGGGCTTAAGTGGAGAGCGAGGAGAGCTGTCGGCTCTCACAGAACTCTGGCCTCCGCACTGTCTGCCATGCAACTGCACTCAAGACCACACGTCTCCTCCCGGCCTGCTGAGAAACAGGCCTCCGTGTAGGCCCTTCGTAACACTTCTTGGCCTGTAGACTCCAAGGCGACACACTGTCCTCTTCCTTGGAGAACTACGGTGCCCCAGCTTGCCAACGCTCACGAAGGCAGTCCGAGCCCGTCTCGTGTGCTGGGCCACTTGCATTCAGTGAGGAAAAGCCACCTGCATTGAGGTGAACACTCTGCTCAGCGTTCTTTCCGGGAGCTCACAATTGCCGCCTCTCTAGGTTAAGCAGGAAGTCGTAGTGAGGACCAACCTGAGCAAAGAGCACAATTCCTCACGTTACACTGGTAGTCGTCGAAAGAGGAATTGCCAACTACGCCTGGCTAAGGCCTTCCCTGGGTTAAGGAACCAGCCACACTTAGACGCCTTTAAAGGAAGATTTATTCAGCGAAGTTCCCATTGTTTGGCGATGGTCAACCTTTGCAGCGCCAATACTGCAGGGACTTAGGTTTGCTGCTAACAAGGCTAGGTGACCCTGCAGACAGAAGCAGGCGTTTCCCTTTGGAAGCTTGGATCCCGGTTTCCTAGGGGCTGCTTCCAAGGCCCTGCTATTGCCCAGCATCTGTCCTCTGCCCCTACGCCTGGGTAGGAAGCCAGTATTTTAGCCTGAGAGGCAGGGCTCTTGCATCTCTGGAGGAGAGCTAATCCTGCAGCCCACGTTCGTCCTGGGAAACCGCAAGGCGACCCTTGGCCTCAGTGTAGTGGAGAAATTGCCGCCGGACAGGTCTTGCCTGCCGCGGTTTCCGTGAGTTCTCCACCGTTTTCGGGCTTAAATGGAGAGCGAGGAGAGCTGTCGGCTCTCACAGAACTCTGGCCTCCACACTGTCTGCCATGCAACTGCACTCAAGACCACACGTCTCCTCCCGACCTGCTGAGAAACAGGCATCCACGTAGGCCCTTGTTAACATTTCCTGGCGTGCAGAGTCCAAGGCGACACGCTGTCCTCTTCCTTGGAAACCTACGTTGCCACAGCTTGCCAAACGCTACCGAAGGCAGTCCTAACCAGTCTCGTGTGCTGCGCAACTTTGATTCGGTTACGAAAAGCCACCTGCATTGCGGTGAACACTCTGCTCAGCGTTCTTTCCGGGAGCTCACAGTTGCTCCCTCTCTAGGTTAAGCAAGGTGTCGAGGTGAGGTCCAGACTGAGCCAAGAGCACAATTGCTCACTTTGCAGTGGTAGTCGTCCTAAGAGGCATTGCCTACTACGCCTTGCTAAGGTCTTCGTTCTGTTAGGGAAGTCGCCACACTTAGACGCCTGTAAAGGAGAATTTATTCAGCGAAGTTCCCAGTGTCTTGCGACGGTCTCCCTTCACAGTGCCAATACAGCAGGGACTTAGGTTTGCTGCTAACTAGGCTAGGTGACCCTGCATACAGAAGCAGGCGTTTCCCTTTGGAAGCTTGGATCCCGGTTTCTCAGGGGCTGCTTGCAAGACCCTGCTATTGCCCAGCATCTGTCCTCTGCCCCTACACCTGGGTAGGAAGCGAGTATTTTAGCCTGAGAAGCAGGGCTCTTGCAACTCTGGAGGAGAGCTAATCCTGCAGCCCACGTTCGTCCTGGGAAACCGCAAGGCGACCCTTGGCCTCAGAGTAGTGGCGAAATTGCCGCCGGACAGGTCTTGCCTGCCGCGGTTTCCATGAGTTGGCCACCGTTTTCGGGCTTAAGTGGAGAGCGAGGAGAGCTGTCGGCTCTCACAGAACTCTGGCCTCCGCACTGTCTGCCATGCAACTGCACTCAAGACCACACGTCTCCTCCCGGCCTGCTGAGAAACAGGCCGCCGTGTAGGCCCTTCGTAACACTTCTTGGCCTGTAGACTCCAAGGCGACACACTGTCCTCTTCCTTGGAAAACTACGGTGCCCCAGCTTGCCAACGCTCACGAAGGCAGTCCGAGCCCGTCTCGTGTGCTGGGCCACTTGCATTCAGTGAGGAAAAGCCACCTGCATTGAGGTGAACACTCTGCTCAGCGTTCTTTCCGGGAGCTCACAATTGCCGCCTCTCTAGGTTAAGCAGGAAGTCGTAGTGAGGACCAACCTGAGCAAAGAGCACAATTCCTCACGTTACACTGGTAGTCGTCGAAAGAGGAATTGCCAACTACGCCTGGCTAAGGCCTTCCCTGGGTTAAGGAACCAGCCACACTTAGACGCCTTTAAAGGAAAATTTATTCAGCGAAGTTCCCATTGTTTGGCGATGGTCAACCTTTGCAGCGCCAATACTGCAGGGACTTAGGTTTGCTGCTAACAAGGCTAGGTGACCCTGCAGACAGAAGCAGGCGTTTCCCTTTGGAAGCTTGGATCCCGGTTTCCTAGGGGCTGCTTCCAAGGCCCTGCTATTGCCCAGCATCTGTCCTCTGCCCCTACGCCTGGGTAGGAAGCCAGTATTTTAGCCTGAGAGGCAGGGCTCTTGCATCTCTGGAGGAGAGCTAATCCTGCAGCCCACGTTCGTCCTGGGAAACCGCAAGGCGACCCTTGGCCTCAGTGTAGTGTCGAAATTGCCGCCGGACAGGTCTTGCCTGCCGCGGTTTCCGTGAGTTCTCCACCGTTTTCGGGCTTAAATGGAGAGCGAGGAGAGCTGTCGGCTCTCACAGAACTCTGGCCTCCGCACTGTCTGCCATGCAACTGCACTCAAGACCACACGTCTCCTCCCGACCTGCTGAGAAACAGGCATCCGCGTAGGCCCTTGTTAACATTTCCTGGCGTGCAGAGTCCAAGGCGACACGCTGTCCTCTTCCTTGGAAACCTACGTTGCCACAGCTTGCCAAACGCTACCGAAGGCAGTCCTAACCAGTCTCGTGTGCTGCGCAACTTTGATTCGGTTACGAAAAGCCACCTGCATTGCGGTGAACACTCTGCTCAGCGTTCTTTCCGGGAGCTCACAGTTGCTCCCTCTCTAGGTTAAGCAAGGTGTCGAGGTGAGGTCCAGACTGAGCAAAGAGCACAATTGCTCACTTTGCAGTGGTAGTCGTCCTAAGAGGCATTGCCTACTACGCCTTGCTAAGGTCTTCGTTCTGTTAGGGAAGTCGCCACACTTAGACGCCTGTAAAGGAGAATTTATTCAGCGAAGTTCCCAGTGTCTTGTGACGGTCTCCCTTCGCAGTGCCAATACAGCAGACACTTAGCTTTGCTGCTAACTAGGCTAGGTGACCCTGCATACAGAAGCAGGCGTTTCCCTTTGGAAGCTTGGATCCCGGTTTCTCAGGGGCTGCTTGCAAGACCCTGCTATTGCCCAGCATCTGTCCTCTGCCCCTACGCCTGGGTAGGAAGCGAGTATTTTAGCCTGAGAAGCAGGGCTCTTGCAACTCTGGAGGAGAGCTAATCCTGCAGCCCACGTTCGTCCTGGGAAACCGCAAGGCGACCCTTGGCCTCAGAGTAGTGGCGAAATTGCCGCCGGACAGGTCTTGCCTGCCGCGGTTTCCATGAGTTGGCCACCGTTTTCGGGCTTAAGTGGAGAGCGAGGAGAGCTGTCGGCTCTCACAGAACTCTGGCCTCCGCACTGTCTGCCATGCAACTGCACTCAAGACCACACGTCTCCTCCCGGCCTGCTGAGAAACAGGCTGCCGTGTAGGCCCTTCGTAACACTTCTTGGCCTGTAGACTCCAAGGCGACACACTGTCCTCTTCCTTGGAAAACTACGGTGCCCCAGCTTGCCAACGCTCACGAAGGCAGTCCGAGCCCGTCTCGTGTGCTGGGCCACTTGCATTCAGTGAGGAAAAGCCACCTGCATTGAGGTGAACACTCTGCTCAGTGTTCTTTCCGGGAGCTCACAATTGCCGCCTCTCTAGGTTAAGCAGGAAGTCGTAGTGAGGACCAACCTGAGCAAAGAGCACAATTCCTCACGTTACACTGGTAGTCGTCGAAAGAGGAATTGCCAACTACGCCTGGCTAAGGCCTTCCCTGGGTTAAGGAACCAGCCACACTTAGACGCCTTTAAAGGAAAATTTATTCAGCGAAGTTCCCATTGTTTGGCGATGGTCAACCTTTGCAGCGCCAATACTGCAGGGACTTAGGTTTGCTGCTAACAAGGCTAGGTGACCCTGCAGACAGAAGCAGGCGATTCCCTTTGGAAGCTTGGATCCCGGTTTCCTAGGGGCTGCTTCCAAGGCCCTGCTATTGCCCAGCATCTGTCCTCTGCCCCTACGCCTGGGTAGGAAGCCAGTATTTTAGCCTGAGAGGCAGGGCTCTTGCATCTCTGGAGGAGAGCTAATCCTGCAGCCCACGTTCGTCCTGGGAAACCGCAAGGCGACCCTTGGCCTCAGTGTAGTGTCGAAATTGCCGCCGGACAGGTCTTGCCTGCCGCGGTTTCCGTGAGCTCTCCACCGTTTTCGGGCTTAAATGGAGAGCGAGGAGAGCTGTCGGCTCTCACAGAACTCTGGCCTCCGCACTGTCTGCCATGCAACTGCACTCAAGACCACACGTCTCCTCCCGACCTGCTGAGAAACAGGCATCCGCGTAGGCCCTTGTTAACATTTCCTGGCGTGCAGAGTCCAAGGCGACATGCTGTCCTCTTCCTTGGAAACCTACGTTGCCACAGCTTGCCAAACGCTACCGAAGGCAGTCCTAACCAGTCTCGTGTGCTGCGCAACTTTGATTCGGTTACGAAAAGCCACCTGCATTGCGGTGAACACTCTGCTCAGCGTTCTTTCCGGGAGCTCACAGTTGCTCCCTCTCTAGGTTAAGCAAGGTGTCGAGGTGAGGTCCAGACTGAGCCAAGAGCACAATTGCTCACTTTGCAGTGGTAGTCGTCCTAAGAGGCATTGCCTACTACGCCTTGCTAAGGTCTTCGTTCTGTTAGGGAAGTCGCCACACTTAGACGCCTGTAAAGGAGAATTTATTCAGCGAAGTTCCCAGTGTCTTGCGACGGTCTCCCTTCGCAGTGCCAATACAGCAGGGACTTAGCTTTGCTGCTAACTAGGCTAGGTGACCCTGCATACAGAAGCAGGCGTTTCCCTTTGGAAGCTTGGATCCCGGTTTCTCAGGGGCTGCTTGCAAGACCCTGCTATTGCCCAGCATCTGTCCTCTGCCCCTACGCCTGGGTAGGAAGCGAGTATTTTAGCCTGAGAAGCAGGGCTCTTGCAACTCTGGAGGAGAGCTAATCCTGCAGCCCACGTTCGTCCTGGGAAACCGCAAGGCGACCCTTGGCCTCAGAGTAGTGGCGAAATTGCCGCCGGACAGGTCTTGCCTGCCGCGGTTTCCATGAGTTCACCACCGTATTCGGGCTTAAGTGGAGAGCGAGGAGAGCTGTCGGCTCTCACAGAACTCTGGCCTCCGCACTGTCTGCCATGCAACTGCACTCAAGACCACACGTCTCCTCCCGGCCTGCTGAGAAACAGGCTGCCGTGTAGGCCCTTCGTAACACTTCTTGGCCTGTAGACTCCAAGGCGACACACTGTCCTCTTCCTTGGAAAACTACGGTGCCCCAGCTTGCCAACGCTCACGAAGGCAGTCCGAGCCCGTCTCGTGTGCTGGGCCACTTGCATTCAGTGAGGAAAAGCCACCTGCATTGAGGTGAACACTCTGCTCAGCGTTCTTTCTGGGAGCTCACAATTGCCGCCTCTCTAGGTTAAGCAGGAAGTCGTAGTGAGGACCAACCTGAGCAAAGAGCACAATTCCTCACGTTACACTGGTAGTCGTCGAAAGAGGAATTGCCAACTACGCCTGGCTAAGGCTTTCCCTGGGTTAAGGAACCAGCCACACTTAGACGCCTTTAAAGGAAAATTTATTCAGCGAAGTTCCCATTGTTTGGCGATGGTCAACCTTTGCAGCGCCAATACTGCAGGGACTTAGGTTTGCTGCTAACAAGGCTAGGTGACCCTGCAGACAGAAGCAGGCGTTTCCCTTTGGAAGCTTGGATCCCGGTTTCCTAGGGGCTGCTTCCAAGGCCCTGCTATTGCCCAGCATCTGTCCTCTGCCCCTACGCCTGGGTAGGAAGCCAGTATTTTAGCCTGAGAGGCAGGGCTCTTGCATCTCTGGAGGAGAGCTAATCCTGCAGCCCACGTTCGTCCTGGGAAACCGCAAGGCGACCCTTGGCCTCAGTGTAGTGGCGAAATTGCCGCCGGACAGGTCTTGCCTGCCGCGGTTTCCGTGAGTTCGCCACCGTTTTCGGGCTTAAGTGGAGAGCGAGGAGAGCTGTCGGCTCTCACAGAACTCTGGCCTCCGCACTGTCTGCCATGCAACTGCACTCAAGACCACACGTCTCCTCCCGACCTGCTGAGAAACAGGCATCCGCGTAGGCCCTTGTTAACATTTCCTGGCGTGCAGAGTCCAAGGCGACACGCTGTCCTCTTCCTTGGAAACCTACGTTGCCACAGCTTGCCAAACGCTACTGAAGGCAGTCCTAACCAGTGTCGTGTGCTGCGCAACTTTGATTCGGTTACGAAAAGCCACCTGCATTGCGGTGAACACTCTGCTCAGCGTTCTTTCCGGGAGCTCACAGTTGCTCCCTCTCTAGGTTAAGCAAGGTGTCGAGGTGAGGTCCAGACTGAGCCAAGAGCACAATTGCTCACTTTGCAGTGGTAGTCGTCCTAAGAGGCATTGCCTACTACGCCTTGCTAAGGTCTTCGTTCTGTTAGGGAAGTCGCCACACTTAGACGCCTGTAAAGGAGAATTTATTCAGCGAAGTTCCCAGTGTCTTGCGACGGTCTCCCTTCGCAGTGCCAATACAGCAGGGACTTAGGTTTGCTGCTAACTAGGCTAGGTGACCCTGCATACAGAAGCAGGCGTTTCCCTTTGGAAGCTTGGATCCCGGTTTCTCAGGGGCTGCTTGCAAGACCCTGCTATTGCCCAGCATCTGTCCTCTGCCCCTACGCCTGGGTAGGAAGCGAGTATTTTAGCCTGAGAAGCAGGGCTCTTGCAACTCTGGAGGAGAGCTAATCCTGCAGCCCACGTTCGTCCTGGGAAACCGCAAGGCGACCCTTGGCCTCAGAGTAGTGGCGAAATTGCCGCCGGACAGGTCTTGCCTGCCGCGGTTTCCATGAGTTGGCCACCGTTTTCGGGCTTAAGTGGAGAGCGAGGAGAGCTGTCGGCTCTCACAGAACTCTGGCCTCCGCACTGTCTGCCATGCAACTGCACTCAAGACCACACGTCTCCTCCCGGCCTGCTGAGAAACAGGCCGCCGTGTAGGCCCTTTGTAACACTTCTTGGCCTGTAGACTCCAAGGCGACACACTGTCCTCTTCCTTGGAAAACTACGGTGCCCCAGCTTGCCAACGCTCACGAAGGCAGTCCGAGCCCGTCTCGTGTGCTGGGCCACTTGCATTCAGTGAGGAAAAGCCACCTGCATTGAGGTGAACACTCTGCTCAGCGTTCTTTCCGGGAGCTCACAATTGCCGCCTCTCTAGGTTAAGCAGGAAGTCGTAGTGAGGACCAACCTGAGCAAAGAGCACAATTCCTCACGTTACACTGGTAGTCGTCGAAAGAGGAATTGCCAACTACGCCTGGCTAAGGCCTTCCCTGCGTTAAGGAACCAGCCACACTTAGACGCCTTTAAAGGAAAATTTATTCAGCGAAGTTCCCATTGTTTGGCGATGGTCAACCTTTGCAGCGCCAATACTGCAGGGACTTAGGTTTGCTGCTAACAAGGCTAGGTGACCCTGCAGACAGAAGCAGGCGTTTCCCTTTGGAAGCTTGGATCCTGGTTTCCTAGGGGCTGCTTCCAAGGCCCTGCTATTGCCCAGCATCTGTCCTCTGCCCCTACGCCTGGGTAGGAAGCCAGTATTTTAGCCTGAGAGGCAGGGCTCTTGCATCTCTGGAAGAGAGCTAATCCTGCAGCCCATGTTCGTCCTGGGAAACCGCAAGGCGACCCTTGGCCTCAGTGTAGTGGAGAAATTGCCGCCGGACAGGTCTTGCCTGCCGCGGTTTCCGTGAGTTCTCCACCGTTTTCGGGCTTAAATGGAGAACGAGGAGAGCTGTCGGCTCTCACAGAACTCTGGCCTCCGCACTGTCTGCCATGCAACTGCACTCAAGACCACACGTCTCCTCCCGACCTGCTGAGAAACAGGCATCCGCGTAGGCCCTTGTTAACATTTCCTGGCGTGCAGAGTCCAAGGCGACACGCTGTCCTCTTCCTTGGAAACCTACGTTGCCACAGCTTGCCAAACGCTACCGAAGGCAGTCCTAACCAGTCTCGTGTGCTGCGCAACTTTGATTCGGTTACGAAAAGCCACCTGCATTGCGGTGAACACTCTGCTCAGCGTTCTTTCCGGGAGCTCACAGTTGCTCCCTCTCTAGGTTAAGCAAGGTGTCGAGGTGAGGTCCAGACTGAGCCAAGAGCACAATTGCTCACTTTGCAGTGGTAGTCGTCCTAAGAGGCATTGCCTACTAGGCCTTGCTAAGGTCTTCGTTCTGTTAGGGAAGTCGCCACACTTAGACGCCTGTAAAGGAGAATTTATTCAGCGAAGTTCCCAGTGTCTTGCGACGGTCTCCCTTCGCAGTGCCAATACAGCAGGGACTTAGGTATGCTGCTAACTAGGCTAGGTGACCCTGCATACAGAAGCAGGCGTTTCCCTTTGGAAACTTGGATCCCGGTTTCTCAGGGGCTGCTTGCAACACCCTGCTATTGCCCAGCATCTGTCCTCGGCCCCTACGCCTGGGTAGGAAGCGAGTATTTTAGCCTGAGAAGCAGGGCTCTTGCAACTCTGGAGGAGAGCTAATCCTGCAGCCCACGTTCGTCCTGGGAAACCGCAAGGCGACCCTTGGCCTCAGTGTAGTGGCGAAATTGCCGCCGGACAGGTCTTGCCTGCCGCGGTTTCCGTGAGTTCTCCACCGTTTTCAGGCTTAAGTGGAGAGCGAGGAGAGCTGTCGGCTCTCACAGAACTCTGGCCTCCGCACTGTCTGCCATGCAACTGCACTCAAGACCACACGTCTCCTCCCGACCTGCTGAGAAACAGGCATCCGCGTAGGCCCTTGTTAACATTTCCTGGCGTGCAGAGTCCAAGGCGACACGCTGTCCTCTTCCTTGGAAACCTACGTTGCCACAGCTTGCCAAACGCTACTGAAGGCAGTCCTAACCAGTGTCGTGTGCTGCGCAACTTTGATTCGGTTACGAAAAGCCACCTGCATTGCGGTGAACACTCTGCTCAGCGTTCTTTCCGGGAGCTCACAGTTGCTCCCTCTCTAGGTTAAGCAAGGTGTCGAGGTGAGGTCCAGACTGAGCCAAGAGCACAATTGCTCACTTTGCAGTGGTAGTCGTCCTAAGAGGCATTGCCTACTACGCCTTGCTAAGGTCTTCGTTCTGTTAGGGAAGTCGCCACACTTAGACGCCTGTAAAGGAGAATTTATTCAGCGAAGTTCCCAGTGTCTTGCGACGGTCTCCCTTCGCAGTGCCAATACAGCAGGGACTTAGGTTTGCTGCTAACTAGGCTAGGTGACCCTGCATACAGAAGCAGGCGTTTCCCTTTGGAAGCTTGGATCCCGGTTTCTCAGGGGCTGCTTGCAAGACCCTGCTATTGCCCAGCATCTGTCCTCTGCCCCTACGCCTGGGTAGGAAGCGAGTATTTTAGCCTGAGAAGCAGGGCTCTTGCAACTCTGGAGGAGAGCTAATCCTGCAGCCCACGTTCGTCCTGGGAAACCGCAAGGCGACCCTTGGCCTCAGAGTAGTGGCGAAATTGCCGCCGGACAGGTCTTGCCTGCCGCGGTTTCCATGAGTTCGCCACCGTTTTCGGGCTTAAGTGGAGAGCGAGGAGAGCTGTCGGCTCTCACAGAACTCTGGCCTCCGCACTGTCTGCCATGCAACTGCACTCAAGACCACACGTCTCCTCCCGGCCTGCTGAGAAACAGGCCGCCGTGTAGGCCCTTCGTAACACTTCTTGGCCTGTAGACTCCAAGGCGACACACTGTCCTCTTCCTTGGAAAACTACGGTGCCCCAGCTTGCCAACGCTCACGAAGGCAGTCCGAGCCCGTCTCGTGTGCTGGGCCACTTGCATTCAGTGAGGAAAAGCCACCTGCATTGAGGTGAACACTCTGCTCAGCGTTCTTTCCGGGAGCTCACAATTGCCGCCTCTCTAGGTTAAGCAGGAAGTCGTAGTGAGGACCAACCTGAGCAAAGAGCACAATTCCTCACGTTACACTGGTAGTCGTCGAAAGAGGAATTGCCAACTACGCCTGGCTAAGGCCTTCCCTGGGTTAAGGAACCAGCCACACTTAGACGCCTTTAAAGGAAAATTTATTCAGCGAAGTTCCCATTGTTTGGCGATGGTCAACCTTTGCAGCGCCAATACTGCAGGGACTTAGGTTTGCTGCTAACAAGGCTAGGTGACCCTGCAGACAGAAGCAGGCGTTTCCCTTTGGAAGCTTGGATCCCGGTTTCCTAGGGGCTGCTTCCAAGGCCCTGCTATTGCCCAGCATCTGTCCTCTGCCCCTACGCCTGGATAGGAAGCCTGTATTTTAGCCTGAGAGGCAGGGCTCTTGCATCTCTGGAGGAGAGCTAATCCTGCAGCCCACGTTCGTCCTGGGAAACCGCAAGGCGACCCTTGGCCTCAGTGTAGTGGAGAAATTGCCGCCGGACAGGTCTTGCCTGCCGCGGTTTCCGTGAGTTCTCCACCGTTTTCGGGCTTAAATGGAGAGCGAGGAGAGCTGTCGGCTCTCACAGAACTCTGGCCTCCACACTGTCTGCCATGCAACTGCACTCAAGACCACACGTCTCCTCCCGACCTGCTGAGAAACAGGCATCCGCGTAGGCCCTTGTTAACATTTCCTGGCGTGCAGAGTCCAAGGCGACACGCTGTCCTCTTCCTTGGAAACCTACGTTGCCACAGCTTGCCAAACGCTACCGAAGGCAGTCCTAACCAGTCTCGTGTGCTGCGCAACTTTGATTCGGTTACGAAAAGCCACCTGCATTGCGGTGAACACTCTGCTCAGCGTTCTTTCCGGGAGCTCACAGTTGCTCCCTCTCTAGGTTAAGCAAGGTGTCGAGGTGAGGTCCAGACTGAGCCAAGAGCACAATTGCTCACTTTGCAGTGGTAGTCGTCCTAAGAGGCATTGCCTACTACGCCTTGCTAAGGTCTTCGTTCTGTTAGGGAAGTCGCCACACTTAGACGCCTGTAAAGGAGAATTTATTCAGCGAAGTTCCCAGTGTCTTGCGACGGTCTCCCTTCGCAGTGCCAATACAGCAGGGACTTAGGTTTGCTGCTAACTAGGCTAGGTGACCCTGCATACAGAAGCAGGCGTTTCCCTTTGGAAGCTTGGATCCCGGTTTCTCAGGGGCTGCTTGCAAGACCCTGCTATTGCCCAGCATCTGTCCTCTGCCCCTACGCCTGGGTAGGAAGCCAGTATTTTAGCCTGAGAAGCAGGGCTCTTGCAACTCTGGAGGAGAGCTAATCCTGCAGCCCACATTCGTCCTGGGAAACCGCAAGGCGACCCTTGGCCTCAGAGTAGTGGCGAAATTGCCGCCGGACAGGTCTTGCCTGCCGCGGTTTCCATGAGTTCGCCACCGTTTTCGGGCTTAAGTGGAGAGCGAGGAGAGCTGTCGGCTCTCACAGAACTCTGGCCTCCGCACTGTCTGCCATGCAACTGCACTCAAGACCACACGTCTCCTCCCGGCCTGCTGAGAAACAGGCCGCCGTGTAGGCCCTTTGTAACACTTCTTGGCCTGTAGACTCCAAGGCGACACACTGTCCTCTTCCTTGGAAAACTACGGTGCCCCAGCTTGCCAACGCTCACGAAGGCAGTCCGAGCCCGTCTCGTGTGCTGGGCCACTTGCATTCAGTGAGGAAAAGCCACCTGCATTGAGGTGAACACTCTGCTCAGCGTTCTTTCCAGGAGCTCACAATTGCCGCCTCTCTAGGTTAAGCAGGAAGTCGTAGTGAGGACCAACCTGAGCAAAGAGCACAATTCCTCACGTTACACTGGTAGTCGTCGAAAGAGGAATTGCCAACTACGCCTGGCTAAGGCCTTCCCTGGGTTAAGGAACCAGCCACACTTAGACGCCTTTAAAGGAAAATTTATTCAGCGAAGTTCCCATTGTTTGGCGATGGTCAACCTTTGCAGCGCCAATACTGCAGGGACTTAGGTTTGCTGCTAACAAGGCTAGGTGACCCTGCAGACAGAAGCAGGCGTTTCCCTTTGGAAGCTTGGATCCCGGTTTCCTAGGGGCTGCTTCCAAGGCCCTGCTATTGCCCAGCATCTGTCCTCTGCCCCTACGCCTAGATAGGAAGCCTGTATTTTAGCCTGAGAGGCAGGGCTCTTGCATCTCTGGAGGAGAGCTAATCCTGCAGCCCACGTTCGTCCTGGGAAACCGCAAGGCGACCCTTGGCCTCAGTGTAGTGGAGAAATTGCCGCCGGACAGGTCTTGCCTGCCGCGGTTTCCGTGAGTTCTCCACCGTTTTCGGGCTTAAATGGAGAGCGAGGAGAGCTGTCGGCTCTCACAGAACTCTGGCCTCCGCACTGTCTGCCATGCAACTGCACTCAAGACCACACGTCTCCTCCCGACCTGCTGAGAAACAGGCATCCGCGTAGGCCCTTGTTAACATTTCCTGGCGTGCAGAGTCCAAGGCGACACGCTGTCCTCTTCCTTGGAAACCTACGTTGCCACAGCTTGCCAAACGCTACCGAAGGCAGTCCTAACCAGTCTCGTGTGCTGCGCAACTTTGATTCGGTTACGAAAAGCCACCTGCATTGCGGTGAACACTCTGCTCAGCGTTCTTTCCGGGAGCTCACAGTTGCTCCCTCTCTAGGTTAAGCAAGGTGTCGAGGTGAGGTCCAGACTGAGCCAAGAGCACAATTGCTCACTTTGCAGTGGTAGTCGTCCTAAGAGGCATTGCCTACTACGCCTTGCTAAGGTCTTCGTTCTGTTAGGGAAGTCGCCACACTTAGACGCCTGTAAAGGAGAATTTATTCAGCGAAGTTCCCAGTGTCTTGCGACGGTCTCCCTTCGCAGTGCCAATACAGCAGGGACTTAGGTATGCTGCTAACTAGGCTAGGTGACCCTGCATACAGAAGCAGGCGTTTCCCTTTGGAAACTTGGATCCCGGTTTCTCAGGGGCTGCTTGCAACACCCTGCTATTGCCCAGCATCTGTCCTCGGCCCCTACGCCTGGGTAGGAAGCGAGTATTTTAGCCTGAGAAGCAGGGCTCTTGCAACTCTGGAGGAGAGCTAATCCTGCAGCCCACGTTCGTCCTGGGAAACCGCAAGGCGACCCTTGGCCTCAGTGTAGTGTCGAAATTGCCGCCGGACAGGTCTTGCCTGCCGCGGTTTCCGTGAGTTCTCCACCGTTTTTGGGCTTAAATGGAGAGCGAGGAGAGCTGTCGGCTCTCACAGAACTCTGGCCTCCGCACTGTCTGCCATGCAACTGCACTCAAGACCACACGTCTCCTCCCGACCTGCTGAGAAACAGGCATCCGCGTAGGCCCTTGTTAACATTTCCTGGCGTGCAGAGTCCAAGGCGACACGCTGTCCTCTTCCTTGGAAACCTACGTTGCCACAGCTTGCCAAACGCTACCGAAGGCAGTCCTAACCAGTCTCGTGTGCTGCGCAACTTTGATTCGGTTACGAAAAGCCACCTGCATTGCGGTGAACACTCTGCTCAGCGTTCTTTCCGGGAGCTCACAGTTGCTCCCTCTCTAGGTTAAGCAAGGTGTCGAGGTGAGGTCCAGACTGAGCCAAGAGCACAATTGCTCACTTTGCAGTGGTAGTCGTCCTAAGAGGCATTGCCTACTACGCCTTGCTAAGGTCTTCGTTCTGTTAGGGAAGTCGCCACACTTAGACGCCTGTAAAGGAGAATTTATTCAGCGAAGTTCCCAGTGTCTTGCGACGGTCTCCCTTCGCAGTGCCAATACAGCAGGGACTTAGGTATGCTGCTAACTAGGCTAGGTGACCCTGCATACAGAAGCAGGCGTTTCCCTTTGGAAGCTTGGATCCCGGTTTCTCAGGGGCTGCTTGCAAGACCCTGCTATTGCCCAGCATCTGTCCTCGGCCCCTACGCCTGGGTAGGAAGCGAGTATTTTAGCCTGAGAAGCAGGGCTCTTGCAACTCTGGAGGAGAGCTAATCCTGCAGCCCACGTTCGTCCTGGGAAACCGCAAGGCGACCCTTGGCCTCAGAGTAGTGGCGAAATTGCCGCCGGACAGGTCTTGCCTGCCGCGGTTTCCGTGAGTTCTCCACCGTTTTCGGGCTTAAATGGAGAGCGAGGAGAGCTGTCGGCTCTCACAGAACTCTGGCCTCCGCACTGTCTGCCATGCAACTGCACTGAAGACCACACGTCTCCTCCCGACCTGCTGAGAAACAGGCATCCGCGTAGGCCCTTGTTAACATTTCCTTGCGTGCAGAGTCCAAGGCGACACGCTGTCCTCTTCCTTGGAAGCCTACGTTGCCACAGCTTGCCAAATGCTACCGAAGGCAGTCCTAACCAGTCTCGTGTGCTGCGCAACTTTGATTCGGTTACGAAAAGCCACCTGCATTGCGGTGAACACTCTGCTCAGCGTTCTTTCCGGGAGCTCACAGTTGCTCCCTCTCTAGGTTAAGCAAGGTGTCGAGGTGAGGTCCAGACTGAGCCAAGAGCACAATTGCTCACTTTGCAGTGGTAGTCGTCCTAAGAGGCATTGCCTACTACGCCTTGCTAAGGTCTTCGTTCTGTTAGGGAAGTCGCCACACTTAGACGCCTGTAAAGGAGAATTTATTCAGCGAAGTTCCCAGTGTCTTGCGACGGTCTCCCTTCGCAGTGCCAATACAGCAGGGACTTAGCTTTGCTGCTAACTAGGCTAGGTGACCCTGCATACAGAAGCAGGCGTTTCCCTTTGGAAGCTTGGATCCCGGTTTCTCAGGGGCTGCTTGCAAGACCCTGCTATTGCCCAGCATCTGTCCTCTGCCCCTACGCCTGGGTAGGAAGCGAGTATTTTAGCCTGAGAAGCAGGGCTCTTGCAACTCTGGAGGAGAGCTAATCCTGCAGCCCACGTTCGTCCTGGGAAACCGCAAGGCGACCCTTGGCCTCAGAGTAGTGGCGAAATTGCCGCCGGACAGGTCTTGCCTGCCGCGGTTTCCATGAGTTGGCCACCGTTTTCGGGCTTAAGTGGAGAGCGAGGAGAGCTGTCGGCTCTCACAGAACTCTGGCCTCCGCACTGTCTGCCATGCAACTGCACTCAAGACCACACGTCTCCTCCCGGCCTGCTGAGAAACAGGCAGCCGTGTAGGCCCTTTGTAACACTTCTTGGCCTGTAGACTCCAAGGCGACACACTGTCCTCTTCCTTGGAAAACTACGGTGCCCCAGGTTGCCAACGCTCACGAAGGCAGTCCGAGCCCGTCTCGTGTGCTGGGCCACTTGCATTCAGTGAGGAAAAGCCACCTGCATTGAGGTGAACACTCTGCTCAGCGTTCTTTCCGGGAGCTCACAATTGCCGCCTCTCTAGGTTAAGCAGGAAGTCGTAGTGAGGACCAACCTGAGCAAAGAGCACAATTCCTCACGTTACACTGGTAGTCGTCGAAAGAGGAATTGCCAACTACGCCTGGCTAAGGCCTTCCCTGGGTTAAGGAACCAGCCACACTTAGACGCCTTTAAAGGAAAATTTATTCAGCGAAGTTCCCATTGTTTGGCGATGGTCAACCTTTGCAGCGCCAATACTGCAGGGACTTAGGTTTGCTGCTAACAAGGCTAGGTGACCCTGCAGACAGAAGCAGGCGTTTCCCTTTGGAAGCTTGGATCCCGGTTTCCTAGGGGCTGCTTCCAAGGCCCTGCTATTGCCCAGCATCTGTCCTCTGCCCCTACGCCTGGGTAGGAAGCCAGTATTTTAGCCTGAGAGGCAGGGCTCTTGCATCTCTGGAGGAGAGCTAATCCTGCAGCCCACGTTCGTCCTGGGAAACCGCAAGGCGACCCTTGGCCTCAGTGTAGTGGCGAAATTGCCGCCGGACAGGTCTTGCCTGCCACGGTTTCCGTGAGTTCTCCACCGTTTTCGGGCTTAAATGGAGAGCGAGGAGAGCTGTCGGCTCTCACAGAACTCTGGCCTCCGCACTGTCTGCCATGCAACTGCACTCAAGACCACACGTCTCCTCCCGACCTGCTGAGAAACAGGCATCCGCGTAGGCCCTTGTTAACATTTCCTGGCGTGCAGAGTCCAAGGCGACACGCTGTCCTCTTCCTTGGAAACCTACGTTGCCACAGCTTGCCAAACGCTACCGAAGGCAGTCCTAACCAGTCTCGTGTGCTGCGCAACTTTGATTCGGTTACGAAAAGCCACCTGCATTGCGGTGAACACTCTGCTCAGCGTTCTTTCCGGGAGCTCACAGTTGCTCCCTCTCTAGGTTAAGCAAGGTGTCGAGGTGAGGTCCAGACTGAGCCAAGAGCACAATTGCTCACTTTGCAGTGGTAGTTGTCCTAAGAGGCATTGCCTACTACGCCTTGCTAAGGTCTTCGTTCTGTTAGGGAAGTCGCCACACTTAGACGCCTGTAAAGGAGAATTTATTCAGCGAAGTTCCCAGTGTCTTGCGACGGTCTCCCTTCGCAGTGCCAATACAGCAGGGACTTAGCTTTGCTGCTAACTAGGCTAGGTGACCCTGCATACAGAAGCAGGCGTTTCCCTTTGGAAGCTTGGATCCCGGTTTCTCAGGGGCTGCTTGCAAGACCCTGCTATTGCCCAGCATCTGTCCTCTGCCCCTACGCCTGGGTAGGAAGCGAGTATTTTAGCCTGAGAAGCAGGGCTCTTGCAACTCTGGAGGAGAGCTAATCCTGCAGCCCACGTTCGTCCTGGGAAACCGCAAGGCGACCCTTGGCCTCAGAGTAGTGGCGAAATTGCCGCCGGACAGGTCTTGCCTGCCGCGGTTTCCATGAGTTCGCCACCGTTTTCGGGCTTAAGTGGAGAGCGAGGAGAGCTGTCGGCTCTCACAGAACTCTGGCCTCCGCACTGTCTGCCATGCAACTGCACTCAAGACCACACGTCTCCTCCCGGCCTGCTGAGAAACAGGCCGCCGTGTAGGCCCTTCGTAACACTTCTTGGCCTGTAGACTCCAAGGCGACACACTGTCCTCTTCCTTGGAAAACTACGGTGCCCCAGCTTGCCAACGCTCACGAAGGCAGTCCGAGCCCGTCTCGTGTGCTGGGCCACTTGCATTCAGTGAGGAAAAGCCACCTGCATTGAGGTGAACACTCTGCTCAGCGTTCTTTCCGGGAGCTCACAATTGCCGCCTCTCTAGGTTAAGCAGGAAGTCGTAGTGAGGACCAACCTGAGCAAAGAGCACAATTCCTCACGTTACACTGGTAGTCGTCGAAAGAGGAATTGCCAACTACGCCTGGCTAAGGCCTTCCCTGCGTTAAGGAACCAGCCACACTTAGACGCCTTTAAAGGAAAATTTATTCAGCGAAGTTCCCATTGTTTGGCGATGGTCAACCTTTGCAGCGCCAATACTGCAGGGACTTAGGTTTGCTGCTAACAAGGCTAGGTGACCCTGCAGACAGAAGCAGGCGTTTCCCTTTGGAAGCTTGGATCCTGGTTTCCTAGGGGCTGCTTCCAAGGCCCTGCTATTGCCCAGCATCTGTCCTCTGCCCCTACGCCTGGGTAGGAAGCCAGTATTTTAGCCTGAGAGGCAGGGCTCTTGCATCTCTGGAAGAGAGCTAATCCTGCAGCCCATGTTCGTCCTGGGAAACCGCAAGGCGACCCTTGGCCTCAGTGTAGTGGAGAAATTGCCGCCGGACAGGTCTTGCCTGCCGCGGTTTCCGTGAGTTCTCCACCGTTTTCGGGCTTAAATGGAGAACGAGGAGAGCTGTCAGCTCTCACAGAACTCTGGCCTCCGCACTGTCTGCCATGCAACTGCACTCAAGACCACACGTCTCCTCCCGACCTGCTGAGAAACAGGCATCCGCGTAGGCCCTTGTTAACATTTCCTGGCGTGCAGAGTCCAAGGCGACACGCTGTCCTCTTCCTTGGAAACCTACGTTGCCACAGCTTGCCAAACGCTACCGAAGGCAGTCCTAACCAGTCTCGTGTGCTGCGCAACTTTGATTCGGTTACGAAAAGCCACCTGCATTGCGGTGAACACTCTGCTCAGCGTTCTTTCCGGGAGCTCACAGTTGCTCCCTCTCTAGGTTAAGCAAGGTGTCGAGGTGAGGTCCAGACTGAGCCAAGAGCACAATTGCTCACTTTGCAGTGGTAGTCGTCCTAAGAGGCATTGCCTACTAGGCCTTGCTAAGGTCTTCGTTCTGTTAGGGAAGTCGCCACACTTAGACGCCTGTAAAGGAGAATTTATTCAGCGAAGTTCCCAGTGTCTTGCGACGGTCTCCCTTCGCAGTGCCAATACAGCAGGGACTTAGGTATGCTGCTAACTAGGCTAGGTGACCCTGCATACAGAAGCAGGCGTTTCCCTTTGGAAACTTGGATCCCGGTTTCTCAGGGGCTGCTTGCAACACCCTGCTATTGCCCAGCATCTGTCCTCGGCCCCTACGCCTGGGTAGGAAGCGAGTATTTTAGCCTGAGAAGCAGGGCTCTTGCAACTCTGGAGGAGAGCTAATCCTGCAGCCCACGTTCGTCCTGGGAAACCGCAAGGCGACCCTTGGCCTCAGTGTAGTGTCGAAATTGCCGCCGGACAGGTCTTGCCTGCCGCGGTTTCCGTGAGTTCGCCACCGTTTTCGGGCTTAAGTGGAGAGCGAGGAGAGCTGTCGGCTCTCACAGAACTCTGGCCTCCGCACTGTCTGCCATGCAACTGCACTCAAGACCACACGTCTCCTCCCGACCTGCTGAGAAACAGGCATCCGCGTAGGCCCTTGTTAACATTTCCTGGCGTGCAGAGTCCAAGGCGACACGCTGTCCTCTTCCTTGGAAACCTACGTTGCCACAGCTTGCCAAACGCTACTGAAGGCAGTCCTAACCAGTGTCGTGTGCTGCGCAACTTTGATTCGGTTACGAAAAGCCACCTGCATTGCGGTGAACACTCTGCTCAGCGTTCTTTCCGGGAGCTCACAGTTGCTCCCTCTCTAGGTTAAGCAAGGTGTCGAGGTGAGGTCCAGACTGAGCCAAGAGCACAATTGCTCACTTTGCAGTGGTAGTCGTCCTAAGAGGCATTGCCTACTACGCCTTGCTAAGGTCTTCGTTCTGTTAGGGAAGTCGCCACACTTAGACGCCTGTAAAGGAGAATTTATTCAGTGAAGTTCCCAGTGTCTTGCGACGGTCTCCCTTCGCAGTGCCAATACAGCAGGGACTTAGGTTTGCTGCTAACTAGGCTAGGTGACCCTGCATACAGAAGCAGGCGTTTCCCTTTGGAAGCTTGGATCCCGGTTTCTCAGGGGCTGCTTGCAAGACCCTGCTATTGCCCAGCATCTGTCCTCTGCCCCTACGCCTGGGTAGGAAGCGAGTATTTTAGCCTGAGAAGCAGGGCTCTTGCAACTCTGGAGGAGAGCTAATCCTGCAGCCCACGTTCGTCCTGGGAAACCGCAAGGCGACCCTTGGCCTCAGAGTAGTGGCGAAATTGCCGCCGGACAGGTCTTGCCTGCCGCGGTTTCCATGAGTTGGCCACCGTTTTCGGGCTTAAGTGGAGAGCGAGGAGAGCTGTCGGCTCTCACAGAACTCTGGCCTCCGCACTGTCTGCCATGCAACTGCACTCAAGACCACACGTCTCCTCCCGGCCTGCTGAGAAACAGGCCGCCGTGTAGGCCCTTTGTAACACTTCTTGGCCTGTAGACTCCAAGGCGACACACTGTCCTCTTCCTTGGAAAACTACGGTGCCCCAGCTTGCCAACGCTCACGAAGGCAGTCCGAGCCCGTCTCGTGTGCTGGGCCACTTGCATTCAGTGAGGAAAAGCCACCTGCATTGAGGTGAACACTCTGCTCAGCGTTCTTTCCGGGAGCTCACAATTGCCGCCTCTCTAGGTTAAGCAGGAAGTCGTAGTGAGGACCAACCTGAGCAAAGAGCACAATTCCTCACGTTACACTGGTAGTCGTCGAAAGAGGAATTGCCAACTACGCCTGGCTAAGGCCTTCCCTGGGTTAAGGAACCAGCCACACTTAGACGCCTTTAAAGGAAAATTTATTCAGCGAAGTTCCCATTGTTTGGCGATGGTCAACCTTTGCAGCGCCAATACTGCAGGGACTTAGGTTTGCTGCTAACAAGGCTAGGTGACCCTGCAGACAGAAGCAGGCGTTTCCCTTTGGAAGCTTGGATCCCGGTTTCCTAGGGGCTGCTTCCAAGGCCCTGCTATTGCCCAGCATCTGTCCTCTGCCCCTACGCCTGGGTAGGAAGCCAGTATTTTAGCCTGAGAGGCAGGGCTCTTGCATCTCTGGAGGAGAGCTAATCCTGCAGCCCACGTTCGTCCTGGGAAACCGCAAGGCGACCCTTGGCCTCAGTGTAGTGGAGAAATTGCCGCCGGACAGGTCTTGCCTGCCGCGGTTTCCGTGAGTTCTCCACCGTTTTCGGGCTTAAATGGAGAGCGAGGAGAGCTGTCGGCTCTCACAGAACTCTGGCCTCCGCACTGTCTGCCATGCAACTGCACTCAAGACCACACGTCTCCTCCCGACCTGCTGAGAAACAGGCATCCGCGTAGGCCCTTGTTAACATTTCCTGGCGTGCAGAGTCCAAGGCGACACGCTGTCCTCTTCCTTGGAAACCTACGTTGCCACAGCTTGCCAAACGCTACCGAAGGCAGTCCTAACCAGTCTCGTGTGCTGCGCAACTTTGATTCGGTTACGAAAAGCCACCTGCATTGCGGTGAACACTCTGCTCAGCGTTCTTTCCGGGAGCTCACAGTTGCTCCCTCTCTAGGTTAAGCAAGGTGTCGAGGTGAGGTCCAGACTGAGCCAAGAGCACAATTGCTCACTTTGCAGTGGTAGTCGTCCTAAGAGGCATTGCCTACTACGCCTTGCTAAGGTCTTCGTTCTGTTAGGGAAGTCGCCACACTTAGACGCCTGTAAAGGAGAATTTATTCAGCGAAGTTCCCAGTGTCTTGCGACGGTCTCCCTTCGCAGTGCCAATACAGCAGGGACTTAGGTTTGCTGCTAACTAGGCTAGGTGACCCTGCATACAGAAGCAGGCGTTTCCCTTTGGAAGCTTGGATCCCGGTTTCTCAGGGGCTGCTTGCAACACCCTGCTATTGCCCAGCATCTGTCCTCTGCCCCTACGCCTGGGTAGGAAGCGAGTATTTTAGCCTGAGAAGCAGGGCTCTTGCAACTCTGGAGGAGAGCTAATCCTGCAGCCCACGTTCGTCCTGGGAAACCGCAAGGCGACCCTTGGCCTCAGAGTAGTGGCGAAATTGCCGCCGGACAGGTCTTGCCTGCCGCGGTTTCCATGAGTTGGCCACCGTTTTCGGGCTTAAGTGGAGAGCGAGGAGAGCTGTCGGCTCTCACAGAACTCTGGCCTCCGCACTGTCTGCCATGCAACTGCACTCAAGACCACACGTCTCCTCCCGGCCTGCTGAGAAACAGGCCGCCGTGTAGGCCCTTTGTAACACTTCTTGGCCTGTAGACTCCAAGGCGACACACTGTCCTCTTCCTTGGAAAACTACGGTGCCCCAGCTTGCCAACGCTCACGAAGGCAGTCCGAGCCCGTCTCGTGTGCTGGGCCACTTGCATTCAGTGAGGAAAAGCCACCTGCATTGAGGTGAACACTCTGCTCAGCGTTCTTTCCGGGAGCTCACAATTGCCGCCTCTCTAGGTTAAGCAGGAAGTCGTAGTGAGGACCAACCTGAGCAAAGAGCACAATTCCTCACGTTACACTGGTAGTCGTCGAAAGAGGAATTGCCAACTACGCCTGGCTAAGGCCTTCCCTGGGTTAAGGAACCAGCCACACTTAGACGCCTTTAAAGGAAAATTTATTCAGCGAAGTTCCCATTGTTTGGCGATGGTCAACCTTTGCAGCGCCAATACTGCAGGGACTTAGGTTTGCTGCTAACAAGGCTAGGTGACCCTGCAGACAGAAGCAGGCGTTTCCCTTTGGAAGCTTGGATCCCGGTTTCCTAGGGGCTGCTTCCAAGGCCCTGCTATTGCCCAGCATCTGTCCTCTGCCCCTACGCCTGGATAGGAAGCCTGTATTTTAGCCTGAGAGGCAGGGCTCTTGCATCTCTGGAGGAGAGCTAATCCTGCAGCCCACGTTCGTCCTGGGAAACCGCAAGGCGACCCTTGGCCTCAGTGTAGTGGAGAAATTGCCGCCGGACAGGTCTTGCCTGCCGCGGTTTCCGTGAGTTCTCCACCGTTTTCGGGCTTAAATGGAGAGCGAGGAGAGCTGTCGGCTCTCACAGAACTCTGGCCTCCGCACTGTCTGCCATGCAACTGCACTCAAGACCACACGTCTCCTCCCGACCTGCTGAGAAACAGGCATCCGCGTAGGCCCTTGTTAACATTTCCTGGCGTGCAGAGTCCAAGGCGACACGCTGTCCTCTTCCTTGGAAACCTACGTTGCCACAGCTTGCCAAACGCTACCGAAGGCAGTCCTAACCAGTCTCGTGTGCTGCGCAACTTTGATTCGGTTACGAAAAGCCACCTGCATTGCGGTGAACACTCTGCTCAGCGTTCTTTCCGGGAGCTCACAGTTGCTCCCTCTCTAGGTTAAGCAAGGTGTCGAGGTGAGGTCCAGACTGAGCCAAGAGCACAATTGCTCACTTTGCAGTGGTAGTCGTCCTAAGAGGCATTGCCTACTAGGCCTTGCTAAGGTCTTCGTTCTGTTAGGGAAGTCGCCACACTTAGACGCCTGTAAAGGAGAATTTATTCAGCGAAGTTCCCAGTGTCTTGCGACGGTCTCCCTTCGCAGTGCCAATACAGCAGGGACTTAGCTTTGCTGCTAACTAGGCTAGGTGACCCTGCATACAGAAGCAGGCGTTTCCCTTTGGAAGCTTGGATCCCGGTTTCTCAGGGGCTGCTTGCAACACCCTGCTATTGCCCAGCATCTGTCCTCTGCCCCTACGCCTGGGTAGGAAGCGAGTATTTTAGCCTGAGAAGCAGGGCTCTTGCAACTCTGGAGGAGAGCTAATCCTGCAGCCCACGTTCGTCCTGGGAAACCGCAAGGCGACCCTTGGCCTCAGAGTAGTGGCGAAATTGCCGCCGGACAGGTCTTGCCTGCCGCGGTTTCCATGAGTTCGCCACCGTTTTCGGGCTTAAGTGGAGAGCGAGGAGAGCTGTCGGCTCTCACAGAACTCTGGCCTCCGCACTGTCTGCCATGCAACTGCACTCAAGACCACACGTCTCCTCCCGGCCTGCTGAGAAACAGGCCGCCGTGTAGGCCCTTTGTAACACTTCTTGGCCTGTAGACTCCAAGGCGACACACTGTCCTCTTCCTTGGAAAACTACGGTGCCCCAGCTTGCCAACGCTCACGAAGGCAGTCCGAGCCCGTCTCGTGTGCTGGGCCACTTGCATTCAGTGAGGAAAAGCCACCTGCATTGAGGTGAACACTCTGCTCAGCGTTCTTTCCAGGAGCTCACAATTGCCGCCTCTCTAGGTTAAGCAGGAAGTCGTAGTGAGGACCAACCTGAGCAAAGAGCACAATTCCTCACGTTACACTGGTAGTCGTCGAAAGAGGAATTGCCAACTACGCCTGGCTAAGGCCTTCCCTGGGTTAAGGAACCAGCCACACTTAGACGCCTTTAAAGGAAAATTTATTCAGCGAAGTTCCCATTGTTTGGCGATGGTCAACCTTTGCAGCGCCAATACTGCAGGGACTTAGGTTTGCTGCTAACAAGGCTAGGTGACCCTGCAGACAGAAGCAGGCGTTTCCCTTTGGAAGCTTGGATCCCGGTTTCCTAGGGGCTGCTTCCAAGGCCCTGCTATTGCCCAGCATCTGTCCTCTGCCCCTACGCCTGGGTAGGAAGCCAGTATTTTAGCCTGAGAGGCAGGGCTCTTGCATCTCTGGAGGAGAGCTAATCCTGCAGCCCACGTTCGTCCTGGGAAACCGCAAGGCGACCCTTGGCCTCAGTGTAGTGGCGAAATTGCCGCCGGACAGGTCTTGCCTGCCACGGTTTCCGTGAGTTCTCCACCGTTTTCGGGCTTAAATGGAGAGCGAGGAGAGCTGTCGGCTCTCACAGAACTCTGGCCTCCGCACTGTCTGCCATGCAACTGCACTCAAGACCACACGTCTCCTCCCGACCTGCTGAGAAACAGGCATCCGCGTAGGCCCTTGTTAACATTTCCTGGCGTGCAGAGTCCAAGGCGACACGCTGTCCTCTTCCTTGGAAACCTACGTTGCCACAGCTTGCCAAACGCTACCGAAGGCAGTCCTAACCAGTCTCGTGTGCTGCGCAACTTTGATTCGGTTACGAAAAGCCACCTGCATTGCGGTGAACACTCTGCTCAGCGTTCTTTCCGGGAGCTCACAGTTGCTCCCTCTCTAGGTTAAGCAAGGTGTCGAGGTGAGGTCCAGACTGAGCCAAGAGCACAATTGCTCACTTTGCAGTGGTAGTCGTCCTAAGAGGCATTGCCTACTACGCCTTGCTAAGGTCTTCGTTCTGTTAGGGAAGTCGCCACACTTAGACGCCTGTAAAGGAGAATTTATTCAGCGAAGTTCCCAGTGTCTTGCGACGGTCTCCCTTCGCAGTGCCAATACAGCAGGGACTTAGCTTTGCTGCTAACTAGGCTAGGTGACCCTGCATACAGAAGCAGGCGTTTCCCTTTGGAAGCTTGGATCCCGGTTTCTCAGGGGCTGCTTGCAAGACCCTGCTATTGCCCAGCATCTGTCCTCTGCCCCTACGCCTGGGTAGGAAGCGAGTATTTTAGCCTGAGAAGCAGGGCTCTTGCAACTCTGGAGGAGAGCTAATCCTGCAGCCCACGTTCGTCCTGGGAAACCGCAAGGCGACCCTTGGCCTCAGAGTAGTGGCGAAATTGCCGCCGGACAGGTCTTGCCTGCCGCGGTTTCCATGAGTTCGCCACCGTTTTCGGGCTTAAGTGGAGAGCGAGGAGAGCTGTCGGCTCTCACAGAACTCTGGCCTCCGCACTGTCTGCCATGCAACTGCACTCAAGACCACACGTCTCCTCCCGGCCTGCTGAGAAACAGGCCGCCGTGTAGGCCCTTCGTAACACTTCTTGGCCTGTAGACTCCAAGGCGACACACTGTCCTCTTCCTTGGAAAACTACGGTGCCCCAGCTTGCCAACGCTCACGAAGGCAGTCCGAGCCCGTCTCGTGTGCTGGGCCACTTGCATTCAGTGAGGAAAAGCCACCTGCATTGAGGTGAACACTCTGCTCAGCGTTCTTTCCGGGAGCTCACAATTGCCGCCTCTCTAGGTTAAGCAGGAAGTCGTAGTGAGGACCAACCTGAGCAAAGAGCACAATTCCTCACGTTACACTGGTAGTCGTCGAAAGAGGAATTGCCAACTACGCCTGGCTAAGGCCTTCCCTGGGTTAAGGAACCAGCCACACTTAGACGCCTTTAAAGGAAAATTTATTCAGCGAAGTTCCCATTGTTTGGCGATGGTCAACCTTTGCAGCGCCAATACTGCAGGGACTTAGGTTTGCTGCTAACAAGGCTAGGTGACCCTGCAGACAGAAGCAGGCGTTTCCCTTTGGAAGCTTGGATCCCGGTTTCCTAGGGGCTGCTTCCAAGGCCCTGCTATTGCCCAGCATCTGTCCTCTGCCCCTACGCCTGGGTAGGAAGCCAGTATTTTAGCCTGAGAGGCAGGGCTCTTGCATCTCTGGAGGAGAGCTAATCCTGCAGCCCACGTTCGTCCTGGGAAACCGCAAGGCGACCCTTGGCCTCAGTGTAGTGGCGAAATTGCCGCCGGACAGGTCTTGCCTGCCGCGGTTTCCGTGAGTTCTCCACCGTTTTCGGGCTTAAATGGAGAGCGAGGAGAGCTGTCGGCTCTCACAGAACTCTGGCCTCCGCACTGTCTGCCATGCAACTGCACTCAAGACCACACGTCTCCTCCCGACCTGCTGAGAAACAGGCATCCGCGTAGGCCCTTGTTAACATTTCCTGGCGTGCAGAGTCCAAGGCGACACGCTGTCCTCTTCCTTGGAAACCTACGTTGCCACAGCTTGCCAAACGCTACCGAAGGCAGTCCTAACCAGTCTCGTGTGCTGCGCAACTTTGATTCGGTTACGAAAAGCCACCTGCATTGAGGTGAACACTCTGCTCAGCGTTCTTTCCGGGAGCTCACAATTGCCGCCTCTCTAGGTTAAGCAGGAAGTCGTAGTGAGGACCAACCTGAGCAAAGAGCACAATTCCTCACGTTACACTGGTAGTCGTCGAAAGAGGAATTGCCAACTACGCCTGGCTAAGGCCTTCCCTGGGTTAAGGAACCAGCCACACTTAGACGCCTTTAAAGGAAAATTTATTCAGCGAAGTTCCCATTGTTTGGCGATGGTCAACCTTTGCAGCGCCAATACTGCAGGGACTTAGGTTTGCTGCTAACAAGGCTAGGTGACCCTGCAGACAGAAGCAGGCGTTTCCCTTTGGAAGCTTGGATCCCGGTTTCCTAGGGGCTGCTTCCAAGGCCCTGCTATTGCCCAGCATCTGTCCTCTGCCCCTACGCCTGGGTAGGAAGCCAGTATTTTAGCCTGAGAGGCAGGGCTCTTGCATCTCTGGAGGAGAGCTAATCCTGCAGCCCACGTTCGTCCTGGGAAACCGCAAGGCGACCCTTGGCCTCAGTGTAGTGGCGAAATTGCCGCCGGACAGGTCTTGCCTGCCGCGGTTTCCGTGAGTTCTCCACCGTTTTCGGGCTTAAATGGAGAGCGAGGAGAGCTGTCGGCTCTCACAGAACTCTGGCCTCCGCACTGTCTGCCATGCAACTGCACTCAAGACCACACGTCTCCTCCCGGCCTGCTGAGAAACAGGCTGCCGTGTAGGCCCTTCGTAACACTTCTTGGCCTGTAGACTCCAAGGCGACACACTGTCCTCTTCCTTGGAAAACTACGGTGCCCCAGCTTGCCAACGCTCACGAAGGCAGTCCGAGCCCGTCTCGTGTGCTGGGCCACTTGAATTCAGTGAGGAAAAGCCACCTGCATTGCGGTGAACACACTGCTCAGCGTTCTTTCCGGGAGCTCACAGTTGCTCCCTCTCTAGGTTAAGCAAGGTGTCGAGGTGATGTCCAGACTGAGCCAAGAGCACAATTGCTCACTTTGCAGTGGTAGTCGTCCTAAGAGGCATTGCCTACTACGCCTTGCTAAGGTCTTCGTTCTGTTAGGGAAGTCGCCACACTTAGACGCCTGTAAAGGAGAATTTATTCAGCGAAGTTCCCAGTGTCTTGCGACGGTCTCCCTTCGCAGTGCCAATACAGCAGGGACTTAGCTTTGCTGCTAACTAGGCTAGGTGACCCTGCAGACAGAAGCAGGCGTTTCCCTTTGGAAGCTTGGATCCCGGTTTCTCAGGGGCTGCTTGCAAGACCCTGCTATTGCCCAGCATCTGTCCTCTGCCCCTACGCCTGGGTAGGAAGCGAGTATTTTAGCCTGAGAAGCAGGGCTCTTGCAACTCTGGAGGAGAGCTAATCCTGCAGCCCACGTTCATCCTGGGAAACCGCAAGGCGACCCTTGGCCTCAGAGTAGTGGCGAAATTGCCGCCGGACAGGTCTTGCCTGCCGCGGTTTCCATGAGTTCGCCACCGTTTTCGGGCTTAAGTGGAGAGCGAGGAGAGCTGTCGGCTCTCACAGAACTCTGGCCTCCACACTGTCTGCCATGCAACTGCACTCAAGACCACACGTCTCCTCCCGGCCTGCTGAGAAACAGGCCGCCGTGTAGGCCCTTCGTAACACTTCTTGGTCTGTAGACTCCAAGGCGACACACTGTCCTCTTCCTTGGAAAACTACGGTGCCCCAGCTTGCCAACGCTCACGAAGGCAGTCCGAGCCCGTCTCGTGTGCTGGGCCACTTGCATTCAGTGAGGAAAAGCCACCTGCATTGAGGTGAACACTCTGCTCAGCGTTCTTTCCGGGAGCTCACAAATTGCCGCCTCTCTAGGTTAAGCAGGAAGTCGTAGTGAGGACCAACCTGAGCAAAGAGCACAATTCCTCACGTTACACTGGTAGTCGTCGAAAGAGGAATTGCCAACTACGCCTGGCTAAGGCCTTCCCTGGGTTAAGGAACCAGCCACACTTAGACGCCTTTAAAGGAAAATTTATTCAGCGAAGTTCCCATTGTTTGGCGATGGTCAACCTTTGCAGCGCCAATACTGCAGGGACTTAGGTTTGCTGCTAACAAGGCTAGGTGACCCTGCAGACAGAAGCAGGCGTTTCCCTTTGGAAGCTTGGATCCCGGTTTCTTAGGGGCTGCTTCCAAGGCCCTGCTATTGCCCAGCATCTGTCCTCTGCCCCTACGCCTGTGTAGGAAGCCAGTATTTTAGCCTAAGAGGCAGGGCTCTTGCATCTCTGGAGGAGAGCTAATCCTGCAGCCCATGTTCGTCCTGGGAAACCGCAAGGCGACCCTTGGCCTCAGTGTAGTGGCGAAATTGCCGCCGGACAGGTCTTGCCTGCCGCAGTTTCCGTGAGTTCTCCACCGTTTTCGGGCTTAAATGGAGAGCGAGGAGAGCTGTCGGCTCTCACAGAACTCTGGCCTCCGCACTGTCTGCCATGCAACTGCACTCAAGACCACACGTCTCCTCCCGACCTGCTGAGAAACAGGCATCCGCGTAGGCCCTTGTTAACATTTCCTGGCGTGCAGAGTCCAAGGCGACACGCTGTCCTCTTCCTTGGAAACCTACGTTGCCACAGCTTGCCAAACGCTACCGAAGGCAGTCCTAACCAGTCTCGTGTGCTGCGCAACTTTGATTCGGTTACGAAAAGCCACCTGCATTGCGGTGAACACTCTGCTCAGCGTTCTTTCCGGGAGCTCACAGTTGCTCCCTCTCTAGGTTAAGCAAGGTGTCGAGGTGAGGTCCAGACTGAGCAAAGAGCACAATTGCTCACTTTGCAGTGGTAGTCGTCCTAAGAGGCATTGCCTACTACGCCTTGCTAAGGTCTTCGTTCTGTTAGGGAAGTCGCCACACTTAGACGCCTGTAAAGGAGAATTTATTCAGCGAAGTTCCCAGTGTCTTGCGACGGTCTCCCTTCGCAGTGCCAATACAGCAGGGACTTAGCTTTGCTGCTAACTAGGCTAGGTGACCCTGCATACAGAAGCAGGCGTTTCCCTTTGGAAGCTTGGATCCCGGTTTCTCAGGGGCTGCTTGCAAGACCCTGCTATTGCCCAGCATCAGTCCTCTGCCCCTACGCCTGGGTAGGAAGCCAGTATTTTAGCCTGAGAAGCAGGGCTCTTGCAACTCTGGAGGAGAGCTAATCCTGCAGCCCACGTTCGTCCTGGGAAACCGCAAGGCGACCCTTGGCCTCAGAGTAGTGGCGAAATTGCCGCCGGACAGGTCTTGCCTGCCGCGGTTTCCATGAGTTCGCCACCGTTTTCGGGCTTAAGTGGAGAGCGAGGAGAGCTGTCGGCTCTCACAGAACTCTGGCCTCCGCACTGTCTGCCATGCAACTGCACTCAAGACCACACGTCTCCTCCCGGCCTGCTGAGAAACAGGCCGCCGTGTAGGCCCTTCGTAACACTTCTTGGCCTGTAGACTCCAAGGCGACACACTGTCCTCTTCCTTGGAAAACTACGGTGCCCCAGCTTGCCAACGCTCACGAAAGCAGTCCGAGCCCGTCTCGTGTGCTGGGCCACTTGCATTCAGTGAGGAAAAGCCACCTGCATTGAGGTGAACACTCTGCTCAGCGTTCTTTCCGGGAGCTCACAATTGCCGCCTCTCTAGGTTAAGCAGGAAGTCGTAGTGAGGACCAACCTGAGCAAAGAGCACAATTCCTCACGTTACACTGGTAGTCGTCGAAAGAGGAATTGCCAACTACGCCTGGCTAAGGCCTTCCCTGGGTTAAGGAACCAGCCACACTTAGACGCCTTTAAAGGAAAATTTATTCAGCGAAGTTCCCATTGTTTGGCGATGGTCAACCTTTGCAGCGCCAATACTGCAGGGACTTAGGTTTGCTGCTAACAAGGCTAGGTGACCCTGCAGACAGAAGCAGGCGTTTCCCTTTGGAAGCTTGGATCCCGGTTTCCTAGGGGCTGCTTCCAAGGCCCTGCTATTGCCCAGCATCTGTCCTCTGCCCCTACGCCTGGGTAGGAAGCCAGTATTTTAGCCTGAGAAGCAGGGCTCTTGCATCTCTGGAGGAGAGCTAATCCTGCAGCCCACGTTCGTCCTGGGAAACCGCAAGGCGACCCTTGGCCTCAGTGTAGTGTCGAAATTGCCGCCGGACAGGTCTTGCCTGCCGCGGTTTCCGTGAGTTCTCCACCGTTTTCGGGCTTAAATGGAGAGCGAGGAGAGCTGTCGGCTCTCACAGAACTCTGGCCTCCGCACTGTCTGCCATGCAACTGCACTCAAGACCACACGTCTCCTCCCGACCTGCTGAGAAACAGGCATCCGCGTAGGCCCTTGTTAACATTTCCTGGCGTGCAGAGTCCAAGGTGACACGCTGTCCTCTTCCTTGGAAACCTACGTTGCCACAGCTTGCCAAATGCTACCGAAGGCAGTCCTAACCAGTCTCGTGTGCTGCGCAACTTTGATTCGGTTACGAAAAGCCACCTGCATTGCGGTGAACACTCTGCTCAGCGTTCTTTCCGGGAGCTCACAGTTGCTCCCTCTCTAGGTTAAGCAAGGTGTCGAGGTGAGGTCCAGACTGAGCCAAGAGCACAATTGCTCACTTTGCAGTGGTAGTCGTCCTAAGAGGCATTGCCTACTACGCCTTGCTAAGGTCTTCGTTCTGTTAGGGAAGTCGCCACACTTAGACGCCTGTAAAGGAGAATTTATTCAGCGAAGTTCCCAGTGTCTTGCGACGGTCTCCCTTCGCAGTGCCAATACAGCAGGGACTTAGCTTTGCTGCTAACTAGGCTAGGTGACCCTGCATACAGAAGCAGGCGTTTCCCTTTGGAAGCTTGGATCCCGGTTTCTCAAGGGCTGCTTGCAAGACCCTGCTATTGCCCAGCATCTGTCCTCTGCCCCTACGCCTGGGTAGGAAGCGAGTATTTTAGCCTGAGAAGCAGGGCTCTTGCAACTCTGGAGGAGAGCTAATCCTGCAGCCCACGTTCGTCCTGGGAAACCGCAAGGCGACCCTTGGCCTCAGAGTAGTGTCGAAATTGCCGCCGGACAGGTCTTGCCTGCCGCGGTTTCCATGCGTTCGCCACCGTTTTTGGGCTTAAGTGGAGAGCGAGGAGAGCTGTCGGCTCTCACAGAACTCTGGCCTCCGCACTGTCTGCCATGCAACTGCACTCAAGACCACACGTCTCCTCCCGGCCTGCTGAGAAACAGGCCGCCGTGTAGGCCCTTCGTAACACTTCTTGGCCTGTAGACTCCAAGGCGACACAGTGTCCTCTTCCTTGGAAAACTACGGTGCCCCAGCTTGCCAACGCTCACGAAGGCAGTCCGAGCCCGTCTCGTGTGCTGGGCCACTTGCATTCAGTGAGGAAAAGCCACCTGCATTGAGGTGAACACTCTGCTCAGCGTTCTTTCCGGGAGCTCACAATTGCCGCCTCTCTAGGTTAAGCAGGAAGTCGTAGTGAGGACCAACCTGAGCAAAGAGCACAATTCCTCACGTTACACTGGTAGTCGTCGAAAGAGGAATTGCCAACTACGCCTGGCTAAGGCCTTCCCTGGGTTAAGGAACCAGCCACACTTAGACGCCTTTAAAGGAAAATTTATTCAGCGAAGTTCCCATTGTTTGGCGATGGTCAACCTTTGCAGCGCCAATACTGCAGGGACTTAGGTTTGCTGCTAACAAGGCTAGGTGACCCTGCAGACAGAAGCAGGTGTTTCCCTTTGGAAGCTTGGATCCCGGTTTCCTAGGGGCTGCTTCCAAGGCCCTGCTATTGCCCAGCATCTGTCCTCTGCCCCTACGCCTGTGTAGGAAGCGAGTATTTTAGCCTGAGAAGCAGGGCTCTTGCATCTCTGGAGGAGAGCTAATCCTGCAGCCCACGTTCGTCCTGGGAAACCGCAAGGCGACCCTTGGCCTCAGTGTAGTGTCGAAATTGCCGCCGGACAGGTCTTGCCTGCCGCGGTTTCCGTGAGTTCTCCACCATTTTCGGGCTTAAATGGAGAGCGAGGAGAGCTGTCGGCTCTCACAGAACTCTGGCCTCCGCACTGTCTGCCATGCAACTGCACTGAAGACCACACGTCTCCTCCCGACCTGCTGAGAAACAGGCATCCGCGTAGGCCCTTGTTAACATTTCCTGGCGTGCAGAGTCCAAGGCGACACGCTGTCCTCTTCCTTGGAAACCTACGTTGCCACAGCTTGCCAAACGCTACCGAAGGCAGTCCTAACCAGTCTCGTGTGCTGCGCAACTTTGATTCGGTTACGAAAAGCCACCTGCATTGCGGTGAACACTCTGCTCAGCGTTCTTTCCGGGAGCTCACAGTTGCTCCCTCTCTAGGTTAAGCAAGGTGTCGAGGTGAGGTCCAGACTGAGCCAAGAGCACAATTGCTCACTTTGCAGTGGTAGTCGTCCTAAGAGGCATTGCCTACTACGCCTTGCTAAGGTCTTCGTTCTGTTAGGGAAGTCGCCACACTTAGACGCCTGTAAAGGAGAATTTATTCAGCGAAGTTCCCAGTGTCTTGCGACGGTCTCCCTTCGCAGTGCCAATACAGCAGGGACTTACGTTTGCTGCTAACTAGGCTAGGTGACCCTGCAGACAGAAGCAGGCGTTTCCCTTTGGAAGCTTGGATCCCGGTTTCCTAGGGGCTGCTTCTAAGGCCCTGCTATTGCCCAGCATCTGTCCTCTGCCCCTACGCCTGGGTAGGAAGCCAGTATTTTAGCCTGAGAAGCAGGGCTCTTGCATCTCTGGAGGAGAGCTAATCCTGCAGCCCACGTTCGTCCTGGGAAACCGCAAGGCGACCCTTGGCCTCAGTGTAGTGTCGAAATTGCCGCCGGACAGGTCTTGCCTGCCGCGGTTTCCGTGAGTTCTCCACCGTTTTCGGGCTTAAATGGAGAGCGAGGAGAGCTGTCGGCTCTCACAGAACTCTGGCCTCCGCACTGTCTGCCATGCAACTGCACTCAAGACCACACGTCTCCTCCCGGCCTGCTGAGAAACAGGCCGCCGTGTAGGCCCTTCGTAACACTTCTTGGCCTGTAGACTCCAAGGCGACACACTGTCCTCTTCCTTGGAAAACTACGGTGCCCCAGCTTGCCAACGCTCACCAAGGCAGTCCGAGCCCGTCTCGTGTGCTGGGCCACTTGCATTCAGTGAGGAAAAGCCACCTGCATTGAGGTGAACACTCTGCTCAGCGTTCTTTCCGGGAGCTCACAATTGCCGCCTCTCTAGGTTAAGCAGGAAGTCGTAGTGAGGACCAACCTGAGCAAAGAGCACAATTCCTCACGTTACACTGGTAGTCGTCGAAAGAGGAATTGCCAACTACGCCTGGCTAAGGCCTTCCCTGGGTTAAGGAACCAGCCACACTTAGACGCCTTTAAAGGAAAATTTATTCAGCGAAGTTCCCATTGTTTGGCGATGGTCAACCTTTGCAGCGCCAATACTGCAGGGACTTAGGTTTGCTGCTAACAAGGCTAGGTGACCCTGCAGACAGAAGCAGGCGTTTCCCTTTGGAAGCTTGGATCCCGGTTTCCTAGGGGCTGCTTCCAAGGCCCTGCTATTGCCCAGCATCTGTCCTCTGCCCCTACGCCTGGGTAGGAAGCGAGTATTTTAGCCTGAGAAGCAGGGCTCTTGCATCTCTGGAGGAGAGCTAATCCTGCAGCCCACGTTCGTCCTGGGAAACCGCAAGGCGACCCTTGGCCTCAGTGTAGTGTCGAAATTGCCGCCGGACAGGTCTTGCCTGCCGCGGTTTCCGTGAGTTCTCCACCGTTTTCGGGCTTAAATGGAGAGCGAGGAGAGCTGTCGGCTCTCACAGAACTCTGGCCTCCGCACTGTCTGCCATGCAACTGCACTCAAGACCACACGTCTCCTCCCGACCTGCTGAGAAACAGGCATCCGCGTAGGCCCTTGTTAACATTTCCTGGCGTGCAGAGTCCAAGGCGACACGCTGTCCTCTTCCTTGGAAACCTACGTTGCCACAGCTTGCCAAACGCTACCGAAGGCAGTCCTAACCAGTCTCGTGTGCTGCGCAACTTTGATTCGGTTACGAAAAGCCACCTGCATTGCGGTGAACACTCTGCTCAGCGTTCTTTCCGGGAGCTCACAGTTGCTCCCTCTCTAGGTTAAGCAAGGTGTCGAGGTGAGGTCCAGACTGAGCCAAGAGCACAATTGCTCACTTTGCAGTGGTAGTCGTCCTAAGAGGCATTGCCTACTACGCCTTGCTAAGGTCTTCGTTCTGTTAGGGAAGTCGCCACACTTAGACGCCTGTAAAGGAGAATTTATTCAGCGAAGTTCCCAGTGTCTTGCGACGGTCTCCCTTCGCAGTGCCAATACAGCAGGGACTTAGGTTTGCTGCTAACTAGGCTAGGTGACCCTGCATACAGAAGCAGGCGTTTCCCTTTGGAAGCTTGGATCCCGGTTTCTCAGGGGCTGCTTGCAAGACCCTGCTATTGCCCAGCATCTGTCCTCTGCCCCTACGCCTGGGTAGGAAGCGAGTATTTTAGCCTGAGAAGCAGGGCTCTTGCAACTCTGGAGGAGAGCTAATCCTGCAGCCCACGTTCGTCCTGGGAAACCGCAAGGCGACCCTTGGCCTCAGAGTAGTGGCGAAATTGCCGCCGGACAGGTCTTGCCTGCCGCGGTTTCCATGAGTTCGCCACCATTTTCGGGCTTAAGTGGAGAGCGAGGAGAGCTGTCGGCTCTCACAGAACTCTGGCCTCCGCACTGTCTGCCATGCAACTGCACTCAAGACCACACGTCTCCTCCCGGCCTGCTGAGAAACAGGCCGCCGTGTAGGCCCTTCGTAACACTTCTTGGCCTGTAGACTCCAAGGCGACACACTGTCCTCTTCCTTGGAAAACTACGGTGCCCCAGCTTGCCAACGCTCACGAAGGCAGTCCGAGCCCGTCTCGTGTGCTGGGCCACTTGCATTCAGTGAGGAAAAGCCACCTGCATTGAGGTGAACACTCTGCTCAGCGTTCTTTCCGGGAGCTCACAATTGCCGCCTCTCTAGGTTAAGCAGGAAGTCGTAGTGAGGACCAACCTGAGCAAAGAGCACAATTCCTCACGTTACACTGGTAGTCGTCGAAAGAGGAATTGCCAACTACGCCTGGCTAAGGCCTTCCCTGGGTTAAGGAACCAGCCACACTTAGACGCCTTTAAAGGAAAATTTATTCAGCGAAGTTCCCATTGTTTGGCGATGGTCAACCTTTGCAGCGCCAATACTGCAGGGACTTAGGTTTGCTGCTAACAAGGCTAGGTGACCCTGCAGACAGAAGCAGGCGTTTCCCTTTGGAAGCTTGGATCCCGGTTTCCTAGGGGCTGCTTCCAAGGCCCTGCTATTGCCCAGCATCTGTCCTCTGCCCCTACGCCTGGGTAGGAAGCCAGTATTTTAGCCTGAGAGGCAGGGCTCTTGCATCTCTGGAGGAGAGCTAATCCTGCAGCCCACGTTCGTCCTGGGAAACCGCAAGGCGACCCTTGGCCTCAGTGTAGTGTCGAAATTGCCGCCGGACAGGTCTTGCCTGCCGCGGTTTCCGTGAGTTCTCCACCGTTTTCGGGCTTAAATGGAGAGCGAGGAGAGCTGTCGGCTCTCACAGAACTCTGGCCTCCGCACTGTCTGCCATGCAACTGCACTCAAGACCACACGTCTCCTCCCGACCTGCTGAGAAACAGGCATCCGCGTAGGCCCTTGTTAACATTTCCTGGCGTGCAGAGTCCAAGGCGACACGCTGTCCTCTTCCTTGGAAACCTACGTTGCCACAGCTTGCCAAACGCTACCGAAGGCAGTCCTAACCAGTCTCGTGTGCTGCGCAACTTTGATTCGGTTACGAAAAGCCACCTGCATTGCGGTGAACACTCTGCTCAGCGTTCTTTCCGGGAGCTCACAGTTGCTCCCTCTCTAGGTTAAGCAAGGTGTCGAGGTGAGGTCCAGACTGAGCCAAGAGCACAATTGCTCACTTTGCAGTGGTAGTCGTCCTAAGAGGCATTGCCTACTACGCCTTGCTAAGGTCTTCGTTCTGTTAGGGAAGTCGCCACACTTACACGCCTGTAAAGGAGAATTTATTCAGTGAAGTTCCCAGTGTCTTGCGACGGTCTCCCTTCGCAGTGCCAATACAGCAGGGACTTAGCTTTGCTGCTAACTAGGCTAGGTGACCCTGCAGACAGAAGCAGGCGTTTCCCTTTGGAAGCTTGGATCCCGGTTTCCTAGGGGCTGCTTCTAAGGCCCTGCTATTGCCCAGCATCTGTCCTCTGCCCCTACGCCTGGGTAGGAAGCGAGTATTTTAGCCTGAGAAGCAGGGCTCTTGCATCTCTGGAGGAGAGCTAATCCTGCAGCCCACGTTCGTCCTGGGAAACCGCAAGGCGACCCTTGGCCTCAGTGTAGTGGCGAAATTGCCGCCGGACAGGTCTTGCCTGCCGCGGTTTCCGTGAGTTCTCCACCGTTTTCGGGCTTAAATGGAGAGCGAGGAGAGCTGTCGGCTCTCACAGAACTCTGGCCTCTGCACTGTCTGCCATGCAACTGCACTCAAGACCACACGTCTCCTCCCGACCTGCTGAGAAACAGGCATCCGCGTAGGCCCTTGTTAACATTTCCTGGCGTGCAGAGTCCAAGGCGACACGCTGTCCTCTTCCTTGGAAACCTACATTGCCACAGCTTGCCAAACGCTACCGAAGGCAGTCCTAACCAGTCTCGTGTGCTGCGCAACTTTGATTCGGTTACGAAAAGCCACCTGCATTGCGGTGAACACTCTGCTCAGCGTTCTTTCCGGGAGCTCACAGTTGCTCCCTCTCTAGGTTAAGCAAGGTGTCGAGGTGAGGTCCAGACTGAGCCAAGAGCACAATTGCTCACTTTGCAGTGGTAGTCGTCCTAAGAGGCATTGCCTACTACGCCTTGCTAAGGTCTTCGTTCTGTTAGGGAAGTCGCCACACTTAGACGCCTGTAAAGGAGAATTTATTCAGCGAAGTTCCCAGTGTCTTGCGACGGTCTCCCTTCGCAGTGCCAATACAGCAGGGACTTAGCTTTGCTGCTAACTAGGCTAGGTGACCCTGCATACAGAAGCAGGCGTTTCCCTTTGGAAGCTTGGATCCCGGTTTCTCAGGGGCTGCTTGCAAGACCCTGCTATTGCCCAGCATCTGTCCTCTGCCCCTACGCCTGGGTAGGAAGCGAGTATTTTAGCCTGAGAAGCAGGGCTCTTGCAACTCTGGAGGAGAGCTAATCCTGCAGCCCACGTTCGTCCTGGGAAACCGCAAGGCGACCCTTGGCCTCAGAGTAGTGGCGAAATTGCCGCCGGACAGGTCTTGCCTGCCGCGGTTTCCATGAGTTCGCCACCGTTTTCGGGCTTAAGTGGAGAGCGAGGAGAGCTGTCGGCTCTCACAGAACTCTGGCCTCCGCACTGTCTGCCATGCAACTGCACTCAAGACCACACGTCTCCTCCCGGCCTGCTGAGAAACAGGCCGCCGTGTAGGCCCTTCGTAACACTTCTTGGCCTGTAGACTCCAAGGCGACACACTGTCCTCTTCCTTGGAAAACTACGGTGCCCCAGCTTGCCAACGCTCACGAAGGCAGTCCGAGCCCGTCTCGTGTGCTGGGCCACTTGCAATCAGTGAGGAAAAGCCACCTGCATTGAGGTGAACACTCTGCTCAGCGTTCTATCCGGGAGCTCACAATTGCCGCCTCTCTAGGTTAAGCAGGAAGTCGTAGTGAGGACCAACCTGAGCAAAGAGCACAATTCCTCACGTTACACTGGTAGTCGTCGAAAGAGGAATTGCCAACTACGCCTGGCTAAGGCCTTCCCTGGGTTAAGGAACCAGCCACACTTAGACGCCTTTAAAGGAAAATTTATTCAGCGAAGTTCCCATTGTTTGGCGATGGTCAACCTTTGCAGCGCCAATACTGCAGGGACTTAGGTTTGCTGCTAACAAGGCTAGGTGACCCTGCAGACAGAAGCAGGCGTTTCCCTTTGGAAGCTTGGATCCCGGTTTCCTAGGGGCTGCTTCCAAGGCCCTGCTATTGCCCAGCATCTGTCCTCTGCCCCTACGCCTGGGTAGGAAGCCAGTATTTTAGCCTGAGAGGCAGGGCTCTTGCATCTCTGGAGGAGAGCTAATCCTGCAGCCCACGTTCGTCCTGGGAAACCGCAAGGCGACCCTTGGCCTCAGTGTAGTGTCGAAATTGCCGCCGGACAGGTCTTGCCTGCCGCGGTTTCCGTGAGTTCTCCACCGTTTTCGGGCTTAAATGGAGAGCGAGGAGAGCTGTCGGCTCTCACAGAACTCTGGCCTCCGCACTGTCTGCCATGCAACTGCACTCAAGACCACACGTCTCCTCCCGACCTGCTGAGAAACAGGCATCCGCGTAGGCCCTTGTTAACATTTCCTGGCGTGCAGAGTCCAAGGCGACACGCTGTCCTCTTCCTTGGAAACCTACGTTGCCACAGCTTGCCAAACGCTACCGAAGGCAGTCCTAACCAGTCTCGTGTGCTGCGCAACTTTGATTCGGTTACGAAAAGCCACCTGCATTGCGGTGAACACTCTGCTCAGCGTTCTTTCCGGGAGCTCACAGTTGCTCCCTCTCTAGGTTAAGCAAGGTGTCGAGGTGAGGTCCAGACTGAGCCAAGAGCACAATTGCTCACTTTGCAGTGGTAGTCGTCCTAAGAGGCATTGCCTACTACGCCTTGCTAAGGTCTTCGTTCTGTTAGGGAAGTCGCCACACTTAGACGCCTGTAAAGGAGAATTTATTCAGCGAAGTTCCCAGTGTCTTGCGACGGTCTCCCTTCGCAGTGCCAATACAGCAGGGACTTAGCTTTGCTGCTAACTAGGCTAGGTGACCCTGCATACAGAAGCAGGCGTTTCCCTTTGGAAGCTTGGATCCTGGTTTCTCAGGGGCTGCTTGCAAGACCCTGCTATTGCCCTGCATCTGTCCTCGGCCCCTACGCCTGGGTAGGAAGCGAGTATTTTAGCCTGAGAAGCAGGGCTCTTGCAACTCTGGAGGAGAGCTAATCCTGCAGCCCACGTTCGTCCTGGGAAACCGCAAGGCGACCCTTGGCCTCAGTGTAGTGTCGAAATTGCCGCCGGACAGGTCTTGCCTGCCGCGGTCTCCGTGAGTCTCCACCGTTTTCGGGCTTAAATGGAGAGCGAGGAGAGCTGTCGGCTCTCACAGAACTCTGGCCTCCGCACTGTCTGCCATGCAACTGCACTCAAGACCACACGTCTCCTCCTGATCTGCTGAGAAACAGGCATCCGCGTAGGCCCTTGTTAACATTTCCTGGCGTGCAGAGTCCAAGGCGACACGCTGTCCTCTTCCTTGGAAACCTACGTTGCCACAGCTTGCCAAACGCTACCGAAGGCAGTCCTAACCAGTCTCGTGTGCTGCGCAACTTTGATTCGGTTACGAAAAGCCACCTGCATTGCGGTGAACACTCTGCTCAGCGTTCTTTCCGGGAGCTCACAGTTGCTCCCTCTCTAGGTTAAGCAAGGTGTCGAGGTGAGGTCCAGACTGAGCCAAGAGCACAATTGCTCACTTTGCAGTGGTAGTCGTCCTAAGAGGCATTGCCTACTACGCCTTGCTAAGGTCTTCGTTCTGTTAGGGAAGTCGCCACACTTAGACGCCTGTAAAGGAGAATTTATTCAGCGAAGTTCCCAGTGTCTTGCGACGGTCTCCCTTCGCAGTGCCAATACAGCAGGGACTTAGGTTTGCTGCTAACTAGGCTAGGTGACCCTGCATACAGAAGCAGGCGTTTCCCTTTGGAAGCTTGGATCCCGGTTTCTCAGGGGCTGCTTGCAACACCCTGCTATTGCCCAGCATCTGTCCTCTGCCCCTACGCCTGGGTAGGAAGCGAGTATTTTAGCCTGAGAAGCAGGGCTCTTGCAACTCTGGAGGAGAGCTAATCCTGCAGCCCACGTTCGTCCTGGGAAACCGCAAGGCGACCCTTGGCCTCAGAGTAGTGGCGAAATTGCCGCCGGACAGGTCTTGCCTGCCGCGGTTTCCATGAGTTGGCCACCGTTTTCGGGCTTAAGTGGAGAGCGAGGAGAGCTGTCGGCTCTCACAGAACTCTGGCCTCCGCACTGTCTGCCATGCAACTGCACTCAAGACCACACGTCTCCTCCCGGCCTGCTGAGAAACAGGCCGCCGTGTAGGCCCTTGTTAACATTTCCTGGCGTGCAGAGTCCAAGGCGACACGCTGTCCTCTTCCTTGGAAACCTACGTTGCCACAGCTTGCCAAACGCTACCGAAGGCAGTCCTAACCAGTCTCGTGTGCTGCGCAACTTTGATTCGGTTACGAAAAGCCACCTGCATTGCGGTGAACACTCTGCTCAGCGTTCTTTCCGGGAGCTCACAGTTGCTCCCTCTCTAGGTTAAGCAAGGTGTCGAGGTGAGGTCCAGACTGAGCCAAGAGCACAATTGCTCACTTTGCAGTGGTAGTCGTCCTAAGAGGCATTGCCTACTACGCCTTGCTAAGGTCTTCGTTCTGTTAGGGAAGTCGCCACACTTACACGCCTGTAAAGGAGAATTTATTCAGTGAAGTTCCCAGTGTCTTGCGACGGTCTCCCTTCGCAGTGCCAATACAGCAGGGACTTAGCTTTGCTGCTAACTAGGCTAGGTGACCCTGCAGACAGAAGCAGGCGTTTCCCTTTGGAAGCTTGGATCCCGGTTTCCTAGGGGCTGCTTCTAAGGCCCTGCTATTGCCCAGCATCTGTCCTCTGCCCCTACGCCTGGGTAGGAAGCGAGTATTTTAGCCTGAGAAGCAGGGCTCTTGCATCTCTGGAGGAGAGCTAATCCTGCAGCCCACGTTCGTCCTGGGAAACCGCAAGGCGACCCTTGGCCTCAGTGTAGTGGCGAAATTGCCGCCGGACAGGTCTTGCCTGCCGCGGTTTCCGTGAGTTCTCCACCGTTTTCGGGCTTAAATGGAGAGCGAGGAGAGCTGTCGGCTCTCACAGAACTCTGGCCTCTGCACTGTCTGCCATGCAACTGCACTCAAGACCACACGTCTCCTCCCGACCTGCTGAGAAACAGGCATCCGCGTAGGCCCTTGTTAACATTTCCTGGCGTGCAGAGTCCAAGGCGACACGCTGTCCTCTTCCTTGGAAACCTACATTGCCACAGCTTGCCAAACGCTACCGAAGGCAGTCCTAACCAGTCTCGTGTGCTGCGCAACTTTGATTCGGTTACGAAAAGCCACCTGCATTGCGGTGAACACTCTGCTCAGCGTTCTTTCCGGGAGCTCACAGTTGCTCCCTCTCTAGGTTAAGCAAGGTGTCGAGGTGAGGTCCAGACTGAGCCAAGAGCACAATTGCTCACTTTGCAGTGGTAGTCGTCCTAAGAGGCATTGCCTACTACGCCTTGCTAAGGTCTTCGTTCTGTTAGGGAAGTCGCCACACTTAGACGCCTGTAAAGGAGAATTTATTCAGCGAAGTTCCCAGTGTCTTGCGACGGTCTCCCTTCGCAGTGCCAATACAGCAGGGACTTAGCTTTGCTGCTAACTAGGCTAGGTGACCCTGCATACAGAAGCAGGCGTTTCCCTTTGGAAGCTTGGATCCCGGTTTCTCAGGGGCTGCTTGCAAGACCCTGCTATTGCCCAGCATCTGTCCTCTGCCCCTACGCCTGGGTAGGAAGCGAGTATTTTAGCCTGAGAAGCAGGGCTCTTGCAACTCTGGAGGAGAGCTAATCCTGCAGCCCACGTTCGTCCTGGGAAACCGCAAGGCGACCCTTGGCCTCAGAGTAGTGGCGAAATTGCCGCCGGACAGGTCTTGCCTGCCGCGGTTTCCATGAGTTCGCCACCGTTTTCGGGCTTAAGTGGAGAGCGAGGAGAGCTGTCGGCTCTCACAGAACTCTGGCCTCCGCACTGTCTGCCATGCAACTGCACTCAAGACCACACGTCTCCTCCCGGCCTGCTGAGAAACAGGCCGCCGTGTAGGCCCTTCGTAACACTTCTTGGCCTGTAGACTCCAAGGCGACACACTGTCCTCTTCCTTGGAAAACTACGGTGCCCCAGCTTGCCAACGCTCACGAAGGCAGTCCGAGCCCGTCTCGTGTGCTGGGCCACTTGCAATCAGTGAGGAAAAGCCACCTGCATTGAGGTGAACACTCTGCTCAGCGTTCTATCCGGGAGCTCACAATTGCCGCCTCTCTAGGTTAAGCAGGAAGTCGTAGTGAGGACCAACCTGAGCAAAGAGCACAATTCCTCACGTTACACTGGTAGTCGTCGAAAGAGGAATTGCCAACTACGCCTGGCTAAGGCCTTCCCTGGGTTAAGGAACCAGCCACACTTAGACGCCTTTAAAGGAAAATTTATTCAGCGAAGTTCCCATTGTTTGGCGATGGTCAACCTTTGCAGCGCCAATACTGCAGGGACTTAGGTTTGCTGCTAACAAGGCTAGGTGACCCTGCAGACAGAAGCAGGCGTTTCCCTTTGGAAGCTTGGATCCCGGTTTCCTAGGGGCTGCTTCCAAGGCCCTGCTATTGCCCAGCATCTGTCCTCTGCCCCTACGCCTGGGTAGGAAGCCAGTATTTTAGCCTGAGAGGCAGGGCTCTTGCATCTCTGGAGGAGAGCTAATCCTGCAGCCCACGTTCGTCCTGGGAAACCGCAAGGCGACCCTTGGCCTCAGTGTAGTGGAGAAATTGCCGCCGGACAGGTCTTGCCTGCCGCGGTTTCCGTGAGTTCTCCACCGTTTTCGGGCTTAAATGGAGAGCGAGGAGAGCTGTCGGCTCTCACAGAACTCTGGCCTCCGCACTGTCTGCCATGCAACTGCACTCAAGACCACACGTCTCCTCCCGACCTGCTGAGAAACAGGCATCCGCGTAGGCCCTTGTTAACATTTCCTGGCGTGCAGAGTCCAAGGCGACACGCTGTCCTCTTCCTTGGAAACCTACGTTGCCACAGCTTGCCAAACGCTACCGAAGGCAGTCCTAACCAGTCTCGTGTGCTGCGCAACTTTGATTCGGTTACGAAAAGCCACCTGCATTGCGGTGAACACTCTGCTCAGCGTTCTTTCCGGGAGCTCACAGTTGCTCCCTCTCTAGGTTAAGCAAGGTGTCGAGGTGAGGTCCAGACTGAGCCAAGAGCACAATTGCTCACTTTGCAGTGGTAGTCGTCCTAAGAGGCATTGCCTACTACGCCTTGCTAAGGTCTTCGTTCTGTTAGGGAAGTCGCCACACTTAGACGCCTGTAAAGGAGAATTTATTCAGCGAAGTTCCCAGTGTCTTGCGACGGTCTCCCTTCGCAGTGCCAATACAGCAGGGACTTAGCTTTGCTGCTAACTAGGCTAGGTGACCCTGCATACAGAAGCAGGCGTTTCCCTTTGGAAGCTTGGATCCTGGTTTCTCAGGGGCTGCTTGCAAGACCCTGCTATTGCCCTGCATCTGTCCTCGGCCCCTACGCCTGGGTAGGAAGCGAGTATTTTAGCCTGAGAAGCAGGGCTCTTGCAACTCTGGAGGAGAGCTAATCCTGCAGCCCACGTTCGTCCTGGGAAACCGCAAGGCGACCCTTGGCCTCAGTGTAGTGTCGAAATTGCCGCCGGACAGGTCTTGCCTGCCGCGGTCTCCGTGAGTCTCCACCGTTTTCGGGCTTAAATGGAGAGCGAGGAGAGCTGTCGGCTCTCACAGAACTCTGGCCTCCGCACTGTCTGCCATGCAACTGCACTCAAGACCACACGTCTCCTCCTGATCTGCTGAGAAACAGGCATCCGCGTAGGCCCTTGTTAACATTTCCTGGCGTGCAGAGTCCAAGGCGACACGCTGTCCTCTTCCTTGGAAACCTACGTTGCCACAGCTTGCCAAACGCTACCGAAGGCAGTCCTAACCAGTCTCGTGTGCTGCGCAACTTTGATTCGGTTACGAAAAGCCACCTGCATTGCGGTGAACACTCTGCTCAGCGTTCTTTCCGGGAGCTCACAGTTGCTCCCTCTCTAGGTTAAGCAAGGTGTCGAGGTGAGGTCCAGACTGAGCCAAGAGCACAATTGCTCACTTTGCAGTGGTAGTCGTCCTAAGAGGCATTGCCTACTACGCCTTGCTAAGGTCTTCGTTCTGTTAGGGAAGTCGCCACACTTAGACGCCTGTAAAGGAGAATTTATTCAGCGAAGTTCCCAGTGTCTTGCGACGGTCTCCCTTCGCAGTGCCAATACAGCAGGGACTTAGCTTTGCTGCTAACTAGGCTAGGTGACCCTGCATACAGAAGCAGGCGTTTCCCTTTGGAAGCTTGGATCCCGGTTTCTCAGGGGCTGCTTGCAAGACCCTGCTATTGCCCAGCATCTGTCCTCTGCCCCTACGCCTGGGTAGGAAGCGAGTATTTTAGCCTGAGAAGCAGGGCTCTTGCAACTCTGGAGGAGAGCTAATCCTGCAGCCCACGTTCGTCCTGGGAAACCGCAAGGCGACCCTTGGCCTCAGAGTAGTGGCGAAATTGCCGCCGGACAGGTCTTGCCTGCCGCGGTTTCCATGAGTTCGCCACCGTTTTCGGGCTTAAGTGGAGAGCGAGGAGAGCTGTCGGCTCTCACAGAACTCTGGCCTCCGCACTGTCTGCCATGCAACTGCACTCAAGACCACACGTCTCCTCCCGGCCTGCTGAGAAACAGGCCGCCGTGTAGGCCCTTCGTAACACTTCTTGGCCTGTAGACTCCAAGGCGACACACTGTCCTCTTCCTTGGAAAACTACGGTGCCCCAGCTTGCCAACGCTCACGAAGGCAGTCCGAGCCCGTCTCGTGTGCTGGGCCACTTGCATTCAGTGAGGAAAAGCCACCTGCATTGAGGTGAACACTCTGCTCAGCGTTCTTTCCGGGAGCTCACAATTGCCGCCTCTCTAGGTTAAGCAGGAAGTCGTAGTGAGGACCAACCTGAGCAAAGAGCACAATTCCTCACGTTACACTGGTAGTCGTCGAAAGAGGAATTGCCAACTACGCCTGGCTAAGGCCTTCCCTGGGTTAAGGAACCAGCCACACTTAGACGCCTTTAAAGGAAAATTTATTCAGCGAAGTTCCCATTGTTTGGCGATGGTCAACCTTTGCAGCGCCAATACTGCAGGGACTTAGGTTTGCTGCTAACAAGGCTAGGTGACCCTGCAGACAGAAGCAGGCGTTTCCCTTTGGAAGCTTGGATCCCGGTTTCCTAGGGGCTGCTTCCAAGGCCCTGCTATTGCCCAGCATCTGTCCTCTGCCCCTACACCTGGGTAGGAAGCGAGTATTTTAGCCTGAGAGGCAGGGCTCTTGCATCTCTGGAGGAGAGCTAATCCTGCAGCCCACGTTCGTCCTGGGAAACCGCAAGGCGACCCTTGGCCTCAGTGTAGTGTCGAAATTGCCGCCGGACAGGTCTTGCCTGCCGCGGTTTCCGTGAGTTCTCCACCGTTTTCGGGCTTAAATGGAGAACGAGGAGAGCTGTCGGCTCTCACAGAACTCTGGCCTCCGCACTGTCTGCCATGCAACTGCACTCAAGACCACACGTCTCCTCCCGACCTGCTGAGAAACAGGCATCCGCGTAGGCCCTTGTTAACATTTCCTGGCGTGCAGAGTCCAAGGCGACACGCTGTCCTCTTCCTTGGAAACCTACGTTGCCACAGCTTGCCAAACGCTACCGAAGGCAGTCCTAACCAGTCTCGTGTGCTGCGCAACTTTGATTCGGTTACGAAAAGCCACCTGCATTGCGGTGAACACTCTGCTCAGCGTTCTTTCCGGGAGCTCACAATTGCCGCCTCTCTAGGTTAAGCAGGAAGTCGTAGTGAGGACCAACCTGAGCAAAGAGCACAATTCCTCACGTTACACTGGTAGTCGTCGAAAGAGGAATTGCCAACTACGCCTGGCTAAGGCCTTCCCTGGGTTAAGGAACCAGCCACACTTAGACGCCTTTAAAGGAAAATTTATTCAGCGAAGTTCCCATTGTTTGGCGATGGTCAACCTTTGCAGCGCCAATACTGCAGGGACTTAGGTTTGCTGCTAACAAGGCTAGGTGACCCTGCAGACAGAAGCAGGCGTTTCCCTTTGGAAGCTTGGATCCCGGTTTCCTAGGGGCTGCTTCCAAGGCCCTGCTATTGCCCAGCATCTGTCCTCTGCCCCTACGCCTGGGTAGGAAGCCAGTATTTTAGCCTGAGAGGCAGGGCTCTTGCATCTCTGGAGGAGAGCTAATCCTGCAGCCCACGTTCGTCCTGGGAAACCGCAAGGCGACCCTTGGCCTCAGTGTAGTGTCGAAATTGCCGCCGGACAGGTCTTGCCTGCCGCGGTTTCCGTGAGTTCTCCACCGTTTTCGGGCTTAAATGGAGAGCGAGGAGAGCTGTCGGCTCTCACAGAACTCTGGCCTCCGCACTGTCTGCCATGCAACTGCACTCAAGACCACACGTCTCCTCCCGACCTGCTGAGAAACAGGCCGCCGTGTAGGCCCTTCGTAACACTTCTTGGCCTGTCGACACCAAGGCGACACGCTGTCCTCTTCCTTGGAAACCTACGTTGCCACAGCTTGCCAAACGCTACCGAAGGCAGTCCTAACCAGTCTCGTGTGCTGCGCAACTTTGATTCGGTTACGAAAAGCCACCTGCATTGCGGTGAACACTCTGCTCAGCGTTCTTTCCGGGAGCTCACAATTGCCGCCTCTCTAGGTTAAGCAGGAAGTCGTAGTGAGGACCAACCTGAGCAAAGAGCACAATTCCTCATGTTACACTGGTAGTCGTCGAAAGAGGAATTGCCAACTACGCCTGGCTAAGGCCTTCCCTGGGTTAAGGAACCAGCCACACTTAGACGCCTTTAAAGGAAAATTTATTCAGCGAAGTTCCCATTGTTTGGCGATGGTCAACCTTTGCAGCGCCAATACTGCAGGGACTTAGGTTTGCTGCTAACAAGGCTAGGTGACCCTGCAGACAGAAGCAGGCGTTTCCCTTTGGAAGCTTGGATCCCGGTTTCCTAGGGGCTGCTTCCAAGGCCCTGCTATTGCCCAGCATCTGTCCTCTGCCCCTACGCCTGGGTAGGAAGCCAGTATTTTAGCCTGAGAGGCAGGGCTCTTGCATCTCTGGAGGAGAGCTAATCCTGCAGCCCACGTTCGTCCTGGGAAACCGCAAGGCGACCCTTGGCCTCAGTGTAGTGTCGAAATTGCCGCCGGACAGGTCTTGCCTGCCGCGGTTTCCGTGAGTTCTCCACCGTTTTCGGGCTTAAATGGAGAGCGAGGAGAGCTGTCGGCTCTCACAGAACTCTGGCCTCCGCACTGTCTGCCATGCAACTGCACTCAAGACCACACGTCTCCTCCCGACCTGCTGAGAAACAGGCATCCGCGTAGGCCCTTGTTAACATTTCCTGGCGTGCAGAGTCCAAGGCGACACGCTGTCCTCTTCCTTGGAAACCTACGTTGCCACAGCTTGCCAAACGCTACCGAAGGCAGTCCTAACCAGTCTCGTGTGCTGCGCAACTTTGATTCGGTTACGAAAAGCCACCTGCATTGCGGTGAACACTCTGCTCAGCGTTCTTTCCGGGAGCTCACAGTTGCTCCCTCTCTAGGTTAAGCAAGGTGTCGAGGTGAGGTCCAGACTGAGCCAAGAGCACAATTGCTCACTTTGCAGTGGTAGTCGTCCTAAGAGGCATTGCCTACTACGCCTTGCTAAGGTCTTCGTTCTGTTAGGGAAGTCGCCACACTTAGACGCCTGTAAAGGAGAATTTATTCAGCGAAGTTCCCAGTGTCTTGCGACGGTCTCCCTTCGCAGTGCCAATACAGCAGGGACTTAGCTTTGCTGCTAACTAGGCTAGGTGACCCTGCATACAGAAGCAGGCGTTTCCCTTTGGAAGCTTGGATCCTGGTTTCTCAGGGGCTGCTTGCAAGACCCTGCTATTGCCCAGCATCTGTCCTCGGCCCCTACGCCTGGGTAGGAAGCGAGTATTTTAGCCTGAGAAGCAGGGCTCTTGCAACTCTGGAGGAGAGCTAATCCTGCAGCCCACGTTCGTCCTGGGAAACCGCAAGGCGACCCTTGGCCTCAGTGTAGTGTCGAAATTGCCGCCGGACAGGTCTTGCCTGCCGCGGTCTCCGTGAGTCTCCACCGTTTTCGGGCTTAAATGGAGAGCGAGGAGAGCTGTCGGCTCTCACAGAACTCTGGCCTCCGCACTGTCTGCCATGCAACTGCACTCAAGACCACACGTCTCCTCCTGATCTGCTGAGAAACAGGCATCCGCGTAGGCCCTTGTTAACATTTCCTGGCGTGCAGAGTCCAAGGCGACACGCTGTCCTCTTCCTTGGAAACCTACGTTGCCACAGCTTGCCAAACGCTACCGAAGGCAGTCCTAACCAGTCTCGTGTGCTGCGCAACTTTGATTCGGTTACGAAAAGCCACCTGCATTGCGGTGAACACTCTGCTCAGCGTTCTTTCCGGGAGCTCACAGTTGCTCCCTCTCTAGGTTAAGCAAGGTGTCGAGGTGAGGTCCAGACTGAGCCAAGAGCACAATTGCTCACTTTGCAGTGGTAGTCGTCCTAAGAGGCATTGCCTACTACGCCTTGCTAAGGTCTTCGTTCTGTTAGGGAAGTCGCCACACTTAGACGCCTGTAAAGGAGAATTTATTCAGCGAAGTTCCCAGTGTCTTGCGACGGTCTCCCTTCGCAGTGCCAATACAGCAGGGACTTAGCTTTGCTGCTAACTAGGCTAGGTGACCCTGCATACAGAAGCAGGCGTTTCCCTTTGGAAGCTTGGATCCCGGTTTCTCAGGGGCTGCTTGCAAGACCCTGCTATTGCCCAGCATCTGTCCTCTGCCCCTACGCCTGGGTAGGAAGCGAGTATTTTAGCCTGAGAAGCAGGGCTCTTGCAACTCTGGAGGAGAGCTAATCCTGCAGCCCACGTTCGTCCTGGGAAACCGCAAGGCGACCCTTGGCCTCAGAGTAGTGGCGAAATTGCCGCCGGACAGGTCTTGCCTGCCGCGGTTTCCATGAGTTCGCCACCGTTTTCGGGCTTAAGTGGAGAGCGAGGAGAGCTGTCGGCTCTCACAGAACTCTGGCCTCCGCACTGTCTGCCATGCAACTGCACTCAAGACCACACGTCTCCTCCCGGCCTGCTGAGAAACAGGCCGCCGTGTAGGCCCTTCGTAACACTTCTTGGCCTGTAGACTCCAAGGCGACACACTGTCCTCTTCCTTGGAAAACTACGGTGCCCCAGCTTGCCAACGCTCACGAAGGCAGTCCGAGCCCGTCTCGTGTGCTGGGCCACTTGCATTCAGTGAGGAAAAGCCACCTGCATTGAGGTGAACACTCTGCTCAGCGTTCTTTCCGGGAGCTCACAATTGCCGCCTCTCTAGGTTAAGCAGGAAGTCGTAGTGAGGACCAACCTGAGCAAAGAGCACAATTCCTCACGTTACACTGGTAGTCGTCGAAAGAGGAATTGCCAACTACGCCTGGCTAAGGCCTTCCCTGGGTTAAGGAACCAGCCACACTTAGACGCCTTTAAAGGAAAATTTATTCAGCGAAGTTCCCATTGTTTGGCGATGGTCAACCTTTGCAGTGCCAATACTGCAGGGACTTAGGTTTGCTGCTAACAAGGCTAGGTGACCCTGCAGACAGAAGCAGGCGTTTCCCTTTGGAAGCTTGGATCCCGGTTTCCTAGGGGCTGCTTCCAAGGCCCTGCTATTGCCCAGCATCTGTCCTCTGCCCCTACACCTGGGTAGGAAGCGAGTATTTTAGCCTGAGAGGCAGGGCTCTTGCATCTCTGGAGGAGAGCTAATCCTGCAGCCCACGTTCGTCCTGGGAAACCGCAAGGCGACCCTTGGCCTCAGTGTAGTGTCGAAATTGCCGCCGGACAGGTCTTGCCTGCCGCGGTTTCCGTGAGTTCTCCACCGTTTTCGGGCTTAAATGGAGAACGAGGAGAGCTGTCGGCTCTCACAGAACTCTGGCCTCCGCACTGTCTGCCATGCAACTGCACTCAAGACCACACGTCTCCTCCCGACCTGCTGAGAAACAGGCATCCGCGTAGGCCCTTGTTAACATTTCCTGGCGTGCAGAGTCCAAGGCGACACGCTGTCCTCTTCCTTGGAAACCTACGTTGCCACAGCTTGCCAAACGCTACCGAAGGCAGTCCTAACCAGTCTCGTGTGCTGCGCAACTTTGATTCGGTTACGAAAAGCCACCTGCATTGCGGTGAACACTCTGCTCAGCGTTCTTTCCGGGAGCTCACAATTGCCGCCTCTCTAGGTTAAGCAGGAAGTCGTAGTGAGGACCAACCTGAGCAAAGAGCACAATTCCTCACGTTACACTGGTAGTCGTCGAAAGAGGAATTGCCAACTACGCCTGGCTAAGGCCTTCCCTGGGTTAAGGAACCAGCCACACTTAGACGCCTTTAAAGGAAAATTTATTCAGCGAAGTTCCCATTGTTTGGCGATGGTCAACCTTTGCAGCGCCAATACTGCAGGGACTTAGGTTTGCTGCTAACAAGGCTAGGTGACCCTGCAGACAGAAGCAGGCGTTTCCCTTTGGAAGCTTGGATCCCGGTTTCCTAGGGGCTGCTTCCAAGGCCCTGCTATTGCCCAGCATCTGTCCTCTGCCCCTACGCCTGGGTAGGAAGCCAGTATTTTAGCCTGAGAGGCAGGGCTCTTGCATCTCTGGAGGAGAGCTAATCCTGCAGCCCACGTTCGTCCTGGGAAACCGCAAGGCGACCCTTGGCCTCAGTGTAGTGTCGAAATTGCCGCCGGACAGGTCTTGCCTGCCGCGGTTTCCGTGAGTTCTCCACCGTTTTCGGGCTTAAATGGAGAGCGAGGAGAGCTGTCGGCTCTCACAGAACTCTGGCCTCCGCACTGTCTGCCATGCAACTGCACTCAAGACCACACGTCTCCTCCCGACCTGCTGAGAAACAGGCCGCCGTGTAGGCCCTTCGTAACACTTCTTGGCCTGTCGACTCCAAGGCGACACGCTGTCCTCTTCCTTGGAAACCTACGTTGCCACAGCTTGCCAAACGCTACCGAAGGCAGTCCTAACCAGTCTCGTGTGCTGCGCAACTTTGATTCGGTTACGAAAAGCCACCTGCATTGCGGTGAACACTCTGCTCAGCGTTCTTTCCGGGAGCTCACAATTGCCGCCTCTCTAGGTTAAGCAGGAAGTCGTAGTGAGGACCAACCTGAGCAAAGAGCACAATTCCTCATGTTACACTGGTAGTCGTCGAAAGAGGAATTGCCAACTACGCCTGGCTAAGGCCTTCCCTGGGTTAAGGAACCAGCCACACTTAGACGCCTTTAAAGGAAAATTTATTCAGCGAAGTTCCCATTGTTTGGCGATGGTCAACCTTTGCAGCGCCAATACTGCAGGGACTTAGGTTTGCTGCTAACAAGGCTAGGTGACCCTGCAGACAGAAGCAGGCGTTTCCCTTTGGAAGCTTGGATCCCGGTTTCCTAGGGGCTGCTTCCAAGGCCCTGCTATTGCCCAGCATCTGTCCTCTGCCCCTACGCCTGGGTAGGAAGCCAGTATTTTAGCCTGAGAGGCAGGGCTCTTGCATCTCTGGAGGAGAGCTAATCCTGCAGCCCACGTTCGTCCTGGGAAACCGCAAGGCGACCCTTGGCCTCAGTGTAGTGTCGAAATTGCCGCCGGACAGGTCTTGCCTGCCGCGGTTTCCGTGAGTTCTCCACCGTTTTCGGGCTTAAATGGAGAGCGAGGAGAGCTGTCGGCTCTCACAGAACTCTGGCCTCCGCACTGTCTGCCATGCAACTGCACTCAAGACCACACGTCTCCTCCTGACCTGCTGAGAAACAGGCCGCCGTGTAGGCCCTTCGTAACACTTCTTGGCCTGTCGACTCCAAGGCGACACGCTGTCCTCTTCCTTGGAAACCTACGTTGCCACAGCTTGCCAAACGCTACCGAAGGCAGTCCTAACCAGTCTCGTGTGCTGCGCAACTTTGATTCGGTTACGAAAAGCCACCTGCATTGCGGTGAACACTCTGCTCAGCGTTCTTTCCGGGAGCTCACAATTGCCGCCTCTCTAGGTTAAGCAGGAAGTCGTAGTGAGGACCAACCTGAGCAAAGAGCACAATTCCTCACGTTACACTGGTAGTCGTCGAAAGAGGAATTGCCAACTACGCCTGGCTAAGGCCTTCCCTGGGTTAAGGAACCAGCCACACTTAGACGCCTTTAAAGGAAAATTTATTCAGCGAAGTTCCCATTGTTTGGCGATGGTCAACCTTTGCAGCGCCAATACTGCAGGGACTTAGGTTTGCTGCTAACAAGGCTAGGTGACCCTGCAGACAGAAGCAGGCGTTTCCCTTTGGAAGCTTGGATCCCGGTTTCCTAGGGGCTGCTTCCAAGGCCCTGCTATTGCCCAGCATCTGTCCTCTGCCCCTACGCCTGGGTAGGAAGCCAGTATTTTAGCCTGAGAGGCAGGGCTCTTGCATCTCTGGAGGAGAGCTAATCCTGCAGCCCACGTTCGTCCTGGGAAACCGCAAGGCGACCCTTGGCCTCAGTGTAGTGTCGAAATTGCCGCCGGACAGGTCTTGCCTGCCGCGGTTTCCGTGAGTTCTCCACCGTTTTCGGGCTTAAATGGAGAGCGAGGAGAGCTGTCGGCTCTCACAGAACTCTGGCCTCCGCACTGTCTGCCATGCAACTGCACTCAAGACCACACATCTCCTCCCGACCTGCTGAGAAACAGGCATCCGCGTAGGCCCTTGTTAACATTTCCTGGCGTGCAGAGTCCAAGGCGACACGCTGTCCTCTTCCTTGGAAACCTACGTTGCCACAGCTTGCCAAACGCTACCGAAGGCAGTCCTAACCAGTCTCGTGTGCTGCGCAACTTTGATTCGGTTACGAAAAGCCACCTGCATTGCGGTGAACACTCTGCTCAGCGTTCTTTCCGGGAGCTCACAGTTGCTCCCTCTCTAGGTTAAGCAAGGTGTCGAGGTGAGGTCCAGACTGAGCCAAGAGCACAATTGCTCACTTTGCAGTGGTAGTCGTCCTAAGAGGCATTGCCTACTACGCCTTGCTAAGGTCTTCGTTCTGTTAGGGAAGTCGCCACACTTAGACGCCTGTAAAGGAGAATTTATTCAGCGAAGTTCCCAGTGTCTTGCGACGGTCTCCCTTCGCAGTGCCAATACAGCAGGGACTTAGCTTTGCTGCTAACTAGGCTAGGTGACCCTGCATACAGAAGCAGGCGTTTCCCTTTGGAAGCTTGGATCCCGGTTTCTCAGGGGCTGCTTGCAAGACCCTGCTATTGCCCAGCATCTGTCCTCTGCCCCTACGCCTGGGTAGGAAGCGAGTATTTTAGCCTGAGAAGCAGGGTTCTTGCAACTCTGGAGGAGAGCTAATCCTGCAGCCCACGTTCGTCCTGGGAAACCGCAAGGCGACCCTTGGCCTCAGAGTAGTGGCGAAATTGCCGCCGGACAGGTCTTGCCTGCCGCGGTTTCCATGAGTTCGCCACCGTTTTCGGGCTTAAATGGAGAGCGAGGAGAGCTGTCGGCTCTCACAGAACTCTGGCCTCCGCACTGTCTGCCATGCAACTGCACTCAAGACCACACGTCTCCTCCCGGCCTGCTGAGAAACAGGCCGCCGTGTAGGCCCTTCGTAACACTTCTTGGCCTGTAGACTCCAAGGCGACACACTGTCCTCTTCCTTGGAAAACTACGGTGCCCCAGCTTGCCAACGCTCACGAAGGCAGTCTGAGCCCGTCTCGTGTGCTGGGCCACTTGCATTCAGTGAGGAAAAGCCACCTGCATTGAGGTGAACACTCTGCTCAGCGTTCTTTCCGGGAGCTCACAATTGCCGCCTCTCTAGGTTAAGCAGGAAGTCGTAGTGAGGACCAACCTGAGCAAAGAGCACAATTCCTCACGTTACACTGGTAGTCGTCGAAAGAGGAATTGCCAACTACGCCTGGCTAAGGCCTTCCCTGGGTTAAGGAACCAGCCACACTTAGACGCCTTTAAAGGAAAATTTATTCAGCGAAGTTCCCATTGTTTGGCGATGGTCAACCTTTGCAGCGCCAATACTGCAGGGACTTAGGTTTGCTGCTAACAAGGCTAGGTGACCCTGCAGACAGAAGCAGGCGTTTCCCTTTGGAAGCTTGGATCCCGGTTTCCTAGGGGCTGCTTCCAAGGCCCTGCTATTGCCCAGCATCTGTCCTCTGCCCCTACGCCTGTGTAGGAAGCCAGTATTTTAGCCTGAGAGGCAGGGCTCTTGCATCTCTGGAGGAGAGCTAATCCTGCAGCCCACGTTCGTCCTGGGAAACCGCAAGGCGACCCTTGGCCTCAGTGTAGTGTCGAAATTGCCGCCGGACAGGTCTTGCCTGCCGCGGTTTCCGTGAGTTCTCCACCGTTTTCGGGCTTAAATGGAGAACGAGGAGAGCTGTCGGCTCTCACAGAACTCTGGCCTCCGCACTGTCTGCCATGCAACTGCACTCAAGACCACACGTCTCCTCCCGACCTGCTGAGAAACAGGCATCCGCGTAGGCCCTTGTTAACATTTCCTGGCGTGCAGAGTCCAAGGCGACACGCTGTCCTCTTCCTTGGAAACCTACGGTGCCCCAGCTTGCCAATGCTCACGAAGGCAGTCCGAGCCCGTCTCGTGTGCTGGGCCACTTGCATTCAGTGAGGAAAAGCCACCTGCATTGAGGTGAACACTCTGCTCAGCGTTCTTTCCGGGAGCTCACAATTGCCGCCTCTCTAGGTTAAGCAGGAAGTCGTAGTGAGGACCAACCTGAGCAAAGAGCACAATTCCTCACGTTACACTGGTAGTCGTCGAAAGAGGAATTGCCAACTACGCCTGGCTAAGGCCTTCCCTGGGTTAAGGAACCAGCCACACTTAGACGCCTTTAAAGGAAAATTTATTCAGCGAAGTTCCCATTGTTTGGCGATGGTCAACCTTTGCAGCGCCAATACTGCAGGGACTTAGGTTTGCTGCTAACAAGGCTAGGTGACCCTGCAGACAGAAGCAGGCGTTTCCCTTTGGAAGCTTGGATCCCGGTTTCCTAGGGGCTGCTTCCAAGGCCCTGCTATTGCCCAGCATCTGTCCTCTGCCCCTACGCCTGGGTAGGAAGCCAGTATTTTAGCCTGAGAGGCAGGGCTCTTGCATCTCTGGAGGAGAGCTAATCCTGCAGCCCACGTTCGTCCTGGGAAACCGCAAGGCGACCCTTGGCCTCAGTGTAGTGTCGAAATTGCCGCCGGACAGGTCTTGCCTGCCGCGGTTTCCGTGAGTTCTCCACCGTTTTCGGGCTTAAATGGAGAGCGAGGAGAGCTGTCGGCTCTCACAGAACTCTGGCCTCCGCACTGTCTGCCATGCAACTGCACTCAAGACCACACGTCTCCTCCCGACCTGCTGAGAAACAGGCATCCGCGTAGGCCCTTGTTAACATTTCCTGGCGTGCAGAGTCCAAGGCGACACGCTGTCCTCTTCCTTGGAAACCTACGTTGCCACAGCTTGCCAAACGCTACCGAAGGCAGTCCTAACCAGTCTCGTGTGCTGCGCAACTTTGATTCGGTTATGAAAAGCCACCTGCATTGCGGTGAACACTCTGCTCAGCGTTCCTTCCAGGAGCTCACAGTTGCTCCCTCTCTAGGTTAAGCAAGGTGTCGAGGTGAGGTCCAGACTGAGCCAAGAGCACAATTGCTCACTTTGCAGTGGTAGTCGTCCTAAGAGGCATTGCCTACTACGCCTTGCTAAGGTCTTCGTTCTGTTAGGGAAGTCGCCACACTTAGATGCCTGTAAAGGAGAATTTATTCAGCGAAGTTCCCAGTGTCTTGCGACGGTCTCCCTTCGCAGTGCCAATACAGCAGGGACTTAGCTTTGCTGCTAACTAGGCTAGGTGACCCTGCATACAGAAGCAGGCGTTTCCCTTTGGAAGCTTGGATCCCGGTTTCTCAGGGGCTGCTTGCAAGACCCTGCTATTGCCCAGCATCTGTCCTCTGCCCCTACGCCTGGGTAGGAAGCGAGTATTTTAGCCTGAGAAGCAGGGCTCTTGCAACTCTGGAGGAGAGCTAATCCTGCAGCCCACGTTCGTCCTGGGAAACCGCAAGGCGACCCTTGGCCTCAGAGTAGTGGCGAAATTGCCGCCGGACAGGTCTTGCCTGCCGCGGTTTCCATGAGTTCGCCACCGTTTTCGGGCTTAAGTGGAGAGCGAGGAGAGCTGTCGGCTCTCACAGAACTCTGGCCTCCGCACTGTCTGCCATGCAACTGCACTCAAGACCACACGTCTCCTCCCGGCCTGCTGAGAAACAGGCCGCCGTGTAGGCCCTTCGTAACACTTCTTGGCCTGTAGACTCCAAGGCGACACACTGTCCTCTTCCTTGGAAAACTACGGTGCCCCAGCTTGCCAATGCTCACGAAGGCAGTCCGAGCCCGTCTCTTGTGCTGGGTCACTTGCATTCAGTGAGGAAAAGCCACCTGAATTGAGGTGGACACTCTGCTCAGCGTTCTTTCCGGGAGCTCACAATTGCCGCCTCTCTAGGTTAAGCAGGAAGTCGTAGTGAGGACCAACCTGAGCAAAGAGCACAATTCCTCACGTTACACTGGTAGTCGTCGAAAGAGGAATTGCCAACTACGCCTGGCTAAGGCCTTCCCTGGGTTAAGGAACCAGCCACACTTAGACGCCTTTAAAGGAAAATTTATTCAGCGAAGTTCCCATTGTTTGGCGATGGTCAACCTTTGCAGCGCCAATACTGCAGGGACTTAGGTTTGCTGCTAACAAGGCTAGGTGACCCTGCAGACAGAAGCAGGCGTTTCCCTTTGGAAGCTTGGATCCCGGTTTCCTAGGGGCTGCTTCCAAGGCCCTGCTATTGCCCAGCATCTGTCCTCTGCCCCTACGCCTGGGTAGGAAGCCAGTATTTTAGCCTGAGAGGCAGGGCTCTTGCATCTCTGGAGGAGAGCTAATCCTGCAGCCCACGTTCGTCCTGGGAAACCGCAAGGCGACCCTTGGCCTCAGTGTAGTGGCGAAATTGCCGCCGGACAGGTCTTGCCTGCCGCGGTTTCCGTGAGTTCTCCACCGTTTTCGGGCTTAAATGGAGAGCGAGGAGAGCTGTCGGCTCTCACAGAACTCTGGCCTCCGCACTGTCTGCCATGCAACTGCACTCAAGACCACACGTCTCCTCCCGACCTGCTGAGAAACAGGCATCCGCGTAGGCCCTTGTTAACATTTCCTGGCGTGCAGAGTCCAAGGCGACACGCTGTCCTCTTCCTTGGAAACCTACGTTGCCACAGCTTGCCAAACGCTACCGAAGGCAGTCCTAACCAGTCTCGTGTGCTGCGCAACTTTGATTCGGTTACGAAAAGCCACCTGCATTGCGGTGAACACTCTGCTCAGCGTTCTTTCCGGGAGCTCACAGTTGCTCCCTCTCTAGGTTAAGCAAGGTGTCGAGGTGAGGTCCAGACTGAGCCAAGAGCACAATTGCTCACTTTGCAGTGGTAGTCGTCCTAAGAGGCATTGCCTACTACGCCTTGCTAAGGTCTTCGTTCTGTTAGGGAAGTCGCCACACTTAGACGCCTGTAAAGGAGAATTTATTCAGCGAAGTTCCCAGTGTCTTGCGACGGTCTCCCTTCGCAGTGCCAATACAGCAGGGACTTAGCTTTGCTGCTAACTAGGCTAGGTGACCCTGCATACAGAAGCAGGCGTTTCCCTTTGGAAGCTTGGATCCCGGTTTCTCAGGGGCTGCTTGCAAGACCCTGCTATTGCCCAGCATCTGTCCTCTGCCCCTACGCCTGGTTAGGAAGCGAGTATTTTAGCCTGAGAAGCAGGGTTCTTGCAACTCTGGAGGAGAGCTAATCCTGCAGCCCACGTTCGTCCTGGGAAACCGCAAGGCGACCCTTGGCCTCAGAGTAGTGGCGAAATTGCCGCCGGACAGGTCTTGCCTGCCGCGGTTTCCATGAGTTCGCCACCGTTTTCGGGCTTAAGTGGAGAGCGAGGAGAGCTGTCGGCTCTCACAGAACTCTGGCCTCTGCACTGTCTGCCATGCAACTGCACTCAAGACCACACGTCTCCTCCCGGCCTGCTGAGAAACAGGCCGCCGTGTAGGCCCTTCGTAACACTTCTTGGCCTGTAGACTCCAAGGCGACACACTGTCCTCTTCCTTGGAAAACTACGGTGCCCCAGCTTGCCAACGCTCACGAAGGCAGTCCGAGCCCGTCTCGTGTGCTGGGCCACTTGCATTCAGTGAGGAAAAGCCACCTGCATTGAGGTGAACACTCTGCTCAGCGTTCTTTCCGGGAGCTCACAATTGCCGCCTCTCTAGGTTAAGCAGGAAGTCGTAGTGAGGACCAACCTGAGCAAAGAGCACAATTCCTCACGTTACACTGGTAGTCATCTAAAGAGGAATTGCCAACTACGCCTGGCTAAGGCCTTCCCTGGGTTAAGGAACCAGCCACACTTAGACGCCTTTAAAGGAAAATTTATTCAGCGAAGTTCCCATTGTTTGGCGATGGTCAACCTTTGCAGCGCCAATACTGCAGGGACTTAGGTTTGCTGCTAACAAGGCTAGGTGACCCTGCAGACAGAAGCAGGCGTTTCCCTTTGGAAGCTTGGATCCCGGTTTCCTAGGGGCTGCTTCCAAGGCCCTGCTATTGCCCAGCATCTGTCCTCTGCCCCTACGCCTGGGTAGGAAGCCAGTATTTTAGCCTGAGAGGCAGGGCTCTTGCATCTCTGGAGGAGAGCTAATCCTGCAGCCCACGTTCGTCCTGGGAAACCGCAAGGCGACCCTTGGCCTCAGTGTAGTGGCGAAATTGCCGCCGGACAGGTCTTGCCTGCCGCGGTTTCCGTGAGTTCTCCACCGTTTTCGGGCTTAAATGGAGAGCGAGGAGAGCTGTCGGCTCTCACAGAACTCTGGCCTCCGCACTGTCTGCCATGCAACTGCACTCAAGACCACACGTCTCCTCCCGACCTGCTGAGAAACAGGCATCCGCGTAGGCCCTTGTTAACATTTCCTGGCGTGCAGAGTCCAAGGCGACACGCTGTCCTCTTCCTTGGAAACCTACGTTGCCACAGCTTGCCAAACGTTACCGAAGGCAGTCCTAACCAGTCTCGTGTGCTGCGCAACTTTGATTCGGTTACGAAAAGCCACCTGCATTGCGGTGAACACTCTGCTCAGCGTTCTTTCCGGGAGCTCACAGTTGCTCCCTCTCTAGGTTAAGCAAGGTGTCGAGGTGAGGTCCAGACTGAGCAAAGAGCACAATTGCTCACTTTGCAGTGGTAGTCGTCCTAAGAGGCAATGCCTACTACGCCTTGCTAAGGTCTTCGTTCTGTTAGGGAAGTCGCCACACTTAGACGCCTGTAAAGGAGAATTTATTCAGCGAAGTTCCCAGTGTCTTGCGACGGTCTCCCTTCGCAGTGCCAATACAGCAGGGACTTAGCTTTGCTGCTAACTAGGCTAGGTGACCCTGCATACAGAAGCAGGCGTTTCCCTTTGGAAGCTTGGATCCCGGTTTCTCAGGGGCTGCTTGCAAGACCCTGCTATTGCCCAGCATCTGTCCTCTGCCCCTACGCCTGGGTAGGAAGCGAGTATTTTAGCCTGAGAAGCAGGGCTCTTGCAACTCTGGAGGAGAGCTAATCCTGCAGCCCACGTTCGTCCTGGGAAACCGCAAGGCGACCCTTGGCCTCAGAGTAGTGGCGAAATTGCCGCCGGACAGGTCTTGCCTGCCGCGGTTTCCATGAGTTGGCCACCGTTTTCGGGCTTAAGTGGAGAGCGAGGAGAGCTGTCGGCTCTCACAGAACTCTGGCCTCCGCACTGTCTGCCATGCAACTGCACTCAAGACCACACGTCTCCTCCCGGCCTGCTGAGAAACAGGCCGCCGTGTAGGCCCTTCGTAACACTTCTTGGCCTGTAGACTCCAAGGCGACACACTGTCCTCTTCCTTGGAAAACTACGGTGCCCCAGCTTGCCAACGCTCACGAAGGCAGTCCCAGCCCGTCTCGTGTGCTGGGCCACTTGCATTCAGTGAGGAAAAGCCACCTGCATTGAGGTGAACACTCTGCTCAGCGTTCTTTCCGGGAGCTCACAATTGCCGCCTCTCTAGGTTAAGCAGGAAGTCGTAGTGAGGACCAACCTGAGCAAAGAGCACAATTCCTCACGTTACACTGGTAGTCGTCGAAAGAGGAATTGCCAACTACGCCTGGCTAAGGCCTTCCCTGGGTTAAGGAACCAGCCACACTTAGACGCCTTTAAAGGAAAATTTATTCAGCGAAGTTCCCATTGTTTGGCGATGGTCAACCTTTGCAGCGCCAATACTGCAGGGACTTAGGTTTGCTGCTAACAAGGCTAGGTGACCCTGCAGACAGAAGCAGGCGTTTCCCTTTGGAAGCTTGGATCCCGGTTTCCTAGGGGCTGCTTCCAAGGCCCTGCTATTGCCCAGCATCTGTCCTCTGCCCCTACGCCTGGGTAGGAAGCCAGTATTTTAGCCTGAGAGGCAGGGCTCTTGCATCTCTGGAGGAGAGCTAATCCTGCAGCCCACGTTCGTCCTGGGAAACCGCAAGGCGACCCTTGGCCTCAGTGTAGTGTCGAAATTGCCGCCGGACAGGTCTTGCCTGCCGCGGTTTCCGTGAGTTCTCCACCGTTTTCGGGCTTAAATGGAGAGCGAGGAGAGCTGTCGGCTCTCACAGAACTCTGGCCTCCGCACTGTCTGCCATGCAACTGCACTCAAGACCACACGTCTCCTCCCGACCTGCTGAGAAACAGGCATCCGCGTAGGCCCTTGTTAACATTTCCTGGCGTGCAGAGTCCAAGGCGACACGCTGTCCTCTTCCTTGGAAACCTACGTTGCCACAGCTTGCCAAACGCTACCGAAGGCAGTCCTAACCAGTCTCGTGTGCTGCGCAACTTTGATTCGGTTACGAAAAGCCACCTGCATTGCGGTGAACACTCTGCTCAGCGTTCTTTCCGGGAGCTCACAGTTGCTCCCTCTCTAGGTTAAGCAAGGTGTCGAGGTGAGGTCCAGACTGAGCCAAGAGCACAATTGCTCACTTTGCAGTGGTAGTCGTCCTAAGAGGCATTGCCTACTACGCCTTGCTAAGGTCTTCGTTCTGTTAGGGAAGTCGCCACACTTAGACGCCTGTAAAGGAGAATTTATTCAGCGAAGTTCCCAGTGTCTTGCGACGGTCTCCCTTCGCAGTGCCAATACAGCAGGGACTTAGCTTTGCTGCTAACTAGGCTAGGTGACCCTGCATACAGAAGCAGGCGTTTCCCTTTGGAAGCTTGGATCCCGGTTTCTCAGGGGCTGCTTGCAAGACCCTGCTATTGCCCAGCATCTGTCCTCTGCCCCTACGCCTGGGTAGGAAGCGAGTATTTTAGCCTGAGAAGCAGGGCTCTTGCAACTCTGGAGGAGAGCTAATCCTGCAGCCCACGTTCGTCCTGGGAAACCGCAAGGCGACCCTTGGCCTCAGAGTAGTGGCGAAATTGCCGCCGGACAGGTCTTGCCTGCCGCGGTTTCCATGAGTTGGCCACCGTTTTCGGGCTTAAGTGGAGAGCGAGGAGAGCTGTCGGCTCTCACAGAACTCTGGCCTCCGCACTGTCTGCCATGCAACTGCACTCAAGACCACACGTCTCCTCCCGGCCTGCTGAGAAACAGGCCGCCGTGTAGGCCCTTCGTAACACTTCTTGGCCTGTAGACTCCAAGGCGACACACTGTCCTCTTCCTTGGAAAACTACGGTGCCCCAGCTTGCCAACGCTCACGAAGGCAGTCCGAGCCCGTCTCGTGTGCTGGGCCACTTGCATTCAGTGAGGAAAAGCCACCTGCATTGAGGTGAACACTCTGCTCAGCGTTCTTTCCGGGAGCTCACAATTGCCGCCTCTCTAGGTTAAGCAGGAAGTCGTAGTGAGGACCAACCTGAGCAAAGAGCACAATTCCTCACGTTACACTGGTAGTCGTCGAAAGAGGAATTGCCAACTACGCCTGGCTAAGGCCTTCCCTGGGTTAAGGAACCAGCCACACTTAGACGCCTTTAAAGGAAAATTTATTCAGCGAAGTTCCCATTGTTTGGCGATGGTCAACCTTTGCAGCGCCAATACTGCAGGGACTTAGGTTTGCTGCTAACAAGGCTAGGTGACCCTGCAGACAGAAGCAGGCGTTTCCCTTTGGAAGCTTGGATCCCGGTTTCCTAGGGGCTGCTTCCAAGGCCCTGCTATTGCCCAGCATCTGTCCTCTGCCCCTACGCCTGGGTAGGAAACCAGTATTTTAGCCTGAGAGGCAGGGCTCTTGCATCTCTGGAGGAGAGCTAATCCTGCAGCCCACGTTCGTCCTGGGAAACCGCAAGGCGACCCTTGGCCTCAGTGTAGTGGCGAAATTGCCGCCGGACAGGTCTTGCCTGCCGCGGTTTCCGTGAGTTCTCCACCGTTTTCGGGCTTAAATGGAGAGTGAGGAGAGCTGTCGGCTCTCACAGAACTCTGGCCTCCGCACTGTCTGCCATGCAACTGCACTCAAGACCACACGTCTCCTCCCGACCTGCTGAGAAACAGGCATCCGCGTAGGCCCTTGTTAACATTTCCTGGCGTGCAGAGTCCAAGGCAACACGCTGTCCTCTTCCTTGGAAACCTACGTTGCCACAGCTTGCCAAACGCTACCGAAGGCAGTCCTAACCAGTCTCGTGTGCTGCGCAACTTTGATTCGGTTACGAAAAGCCACCTGCATTGCGGTGAACACTCTGCTCAGCGTTCTTTCCGGGAGCTCACAGTTGCTCCCTCTCTAGGTTAAGCAAGGTGTCGAGGTGAGGTCCAGACTGAGCCAAGAGCACAATTGCTCACTTTGCAGTGGTAGTCGTCCTAAGAGGCATTGCCTACTACGCCTTGCTAAGGTCTTCGTTCTGTTAGGGAAGTCGCCACACTTAGACGCCTGTAAAGGAGAATTTATTCAGCGAAGTTCCCAGTGTCTTGCGACGGTCTCCCTTCGCAGTGCCAATACAGCAGGGACTTAGCTTTGCTGCTAACTAGGCTAGGTGACCCTGCATACAGAAGCAGGCGTTTCCCTTTGGAAGCTTGGATCCCGGTTTCTCAGGGGCTGCTTGCAAGACCCTGCTATTGCCCAGCATCTGTCCTCTGCCCCTACGCCTGGGTAGGAAGCGAGTATTTTAGCCTGAGAAGCAGGGTTCTTGCAACTCTGGAGGAGAGCTAATCCTGCAGCCCACGTTCGTCCTGGGAAACCGCAAGGCGACCCTTGGCCTCAGAGTAGTGGCGAAATTGCCGCCGGACAGGTCTTGCCTGCCGCGGTTTCCATGAGTTCGCCACCGTTTTCGGGCTTAAGTGGAGAGCGAGGAGAGCTGTCGGCTCTCACAGAACTCTGGCCTCTGCACTGTCTGCCATGCAACTGCACTCAAGACCACACGTCTCCTCCCGGCCTGCTGAGAAACAGGCCGCCGTGTAGGCCCTTCGTAACACTTCTTGGCCTGTAGACTCCAAGGCGACACACTGTCCTCTTCCTTGGAAAACTACGGTGCCCCAGCTTGCCAACGCTCACGAAGGCAGTCCGAGCCCGTCTCGTGTGCTGGGCCACTTGCATTCAGTGAGGAAAAGCCACCTGCATTGAGGTGAACACTCTGCTCAGCGTTCTTTCCGGGAGCTCACAATTGCCGCCTCTCTAGGTTAAGCAGGAAGTCGTAGTGAGGACCAACCTGAGCAAAGAGCACAATTCCTCACGTTACACTGGTAGTCGTCGAAAGAGGAATTGCCAACTACGCCTGGCTAAGGCCTTCCCTGGGTTAAGGAACCAGCCACACTTAGACGCCTTTAAAGGAAAATTTATTCAGCGAAGTTCCCATTGTTTGGCGATGGTCAACCTTTGCAGCGCCAATACTGCAGGGACTTAGGTTTGCTGCTAACAAGGCTAGGTGACCCTGCAGACAGAAGCAGGCGTTTCCCTTTGGAAGCTTGGATCCCGGTTTCCTAGGGGCTGCTTCCAAGGCCCTGCTATTGCCCAGCATCTGTCCTCTGCCCCTACGCCTGGGTAGGAAGCCAGTATTTTAGCCTGAGAGGCAGGGCTCTTGCATCTCTGGAGGAGAGCTAATCCTGCAGCCCACGTTCGTCCTGGGAAACCGCAAGGCGACCCTTGGCCTCAGTGTAGTGTCGAAATTGCCGCCGGACAGGTCTTGCCTGCCGCGGTTTCCGTGAGTTCTCCACCGTTTTCGGGCTTAAATGGAGAGCGAGGAGAGCTGTCGGCTCTCACAGAACTCTGGCCTCCGCACTGTCTGCCATGCAACTGCACTCAAGACCACACGTCTCCTCCCGACCTGCTGAGAAACAGGCATCCGCGTAGGCCCTTGTTAACATTTCCTGGCGTGCAGAGTCCAAGGCGACACGCTGTCCTCTTCCTTGGAAACCTACGTTGCCACAGCTTGCCAAACGCTACCGAAGGCAGTCCTAACCAGTCTCGTGTGCTGCGCAACTTTGATTCGGTTACGAAAAGCCACCTGCATTGCGGTGAACACTCTGCTCAGCGTTCTTTCCGGGAGCTCACAGTTGCTCCCTCTCTAGGTTAAGCAAGGTGTCGAGGTGAGGTCCAGACTGAGCCAAGAGCACAATTGCTCACTTTGCAGTGGTAGTCGTCCTAAGAGGCATTGCCTACTACGCCTTGCTAAGGTCTTCGTTCTGTTAGGGAAGTCGCCACACTTAGACGCCTGTAAAGGAGAATTTATTCAGCGAAGTTCCCAGTGTCTTGCGACGGTCTCCCTTCGCAGTGCCAATACAGCAGGGACTTAGCTTTGCTGCTAACTAGGCTAGGTGACCCTGCATACAGAAGCAGGCGTTTCCCTTTGGAAGCTTGGATCCCGGTTTCTCAGGGGCTGCTTGCAAGACCCTGCTATTGCCCAGCATCTGTCCTCGGCCCCTACGCCTGGGTAGGAAGCGAGTATTTTAGCCTGAGAAGCAGGGCTCTTGCAACTCTGGAGGAGAGCTAATCCTGCAGCCCACGTTCGTCCTGGGAAACCGCAAGGCGACCCTTGGCCTCAGAGTAGTGGCGAAATTGCCGCCGGACAGGTCTTGCCTGCCGCGGTTTCCATGAGTTCGCCACCGTTTTCGGGCTTAAGTGGAGAGCGAGGAGAGCTGTCGGCTCTCACAGAACTCTGGCCTCCGCACTGTCTGCCATGCAACTGCACTCAAGACCACACGTCTCCTCCCGGCCTGCTGAGAAACAGGCCACCGTGTAGGCCCTTCGTAACACTTCTTGGCCTGTAGACTCCAAGGCGACACACTGTCCTCTTCCTTGGAAAACTACGGTGCCCCAGCTTGCCAACGCTCACGAAGGCAGTCCGAGCCCGTCTCGTGTGCTGGGCCACTTGCATTCAGTGAGGAAAAGCCACCTGCATTGAGGTGAACACTCTGCTCAGCGTTCTTTCCGGGAGCTCACAATTGCCGCCTCTCTAGGTTAAGCAGGAAGTCGTAGTGAGGACCAACCTGAGCAAAGAGCACAATTCCTCACGTTACACTGGTAGTCGTCGAAAGAGGAATTGCCAACTACGCCTGCCTAAGGCCTTCCCTGGGTTAAGGAACCAGCCACACTTAGACGCCTTTAAAGGAAAATTTATTCAGCGAAGTTCCCATTGTTTGGCGATGGTCAACCTTTGCAGCGCCAATACTGCAGGGACTTAGGTTTGCTGCTAACAAGGCTAGGTGACCCTGCAGACAGAAGCAGGCGTTTCCCTTTGGAAGCTTGGATCCCGGTTTCCTAGGGGCTGCTTCCAAGGCCCTGCTATTGCCCAGCATCTGTCCTCTGCCCCTACGCCTGGGTAGGAAGCCAGTATTTTAGCCTGAGAGGCAGGGCTCTTGCATCTCTGGAGGAGAGCTAATCCTGCAGCCCACGTTCGTCCTGGGAAACCGCAAGGCGACCCTTGGCCTCAGTGTAGTGTCGAAATTGCCGCCGGACAGGTCTTGCCTGCCGCGGTTTCCGTGAGTTCTCCACCGTTTTCGGGCTTAAATGGAGAGCGAGGAGAGCTGTCGGCTCTCACAGAACTCTGGCCTCCGCACTGTCTGCCATGCAACTGCACTCAAGACCACACGTCTCCTCCCGACCTGCTGAGAAACAGGCATCCGCGTAGGCCCTTGTTAACATTTCCTGGCGTGCAGAGTCCAAGGCGACACGCTGTCCTCTTCCTTGGAAACCTACGTTGCCACAGCTTGCCAAACGCTACCGAAGGCAGTCCTAACCAGTCTCGTGTGCTGCGCAACTTTGATTCGGTTACGAAAAGCCACCTGCATTGCGGTGAACACTCTGCTCAGCGTTCTTTCCGGGAGCTCACAGTTGCTCCCTCTCTAGGTTAAGCAAGGTGTCGAGGTGAGGTCCAGACTGAGCAAAGAGCACAATTGCTCACTTTGCAGTGGTAGTCGTCCTAAGAGGCATTGCCTACTACGCCTTGCTAAGGTCTTCGTTCTGTTAGGGAAGTCGCCACACTTAGACGCCTGTAAAGGAGAATTTATTCAGCGAAGTTCCCAGTGTCTTGCGACGGTCTCCCTTCGCAGTGCCAATACAGCAGGGACTTAGCTTTGCTGCTAACTAGGCTAGGTGACCCTGCATACAGAAGCAGGCGTTTCCCTTTGGAAGCTTGGATCCCGGTTTCTCAGGGGCTGCTTGCAAGACCCTGCTATTGCCCAGCATCTGTCCTCTGCCCCTACGCCTGGGTAGGAAGCGAGTATTTTAGCCTGAGAAGCAGGGCTCTTGCAACTCTGGAGGAGAGCTAATCCTGCAGCCCACGTTCGTCCTGGGAAACCGCAAGGCGACCCTTGGCCTCAGAGTAGTGGCGAAATTGCCGCCGGACAGGTCTTGCCTGCCACGGTTTCCATGAGTTCGCCACCGTTTTCGGGCTTAAGTGGAGAGCGAGGAGAGCTGTCGGCTCTCACAGAACTCTGGCCTCCGCACTGTCTGCCATGCAACTGCACTCAAGACCACACGTCTCCTCCCGGCCTGCTGAGAAACAGGCCGCCGTGTAGGCCCTTCGTAACACTTCTTGGCCTGTAGACTCCAAGGCGACACACTGTCCTCTTCCTTGGAAAACTACGGTGCCCCAGGTTGCCAACGCTCACGAAGGCAGTCCGAGCCCGTCTCGTGTGCTGGGCCACTTGCATTCAGTGAGGAAAAGCCACCTGCATTGAGGTGAACACTCTGCTCAGCGTTCTTTCCGGGAGCTCACAATTGCCGCCTCTCTAGGTTAAGCAGGAAGTCGTAGTGAGGACCAACCTGAGCAAAGAGCACAATTCCTCACGTTACACTGGTAGTCGTCGAAAGAGGAATTGCCAACTACGCCTGCCTAAGGCCTTCCCTGGGTTAAGGAACCAGCCACACTTAGACGCCTTTAAAGGAAAATTTATTCAGCGAAGTTCCCATTGTTTGGCGATGGTCAACCTTTGCAGCGCCAATACTGCAGGGACTTAGGTTTGCTGCTAACAAGGCTAGGTGACCCTGCAGACAGAAGCAGGCGTTTTCCTTTGGAAGCTTGGATCCCGGTTTCCTAGGGGCTGCTTCCAAGGCCCTGCTATTGCCCAGCATCTGTCCTCTGCCCCTACGCCTGGGTAGGAAGCCAGTATTTTAGCCTGAGAGGCAGGGCTCTTGCATCTCTGGAGGAGAGCTAATCCTGCAGCCCACGTTCGTCCTGGGAAACCGCAAGGCGACCCTTGGCCTCAGTGTAGTGGCGAAATTGCCGCCGGACAGGTCTTGCCTGCCGCGGTTTCCGTGAGTTCTCCACCGTTTTCGGGCTTAAATGGAGAGCGAGGAGAGCTGTCGGCTCTCACAGAACTCTGGCCTCCGCACTGTCTGCCATGCAACTGCACTCAAGACCACACGTCTCCTCCCGACCTGCTGAGAAACAGGCATCCGCGTAGGCCCTTGTTAACATTTCCTGGCGTGCAGAGTCCAAGGCGACACGCTGTCCTCTTCCTTGGAAACCTACGTTGCCACAGCTTGCCAAACGTTACCGAAGGCAGTCCTAACCAGTCTCGTGTGCTGCGCAACTTTGATTCGGTTACGAAAAGCCACCTGCATTGCGGTGAACACTCTGCTCAGCGTTCTTTCCGGGAGCTCACAGTTGCTCCCTCTCTAGGTTAAGCAAGGTGTCGAGGTGAGGTCCAGACTGAGCAAAGAGCACAATTGCTCACTTTGCAGTGGTAGTCGTCCTAAGAGGCAATGCCTACTACGCCTTGCTAAGGTCTTCGTTCTGTTAGGGAAGTCGCCACACTTAGACGCCTGTAAAGGAGAATTTATTCAGCGAAGTTCCCAGTGTCTTGCGACGGTCTCCCTTCGCAGTGCCAATACAGCAGGGACTTAGCTTTGCTGCTAACTAGGCTAGGTGACCCTGCATACAGAAGCAGGCGTTTCCCTTTGGAAGCTTGGATCCCGGTTTCTCAGGGGCTGCTTGCAAGACCCTGCTATTGCCCAGCATCTGTCCTCTGCCCCTACGCCTGGGTAGGAAGCGAGTATTTTAGCCTGAGAAGCAGGGCTCTTGCAACTCTGGAGGAGAGCTAATCCTGCAGCCCACGTTCGTCCTGGGAAACCGCAAGGCGACCCTTGGCCTCAGAGTAGTGGCGAAATTGCCGCCGGACAGGTCTTGCCTGCTGCGGTTTCCATGAGTTGGCCACCGTTTTCGGGCTTAAGTGGAGAGCGAGGAGAGCTGTCGGCTCTCACAGAACTCTGGCCTCCGCACTGTCTGCCATGCAACTGCACTCAAGACCACACGTCTCCTCCCGGCCTGCTGAGAAACAGGCCGCCGTGTAGGCCCTTCGTAACACTTCTTGGCCTGTAGACTCCAAGGCGACACACTGTCCTCTTCCTTGGAAAACTACGGTGCCCCAGCTTGCCAACGCTCACGAAGGCAGTCCCAGCCCGTCTCGTGTGCTGGGCCACTTGCATTCAGTGAGGAAAAGCCACCTGCATTGAGGTGAACACTCTGCTCAGCGTTCTTTCCAGGAGCTCACAATTGCCGCCTCTCTAGGTTAAGCAGGAAGTCGTAGTGAGGACCAACCTGAGCAAAGAGCACAATTCCTCACGTTACACTGGTAGTCGTCGAAAGAGGAATTGCCAACTACGCCTGGCTAAGGCCTTCCCTGGGTTAAGGAACCAGCCACACTTAGACGCCTTTAAAGGAAAATTTATTCAGCGAAGTTCCCATTGTTTGGCGATGGTCAACCTTTGCAGCGCCAATACTGCAGGGACTTAGGTTTGCTGCTAACAAGGCTAGGTGACCCTGCAGACAGAAGCAGGCGTTTCCCTTTGGAAGCTTGGATCCCGGTTTCCTAGGGGCTGCTTCCAAGGCCCTGCTATTGCCCAGCATCTGTCCTCTGCCCCTACGCCTGGGTAGGAAGCCAGTATTTTAGCCTGAGAGGCAGGGCTCTTGCATCTCTGGAAGAGAGCTAATACTGCAGCCCACGTTCGTCCTGGGAAACCGCAAGGCGACCCTTGGCCTCAGTGTAGTGTCGAAATTGCCGCCGGACAGGTCTTGCCTGCCGCGGTTTCCGTGAGTTCTCCACCGTTTTCGGGCTTAAATGGAGAGCGAGGAGAGCTGTCGGCTCTCACAGAACTCTGGCCTCCGCACTGTCTGCCATGCAACTGCACTCAAGACCACACGTCTCCTCCCGACCTGCTGAGAAACAGGCATCCGCGTAGGCCCTTGTTAACATTTCCTGGCGTGCAGAGTCCAAGGCGACACGCTGTCCTCTTCCTTGGAAACCTACGTTGCCACAGCTTGCCAAACGCTACCGAAGGCAGTCCTAACCAGTCTCGTGTGCTGCGCAACTTTGATTCGGTTACGAAAAGCCACCTGCATTGCGGTGAACACTCTGCTCAGCGTTCTTTCCGGGAGCTCACAGTTGCTCCCTCTCTAGGTTAAGCAAGGTGTCGAGGTGAGGTCCAGACTGAGCAAAGAGCACAATTGCTCACTTTGCAGTGGTAGTCGTCCTAAGAGGCATTGCCTACTACGCCTTGCTAAGGTCTTCGTTCTGTTAGGGAAGTCGCCACACTTAGACGCCTGTAAAGGAGAATTTATTCAGCGAAGTTCCCAGTGTCTTGCGACGGTCTCCCTTCGCAGTGCCAATACAGCAGGGACTTAGCTTTGCTGCTAACTAGGCTAGGTGACCCTGCATACAGAAGCAGGCGTTTCCCTTTGGAAGCTTGGATCCCGGTTTCTCAGGGGCTGCTTGCAAGACCCTGCTATTGCTCAGCATCTGTCCTCTGCCCCTACGCCTGGGTAGGAAGCAAGTATTTTAGCCTGAGAAGCAGGGCTCTTGCAACTCTGGAGGAGAGCTAATCCTGCAGCCCACGTTCGTCCTGGGAAACCGCAAGGCGACCCTTGGCCTCAGAGTAGTGGCGAAATTGCCGCCGGACAGGTCTTGCCTGCCGCGGTTTCCATGAGTTCGCCACCGTTTTCGGGCTTAAGTGGAGAGCGAGGAGAGCTGTCGGCTCTCACAGAACTCTGGCCTCCGTACTGTCTGCCATGCAACTGCACTCAAGACCACACGTCTCCTCCCGGCCTGCTGAGAAACAGGCCGCCGTGTAGGCCCTTCGTAACACTTCTTGGCCTGTAGACTCCAAGGCGACACACTGTCCTCTTCCTTGGAAAACTACGGTGCCCCAGCTTGCCAACGCTCACGAAGGCAGTCCGAGCCCGTCTCGTGTGCTGGGCCACTTGCATTCAGTGAGGAAAAGCCACCTGCATTGAGGTGAACACTCTGCTCAGCGTTCTTTCCGGGAGCTCACAATTGCCGCCTCTCTAGGTTAAGCAGGAAGTCGTAGTGAGGACCAACCTGAGCAAAGAGCACAATTCCTCACGTTACACTGGTAGTCGTCGAAAGAGGAATTGCCAACTACGCCTGGCTAAGGCCTTCCCTGGGTTAAGGAACCAGCCACACTTAGACGCCTTTAAAGGAAAATTTATTCAGCGAAGTTCCCATTGTTTGGCGATGGTCAACCTTTGCAGCGCCAATACTGCAGGGACTTAGGTTTGTTGCTAACAAGGCTAGGTGACCCTGCAGACAGAAGCAGGCGTTTCCCTTTGGAAGCTTGGATCCCGGTTTCCTAGGGGCTGCTTCCAAGGCCCTGCTATTGCCCAGCATCTGTCCTCTGCCCCTACGCCTGGGTAGGAAGCCAGTATTTTAGCCTGAGAGGCCGGGCTCTTGCATCTCTGGAAGAGAGCTAATACTGCAGCCCACGTTCGTCCTGGGAAACCGCAAGGCGACCCTTGGCCTCAGTGTAGTGGAGAAATTGCCGCCGGACAGGTCTTGCCTGCCGCGGTTTCCGTGAGTTCTCCACCATTTTCGGGCTTAAATGGAGAGCGAGGAGAGCTGTCGGCTCTCACAGAACTCTGGCCTCCGCACTGTCTGCCATGCAACTGCACTCAAGACCACACGTCTCCTCCCGACCTGCTGAGAAACAGGCATCCGCGTAGGCCCTTGTTAACATTTCCTGGCGTGCAGAGTCCAAGGCGACACGCTGTCCTCTTCCTTGGAAACCTACGTTGCCACAGCTTGCCAAACGCTACCGAAGGCAGTCCTAACCAGTCTCGTGTGCTGCCCAACTTTGATTCGGTTACGAAAAGCCACCTGCATTGCGGTGAACACTCTGCTCAGCGTTCTTTCCGGGAGCTCACAGTTGCTCCCTCTCTAGGTTAAGCAAGGTGTCGAGGTGAGGTCCAGACTGAGCAAAGAGCACAATTGCTCACTTTGCAGTGGTAGTCGTCCTAAGAGGCATTGCCTACTACGCCTTGCTAAGGTCTTCGTTCTGTTAGGGAAGTCGCCACACTTAGACGCCTGTAAAGGAGAATTTATTCAGCGAAGTTCCCAGTGTCTTGCGACGGTCTCCCTTCGCAGTGCCAATACAGCAGGGACTTAGCTTTGCTGCTAACTAGGCTAGGTGACCCTACATACAGAAGCAGGCGTTTCCCTTTGGAAGCTTGGATCCCGGTTTCTCAGGGGCTGCTTGCAAGACCCTGCTATTGCTCAGCATCTGTCCTCTGCCCCTACGCCTGGGTAGGAAGCGAGTATTTTAGCCTGAGAAGCAGGGCTCTTGCAACTCTGGAGGAGAGCTAATCCTGCAGCCCACGTTCGTCCTGGGAAACCGCAAGGCGACCCTTGGCCTCAGAGTAGTGGCGAAATTGCCGCCGGACAGGTCTTGCCTGCCGCGGTTTCCATGAGTTCGCCACCGTTTTCGGGCTTAAGTGGAGAGCGAGGAGAGCTGTCGGCTCTCACAGAACTCTGGCCTCCGCACTGTCTGCCATGCAACTGCACTCAAGACCACACGTCTCCTCCCGGCCTGCTGAGAAACAGGCCGCCGTGTAGGCCCTTCGTAACACTTCTTGGCCTGTAGACTCCAAGGCGACACACTGTCCTCTTCCTTGGAAAACTACGGTGCCCCAGCTTGCCAACGCTCACGAAGGCAGTCCGAGCCCGTCTCGTGTGCTGGGCCACTTGCATTCAGTGAGGAAAAGCCACCTGCATTGAGGTGAACACTCTGCTCAGCGTTCTTTCCGGGAGCTCACAATTGCCGCCTCTCTAGGTTAAGCAGGAAGTCGTAGTGAGGACCAACCTGAGCAAAGAGCACAATTCCTCACGTTACACTGGTAGTCGTCGAAAGAGGAATTGCCAACTACGCCTGGCTAAGGCCTTCCCTGGGTTAAGGAACCAGCCACACTTAGACGCCTTTAAAGGAAAATTTATTCAGCGAAGTTCCCATTGTTTGGCGATGGTCAACCTTTGCAGCGCCAATACTGCAGGGACTTAGGTTTGCTGCTAACAAGGCTAGGTGACCCTGCAGACAGAAGCAGGCGTTTCCCTTTGGAAGCTTGGATCCCGGTTTCCTAGGGGCTGCTTCCAAGGCCCTGCTATTGCCCAGCATCTGTCCTCTGCCCCTACGCCTGGGTAGGAAGCCAGTATTTTAGCCTGAGAGGCAGGGCTCTTGCATCTCTGGAGGAGAGCTAATCCTGCAGCCCACGTTCGTCCTGGGAAACCGCAAGGCGACCCTTGGCCTCAGTGTAGTGGAGAAATTGCCGCCGGACAGGTCTTGCCTGCCGCGGTTTCCGTGAGTTCTCCACCGTTTTCGGGCTTAAATGGAGAGCGAGGAGAGCTGTCGGCTCTCACAGAACTCTGGCCTCCGCACTGTCTGCCATGCAACTGCACTCAAGACCACACGTCTCCTCCCGACCTGCTGAGAAACAGGCATCCGCGTAGGCCCTTGTTAACATTTCCTGGCGTGCAGAGTCCAAGGCGACACGCTGTCCTCTTCCTTGGAAACCTACGTTGCCACAGCTTGCCAAACGCTACCGAAGGCAGTCCTAACCAGTCTCGTGTGCTGCGCAACTTTGATTCGGTTACGAAAAGCCACCTGCATTGCGGTGAACACTCTGCTCAGCGTTCTTTCCGGGAGCTCACAGTTGCTCCCTCTCTAGGTTAAGCAAGGTGTCGAGGTGAGGTCCAGACTGAGCCAAGAGCACAATTGCTCACTTTGCAGTGGTAGTCGTCCTAAGAGGCATTGCCTACTACGCCTTGCTAAGGTCTTCGTTCTGTTAGGGAAGTCGCCACACTTAGATGCCTGTAAAGGAGAATTTATTCAGCGAAGTTCCCAGTGTCTTGTGACGGTCTCCCTTCGCAGTGCCAATACAGCAGGGACTTAGCTTTGCTGCTAACTAGGCTAGGTGACCCTGCATACAGAAGCAGGCGTTTCCCTTTGGAAGCTTGGATCCCGGTTTCTCAGGGGCTGCTTGCAAGACCCTGCTATTGCTCAGCATCTGTCCTCTGCCCCTATGCCTGGGTAGGAAGCGAGTATTTTAGCCTGAGAAGCAGGGCTCTTGCAACTCTGGAGGAGAGCTAATCCTGCAGCCCACGTTCGTCCTGGGAAACCGCAAGGCGACCCTTGGCCTCAGAGTAGTGGCGAAATTGCCGCCGGACAGGTCTTGCCTGCCGCGGTTTCCATGAGTTCGCCACCATTTTCGGGCTTAAGTGGAGAGCGAGGAGAGCTGTCGGCTCTCACAGAACTCTGGCCTCCGCACTGTCTGCCATGCAACTGCACTCAAGACCACACGTCTCCTCCCGGCCTGCTGAGAAACAGGCCGCCGTGTAGGCCCTTCGTAACACTTCTTGGCCTGTAGACTCCAAGGCGACACACTGTCCTCTTCCTTGGAAAACTACGGTGCCCCAGCTTGCCAATGCTCACGAAGGCAGTCCGAGCCCGTCTCGTGTGCTGGGCCACTTGCATTCAGTGAGGAAAAGCCACCTGCATTGAGGTGAACACTCTGCTCAGCGTTCTTTCCGGGAGCTCACAATTGCCGCCTCTCTAGGTTAAGCAGGAAGTCGTAGTGAGGACCAACCTGAGCAAAGAGCACAATTCCTCACGTTACACTGGTAGTCGTCGAAAGAGGAATTGCCAACTACGCCTGGCTAAGGCCTTCCCTGGGTTAAGGAACCAGCCACACTTAGACGCCTTTAAAGGAAAATTTATTCAGCGAAGTTCCCATTGTTTGGCGATGGTCAACCTTTGCAGCGCCAATACTGCAGGGACTTAGGTTTGCTGCTAACAAGGCTAGGTGACCCTGCAGACAGAAGCAGGCGTTTCCCTTTGGAAGCTTGGATCCCGGTTTCCTAGGGGCTGCTTCCAAGGCCCTGCTATTGCCCAGCATCTGTTCTCTGCCCCTACGCCTGGGTAGGAAGCCAGTATTTTAGCCTGAGAGGCAGGGCTCTTGCATCTCTGGAGGAGAGCTAATCCTGCAGCCCACGTTCGTCCTGGGAAACCGCAAGGCGACCCTTGGCCTCAGTGTAGTGGCGAAATTGCCGCCGGACAGGTCTTGCCTGCCGCGGTTTCCGTGAGTTCTCCACCGTTTTCGGGCTTAAATGGAGAGCGAGGAGAGCTGTCGGCTCTCACAGAACTCTGGCCTCCGCACTGTCTGCCATGCAACTGCACTCAAGACCACACGTCTCCTCCCGACCTGCTGAGAAACAGGCATCCGCGTAGGCCCTTGTTAACATTTCCTGGCGTGCAGAGTCCAAGGCGACACGCTGTCCTCTTCCTTGGAAACCTACGTTGCCACAGCTTGCCAAACGCTACCGAAGGCAGTCCTAACCAGTCTCGTGTGCTGCGCAACTTTGATTCGGTTATGAAAAGCCACCTGCATTGCGGTGAACACTCTGCTCAGCGTTCTTTCCGGGAGCTCACAGTTGCTCCCTCTCTAGGTTAAGCAAGGTGTCGAGGTGAGGTCCAGACTGAGCAAAGAGCACAATTGCTCACTTTGCAGTGGTAGTCGTCCTAAGAGGCATTGCCTACTACGCCTTGCTAAGGTCTTCGTTCTGTTAGGGAAGTCGCCACACTTAGACGCCTGTAAAGGAGAATTTATTCAGCGAAGTTCCCAGTGTCTTGTGACGGTCTCCCTTCGCAGTGCCAATACAGCAGACACTTAGCTTTGCTGCTAACTAGGCTAGGTGACCCTGCATACAGAAGCAGGCGTTTCCCTTTGGAAGCTTGGATCCCGGTTTCTCAGGGGCTGCTTGCAAGACCCTGCTATTGCCCAGCATCTGTCCTCTGCCCCTACGCCTGGGTAGGAAGCGAGTATTTTAGCCTGAGAAGCAGGGCTCTTGCAACTCTGGAGGAGAGCTGATCCTGCAGCCCACGTTCGTCCTGGGAAACCGCAAGGCGACCCTTGGCCTCAGAGTAGTGGCGAAATTGCCGCCGGACAGGTCTTGCCTGCCGCGGTTTCCATGAGTTCGCCACCGTTTTCGGGCTTAAGTGGAGAGCGAGGAGAGCTGTCGGCTCTCACAGAACTCTGGCCTCCGCACTGTCTGCCATGCAACTGCACTCAAGACCACACGTCTCCTCCCGGCCTGCTGAGAAACAGGCCGCCATGTAGGCCCTTCGTAACACTTCTTGGCCTGTAGACTCCAAGGCGACACACTGTCCTCTTCCTTGGAAAACTACGGTGCCCCAGCTTGCCAACGCTCACGAAGGCAGTCCGAGCCCGTCTCGTGTGCTGGGCCACTTGCATTCAGTGAGGAAAAGCCACCTGCATTGAGGTGAACACTCTGCTCAGCGTTCTTTCCGGGAGCTCACAATTGCCGCCTCTCTAGGTTAAGCAGGAAGTCGTAGTGAGGACCAACCTGAGCAAAGAGCACAATTCCTCACGTTTCACTGGTAGTCGTCGAAAGAGGAATTGCCAACTACGCCTGGCTAAGGCCTTCCCTGGGTTAAGGAACCAGCCACACTTAGACGCCTTTAAAGGAAAATTTATTCAGCGAAGTTCCCATTGTTTGGCGATGGTCAACCTTTGCAGCGCCAATACTGCAGGGACTTAGGTTTGCTGCTAACAAGGCTAGGTGACCCTGCATACAGAAGCAGGCGATTCCCTTTGGAAGCTTGGATCCCGGTTTCCTAGGGGCTGCTTCCAAGGCCCTGCTATTGCCCAGCATCTGTCCTCTGCCCCTACGCCTGGGTAGGAAGCCAGTATTTTAGCCTGAGAGGCAGGGCTCTTGCATCTCTGGAGGAGAGCTAATCCTGCAGCCCGCGTTCGTCCTGGGAAACCGCAAGGCGACCCTTGGCCTCAGTGTAGTGGCGAAATTGCCGCCGGACAGGTCTTGCCTGCCGCGGTTTCCGTGAGTTCTCCACCGTTTTCGGGCTTAAATGGAGAGCGAGGAGAGCTGTCGGCTCTCACAGAACTCTGGCCTCCGCACTGTCTGCCATGCAACTGCACTCAAGACCACACGTCTCCTCCCGACCTGCTGAGAAACAGGCATCCGCGTAGGCCCTTGTTAACATTTCCTGGCGTGCAGAGTCCAAGGCGACACGCTGTCCTCTTCCTTGGAAACCTACGTTGCCACAGCTTGCCAAACGCTACCGAAGGCAGTCCTAACCAGTCTCGTGTGCTGCGCAACTTTGATTCGGTTACGAAAAGCCACCTGCATTGCGGTGAACACTCTGCTCAGCGTTCTTTCCGGGAGCTCACAGTTGCTCCCTCTCTAGGTTAAGCAAGGTGTCGAGGTGAGGTCCAGACTGAGCCAAGAGCACAATTGCTCACTTTGCAGTGGTAGTCGTCCTAAGAGGCATTGCCTACTACGCCTTGCTAAGGTCTTCGTTCTGTTAGGGAAGTCGCCACACTTAGACGCCTGTAAAGGAGAATTTATTCAGCGAAGTTCCCAGTGTCTTGCGACGGTCTCCCTTCGCAGTGCCAATACAGCAAGGACTTAGGTTTGCTGCTAACTAGGCTAGGTGACCCTGCATACAGAAGCAGGCGTTTCCCTTTGGAAGCTTGGATCCCGGTTTCTCAGGGGCTGCTTGCAAGACCCTGCTATTGCCCAGCATCTGTCCTCTGCCCCTACGCCTGGGTAGGAAGCGAGTATTTTAGCCTGAGAAGCAGGGCTCTTGCAACTCTGGAGGAGAGCTAATCCTGTAGCCCACGTTCGTCCTGGGAAACCGCAAGGCGACCCTTGGCCTCAGAGTAGTGGCGAAATTGCCGCCGGACAGGTCTTGCCTGCCGCGGTTTCCATGAGTTCTCCACCGTTTTCGGGCTTAAGTGGAGAGCGAGGAGAGCTGTCGGCTCTCACAGAACTCTGGCCTCCGCACTGTCTGCCATGCAACTGCACTCAAGACCACACGTCTCCTCCCGGCCTGCTGAGAAACAGGCTGCCGTGTAGGCCCTTCGTAACACTTCTTGGCCTGTAGACTCCAAGGCGACACACTGTCCTCTTCCTTGGAAAACTACGGTGCCCCAGCTTGCCAACGCTCACGAAGGCAGTCCGAGCCCGTCTCGTGTGCTGGGCCACTTGCATTCAGTGAGGAAAAGCCACCTGCATTGAGGTGAACACTCTGCTCAGCGTTCTTTCCGGGAGCTCACAATTGCCACCTCTCTAGGTTAAGCAGGAAGTCGTAGTGAGGACCAACCTGAGCAAAGAGCACAATTCCTCACGTTACACTGGTAGTCGTCGAAAGAGGAATTGCCAACTACGCCTGGCTAAGGCCTTCCCTGGGTTAAGGAACCAGCCACACTTAGACGCCTTTAAAGGAAAATTTATTGAGCGAAGTTCCCATTGTTTGGCGATGGTCAACCTTTGCAGCGCCAATACTGCAGGGACTTAGGTTTGCTGCTAACAAGGCTAGGTGACCCTGCAGACAGAAGCAGGCGTTTCCCTTTGGAAGCTTGGATCCCGGTTTCCTAGGGGCTGCTTCCAAGGCCCTGCTATTGCCCAGCATCTGTCCTCTGCCCCTACGCCTGGGTAGGAAGCCAGTATTTTAGCCTGAGAGGCAGGGCTCTTGCATCTCTGGAGGAGAGCTAATCCTGCAGCCCACGTTCGTCCTGGGAAACCGCAAGGCGACCCTTGGCCTCAGTGTAGTGGCGAAATTGCCGCCGGACAGGTCTTGCCTGCCGCGGTTTCCGTGAGTTCTCCACCGTTTTCGGGCTTAAATGGAGAGCGAGGAGAGCTGTCGGCTCTCACAGAACTCTGGCCTCCGCACTGTCTGCCATGCAACTGCACTCAAGACCACACGTCTCCTCCCGACCTGCTGAGAAACAGGCATCCGCGTAGGCCCTTGTTAACATTTCCTGGCGTGCAGAGTCCAAGGCGACACGCTGTCCTCTTCCTTGGAAACCTACGTTGCCACAGCTTGCCAAACGCTACCGAAGGCAGTCCTAACCAGTCTCGTGTGCTGCGCAACTTTGATTCGGTTACGAAAAGCCACCTGCATTGCGGTGAACACTCTGCTCAGCGTTCTTTCCGGGAGCTCACAGTTGCTCCCTCTCTAGGTTAAGCAAGGTGTCGAGGTGAGGTCCAGACTGAGCAAAGAGCACAATTGCTCACTTTGCAGTGGTAGTCGTCCTAAGAGGCATGGCCTACTACGCCTTGCTAAAGTCTTCGTTCTGTTAGGGAAGTCGCCACACTTAGACGCCTGTAAAGGAGAATTTATTCAGCGAAGTTCCCAGTGTCTTGCGACGGTCTCCCTTCGCAGTGCCAATACAGCAGGGACTTAGCTTTGCTGCTAACTAGGCTAGGTGACCCTGCATACAGAAGCAGGCGTTTCCCTTTGGAAGCTTGGATCCCGGTTTCTCAGGGGCTGCTTGCAAGACCCTGCTATTGCCCAGCATCTGTCCTCTGCCCCTACGCCTGGGTAGGAAGCGAGTATTTTAGCCTGAGAAGCAGGGCTCTTGCAACTCTGGAGGAGAGCTAATCCTGCAGCCCACGTTCGTCCTGGGAAACCGCAAGGCGACCCTTGGCCTCAGAGTAGTGGCGAAATTGCCGCCGGACAGGTCTTGCCTGCCGCGGTTTCCATGAGTTCGCCACCGTTTTCGGGCTTAAGTGGAGAGCGAGGAGAGCTGTCGGCTCTCACAGAACTCTGGCCTCCGCACTGTCTGCCATGCAACTGCACTCAAGACCACACGTCTCCTCCCGGCCTGCTGAGAAACAGGCCGCCGTGTAGGCCCTTCGTAACACTTCTTGGCCTGTAGACTCCAAGGCGACACACTGTCCTCTTCCTTGGAAAACTACGGTGCCCCAGCTTGCCAACGCTCACGAAGGCAGTCCGAGCCCGTCTCGTGTGCTGGGCCACTTGCATTCAGTGAGGAAAAGCCACCTGCATTGAGGTGAACACTCTGCTCAGCGTTCTTTCCGGGAGCTCACAATTGCCGCCTCTCTAGGTTAAGCAGGAAGTCGTAGTGAGGACCAACCTGAGCAAAGAGCACAATTCCTCACGTTACACTGGTAGTCGTCGAAAGAGGAATTGCCAACTACGCCTGGCTAAGGCCTTCCCTGGGTTAAGGAACCAGCCACACTTAGACGCCTTTAAAGGAAAATTTATTCAGCGAAGTTCCCATTGTTTGGCGATGGTCAACCTTTGCAGCGCCAATACTGCAGGGACTTAGGTTTGCTGCTAACAAGGCTAGGTGACCCTGCAGACAGAAGCAGGCGTTTCCCTTTGGAAGCTTGGATCCCGGTTTCCTAGGGGCTGCTTCCAAGGCCCTGCTATTGCCCAGCATCTGTCCTCTGCCCCTACGCCTGGGTAGGAAGCCAGTATTTTAGCCTGAGAGGCAGGGCTCTTGCATCTCTGGAGGAGAGCTAATCCTGCAGCCCACGTTCGTCCTGGGAAACCGCAAGGCGACCCTTGGCCTCAGTGTAGTGGAGAAATTGCCGCCGGACAGGTCTTGCCTGCCGCGGTTTCCGTGAGTTCTCCACCGTTTTCAGGCTTAAATGGAGAGCGAGGAGAGCTGTCGGCTCTCACAGAACTCTGGCCTCCGCACTGTCTGCCATGCAACTGCACTCAAGACCACACGTCTCCTCCCGACCTGCTGAGAAACAGGCATCCGCGTAGGCCCTTGTTAACATTTCCTGGCGTGCAGAGTCCAAGGCGACATGCTGTCCTCTTCCTTGGAAACCTACGTTGCCACAGCTTGCCAAACGCTACCGAAGGCAGTCCTAACCAGTCTCGTGTGCTGCGCAACTTTGATTCGGTTACGAAAAGCCACCTGCATTGCGGTGAACACTCTGCTCAGCGTTCTTTCCGGGAGCTCACAGTTGCTCCCTCTCTAGGTTAAGCAAGGTGTCGAGGTGAGGTCCAGACTGAGCAAAGAGCACAATTGCTCACTTTGCAGTGGTAGTCGTCCTAAGAGGCATTGCCTACTACGCCTTGCTAAAGTCTTCGTTCTGTTAGGGAAGTCGCCACACTTAGACGCCTGTAAAGGAGAATTTATTCAGCGAAGTTCCCAGTGTCTTGCGACGGTCTCCCTTCGCAGTGCCAATACAGCAGGGACTTAGGTTTGCTGCTAACTAGGCTAGGTGACCCTGCATACAGAAGCAGGCGTTTCCCTTTGGAAGCTTGGATCCCGGTTTCTCAGGGGCTGCTTGCAAGACCCTGCTATTGCCCAGCATCTGTCCTCTGCCCCTACGCCTGGGTAGGAAGCGAGTATTTTAGCCTGAGAAGCAGGGCTCTTGCAACTCTGGAGGAGAGCTAATCCTGCAGCCCACGTTCGTCCTGGGAAACCGCAAGGCGACCCTTGGCCTCAGAGTAGTGGCGAAATTGCCGCCGGACAGGTCTTGCCTGCCGCGGTTTCCATGAGTTCGCCACCGTTTTCGGGCTTAAGTGGAGAGCGAGGAGAGCTGTCGGCTCTCACAGAACTCTGGCCTCCGCACTGTCTGCCATGCAACTGCACTCAAGACCACACGTCTCCTCCCGGCCTGCTGAGAAACAGGCCGCCGTGTAGGCCCTTCGTAACACTTCTTGGCCTGTAGACTCCAAGGCGACACACTGTCCTCTTCCTTGGAAAACTACGGTGCCCCAGCTTGCCAACGCTCACGAAGGCAGTCCGAGCCCGTCTCGTGTGCTGGGCCACTTGCATTCAGTGAGGAAAAGCCACCTGCATTGAGGTGAACACTCTGCTCAGCGTTCTTTCCGGGAGCTCACAATTGCCGCCTCTCTAGGTTAAGCAGGAAGTCGTAGTGAGGACCAACCTGAGCAAAGAGCACAATTCCTCACGTTACACTGGTAGTCGTCGAAAGAGGAATTGCCAACTACGCCTGGCTAAGGCCTTCCCTGGGTTAAGGAACCAGCCACACTTAGACGCCTTTAAAGGAAAATTTATTCAGCGAAGTTCCCATTGTTTGGCGATGGTCAACCTTTGCAGCGTCAATACTGCAGGGACTTAGGTTTGCTGCTAACAAGGCTAGGTGACCCTGCAGACAGAAGCAGGCGTTTCCCTTTGGAAGCTTGGATCCCGGTTTCCTAGGGGCTGCTTCCAAGGCCCTGCTATTGCCCAGCATCTGTCCTCTGCCCCTACGCCTGGGTAGGAAGCCAGTATTTTAGCCTGAGAGGCAGGGCTCTTGCATCTCTGGAGGAGAGCTAATCCTGCAGCCCACGTTCGTCCTGGGAAACCGCAAGGCGACCCTTGGCCTCAGTGTAGTGGCGAAATTGCCGCCGGACAGGTCTTGCCTGCCGCGGTTTCCGTGAGTTCTCCACCGTTTTCGGGCTTAAATGGAGAGCGAGGAGAGCTGTCGGCTCTCACAGAACTCTGGCCTCCGCACTGTCTGCCATGCAACTGCACTCAAGACCACACGTCTCCTCCCGACCTGCTGAGAAACAGGCATCCGCGTAGGCCCTTGTTAACATTTCCTGGCGTGCAGAGTCCAAGGCGACACGCTGTCCTCTTCCTTGGAAACCTACGTTGCCACAGCTTGCCAAACGCTACCGAAGGCAGTCCTAACCAGTCTCGTGTGCTGCGCAACTTTGATTCGGTTACGAAAAGCCACCTGCATTGCGGTGAACACTCTGCTCAGCATTCTTTCCGGGAGCTCACAGTTGCTCCCTCTCTAGGTTAAGCAAGGTGTCGAGGTGAGGTCCAGACTGAGCAAAGAGCACAATTGCTCACTTTGCAGTGGTAGTCGTCCTAAGAGGCATTGCCTACTACGCCTTGCTAAGGTCTTCGTTCTGTTAGGGAAGTCGCCACACTTAGACGCCTGTAAAGGAGAATTTATTCAGCGAAGTTCCCAGTGTCTTGCGACGGTCTCCCTTCGCAGTGCCAATACAGCAGGGACTTAGGTTTGCTGCTAACTAGGCTAGGTGACCCTGCATACAGAAGCAGGCGTTTCCCTTTGGAAGCTTGGATCCCGGTTTCTCAGGGGCTGCTTGCAAGACCCTGCTATTGCCCAGCATCTGTCCTCTGCCCCTACGCCTGGGTAGGAAGCGAGTATTTTAGCCTGAGAAGCAGGGCTCTTGCAACTCTGGAGGAGAGCTAATCCTGCAGCCCACGTTCGTCCTGGGAAACCGCAAGGCGACCCTTGGCCTCAGAGTAGTGGCGAAATTGCCGCCGGACAGGTCTTGCCTGCCGCGGTTTCCATGAGTTCGCCACCGTTTTCGGGCTTAAGTGGAGAGCGAGGAGAGCTGTCGGCTCTCACAGAACTCTGGCCTCCGCACTGTCTGCCATGCAACTGCACTCAAGACCACACGTCTCCTCCCGACCTGCTGAGAAACAGGCATCCGCGTAGGCCCTTGTTAACATTTCCTGGCTTGCAGAGTCCAAGGCGACACGCTGTCCTCTTCCTTGGAAACCTACGTTGCCACAGCTTGCCAAACGCTACTGAAGGCAGTCCTAACCAGTCTCGTGTGCTGCGCAACTTTGATTCGGTTACGAAAAGCCACCTGCATTGCGGTGAACACTCTGCTCAGCGTTCTTTCCGGGAGCTCACAGTTGCTCCCTCTCTAGGTTAAGCAAGGTGTCGAGGTGAGGTCCAGACTGAGCCAAGAGCACAATTGCTCACTTTGCAGTGGTAGTCGTCCTAAGAGGCATTGCCTACTACGCCTTGCTAAGGTCTTCGTTCTGTTAGGGAAGTCGCCACACTTAGACGCCTGTAAAGGAGAATTTATTCAGCGAAGTTCCCAGTGTCTTGCAACGGTCTCCCTTCGCAGTGCCAATACAGCAGGGACTTAGGTTTGCTGCTAACTAGGCTAGGTGACCCTACATACAGAAGCAGGCGTTTCCCTTTGGAAGCTTGGATCCCGGTTTCTCAGGGGCTGCTTGCAAGACCCTGCTATTGCCCAGCATCTGTCCTCTGCCCCTACGCCTGGGTAGGAAGCGAGTATTTTAGCCTGAGAAGCAGGGCTCTTGCAACTCTGGAGGAGAGCTAATACTGCAGCCCACGTTCGTCCTGGGAAACCGCAAGGCGACCCTTGGCCTCAGAGTAGTGGCGAAATTGCCGCCGGACAGGTCTTGCCTGCCGCGGTTTCCATGAGTTCGCCACCGTTTTCGGGCTTAAGTGGAGAGCGAGGAGAGCTGTCGGCTCTCACAGAACTCTGGCCTCCGCACTGTCTGCCATGCAACTGCACTCAAGACCACACGTCTCCTCCCGGGCTGCTGAGAAACAGGCCGCCGTGTAGGCCCTTCGTAACACTTCTTGGCCTGTAGACTCCAAGGCGACACACTGTCCTCTTCCTTGGAAAACTACGGTGCCCCAGCTTGCCAACGCTCACGAAGGCAGTCCGAGCCCGTCTCGTGTGCTGGGCCACTTGCATTCAGTGAGGAAAAGCCACCTGCATTGAGGTGAACACTCTGCTCAGCGTTCTTTCCGGGAGCTCACAATTGCCGCCTCTCTAGGTTAAGCAGGAAGTCGTAGTGAGGACCAACCTGAGCAAAGAGCACAATTCCTCACGTTACACTGGTAGTCGTCGAAAGAGGAATTGCCAACTACGCCTGGCTAAGGCCTTCCCTGGGTTAAGGAACCAGCCACACTTAGACGCCTTTAAAGGAAAATTTATTCAGCGAAGTTCCCATTGTTTGGCGATGGTCAACCTTTGCAGCGTCAATACTGCAGGGACTTAGGTTTGCTGCTAACAAGGCTAGGTGACCCTGCAGACAGAAGCAGGCGTTTCCCTTTGGAAGCTTGGATCCCGGTTTCCTAGGGGCTGCTTCCAAGGCCCTGCTATTGCCCAGCATCTGTCCTCTGCCCCTACGCCTGGGTAGGAAGCCAGTATTTTAGCCTGAGAGGCAGGGCTCTTGCATCTCTGGAGGAGAGCTAATCCTGCAGCCCACGTTCGTCCTGGGAAACCGCAAGGCGACCCTTGGCCTCAGTGTAGTGGCGAAATTGCCGCCGGACAGGTCTTGCCTGCCGCGGTTTCCGTGAGTTCTCCACCGTTTTCGGGCTTAAATGGAGAGCGAGGAGAGCTGTCGGCTCTCACAGAACTCTGGCCTCCGCACTGTCTGCCATGCAACTGCACTCAAGACCACACGTCTCCTCCCGACCTGCTGAGAAACAGGCATCCGCGTAGGCCCTTGTTAACATTTCCTGGCGTGCAGAGTCCAAGGCGACACGCTGTCCTCTTCCTTGGAAACCTACGTTGCCACAGCTTGCCAAACGCTACCGAAGGCAGTCCTAACCAGTCTCGTGTGCTGCGCAACTTTGATTCAGTTACGAAAAGCCACCTGCATTGCGGTGAACACTCTGCTCAGCATTCTTTCCGGGAGCTCACAGTTGCTCCCTCTCTAGGTTAAGCAAGGTGTCGAGGTGAGGTCCAGACTGAGCAAAGAGCACAATTGCTCACTTTGCAGTGGTAGTCGTCCTAAGAGGCATTGCCTACTACGCCTTGCTAAGGTCTTCGTTCTGTTAGGGAAGTCGCCACACTTAGACGCCTGTAAAGGAGAATTTATTCAGCGAAGTTCCCAGTGTCTTGCGACGGTCTCCCTTCGCAGTGCCAATACAGCAGGGACTTAGGTTTGCTGCTAACTAGGCTAGGTGACCCTGCATACAGAAGCAGGCGTTTCCCTTTGGAAGCTTGGATCCCGGTTTCTCAGGGGCTGCTTGCAAGACCCTGCTATTGCCCAGCATCTGTCCTCTGCCCCTACGCCTGGGTAGGAAGCGAGTATTTTAGCCTGAGAAGCAGGGCTCTTGCAACTCTGGAGGAGAGCTAATCCTGCAGCCCACGTTCGTCCTGGGAAACCGCAAGGCGACCCTTGGCCTCAGAGTAGTGGCGAAATTGCCGCCGGACAGGTCTTGCCTGCCGCGGTTTCCATGAGTTCGCCACCGTTTTCGGGCTTAAGTGGAGAGCGAGGAGAGCTGTCGGCTCTCACAGAACTCTGGCCTCCGCACTGTCTGCCATGCAACTGCACTCAAGACCACACGTCTCCTCCCGACCTGCTGAGAAACAGGCATCCGCGTAGGCCCTTGTTAACATTTCCTGGCGTGCAGAGTCCAAGGCGACACGCTGTCCTCTTCCTTGGAAACCTACGTTGCCACAGCTTGCCAAACGCTACTGAAGGCAGTCCTAACCAGTCTCGTGTGCTGCGCAACTTTGATTCGGTTACGAAAAGCCACCTGCATTGCGGTGAACACTCTGCTCAGCGTTCTTTCCGGGAGCTCACAATTGCCGCCTCTCTAGGTTAAGCAGGAAGTCGTAGTGAGGACCAACCTGAGCAAAGAGCACAATTCCTCACGTTACACTGGTAGTCGTCGAAAGAGGAATTGCCAACTACGCCTGGCTAAGGCCTTCCCTGGGTTAAGGAACCAGCCACACTTAGACGCCTTTAAAGGAAAATTTATTCAGCGAAGTTCCCATTGTTTGGCGATGGTCAACCTTTGCAGCGCCAATACTGCAGGGACTTAGGTTTGCTGCTAACAAGGCTAGGTGACCCTGCAGACAGAAGCAGGCGTTTCCCTTTGGAAGCTTGGATCCCGGTTTCCTAGGGGCTGCTTCCAAGGCCCTGCTATTGCCCAGCATCTGTCCTCTGCCCCTACGCCTGGGTAGGAAGCCAGTATTTTAGCCTGAGAGGCAGGGCTCTTGCATCTCTGGAGGAGAGCTAATCCTGCAGCCCACGTTCGTCCTGGGAAACCGCAAGGCGACCCTTGGCCTCAGTGTAGTGGCGAAATTGCCGCCGGACAGGTCTTGCCTGCCGCGGTTTCCGTGAGTTCTCCACCGTTTTCGGGCTTAAATGGAGAGCGAGGAGAGCTGTCGGCACTCACAGAACTCTGGCCTCCGCACTGTCTGCCATGCAACTGCACTCAAGACCACACGTCTCCTCCCGACCTGCTGAGAAACAGGCATCCGCGTAGGCCCTTGTTAACATTTCCTGGCGTGCAGAGTCCAAGGCGACACGCTGTCCTCTTCCTTGGAAACCTACGTTGCCACAGCTTGCTAAACGCTACCGAAGGCAGTCCTAACCAGTCTCGTGTGCTGCGCAACTTTGATTCGGTTACGAAAAGCCACCTGCATTGCGGTGAACACTCTGCTCAGCGTTCTTTCCGGGAGCTCACAGTTGCTCCCTCTCTAGGTTAAGCAAGGTGTCGAGGTGAGGTCCAGATTGAGCCAAGAGCACAATTGCTCACTTTGCAGTGGTAGTCGTCCTAAGAGGCATTGCCTACTACGCCTTGCTAAGGTCTTCGTTCTGTTAGGGAAGTCGCCACACTTAGACGCCTGTAAAGGAGAATTTATTCAGCGAAGTTCCCAGTGTCTTGCGACGGTCTCCCTTCGCAGTGCCAATACAGCAGGGACTTAGGTTTGCTGCTAATTACGCTAGGTGACCCTGCATACAGAAGCAGGCGTTTCCCTTTGGAAGCTTGGATCCCGGTTTCTCAGGGGCTGCTTGCAAGACCCTGCTATTGCCCAGCATCTGTCCACTGCCCCTACGCCTGGGTAGGAAGCGAGTATTTTAGCCTGAGAAGCAGGGCTCTTGCAACTCTGGAGGAGAGCTAATCCTGCAGCCCACGTTCGTCCTGGGAAACCGCAAGGCGACCCTTGGCCTCAGAGTAGTGGCGAAATTGCCGCCGGACAGGTCTTGCCTGCCGCGGTTTCCATGAGTTCGCCACCGTTTTCGGTCTTAAGTGGAGAGCGAGGAGAGCTGTCGGCTCTCACAGAACTCTGGCCTCCGCACTGTCTGCCATGCAACTGCACTCAAGACCACACGTCTCCTCCCGGCCTGCTGAGAAACAGGCTGCCGTGTAGGCCCTTCGTAACACTTCTTGGCGTGTAGACTCCAAGGCGACACACTGTCCTCTTCCTTGGAAAACTACGGTGCCCCAGCTTGCCAACGCTCACGAAGGCAGTCCGAGCCCGTCTCGTGTGCTGGGCCACTTGCATTCAGTGAGGAAAAGCCACCTGCATTGCGGTGAACACACTGCTCAGCGTTCTTTCCGGGAGCTCACAGTTGCTCCCTCTCTAGGTTAAGCAAGGTGTCGAGGTGAGGTCCAGACTGAGCCAAGAGCACAATTGCTCACTTTGCAGTGGTAGTCGTCCTAAGAGGCATTGCCTACTACGCCTTGCTAAGGTCTTCGTTCTGTTAGGGAAGTCGCCACACTTAGACGCCTGTAAAGGAGAATTTATTCAGCGAAGTTCCCAGTGTCTTGCGACGGTCTCCCTTCGCAGTGCCAATACAGCAGGGACTTAGGTTTGCTGCTAACTAGGCTAGGTGACCCTGCAGACAGAAGCAGGCGTTTCCCTTTGGAAGCTTGGATCCCGGTTTCCTAGGGGCTGCTTCTAAGGCCCTGCTATTGCCCAGCATCTGTCCTCTGCCCCTACGCCTGTGTAGGAAGCCAGTATTTTAGCCTGAGAGGCAGGGCTCTTGCATCTCTGGAGGAGAGCTAATCCTGCAGCCCACGTTCGTCCTGGGAAACCGCAAGGCGACCCTTGGCCTCAGTGTAGTGGCGAAATTGCCGCCGGACAGGTCTTGCCTGCCGCGGTTTCCGTGAGTTCTCCACCGTTTTCGGGCTTAAATGGAGAGCGAGGAGAGCTGTCGGCTCTCACAGAACTCTGGTCTCCGCACTGTCTGCCATGCAACTGCACTCAAGACCACACGTCTCCTCCCGACCTGCTGAGAAACAGGCATCCGCGTAGGCCCTTGTTAACATTTCCTGGCGTGCAGAGTCCAAGGCGACACGCTGTCCTCTTCCTTGGAAACCTACGTTGCCACAGCTTGCCAAACGCTACCGAAGGCAGTCCTAACCAGTCTCGTGTGCTGCGCAACTTTGATTCGGTTACGAAAAGCCACCTGCATTGCGGTGAACACTCTGCTCAGCGTTCTTTCCGGGAGCTCACAGTTGCTCCCTCTCTAGGTTAAGCAAGGTGTCGAGGTGAGGTCCAGACTGAGCAAAGAGCACAATTGCTCACTTTGCAGTGGTAGTCGTCCTAAGAGGCATTGCCTACTACGCCTTGCTAAGGTCTTCGTTCTGTTAGGGAAGTCGCCACACTTAGACGCCTGTAAAGGAGAATTTATTCAGCGAAGTTCCCAGTGTCTTGTGACGGTCTCCCTTCGGAGTGCCAATACAGCAGGGACTTAGCTTTGCTGCTAACTAGGCTAGGTGACCCTGCATACAGAAGCAGGCGTTTCCCTTTGGAAGCTTGGATCCCGGTTTCTCAGGGGCTGCTTGCAAGACCCTGCTATTGCCCAGCATCTGTCCTCTGCCCCTACGCCTGGGTAGGAAGCGAGTATTTTAGCCTGAGAAGCAGGGCTCTTGCAACTCTGGAGGAGAGCTAATCCTGCAGCCCACGTTCGTCCTGGGAAACCGCAAGGCGACCCTTGGCCTCAGAGTAGTGGCGAAATTGCCGCCGGACAGGTCTTGCCTGCTGCGGTTTCCATGAGTTCGCCACCGTTTTCGGGCTTAAGTGGAGAGCGAGGAGAGCTGTCGGCTCTCACAGAACTCTGGCCTCCACACTGTCTGCCATGCAACTGCACTCAAGACCACACGTCTCCTCCCGGCCTGCTGAGAAACAGGCCGCCGTGTAGGCCCTTCGTAACACTTCTTGGCCTGTAGACTCCAAGGCGACACACTGTCCTCTTCCTTGGAAAACTACGGTGCCCCAGCTTGCCAACGCTCACGAAGGCAGTCCGAGCCCGTCTCGTGTGCTGGGCCACTTGCATTCAGTGAGGAAAAGCCACCTGCATTGAGGTGAACACTCTGCTCAGCGTTCTTTCCGGGAGCTCACAATTGCCGCCTCTCTAGGTTAAGCAGGAAGTCGTAGTGAGGACCAACCTGAGCAAAGAGCACAATTCCTCACGTTACACTGGTAGTCGTCGAAAGAGGAATTGCCAACTACGCCTGGCTAAGGCCTTCCCTGGGTTAAGGAACCAGCCACACTTAGACGCCTTTAAAGGAAAATTTATTCAGCGAAGTTCCCATTGTTTGGCGATGGTCAACCTTTGCAGCGCCAATACTGCAGGGACTTAGGTTTGCTGCTAACAAGGCTAGGTGACCCTGCAGACAGAAGCAGGCGTTTCCCTTTGGAAGCTTGGATCCCGGTTTCCTAGGGGCTGCTTCCAAGGCCCTGCTATTGCCCAGCATCTGTCCTCTGCCCCTACGCCTGGGTAGGAAGCGAGTATTTAAGCCTGAGAGGCAGGGCTCTTGCATCTCTGGAGGAGAGCTAATCCTGCAGCCCACGTTCGTCCTGGGAAACCGCAAGGCGACCCTTGGCCTCAGTGTAGTGGAGAAATTGCCGCCGGACAGGTCTTGCCTGCCGCGGTTTCCGTGAGTTCTCCACCGTTTTCGGGCTTAAATGGAGAGCGAGGAGAGCTGTCGGCTCTCACAGAACTCTGGCCTCCGCACTGTCTGCCATGCAACTGCACTCAAGACCACACGTCTCCTCCCGACCTGCTGAGAAACAGGCATCCGCGTAGGCCCTTGTTAACATTTCCTGGCGTGCAGAGTCCAAGGCGACACGCTGTCCGCTTCCTTGATAACCTACGTTACAACAGCTTGCCAAACGCTACCGAAGGCAGTCCTAACCAGTCTCGTGTGCTGCGCAACTTTGATTCGGTTACGAAAAGCCACCTGCATTGCGGTGAACACTCTGCTCAGCGTTCTTTCCGGGAGCTCACAGTTGCTCCCTCTCTAGGTTAAGCAAGGTGTCGAAGTGAGTTCCAGACTGAGCCAAGAGCACAATTGCTCACTTTGCAGTGGTAGTCGTCCTAAGAGGCATTGCCTACTACGCCTTGCTAAGGTCTTCGTTCTGTTAGGGAAGTCGCCACACTTAGACGCCTGTAAAGGAGAATTTATTCAGCGAAGTTCCCAGTGTCTTGCGACGGTCTCCCTTCACAGTGCCAATACAGAAGGGACTTAGGTTTGCTGCTAACTAGGCTAGGTGACCCTGCAGACAGAAGCAGGCGTTTCCCTTTGGAAGCTTGGATCCCGGTTTCCTAGGGGCTGCTTCTAAGGCCCTGCTATTGCCCAGCATCTGTCCTCTGCCCCTACGCCTGGGTAGGAAGCCAGTATTTTAGCCTGAGAAGCAGGGCTCTTGCATCTCTGGAGGAGAGCTAATCCTGCAGCCCACGTTCGTCCTGTGAAACCGCAAGGCGACCCTTGGCCTCAGTGTAGTGGAGAAATTGCCGCCGGACAGGTCTTGCCTGCCGCGGTTTCCGTGAGTTCTCCACCGTTTTCGGGCTTAAATGGAGAGCGAGGAGAGCTGTCGGCTCTCACAGAACTCTGGCCTCCGCACTGTCTGCCATGCAACTGCACTCAAGACCACACGTCTCCTCCCGACCTGCTGAGAAACAGGCATCCGCGTAGGCCCTTGTTAACATTTCCTGGCGTGCAGAGTCCAAGGCGACACGCTGTCCTCTTCCTTGGAAACCTACGTTGCCACAGCTTGCCAAACGCTACCGAAGGCAGTCCTAACCAGTCTCGTGTGCTGCGCAACTTTGATTCGGTTACGAAAAGCCACCTGCATTGCGGTGAACACTCTGCTCAGCGTTCTTTCCGGGAGCTCACAGTTGCTCCCTCTCTAGGTTAAGCAAGGTGTCGAGGTGAGGTCCAGACTGAGCCAAGAGCACAATTGCTCACTTTGCAGTGGTAGTCGTCCTAAGAGGCATTGCCTACTACGCCTTGCTAAGGTCTTCGTTCTGTTAGGGAAGTCGCCACACTTAGACGCCTGTAAAGGAGAATTTATTCAGCGAAGTTCCCAGTATCTTGCGACGGTCTCCCTTCGCAGTGCCAATACAGCAGGGACTTAGCTTTGCTGCTAACTAGGCTAGGTGACCCTGCATACAGAAGCAGGCGTTTCCCTTTGGAAGCTTGGATCCCGGTTTCTCAGGGGCTGCTTGCAAGACCCTGCTATTGCCCAGCATCTGTCCTCTGCCCCTACGCCTGGGTAGGAAGCGAGTATTTTAGCCTGAGAAGCAGGGCTCTTGCAACTCTGGAGGAGAGCTAATCCTGCAGCCCACGTTCGTCCTGGGAAACCGCAAGGCGACCCTTGGCCTCAGAGTAGTGGCGAAATTGCCGCCGGACAGGTCTTGCCTGCCGCGGTTTCCATGAGTTCGCCACCGTTTTCGGGCTTAAGTGGAGAGCGAGGAGAGCTGTCGGCTCTCACAGAACTCTGGCCTCCACACTGTCTGCCATGCAACTGCACTCAAGACCACACGTCTCCTCCCGGCCTGCTGAGAAACAGGCCGCCGTGTAGGCCCTTCGTAACACTTCTTGGCCTGTAGACTCCAAGGCGACACACTGTCCTCTTCCTTGGAAAACTATGGTGCCCCAGCTTGCCAACGCTCACGAAGGCAGTCCGAGCCCATCTCGTGTGCTGGGCCACTTGCATTCAGTGAGGAAAAGCCACCTGCATTGAGGTGAACACTCTGCTCAGCGTTCTTTCCGGGAGCTCACAATTGCCGCCTCTCTAGGTTAAGCAGGAAGTCGTAGTGAGGACCAACCTGAGCAAAGAGCACAATTCCTCACGTTACACTGGTAGTCGTCGAAAGAGGAATTGCCAACTACGCCTGGCTAAGGCCTTCCCTGGGTTAAGGAACCAGCCACACTTAGACGCCTTTAAAGGAAAATTTATTCAGCGAAGTTCCCATTGTTTGGCGATGGTCAACCTTTGCAGCGCCAATACTGCAGGGACTTAGGTTTGCTGCTAACAAGGCTAGGTGACCCTGCAGACAGAAGCAGGCGTTTCCCTTTGGAAGCTTGGATCCCGGTTTCCTAGGGGCTGCTTCCAAGGCCCTGCTATTGCCCAGCATCTGTCCTCTGCCCCTACGCCTGGGTAGGAAGCCAGTATTTTAGCCTGAGAGGCAGGGCTCTTGCATCTCTGGAGGAGAGCTAATCCTGCAGCCCACGTTCGTCCTGGGAAACCGCAAGGCGACCCTTGGCCTCAGTGTAGTGGCGAAATTGCCGCCGGACAGGTCTTGCCTGCCGCGGTTTCCGTGAGTTCTCCACCGTTTTCGGGCTTAAATGGAGAGCGAGGAGAGCTGTCGGCTCTCACAGAACTCTGGCCTCCGCACTGTCTGCCATGCAACTGCACTCAAGACCACACGTCTCCTCCCGACCTGCTGAGAAACAGGCATCCGCGTAGGCCCTTGTTAACATTTCCTGGCGTGCAGAGTCCAAGGCGACACGCTGTCCTCTTCCTTGGAAACCTACGTTGCCACAGCTTGCCAAACGCTACCGAAGGCAGTCCTAACCAGTCTCGTGTGCTGCGCAACTTTGATTCGGTTACGAAAAGCCACCTGCATTGCGGTGAACACTCTGCTCAGCGTTCTTTCCGGGAGCTCACAGTTGCTCCCTCTCTAGGTTAAGCAAGGTGTCGAGGTGAGGTCCAGACTGAGCCAAGAGCACAATTGCTCACTTTGCAGTGGTAGTCGTCCTAAGAGGCATTGCCTACTACGCCTTGCTAAGGTCTTCGTTCTGTTAGGGAAGTCGCCACACTTAGACGCCTGTAAAGGAGAATTTATTCAGCGAAGTTCCCAGTGTCTTGCGACGGTCTCCCTTCGCAGTGCCAATACAGCAGGGACTTAGCTTTGCTGCTAACTAGGCTAGGTGACCCTGCATACAGAAGCAGGCGTTTCCCTTTGGAAGCTTGGATCCCGGTTTCTCAGGGGCTGCTTGCAAGACCCTGCTATTGCCCAGCATCTGTCCTCTGCCCCTACGCCTGGGTAGGAAGCGAGTATTTTAGCCTGAGAAGCAGGGTTCTTGCAACTCTGGAGGAGAGCTAATCCTGCAGCCCACGTTCGTCCTGGGAAACCGCAAGGCGACCGTTGGCCTCAGAGTAGTGGCGAAATTGCCGCCGGACAGGTCTTGCCTGCCGCGGTTTCCATGAGTTCGCCACCGTTTTCGGGCTTAAGTGGAGAGCGAGGAGAGCTGTCGGCTCTCACAGAACTCTGGCCTCTGCACTGTCTGCCATGCAACTGCACTCAAGACCACACGTCTCCTCCCGGCCTGCTGAGAAACAGGCCGCCGTGTAGGCCCTTCGTAACACTTCTTGGCCTGTAGACTCCAAGGCGACACACTGTCCTCTTCCTTGGAAAACTACGGTGCCCCAGCTTGCCAACGCTCACGAAGGCAGTCCGAGCCCGTCTCGTTTGCTGGGCCACTTGCATTCAGTGAGGAAAAGCCACCTGCATTGAGGTGAACACTCTGCTCAGCGTTCTTTCCGGGAGCTCACAATTGCCGCCTCTCTAGGTTAAGCAGGAAGTCGTAGTGAGGACCAACCTGAGCAAAGAGCACAATTCCTCACGTTACACTGGTAGTCGTCGAAAGAGGAATTGCCAACTACGCCTGGCTAAGGCCTTCCCTGGGTTAAGGAACCAGCCACACTTAGACGCCTTTAAAGGAAAATTTATTCAGCGAAGTTCCCATTGTTTGGCGATGGTCAACCTTTGCAGCGCCAATACTGCAGGGACTTAGGTTTGCTGCTAACAAGGCTAGGTGACCCTGCAGACAGAAGCAGGCGTTTCCCTTTGGAAGCTTGGATCCCGGTTTCCTAGGGGCTGCTTCCAAGGCCCTGCTATTGCCCAGCATCTGTCCTCTGCCCCTACGCCTGGGTAGGAAACCAGTATTTTAGCCTGAGAGGCAGGGCTCTTGCATCTCTGGAGGAGAGCTAATCCTGCAGCCCACGTTCGTCCTGGGAAACCGCAAGGCGACCCTTGGCCTCAGTGTAGTGGCGAAATTGCCGCCGGACAGGTCTTGCCTGCCGCGGTTTCCGTGAGTTCTCCACCGTTTTCGGGCTTAAATGGAGAGCGAGGAGAGCTGTCGGCTCTCACAGAACTCTGGCCTCCGCACTGTCTGCCATGCAACTGCACTCAAGACCACACGTCTCCTCCCGACCTGCTGAGAAACAGGCATCCGCGTAGGCCCTTGTTAACATTTCCTGGCGTGCAGAGTCCAAGGCGACACGCTGTCCTCTTCCTTGGAAACCTACGTTGCCACAGCTTGCCAAACGCTACCGAAGGCAGTCCTAACCAGTCTCGTGTGCTGCGCAACTTTGATTCGGTTACGAAAAGCCACCTGCATTGCGGTGAACACTCTGCTCAGCGTTCTTTCCGGGAGCTCACAGTTGCTCCCTCTCTAGGTTAAGCAAGGTGTCGAGGTGAGGTCCAGACTGAGCCAAGAGCACAATTGCTCACTTTGCAGTGGTAGTCGTCCTAAGAGGCATTGCCTACTACGCCTTGCTAAGGTCTTCGTTCTGTTAGGGAAGTCGCCACACTTAGACGCCTGTAAAGGAGAATTTATTCAGCGAAGTTCCCAGTGTCTTGCGACGGTCTCCCTTCGCAGTGCCAATACAGCAGGGACTTAGGTTTGCTGCTAACTAGGCTAGGTGACCCTGCATACAGAAGCAGGCGTTTCCCTTTGGAAGCTTGGATCCCGGTTTCTCAGGGGCTGCTTGCAAGACCCTGCTATTGCCCAGCATCTGTCCTCTGCCCCTACGCCTGGGTAGGAAGCGAGTATTTTAGCCTGAGAAGCAGGGCTCTTGCAACTCTGGAGGAGAGCTAATCCTGCAGCCCACGTTCGTCCTGGGAAACCGCAAGGCGACCCTTGGCCTCAGAGTAGTGGCGAAATTGCCGCCGGACAGTTCTTCCCTGCCGCGGTTTCCATGAGTTCGCCACCGTTTTCGGGCTTAAGTGGAGAGCGAGGAGAGCTGTCGGCTCTCACAGAACTCTGGCCTCCGTACTGTCTGCCATGCAACTGCACTCAAGACCACACGTCTCCTCCCGGCCTGCTGAGAAACAGGCCGCCGTGTAGGCCCTTCGTAACACTTCTTGGCCTGTAGACTCCAAGGCGACACACTGTCCTCTTCCTTGGAAAACTACGGTGCCCCAGCTTGCCAACGCTCACGAAGGCAGTCCGAGCCCGTCTCGTGTGCTGGGCCACTTGCATTCAGTGAGGAAAAGCCACCTGCATTGAGGTGAACACTCTGCTCAGCGTTCTTTCCGGGAGCTCACAATTGCCGCCTCTCTAGGTTAAGCAGGAAGTCGTAGTGAGGACCAACCTGAGCAAAGAGCACAATTCCTCACGTTACACTGGTAGTCGTCGAAAGAGGAATTGCCAACTACGCCTGGCTAAGGCCTTCCCTGGGTTAAGGAACCAGCCACACTTAGACGCCTTTAAAGGAAAATTTATTCAGCGAAGTTCCCATTGTTTGGCGATGGTCAACCTTTGCAGCGCCAATACTGCAGGGACTTAGGTTTGCTGCTAACAAGGCTAGGTGACCCTGCAGACAGAAGCAGGCATTTCCCTTTGGAAGCTTGGATCCCGGTTTCCTAGGGGCTGCTTCCAAGGCCCTGCTATTGCCCAGCATCTGTCCTCTGCCCCTACGCCTGGGTAGGAAGCCAGTATTTTAGCCTGAGAGGCAGGGCTCTTGCATCTCTGGAGGAGAGCTAATCCTGCAGCCCACGTTCGTCCTGGGAAACCGCAAGGCGACCCTTGGCCTCAGTGTAGTGTCGAAGTTGCCGCCAGACAGGTCTTGCCTGCCGCGGTTTCCGTGAGTTCTCCACCGTTTTCGGGCTTAAATGGAGAGCGAGGAGAGCTGTCGGCTCTCACAGAACTCTGGCCTCCGCACTGTCTGCCATGCAACTGCACTCAAGACCACACGTCTCCTCCCGACCTGCTGAGAAACAGGCATCCGCGTAGGCCCTTGTTAACATTTCCTGGCGTGCAGAGTCCAAGGCGACACGCTGTCCTCTTCCTTGGAAACCTACGTTGCCACAGCTTGCCAAACGCTACCGAAGGCAGTCCTAACCAGTCTCGTGTGCTGCGCAACTTTGATTCGGTTACGAAAAGCCACCTGCATTGCGGTGAACACTCTGCTCAGCGTTCTTTCCGGGAGCTCACAGTTGCTCCCTCTCTAGGTTAAGCAAGGTGTCGAGGTGAGGTCCAGACTGAGCCAAGAGCACAATTGCTCACTTTGCAGTGGTAGTCGTCCTAAGAGGCATTGCCTACTACGCCTTGCTAAGGTCTTCGTTCTGTTAGGGAAGTCGCCACACTTAGACGCCTGTAAAGGAGAATTTATTCAGCGAAGTTCCCAGTGTCTTGCGACGGTCTCCCTTCGCAGTGCCAATACAGCAGGGACTTAGCTTTGCTGCTAACTAGGCTAGGTGACCCTGCATACAGAAGCAGGCGTTTCCCTTTGGAAGCTTGGATCCCGGTTTCTCAGGGGCTGCTTGCAAGACCTTGCTATTGCCCAGCATCTGTCCTCTGCCCCTACGCCTGGGTAGGAAGCGAGTATTTTAGCCTGAGAAGCAGGGCTCTTGCAACTCTGGAGGAGAGCTAATCCTGCAGGCCACGTTCGTCCTGGGAAACCGCAAGGCGACCCTTGGCCTCAGAGTAGTGGCGAAATTGCCGCCGGACAGGTCTTGCCTGCCGCGGTTTCCATGAGTTCGCCACCGTTTTCGGGCTTAAGTGGAGAGCGAGGAGAGCTGTCGGCTCTCACAGAACTCTGGCCTCCGCACTGTCTGCCATGCAACTGCACTCAAGACCACACTTCTCCTCCCGGCCTGCTGAGAAACAGGCCGCCGTGTAGGCCCTTCGTAACACTTCTTGGCCTGTAGACTCCAAGGCGACACACTGTCCTCTTCCTTGGAAAACTACGGTGCCCCAGCTTGCCAACGCTCACGAAGGCAGTCCCAGCCCGTCTCGTGTGCTGGGCCACTTGCATTCAGTGAGGAAAAGCCACCTGCATTGAGGTGAACACTCTGCTCAGCGTTCTTTCCGGGAGCTCACAATTGCCGCCTCTCTAGGTTAAGCAGGAAGTCGTAGTGAGGACCAACCTGAGCAAAGAGCACAATTCCTCACGTTACACTGGTAGTCGTCGAAAGAGGAATTGCCAACTACGCCTGCCTAAGGCCTTCCCTGGGTTAAGGAACCAGCCACACTTAGACGCCTTTAAAGGAAAATTTATTCAGCGAAGTTCCCATTGTTTGGCGATGGTCAACCTTTGCAGCGCCAATACTGCAGGGACTTAGGTTTGCTGCTAACAAGGCTAGGTGACCCTGCATACAGAAGCAGGCGTTTCCCTTTGGAAGCTTGGATCCCGGTTTCTCAGGGGCTGCTTGCAAGACCCTGCTATTGCCCAGCATCTGTCCTCTGCCCCTACGCCTGGGTAGGAGGCGAGTATTTTAGCCTGAGAAGCAGGGCTCTTGCATCTCTGGAGGAGAGCTAATCCTGCAGCCCACGTTCGTCCTGGGAAACCGCAAGGCGACCCTTGGCCTCAGTGTAGTGGCGAAATTGCCGCCGGACAGGCCTTGCCTGCCGCGGTTTCCGTGAGTTCTCCACCGTTTTCGGGCTTAAATGGAGAGCGAGGAGAGCTGTCGGCTCTCACAGAACTCTGACCTCTGCACTGTCTGCCATGCAACTTCACTCAAGACCACACTTCTCCTCCCGACCTGCTGAGAAACAGGCATCCGCGTAGGTCCTTGTTAACATTTCCTGGCGTGCAGAGTCCAAGGCGACACGCTGTCCTCTTCCTTGGTAACCTACGTTGCCACAGCTTGCCAAACGCTACCGAAGGCAGTCCTAACCAGTGTCGTGTGCTGCGCAACTTTGATTCGGTTACGAAAAGCCACCTGCATTGCGGTGAACACTCTGCTCAGCGTTCTTTCCGGGAGCTCACAGTTGCTCCCTCTCTAGGTTAAGCAAGGTGTCGAGGTGAGGTCCAGACTGAGCCAAGAGCACAATTGCTCACTTTGCAGTGGTAGTCGTCCTAAGAGGCATTGCCTACTACGCCTTGCTAAGGTCTTCGTTCTGTTAGGGAAGTCGCCACACTTAGACGCCTGTAAAGGAGAATTTATTCAGCGAAGTTCCCAGTGTCTTGCGACGGTCTCCCTTCGCAGTGCCAATACAGCAGGGACTTAGGTTTGCTGCTAACTAGGCTAGGTGACCCTGCATACAGAAGCAGGCGTTTCCCTTTGGAAGCTTGGATCCCGGTTTCTCAGGGGCTGCTTGCAAGACCCTGCTATTGCCCAGCATCTGTCCTCTGCCCCTACGCCTGGGTAGGAAGCGAGTATTTTAGCCTGAGAAGCAGGGCTCTTGCAACTCTGGAGGAGAGCTAATACTGCAGCCCACGTTCGTCCTGGGAAACCGCAAGGCGACCCTTGGCCTCAGAGTAGTGGCGAAATTGCCGCCGGACAGGTCTTGCCTGCCGCGGTTTCCATGAGTTCGCCACCGTTTTCGGGCTTAAGTGGAGAGCGAGGAGAGCTGTCGGCTCTCACAGAACTCTGGCCTCCGCACTGTCTGCCATGCAACTGCACTCAAGACCACACGTCTCCTCCCGGCCTGCTGAGAAACAGGCCGCCGTGTAGGCCCTTCGTAACACTTCTTGGCCTGTAGACTCCAAGGCGACACACTGTCCTCTTCCTTGGAAAACTACGGTGCCCCAGCTTGCCAACGCTCACGAAGGCAGTCCGAGCCCGTCTCGTGTGCTGGGCCACTTGCATTCAGTGAGGAAAAGCCACCTGCATTGAGGTGAACACTCTGCTCAGCGTTCTTTCCGGGAGCTCACAATTGCCGCCTCTCTAGGTTAAGCAGGAAGTCGTAGTGAGGACCAACCTGAGCAAAGAGCACAATTCCTCACGTTACACTGGTAGTCGTCGAAAGAGGAATTGCCAACTACGCCTGGCTAAGGCCTTCCCTGGGTTAAGGAACCAGCCACACTTAGACGCCTTTAAAGGAAAATTTATTCAGCGAAGTTCCCATTGTTTGGCGATGGTCAACCTTTGCAGCGCCAATACTGCAGGGACTTAGGTTTGCTGCTAACAAGGCTAGGTGACCCTGCAGACAGAAGCAGGCGTTTCCCTTTGGAAGCTTGGATCCCGGTTTCCTAGGGGCTGCTTCCAAGGCCCTGCTATTGCCCAGCATCTGTCCTCTGCCCCTACGCCTGGGTAGGAAGCCAGTATTTTAGCCTGAGAGGCAGGGCTCTTGCATCTCTGGAGGAGAGCTAATCCTGCAGCCCACGTTCGTCCTGGGAAACCGCAAGGCGACCCTTGGCCTCAGTGTAGTGTCGAAATTGCCGCCGGACAGGTCTTGCCTGCCGCGGTTTCCGTGAGTTCTCCACCGTTTTTGGGCTTAAATGGAGAGCGAGGAGAGCTGTCGGCTCTCACAGAACTCTGGCCTCCGCACTGTCTGCCATGCAACTGCACTCAAGACCACACGTCTCCTCCCGACCTGCTGAGAAACAGGCATCCGCGTAGGCCCTTGTTAACATTTCCTGGCGTGCAGAGTCCAAGGCGACACGCTGTCCTCTTCCTTGGAAACCTACGTTGCCACAGCTTGCCAAACGCTACCGAAGGCAGTCCTAACCAGTCTCGTGTGCTGCGCAACTTTGATTCGGTTACGAAAAGCCACCTGCATTGCGGTGAACACTCTGCTCAGCGTTCTTTCCGGGAGCTCACAGTTGCTCCCTCTCTAGGTTAAGCAAGGTGTCGAGGTGAGGTCCAGACTGAGCAAAGAGCACAATTGCTCACTTTGCAGTGGTAGTCGTCCTAAGAGGCATTGCCTACTATGCCTTGCTAAGGTCTTCGTTCTGTTAGGGAAGTCGCCACACTTAGACGCCTGTAAAGGAGAATTTATTCAGCGAAGTTCCCAGTGTCTTGCGACGGTCTCCCTTCGCAGTGCCAATACAGCAGGGACTTAGGTTTGCTGCTAACTAGGCTAGGTGACCCTGCAGAGAGAAGCAGGCGTTTCCCTTTGGAAGCTTGGATCCCGGTTTCCTAGGGGCTGCTTCTAAGGCCCTGCTATTGCCCAGCATCTGTCCTCTGCCCCTACGCCTGGGTAGGAAGCCAGTATTTTAGCCTGAGAAGCAGGGCTCTTGCATCTCTGGAGGAGAGCTAATCCTGCAGCCCACGTTCGTCCTGGGAAACCGCAAGGCGACCCTTGGCCTCAGTGTAGTGGCGAAATTGCCGCCGGACAGGTCTTGCCTGCCGCGGTTTCCGTGAGTTCTCCACCGTTTTCGGGCTTAAATGGAGAGCGAGGAGAGCTGTCGGCTCTCACAGAACTCTGGCCTCTGCAATGTCTGCCATGCAACTGCACTCAAGACCACACGTCTCCTCCCGACCTGCTGAGAAACAGGCATCCGCGTAGGCCCTTGTTAACATTTCCTGGCGTGCAGAGTCCAAGGCGACACGCTGTCCTCTTCCTTGGAAACCTACGTTGCCACAGCTTGCCAAACGCTACCGAAGGCAGTCCTAACCAGTCTCGTGTGCTGCGCAACTTTGATTCGGTTACGAAAAGCCACCTGCATTGCGGTGAACACTCTGCTCAGCGTTCTTTCCGGGAGCTCACAGTTGCTCCCTCTCTAGGTTAAGCAAGGTGTCGAGGTGAGGTCCAGACTGAGCAAAGAGCACAATTGCTCACTTTGCAGTGGTAGTCGTCCTAAGAGGCATTGCCTACTACGCCTTGCTAAGGTCTTCGTTCTGTTAGGGAAGTCGCCACACTTAGACGCCTGTAAAGGAGAATTTATTCAGCGAAGTTCCCAGTGTCTTGCGACGGTCTCCCTTCGTAGTGCCAATACAGCAGGGACTTAGGTTTGCTGCTAACTAGGCTAGGTGACCCTGCATACAGAAGCAGGCGTTTCCCTTTGGAAGCTTGGATCCCGGTTTCTCAGGGGCTGCTTGCAAGACCCTGCTATTGCCCAGCATCTGTCCTCTGCCCCTACGCCTGGGTAGGAAGCGAGTATTTTAGCCTGAGAAGCAGGGCTCTTGCAACTCTGGAGGAGAGCTAATCCTGCAGCCCACGTTCGTCCTGGGAAACCGCAAGGCGACCCTTGGCCTCAGAGTAGTGGCGAAATTGCCGCCGGACAGGTCTTGCCTGCCGCGGTTTCCATGAGTTCGCCACCGTTTTCGGGCTTAAGTGGAGAGTGAGGAGAGCTGTCGGCTCTCACAGAACTCTGGCCTCCGCACTGTCTGCCATGCAACTGCACTCAAGACCACACGTCTCCTCCCGGCCTGCTGAGAAACAGGCCGCCGTGTAGGCCCTTCGTAACACTTCTTGGCCTGTAGACTCCAAGGCGACACACTGTCCTCTTCCTTGGAAAACTACGGTGCCCCAGCTTGCCAACGCTCACGAAGGCAGTCCGAGCCCGTCTCGTGTGCTGGGCCACTTGCATTCAGTGAGGAAAAGCCACCTGCATTGAGGTGAACACTCTGCTCAGCGTTCTTTCCGGGAGCTCACAATTGCCGCCTCTCTAGGTTAAGCAGGAAGTCGTAGTGAGGACCAACCTGAGCAAAGAGCACAATTCCTCACGTTACACTGGTAGTCGTCGAAAGAGGAATTGCCAACTACGCCTGGCTAAGGCCTTCCCTGGGTTAAGGAACCAGCCACACTTAGACGCCTTTAAAGGAAAATTTATTCAGCGAAGTTCCCATTGTTTGGCGATGGTCAACCTTTGCAGCACCAATACTGCAGGGACTTAGGTTTGCTGCTAACAAGGCTAGGTGACCCTGCAGACAGAAGCAGGCATTTCCCTTTGGAAGCTTGGATCCCGGTTTCCTAGGGGCTGCTTCCAAGGCCCTGCTATTGCCCAGCATCTGTCCTCTGCCCCTACGCCTGGGTAGGAAGCGAGTATTTTAGCCTGAGAAGCAGGGCTCTTGCATCTCTGGAGGAGAGCTAATCGTGCAGCCCACGTTCGTCCTGGGAAACCGCAAGGCGAACCTTGGCCTCAGTGTAGTGGCGAAATTGCCGCCGGACAGGTCTTGCCTGCCGCGGTTTCCGTGAGTTCTCCACCGTTTTCGGGCTTAAATGGAGAGCGAGGAGAGCTGTCGGCTCTCACAGAACTCTGGCCTCCGCACTGTCTGCCATGCAACTGCACTCAAGACCACACGTCTCCTCCCGACCTGCTGAGAAACAGGCATCCGCGTAGGCCCTTGTTAACATTTCCTGGCAGGCAGAGTCCAAGGCGACACGCTGTCCTCTTCCTTGGAAACCTACGTTGCCACAGCTTGCCAAACGCTACCGAAGGCAGTCCTAACCAGTCTCGTGTGCTGCGCAACTTTGATTCGGTTACGAAAAGCCACCTGCATTGCGGTGAACACTCTGCTCAGCGTTCTTTCCGGGAGCTCACAATTGCCGCCTCTCTAGGTTAAGCAGGAAGTCGTAGTGAGGACCAACCTGAGCAAAGAGCACAATTCCTCACGTTACACTGGTAGTCGTTGAAAGAGGAATTGCCAACTACACCTGGCTAAGGCCTTCCCTTGGTTAAGGAACCAGCCACACTTAGACGCCTTTAAAGGAAAATTTATTCAGCGAAGTTCCCATTGTTTGGCGATGGTCAACCTTTGCAGCGCCAATACTGCAGGGACTTAGGTTTGCTGCTAACAAGGCTAGGTGACCCTGCAGACAGAAGCAGGCGTTTCCCTTTGGAAGCTTGGATCCCGGTTTCCTAGGGGCTGCTTCCAAGGCCCTGCTATTGCCCAGCATCTGTCCTCTGCCCCTATGCCTGGGTAGGAAGCCAGTATTTTAGCCTGAGAGGCAGGGCTCTTGCATGTCTGGAGGAGAGCTAATCCTGCAGCCCACGTTCGTCCTGGGAAGCCGCAAGGCGACCCTTGGCCTCAGTGTAGTGGCGAAATTGCCGCCGGACAGGTCTTGCCTGCCGCGGTTTCCGTGAGTTCTCCACCGTTTTCGGGCTTAAATGGAGAGCGAGGAGAGCTGTCGGCTCTCACAGAACTCTGGCCTCCGCACTGTCTGCCATGCAACTGCACTCAAGACCACACGTCTCCTCCCGACCTGCTGAGAAACAGGCATCCGCGTAGGCCCTTGTTAACATTTCCTGGCGTGCAGAGTCCAAGGCGACACGCTGTCCTCTTCTTTGGAAACCTACGTTGCCACAGCTTGCTAAACACTACCGAAGGCAGTCCTAACCAGTCTCGTGTGCTGCGCAACTTTGATTAGGTTACGAAAAGCCACCTGCATTGCGGTGAACACTCTGCTCAGCGTTCTTTCCGGGAGCTCACAGTTGCTCCCTCTCTAGGTTAAGCAAGGTGTCGAGGTGAGGTCCAGACTGAGCCAAGAGCACAATTGCTCACTTTGCAGTGGTAGTCGTCCTAAGAGGCATTGCCTACTACGTCTTGCTAAGGTCTTCGTTCTGTTAGGGAAGTCGCCACACTTAGACGCCTGTAAAGGAGAATTTATTCAGCGAAGTTCCCAGTGTCTTGCGACGGTCTCCCTTCGCAGTGCCAATACAGCAGGGACTTAGGTTTGCTGCTAACTAGGCTAGGTGACCCTGCATACAGAAGCAGGCGTTTCCCTTTGGAAGCTTGGATCCCGGTTTCTCAGGGGCTGCTTGCAAGACCCTGCTATTGCCCAGCATCTGTCCTCTGCCCCTACGCCTGGGTAGGAAGCGAGTATTTTAGCCTGAGAAGCAGGGCTCTTGCAACTCTGGAGGAGAGCTAATCCTGCAGCCCACGTTCGTCCTGGGAAACCGCAAGGCGACCCTTGGCCTCAGAGTAGTGGCGAAATTGCCGCCGGACAGGTCTTGCCTGCCGCGGTTTCCATGAGTTCGCCACCGTTTTCGGGCTTAAATGGAGAGCGAGGAGAGCTGTCAGCTCTCACAGGACTCTGGCCTCCGCACTGTCTGCCATGCAACTGCACTCAAGACCACACGTCTCCTCCCGGCCTGCTGAGAAACAGGCCGCCGTGTAGGCCCTTCGTAACACTTCTTGGCCTGTAGACTCCAAGGCGACACACTGTCCTCTTCCTTGGAAAACTACGGTGCCCCAGCTTGCCAACGCTCACGAAGGCAGTCCCAGCCCGTCTCGTGTGCTGGGCCACTTGCATTCAGTGAGGAAAAGCCACCTGCATTGAGGTGAACACTCTGCTCAGCGTTCTTTCCGGGAGCTCACAATTGCCGCCTCTCTAGGTTAAGCAGGAAGTCGTAGTGAGGACCAACCTGAGCAAAGAGCACAATTCCTCACGTTACACTGGTAGTCGTCGAAAGAGTAATTGCCAACTACGCCTGCCTAAGGCCTTCCCTGGGTTAAGGAACCAGCCACACTTAGACGCCTTTAAAGGAAAATTTATTCAGCGAAGTTCCCATTGTTTGGCGATGGTCAACCTTTGCAGCGCCAATACTGCAGGGACTTAGGTTTGCTGCTAACAAGGCTAGGTGACCCTGCAGACAGAAGCAGGCGTTTCCCTTTGGAAGCTTGGATCCCGGTTTCCTAGTGGCTGCTTGCAAGACCCTGCTATTGCCCAGCATCTGTCCTCTGCCCCTACGCCTGGGTAGGAAGCGAGTATTTTAGCCTGAGAAGCAGGGCTCTTGCAACTCTGGAGGAGAGCTAATCCTGCAGCCCACGTTCGTCCTGGGAAACCGCAAGGCGACCCTTGGCCTCAGAGTAGTGGCGAAATTGCCGCCGGACAGGTCTTGCCTGCCGCGGTTTCCATGAGTTGGCCACCGTTTTCGGGCTTAAGTGGAGAGCGAGGAGAGCTGTCGGCTCTCACAGAACTCTGGCCTCCGCACTGTCTGCCATGCAACTGCACTCAAGACCACACGTCTCCTCCCGGCCTGCTGAGAAACAGGCCGCCGTGTAGGCCCTTCGTAACACTTCTTGGCCTGTAGACTCCAAGGCGACACACTGTCCTCTTCCTTGGAAAACTACGGTGCCCCAGCTTGCCAACGCTCACGAAGGCAGTCCGAGCCCGTCTCGTGTGCTGGGCCACTTGCATTCAGTGAGGAAAAGCCACCTGCATTGAGGTGAACACTCTGCTCAGCGTTCTTTCCGGGAGCTCACAATTGCCGCCTCTCTAGGTTAAGCAGGAAGTCGTAGTGAGGACCAACCTGAGCAAAGAGCACAATTCCTCACGTTACACTGGTAGTCGTCGAAAGAGGAATTGCCAACTACGCCTGGCTAAGGCCTTCCCTGGGTTAAGGAACCAGCCACACTTAGACGCCTTTAAAGGAAAATTTATTCAGCGAAGTTCCCATTGTTTGGCGATGGTCAACCTTTGCAGCGCCAATACTGCAGGGACTTAGGTTTGCTGCTAACAAGGCTAGGTGACCCTGCAGACAGAAGCAGGCGTTTCCCTTTGGAAGCTTGGATCCCGGTTTCCTAGGGGCTGCTTCCAAGGCCCTGCTATTGCCCAGCATCTGTCCTCTGCCCCTACGCCTGGGTAGGAAGCCAGTATTTTAGCCTGAGAAGCAGGGCTCTTGCATCTCTGGAGGAGAGCTAATCGTGCAGCCCACGTTCGTCCTGGGAAACCGCAAGGCGAACCTTGGCCTCAGTGTAGTGGCGAAATTGCCGCCGGACAGGTCTTGCCTGCCGCGGTTTCCGTGAGTTCTCCACCGTTTTCGGGCTTAAATGGAGAGCGAGGAGAGCTGTCGGCTCTCACAGAACTCTGGCCTCCGCACTGTCTGCCATGCAACTGCACTCAAGACCACACGTCTCCTCCCGACCTGCTGAGAAACAGGCATCCGCGTAGGCCCTTGTTAACATTTCCTGGCAGGCAGAGTCCAAGGCGACACGCTGTCCTCTTCCTTGGAAACCTACGTTGCCACAGCTTGCCAAACGCTACCGAAGGCAGTCCTAACCAGTCTCGTGTGCTGCGCAACTTTGATTCGGTTACGAAAAGCCACCTGCATTGCGGTGAACACTCTGCTCAGCGTTCTTTCCGGGAGCTCACAATTGCCGCCTCTCTAGGTTAAGCAGGAAGTCGTAGTGAGGACCAACCTGAGCAAAGAGCACAATTCCTCACGTTACACTGGTAGTCGTTGAAAGAGGAATTGCCAACTACACCTGGCTAAGGCCTTCCCTTGGTTAAGGAACCAGCCACACTTAGACGCCTTTAAAGGAAAATTTATTCAGCGAAGTTCCCATTGTTTGGCGATGGTCAACCTTTGCAGCGCCAATACTGCAGGGACTTAGGTTTGCTGCTAACAAGGCTAGGTGACCCTGCAGACAGAAGCAGGCGTTTCCCTTTGGAAGCTTGGATCCCGGTTTCCTAGGGGCTGCTTCCAAGGCCCTGCTATTGCCCAGCATCTGTCCTCTGCCCCTATGCCTGGGTAGGAAGCCAGTATTTTAGCCTGAGAGGCAGGGCTCTTGCATGTCTGGAGGAGAGCTAATCCTGCAGCCCACGTTCGTCCTGGGAAGCCGCAAGGCGACCCTTGGCCTCAGTGTAGTGGCGAAATTGCCGCCGGACAGGTCTTGCCTGCCGCGGTTTCCGTGAGTTCTCCACCGTTTTCGGGCTTAAATGGAGAGCGAGGAGAGCTGTCGGCTCTCACAGAACTCTGGCCTCCGCACTGTCTGCCATGCAACTGCACTCAAGACCACACGTCTCCTCCCGACCTGCTGAGAAACAGGCATCCGCGTAGGCCCTTGTTAACATTTCCTGGCGTGCAGAGTCCAAGGCGACACGCTGTCCTCTTCTTTGGAAACCTACGTTGCCACAGCTTGCTAAACACTACCGAAGGCAGTCCTAACCAGTCTCGTGTGCTGCGCAACTTTGATTCGGTTACGAAAAGCCACCTGCATTGCGGTGAACACTCTGCTCAGCGTTCTTTCCGGGAGCTCACAGTTGCTCCCTCTCTAGGTTAAGCAAGGTGTCGAGGTGAGGTCCAGACTGAGCCAAGAGCACAATTGCTCACTTTGCAGTGGTAGTCGTCCTAAGAGGCATTGCCTACTACGTCTTGCTAAGGTCTTCGTTCTGTTAGGGAAGTCGCCACACTTAGACGCCTGTAAAGGAGAATTTATTCAGCGAAGTTCCCAGTGTCTTGCGACGGTCTCCCTTCGCAGTGCCAATACAGCAGGGACTTAGGTTTGCTGCTAACTAGGCTAGGTGACCCTGCATACAGAAGCAGGCGTTTCCCTTTGGAAGCTTGGATCCCGGTTTCTCAGGGGCTGCTTGCAAGACCCTGCTATTGCCCAGCATCTGTCCTCTGCCCCTACGCCTGGGTAGGAAGCGAGTATTTTAGCCTGAGAAGCAGGGCTCTTGCAACTCTGGAGGAGAGCTAATCCTGCAGCCCACGTTCGTCCTGGGAAACCGCAAGGCGACCCTTGGCCTCAGAGTAGTGGCGAAATTGCCGCCGGACAGGTCTTGCCTGCCGCGGTTTCCATGAGTTCGCCACCGTTTTCGGGCTTAAATGGAGAGCGAGGAGAGCTGTCAGCTCTCACAGGACTCTGGCCTCCGCACTGTCTGCCATGCAACTGCACTCAAGACCACACGTCTCCTCCCGGCCTGCTGAGAAACAGGCCGCCGTGTAGGCCCTTCGTAACACTTCTTGGCCTGTAGACTCCAAGGCGACACACTGTCCTCTTCCTTGGAAAACTACGGTGCCCCAGCTTGCCAACGCTCACGAAGGCAGTCCCAGCCCGTCTCGTGTGCTGGGCCACTTGCATTCAGTGAGGAAAAGCCACCTGCATTGAGGTGAACACTCTGCTCAGCGTTCTTTCCGGGAGCTCACAATTGCCGCCTCTCTAGGTTAAGCAGGAAGTCGTAGTGAGGACCAACCTGAGCAAAGAGCACAATTCCTCACGTTACACTGGTAGTCGTCGAAAGAGTAATTGCCAACTACGCCTGCCTAAGGCCTTCCCTGGGTTAAGGAACCAGCCACACTTAGACGCCTTTAAAGGAAAATTTATTCAGCGAAGTTCCCATTGTTTGGCGATGGTCAACCTTTGCAGCGCCAATACTGCAGGGACTTAGGTTTGCTGCTAACAAGGCTAGGTGACCCTGCAGACAGAAGCAGGCGTTTCCCTTTGGAAGCTTGGATCCCGGTTTCCTAGTGGCTGCTTGCAAGACCCTGCTATTGCCCAGCATCTGTCCTCTGCCCCTACGCCTGGGTAGGAAGCGAGTATTTTAGCCTGAGAAGCAGGGCTCTTGCAACTCTGGAGGAGAGCTAATCCTGCAGCCCACGTTCGTCCTGGGAAACCGCAAGGCGACCCTTGGCCTCAGAGTAGTGGCGAAATTGCCGCCGGACAGGTCTTGCCTGCCGCGGTTTCCATGAGTTCGCCACCGTTTTCGGGCTTAAGTGGAGAGCGAGGAGAGCTGTCGGCTCTCACAGAACTCTGGCCTCCGCACTGTCTGCCATGCAACTGCACTCAAGACCACACGTCTCCTCCCGGCCTGCTGAGAAACAGGCCGCCGTGTAGGCCCTTCGTAACACTTCTTGGCCTGTAGACTCCAAGGCGACACACTGTCCTCTTCCTTGGAAAACTACGGTGCCCCAGCTTGCCAACGCTCACGAAGGCAGTCCGAGCCCGTCTCGTGTGCTGGGCCACTTGCATTCAGTGAGGAAAAGCCACCTGCATTGAGGTGAACACTCTGCTCAGCGTTCTTTCCGGGAGCTCACAATTGCCGCCTCTCTAGGTTAAGCAGGAAGTCGTAGTGAGGACCAACCTGAGCAAAGAGCACAATTCCTCACGTTACACTGGTAGTCGTCGAAAGAGGAATTGCCAACTACGCCTGGCTAAGGCCTTCCCTGGGTTAAGGAACCAGCCACACTTAGACGCCTTTAAAGGAAAATTTATTCAGCGAAGTTCCCATTGTTTGGCGATGGTCAACCTTTGCAGCGCCAATACTGCAGGGACTTAGGTTTGCTGCTAACAAGGCTAGGTGACCCTGCAGACAGAAGCAGGCGTTTCCCTTTGGAAGCTTGGATCCCGGTTTCCTAGGGGCTGCTTCCAAGGCCCTGCTATTGCCCAGCATCTGTCCTCTGCCCCTACGCCTGGGTAGGAAGCCAGTATTTTAGCCTGAGAAGCAGGGCTCTTGCATCTCTGGAGGAGAGCTAATCCTGCAGCCCACGTTCGTCCTGGGAAACCGCAAGGCGACCCTTGGCCTCAGTGTAGTGGCGAAATTGCCGCCGGACAGGTCTTGCCTGCCGCGGTTTCCGTGAGTTCTCCACCGTTTTCGGGCTTAAATGGAGAGCGAGGAGAGCTGTCGGCTCTCACAGAACTCTGGCCTCCGCACTGTCTGCCATGCAACTGCACTCAAGACCACACATCTCCTCCCGACCTGCTGAGAAACAGGCATCCGCGTAGGCCCTTGTTAACATTTCCTGGCGTGCAGAGTCCAAGGCGACACGCTGTCCTCTTCCTTGGAAACCTACGTTGCCACAGCTTGCCAAACGCTACCGAAGGCAGTCCTAACCAGTCTCGTGTGCTGCGCAACTTTGATTCGGTTACGAAAAGCCACCTGCATTGCGGTGAACACTCTGCTCAGCGTTCTTTCCGGGAGCTCACAGTTGCTCCCTCTCTAGGTTAAGCAAGGTGTCGAGGTGAGGTCCAGACTGAGCCAAGAGCACAATTGCTCACTTTGCAGTGGTAGTCGTCCTAAGAGGCATTGCCTACTACGCCTTGCTAAGGTCTTCGTTCTGTTAGGGAAGTCGCCACACTTAGACGCCTGTAAAGGAGAATTTATTCAGCGAAGTTCCCAGTGTCTTGCGACGGTCTCCCTTCGCAGTGCCAATACAGCAGGGACTTAGCTTTGCTGCTAACTAGGCTAGGTGACCCTGCATACAGAAGCAGGCGTTTCCCTTTGGAAGCTTGGATCCCGGTTTCTCAGGGGCTGCTTGCAAGACCCTGCTATTGCCCAGCATCTGTCCTCTGCCCCTACGCCTGGGTAGGAAGCGAGTATTTTAGCCTGAGAAGCAGGGCTCTTGCAACTCTGGAGGAGAGCTAATCCTGCAGCCCACGTTCGTCCTGGGAAACCGCAAGGCGACCCTTGGCCTCAGAGTAGTGGCGAAATTGCCGCCGGACAGGTCTTGCCTGCCGCGGTTTCCATGAGTTCGCCACCGTTTTCGGGCTTAAGTGGAGAGCGAGGAGAGCTGTCGGCTCTCACAGAACTCTGGCCTCCACACTGTCTGCCATGCAACTGCACTCAAGACCACACGTCTCCTCCCGGCCTGCTGAGAAACAGGCCGCCGTGTAGGCCCTTCGTAACACTTCTTGGCCTGTAGACTCCAAGGCGACACACTGTCCTCTTCCTTGGAAAACTATGGTGCCCCAGCTTGCCAACGCTCACGAAGGCAGTCCGAGCCCATCTCGTGTGCTGGGCCACTTGCATTCAGTGAGGAAAAGCCACCTGCATTGAGGTGAACACTCTGCTCAGCGTTCTTTCCGGGAGCTCACAATTGCCGCCTCTCTAGGTTAAGCAGGAAGTCGTAGTGAGGACCAACCTGAGCAAAGAGCACAATTCCTCACGTTACACTGGTAGTCGTCGAAAGAGGAATTGCCAACTACGCCTGGCTAAGGCCTTCCCTGGGTTAAGGAACCAGCCACACTTAGACGCCTTTAAAGGAAAATTTATTCAGCGAAGTTCCCATTGTTTGGCGATGGTCAACCTTTGCAGCGCCAATACTGCAGGGACTTAGGTTTGCTGCTAACAAGGCTAGGTGACCCTGCAGACAGAAGCAGGCGTTTCCCTTTGGAAGCTTGGATCCCGGTTTCCTAGGGGCTGCTTCCAAGGCCCTGCTATTGCCCAGCATCTGTCCTCTGCCCCTACGCCTGGGTAGGAAACCAGTATTTTAGCCTGAGAGGCAGGGCTCTTGCATCTCTGGAGGAGAGCTAATCCTGCAGCCCACGTTCGTCCTGGGAAACCGCAAGGCGACCCTTGGCCTCAGTGTAGTGGCGAAATTGCCGCCGGACAGGTCTTGCCTGCCGCGGTTTCCGTGAGTTCTCCACCGTTTTCGGGCTTAAATGGAGAGCGAGGAGAGCTGTCGGCTCTCACAGAACTCTGGCCTCCGCACTGTCTGCCATGCAACTGCACTCAAGACCACACGTCTCCTCCCGACCTGCTGAGAAACAGGCATCCGCGTAGGCCCTTGTTAACATTTCCTGGCGTGCAGAGTCCAAGGCGACACGCTGTCCTCTTCCTTGGAAACCTACGTTGCCACAGCTTGCCAAACGCTACCGAAGGCAGTCCTAACCAGTCTCGTGTGCTGCGCAACTTTGATTCGGTTACGAAAAGCCACCTGCATTGCGGTGAACACTCTGCTCAGCGTTCTTTCCGGGAGCTCACAGTTGCTCCCTCTCTAGGTTAAGCAAGGTGTCGAGGTGAGGTCCAGACTGAGCCAAGAGCACAATTGCTCACTTTGCAGTGGTAGTCGTCCTAAGAGGCATTGCCTACTACGCCTTGCTAAGGTCTTCGTTCTGTTAGGGAAGTCGCCACACTTAGACGCCTGTAAAGGAGAATTTATTCAGCGAAGTTCCCAGTGTCTTGCGACGGTCTCCCTTCGCAGTGCCAATACAGCAGGGACTTAGGTTTGCTGCTAACTAGGCTAGGTGACCCTGCATACAGAAGCAGGCGTTTCCCTTTGGAAGCTTGGATCCCGGTTTCTCAGGGGCTGCTTGCAAGACCCTGCTATTGCCCAGCATCTGTCCTCTGCCCCTACGCCTGGGTAGGAAGCGAGTATTTTAGCCTGAGAAGCAGGGCTCTTGCAACTCTGGAGGAGAGCTAATCCTGCAGCCCACGTTCGTCCTGGGAAACCGCAAGGCGACCCTTGGCCTCAGAGTAGTGGCGAAATTGCCGCCGGACAGGTCTTGCCTGCCGCGGTTTCCATGAGTTGGCCACCGTTTTCGGGCTTAAGTGGAGAGCGAGGAGAGCTGTCGGCTCTCACAGAACTCTGGCCTCCGCACTGTCTGCCATGCAACTGCACTCAAGACCACACGTCTCCTCCCGGCCTGCTGAGAAACAGGCCGCCGTGTAGGCCCTTCGTAACACTTCTTGGCCTGTAGACTCCAAGGCGACACACTGTCCTCTTCCTTGGAAAACTACGGTGCCCCAGCTTGCCAACGCTCACGAAGGCAGTCCGAGCCCGTCTCGTGTGCTGGGCCACTTGCATTCAGTGAGGAAAAGCCACCTGCATTGAGGTGAACACTCTGCTCAGCGTTCTTTCCGGGAGCTCACAATTGCCGCCTCTCTAGGTTAAGCAGGAAGTCGTAGTGAGGACCAACCTGAGCAAAGAGCACAATTCCTCACGTTACACTGGTAGTCGTCGAAAGAGGAATTGCCAACTACGCCTGGCTAAGGCCTTCCCTGGGTTAAGGAACCAGCCACACTTAGACGCCTTTAAAGGAAAATTTATTCAGCGAAGTTCCCATTGTTTGGCGATGGTCAACCTTTGCAGCGCCAATACTGCAGGGACTTAGGTTTGCTGCTAACAAGGCTAGGTGACCCTGCAGACAGAAGCAGGCATTTCCCTTTGGAAGCTTGGATCCCGGTTTCCTAGGGGCTGCTTCCAAGGCCCTGCTATTGCCCAGCATCTGTCCTCTGCCCCTACGCCTGGGTAGGAAGCCAGTATTTTAGCCTGAGAGGCAGGGCTCTTGCATCTCTGGAGGAGAGCTAATCCTGCAGCCCACGTTCGTCCTGGGAAACCGCAAGGCGACCCTTGGCCTCAGTGTAGTGTCGAAGTTGCCGCCAGACAGGTCTTGCCTGCCGCGGTTTCCGTGAGTTCTCCACCGTTTTCGGGCTTAAATGGAGAGCGAGGAGAGCTGTCGGCTCTCACAGAACTCTGGCCTCCGCACTGTCTGCCATGCAACTGCACTCAAGACCACACGTCTCCTCCCGACCTGCTGAGAAACAGGCATCCGCGTAGGCCCTTGTTAACATTTCCTGGCGTGCAGAGTCCAAGGCGACACGCTGTCCTCTTCCTTGGAAACCTACGTTGCCACAGCTTGCCAAACGCTACCGAAGGCAGTCCTAACCAGTCTCGTGTGCTGCGCAACTTTGATTCGGTTACGAAAAGCCACCTGCATTGCGGTGAACACTCTGCTCAGCGTTCTTTCCGGGAGCTCACAGTTGCTCCCTCTCTAGGTTAAGCAAGGTGTCGAGGTGAGGTCCAGACTGAGCCAAGAGCACAATTGCTCACTTTGCAGTGGTAGTCGTCCTAAGAGGCATTGCCTACTACGCCTTGCTAAGGTCTTCGTTCTGTTAGGGAAGTCGCCACACTTAGACGCCTGTAAAGGAGAATTTATTCAGCGAAGTTCCCAGTGTCTTGCGACGGTCTCCCTTCGCAGTGCCAATACAGCAGGGACTTAGCTTTGCTGCTAACTAGGCTAGGTGACCCTGCATACAGAAGCAGGCGTTTCCCTTTGGAAGCTTGGATCCCGGTTTCTCAGGGGCTGCTTGCAAGACCTTGCTATTGCCCAGCATCTGTCCTCTGCCCCTACGCCTGGGTAGGAAGCGAGTATTTTAGCCTGAGAAGCAGGGCTCTTGCAACTCTGGAGGAGAGCTAATCCTGCAGGCCACGTTCGTCCTGGGAAACCGCAAGGCGACCCTTGGCCTCAGAGTAGTGGCGAAATTGCCGCCGGACAGGTCTTGCCTGCCGCGGTTTCCATGAGTTCGCCACCGTTTTCGGGCTTAAGTGGAGAGCGAGGAGAGCTGTCGGCTCTCACAGAACTCTGGCCTCCGCACTGTCTGCCATGCAACTGCACTCAAGACCACACTTCTCCTCCCGGCCTGCTGAGAAACAGGCCGCCGTGTAGGCCCTTCGTAACACTTCTTGGCCTGTAGACTCCAAGGCGACACACTGTCCTCTTCCTTGGAAAACTACGGTGCCCCAGCTTGCCAACGCTCACGAAGGCAGTCCCAGCCCGTCTCGTGTGCTGGGCCACTTGCATTCAGTGAGGAAAAGCCACCTGCATTGAGGTGAACACTCTGCTCAGCGTTCTTTCCGGGAGCTCACAATTGCCGCCTCTCTAGGTTAAGCAGGAAGTCGTAGTGAGGACCAACCTGAGCAAAGAGCACAATTCCTCACGTTACACTGGTAGTCGTCGAAAGAGGAATTGCCAACTACGCCTGCCTAAGGCCTTCCCTGGGTTAAGGAACCAGCCACACTTAGACGCCTTTAAAGGAAAATTTATTCAGCGAAGTTCCCATTGTTTGGCGATGGTCAACCTTTGCAGCGCCAATACTGCAGGGACTTAGGTTTGCTGCTAACAAGGCTAGGTGACCCTGCAGACAGAAGCAGGCGTTTCCCTTTGGAAGCTTGGATCCCGGTTTCTCAGGGGCTGCTTGCAAGACCCTGCTATTGCCCAGCATCTGTCCTCTGCCCCTACGCCTGGGTAGGAGGCGAGTATTTTAGCCTGAGAAGCAGGGCTCTTGCATCTCTGGAGGAGAGCTAATCCTGCAGCCCACGTTCGTCCTGGGAAACCGCAAGGCGACCCTTGGCCTCAGTGTAGTGGCGAAATTGCCGCCGGACAGGTCTTGCCTGCCGCGGTTTCCGTGAGTTCTCCACCGTTTTCGGGCTTAAATGGAGAGCGAGGAGAGCTGTCGGCTCTCACAGAACTCTGGCCTCTGCACTGTCTGCCATGCAACTTCACTCAAGACCACACTTCTCCTCCCGACCTGCTGAGAAACAGGCATCCGCGTAGGTCCTTGTTAACATTTCCTGGCGTGCAGAGTCCAAGGCGACACGCTGTCCTCTTCCTTGGTAACCTACGTTGCCACAGCTTGCCAAACGCTACCGAAGGCAGTCCTAACCAGTCTCGTGTGCTGCGCAACTTTGATTCGGTTACGAAAAGCCACCTGCATTGCGGTGAACACTCTGCTCAGCGTTCTTTCCGGGAGCTCACAGTTGCTCCCTCTCTAGGTTAAGCAAGGTGTCGAGGTGAGGTCCAGACTGAGCCAAGAGCACAATTGCTCACTTTGCAGTGGTAGTCGTCCTAAGAGGCATTGCCTACTACGCCTTGCTAAGGTCTTCGTTCTGTTAGGGAAGTCGCCACACTTAGACGCCTGTAAAGGAGAATTTATTCAGCGAAGTTCCCAGTGTCTTGCGACGGTCTCCCTTCGCAGTGCCAATACAGCAGGGACTTAGGTTTGCTGCTAACTAGGCTAGGTGACCCTGCATACAGAAGCAGGCGTTTCCCTTTGGAAGCTTGGATCCCGGTTTCTCAGGGGCTGCTTGCAAGACCCTGCTATTGCCCAGCATCTGTCCTCTGCCCCTACGCCTGGGTAGGAAGCGAGTATTTTAGCCTGAGAAGCAGGGCTCTTGCAACTCTGGAGGAGAGCTAATACTGCAGCCCACGTTCGTCCTGGGAAACCGCAAGGCGACCCTTGGCCTCAGAGTAGTGGCGAAATTGCCGCCGGACAGGTCTTGCCTGCCGCGGTTTCCATGAGTTCGCCACCGTTTTCGGGCTTAAGTGGAGAGCGAGGAGAGCTGTCGGCTCTCACAGAACTCTGGCCTCCGCACTGTCTGCCATGCAACTGCACTCAAGACCACACGTCTCCTCCCGGCCTGCTGAGAAACAGGCCGCCGTGTAGGCCCTTCGTAACACTTCTTGGCCTGTAGACTCCAAGGCGACACACTGTCCTCTTCCTTGGAAAACTACGGTGCCCCAGCTTGCCAACGCTCACGAAGGCAGTCCGAGCCCGTCTCGTGTGCTGGGCCACTTGCATTCAGTGAGGAAAAGCCACCTGCATTGAGGTGAACACTCTGCTCAGCGTTCTTTCCGGGAGCTCACAATTGCCGCCTCTCTAGGTTAAGCAGGAAGTCGTAGTGAGGACCAACCTGAGCAAAGAGCACAATTCCTCACGTTACACTGGTAGTCGTCGAAAGAGGAATTGCCAACTACGCCTGCCTAAGGCCTTCCCTGGGTTAAGGAACCAGCCACACTTAGACGCCTTTAAAGGAAAATTTATTCAGCGAAGTTCCCATTGTTTGGCGATGGTCAACCTTTGCAGCGCCAATACTGCAGGGACTTAGGTTTGCTGCTAACAAGGCTAGGTGACCCTGCAGACAGAAGCAGGCGTTTCCCTTTGGAAGCTTGGATCCCGGTTTCCTAGGGGCTGCTTCCAAGGCCCTGCTATTGCCCAGCATCTGTCCTCTGCCCCTACGCCTGGGTAGGAAGCCAGTATTTTAGCCTGAGAGGCAGGGCTCTTGCATCTCTGGAGGAGAGCTAATCCTGCAGCCCACGTTCGTCCTGGGAAACCGCAAGGCGACCCTTGGCCTCAGTGTAGTGTCGAAATTGCCGCCGGACAGGTCTTGCCTGCCGCGGTTTCCGTGAGTTCTCCACCGTTTTTGGGCTTAAATGGAGAGCGAGGAGAGCTGTCGGCTCTCACAGAACTCTGGCCTCCGCACTGTCTGCCATGCAACTGCACTCAAGACCACACGTCTCCTCCCGACCTGCTGAGAAACAGGCATCCGCGTAGGCCCTTGTTAACATTTCCTGGCGTGCAGAGTCCAAGGCGACACGCTGTCCTCTTCCTTGGAAACCTACGTTGCCACAGCTTGCCAAACGCTACCGAAGGCAGTCCTAACCAGTCTCGTGTGCTGCGCAACTTTGATTCGGTTACGAAAAGCCACCTGCATTGCGGTGAACACTCTGCTCAGCGTTCTTTCCGGGAGCTCACAGTTGCTCCCTCTCTAGGTTAAGCAAGGTGTCGAGGTGAGGTCCAGACTGAGCAAAGAGCACAATTGCTCACTTTGCAGTGGTAGTCGTCCTAAGAGGCATTGCCTACTATGCCTTGCTAAGGTCTTCGTTCTGTTAGGGAAGTCGCCACACTTAGACGCCTGTAAAGGAGAATTTATTCAGCGAAGTTCCCAGTGTCTTGCGACGGTCTCCCTTCGCAGTGCCAATACAGCAGGGACTTAGGTTTGCTGCTAACTAGGCTAGGTGACCCTGCAGAGAGAAGCAGGCGTTTCCCTTTGGAAGCTTGGATCCCGGTTTCCTAGGGGCTGCTTCTAAGGCCCTGCTATTGCCCAGCATCTGTCCTCTGCCCCTACGCCTGGGTAGGAAGCCAGTATTTTAGCCTGAGAAGCAGGGCTCTTGCATCTCTGGAGGAGAGCTAATCCTGCAGCCCACGTTCGTCCTGGGAAACCGCAAGGCGACCCTTGGCCTCAGTGTAGTGGCGAAATTGCCGCCGGACAGGTCTTGCCTGCCGCGGTTTCCGTGAGTTCTCCACCGTTTTCGGGCTTAAATGGAGAGCGAGGAGAGCTGTCGGCTCTCACAGAACTCTGGCCTCTGCAATGTCTGCCATGCAACTGCACTCAAGACCACACGTCTCCTCCCGACCTGCTGAGAAACAGGCATCCGCGTAGGCCCTTGTTAACATTTCCTGGCGTGCAGAGTCCAAGGCGACACGCTGTCCTCTTCCTTGGAAACCTACGTTGCCACAGCTTGCCAAACGCTACCGAAGGCAGTCCTAACCAGTCTCGTGTGCTGCGCAACTTTGATTCGGTTACGAAAAGCCACCTGCATTGCGGTGAACACTCTGCTCAGCGTTCTTTCCGGGAGCTCACAGTTGCTCCCTCTCTAGGTTAAGCAAGGTGTCGAGGTGAGGTCCAGACTGAGCAAAGAGCACAATTGCTCACTTTGCAGTGGTAGTCGTCCTAAGAGGCATTGCCTACTACGCCTTGCTAAGGTCTTCGTTCTGTTAGGGAAGTCGCCACACTTAGACGCCTGTAAAGGAGAATTTATTCAGCGAAGTTCCCAGTGTCTTGCGACGGTCTCCCTTCGCAGTGCCAATACAGCAGGGACTTAGGTTTGCTGCTAACTAGGCTAGGTGACCCTGCATACAGAAGCAGGCGTTTCCCTTTGGAAGCTTGGATCCCGGTTTCTCAGGGGCTGCTTGCAAGACCCTGCTATTGCCCAGCATCTGTCCTCTGCCCCTACGCCTGGGTAGGAAGCGAGTATTTTAGCCTGAGAAGCAGGGCTCTTGCAACTCTGGAGGAGAGCTAATCCTGCAGCCCACGTTCGTCCTGGGAAACCGCAAGGCGACCCTTGGCCTCAGAGTAGTGGCGAAATTGCCGCCGTACAGGTCTTGCCTGCCGCGGTTTCCATGAGTTCGCCACCGTTTTCGGGCTTAAGTGGAGAGTGAGGAGAGCTGTCGGCTCTCACAGAACTCTGGCCTCCGCACTGTCTGCCATGCAACTGCACTCAAGACCACACGTCTCCTCCCGGCCTGCTGAGAAACAGGCCGCCGTGTAGGCCCTTCGTAACACTTCTTGGCCTGTAGACTCCAAGGCGACACACTGTCCTCTTCCTTGGAAAACTACGGTGCCCCAGCTTGCCAACGCTCACGAAGGCAGTCCGAGCCCGTCTCGTGTGCTGGGCCACTTGCATTCAGTGAGGAAAAGCCACCTGCATTGAGGTGAACACTCTGCTCAGCGTTCTTTCCGGGAGCTCACAATTGCCGCCTCTCTAGGTTAAGCAGGAAGTCGTAGTGAGGACCAACCTGAGCAAAGAGCACAATTCCTCACGTTACACTGGTAGTCGTCGAAAGAGGAATTGCCAACTACGCCTGGCTAAGGCCTTCCCTGGGTTAAGGAACCAGCCACACTTAGACGCCTTTAAAGGAAAATTTATTCAGCGAAGTTCCCATTGTTTGGCGATGGTCAACCTTTGCAGCACCAATACTGCAGGGACTTAGGTTTGCTGCTAACAAGGCTAGGTGACCCTGCAGACAGAAGCAGGCATTTCCCTTTGGAAGCTTGGATCCCGGTTTCCTAGGGGCTGCTTCCAAGGCCCTGCTATTGCCCAGCATCTGTCCTCTGCCCCTACGCCTGGGTAGGAAGCGAGTATTTTAGCCTGAGAAGCAGGGCTCTTGCATCTCTGGAGGAGAGCTAATCGTGCAGCCCACGTTCGTCCTGGGAAACCGCAAGGCGAACCTTGGCCTCAGTGTAGTGGCGAAATTGCCGCCGGACAGGTCTTGCCTGCCGCGGTTTCCGTGAGTTCTCCACCGTTTTCGGGCTTAAATGGAGAGCGAGGAGAGCTGTCGGCTCTCACAGAACTCTGGCCTCCGCACTGTCTGCCATGCAACTGCACTCAAGACCACACGTCTCCTCCCGACCTGCTGAGAAACAGGCATCCGCGTAGGCCCTTGTTAACATTTCCTGGCGTGCAGAGTCCAAGGCGACACGCTGTCCTCTTCCTTGGAAACCTACGTTGCCACAGCTTGCCAAACGCTACCGAAGGCAGTCCTAACCAGTCTCGTGTGCTGCGCAACTTTGATTCGGTTACGAAAAGCCACCTGCATTGCGGTGAACACTCTGCTCAGCGTTCTTTCCGGGAGCTCACCGTTGCTCCCTCTCTAGGTTAAGCAAGGTGTCGAGGTGAGGTCCAGACTGAGCCAAGAGCACAATTGCTCACTTTGCAGTGGTAGTCGTCCTAAGAGGCATTGCCTACTACGCCTTGCTAAGGTCTTCGTTCTGTTAGGGAAGTCGCCACACTTAGACGCCTGTAAAGGAGAATTTATTCAGCGAAGTTCCCAGTGTCTTGCGACGGTCTCCCTTCGCAGTGCCAATACAGCAGGGACTTAGGTTTGCTGCTAACTAGGCTAGGTGACCCTGCATACAGAAGCAGGCGTTTCCCTTTGGAAGCTTGGATCCCGGTTTCTCAGGGGCTGCTTGCAAGACCCTGCTATTGCCCAGCATCTGTCCTCTGCCCCTACGCCTGGGTAGGAAGCGAGTATTTTAGCCTGAGAAGCAGGGCTCTTGCAACTCTGGAGGAGAGCTAATCCTGCAGCCCACATTCGTCCTGGGAAACCGCAAGGCGAACCTTGGCCTCAGAGTAGTGGCGAAATTGCCGCCGGACAGGTCTTGCCTGCCGCGGTTTCCATGAGTTCGCCACCGTTTTCGGGCTTAAGTGGAGAGCGAGGAGAGCTGTTGGCTCTGACAGAACTCTGGCCTCCGCACTGTCTGCCATGCAACTGCACTCAAGACCACACGTCTCCTCCCGGCCTGCTGAGAAACAGGCCGCCGTGTAGGCCCTTCGTAACACTTCTTGGCCTGTAGACTCCAAGGCGACACACTGTCCTCTTCCTTGGAAATCTACGGTGCCCCAGCTTGCCAACGCTCACGAAGGCAGTCCGAGCCCGTCTCATGTGCTGGGCCACTTGCATTCAGTGAGGAAAAGCCACCTGCATTGAGGTGAACACTCTGCTCAGCGTTCTTTCCGGGAGCTCACAATTGCCGCCTCTTAGGTTAAGCAGGAAGTCGTAATGAGGACCAACCTGAGCAAAGAGCACAATTCCTCACGTTACACTGGTAATCGTCGAAAGAGGAATTGCCAACTACGCCTGCCTAAGGCCTTCCCTGGGTTAAGGAACCAGCCACACTTAGACGCCTTTAAAGGAAAATTTATTCAGCGAAGTTCCCATTGTTTGGCGATGGTCAACCTTTGCAGCGCCAATACTGCAGGGACTTAGGTTTGCTGCTAACAAGGCTAGGTGACCCTGCAGACAGAAGCAGGCGTTTCCCTTTGGAAGCTTGGATCCCAGTTTCCTAGGGGCTGCTTCCAAGGCCCTGCTATTGCCCAGCATCTGTCCTCTGCCCCTACGCCTGGGTAGGAAGCGTGTATTTTAGCCTGAGAAGCAGGGCAATTGCATCTCTGGAGGAGAGCTAATCCTGCAGCCCACGTTCGTCCTGGGAAACCGCAAGGCGACCCTTGGCCTCAGAGTAGTGGCGAAATTGCCACCAGACAGGTCTTGCCTGCCGCAGTTTCCATGAGTTCTCCACCGTTTTCGGGCTTAAATCGAGAGCGAGGAGAGCTGTCGGCTCTCACAGAACTCTGGCCTCCGCACTGTCTGCCATGCAACTGCACTCAAGACCACACGTCTCCTCCCGCCTGCTGAGAAACAGGCTGCCGTGTAGCCCCTTCGTAACACTTCTTGGCCTGTAGACTCCAAGGAGACACACTGTCCTCTTCCTTGGAAAACTACGGTTCCGCAGCTTGCCAACGCTCACGAAGGCAGTCCAAGCCTGTCTCATGTGCTGGGCCACTTGCATTCAGTGAGGAAAAGCCACCTGCATTGAGGTGAACACTCTGCTCAGCGTTCTTTCCGGGAGCTCACAATTGCCGCCTCTCTAGGTTAAGCAGAAAGTCGTAGTGAGGACCAACCTGAGGAAAGAGCACAATTCCTCATGTTACACTGGTAGTCGTCGAAAGAGGAATTGCCAACTACGCCTGCCTAAGGCCTTCCCTGGGTTAAGGAACCAGCCACACTTAGACGCCTTTAAAGGAAAATTTATTCAGCGAAGTTCCCATTGTTTGGCGATGGTCAACTTTTGCAGCGCCAATACTGCAGGGACTTAGGTTTGCTGCTAACTAGGCTAGGTGACCCTGCAGACAGAAGCAGGCGTTTCCCTTTGGAAGCTTGGATCCCGGTTTCCTAAGGGCTGCTTCCAAGGCCCTGCTATTGCCCAGCATCTGTCCTCTGCCCCTACACCTCGGTAGGAAGCGTGAATTTTAGCCTGAGAAGCAGGGCTCTTGCATCTCTGGAGGAGAGCTAATCCTGCAGCCCACGTTCATCCTGGGAAACCGCAAGGTGACCCTTAGCCTCAGTGTAGTGGCGAAATTGCCGCTGGACAGATCTTGCCTGTTGCGGTTTCCGTGAGTTCTCCACCGTTTTCGGGCTTAAATGGAGAGCGAGGAGAGCTGTCGGCTCTCACAGAACTCTGGCCTCCGCACTGTCTGCCATGCAACTGCACTCAAGACCACACGTCTCCTCCCGACCTGCTGAGAAACAGGCATCCGCGTAGGCCCTTGTTAACATTTCCTGGCGTGCAGAGTCCAAGGCGACACGCAGTCCTCTTCCTTGGAAACCTACGTTACCACAGCTTGCCAAACGCTACCGAAGGCAGTCATAACCAGTATCGTGTGCTGCGCAACTTTGATTCGGTTACGAAAAGCCACCTGCATTGAGGTGAACACTCTGCTCAGCGTTCTTTCCGGGAGCTCACCGTTGCTCCCTCTCTAGGTTAAGCAAGGTGTCGAGGTGAGGTCCAGACTGAGCAAAGAGCACAATTGCTCACTTTGCAGTGGTAGTCGTCCTAAGAGGCATTGCCTACTACGCCTTGCTAAGGTCTTCGTTCTGTTAGGGACGTCGCCACACTTAGACGCCTGTAAAGGAGAATTTATTCAGCGAAGTTCCCAGTGTCTTTCGACGGTCTCCCTTCGCAGTGCCAATACAGCAGGGACTTAGGTTTGCTGCTAACTAGGCTAGGTGACCCTGCATACAGAAGCAGGCGTTTCCCTTTGGAAGCTTGGATCCCGGTTTCTCAGGGGCTGCTTGCAAGACCCTGCTATTGCCCAGCATCGGTCCTCTGCCCCTACGCCTGGGTAGGAAGCGAGTATTTTAGCCTGAGAAGCAGGGCTCTTGCAACTCTGGAGGAGAGCTAATCCTGCAGCCCACGTTCGTCCTGGGAAACTGCAAGGCGACCCTTGGCCTCAGAGTAGTGGCGAAATTGCCGCCGGACAGGTCTTCCCTGCCACAGTTTCCATGAGTTCGCCACCATTTTCGGGCTTAAATGGAGAGCGAGGGGAGCTGTCGGCTCTCACAGAACTCTGACCTCCGCACTGTCTGCCATGCAACTGCACTCAAGACCACACGTCTCCTCCCGGCCTGCTGAGAAACAGGCCGATGTGTAGGCCCTTCGTAACACTTCTTGGCCTGTAGACTCCAAGGCGACACACTGTCCTCTTCCTTGGAAAACTACGGTGCCCCAGCTTGCCAACGCTCACAAAGGCATTCCGAGCCCGTCTCATGTGCTGGGCCACTTGCATTCAGTGAGGAAAAGCCACCTGCATTGAGGTGAACACTCTGCTCAGCGTTCTTTCCGGGAGCTCACAATTACCGCCTCTCTAGGTTAAGCAGGAAGTCGTTGTGAGGACCAACCTGAGCAAAGAGCACAATTCCTCACGTTACACTGGTAGTCGTCGAAAGAGGAATTGTCAACTACGCCTGGCTAAGGCCTTCCCTGGGTTAAGGAACCAGCCACACTTAGACGCCTTTAAAGGAAAATTTATTCAGCGAAGTTCCCATTGTTTGGCGATGGTCAACCTTTGCAGCGCCAATACTGCAGGGACTTAGGTTTGCTTCTAACAAGGCTAGGTGACCCTGCAGACAGAAGCAGGCGTTTCCCTTTGGAAGCTTGGATCCCAGTTTCCTAGGGGCTGCTTCCAAGGCCCTGCTATTGCCCAGCATCTGTCCTCTGCCCCTACGCCTGGGTAGGAAGCGTGTATTTTAGCCTGAGAAGCAGGGCTCTTGCATCTCTGGAGGAGAGCTAATCCTGCAGCCCACATTTGTCCTGGGAAACCGCAAGGCGACCCTTGGCCTCAGAGTAGTGGCGAAATTACCACTAGACAGGTCTTGCCTGCCGCAGTTTCCATGAGTTCTCAACCGTTTTCGGGCTTAAGTGGAGAGCGAGGAGAGCTGTCGGCTCTCACAGAACTCTGGCCTCCGCACTGTCTGCCATGCAACTGCACTCAAGACCACACGTCTCCTCCCGGCCTGCTGAGAAACAGGCCGATGTGTAGGCCCTTCGTAACACTTCTTGGCCTGTAGACTCCAAGGCGACACACTGTCCTCTTCCTTGGAAAACTACGGTGCCCCAGCTTGCCAACGCTCACAAAGGCATTCCGAGCCCGTCTCATGTGCTGGGCCACTTGCATTCAGTGAGGAAAAGCCACCTGCATTGAGGTGAACACTCTGCTCAGCGTTCTTTCAGGGAACTCACAATTACCGCCTCTCTAGGTTAAGCAGGAAGTCGTAGTGAGGACCAACCTGAGCAAAGAGCACAATTCCTCACGTTACACTGGTAGTCGTCGAAAGAGGAATTGTCAACTACGCCTGGCTAAGGCCTTCCCTGGGTTAAGGAACCAGCCACACTTAGACGCCTTTAAAGGAAAATTTATTCAGCGAAGTTCCCATTGTTTGGCGATGGTCAACCTTTGCAGCGCCAATACTGCAGGGACTTAGGTTTGCTTCTAACAAGGCTAGGTGACCCTGCAGACAGAAGCAGGCGTTTCCCTTTGGAAGCTTGGATCCCAGTTTCCTAGGGGCTGCTTCCAAGGCCCTGCTATTGCCCAGCATCTGTCCTCTGCCCCTACGCCTGGGTAGGAAGCGTGTATTTTAGCCTGAGAAGCAGGGCTCTTGCATCTCTGGAGGAGAGCTAATCCTGCAGCCCACGTTTGTCCTGGGAAACCGCAAGGCGACCCTTGGCCTCAGAGTAGTGGCGAAATTGCCACTAGACAGGTCTTGCCTGCCGCAGTTTCCATGAGTTCTCCACCGTTTTCGGGCTTAAATGGAGAGCGAGGAGAGCTGTCGGCTCTCACAGAACTCTGGCCTCCGCACTGTCTGCCATGCAACTGCACTCAAGACCACACGTCTCCTCCCGTCTGCTGAGAAACAGGCTGCCGTGTAGCCCCTTCGTAACACTTCTTGGCCTGTAGACTCCAAGGAGACACACTGTCCTCTTCCTTGGAAAACTACGGTTCCGCAGCTTGCCAACGCTCACGAAGGCAGTCTGAGCCTGTCTCATGTGCTGGGCCACTTGCATTCAGTGAGGAAAAGCCACCTGCATTGAGGTGAACACTCTGCTCAGCGTTCTTTCCGGGAGCTCACAATTGCCGCCTCTCTAGGTTAAGCAGAAAGTCATAGTGAGGACCAACCTGAGGAAAGAGCACAATTCCTCATGTTACACTGGTAGTCGTCGAAAGAGGAATTGCCAACTACGCCTGCCTAAGGCCTTCCCTGGGTTAAGGAACCAGCCACACTTAGACGCCTTTAAAGGAAAATTTATTCAGCGAAGTTCCCATTGTTTGGCGATGGTCAACTTTTGCAGCGCCAATACTGCAGGGACTTAGGTTTGCTGCTAACAAGGCTAGGTGACCCTGCAGACAGAAGCAGGCGTTTCCCTTTGGAAGCTTGGATCCCGGTTTCCTAAGGGCTGCTTCCAAGGCCCTGCTATTGCCCAGCATCTGTCCTCTGCCCCTACACCTCGGTAGGAAGCGTGAATTTTAGCCTGAGAAGCAGGGCTCTTGCATCTCTGGAGGAGAGCTAATCCTGCAGCCCACGTTCATCCTGGGAAACCGCAAGGCGAACCTTGGCCTCAGTGTAGTGGCGAAATTGCCGCCGGACAGGTCTTGCCTGCCGCGGTTTCCGTGAGTTCTCCACCGTTTTTGGGCTTAAGTGGAGAGCGAGGAGAGCTGTCGGCTCTCACAGAACTCTGGCCTCCGCACTGTCTGCCATGCAACTGCACTCAAGACCACACGTCTCCTCCCGACCTGCTGAGAAACAGGCATCCGCGTAGGCCCTTGTTAACATTTCCTGGCGTGCAGAGTCCAAGGCGACACGCTGTCCTCTTCCTTGGAAACCTACGTTGCCACAGCTTGCCAAACGCTACCGAAGGCAGTCCTAACCAGTCTCGTGTGCTGCGCAACTTTGATTCGGTTACGAAAAGCCACCTGCATTGCGGTGAACACTCTGCTCAGCGTTCTTTCCGGGAGCTCACAGTTGCTCCCTCTCTAGGTTAAGCAAGGTGTCGAGGTGAGGTCCAGAATGAGCCAAGAGCACAATTGCTCACTTTGCAGTGGTAGTCGTCCTAAGAGGCATTGCCTACTACGCCTTGCTAAGGTCTTCGTTCTGTTAGGGAAGTCGCCACACTTAGACGCCTGTAAAGGAGAATTTATTCAGCGAAGTTCCCAGTGTCTTGCGACGGTCTCCCTTCGCAGTGCCAATACAGCAGGGACTTAGGTTTGCTGCTAACTAGGCTAGGTGACCCTGCATACAGAAGCAGGCGTTTCCCTTTGGAAGCTTGGATCCCGGTTTCTCAGGGGCTGCTTGCAAGACCCTGCTATTGCCCAGCATCTGTCCTCTGCCCCTACGCCTGGGTAGGAAGCGAGTATTTTAGCCTGAGAAGCAGGGCTCTTGCAACTCTGGAGGAGAGCTAATCCTGCAGCCCACGTTCGTCCTGGGAAACCGCAAGGCGACCCTTGGCCTCAGAGTAGTGGCGAAATTGCCGCCGGACAGGTCTTGCCTGCCGCGGTTTCCATGAGTTCGCCACCGTTTTCGGGCTTAAGTGGAGAGCGAGGAGAGCTGTCGGCTCTCACAGAACTCTGGCCTCCGCACTGTCTGCCATACAACTGCACTCAAGACCACACGTCTCCTCCCGGCCTGCTGAGAAACAGGCCGCCGTGTAGGCCCTTCGTAACACTTCTTGGCCTGTAGACTCCAAGGCGACACACTGTCTTCTTCCTTGGAAATCTACGGTGCCCCAGCTTGCCAACGCTCACGAAGGCAGTCCGAGCCCGTCTCATGTGCTGGGCCACTTGCATTCAGTGAGGAAAAGCCACCTGCATTGAGGTGAACACTCTGCTCAGCGTTCTTTCCGGGAGCTCACAATTGCCGCCTCTTAGGTTAAGCAGGAAGTCGTAATGAGGACCAACCTGAGCAAAGAGCACAATTCCTCACGTTACACTGGTAATCGTCGAAAGAGGAATTGCCAACTACGCCTGCCTAAGGCCTTCCCTGGGTTAAGGAACCAGCCACACTTAGACGCCTTTAAAGGAAAATTTATTCAGCGAAGTTCCCATTGTTTGGCGATGGTCAACCTTTGCAGCGCCAATACTGCAGGGACTTAGGTTTGCTGCTAACAAGGCTAGGTGACCCTGCAGACAGAAGCAGGCGTTTCCCTTTGGAAGCTTGGATCCCAGTTTCCTAGGGGCTGCTTCCAAGGCCCTGCTATTGCCCAGCATCTGTCCTCTGCCCCTACGCCTGGGTAGGAAGCGTGTATTTTAGCCTGAGAAGCAGGGCAATTGCATCTCTGGAGGAGAGCTAATCCTGCAGCCCACGTTCGTCCTGGGAAACCGCAAGGCGACCCTTGGCCTCAGAGTAGTGGCGAAATTGCCACCAGACAGGTCTTGCCTGCCGCAGTTTCCATGAGTTCTCCACCGTTTTCGGGCTTAAATGGAGAGCGAGGAGAGCTGTCGGCTCTCACAGAACTCTGGCCTCCGCACTGTCTGCCATGCAACTGCACTCAAGACCACACGTCTCCTCCCGCCTGCTGAGAAACAGGCTGCCGTGTAGCCCCTTCGTAACACTTCTTGGCCTGTAGACTCCAAGGAGACACACTGTCCTCTTCCTTGGAAAACTACGGTTCCGCAGCTTGCCAACGCTCACGAAGGCAGTCCAAGCCTGTCTCATGTGCTGGGCCACTTGCATTCAGTGAGGAAAAGCCACCTGCATTGAGGTGAACACTCTGCTCAGCGTTCTTTCCGGGAGCTCACAATTGCCGCCTCTCTAGGTTAAGCAGAAAGTCGTAGTGAGGACCAACCTGAGGAAAGAGCACAATTCCTCATGTTACACTGGTAGTCGTCGAAAGAGGAATTGCCAACTACGCCTGCCTAAGGCCTTCCCTGGGTTAAGGAACCAGCCACACTTAGACGCCTTTAAAGGAAAATTTATTCAGCGAAGTTCCCATTGTTTGGCGATGGTCAACTTTTGCAGCGCCAATACTGCAGGGACTTAGGTTTGCTGCTAACAAGGCTAGGTGACCCTGCAGACAGAAGCAGGCGTTTCCCTTTGGAAGCTTGGATCCCGGTTTCCTAAGGGCTGCTTCCAAGGCCCTGCTATTGCCCAGCATCTGTCCTCTGCCCCTACACCTCGGTAGGAAGCGTGAATTTTAGCCTGAGAAGCAGGGCTCTTGCATCTCTGGAGGAGAGCTAATCCTGCAGCCCACGTTCATCCTGGGAAACCGCAAGGTGACCCTTAGCCTCAGTGTAGTGGCGAAATTGCCGCTGGACAGATCTTGCCTGTTGCGGTTTCCGTGAGTTCTCCACCGTTTTCGGGCTTAAATGGAGAGCGAGGAGAGCTGTCGGCTCTCACAGAACTCTGGCCTCCGCACTGTCTGCCATGCAACTGCACTCAAGACCACACGTCTCCTCCCGACCTGCTGAGAAACAGGCATCCGCGTAGGCCCTTGTTAACATTTCCTGGCGTGCAGAGTCCAAGGCGACACGCAGTCCTCTTCCTTGGAAACCTACGTTACCACAGCTTGCCAAACGCTACCGAAGGCAGTCATAACCAGTATCGTGTGCTGCGCAACTTTGATTCGGTTACGAAAAGCCACCTGCATTGAGGTGAACACTCTGCTCAGCGTTCTTTCCGGGAGCTCACCGTTGCTCCCTCTCTAGGTTAAGCAAGGTGTCGAGGTGAGGTCCAGACTGAGCAAAGAGCACAATTGCTCACTTTGCAGTGGTAGTCGTCCTAAGAGGCATTGCCTACTACGCCTTGCTAAGGTCTTCGTTCTGTTAGGGACGTCGCCACACTTAGACGCCTGTAAAGGAGAATTTATTCAGCGAAGTTCCCAGTGTCTTGCGACGGTCTCCCTTCGCAGTGCCAATACAGCAGGGACTTAGGTTTGCTGCTAACTAGGCTAGGTGACCCTGCATACAGAAGCAGGCGTTTCCCTTTGGAAGCTTGGATCCCGGTTTCTCAGGGGCTGCTTGCAAGACCCTGCTATTGCCCAGCATCGGTCCTCTGCCCCTACGCCTGGGTAGGAAGCGAGTATTTTAGCCTGAGAAGCAGGGCTCTTGCAACTCTGGAGGAGAGCTAATCCTGCAGCCCACGTTCGTCCTGGGAAACTGCAAGGCGACCCTTGGCCTCAGAGTAGTGGCGAAATTGCCGCCGGACAGGTCTTGCCTGCCACAGTTTCCATGAGTTCGCCACCATTTTCGGGCTTAAATGGAGAGCGAGGGGAGCTGTCGGCTCTCACAGAACTCTGACCTCCGCACTGTCTGCCATGCAACTGCACTCAAGACCACACGTCTCCTCCCGGCCTGCTGAGAAACAGGCCGATGTGTAGGCCCTTCGTAACACTTCTTGGCCTGTAGACTCCAAGGCGACACACTGTCCTCTTCCTTGGAAAACTACGGTGCCCCAGCTTGCCAACGCTCACAAAGGCATTCCGAGCCCGTCTCATGTGCTGGGCCACTTGCATTCAGTGAGGAAAAGCCACCTGCATTGAGGTGAACATTCTGCTCAGCGTTCTTTCCGGGAGCTCACAATTACCGCCTCTCTAGGTTAAGCAGGAAGTCGTAGTGAGGACCAACCTGAGCAAAGAGCACAATTCCTGACGTTACACTGGTAGTCGTCGAAAGAGGAATTGTCAACTACGCCTGGCTAAGGCCTTCCCTGGGTTAAGGAACCAGCCACACTTAGACGCCTTTAAAGGAAAATTTATTCAGCGAAGTTCCCATTGTTTGGCGATGGTCAACCTTTGCAGCGCCAATACTGCAGGGACTTAGGTTTGCTTCTAACAAGGCTAGGTGACCCTGCAGACAGAAGCAGGCGTTTCCCTTTGGAAGCTTGGATCCCAGTTTCCTAGGGGCTGCTTCGAAGGCCCTGCTATTGCCCAGCATCTGTCCTCTGCCCCTACGCCTGGGTAGGAAGCGTGTATTTTAGCCTGAGAAGCAGGGCTCCTGCATCTCTGGAGGAGAGCTAATCCTGCAGCCCACGTTTGTCCTGGGAAACCGCAAGGCGACCCTTGGCCTCAGAGTAGTGGCGAAATTGCCACCAGACAGGTCTTGCCTGCCGCAGTTTCCATGAGTTCTCCACCGTTTTCGGGCTTAAATGGAGAGCGAGGAGAGCTGTCGGCTCTCACAGAACTCTGGCCTCCGCACTGTCTGCCATGCAACTGCACTCAAGACCACACGTCTCCTCCCGCCTGCTGAGAAACAGGCTGCCGTGTAGCCCCTTCGTAACACTTCTTGGCCTGTAGACTCCAAGGAGACACACTGTCCTCTTCCTTGGAAAACTACGGTTCCGCAGCTTGCCAACGCTCACGAAGGCAGTCTGAGCCTGTCTCATGTGCTGGGCCACTTGCATTCAGTGAGGAAAAGCCACCTGCATTGAGGTGAACACTCTGCTCAGCGTTCTTTCCGGGAGCTCACAATTGCCGCCTCTCTAGGTTAAGCAGAAAGTCATAGTGAGGACCAACCTGAGGAAAGAGCACAATTCCTCATGTTACACTGGTAGTCGTCGAAAGAGGAATTGCCAACTACGCCTGCCTAAGGCCTTCCCTGGGTTAAGGAACCAGCCACACTTAGACGCCTTTAAAGGAAAATTTATTCAGCGAAGTTCCCATTGTTTGGCGATGGTCAACTTTTGCAGCGCCAATACTGCAGGGACTTAGGTTTGCTGCTAACAAGGCTAGGTGACCCTGCAGACAGAAGCAGGCGTTTCCCTTTGGAAGCTTGGATCCCGGTTTCCTAAGGGCTGCTTCCAAGGCCCTGCTATTGCCCAGCATCTGTCCTCTGCCCCTACACCTCGGTAGGAAGCGTGAATTTTAGCCTGAGAAGCAGGGCTCTTGCATCTCTGGAGGAGAGCTAATCCTGCAGCCCACGTTCATCCTGGGAAACCGCAAGGCGAACCTTGGCCTCAGTGTAGTGGCGAAATTGCCGCCGGACAGGTCTTGCCTGCCGCGGTTTCCGTGAGTTCTCCACCGTTTTTGGGCTTAAGTGGAGAGCGAGGAGAGCTGTCGGCTCTCACAGAACTCTGGCCTCCGCACTGTCTGCCATGCAACTGCACTCAAGACCACACGTCTCCTCCCGACCTGCTGAGAAACAGGCATCCGCGTAGGCCCTTGTTAACATTTCCTGGCGTGCAGAGTCCAAGGCGACACGCTGTCCTCTTCCTTGGAAACCTACGTTGCCACAGCTTGCCAAACGCTACCGAAGGCAGTCCTAACCAGTCTCGTGTGCTGCGCAACTTTGATTCGGTTACGAAAAGCCACCTGCATTGCGGTGAACACTCTGCTCAGCGTTCTTTCCGGGAGCTCACAGTTGCTCCCTCTCTAGGTTAAGCAAGGTGTCGAGGTGAGGTCCAGACTGAGCCAAGAGCACAATTGCTCACTTTGCAGTGGTAGTCGTCCTAAGAGGCATTGCCTACTACGCCTTGCTAAGGTCTTCGTTCTGTTAGGGAAGTCGCCACACTTAGACGCCTGTAAAGGAGAATTTATTCAGCGAAGTTCCCAGTGTCTTGCGACGGTCTCCCTTCGCAGTGCCAATACAGCAGGGGCTTAGCTTTGCTGCTAACTAGGCTAGGTGACCCTGCATACAGAAGCAGGCGTTTCCCTTTGGAAGCTTGGATCCCGGTTTCTCAGGGGCTGCTTGCAAGACCCTGCTATTGCCCAGCATCTGTCCTCTGCCCCTACGCCTGGGTAGGAAGCGAGTATTTTAGCCTGAGAAGCAGGGCTCTTGCAACTCTGGAGGAGAGCTAATCCTGCAGCCCACGTTCGTCCTGGGAAACCGCAAGGCGACCCTTGGCCTCAGAGTAGTGGCGAAATTGCCGCCGGACAGGTCTTGCCTGCCGCGGTTTCCATGAGTTCGCCACCGTTTTCGGGCTTAAGTGGAGAGCGAGGAGAGCTGTCGGCTCTCACAGAACTCTGGCCTCCGCACTGTCTGCCATACAACTGCACTCAAGACCACACGTCTCCTCCCGGCCTGCTGAGAAACAGGCCGCCGTGTAGGCCCTTCGTAACACTTCTTGGCCTGTAGACTCCAAGGTGACACACTGTCCTCTTCCTTGGAAATCTACGGTGCCCCAGCTTGCCAACGCTCACGAAGGCAGTCCGAGCCCGTCTCATGTGCTGGGCCACTTGCATTCAGTGAGGAAAAGCCACCTGCATTGAGGTGAACACTCTGCTCAGCGTTCTTTCCGGGAGCTCACAATTGCCGCCTCTTAGGTTAAGCAGGAAGTCGTAATGAGGACCAACCTGAGCAAAGAGCACAATTCCTCACGTTACACTGGTAATCGTCGAAAGAGGAATTGCCAACTACGCCTGCCTAAGGCCTTCCCTGGGTTAAGGAACCAGCCACACTTAGATGCCTGTAAAGGAGAATTTATTCAGCGAAGTTCCCAGTGTCTTGCGACGGTCTCCCTTCGCAGTGCCAATACAGCAGGGACTTAGCTTTGCTGCTAACTAGGCTAGGTGACCCTGCAGACAGAAGCAGGCGTTTCCCTTTGGAAGCTTGGATCCCAGTTTCCTAGGGGCTGCTTCCAAGGCCCTGCTATTGCCCAGCATCTGTCCTCTGCCCCTACGCCTGGGTAGGAAGCGTGTATTTTAGCCTGAGAAGCAGGGCAATTGCATCTCTGGAGGAGAGCTAATCCTGCAGCCCACGTTCGTCCTGGGAAACCGCAAGGCGACCCTTGGCCTCAGAGTAGTGGCGAAATTGCCACCAGACAGGTCTTGCCTGCCGCAGTTTCCATGAGTTCTCCACCGTTTTCGGGCTTAAATGGAGAGCGAGGAGAGCTGTCGGCTCTCACAGAACTCTGGCCTCCGCACTGTCTGCCATGCAACTGCACTCAAGACCACACGTCTCCTCCCGCCTGCTGAGAAACAGGCTGCCGTGTAGCCCCTTCGTAACACTTCTTGGCCTGTAGACTCCAAGGAGACACACTGTCCTCTTCCTTGGAAAACTACGGTTCCGCAGCTTGCCAACGCTCACGAAGGCAGTCCAAGCCTGTCTCATGTGCTGGGCCACTTGCATTCAGTGAGGAAAAGCCACCTGCATTGAGGTGAACACTCTGCTCAGCGTTCTTTCCGGGAGCTCACAATTGCCGCCTCTCTAGGTTAAGCAGAAAGTCGTAGTGAGGACCAACCTGAGGAAAGAGCACAATTCCTCATGTTACACTGGTAGTCGTCGAAAGAGGAATTGCCAACTACGCCTGCCTAAGGCCTTCCCTGGGTTAAGGAACCAGCCACACTTAGACGCCTTTAAAGGAAAATTTATTCAGCGAAGTTCCCATTGTTTGGCGATGGTCAACTTTTGCAGCGCCAATACTGCAGGGACTTAGGTTTGCTGCTAACAAGGCTAGGTGACCCTGCAGACAGAAGCAGGCGTTTCCCTTTGGAAGCTTGGATCCCGGTTTCCTAAGGGCTGCTTCCAAGGCCCTGCTATTGCCCAGCATCTGTCCTCTGCCCCTACACCTCGGTAGGAAGCGTGAATTTTAGCCTGAGAAGCAGGGCTCTTGCATCTCTGGAGGAGAGCTAATCCTGCAGCCCACGTTCATCCTGGGAAACCGCAAGGTGACCCTTAGCCTCAGTGTAGTGGCGAAATTGCCGCTGGACAGATCTTGCCTGTTGCGGTTTCCGTGAGTTCTCCACCGTTTTCGGGCTTAAATGGAGAGCGAGGAGAGCTGTCGGCTCTCACAGAACTCTGGCCTCCGCACTGTCTGCCATGCAACTGCACTCAAGACCACACGTCTCCTCCCGACCTGCTGAGAAACAGGCATCCGCGTAGGCCCTTGTTAACATTTCCTGACGTGCAGAGTCCAAGGCGACACGCTGTCCTCTTCCTTGGAAACCTACGTTGCCACAGCTTGCCAAACGCTACCGAAGGCAGTCCTAACCAGTCTCGTGTCCTGCGCAACTTTGATTCGGTTACGAAAAGCCACCTGCATTGCGGTGAACACTCTGCTCAACCTTCTTTCCGGGAGCTCACAGTTGCTCCCTCTCTAGGTTAAGCAAGGTGTCGAGGTGAGGTCCAGACTGAGCAAAGAGCACAATTGCTCACTTTGCAGTGGTAGTCGTCCTAAGAGGCATTGCCTACTACGCCTTGCTAAGGTCTTCGTTCTGTTAGGGAAGTCGCCACACTTAGACGCCTGTAAAGGAGAATTTATTCAGCCAAGTTCCCAGGGTCTTGCGACGGTCTCCCTTCGCAGTGCCAATACAGCAGGGACTTAGGTTTGCTGCTAACTAGGCTAGGTGACCCTGCATACAGAAGCAGGCGTTTCCCTTTGGAAGCTTGGATCCCGGTTTCTCAGGGGCTGCTTGCAAGACCCTGCTATTGCCCAGCATCTGTCCTCTGCCCCTACGCCTGGGTAGGAAGCGAGTATTTTAGCCTGAGAAGCAGGGCTCTTGCAACTCTGGAGGAGAGCTAATCCTGCAGCCCACGTTCGTCCTGGGAAACCGCAAGGCGACCCTTGGCCTCAGAGTAGTGGCGAAATTGCCGCCGGACAGGTCTTTCCTGTTGCGGATTCCATAAGTTCGCCACCATTTTCGGGCTTAAATGGAGAGCGAGGAGAGCTGTCGGCTCTCACAGAACTCTGGCCTCCGCACTGTCTGCCATGCAACTGCACTCAAGACCACACGTCTCCTCCCGACCTGCTGAGAAACAGGCATCCGCGTAGGCCCTTGTTAACATTTCCTGGCGTGCAGAGTCCAAGGCGACACGCTGTCCTCTTCCTTGGAAACCTACGTTGCCACAGCTTGCCAAACGCTACCGAAGGCAGTCCTAACCAGTCTCGTGTGCTGCGCAACTTTGATTCGGTTACGAAAAGCCACCTGCATTGCGGTGAACACTCTGCTCAGCGTTCTTTCCAAGAGCTCACAGTTGCTCCCTCTCTAGGTTAAGCAAGGTGTCGAGGTGAGGTCCAGACTGAGCAAAGAGCACAATTGCTCACTTTGCAGTGGTAGTCGTCCTAAGAGGCATTGCCTACTACGCCTTGCTAAGGTCTTCGTTCTGTTAGGGAAGTCGCCACACTTAGATGCCTGTAAAGGAGAATTTATTCAGCGAAGTTCCCAGTGTCTTGCGACGGTCTCCCTTCGCAGTGCCAATACAGCAGGGACTTAGCTTTGCTGCTAACTAGGCTAGGTGACCCTGCAGACAGAAGCAGGCGTTTCCCTTTGGAAGCTTGGATCCCAGTTTCCTAGGGGCTGCTTCCAAGGCCCTGCTATTGCCCAGCATCTGTCCTCTGCCCCTACGCCTGGGTAGGAAGCGTGTATTTTAGCCTGAGAAGCAGGGCAATTGCATCTCTGGAGGAGAGCTAATCCTGCAGCCCACGTTCGTCCTGGGAAACCGCAAGGCGACCCTTGGCCTCAGAGTAGTGGCGAAATTGCCACCAGACAGGTCTTGCCTGCCGCAGTTTCCATGAGTTCTCCACCGTTTTCGGGCTTAAATGGAGAGCGAGGAGAGCTGTCGGCTCTCACAGAACTCTGGCCTCCGCACTGTCTGCCATGCAACTGCACTCAAGACCACACGTCTCCTCCCGCCTGCTGAGAAACAGGCTGCCGTGTAGCCCCTTCGTAACACTTCTTGGCCTGTAGACTCCAAGGAGACACACTGTCCTCTTCCTTGGAAAACTACGGTTCCGCAGCTTGCCAACGCTCACGAAGGCAGTCCAAGCCTGTCTCATGTGCTGGGCCACTTGCATTCAGTGAGGAAAAGCCACCTGCATTGAGGTGAACACTCTGCTCAGCGTTCTTTCCGGGAGCTCACAATTGCCGCCTCTCTAGGTTAAGCAGAAAGTCGTAGTGAGGACCAACCTGAGGAAAGAGCACAATTCCTCATGTTACACTGGTAGTCGTCGAAAGAGGAATTGCCAACTACGCCTGCCTAAGGCCTTCCCTGGGTTAAGGAACCAGCCACACTTAGACGCCTTTAAAGGAAAATTTATTCAGCGAAGTTCCCATTGTTTGGCGATGGTCAACTTTTGCAGCGCCAATACTGCAGGGACTTAGGTTTGCTGCTAACAAGGCTAGGTGACCCTGCAGACAGAAGCAGGCGTTTCCCTTTGGAAGCTTGGATCCCGGTTTCCTAAGGGCTGCTTCCAAGGCCCTGCTATTGCCCAGCATCTGTCCTCTGCCCCTACACCTCGGTAGGAAGCGTGAATTTTAGCCTGAGAAGCAGGGCTCTTGCATCTCTGGAGGAGAGCTAATCCTGCAGCCCACGTTCGTCCTGGGAAACCGCAAGGCGACCCTTGGCCTCAGTGTAGTGGTGAAATTGCCGCCGGACAGGTCTTGCCTGCCGCGGTTTCCGTGAGTTCTCCACCGTTTTCGGGCTTAAATGGAGAGCGAGGAGAGCTGTCGGCTCTCACAGAACTCTGGCCTCCGCACTGTTTGCCATGCAACTGCACTCAAGACCACACGTCTCCTCCCGACCTGCTGAGAAACAGGCATCCGCGTAGGCCCTTGTTAACATTTCCTGGCGTGCAGAGTCCAAGGCGACACGCTGTCCTCTTCCTTGGAAACCTACGTTGCCACAGCTTGCCAAACGCTACCGAAGGCAGTCCTAACCAGTCTCGTGTCCTGCGCAACTTTGATTCGGTTACGAAAAGCCACCTGCATTGAGGTGAACACTCTGCTCAGCGTTCTTTCCGGGAGCTCACAGTTGCTCCCTCTCTAGGTTAAGCAAGGTGTCGAGGTGAGGTCCAGACTGAGCAAAGAGCACAATTGCTCACTTTGCAGTGGTAGTCGTCCTAAGAGGCATTGCCTACTACGCCTTGCTAAGGTCTTCGTTCTGTTAGGGACGTCGCCACACTTAGACGCCTGTAAAGGAGAATTTATTCAGCGAAGTTCCCAGTGTCTTGCGACGGTCTCCCTTCGCAGTGCCAATACAGCAGGGACTTAGGTTTGCTGCTAACTAGGCTAGGTGACCCTGCATACAGAAGCAGGCGTTTCCCTTTGGAAGCTTGGATCCCGGTTTCTCAGGGGCTGCTTGCAAGACCCTGCTATTGCCCAGCATCGGTCCTCTGCCCCTACGCCTGGGTAGGAAGCGAGTATTTTAGCCTGAGAAGCAGGGCTCTTGCAACTCTGGAGGAGAGCTAATCCTGCAGCCCACGTTCGTCCTGGGAAACCGCAAGGCGACCCTTGGCCTCAGTGTAGTGGCGAAATTGCCGCCGGACAGGTCTTGCCTGCCGCGGTTTCCGTGAGTTCTCCACCGTTTTCGGGCTTAAATGGAGAGCGAGGAGAGCTGTCGGCTCTCACAGAACTCTGGCCTCCGCACTGTCTGCCATGCAACTGCACTCAAGACCACACGTCTCCTCCCGACCTGCTGAGAAACAGGCATCCGCGTAGGCCCTTGTTAACATTTCCTGGCGTGCAGAGTCCAAGGCGACACGCTGTCCTCTTCCTTGGAAACCTACGTTGCCACAGCTTGCCAAACGCTACCGAAGGCAGTCCTAACCAGTCTCGTGTCCTGCGCAACTTTGATTCGGTTACGAAAAGCCACCTGCATTGCGGTGAACACTCTGCTCAGCGTTCTTTCCGAGAGCTCACAGTTGCTCCCTCTCTAGGTTAAGCAAGGTGTCGACGTGAGGTCCAGACTGAGCAAAGAGCACAATTGCTCACTTTGCAGTGGTAGTCGTCCTAAGAGGCATTGCCTACTACGCCTTGCTAAGGTCTTCGTTCTGTTAGGGAAGTCGCCACACCTAGACGCCTGTAAAGGAGAATTTATTCAGCCAAGTTCCCAGGGTCTTGCGACGGTCTCCCTTCGCAGTGCCAATACAGCAGGGACTTAGGTTTGCTGCTAACTAGGCTAGGTGACCCTGCATACAGAAGCAGGCGTTTCCCTTTGGAAGCTTGGATCCCGGTTTCTCAGGGGCTGCTTGCAAGACCCTGCTATTGCCCAGCATCTGTCCTCTGCCCCTACGCCTGGGTAGGAAGCGAGTATTTTAGCCTGAGAAGCAGGGCTCTTGCAACTCTGGAGGAGAGCTAATCCTGCAGCCCACGTTCGTCCTGGGAAACCGCAAGGCGACCCTTGGCCTCAGAGTAGTGGCGAAATTGCCGCCGGACAGGTCTTGCCTGCCGCGGTTTCCATGAGTTCGCCACCGTTTTCGGGCTTAAATGGAGAGCGAGGAGAGCTGTCAGCTCTCACAGGACTCTGGCCTCCGCACTGTCTGCCATGCAACTGCACTCAAGACCACACGTCTCCTCCCGGCCTGCTGAGAAACAGGCCGCCGTGTAGGCCCTTCGTAACACTTCTTGGCCTGTAGACTCCAAGGCGACACACTGTCCTCTTCCTTGGAAAACTACGGTGCCCCAGCTTGCCAACGCTCACGAAGGCAGTCCCAGCCCGTCTCCTGTGCTGGGCCACTTGCATTCAGTTAGGAAAAGCCACCTGCATTGAGGTGAACACTCTGCTCAGCGTTCTTTCCGGGAGCTCACAATTGCCGCCTCTCTAGGTTAAGCAGGAAGTCGTAGTGAGGACCAACCTGAGCAAAGAGCACAATTCCTCACGTTACACTGGTAGTCGTCGAAAGAGGAATTGCCAACTACGCCTGGCTAAGGCCTTCCCTGGGTTAAGGAACCAGCCACACTTAGACGCCTTTAAAGGAAAATTTATTCAGCGAAGTTCCCATTGTTTGGCGATGGTCAACCTTTGCAGCGCCAATACTGCAGGGACTTAGGTTTGCTGCTAACAAGGCTAGGTGACCCTGCAGACAGAAGCAGGCGTTTCCCTTTGGAAGCTTGGATCCCGGTTTCCTAGGGGCTGCTTCCAAGGCCCTGCTATTGCCCAGCATCTGTCCTCTGCCCCTACGCCTGGGGAGGAAGTGAGTATTTTAGCCTGAGAAGCAGGGCTCTTGCATCTCTGGAGGAGAGCTAATCCTGCAGCCCACGTTCGTCCTGGGAAACCGCAAGGCGACCCTTGGCCTCAGTGTAGTGGCGAAATTGCCGCCGGACAGGTCTTGCCTGCCGCGGTTTCCATGAGTTCTCCACCGTTTTCGGTCTTAAATGGAGAGCGAGGAGAGCTGTCGGCTCTCACAGAACTCTGGCCTCCGCACTGTTTGCCATGCAACTGCACTCAAGACCACACGTCTCCTCCCGACCTGCTGAGAAACAGGCATCCGCGTAGGCCCTTGTTAACATTTCCTGGCGTGCAGAGTCCAAGGCGACACGCTGTCCTCTTCCTTGGAAACCTACGTTGCCACAGCTTGCCAAACGCTACCGAAGGCAGTCCTAACCAGTCTCGTGTCCTGCGCAACTTTGATTCGGTTACGAAAAGCCACCTGCATTGCGGTGAACACTCTGCTCAGCGTTCTTACCGAGAGCTCACAGTTGCTCCCTCTCTAGGTTAAGCAAGGTGTCGACGTGAGGTCCAGACTGAGCAAAGAGCACAATTGCTCACTTTGCAGTGGTAGTCGTCCTAAGAGGCATTGCCTACTACGCCTTGCTAAGGTCTTCGTTCTGTTAGGGAAGTCGCCACACTTAGACGCCTGTAAAGGAGAATTTATTCAGCCAAGTTCCCAGGGTCTTGCGACGGTCTCCCTTCGCAGTGCCAATACAGCAGGGACTTAGGTTTGCTGCTAACTAGGCTAGGTGACCCTGCATACAGAAGCAGGCGTTTCCCTTTGGAAGCTTGGATCCCGGTTTCTCAGGGGCTGCTTGCAAGACCCTGCTATTGCCCAGCATCTGTCCTCTGCCCCTACGCCTGGGTAGGAAGCGAGTATTTTAGCCTGAGAAGCAGGGCTCTTGCAACTCTGGAGGAGAGCTAATCCTGCAGCCCACGTTCGTCCTGGGAAACCGCAAGGCGACCCTTGGCCTCAGTGTAGTGGCGAAATTGCCGCCGGACAGGTCTTGCCTGCCGCGGTTTCCGTGAGTTCTCCACCGTTTTCGGGCTTAAATGGAGAGCGAGGAGAGCTGTCGGCTCTCACAGAACTCTGGCCTCCGCACTGTTTGCCATGCAACTGCACTCAAGACCACACGTCTCCTCCCGACCTGCTGAGAAACAGGCATCCGCGTAGGCCCTTGTTAACATTTCCTGGCGTGCAGAGTCCAAGGCGACACGCTGTCCTCTTCCTTGGAAACCTACGTTGCCACAGCTTGCCAAACGCTACCGAAGGCAGTCCTAACCAGTCTCGTGTCCTGCGCAACTTTGATTCGGTTACGAAAAGCCACCTGCATTGCGGTGAACACTCTGCTCAGCGTTCTTTCCGAGAGCTCACAGTTGCTCCCTCTCTAGGTTAAGCAAGGTGTCGACATGTGGTCCAGACTGAGCAAAGAGCACAATTGCTCACTTTGCAGTGGTAGTCGTCCTAAGAGGCATTGCCTACTACGCCTTGCTAAGGTCTTCGTTCTGTTAGGGAAGTCGCCACACTTAGACGCCTGTAAAGGAGAATTTATTCAGCCAAGTTCCCAGGGTCTTGCGACGGTCTCCCTTCGCAGTGCCAATACAGCAGGGACTTAGGTTTGCTGCTAACTAGGCTAGGTGACCCTGCATACAGAAGCAGGCGTTTCCCTTTGGAAGCTTGGATCCCGGTTTCTCAGGGGCTGCTTGCAAGACCCTGCTATTGCCCAGCATCTGTCCTCTGCCCCTACGCCTGGGTAGGAAGCGAGTATTTTAGCCTGAGAAGCAGGGCTCTTGCAACTCTGGAGGAGAGCTAATCCTGCAGCCCACGTTCATCCTGGGAAACCGCAAGGCGACCCTTGGCCTCAGAGTAGTGGCGAAATTGCCGCCGGACAGGTCTTGCCTGCCGCGGTTTCCATGAGTTCGCCACCGTTTTCGGGCTTAAATGGAGAGCGAGGAGAGCTGTCAGCTCTCACAGGACTCTGGCCTCCACACTGTCTGCCATGCAACTGCACTCAAGACCACACGTCTCCTCCCGGCCTGCTGAGAAACAGGCCGCTGTGTAGGCCCTTCGTAACACTTCTTGGCCTGTAGACTCCAAGGCGACACACTGTCCTCTTCCTTGGAAAACTACGGTGCCCCAGCTTGCCAACGCTCACAAAGGCAGTCCCAGCCCGTCTCCTGTGCTGGGCCACTTGCATTCAGTTAGGAAAAGCCACCTGCATTGAGGTGAACACTCTGCTCAGCGTTCTTTCCGGGAGCTCACAATTGCCGCCTCTCTAGGTTAAGCAGGAAGTCGTAGTGAGGACCAACCTGAGCAAAGAGCACAATTCCTCACGTTACACTGGTAGTCGTCGAAAGAGGAATTGCCAACTACGCCTGGCTAAGGCCTTCCCTGGGTTAAGGAACCAGCCACACTTAGACGCCTTTAAAGGAAAATTTATTCAGCGAAGTTCCCATTGTTTGGCGATGGTCAACCTTTGCAGCGCCAATACTGCAGGGACTTAGGTTTGCTGCTAACAAGGCTAGGTGACCCTGCAGACAGAAGCAGGCGTTTCCCTTTGGAAGCTTGGATCCCGGTTTCCTAGGGGCTGCTTCCAAGGCCCTGCTATTGCCCAGCATCTGTCCTCTGCCCCTACGCCTGGGTAGGAAGCGAGTATTTTAGCCTGAGAAGCAGGGCTCTTGCATCTCTGGAGGAGAGCTAATCCTGCAGCCCACGTTCGTCCTGGGAAACCGCAAGGCGACCCTTGGCCTCAGTGTAGTGGCGAAATTGCCGCCGGACAGGTCTTGCCTGCCGCGGTTTCCGTGAGTTCTCCACCGTTTTCGGGCTTAAATGGAGAGCGAGGAGAGCTGTCGGCTCTCACAGAACTCTGGCCTCCGCACTGTTTGCCATGCAACTGCACTCAAGACCACACGTCTCCTCCCGACCTGCTGAGAAACAGGCATCCGCGTAGGCCCTTGTTAACATTTCCTGGCGTGCAGAGTCCAAGGCGACACGCTGTCCTCTTCCTTGGAAACCTACGTTGCCACAGCTTGCCAAACGCTACCGAAGGCAGTCCTAACCAGTCTCGTGTCCTGCGCAACTTTGATTCGGTTACGAAAAGCCACCTGCATTGCGGTGAACACTCTGCTCAGCGTTCTTTCCGAGAGCTCACAGTTGCTCCCTCTCTAGGTTAAGCAAGGTGTCGACGTGAGGTCCAGACTGAGCAAAGAGCACAATTGCTCACTTTGCAGTGGTAGTCGTCCTAAGAGGCATTGCCTACTACGCCTTGCTAAGGTCTTCGTTCTGTTAGGGAAGTCGCCACACTTAGACGCCTGTAAAGGAGAATTTATTCAGCCAAGTTCCCAGGGTCTTGCGACGGTCTCCCTTCGCAGTGCCAATACAGCAGGGACTTAGGTTTGCTGCTAACTAGGCTAGGTGACCCTGCATACAGAAGCAGGCGTTTCCCTTTGGAAGCTTGGATCCCGGTTTCTCAGGGGCTGCTTGCAAGACCCTGCTATTGCCCAGCATCTGTCCTCTGCCCCTACGCCTGGGTAGGAAGCGAGTATTTTAGCCTGAGAAGCAGGGCTCTTGCAACTCTGGAGGAGAGCTAATCCTGCAGCCCACGTTCGTCCTGGGAAACCGCAAGGCGACCCTTGGCCTCAGAGTAGTGGCGAAATTGCCGCCGGACAGGTCTTGCCTGCCGCGGTTTCCGTGAGTTCGCCACCGTTTTCGGGCTTAAGTGGAGAGCGAGGAGAGCTGTCGGCTCTCACAGGACTCTGGCCTCCGCACTGTCTGCCATGCAACTGCACTCAAGACCACACGTCTCCTCCCGGCCTGCTGAGAAACAGGCCGCTGTGTAGGCCCTTCGTAACACTTCTTGGCCTGTAGACTCCAAGGCGACACACTGTCCTCTTCCTTGGAAAACTACGGTGCCCCAGCTTACCAACGCTCACGAAGGCAGTCCCAGCCCGTCTCCTGTGCTGGGCCACTTGCATTCAGTGAGGAAAAGCCACCTGCATTGAGGTGAACACTCTGCTCAGCGTTCTTTCCGGGAGCTCACAATTGCCGCCTCTCTAGGTTAAGCAGGAAGTCGTAGTGAGGACCAACCTGAGCAAAGAGCACAATTCTTCACGTTACACTGGTAGTCGTCGAAAGAGGAATTGCCAACTACGCCTGGCTAAGGCCTTCCCTGGGTTAAGGAACCAGCCACACTTAGACGCCTTTAAAGGAAAATTTATTCAGCGAAGTTCCCATTGTTTGGCGATGGTCAACCTTTGCAGCGCCAATACTGCAGGGACTTAGGTTTGCTGCTAACAAGGCTAGGTGACCCTGCAGACAGAAGCAGGCGTTTCCCTTTGGAAGCTTGGATCCCGGTTTCCTAGGGGCTGCTTCCAAGGCCCTGCTATTGCCCAGCATCTGTCCTCTGCCCCTACGCCTGGGTAGGAAGTGAGTATTTTAGCCTGAGAAGCAGGGCTCTTGCATCTCTGGAGGAGAGCTAATCCTGCAGCCCACGTTCGTCCTGGGAAACCGCAAGGCGACCCTTGGCCTCAGTGTAGTGGCGAAATTGCCGCCGGACAGGTCTTGCCTGCCGCGGTTTCCGTGAGTTCTCCACCGTTTTCGGGCTTAAATGGAGAGCGAGGAGAGCTGTCGGCTCTCACAGAACTCTGGCCTCCGCACTGTTTGCCATGCAACTGCACTCAAGACCACACGTCTCCTCCCGACCTGCTGAGAAACAGGCATCCGCGTAGGCCCTTGTTAACATTTCCTGGCGTGCAGAGTCCAAGGCGATACGCTGTCCTCTTCCTTGGAAACCTACGTTGCCACAGCTTGCCAAACGCTACCGAAGGCAGTCCTAACCAGTCTCGTGTGCTGCGCAACTTTGATTCGGTTACGAAAAGCCACCTGCATAGCGGTGAACACTCTGCTCAGCGTTCTTTCCGGGAGCTCACAGTTGCTCCCTCTCTAGGTTAAGCAAGGTGTCGAGGTGAGGTCCAGACTGAGCAAAGAGCACAATTGCTCACTTTGCAGTGGTAGTCGTCCTAAGAGGCATTGCCTACTACGCCTTGCTAAGGTCTTCGTTCTGTTAGGGACGTCGCCACACTTAGAGGCCTGTAAAGGAGAATTTATTCAGCGAAGTTCCCAGTGTCTTGCGACGGTCTCCCTTCGCAGTGCCAATACAGCAGGGACTTAGGTTTGCTGCTAACTAGGCTAGGTGACCCTGCATACAGAAGCAGGCGTTTCCCTTTGGAAGCTTGGATCCCGGTTTCTCAGGGGCTGCTTGCAAGACCCTGCTATTGCCCAGCATCTGTCCTCTGCCCCTACGCCTGGGTAGGAAGCGAGTATTTTAGCCTGAGAAGCAGGGCTCTTGCAACTCTGGAGGAGAGCTAATCCTGCAGCCCACGTTCGTCCTGGGAAACCGCAAGGCGACCCTTGGCCTCAGAGTAGTGGCGAAATTGCCGCCGGACAGGTCTTTCCTGTTGCGGATTCCATAAGTTCGCCACCATTTTCGGGCTTAAATGGAGAGCGAGGAGAGCTGTCGGCTCTCACAGAACTCTGGCCTCCGCACTGTCTGCCATGCAACTGCACTCAAGACCACACGTCTCCTCCCGGCCTGCTGAGAAACAGGCCGCCGTGTAGGCCCTTCGTAACACTTCTTGGCCTGTAGACTCCAAGGCGACACACTGTCCTCTTCCTTGGAAATCTACGGTGCCCCAGCTTGCCAACGCTCACGAAGGCAGTCCGAGCCCGTCTCATGTGCTGGGCCACTTGCATTCAGTGAGGAAAAGCCACCTGCATTGAGGTGAACACTCTGCTCAGCGTTCTTTCCGGGAGCTCACAATTGCCGCCTCTCTAGGTTAAGCAGAAAGTCGTAGTGAGGACCAACCTGAGGAAAGAGCACAATTCCTCATGTTACACTGGTAGTCATCGAAAGAGGAATTGCCAACTACGCCTGCCTAAGGCCTTCCCTGGGTTAAGGAACCAGCCACACTTAGACGCCTTTAAAGGAAAATTTATTCAGCGAAGTTCCCATTGTTTGGCGATGGTCAACTTTTGCAGCGCCAATACTGCAGGGACTTAGGTTTGCTGCTAACAAGGCTAGGTGACCCTGCAGACAGAAGCAGGCGTTTCCCTTTGGAAGCTTGGATCCCGGTTTCCTAAGGGCTGCTTCCAAGGCCCTGCTATTGCCCAGCATCTGTCCTCTGCCCCTACACCTCGGTAGGAAGCGTGAATTTTAGCCTGAGAAGCAGGGCTCTTGCATCTCTGGAGGAGAGCTAATCCTGCAGCCCACGTTCATCCTGGGAAACCGCAAGGTGACCCTTAGCCTCAGTGTAGTTGCGAAATTGCCGCTGGACAGATCTTGCCTGTTGCGGTTTCCGTGAGTTCTCCACCGTTTTCGGGCTTAAATGGAGAGCGAGGAGAGCTGTCGGCTCTCACAGAACTCTGGCCTCCGCACTGTTTGCCATGCAACTGCACTCAAGACCACACGTCTCCTCCCGACCTGCTGAGAAACAGGCATCCGCGTAGGCCCTTGTTAACATTTCCTGGCGTGCAGAGTCCAAGGCGACACGCTGTCCTCTTCCTTGGAAACCTACGTTGCCACAGCTTGCCAAACGCTACCGAAGGCAGTCATAACCAGTATCGTGTGCTGCGCAACTTTGATTCGGTTACGAAAAGCCACCTGCATTGAGGTGAACACTCTGCTCAGCGTTCTTTCCGGGAGCTCACCGTTGCTCCCTCTCTAGGTTAAGCAAGGTGTCGAGGTGAGGTCCAGACTGAGCAAAGAGCACAATTGCTCACTTTGCAGTGGTAGTCGTCCTAAGAGGCATTGCCTACTGCGCCTTGCTAAGGTCTTCGTTCTGTTAGGGACGTCGCCACACTTAGACGCCTGTAAAGGAGAATTTATTCAGCGAAGTTCCCAGTGTCTTGCGACGGTCTCCCTTCGCAGTGCCAATACAGCAGGGACTTAGGTTTGCTGCTAACTAGGCTAGGTGACCCTGCATACAGAAGCAGGCGTTTCCCTTTGGAAGCTTGGATCCCGGTTTCTCAGGGGCTGCTTGCAAGACCCTGCTATTGCCGAGCATCGGTCCTCTGCCCCTACGCCTGGGTAGGAAGCGAGTATTTTAGCCTGAGAAGCAGGGCTCTTGCAACTCTGGAGGAGAGCTAATCCTGCAGCCCACGTTCGTCCTGGGAAACCGCAAGGCGACCCTTGGCCTCAGTGTAGTGGCGAAATTGCCGCCGGACAGGTCTTGCCTGCCGCGGTTTCCGTGAGTTCTCCACCGTTTTCGGGCTTAAATGGAGAGCGAGGAGAGCTGTCGGCTCTCACAGAACTCTGGCCTCCGCACTGTTTGCCATGCAACTGCACTCAAGACCACACGTCTCCTCCCGACCTGCTGAGAAACAGGCATCCGCGTAGGCCCTTGTTAACATTTCCTGGCGTGCAGAGTCCAAGGCGACACGCTGTCCTCTTCCTTGGAAACCTACGTTGCCACAGCTTGCCAAACGCTACCGAAGGCAGTCCTAACCAGTCTCGTGTCCTGCGCAACTTTGATTCGGTTACGAAAAGCCACCTGCATTGCGGTGAACACTCTGCTCAGCGTTCTTTCCGAGAGCTCACAGTTGCTCCCTCTCTAGGTTAAGCAAGGTGTCGACGTGAGGTCCAGACTGAGCAAAGAGCACAATTGCTCACTTTGCAGTGGTAGTCGTCCTAAGAGGCATTGCCTACTACGCCTTGCTAAGGTCTTCGTTCTGTTAGGGAAGTCGCCACACTTAGACGCCTGTAAAGGAGAATTTATTCAGCCAAGTTCCCAGGGTCTTGCGACGGTCTCCCTTCGCAGTGCCAATACAGCAGGGACTTAGGTTTGCTGCTAACTAGGCTAGGTGACCCTGCATACAGAAGCAGGCGTTTCCCTTTGGAAGCTTGGATCCCGGTTTCTCAGGGGCTGCTTGCAAGACCCTGCTATTGCCCAGTATCTGTCCTCTGCCCCTACGCCTGGGTAGGAAGCGAGTATTTTAGCCTGAGAAGCAGGGCTCTTGCAACTCTGGAGGAGAGCTAATCCTGCAGCCCACGTTCGTCCTGGGAAACCGCAAGGCGACCCTTGGCCTCAGAGTAGTGGCGAAATTGCCGCCGGACAGGTCTTGCCTGCCGCGGTTTCCATGAGTTCGCCACCGTTTTCGGGCTTAAATGGAGAGCGAGGAGAGCTGTCAGCTCTCACAGGACTCTGGCCTCCGCACTGTCTGCCATGCAACTGCACTCAAGACCACACGTCTCCTCCCGGCCTGCTGAGAAACAGGCCGCTGTGTAGGCCCTTCGTAACACTTCTTCGCCTGTAGACTCCAAGGCGACACACTGTCCTCTTCCTTGGAAAACTACGGTGCCCCAGCTTGCCAACGCTCACGAAGGCAGTCCCAGCCCGTCTCCTGTGCTGGGCCACTTGCATTCAGTGAGGAAAAGCCACCTGCATTGAGGTGAACACTCTGCTCAGCGTTCTTTCCGGGAGCTCACAATTGCCGCCTCTCTAGGTTAAGCAGGAAGTCGTAGTGAGGACCAACCTGAGCAAAGAGCACAATTCCTCACGTTACACTGGTAGTCGTCGAAGGAGGAATTGCCAACTACGCCTGGCTAAGGCCTTCCCTGTGTTAAGGAACCAGCCACACTTAGACGCCTTTAAAGGAAAATTTATTCAGCGAAGTTCCCATTGTTTGGCGATGGTCAACCTTTGCAGCGCCAATACTGCAGGGACTTAGGTTTGCTGCTAACAAGGCTAGGTGACCCTGCAGACAGAAGCAGGCGTTACCCTTTGGAAGCTTGGATCCCGGTTTCCTAAGGGCTGCTTCCAAGGCCCTGCTATTGCCCAGCATCTGTCCTCTGCCCCTACGCCTGGGTAGGAAGTGAGTATTTTAGCCTGAGAAGCAGGGCTCTTGCATCTCTGGAGGAGAGCTAATCCTGCAGCCCACGTTCGTCCTGGGAAACCGCAAGGCGACCCTTGGCCTCAGTGTAGTGGCGAAATTGCCGCCGGACAGGTCTTGCCTGCCGCGGTTTCCGTGAGTTCTCCACCGTTTTCGGGCTTAAATGGAGAGCGAGGAGAGCTGTCGGCTCTCACAGAACTCTGGCCTCCGCACTGTTTGCCATGCAACTGCACTCAAGACCACACGTCTCCTCCCGACCTGCTGAGAAACAGGCATCCGCGTAGGCCCTTGTTAACATTTCCTGGCGTGCAGAGTCCAAGGCGATACGCTGTCCTCTTCCTTGGAAACCTACGTTGCCACAGCTTGCCAAACGCTACCGAAGGCAGTCCTAACCAGTCTCGTGTGCTGCGCAACTTTGATTCGGTTACGAAAAGCCACCTGCATAGCGGTGAACACTCTGCTCAGCGTTCTTTCCGGGAGCTCACAGTTGCTCCCTCTCTAGGTTAAGCAAGGTGTCGAGGTGAGGTCCAGACTGAGCAAAGAGCACAATTGCTCACTTTGCAGTGGTAGTCGTCCTAAGAGGCATTGCCTACTACGCCTTGCTAAGGTCTTCGTTCTGTTAGGGAAGTCGCCACACTTAGACGCCTGTAAAGGAGAATTTATTCAGCGAAGTTCCCAGTGTCTTGCGACGGTCTCCCTTCGCAGTGCCAATACAGCAGGGACTTAGGTTTGCTGCTAACTAGGCTAGGTGACCCTGCATACAGAAGCAGGCGTTTCCCTTTGGAAGCTTGGATCCCGGTTTCTCAGGGGCTGCTTGCAAGACCCTGCTATTGCCCAGCATCGGTCCTCTGCCCCTACGCCTGGGTAGGAAGCGAGTATTTTAGCCTGAGAAGCAGGGCTCTTGCAACTCTGGAGGAGAGCTAATCCTGCAGCCCACGTTCGTCCTGGGAAACCGCAAGGCGACCCTTGGCCTCAGAGTAGTGGCGAAATTGCCGCCGGACAGGTCTTTCCTGTTGCGGATTCCATAAGTTCGCCACCATTTTCGGGCTTAAATGGAGAGCGAGGAGAGCTGTCGGCTCTCACAGAACTCTGGCCTCCGCACTGTCTGCCATGCAACTGCACTCAAGACCACACGTCTCCTCCCGACCTGCTGAGAAACAGGCATCCGCGTAGGCCCTTGTTAACATTTCCTGGCGTGCAGAGTCCAAAGCGACACGCTGTCCTCTTCCTTGGAAACCTACGTTGCCACAGCTTGCCAAACGCTACCGAAGGCAGTCCTAACCAGTCTCGTGTGCTGCGCAACTTTGATTCGGTTACGAAAAGCCACCTGCATTGCGGTGAACACTCTGCTCAGCGTTCTTTCCAAGAGCTCACAGTTGCTCCCTCTCTAGGTTAAGCAAGGTGTCGAGGTGAGGTCCAGACTGAGCCAAGAGCACAATTGCTCACTTTGCAGTGGTAGTCGTCCTAAGAGGCATTGCCTACTACGACTTGCTAAGGTCTTCGTTCTGTTAGGGAAGTCGCCACACTTAGACGCCTGTAAAGGAGAATTTATTCAGCGAAGTTCCCAGTGTCTTGCGACGGTCTGCCTTCGCAGTGCCAATACAGCAGGGACTTAGCTTTGCTGCTAACTAGGCTAGGTGACCCTGCAGACAGAAGCAGGCGTTTCCCTTTGGAAGCTTGGATCCCGGTTTCTCAGGCGCTGCTTGCAAGACCCTGCTATTGCCCAGCATCTGTCCTCTGCCCCTACGCCTGGGTAGGAAGCGAGTATTTTAGCCTGAGAAGCAGGGCTCTTGCAACTCTGGAGGAGAGCTAATCCTGCAGCACACGTTCATCCTGGGAAACCGCAAGGCGAACCTTGGCCTCAGTGTAGTGGCGAAATTGCCGCCGGACAGGTCTTGCCTGCCGCGGTTTCCGTGAGTTCTCCACCGTTTTCGGGCTTAAATGGAGAGCGAGGAGAGCTGTCGGCTCTCACAGAACTCTGGCCTCCGCACTGTCTGCCATGCAACTGCACTCAAGACCACACGTCTCCTCCCGACCTGCTGAGAAACAGGCATCCGCGTAGGCCCTTGTTAACATTTCCTGGCGTGCAGAGTCCAAGGCGACACGCTGTCCTCTTCCTTGGAAACCTACGTTGCCACAGCTTGCCAAACGCTACCGAAGGCAGTCCTAACCAGTCTCGTGTGCTGCGCAACTTTGATTCGGTTACGAAAAGCCACCTGCATTGCGGTGAACACTCTGCTCAGCGTTCTTTCCAAGAGCTCACAGTTGCTCCCTCTCTAGGTTAAGCAAGGTGTCGAGGTGAGGTCCAGACTGAGCAAAGAGCACAATTGCTCACTTTGCAGTGGTAGTCATCCTAAGAGGCATTGCCTACTACGCCTTGCTAAGGTCTTCGTTCTGTTAGGGAAGTCGCCACACTTAGACGCCTGTAAAGGAGAATTTATTCAGCGAAGTTCCCAGTGTCTTGCGACGGTCTCCCTTCGCAGTGCCAATACAGCAGGGACTTAGCTTTGCTGCTAACTAGGCTAGGTGACCCTGCATACAGAAGCAGGCGTTTCCCTTTGGAAGCTTGGATCCCGGTTTCTCAGGGGCTGCTTGCAAGACCCTGCTATTGCCCAGCATCTGTCCTCTGCCCCTACGCCTGGGTAGGAAGCGAGTATTTTAGCCTGAGAAGCAGGGCTCTTGCAACTCTGGAGGAGAGCTAATCCTGCAGCCCACGTTCGTCCTGGGAAACCGCAAGGCGACCCTTGGCCTCAGAGTAGTGGCGAAATTGCCACCAGACAGGTCTTGCCTGCCGCAGTTTCCATGAGTTCTCCACCGTTTTCGGGCTTAAATGGAGAGCGAGGAGAGCTGTCGGCTCTCACAGAACTCTGGCCTCCGCACTGTCTGCCATGCAACTGCACTCAAGACCACACGTCTCCTCCCGCCTGCTGAGAAACAGGCTGCCGTGTAGCCCCTTCGTAACACTTCTTGGCCTGTAGACTCCAAGGAGACACACTGTCCTCTTCCTTGGAAAACTACGGTTCCGCAGCTTGCCAACGCTCACGAAGGCAGTCCAAGCCTGTCTCATGTGCTGGGCCACTTGCATTCAGTGAGGAAAAGCCACCTGCATTGAGGTGAACACTCTGCTCAGCGTTCTTTCCGGGAGCTCACAATTGCCGCCTCTCTAGGTTAAGCAGAAAGTCGTAGTGAGGACCAACCTGAGGAAAGAGCACAATTCCTCATGTTACACTGGTAGTCGTCGAAAGAGGAATTGCCAACTACGCCTGCCTAAGGCCTTCCCTGGGTTAAGGAACCAGCCACACTTAGACGCCTTTAAAGGAAAATTTATTCAGCGAAGTTCCCATTGTTTGGCGATGGTCAACTTTTGCAGCGCCAATACTGCAGGGACTTAGGTTTGCTGCTAACAAGGCTAGGTGACCCTGCAGACAGAAGCAGGCGTTTCCGTTTGGAAGCTTGGATCCCGGTTTCCTAAGGGCTGCTTCCAAGGCCCTGCTATTGCCCAGCATCTGTCCTCTGCCCCTACACCTCGGTAGGAAGCGTGAATTTTAGCCTGAGAAGCAGGGCTCTTGCATCTCTGGAGGAGAGCTAATCCTGCAGCCCACGTTCATCCTCGGAAACCGCAAGGTGACCCTTAGCCTCAGTGTAGTTGCGAAATTGCCGCTGGACAGATCTTGCCTGTTGCGGTTTCCGTGAGTTCTCCACCGTTTTCGGGCTTAAATGGAGAGCGAGGAGAGCTGTGGGCTCTCACAGAACTCTGGCCTCCGCACTGTCTGCCATGCAACTGCACTCAAGACCACACGTCTCCTCCCGACCTGCTGAGAAACAGGCATCCGCGTAGGCCCTTGTTAACATTTCCTGGCGTGCAGAGTCCAAGGCGACACGCTGTCCTCTTCCTTGGAAACCTACGTTACCACAGCTTGCCAAACGCTACCGAAGGCAGTCCTAACCAGTCTCGTGTGCTGCGCAACTTTGATTCGGTTACGAAAAGCCACCTGCATTGAGGTGAACACTCTGCTCAGCGTTCTTTCCGGGAGCTCACCGTTGCTCCCTCTCTAGGTTAAGCAAGGTGTCGAGGTGAGGTCCAGACTGAGCAAAGAGCACAATTGCTCACTTTGCAGTGGTAGTCGTCCTAAGAGGCATTGCCTACTACGCCTTGCTAAGGTCTTCGTTCTGTTAGGGACGTCGCCACACTTAGACGCCTGTAAAGGAGAATTTATTCAGCGAAGTTCCCAGTGTCTTGCGACGGTCTCCCTTCGCAGTGCCAATACAGCAGGGACTTAGGTTTGCTGCTAACTAGGCTAGGTGACCCTGCATACAGAAGCAGGCGTTTCCCTTTGGAAGCTTGGATCCCGGTTTCTCAGGGGCTGCTTGCAAGACCCTGCTATTGCCCAGCATTGGTCCTCTGCCCCTACGCCTGGGTAGGAAGCGAGTATTTTAGCCTGAGAAGCAGGGCTCTTGCAACTCTGGAGGAGAGCTAATCCTGCAGCCCACGTTCGTCCTGGGAAACCGCAAGGCGACCCTTGGCCTCAGTGTAGTGGCGAAATTGCCGCCGGACAGGTCTTGCCTGCCGCGGTTTCCGTGAGTTCTCCACCGTTTTCGGGCTTAAATGGAGAGCGAGGAGAGCTGTCGGCTCTCACAGAACTCTGGCCTCCGCACTGTTTGCCATGCAACTGCACTCAAGACCACACGTCTCCTCCCGACCTGCTGAGAAACAGGCATCCGCGTAGGCCCTTGTTAACATTTCCTGGCGTGCAGAGTCCAAGGCGACACGCTGTCCTCTTCCTTGGAAACCTACGTTGCCACAGCTTGCCAAACGCTACCGAAGGCAGTCCTAACCAGTCTCGTGTCCTGCGCAACTTTGATTCGGTTACGAAAAGCCACCTGCATTGCGGTGAACACTCTGCTCAGCGTTCTTTCCGAGAGCTCACAGTTGCTCCCTCTCTAGGTTAAGCAAGGTGTCGACGTGAGGTCCAGACTGAGCAAAGAGCACAATTGCTCACTTTGCAGTGGTAGTCGTCCTAAGAGGCATTGCCTACTACGCCTTGCTAAGGTCTTCGTTCTGTTAGGGAAGTCGCCACACTTAGACGCCTGTAAAGGAGAATTTATTCAGCCAAGTTCCCAGGGTCTTGCGACGGTCTCCCTTCGCAGTGCCAATACAGCAGGGACTTAGGTTTGCTGCTAACTAGGCTAGGTGACCCTGCATACAGAAGCAGGCGTTTCCCTTTGGAAGCTTGGATCCCGGTTTCTCAGGGGCTGCTTGCAAGACCCTGCTATTGCCCAGTATCTGTCCTCTGCCCCTACGCCTGGGTAGGAAGCGAGTATTTTAGGCTGAGAAGCAGGGCTCTTGCAACTCTGGAGGAGAGCTAATCCTGCAGCCCACGTTCGTCCTGGGAAACCGCAAGGCGACCCTTGGCCTCAGAGTAGTGGCGAAATTGCCGCCGGACAGGTCTTGCCTGCCGCGGTTTCCATGAGTTCGCCACCGTTTTCGGGCTTAAATGGAGAGCGAGAGAGCTGTCAGCTCTCACAGGACTCTGGCCTCCGCACTGTCTGCCATGCAACTGCACTCAAGACCACACGTCTCCTCCCGGCCTGCTGAGAAACAGGCCGCTGTGTAGGCCCTTCGTAACACTTCTTGGCCTGTAGATTCCAAGGCGACACACTGTCCTCTTCCTTGGAAAACTACGGTGCCCCAGCTTGCCAACGCTCACGAAGGCAGTCCCAGCCCGTCTCCTGTGCTGGGCCACTTGCATTCAGTGAGGAAAAGCCACCTGCATTGAGGTGAACACTCTGCTCAGCGTTCTTTCCGGGAGCTCACAATTGCCGCCTCTCTAGGTTAAGCAGGAAGTCGTAGTGAGGACCAACCTGAGCAAAGAGCACAATTCCTCACGTTACACTGGTAGTCGTCGAAAGAGGAATTGCCAACTACGCCTGGCTAAGGCCTTCCCTGGGTTAAGGAACCAGCCACACTTAGACGCCTTTAAAGGAAAATTTATTCAGCGAAGTTCCCATTGTTTGGCGATGGTCAACCTTTGCAGCGCCAATACTGCAGGGACTTAGGTTTGCTGCTAACAAGGCTAGGTGACCCTGCAGACAGAAGCAGGCGTTACCCTTTGGAAGCTTGGATCCCGGTTTCCTAGGGGCTGCTTCCAAGGCCCTGCTATTGCCCAGCATCTGTCCTCTGCCCCTACGCCTGGGTAGGAAGTGAGTATTTTAGCCTGAGAAGCAGGGCTCTTGCATCTCTGGAGGAGAGCTAATCCTGCAGCCCACGTTCGTCCTGGGAAACCGCAAGGCGACCCTTGGCCTCAGTGTAGTGGCGAAATTGCCGCCGGACAGGTCTTGCCTGCCGCGGTTTCCGTGAGTTCTCCACCGTTTTCGGGCTTAAATGGAGAGCGAGAAGAGCTGTCGGCTCTCACAGAACTCTGGCCTCCGCACTGTTTGCCATGCAACTGCACTCAAGACCACACGTCTCCTCCCGACCTGCTGAGAAACAGGCATCCGCGTAGGCCCTTGTTAACATTTCCTGGCGTGCAGAGTCCAAGGCGATACGCTGTCCTCTTCCTTGGAAACCTACGTTGCCACAGCTTGCCAAACGCTACCGAAGGCAGTCCTAACCAGTCTCGTGTGCTGCGCAACTTTGATTCGGTTACGAAAAGCCACCTGCATAGCGGTGAACACTCTGCTCAGCGTTCTTTCCGGGAGCTCACAGTTGCTCCCTCTCTAGGTTAAGCAAGGTGTCGAGGTGAGGTCCAGACTGAGCAAAGAGCACAATTGCTCACTTTGCAGTGGTAGTCGTCCTAAGAGGCATTGCCTACTACGCCTTGCTAAGGTCTTCGTTCTGTTAGGGAAGTCGCCACACTTAGACGCCTGTAAAGGAGAATTTATTCAGCGAAGTTCCCAGTGTCTTGCGACGGTCTCCCTTCGCAGTGCCAATACAGCAGGGACTTAGGTTTGCTGCTAACTAGGCTAGGTGACCCTGCATACAGAAGCAGGCGTTTCCCTTTGGAAGCTTGGATCCCGGTTTCTCAGGGGCTGCTTGCAAGACCCTGCTATTGCCCAGCATCGGTCCTCTGCCCCTACGCCTGGGTAGGAAGCGAGTATTTTAGCCTGAGAAGCAGGGCTCTTGCAACTCTGGAGGAGAGCTAATCCTGCAGCCCACGTTCGTCCTGGGAAACCGCAAGGCGACCCTTGGCCTCAGAGTAGTGGCGAAATTGCCGCCGGACAGGTCTTTCCTGTTGCGGATTCCATAAGTTCGCCACCATTTTCGGGCTTAAATGGAGAGCGAGGAGAGCTGTCGGCTCTCACAGAACTCTGGCCTCCGCACTGTCTGCCATGCAACTGCACTCAAGACCACACGTCTCCTCCCGACCTGCTGAGAAACAGGCATCCGCGTAGGCCCTTGTTAACATTTCCTGGCGTGCAGAGTCCAAAGCGACACGCTGTCCTCTTCCTTGGAAACCTACGTTGCCACAGCTTGCCAAACGCTACCGAAGGCAGTCCTAACCAGTCTCGTGTCCTGCGCAACTTTGATTCGGTTACGAAAAGCCACCTGCATTGCGGTGAACACTCTGCTCAGCGTTCTTTCCAAGAGCTCACAGTTGCTCCCTCTCTAGGTTAAGCAAGGTGTCGAGGTGAGGTCCAGACTGAGCAAAGAGCACAATTGCTCACTTTGCAGTGGTAGTCGTCCTAAGAGGCATTGCCTACTACGACTTGCTAAGGTCTTCGTTCTGTTAGGGAAGTCGCCACACTTAGACGCCTGTAAAGGAGAATTTATTCAGCGAAGTTCCCAGTGTCTTGCGACGGTCTCCCTTCGCAGTGCCAATACAGCAGGGACTTAGCTTTGCTGCTAACTAGGCTAGGTGACCCTGCAGACAGAAGCAGGCGTTTCCCTTTGGAAGCTTGGATCCCGGTTTCTCAGGCGCTGCTTGCAAGACCCTGCTATTGCCCAGCATCTGTCCTCTGCCCCTACGCCTGGGTAGGAAGCGAGTATTTTAGCCTGAGAAGCAGGGCTCTTGCAACTCTGGAGGAGAGCTAATCCTGCAGCACACGTTCGTCCTGGGAAACCGCAAGGCGACCCTTGGCCTCAGTGTAGTGGCGAAATTGCCGCCGGACAGGTCTTGCCTGCCGCGGTTTCCGTGAGTTCTCCACCGTTTTCGGGCTTAAATGGAGAGCGAGGAGAGCTGTCGGCTCTCACAGAACTCTGGCCTCCGCACTGTCTGCCATGCAACTGCACTCAAGACCACACGTCTCCTCCCGACCTGCTGAGAAACAGGCATCCGCGTAGGCCCTTGTTAACATTTCCTGGCGTGCAGAGTCCAAGGCGACACGCTGTCCTCTTCCTTGGAAACCTACGTTGCCACAGCTTGCCAAACGCTACCGAAGGCAGTCCTAACCAGTCTCGTGTGCTGCGCAACTTTGATTCGGTTACGAAAAGCCACCTGCATTGCGGTGAACACTCTGCTCAGCGTTCTTTCCAAGAGCTCACAGTTGCTCCCTCTCTAGGTTAAGCAAGGTGTCGAGGTGAGGTCCAGACTGAGCAAAGAGCACAATTGCTCACTTTGCAGTGGTAGTCGTCCTAAGAGGCATTGCCTACTACGCCTTGCTAAGGTCTTCGTTCTGTTAGGGAAGTCGCCACACTTAGACGCCTGTAAAGGAGAATTTATTCAGCGAAGTTCCCAGTGTCTTGCGACGGTCTCCCTTCGCAGTGCCAATACAGCAGGGACTTAGCTTTGCTGCTAACTAGGCTAGGTGACCCTGCAGACAGAAGCAGGCGTTTCCCTTTGGAAGCTTGGATCCCAGTTTCCTAGGGGCTGCTTCCAAGACCCTGCTATTTCCCAGCATCTGTCCTCTGCCCCTACGCCTGGGTAGGAAGCGTGTATTTTAGCCTGAGAAGCAGGGCTCTTGCATCTCTGGAGGAGAGCTAATCCTGCAGCCCACGTTCGTCCTGGGAAACCGCAAGGCGACCCTTGGCCTCAGAGTAGTGGCGAAATTGCCACCAGACAGGTCTTGCCTGCCGCAGTTTCCATGAGTTCTCCACCGTTTTCGGGCTTAAATGGAGAGCGAGGAGAGCTGTCGGCTCTCACAGAACTCTGGCCTCCGCACTGTCTGCCATGCAACTGCACTCAAGACCACACGTCTCCTCCCGCCTGCTGAGAAACAGGCTGCCGTGTAGCCCCTTCGTAACACTTCTTGGCCTGTAGACTCCAAGGAGACACACTGTCCTCTTCCTTGGAAAACTACGGTTCCGCAGCTTGCCAACGCTCACGAAGGCAGTCCAAGCCTGTCTCATGTGCTGGGCCACTTGCATTCAGTGAGGAAAAGCCACCTGCATTGAGGTGAACACTCTGCTCAGCGTTCTTTCCGGGAGCTCACAATTGCCGCCTCTCTAGGTTAAGCAGAAAGTCGTAGTGAGGACCAACCTGAGGAAAGAGCACAATTCCTCATGTTACACTGGTAGTCGTCGAAAGAGGAATTGCCAACTACGTCTGCCTAAGGCCTTCCCTGGGTTAAGGAACCAGCCACACTTAGACGCCTTTAAAGGAAAATTTATTCAGCGAAGTTCCCATTGTTTGGCGATGGTCAACTTTTGCAGCGCCAATACTGCAGGGACTTAGGTTTGCTGCTAACAAGGCTAGGTGACCCTGCAGACAGAAGCAGGCGTTTCCGTTTGGAAGCTTGGATCCCGGTTTCCTAAGGGCTGCTTCCAAGGCCCTGCTATTGCCCAGCATCTGTCCTCTGCCCCTACACCTCGGTAGGAAGCGTGAATTTTAGCCTGAGAAGCAGGGCTCTTGCATCTCTGGAGGAGAGCTAATCCTGCAGCCCACGTTCATCCTGGGAAACCGCAAGGTGACCCTTAGCCTCAGTGTAGTTGCGAAATTGCCGCTGGACAGATCTTGCCTGTTGCGGTTTCCGTGAGTTCTCCACCGTTTTCGGGCTTAAATGGAGAGCGAGGAGAGCTGTGGGCTCTCACAGAACTCTGGCCTCCGCACTGTCTGCCATGCAACTGCACTCAAGACCACACGTCTCCTCCCGACCTGCTGAGAAACAGGCATCCGCGTAGGCCCTTGTTAACATTTCCTGGCGTGCAGAGTCCAAGGCGACACGCTGTCCTCTTCCTTGGAAACCTACGTTACCACAGCTTGCCAAACGCTACCGAAGGCAGTCCTAACCAGTCTCGTGTGCTGCGCAACTTTGATTCGGTTACGAAAAGCCACCTGCATTGAGGTGAACACTCTGCTCAGCGTTCTTTCCGGGAGCTCACCGTTGCTCCCTCTCTAGGTTAAGCAAGGTGTCGAGGTGAGGTCCAGACTGAGCAAAGAGCACAATTGCTCACTTTGCAGTGGTAGCCGTCCTAAGAGGCATTGCCTACTACGCCTTGCTAAGGTCTTCGTTCTGTTAGGGACGTCGCCACACTTAGACGCCTGTAGAGGAGAATTTATTCAGCGAAGTTCCCAGTGTCTTGCGACGGTCTCCCTTCGCAGTGCCAATACAGCAGGGACTTAGGTTTGCTGCTAACTAGGCTAGGTGACCCTGCATACAGAAGCAGGCGTTTCCCTTTGGAAGCTTGGATCCCGGTTTCTCAGGGGCTGCTTGCAAGACCCTGCTATTGCCCAGCATCGGTCCTCTGCCCCTACGCCTGTGTAGGAAGCGAGTATTTTAGCCTGAGAAGCAGGGCTCTTGCAACTCTGGAGGAGAGCTAATCCTGCAGCCCACGTTCGTCCTGGGAAACCGCAAGGCGACCCTTGGCCTCAGTGTAGTGGCGAAATTGCCGCCGGACAGGTCTTGCCTGCCGCGGTTTCCGTGAGTTCTCCACCGTTTTCGGGCTTAAATGGAGAGCGAGGAGAGCTGTCGGCTCTCACAGAACTCTGGCCTCCGCACTGTTTGCCATGCAACTGCACTCAAGACCACACGTCTCCTCCCGACCTGCTGAGAAACAGGCATCCGCGTAGGCCCTTGTTAACATTTCCTGGCGTGCAGAGTCCAAGGCGACACGCTGTCCTCTTCCTTGGAAACCTACGTTGCCACAGCTTGCCAAACGCTACCGAAGGCAGTCCTAACCAGTCTCGTGTCCTGCGCAACTTTGATTCGGTTACGAAAAGCCACCTGCATTGCGGTTAACACTCTGCTCAGCATTCTTTCCGAGAGCTCACAGTTGCTCCCTCTCTAGGTTAAGCAAGGTGTCGACGTGAGGTCCAGACTGAGCAAAGAGCACAATTGCTCACTTTGCAGTGGTAGTCGTCCTAAGAGGCATTGCCTACTACGCCTTGCTAAGGTCTTCGTTCTGTTAGGGAAGTCGCCACACTTAGACGCCTGTAAAGGAGAATTTATTCAGCCAAGTTCCCAGGGTCTTGCGACGGTCTCCCTTCGCAGTGCCAATACAGCAGGGACTTAGGTTTGCTGCTAACTAGGCTAGGTGACCCTGCATACAGAAGCAGGCGTTTCCCTTTGGAAGCTTGGATCCCGGTTTCTCAGGGGCTGCTTGCAAGACCCTGCTATTGCCCAGCATCTGTCCTCTGCCCCTACGCCTGGGTAGGAAGCGAGTATTTTAGCCTGAGAAGCAGGGCTCTTGCAACTCTGGAGGAGAGCTAATCCTGCAGCCCACGTTCGTCCTGGGAAACCGCAAGGTGACCCTTGGCCTCAGAGTAGTGGCGAAATTGCCGCCGGACAGGTCTTGCCTGCCGCGGTTTCCATGAGTTCGCCACCGTTTTCGGGCTTAAATGGAGAGCGAGGAGAGCTGTCGGCTCTCACAGAACTCTGGCCTCTGCACTGTCTGCCATGCAACTGCACTCAAGACCACACGTCTCCTCCCGGCCTGCTGAGAAACAGGCCGCCGTGTAGGCCCTTCATAACACTTCTTGGCCTGTAGACTCCAAGGCGACACACTGTCCTCTTCCTTGGAAAACTACGGTGCCCCAGCTTGCCAACGCTCACGAAGGCAGTCCGAGCCCGTCTCATGTGCTGGGCCACTTGCATTCAGTGAGGAAAAGCCACCTGCATTGAGGAAACACTCTGCTCAGCATTCTTTCCGGGAGCTCACAATTGCCGCCTCTCTAGGTTAAGCAGGAAGTCGTAGTGAGGACCAACCTGAGCAAAGAGCACAATTCCTCACGTTACACTGGTAGTCGTCGAAAGAGGAATTGCCAACTACGCCTGCCTAAGGCCTTCCCTGGGTTAAGGAACCAGCCACACTTAGACGCCTTTAAAGGAAAATTTATTCAGCGAAGTTCCCATTGTTTGGCGATGGTCAACCTTTGCAGCGCCAATACTGCAGGGACTTAGGTTTGCTGCTAACAAGGCTAGGTGACCCTGCAGACAGAAGCAGGCGTTTCCCTTTGGAAGCTTGGATCCCGGTTTCCTAGGGGCTGCTTCCAAGGCCCTGCTATTGCCCAGCATCTGTCCTCTGCCCCTACGCCTGGGTAGGAAGCGAGTATTTTAGCCTGAGAAGCAGGGCTCTTGCATCTCTGGAGGAGAGCTAATCCTGCAGCCCACGTTCGTCCTGGGAAACCGCAAGGCGACCCTTGGCCTCAGTGTAGTGGCGAAATTGCCGCCGGACAGGTCTTGCCTGCCGCGGTTTCCGTGAGTTCTCCACCGTTTTCGGGCTTAAATGGAGAGCGAGGAGAGCTGTCGGCTCTCACAGAACTCTGGCCTCCGCACTGTTTGCCATGCAACTGCACTCAAGACCACACGTCTCCTCCCGACCTGCTGAGAAACAGGCATCCGCGTAGGCCCTTGTTAACATTTCCTGGCGTGCAGAGTCCAAGGCGACACGCTGTCCTCTTCCTTGGAAACCTACGTTACCACAGCTTGCCAAACGCTACCGAAGGCAGTCATAACCAGTATCGTGTGCTGCGCAACTTTGATTCGGTTACGAAAAGCCACCTGCATTGAGGTGAACACTCTGCTCAGCGTTCTTTCCGAGAGCTCACTGTTGCTCCCTCTCTAGGTTAAGCAAGGTGTCGAGGTGAGGTCCAGACTGAGCAAAGAGCACAATTGCTCACTTTGCAGTGGTAGTCGTCCTAAGAGGCATTGCCTACTACGCCTTGCTAAGGTCTTCGTTCTGTTAGGGAAGTCGCCACACTTAGACGCCTGTAAAGGAGAATTTATTCAGCCAAGTTCCCAGGGTCTTGCGACGGTCTCCCTTCGCAGTGCCAATACAGCAGGGACTTAGGTTTGCTGCTAACTAGGCTAGGTGACCCTGCATACAGAAGCAGGCGTTTCCCTTTGGAAGCTTGGATCCCGGTTTCTCAGGCGCTGCTTGCAAGACCCTGCTATTGCCCAGCATCTGTCCTCTGCCCCTACGCCTGGGTAGGAAGCGAGTATTTTAGCCTGAGAAGCAGGGCTCTTGCAACTCTGGAGGAGAGCTAATCCTGCAGCCCACGTTCGTCCTGGGAAACCGCAAGGCGACCCTTGGCCTCAGAGTAGTGGCGAAATTGCCGCCGGACAGGTCTTGCCTGCCGCGGTTTCCATGAGTTCGCCACCGTTTTCGGGCTTAAATGGAGAGCGAGGAGAGCTGTCGGCTCTCACAGAACTCTGGCCTCTGCACTGTCTGCCATGCAACTGCACTCAAGACCACACGTCTCCTCCCGGCCTGCTGAGAAACAGGCCGCCGTGTAGGCCCTTCATAACACTTCTTGGCCTGTAGACTCCAAGGCGACACACTGTCCTCTTCCTTGGAAAACTACAGTGCCCCAGCTTGCCAACGCTCACGAAGGCAGTCCGAGCCCGTCTCATGTGCTGGGCCACTTGCATTCAGTGAGGAAAAGCCACCTGCATTGAGGAAACACTCTGCTCAGCATTCTTTCCGGGAGCTCACAATTGCCGCCTCTCTAGGTTAAGCAGGAAGTCGTAGTGAGGACCAACCTGAGCAAAGAGCCCAATTCCTCACGTTACACTGGTAGTCGTCGAAAGAGGAATTGCCAACTACGCCTGCCTAAGGCCTTCCCTGGGTTAAGGAACCAGCCACACTTAGACGCCTTTAAAGGAAAATTTATTCAGCGAAGTTCCCATTGTTTGGCGATGGTCAACCTTTGCAGCGCCAATACTGCAGGGACTTAGGTTTGCTGCTAACAAGGCTAGGTGACCCTGCAGACAGAAGCAGGCGTTTCCCTTTGGAAGCTTGGATCCCGGTTTCCTAGGGGCTGCTTCCAAGGCCCTGCTATTGCCCAGCATCTGTCCTCTGCCCCTACGCCTGGGTAGGAAGCGAGTATTTTAGTCTGAGAAGCAGGGCTCTTGCATCTCTGGAGGAGAGCTAATCCTGCAGCCCACGTTCGTCCTGGGAAACCGCAAGGCGACCCTTGGCCTCAGTGTAGTGGCGAAATTGCCGCCGGACAGGTCTTGCCTGCCGCGGTTTCCGTGAGTTCTCCACCGTTTTCGGGCTTAAATGGAGAGCGAGGAGAGCTGTCGGCTCTCACAGAACTCTGGCCTCCGCACTGTTTGCCATGCAACTGCACTCAAGACCACACGTCTCCTCCCGACCTGCTGAGAAACAGGCATCCGCGTAGGCCCTTGTTAACATTTCCTGGCGTGCAGAGTCCAAGGCGATACGCTGTCCTCTTCCTTGGAAACCTACGTTGCCACAGCTTGCCAAACGCTACCGAAGGCAGTCCTAACCAGTCTCGTGTGCTGCGCAACTTTGATTCGGTTACGAAAAGCCACCTGCATAGCGGTGAACACTCTGCTCAGCGTTCTTTCCGGGAGCTCACAGTTGCTCCCTCTCTAGGTTAAGCAAGGTGTCGAGGTGAGGTCCAGACTGAGCAAAGAGCACAATTGCTCACTTTGCAGTGGTAGTCGTCCTAAGAGGCATTGCCTACTACGCCTTGCTAAGGTCTTCGTTCTGTTAGGGAAGTCGCCACACTTAGACGCCTGTAAAGGAGAATTTATTCAGCGAAGTTCCCAGTGTCTTGCGACGGTCTCCCTTCGCAGTGCCAATACAGCAGGGACTTAGGTTTGCTGCTAACTAGGCTAGGTGACCCTGCATACAGAAGCAGGCGTTTCCCTTTGTAAGCTTGGATCCCGGTTTCTCAGGGGCTGCTTGCAAGGCCCTGCTATTGCCCAGCATCGGTCCTCTGCCCCTACGCCTGGGTAGGAAGCGAGTATTTTAGCCTGAGAAGCAGGGCTCTTGCAACTCTGGAGGAGAGCTAATCCTGCAGCCCACGTTCGTCCTGGGAAACCGCAAGGCGACCCTTGGCCTCAGAGTAGTGGCGAAATTGCCGCCGGACAGGTCTTTCCTGTTGCGGATTCCATAAGTTCGCCACCATTTTCGGGCTTAAATGGAGAGCGAGGAGAGCTGTCGGCTCTCACAGAACTCTGGCCTCCGCACTGTCTGCCATGCAACTGCACTCAAGACCACACGTCTCCTCCCGACCTGCTGAGAAACAGGCATCCGCGTAGGCCCTTGTTAACATTTCCTGGCGTGCAGAGTCCAAAGCGACACGCTGTCCTCTTCCTTGGAAACCTACGTTGCCACAGCTTGCCAAACGCTACCGAAGGCAGTCCTAACCAGTCTCGTGTGCTGCGCAACTTTGATTCGGTTACGAAAAGCCACCTGCATTGCGGTGAACACTCTGCTCAGCGTTCTTTCCAAGAGCTCACAGTTGCTCCCTCTCTAGGTTAAGCAAGGTGTCGAGGTGAGGTCCAGACTGAGCAAAGAGCACAATTGCTCACTTTGCAGTGGTAGTCGTCCTAAGAGGCATTGCCTACTACGACTTGCTAAGGTCTTCGTTCTGTTAGGGAAGTCGCCACACTTAGACGCCTGTAAAGGAGAATTTATTCAGCGAAGTTCCCAGTGTCTTGCGACGGTCTCCCTTCGCAGTGCCAATACAGCAGGGACTTAGCTTTGCTGCTAACTAGGCTAGGTGACCCTGCAGACAGAAGCAGGCGTTTCCCTTTGGAAGCTTGGATCCCGGTTTCTCAGGCGCTGCTTGCAAGACCCTGCTATTGCCCAGCATCTGTCCTCTGCCCCTACGCCTGGGTAGGAAGCGAGTATTTTAGCCTGAGAAGCAGGGCTCTTGCAACTCTGGAGGAGAGCTAATCCTGCAGCACACGTTCATCCTGGGAAACCGCAAGGCGAACCTTGGCCTCAGTGTAGTGGCGAAATTGCCGCCGGACAGGTCTTGCCTGCCGCGGTTTCCGTGAGTTCTCCACCGTTTTCGGGCTTAAATGGAGAGCGAGGAGAGCTGTCGGCTCTCACAGAACTCTGGCCTCCGCACTGTCTGCCATGCAACTGCACTCAAGACCACACGTCTCCTCCCGACCTGCTGAGAAACAGGCATCCGCGTAGGCCCTTGTTAACATTTCCTGGCGTGCAGAGTCCAAGGCGACACGCTGTCCTCTTCCTTGGAAACCTACGTTGCCACAGCTTGCCAAACGCTACCGAAGGCAGTCCTAACCAGTCTCGTGTGCTGCGCAACTTTGATTCGGTTACGAAAAGCCACCTGCATTGCGGTGAACACTCTGCTCAGCGTTCTTTCCAAGAGCTCACAGTTGCTCCCTCTCTAGGTTAAGCAAGGTGTCGAGGTGAGGTCCAGACTGAGCAAAGAGCACAATTGCTCACTTTGCAGTGGTAGTCGTCCTAAGAGGCATTGCCTACTACGCCTTGCTAAGGTCTTCGTTCTGTTAGGGAAGTCGCCACACTTAGACGCCTGTAAAGGAGAATTTATTCAGCGAAGTTCCCAGTGTCTTGCGACGGTCTCCCTTCGCAGTGCCAATACAGCAGGGACTTAGCTTTGCTGCTAACTAGGCTAGGTGACCCTGCAGACAGAAGCAGGCGTTTCCCTTTGGAAGCTTGGATCCCAGTTTCCTAGGGGCTGCTTCCAAGACCCTGCTATTTCCCAGCATCTGTCCTCTGCCCCTACGCCTGGGTAGGAAGTGTGTATTTTAGCCTGAGAAGCAGGGCTCTTGCATCTCTGGAGGAGAGCTAATCCTGCAGCCCACGTTCGTCCTGGGAAACCGCAAGGCGACCCTTGGCCTCAGAGTAGTGGCGAAATTGCCACCAGACAGGTCTTGCCTGCCGCAGTTTCCATGAGTTCTCCACCGTTTTCGGGCTTAAATGGAGAGCGAGGAGAGCTGTCGGCTCTCACAGAACTCTGGCCTCCGCACTGTCTGCCATGCAACTGCACTCAAGACCACACGTCTCCTCCCGCCTGCTGAGAAACAGGCTGCCGTGTAGCCCCTTCGTAACACTTCTTGGCCTGTAGACTCCAAGGAGACACACTGTCCTCTTCCTTGGAAAACTACGGTTCCGCAGCTTGCCAACGCTCACGAAGGCAGTCCAAGCCTGTCTCATGTGCTGGGCCACTTGCATTCAGTGAGGAAAAGCCACCTGCATTGAGGTGAACACTCTGCTCAGCGTTCTTTCCGGGAGCTCACAATTGCCGCCTCTCTAGGTTAAGCAGAAAGTCGTAGTGAGGACCAACCTGAGGAAAGAGCACAATTCCTCATGTTACACTGGTAGTCGTCGAAAGAGGAATTGCCAACTACGCCTGCCTAAGGCCTTCCCTGGGTTAAGGAACCAGCCACACTTAGACGCCTTTAAAGGAAAATTTATTCAGCGAAGTTCCCATTGTTTGGCGATGGTCAACTTTTGCAGCGCCAATACTGCAGGGACTTAGGTTTGCTGCTAACAAGGCTAGGTGACCCTGCAGACAGAAGCAGGCGTTTCCGTTTGGAAGCTTGGATCCCGGTTTCCTAAGGGCTGCTTCCAAGGCCCTGCTATTGCCCAGCATCTGTCCTCTGCCCCTACACCTCGGTAGGAAGCGTGAATTTTAGCCTGAGAAGCAGGGCTCTTGCATCTCTGGAGGAGAGCTAATCCTGCAGCCCACGTTCATCCTGGGAAACCGCAAGGTGACCCTTAGCCTCAGTGTAGTTGCGAAATTGCCGCTGGACAGATCTTGCCTGTTGCGGTTTCCGTGAGTTCTCCACCGTTTTCGGGCTTAAATGGAGAGCGAGGAGAGCTGTGGGCTCTCACAGAACTCTGGCCTCCGCACTGTCTGCCATGCAACTGCACTCAAGACCACACGTCTCCTCCCGACCTGCTGAGAAACAGGCATCCGCGTAGGCCCTTGTTAACATTTCCTGGCGTGCAGAGTCCAAGGCGACACGCTGTCCTCTTCCTTGGAAACCTACGTTACCACAGCTTGCCAAACGCTACCGAAGGCAGTCCTAACCAGTCTCGTGTGCTGCGCAACTTTGATTCGGTTACGAAAAGCCACCTGCATTGAGGTGAACACTCTGCTCAGCGTTCTTTCCGGGAGCTCACCGTTGCTCCCTCTCTAGGTTAAGCAAGGTGTCGAGGTGAGGTCCAGACTGAGCAAAGAGCACAATTGCTCACTTTGCAGTGGTAGTCGTCCTAAGAGGCATTGCCTACTACGCCTTGCTAAGGTCTTCGTTCTGTTAGGGAAGTCGCCACACTTAGACGCCTGTAAAGGAGAATTTATTCAGCGAAGTTCCCAGTGTCTTGCGACGGTCTCCCTTCGCAGTGCCAATACAGCAGGGACTTAGGTTTGCTGCTAACTAGGCTAGGTGACCCTGCATACAGAAGCAGGCGTTTCCCTTTGGAAGCTTGGATCCCGGTTTCTCAGGGGCTGCTTGCAAGACCCTGCTATTGCCCAGCATCGGTCCTCTGCCCCTACGCCTGTGTAGGAAGCGAGTATTTTAGCCTGAGAAGCAGGGCTCTTGCAACTCTGGAGGAGAGCTAATCCTGCAGCCCACGTTCGTCCTGGGAAACCGCAAGGCGACCCTTGGCCTCAGTGTAGTGGCAAAATTGCCGCCGGACAGGTCTTGCCTGCCGCGGTTTCCGTGAGTTCTCCACCGTTTTCGGGCTTAAATGGAGAGCGAGGAGAGCTGTCGGCTCTCACAGAACTCTGGCCTCCGCACTGTTTGCCATGCAACTGCACTCAAGACCACACGTCTCCTCCCGACCTGCTGAGAAACAGGCATCCGCGTAGGCCCTTGTTAACATTTCCTGGCGTGCAGAGTCCAAGGCGACACGCTGTCCTCTTCTTTGGAAACCTACGTTGCCACAGCTTGCCAAACGCTACCGAAGGCAGTCCTAACCAGTCTCGTGTCCTGCGCAACTTTGATTCGGTTACGAAAAGCCACCTGCATTGCGGTGAACACTCTGCTCAGCATTCTTTCCGAGAGCTCACAGTTGCTCCCTCTCTAGGTTAAGCAAGGTGTCGACGTGAGGTCCAGACTGAGCAAAGAGCACAATTGCTCACTTTGCAGTGGTAGTCGTCCTAAGAGGCATTGCCTACTACGCCTTGCTAAGGTCTTCGTTCTGTTAGGGAAGTCGCCACACTTAGACGCCTGTAAAGGAGAATTTATTCAGCCAAGTTCCCAGGGTCTTGCGACGGTCTCCCTTCGCAGTGCCAATACAGCAGGGACTTAGGTTTGCTGCTAACTAGGCTAGGTGACCCTGCATACAGAAGCAGGCGTTTCCCTTTGGAAGCTTGGATCCCGGTTTCTCAGGGGCTGCTTGCAAGACCCTGCTATTGCCCAGCATCTGTCCTCTGCCCCTACGCCTGGGTAGGAAGCGAGTATTTTAGCCTGAGAAGCAGGGCTCTTGCAACTCTGGAGGAGAGCTAATCCTGCAGCCCACGTTCGTCCTGGGAAACCGCAAGGTGACCCTTGGCCTCAGAGTAGTGGCGAAATTGCCGCCGGACAGGTCTTGCCTGCCGCGGTTTCCATGAGTTCGCCACCGTTTTCGGGCTTAAATGGAGAGCGAGGAGAGCTGTCGGCTCTCACAGAACTCTGGCCTCTGCACTGTCTGCCATGCAACTGCACTCAAGACCACACGTCTCCTCCCGGCCTGCTGAGAAACAGGCCGCCGTGTAGGCCCTTCATAACACTTCTTGGCCTGTAGACTCCAAGGCGACACACTGTCCTCTTCCTTGGAAAACTACGGTGCCCCAGCTTGCCAACGCTCACGAAGGCAGTCCGAGCCCGTCTCATGTGCTGGGCCACTTGCATTCAGTGAGGAAAAGCCACCTGCATTGAGGAAACACTCTGCTCAGCATTCTTTCCGGGAGCTCACAATTGCCGCCTCTCTAGGTTAAGCAGGAAGTCGTAGTGAGGACCAACCTGAGCAAAGAGCACAATTCCTCACGTTACACTGGTAGTCGTCGAAAGAGGAATTGCCAACTACGCCTGCCTAAGGCCTTCCCTGGGTTAAGGAACCAGCCACACTTAGACGCCTTTAAAGGAAAATTTATTCAGCGAAGTTCCCATTGTTTGGCGATGGTCAACCTTTGCAGCGCCAATACTGCAGGGACTTAGGTTTGCTGCTAACAAGGCTAGGTGACCCTGCAGACAGAAGCAGGCGTTTCCCTTTGGAAGCTTGGATCCCGGTTTCCTAGGGGCTGCTTCCAAGGCCCTGCTATTGCCCAGCATCTGTCCTCTGCCCCTACGCCTGGGTAGGAAGCGAGTATTTTAGCCTGAGAAGCAGGGCTCTTGCATCTCTGGAGGAGAGCTAATCCTGCAGCCCACGTTCGTCCTGGGAAACCGCAAGGCGACCCTTGGCCTCAGTGTAGTGGCGAAATTGCCGCCGGACAGGTCTTGCCTGCCGCGGTTTCCGTGAGTTCTCCACCGTTTTCGGGCTTAAATGGAGAGCGAGGAGAGCTGTCGGCTCTCACAGAACTCTGGCCTCCGCACTGTTTGCCATGCAACTGCACTCAAGACCACACGTCTCCTCCCGACCTGCTGAGAAACAGGCATCCGCGTAGGCCCTTGTTAACATTTCCTGGCGTGCAGAGTCCAAGGCGACACGCTGTCCTCTTCCTTGGAAACCTACGTTGCCACAGCTTGCCAAACGCTACCGAAGGCAGTCCTAACCAGTCTCGTGTCCTGCGCAACTTTGATTCGGTTACGAAAAGCCACCTGCATTGCGGTGAACACTCTGCTCAGCGTTCTTTCCGAGAGCTCACAGTTGCTCCCTCTCTAGGTTAAGCAAGGTGTCGACGTGAGGTCCAGACTGAGCAAAGAGCACAATTGCTCACTTTGCAGTGGTAGTCGTCCTAAGAGGCATTGCCTACTACGCCTTGCTAAGGTCTTCGTTCTGTTAGGGAAGTCGCCACACTTAGACGCCTGTAAAGGAGAATTTATTCAGCCAAGTTCCCAGGGTCTTGCGACGGTCTCCCTTCGCAGTGCCAATACAGCAGGGACTTAGGTTTGCTGCTAACTAGGCTAGGTGACCCTGCATACAGAAGCAGGCGTTTCCCTTTGGAAGCTTGGATCCCGGTTTCTCAGGGGCTGCTTGCAAGACCCTGCTATTGCCCAGCATCTGTCCTCTGCCCCTACGCCTGGGTAGGAAGCGAGTATTTTAGCCTGAGAAGCAGGGCTCTTGCAACTCTGGAGGAGAGCTAATCCTGCAGCCCACGTTCGTCCTGGGAAACCGCAAGGCGACCCTTGGCCTCAGAGTAGTGGCGAAATTGCCGCCGGACAGGTCTTGCCTGCCGCGGTTTCCATGAGTTCGCCACCGTTTTCGGGCTTAAATGGAGAGCGAGGAGAGCTGTCAGCTCTCACAGGACTCTGGCCTCCGCACTGTCTGCCATGCAACTGCACTCAAGACCACACGTCTCCTCCCGGCCTGCTGAGAAACAGGCCGCTGTGTAGGCCCTTCGTAACACTTCTTGGCCTGTAGACTCCCAGGCGACACACTGTCCTCTTCCTTGGAAAACTACGGTGCCCCAGCTTGCCAACGCTCACGAAGGCAGTCCCAGCCCGTCTCCTGTGCTGGGCCACTTGCATTCAGTGAGGAAAAGCCACCTGAATTGAGGTGAACACTCTGCTCAGCGTTCTTTCCGGGAGCTCACAATTGCCGCCTCTCTAGGTTAAGCAGGAAGTCGTAGTGAGGACCAACCTGAGCAAAGAGCACAATTCCTCACGTTACACTGGTAGTCGTCGAAAGAGGAATTGCCAACTACGCCTGGCTAAGGCCTTCCCTGGGTTAAGGAACCAGCCACACTTAGACGCCTTTAAAGGAAAATTTATTCAGCGAAGTTCCCATTGTTTGGCGATGGTCAACCTTTGCAGCGCCAATACTGCAGGGACTTAGGTTTGCTGCTAACAAGGCTAGGTGACCCTGCAGACAGAAGCAGGCGTTTCCCTTTGGAAGCTTGGATCCCGGTTTCCTAGGGGCTGCTTCCAAGGCCCTGCTATTGCCCAGCATCTGTCCTCTGCCCCTACGCCTGGGTAGGAAGCGAGTATTTTAGTCTGAGAAGCAGGGCTCTTGCATCTCTGGAGGAGAGCTAATCCTGCAGCCCACGTTCGTCCTGGGAAACCGCAAGGCGACCCTTGGCCTCAGTGTAGTGGCGAAATTGCCGCCGGACAGGTCTTGCCTGCCGCGGTTTCCGTGAGTTCTCCACCGTTTTCGGGCTTAAATGGAGAGCGAGGAGAGCTGTCGGCTCTCACAGAACTCTGGCCTCCGCACTGTTTGCCATGCAACTGCACTCAAGACCACACGTCTCCTCCCGACCTGCTGAGAAACAGGCATCCGCGTAGGCCCTTGTTAACATTTCCTGGCGTGCAGAGTCCAAGGCGACACGCTGTCCTCTTCCTTGGAAACCTACGTTACCACAGCTTGCCAAACGCTACCGAAGGCAGTCATAACCAGTATCGTGTGCTGCGCAACTTTGATTCGGTTACGAAAAGCCACCTGCATTGAGGTGAACACTCTGCTCAGCGTTCTTTCCGAGAGCTCACCGTTGCTCCCTCTCTAGGTTAAGCAAGGTGTCGAGGTGAGGTCCAGACTGAGCAAAGAGCACAATTGCTCACTTTGCAGTGGTAGTCGTCCTAAGAGGCATTGCCTACTACGCCTTGCTAAGGTCTTCGTTCTGTTAGGGAAGTCGCCACACTTAGACGCCTGTAAAGGAGAATTTATTCAGCCAAGTTCCCAGGGTCTTGCGACGGTCTCCCTTCGCAGTGCCAATACAGCAGGGACTTAGGTTTGCTGCTAACTAGGCTAGGTGACCCTGCATACAGAAGCAGGCGTTTCCCTTTGGAAGCTTGGATCCCGGTTTCTCAGGCGCTGCTTGCAAGACCCTGCTATTGCCCAGCATCTGTCCTCTGCCCCTACGCCTGGGTAGGAAGCGAGGATTTTAGCCTGAGAAGCAGGGCTCTTGCAACTCTGGAGGAGAGCTAATCCTGCAGCCCACGTTCGTCCTGGGAAACCGCAAGGCGACCCTTGGCCTCAGAGTAGTGGCGAAATTGCCGCCGGACAGGTCTTGCCTGCCGCGGTTTCCATGAGTTCGCCACCGTTTTCGGGCTTAAATGGAGAGCGAGGAGAGCTGTCGGCTCTCACAGAACTCTGGCCTCTGCACTGTCTGCCATGCAACTGCACTCAAGACCACACGTCTCCTCCCGGCCTGCTGAGAAACAGGCCGCCGTGTAGGCCCTTCATAACACTCTTGGCCTGTAGACTCCAAGGCGACACACTGTCCTCTTCCTTGGAAAACTACGGTGCCCCAGCTTGCCAACGCTCACGAAGGCAGTCCGAGCCCGTCTCATGTGCTGGGCCACTTGCATTCAGTGAGGAAAAGCCACCTGCATTGAGGAAACACTCTGCTCAGCATTCTTTCCGGGAGCTCACAATTGCCGCCTCTCTAGGTTAAGCAGGAAGTCGCAGTGAGGACCAACCTGAGCAAAGAGCACAATTCCTCACGTTACACTGGTAGTCGTCGAAAGAGGAATTGCCAACTACGCCTGCCTAAGGCCTTCCCTGGGTTAAGGAACCAGCCCCACTTAGACGCCTTTAAAGGAAAATTTATTCAGCGAAGTTCCCATTGTTTGGCGATGGTCAACCTTTGCAGCGCCAATACTGCAGGGACTTAGGTTTGCTGCTAACAAGGCTAGGTGACCCTGCAGACAGAAGCAGGCGTTTCCCTTTGGAAGCTTGGATCCCGGTTTCCTAGGGGTTGCTTCCAAGGCCCTGCTATTGCCCAGCATCTGTCCTCTGCCCCTACGCCTGGGTAGGAAGCGAGTATTTTAGTCTGAGAAGCAGGGCTCTTGCATCTCTGGAGGAGAGCTAATCCTGCAGCCCACGTTCGTCCTGGGAAACCGCAAGGCGACCCTTGGCCTCAGTGTAGTGGCGAAATTGCCGCCGGACAGGTCTTGCCTGCCGCGGTTTCCGTGAGTTCTCCACCGTTTTTGGGCTTAAATGGAGAGCGAGGAGAGCTGTCGGCTCTCACAGAACTCTGGCCTCCGCACTGTTTGCCATGCAACTGCACTCAAGACCACACGTCTCCTCCCGACCTGCTGAGAAACAGGCATCCGCGTAGGCCCTTGTTAACATTTCCTGGCGTGCAGAGTCCAAGGCGACACGCTGTCCTCTTCCTTGGAAACCTACGTTACCACAGCTTGCCAAACGCTACCGAAGGCAGTCATAACCAGTATCGTGTGCTGCGCAACTTTGATTCGGTTACGAAAAGCCACCTGCATTGAGGTGAACACTCTGCTCAGCGTTCTTTCCAGGAGCTCACCGTTGCTCCCTCTCTAGGTTAAGCAAGGTGTCGAGGTGAGGTCCAGACTGAGCAAAGAGCACAATTGCTCACTTTGCAGTGGTAGTCGTCCTAAGAGGCATTGCCTACTACGCCTTGCTAAGGTCTTCGTTCTGTTAGGGACGTCGCCACACTTAGACGCCTGTAAAGGAGAATTTATTCAGTGAAGTTCCCAGTGTCTTGCGACGGTCTCCCTTCGCAGTGCCAATACAGCAGGGACTTAGGTTTGCTGCTAACTAGGCTAGGTGACCCTGCATACAGAAGCAGGCGTTTCCCTTTGGAAGCTTGGATCCCGGTTTCTCAGGGGCTGCTTGCAAGACCCTGCTATTGCCCAGCATCGGTCCTCTGCCCCTACGCCTGGGTAGGAAGCGAGTATTTTAGCCTGAGAAGCAGGGCTCTTGCAACTCTGGAGGAGAGCTAATCCTGCAGCCCACGTTCGTCCTGGGAAACCGCAAGGCGACCCTTGGCCTCAGTGTAGTGGCGAAATTGCCACCGGACAGGTCTTGCCTGCCGCGGTTTCCGTGAGTTCTCCACCGTTTTCGGGCTTAAATGGAGAGCGAGGAGAGCTGTCGGCTCTCACAGAACTCTGGCCTCCGCACTGTTTGCCATGCAACTGCACTCAAGACCACACGTCTCCTCCCAACCTGCTGAGAAACAGGCATCCGCATAGGCCCTTGTTAACATTTCCTGGCGTGCAGAGTCCAAGGCGACACGCTGTCCTCTTCCTTGGAAACCTACGTTGCCACAGCTTGCCAAACGCTACCGAAGGCAGTCCTAACCAGTCTCGTGTCCTGCGCAACTTTGATTCGGTTACGAAAAGCCACCTGCATTGCGGTGAACACTCTGCTCAGCGTTCTTTCCGAGAGCTCACAGTTGCTCCCTCTCTAGGTTAAGCAAGGTGTCGACGTGAGGTCCAGACTGAGCAAAGAGCACAATTGCTCACTTTGCAGTGGTAGTCGTCCTAAGAGGCATTGCCTACTACGCCTTGCTAAGGTCTTCGTTCTGTTAGGGAAGTCGCCACACTTAGACGCCTGTAAAGGAGAATTTATTCAGCCAAGTTCCCAGGGTCTTGCGACGGTCTCCCTTCGCAGTGCCAATACAGCAGGGACTTAGGTTTGCTGCTAACTAGGCTAGGTGACCCTGCATACAGAAGCAGGCGTTTCCCTTTGGAAGCTTGGATCCCGGTTTCTCAGGCGCTGCTTGCAAGACCCTGCTATTGCCCAGCATCTGTCCTCTGCCCCTACGCCTGGGTAGGAAGCGAGTATTTTAGCCTGAGAAGCAGGGCTCTTGCAACTCTGGAGGAGAGCTAATCCTGCAGCCCACGTTCGTCCTGGGAAACCGCAAGGCGACCCTTGGCCTCAGAGTAGTGGCGAAATTGCCGCCGGACAGGTCTTGCCTGCCGCGGTTTCCATGAGTTCGCCACCGTTTTCGGGCTTAAATGGAGAGCGAGGAGAGCTGTCAGCTCTCACAGGACTCTGGCCTGCGCACTGTTTGCCATGCAACTGCACTCAAGACCACACGTCTCCTCCCGACCTGCTGAGAAACAGGCATCCGCGTAGGCCCTTGTTAACATTTCCTGGCGTGCAGAGTCCAAGGCGACACGCTGTCCTCTTCCTTGGAAACCTACGTTGCCACAGCTTGCCAAATGCTACCGAAGGCAGTCCTAACCAGTCTCGTGTCCTGCGCAACTTTGATTCGGTTACGAAAAGCCACCTGCATTGCGGTGAACACTCTGCTCAGCGTTCTTTCCGAGAGCTCACAGTTGCTCCCTCTCTAGGTTAAGCAAGGTGTCGACGTGAGGTCCAGACTGAGCAAAGAGCACAATTGCTCACTTTGCAGTGGTAGTCGTCCTAAGAGGCATTGCCTACTACGCCTTGCTAAGGTCTTCGTTCTGTTAGGGAAGTCGCCACACTTAGACGCCTGTAAAGGAGAATTTATTCAGCCAAGTTCCCAGGGTCTTGCGACGGTCTCCCTTCGCAGTGCCAATACAGCAGGGACTTAGGTTTGCTGCTAACTAGGCTAGGTGACCCTGCATACAGAAGCAGGCGTTTCCCTTTGGAAGCTTGGATCCCGGTTTCTCAGGGGCTGCTTGCAAGACCCTGCTATTGCCCAGCATCTGTCCTCTGCCCCTACGCCTGGGTAGGAAGCGAGTATTTTAGCCTGAGAAGCAGGGCTCTTGCAACTCTGGAGGAGAGCTAATCCTGCAGCCCACGTTCGTCCTGGGAAACCGCAAGGCGACCCTTGGCCTCAGAGTAGTGGCGAAATTGCCGCCGGACAGGTCTTGCCTGCCGCGGTTTCCATGAGTTCGCCACCGTTTTCGGGCTTAAATGGAGAGCGAGGAGAGCTGTCAGCTCTCACAGGACTCTGGCCTCCGCACTGTCTGCCATGCAACTGCACTCAAGACCACACGTCTCCTCCCGGCCTGCTGAGAAACAGGCCGCTGTGTAGGCCCTTCGTAACACTTCTTGGCCTGTAGACTCCAAGGCGACACACTGTCCTCTTCCTTGGAAAACTACGGTGCCCCAGCATGCCAACGCTCACGAAGGCAGTCCCAGCCCGTCTCCTGTGCTGGGCCACTTGCATTCAGTGAGGAAAAGCCACCTGCATTGAGGTGAACACTCTGCTCAGCGTTCTTTCCGGGAGCTCACAATTGCCGCCTCTCTAGGTTAAGCAGGAAGTCGTAGTGAGGACCAACCTGAGCAAAGAGCCCAATTCCTCACGTTACACTGGTAGTCGTCGAAAGAGGAATTGCCAACTACGCCTGGCTAAGGCCTTCCCTGGGTTAAGGAACCAGCCACACTTAGACGCCTTTAAAGGAAAATTTATTCAGCGAAGTTCCCATTGTTTGGCGATGGTCAACCTTTGCAGCGCCAATACTGCAGGGACTTAGGTTTGCTGCTAACAAGGCTAGGTGACCCTGCAGACAGAAGCAGGCGTTTCCCTTTGGAAGCTTGGATCCCGGTTTCCTAGGGGATGCTTCCAAGGCCCTGCTATTGCCCAGCATCTGTCCTCTGCCCCTACGCCTGTGTAGGAAGTGAGTATTTTAGCCTGAGAAGCAGGGCTCTTGCATCTCTGGAGGAGAGCTAATCCTGCAGCCCACGTTCGTCCTGGGAAACCGCAAGGCGACCCTTGGCCTCAGTGTAGTGGCGAAATTGCCGCCGGACAGGTCTTGCCTGCCGCGGTTTCCGTGAGTTCTCCACCGTTTTCGGTCTTAAATGGAGAGCGAGGAGAGCTGTCGGCTCTCACAGAACTCTGGCCTCCGCACTGTTTGCCATGCAACTGCACTCAAGACCACACGTCTCCTCCCGACCTGCTGAGAAACAGGCATCCGCGTAGGCCCTTGTTAACATTTCCTGGCGTGCAGAGTCCAAGGCGACACGCTGTCCTCTTCCTTGGAAACCTACGTTGCCACAGCTTGCCAAACGCTACCGAAGGCAGTCCTAACCAGTCTCGTGTCCTGCGCAACTTTGATTCGGTTACGAAAAGCCACCTGCATTGCGGTGAACACTCTGCTCAGCGTTCTTTCCGAGAGCTCACAGTTGCTCCCTCTCTAGGTTAAGCAAGGTGTCGACGTGAGGTCCAGACTGAGCAAAGAGCACAATTGCTCACTTTGCAGTGGTAGTCGTCCTAAGAGGCATTGCCTACTACGCCTTGCTAAGGTCTTCGTTCTGTTAGGGAAGTCGCCACACTTAGACGCCTGTAAAGGAGAATTTATTCAGCCAAGTTCCCAGGGTCTTGCGACGGTCTCCCTTCGCAGTGCCAATACAGCAGGGACTTAGGTTTGCTGCTAACTAGGCTAGGTGACCCTGCATACAGAAGCAGGCGTTTCCCTTTGGAAGCTTGGATCCCGGTTTCTCAGGGGCTGCTTGCAAGACCCTGCTATTGCCCAGCATCTGTCCTCTGTCCCTACGCCTGGGTAGGAAGCGAGTATTTTAGCCTGAGAAGCAGGGCTCTTGCAACTCTGGAGGAGAGCTAATCCTGCAGCCCACGTTCGTCCTGGGAAACCGCAAGGCGACCCTTGGCCTCAGAGTAGTGGCGAAATTGCCGCCGGACAGGTCTTGCCTGCCGCGGTTTCCATGAGTTCGCCACCGTTTTCGGGCTTAAATGGAGAGCGAGGAGAGCTGTCAGCTCTCACAGGACTCTGGCCTCCGCACTGTCTGCCATGCAACTGCACTCAAGACCACACGTCTCCTCCCGGCCTGCTGAGAAACAGGCCGCTGTGTAGGCCCTTCGTAACACTTCTTGGCCTGTAGACTCCAAGGCGACACACTGTCCTCTTCCTTGGAAAACTACGGTGCCCCAGCTTGCCAACGCTCACGAAGGCAGTCCCAGCCCGTCTCCTGTGCTGGGCCACTTGCATTCAGTGAGGAAAAGCCACCTGCATTGAGGTGAACACTCTGCTCAGCGTTCTTTCCGGGAGCTCACAATTGCCGCCTCTCTAGGTTAAGCAGGAAGTCGTAGTGAGGACCAACCTGAGCAAAGAGCACAATTCCTCACGTTACACTGGTAGTCGTCGAAAGAGGAATTGCCAACTACGCCTGGCTAAGGCCTTCCCTGGGTTAAGGAACCAGCCACACTTAGACGCCTTTAAAGGAAAATTTATTCAGCGAAGTTCCCATTGTTTGGCGATGGTCAACCTTTGCAGCGCCAATACTGCAGGGACTTAGGTTTGCTGCTAACAAGGCTAGGTGACCCTGCAGACAGAAGCAGGTGTTTCCCTTTGGAAGCTTGGATCCCGGTTTCCTAGGGGCTGCTTCCAAGGCCCTGCTATTGCCCAGCATCTGTCCTCTGCCCCTACGCCTGGGTAGGAAGTGAGTATTTTAGCCTGAGAAGCAGGGCTCTTGCATCTCTGGAGGAGAGCTAATCCTGCAGCCCACGTTCGTCCTGGGAAACCGCAAGGCGACCCTTGGCCTCAGTGTAGTGGCGAAATTGCCGCCGGACAGGTCTTGCCTGCCGCGGTTTCCGTGAGTTCTCCACCGTTTTCGGGCTTAAATGGAGAGCGAGGAGAGCTGTCGGCTCTCACAGAACTCTGGCCTCCGCACTGTTTGCCATGCAACTGCACTCAAGACCACACGTCTCCTCCCGACCTGCTGAGAAACAGGCATCCGCGTAGGCCCTTGTTAACATTTCCTGGCGTGCAGAGTCCAAGGCGATACGCTGTCCTCTTCCTTGGAAACCTACGTTGCCACAGCTTGCCAAACGCTACCGAAGGCAGTCCTAACCAGTCTCGTGTGCTGCGCAACTTTGATTCGGTTACGAAAAGCCACCTGCATAGCGGTGAACACTCTGCTCAGCGTTCTTTCCGGGAGCTCACAGTTGCTCCCTCTCTAGGTTAAGCAAGGTGTCGAGGTGAGGTCCAGACTGAGCAAAGAGCACAATTGCTCACTTTGCAGTGGTAGTCGTCCTAAGAGGCATTGCCTACTACGCCTTGCTAAGGTCTTCGTTCTGTTAGGGAAGTCGCCACACTTAGACGCCTGTAAAGGAGAATTTATTCAGCGAAGTTCCCAGTGTCTTGCGACGGTCTCCCTTCGCAGTGCCAATACAGCAGGGACTTAGGTTTGCTGCTAACTAGGCTAGGTGACCCTGCATACAGAAGCAGGCGTTTCCCTTTGGAAGCTTGGATCCCGGTTTCTCAGGGGCTGCTTGCAAGACCCTGCTATTGCCCAGCATCTGTCCTCTGCCCCTACGCCTGGGTAGGAATTGAGTATTTTAGCCTGAGAAGCAGGGTTCTTGGACTCTGGAGGAGAGCTAATCCTGCAGCCCACGTTCGTCCTGGGAAACCGCAAGGCGACCCTTGGCCTCAGAGTAGTGGCGAAATTTCCGCCGGACAGGTCTTGCCTGCCGCGGTTTCCATGAGTTTGCCACCGTTATCGGGCTTAAATGGAGAGCGAGGAGAGCTGTCGGCTCTCACAGAACTCTGACCTCCGCACTGTCTGCCATTCAACTGCACTCAAGACCACACGTCTCCTCCCGGCCTGCTGAGAAACAGGCCGCCGTGTAGGCCCTTCGTAACACTTCTTGGCCTGTAGACTCCAAGGAGACACACTGTCCTCTTCCTTGGAAATCTACGGTGCCCCAGCTTGCCAACGCTCACGAAGGCAGTCCGAGCCCGTCTCATGTGCTGGGCCACTTGCATTCAGTGAGGAAAAGCCATCTGCATTGAGGTGAACACTCTGCTCAGCGTTCTTTCCGGGAGCTCACAATTGCCACCTCTTAGGTTAAGCAGGAAGTCGTAATGAGGACCAACCTGAGCAAAGAGCACAATTCCTCACGTTACACTGGTAATCGTCGAAAGAGGAATTGTCAACTACGCCTGGCTAAGGCCTTCCCTGGGTTAAGGAACCAGCCACACTTAGACGCCTTTAAAGGAAAATTTATTCAGCGAAGTTCCCATTGTTTGGCGATGGTCAACCTTTGCAGCGCCAATACTGCAGGGACTTAGGTTTGCTGCTAACAAGGCTAGGTGACCCTGCAGACAGAAGCAGGCGTTTCCCTTTGGAAGCTTGGATCCCGGTTTCCTAGGGGCTGCTTCCAAGGCCCTGCTATTGCCCAGCATCTGTCCTCTGCCCCTACGCCTGGGTAGGAAGCGTGTATTTTAGCCTGAGAAGCAGGGCTCTTGCATCTCTGGAGGAGAGCTAATCCTGCAGCCCACGTTCGTCCTGGGAAACCGCAAGGCGACCCTTGGCCTCAGTGTAGTGGCGAAATTGCCGCCGGACAGGTCTTGCCTGCCGCGGTTTCCGTGAGTTCTCCACCGTTTTCGGGCTTAAATGGAGAGCGAGGAGAGCTGTCGGCTCTCACAGAACTCTGGCCTCCGCACTGTCTGCCATGCAACTGCACTCAAGACCACACGTCTCCTCCCGACCTGCTGAGAAACAGGCATCCGCGTAGGCCCTTGTTAACATTTCCTGGCGTGCAGAGTCCAAGGCGACACGCTGTCCTCTTCCTTGGAAACCTACGTTACCACAGCTTGCCAAACGCTACCGAAGGCAGTCCTAACCAGTCTCGTGTCCTGCGCAACTTTGATTCGGTTACGAAAGCCACCTGCATTGCGGTGAACACTCTGCTCAACCTTCTTTCCGGGAGCTCACAGTTGCTCCCTCTCTAGGTTAAGCAAGGTGTCGAGGTGAGGTCCAGACTGAGCAAAGAGCACAATTGCTCACTTTGCAGTGGTAGTCGTCCTAAGAGGCATTGCCTACTACGCCTTGCTAAGGTCTTCGTTCTGTTAGGGAAGTCGCCACACTTAGACGCCTGTAAAGGAGAATTTATTCAACCAAGTTCCCAGGGTCTTGCGACGGTCTCCCTTCGCAGTGCCAATACAGCAGGGACTTAGGTTTGCTGCTAACTAGGCTAGGTGACCCTGCATACAGAAGCAGGCGTTTCCCTTTGGAAGCTTGGATCCCGGTTTCTCAGGGGCTGCTTGCAAGACCCTGCTATTGCCCAGCATCTGTCCTCTGCCCCTACGCCTGGGTAGGAAGCGAGTATTTTAGCCTGAGAAGCAGGGCTCTTGCAACTCTGGAGGAGAGCTAATCCTGCAGCCCACGTTCGTCCTGGGAAACCGCAAGGTGACCCTTGGCCTCAGAGTAGTGGCGAAATTGCCGCCGGACAGGTCTTGCCTGCCGCGGTTTCCATGAGTTCGCCACCGTTTTCGGGCTTAAATGGAGAGCGAGGAGAGCTGTCGGCTCTCACAGAACTCTGGCCTCTGCACTGTCTGCCATGCAACTGCACTCAAGACCACACGTCTCCTCCCGGCCTGCTGAGAAACAGGCCGCCGTGTAGGCCCTTCATAACACTTCTTGGCCTGTAGACTCCAAGGCGACACACTGTCCTCTTCCTTGGAAAACTACGGTGCCCCAGCTTGCCAACGCTCACGAAGGCAGTCCAAGCCCGTCTCATGTGCTGGGCCACTTGCATTCAGTGAGGAAAAGCCACCTGCATTGAGGAAACACTCTGCTCAGCATTCTTTCCGGGAGCTCACAATTGCCGCCTCTCTAGGTTAAGCAGGAAGTCGTAGTGAGGACCAACCTGAGCAAAGAGCACAATTCCTCACGTTACACTGGTAGTCGTCGAAAGAGGAATTGCCAACTACGCCTGCCTAAGGCCTTCCCTGGGTTAAGGAACCAGCCACACTTAGACGCCTTGAAAGGAAAATTTATTCAGCGAAGTTCCCATTGTTTGGCGATGGTCAACCTTTGCAGCGCCAATACTGCAGGGACTTAGGTTTGCTGCTAACAAGGCTAGGTGACCCTGCAGACAGAAGCAGGCGTTTCCCTTTGGAAGCTTGGATCCCGGTTTCCTAGGGGCTGCTTCCAAGGCCCTGCTATTGCCCAGCATCTGTCCTCTGCCCCTACGCCTGGGTAGGAAGCGAGTATTTTAGTCTGAGAAGCAGGGCTCTTGCATCTCTGGAGGAGAGCTAATCCTGCAGCCCACGTTCGTCCTGGGAAACCGCAAGGCGACCCTTGGCCTCAGTGTAGTGGCGAAATTGCCGCCGGACAGGTCTTGCCTGCCGCGGTTTCCGTGAGTTCTCCACCGTTTTCGGGCTTAAATGGAGAGCGAGGAGAGCTGTCGGCTCTCACAGAACTCTGGCCTCCGCACTGTTTGCCATGCAACTGCACTCAAGACCACACGTCTCCTCCCGACCTGCTGAGAAACAGGCATCCGCGTAGGCCCTTGTTAACATTTCCTGGCGTGCAGAGTCCAAGGCGACACGCTGTCCTCTTCCTTGGAAACCTACGTTGCCACAGCTTGCCAAACGCTACCGAAGGCAGTCCTAACCAGTCTCGTGTCCTGCGCAACTTTGATTCGGTTACGAAAAGCCACCTGCATTGCGGTGAACACTCTGCTCAGCGTTCTTTCCGAGAGCTCACAGTTGCTCCCTCTCTAGGTTAAGCAAGGTGTCGACGTGAGGTCCAGACTGAGCAAAGAGCACAATTGCTCACTTTGCAGTGGTAGTCGTCCTAAGAGGCATTGCCTACTACGCCTTGCTAAGGTCTTCGTTCTGTTAGGGAAGTCGCCACACTTAGACGCCTGTAAAGGAGAATTTATTCAGCCAAGTTCCCAGGGTCTTGCGACGGTCTCCCTTCGCAGTGCCAATACAGCAGGGACTTAGGTTTGCTGCTAACTAGGCTAGGTGACCCTGCATACAGAAGCAGGCGTTTCCCTTTGGAAGCTTGGATCCCGGTTTCTCAGGGGCTGCTTGCAAGACCCTGCTATTGCCCAGCATCTGTCCTCTGCCCCTACGCCTGGGTAGGAAGCGAGTATTTTAGCCTGAGAAGCAGGGCTCTTGCAACTCTGGAGGAGAGCTAATCCTGCAGCCCACGTTCGTCCTGGGAAACCGCAAGGCGACCCTTGGCCTCAGAGTAGTGGCGAAATTGCCGCCGGACAGGTCTTGCCTGCCGCGGTTTCCATGAGTTCGCCACCGTTTTCGGGCTTAAATGGAGAGCGAGGAGAGCTGTCGGCTCTCACAGGACTCTGGCCTCCGCACTGTCTGCCATGCAACTGCACTCAAGACCACACGTCTCCTCCCGGCCTGCTGAGAAACAGGCCGCTGTGTAGGCCCTTCGTAACACTTCTTGGCCTGTAGACTCCAAGGCGACACACTGTCCTCTTCCTTGGAAAACTACGGTGCCCCAGCTTGCCAACGCTCACGAAGGCAGTCCCAGCCCGTCTCCTGTGCTGGGCCACTTGCATTCAGTGAGGAAAAGCCACCTGCATTGAGGTGAACACTCTGCTCAGCGTTCTTTCCGGGAGCTCACAATTGCCGCCTCTCTAGGTTAAGCAGGAAGTCGTAGTGAGGACCAACCTGAGCAAAGAGCACAATTCCTCACGTTACACTGGTAGTCGTCGAAAGAGGAATTGCCAACTACGCCTGGCTAAGGCCTTCCCTGGGTTAAGGAACCAGCCACACTTAGACGCCTTTAAAGGAAAATTTATTCAGCGAAGTTCCCATTGTTTGGCGATGGTCAACCTTTGCAGCGCCAATACTGCAGGGACTTAGGTTTGCTGCTAACAAGGCTAGGTGACCCTGCAGACAGAAGCAGGCGTTTCCCTTTGGAAGCTTGGATCCCGGTTTCCTAGGGGCTGCTTCCAAGGCCCTGCTATTGCCCAGCATCTGTCCTCTGCCCCTACGCCTGTGTAGGAAGCGAGTATTTTAGCCTGAGAAGCAGGGCTCTTGCATCTCTGGAGGAGAGCTAATCCTGCAGCCCACGTTCGTCCTGGGAAACCGGAAGGCGACCCTTGGCCTCAGTGTAGTGGCGAAATTGCCGCCGGACAGGTCTTGCCTGCCGCGGTTTCCGTGAGTTCTCCACCGTTTTCGGGCTTAAATGGAGAGCGAGGAGAGCTGTCGGCTCTCACAGAACTCTGGCCTCCGCACTGTCTGCCATGCAACTGCACTCAAGACCACACGTCTCCTCCCGACCTGCTGAGAAACAGGCATCCGCGTAGGCCCTTGTTAACATTTCCTGGCGTGCAGAGTCCAAGGCGACACGCTGTCCTCTTCCTTGGAAACCTACGTTGCCACAGCTTGCCAAACGCTACCGAAGGCAGTCCTAACCAGTCTCGTGTGCTGCGCAACTTTGATTCGGTTACGAAAAGCCACCTGCATTGCGGTGAACACTCTGCTCAGCGTTCTTTCCAAGAGCTCACAGTTGCTCCCTCTCTAGGTTAAGCAAGGTGTCGAGGTGAGGTCCAGACTGAGCCAAGAGCACAATTGCTCACTTTGCAGTGGTAGTCGTCCTAAGAGGCATTGCCTACTACGCCTTGCTAAGGTCTTCGTTCTGTTAGGGAAGTCGCCACACTTAGACGCCTGTAAAGGAGAATTTATTCAGTGAAGTTCCCAGTGTCTTGCGACGGTCTCCCTTCGCAGTGCCAATACAGCAGGGACTTAGCTTTGCTACTAACTAGGCTAGGTGACCCTGCAGACAGAAGCAGGCGTTTCCCTTTGGAAGCTTGGATCCCGGTTTCTCAGGGGCTGCTTGCAAGACCCTGCTATTGCCCAGCATCTGTCCTCTGCCCCTACGCCTGTGTAGGAAGCGAGTATTTTAGCCTGAGAAGCAGGGCTCTTGCAACTCTGGAGGAGAGCTAATCCTGCAGCCCACGTTCGTCCTGGGAAACCGCAAGGCGACCCTTGGCCTCAGAGTAGTGGCGAAATTGCCGCCGGACAGGTCTTGCCTGCCGCGGTTTCCATGAGTTCGCCACCGTTATCGGGCTTAAATGGAGAGCGAGGAGAGCTGTCGGCTCTCACAGAACTCTGACCTCCGCACTGTCTCCCATTCAACTGCACTCAAGACCACACGTCTCCTCCCGGCCTGCTGAGAAACAGGCCGCCGTGTAGGCCCTTCGTAACACTTCTTGGCCTGTAGACTCCAAGGCGACACACTGTCCTCTTCCTTGGAAATCTACGGTGCCCCAGCTTGCCAACGCTCACGAAGGCAGTCCGAGCCCGTCTCATGTGCTGGGCCACTTGCATTCAGTGAGGAAAAGCCACCTGCATTGAGGTGAACACTCTGCTCAGCGTTCTTTCCGGGAGCTCACAATTGCCGCCTCTTAGGTTAAGCAGGAACTCGTAATGAGGACCAACCTGAGCAAAGAGCACACTTCCTCACGTTACACTGGTAATCGTAGAAAGAGGAATTGTCAACTACGCCTGGCTAGGGCCTTCCCTGGGTTAAGGAACCAGCCACACTTAGACGCCTTTAAAGGAAAATTTATTCAGCGAAGTTCCCATTGTTTGGCGATGGTCAACCTTTGCAGCGCCAATACTGCAGGGACTTAGGTTTGCTGCTAACAAGGCTAGGTGACCCTGCAGACAGAAGCAGGCGTTTCCCTTTGGAAGCTTGGATCCCGGTTTCTCAGGGGCTGCTTGCAAGACCCTGCTATTGCCCAGCATCGGTCCTCTGCCCCTACGCCTGCGTAGGAAGCGAGTATTTTAGCCTGAGAAGCAGGGCTCTTGCAACTCTGGAGGAGAGCTAATCCTGCAGCCCACGTTCGTCCTGGGAAACCGCAAGGCGACCCTTGGCCTCAGTGTAGTGGCGAAATTGCCGCCGGACAGGTCTTGCCTGCCGCGGTTTCCGTGAGTTCTCCACCGTTTTCGGGCTTAAATGGAGAGCGAGGAGAGCTGTCGGCTCTCACAGAACTCTGGCCTCCGCACTGTCTGCCATGCAACTGCACTCAAGACCACACGTCTCCTCCCGACCTGCTGAGAAACAGGCATCCGCGTAGGCCCTTGTTAACATTTCCTGGCGTGCAGAGTCCAAGGCGACACGCTGTCCTCTTCCTTGGAAACCTACGTTACCACAGCTTGCCAAACGCTACCGAAGGCAGTCCTAACCAGTCTCGTGTCCTGCGCAACTTTGATTCGGTTACGAAAAGCCACCTGCATTGCAGTGAACACTCTGCTCAGCGTTCTTTCCGAGAGCTCACAGTTGCTCCCTCTCTAGGTTAAGCAAGGTGTCGACGTGAGGTCCAGACTGAGCAAAGAGCACAATTGCTCACTTTGCAGTGGTAGTCGTCCTAAGAGGCATTGCCTACTACGCCTTGCTAAGGTCTTCGTTCTGTTAGGGAAGTCGCCACACTTAGACGCCTGTAAAGGAGAATTTATTCAGCCAAGTTCCCAGGGTCCTGCGACGGTCTCCCTTCGCAGTGCCAATACAGCAGGGACTTAGGTTTGCTGCTAACTAGGCTAGGTGACCCTGCATACAGAAGCAGGCGTTTCCCTTTGGAAGCTTGGATCCCGGTTTCTCAGGGGCTGCTTGCAAGACCCTGCTATTGCCCAGCATCTGTCCTCTGCCCCTACGCCTGGGTAGGAAGTGAGTATTTTAGCCTGAGAAGCAGGGCTCTTGCAACTCTGGAGGAGAGCTAATCCTGCAGCCCACGTTCGTCCTGGGAAACCGCAAGGTGACCCTTGGCCTCAGAGTAGTGGCGAAATTGCTGCCGGACAGGTCTTGCCTGCCGCGGTTTCCATGAGTTCGCCACCGTTTTCGGGCTTAAATGGAGAGCGAGGAGAGCTGTCGGCTCTCACAGAACTCTGGCCTCTGCACTGTCTGCCATGCAACTGCACTCAAGACCACACGTCTCCTCCCGGCCTGCTGAGAAACAGGCCGCCGTGTAGGCCCTTCATAACACTTCTTGGCCTGTAGACTCCAAGGCGACACACTGTCCTCTTCCTTGGAAAACTACGGTGCCCCAGCTTGCCAACGCTCACGAAGGCAGTCCGAGCCCGTCTCATGTGCTGGGCCACTTGCATTCAGTGAGGAAAAGCCACCTGCATTGAGGAAACACTCTGCTCAGCATTCTTTCCGGGAGCTCACAATTGCCGCCTCTCTAGGTTAAGCAGGAAGTCGTAGTGAGGACCAACCTGAGCAAAGAGCACAATTCCTCACGTTACACTGGTAGTCGTCGAAAGAGGAATTGCCAACTACGCCTGCCTAAGGCCTTCCCTGGGTTAAGGAACCAGCCACACTTAGACGCCTTTAAAGGAAAATTTATTCAGCGAAGTTCCCATTGTTTGGCGATGGTCAACCTTTGCAGCGCCAATACTGCAGGGACTTAGGTTTGCTGCTAACAAGGCTAGGTGACCCTGCAGACAGAAGCAGGCGTTTCCCTTTGGAAGCTTGGATCCCGGTTTCTCAGGGGCTGCTTGCAAGACCCTGCTATTGCCCAGCATCGGTCCTCTGCCCCTACGCCTGCGTAGGAAGCGAGTATTTTAGCCTGAGAAGCAGGGCTCTTGCAACTCTGGAGGAGAGCTAATCCTGCAGCCCACGTTCGTCCTGGGAAACCGCAAGGCGACCCTTGGCCTCAGTGTAGTGGCGAAATTGCCGCCGGACAGGTCTTGCCTGCCGCGGTTTCCGTGAGTTCTCCACCGTTTTCGGGCTTAAATGGAGAGCGAGGAGAGCTGTCGGCTCTCACAGAACTCTGGCCTCCGCACTGTCTGCCATGCAACTGCACTCAAGACCACACGTCTCCTCCCGACCTGCTGAGAAACAGGCATCCGCGTAGGCCCTTGTTAACATTTCCTGGCGTGCAGAGTCCAAGGCGACACGCTGTCCTCTTCCTTGGAAACCTACGTTACCACAGCTTGCCAAACGCTACCGAAGGCAGTCCTAACCAGTCTCGTGTCCTGCGCAACTTTGATTCGGTTACGAAAAGCCACCTGCATTGCAGTGAACACTCTGCTCAGCGTTCTTTCCGAGAGCTCACAGTTGCTCCCTCTCTAGGTTAAGCAAGGTGTCGACGTGAGGTCCAGACTGAGCAAAGAGCACAATTGCTCACTTTGCAGTGGTAGTCGTCCTAAGAGGCATTGCCTACTACGCCTTGCTAAGGTCTTCGTTCTGTTAGGGAAGTCGCCACACTTAGACGCCTGTAAAGGAGAATTTATTCAGCCAAGTTCCCAGGGTCCTGCGACGGTCTCCCTTCGCAGTGCCAATACAGCAGGGACTTAGGTTTGCTGCTAACTAGGCTAGGTGACCCTGCATACAGAAGCAGGCGTTTCCCTTTGGAAGCTTGGATCCCGGTTTCTCAGGGGCTGCTTGCAAGACCCTGCTATTGCCCAGCATCTGTCCTCTGCCCCTACGCCTGGGTAGGAAGTGAGTATTTTAGCCTGAGAAGCAGGGCTCTTGCAACTCTGGAGGAGAGCTAATCCTGCAGCCCACGTTCGTCCTGGGAAACCGCAAGGTGACCCTTGGCCTCAGAGTAGTGGCGAAATTGCTGCCGGACAGGTCTTGCCTGCCGCGGTTTCCATGAGTTCGCCACCGTTTTCGGGCTTAAATGGAGAGCGAGGAGAGCTGTCGGCTCTCACAGAACTCTGGCCTCTGCACTGTCTGCCATGCAACTGCACTCAAGACCACACGTCTCCTCCCGGCCTGCTGAGAAACAGGCCGCCGTGTAGGCCCTTCATAACACTTCTTGGCCTGTAGACTCCAAGGCGACACACTGTCCTCTTCCTTGGAAAACTACGGTGCCCCAGCTTGCCAACGCTCACGAAGGCAGTCCGAGCCCGTCTCATGTGCTGGGCCACTTGCATTCAGTGAGGAAAAGCCACCTGCATTGAGGAAACACTCTGCTCAGCATTCTTTCCGGGAGCTCACAATTGCCGCCTCTCTAGGTTAAGCAGGAAGTCGTAGTGAGGACCAACCTGAGCAAAGAGCACAATTCCTCACGTTACACTGGTAGTCGTCGAAAGAGGAATTGCCAACTACGCCTGCCTAAGGCCTTCCCTGGGTTAAGGAACCAGCCACACTTAGACGCCTTTAAAGGAAAATTTATTCAGCGAAGTTCCCATTGTTTGGCGATGGTCAACCTTTGCAGCGCCAATACTGCAGGGACTTAGGTTTGCTGCTAACAAGGCTAGGTGACCCTGCAGACAGAAGCAGGCGTTTCCCTTTGGAAGCTTGGATCCCGGTTTCCTAGGGGCTGCTTCCAAGGCCCTGCTATTGCCCAGCATCTGTCCTCTGCCCCTACGCCTGGGTAGGAAGCGAGTATTTTAGCCTGAGAAGCAGGGCTCTTGCATCTCTGGAGGAGAGCTAATCCTGCAGCCCACGTTCGTCCTGGGAAACCGCAAGGTGACCCTTGGCCTCAGTGTAGTGGCGAAATTGCCGCCGGACAGGTCTTGCCTGCCGCGGTTTCCGTGAGTTCTCCACCGTTTTCGGGCTTAAATGGAGAGCGAGGAGAGCTGTCGGCTCTCACAGAACTCTGGCCTCCGCACTGTCTGCCATGCAACTGCACTCAAGACCACACGTCTCCTCCCGACCTGCTGAGAAACAGGCATCCGCGTAGGCCCTTGTTAACATTTCCTGGCGTGCAGAGTCCAAGGCGACACGCTGTCCTCTTCCTTGGAAACCTACGTTGCCACAGCTTGCCAAACGCTACCGAAGGCAGTCATAACCAGTATCGTGTGCTGCGCAACTTTGATTCGGTTACGAAAAGCCACCTGCATTGAGGTGAACACTGTGCTCAGCGTTCTTTCCGGGAGCTCACCGTTGCTCCCTCTCTAGGTTAAGCAAGGTGTCGAGGTGAGGTCCAGACTGAGCAAAGAGCACAATTGCTCACTTTGCAGTGGTAGTCGTCCTAAGAGGCATTGCATACTACGCCTTGCTAAGGTCTTCGTTCTGTTAGGGACGTCGCCACACTTAGACGCCTGTAAAGGAGAATTTATTCAGCGAAGTTCCCAGTGTCTTGCGACGGTCTCCCTTCGCAGTGCCAATACAGCAGGGACTTAGGTTTGCTGCTAACTAGGCTAGGTGACCCTGCATACAGAAGCAGGCGTTTCCCTTTGGAAGCTTGGATCCCGGTTTCTCAGGGGCTGCTTGCAAGACCCTGCTATTGCCCAGCATCGGTCCTCTGCCCCTACGCCTGGGTAGGAAGCGAGTATTTTAGCCTGAGAAGCAGGGCTCTTGCAACTCTGGAGGAGAGCTAATCCTGCAGCCCACGTTCGTCCTGGGAAACCGCAAGGCGACCCTTGGCCTCAGTGTAGTGGCGAAATTGCCGCCGGACAGGTCTTGCCTGCCGCGGTTTCCGTGAGTTCTCCACCGTTTTCGGGCTTAAATGGAGAGCGAGGAGAGCTGTCGGCTCTCACAGAACTCTGGCCTCCGCACTGTTTGCCATGCAACTGCACTCAAGACCACACGTCTCCTCCCGACCTGCTGAGAAACAGGCATCCGCGTAGGCCCTTGTTAACATTTCCTGGCGTGCAGAGTCCAAGGCGACACGCTGTCCTCTTCCTTGGAAACCTACGTTGCCACAGCTTGCCAAACGCTACCGAAGGCAGTCCTAACCAGTCTCGTGTCCTGCGCAACTTTGATTCGGTTACGAAAAGCCACCTGCATTGCGGTGAACACTCTGCTCAGCGTTCTTTCCGGGAGCTCACAGTTGCTCCCTCTCTAGGTTAAGCAAGGTGTCGAGGTGAGGTCCAGACTGAGCAAAGAGCACAATTGCTCACTTTGCAGTGGTAGTCGTCCTAAGAGGCATTGCCTACTACGCCTTGCTAAGGTCTTCGTTCTGTTAGGGAAGTCGCCACACTTAGACGCCTGTAAAGGAGAATTTATTCAGCCAAGTTCCCAGGGTCTTGCGACGGTCTCCCTTCGCAGTGCCAATACAGCAGGGACTTAGGTTTGCTGCTAACTAGGCTAGGTGACCCTGCATACAGAAGCAGGCGTTTCCCTTTGGAAGCTTGGATCCCGGTTTCTCAGGGGCTGCTTGCAAGACCCTGCTATTGCCCAGCATCTGTCCTCTGCCCCTACGCCTGGGTAGGAAGCGAGTATTTTAGCCTGAGAAGCAGGGCTCTTGCAACTCTGGAGGAGAGCTAATCCTGCAGCCCACGTTCGTCCTGGGAAACCGCAAGGCGACCCTTGGCCTCAGAGTAGTGGCGAAATTGCCGCCGGACAGGTCTTGCCTGCCGCGGTTTCCATGAGTTCGCCACCGTTTTCGGGCTTAAATGGAGAGCGAGGAGAGCTGTCAGCTCTCACAGGACTCTGGCCTCCGCACTGTCTGCCATGCAACTGCACTCAAGACCACACGTCTCCTCCCGGCCTGCTGAGAAACAGGCCGCCGTGTAGCCCCTTCGTAACACTTCTTGGCCTGTAGACTCCAAGGAGACACACTGTCCTCTTCCTTGGAAAACTACGGTTCCGCAGCTTGCCAACGCTCACGAAGGCAGTCCGAGCCTGTCTCATGTGCTGGGCCACTTGCATTCAGTGAGGAAAAGCCACCTGCATTGAGGTGAACACTCTGCTCAGCGTTCTTTCCGGGAGCTCACAATTGCCGCCTCTCTAGGTTAAGCAGAAAGTCATAGTGAGGACCAACCTGAGGAAAGAGCACAATTCCTCATGTTACACTGGTAGTCGTCGAAAGAGGAATTGCCAACTACGCCTGCCTAAGGCCTTCCCTGGGTTAAGGAACCAGCCACACTTAGACGCCTTTAAAGGAAAATTTATTCAGCGAAGTTCCCATTGTTTGGCGATGGTCAACTTTTGCAGCGCCAATACTGCAGGGACTTAGGTTTGCTGCTAACAAGGCTAGGTGACCCTGCAGACAGAAGCAGGCGTTTCCCTTTGGAAGCTTGGATCCCGGTTTCCTAAGGGCTGCTTCCAAGGCCCTGCTATTGCCCAGCATCTGTCCTCTGCCCCTACACCTCGGTAGGAAGCGTGAATTTTAGCCTGAGAAGCAGGGCTCTTGCATCTCTGGAGGAGAGCTAATCCTGCAGCCCACGTTCATCCTGGGAAACCGCAAGGCGAACCTTGGCCTCAGTGTAGTGGCGAAATTGCCGCCGGACAGGTCTTGGCTGCCGCGGTTTCCGTGAGTTCTCCACCGTTTTTGGGCTTAAGTGGTGAGCGAGGAGAGCTGTCAGCTCTCACAGAACTCTGGCCTCCGCACTGTCTGCCATGCAACTGCACTCAAGACCACACGTCTCCTCCCGACCTGCTGAGAAACAGGCATCCGCGTAGGCCCTTGTTAACATTTCCTGGCGTGCAGAGTCCAAAGCGAAACGCTGTCCTCTTCCTTGGAAACCTACGTTGCCACAGCTTGCCAAACGCTACCGAAGGCAGTCCTAACCAGTCTCGTGTCCTGCGCAACTTTGATTCGGTTACGAAAAGCCACCTGCATTGAGGTGAACACTCTGCTCAGCATTCTTTCTGGGAGCTCACCGTTGCTCCCTCTCTAGGTTAAGCAAGGTGTCGAGGTGAGGTCCAGACTGAGCAAAGAGCACAATTGCTCACTTTGCAGTGGTAGTCGTCCTAAGAGGCATTGCCTACTACGCCTTGCTAAGGTCTTCGTTCTGTTAGGGACGTCGCCACACTTAGACGCCTGTAAAGGAGAATTTATTCAGCGAAGTTCCCAGTGTCTTGCGACGGTCTCCCTTCGCAGTGCCAATACAGCAGGGACTTAGGTTTGCTGCTAACTAGGCTAGGTGACCCTGCATACAGAAGCAGGCGTTTCCCTTTGGAAGCTTGGATCCCGGTTTCTCAGGGGCTGCTTGCAAGACCCTGCTATTGCCCAGCATCGGTCCTCTGCCCCTACGCCTGGGTAGGAAGCGAGTATTTTAGCCTGAGAAGCAGGGCTCTTGCAACTCTGGAGGAGAGCTAATCCTGCAGCCCACGTTCGTCCTGGGAAACTGCAAGGCGACCCTTGGCCTCAGAGTAGTGGCGAAATTGCCACCGGACAGGTCTTGCCTGCCACGGTTTCCATGAGTTCACCACCGTTTTCGGGCTTAAATGGAGAGCGAGGGGAGCTGTCGGCTCTCACAGAACTCTGACCTCCGCACTGTCTGCCATGCAACTGCACTCAAGACCACACGTCTCCTCCCGGCCTGCTGAGTAACAGGCCGATGTGTAGGCCCTTCGTAACACTTCTTGGCCTGTAGACTCCAAGGCGACACACTGTCCTCTTCCTTGGAAAACTACGGTGCCCCAGCTTGCCAACGCTCACAAAGGCATTCCGAGCCCGTCTCATGTGCTGGGCCACTTGCATTCAGTGAGGAAAAGACACCTGCATTGAGGTGAACACTCTGCTCAGCGTTCTTTCCGGGAGCTCACAATTACGGCCTCTCTAGGTTAAGCAGGAAGTCGTAGTGAGGACCAACCTGAGCAAAGAGCACAATTCCTCACGTTACACTGGTAGTCGTCGAAAGAGGAATTGTCAACTACGCCTGGCTAAGGCCTTCCCTGGGTTAAGGAACCAGCCACACTTAGACGCCTTTAAAGGAAAATTTATTCAGCGAAGTTCCCATTGTTTGGCGATGGTCAACCTTTGCAGCGCCAATACTGCACGGACTTAGGTTTGCTGCTAACAAGGCTAGGTGACCCTGCAGACAGAAGCAGGCGTTTCCCTTTGGAAGCTTGGATCCCAGTTTCCTAGGGGCTGCTTCCAAGGCCCTGCTATTGCCCAGCATCTGTCCTCTGCCCCTACGCCTGGGTAGGAAGCGTGTATTTTAGCCTGAGAAGCAGGGCTCTTGCATCTCTGGAGGAGAGCTAATCCTGCAGCCCACGTTCGTCCTGGGAAACCGCAAGGCGACTCTTGGCCTCAGAGTAGTGGCGAAATTGCCACTAGACAGGTCTTGCCTGCCGCAGTTTCCATGAGTTCTCCACCGTTTTCGGGCTTAAATGGAGAGCGAGGAGAGCTGTCAGCTCTCACAGAACTCTGGCCTCTGCACTGTCTGCCATGCAACTGCACTCAAGACCACACGTCTCCTCCCGGCCTGCTGAGAAACAGGCCGCCGTGTAGGCCCTTCATAACACTTCTTGGCCTGTAGACTCCAAGGCGACACACTGTCCTCTTCCTTGGAAAACTACGGTGCCCCAGCTTGCCAACGCTCACGAAGGCAGTCCAAGCCCGTCTCATGTGCTGGGCCACTTGCATTCAGTGAGGAAAAGCCACCTGCATTGAGGAAACACTCTGCTCAGCATTCTTTCCGGGAGCTCACAATTGCCGCCTCTCTAGGTTAAGCAGGAAGTCGTAGTGAGGACCAACCTGAGCAAAGAGCACAATTCCTCACGTTACACTGGTAGTCGTCGAAAGAGGAATTGCCAACTACGCCTGCCTAAGGCCTTCCCTGGGTTAAGGAACCAGCCACACTTAGACGCCTTGAAAGGAAAATTTATTCAGCGAAGTTCCCATTGTTTGGCGATGGTCAACCTTTGCAGCACCAATACTGCAGGGACTTAGGTTTGCTGCTAACAAGGCTAGGTGACCCTGCAGACAGAAGCAGGCGTTTCCCTTTGGAAGCTTGGATCCCGGTTTCCTAGGGGCTGCTTCCAAGGCCCTGCTATTGCCCAGCATCTGTCCTCTGCCCCTACGCCTGGGTAGGAAGCGAGTATTTTAGTCTGAGAAGCAGGGCTCTTGCATCTCTGGAGGAGAGCTAATCCTGCAGCCCACGTTCGTCCTGGGAAACCGCAAGGCGACCCTTGGCCTCAGTGTAGTGGCGAAACTGCCGCCGGACAGGTCTTGCCTGCCGCGGTTTCCGTGAGTTCTCCACCGTTTTCGGGCTTAAATGGAGAGCGAGGAGAGCTGTCGGCTCTCACAGAACTCTGGCCTCCGCACTGTTTGCCATGCAACTGCACTCAAGACCACACGTCTCCTCCCGACCTGCTGAGAAACAGGCATCCGCGTAGGCCCTTGTTAACATTTCCTGGCGTGCAGAGTCCAAGGCGACACGCTGTCCTCTTCCTTGGAAACCTACGTTGCCACAGCTTGCCAAACGCTACCGAAGGCAGTCATAACCAGTATCGTGTGCTGCGCAACTTTGATTCGGTTACGAAAAGCCACCTGCATTGCGGTGAACACTCTGCTCAGCGTTCTTTCCGAGAGCTCACAGTTGCTCCCTCTCTAGGTTAAGCAAGGTGTCGACGTGAGGTCCAGACTGAGCAAAGAGCACAATTGCTCACTTTGCAGTGGTAGTCGTCCTAAGAGGCATTGCCTACTACGCCTTGCTAAGGTCTTCGTTCTGTTAGGGAAGTCGCCACACTTAGACGCCTGTAAAGGAGAATTTATTCAGCCAAGTTCCCAGGGTCTTGCGACGGTCTCCCTTCGCAGTGCCAATACAGCAGGGACTTAGGTTTGCTGCTAACTAGGCTAGGTGACCCTGCATACAGAAGCAGGCGTTTCCCTTTGGAAGCTTGGATCCCGGTTTCTCAGGGGCTGCTTGCAAGACCCTGCTATTGCCCAGCATCTGTCCTCTGCCCCTACGCCTGGGTAGGAAGCGAGTATTTTAGCCTGAGAAGCAGGGCTCTTGCAACTCTGGAGGAGAGCTAATCCTGCAGCCCACGTTCGTCCTGGGAAACCGCAAGGTGACCCTTGGCCTCAGAGTAGTGGCGAAATTGCCGCCGGACAGGTCTTGCCTGCCGCGGTTTCCATGAGTTCGCCACCGTTTTCGGGCTTAAATGGAGAGCGAGGAGAGCTGTCGGCTCTCACAGAACTCTGGCCTCTGCACTGTCTGCCATGCAACTGCACTCAAGACCACACGTCTCCTCCCGGCCTGCTGAGAAACAGGCCGCCGTGTAGGCCCTTCATAACACTTCTTGGCCTGTAGACTCCAAGGCGACACACTGTCCTCTTCCTTGGAAATCTACGGTGCCCCAGCTTGCCAACGCTCACGAAGGCAGTCCGAGCCCGTCTCATGTGCTGGGCCACTTGCATTCAGTGAGGAAAAGCCACCTGCATTGAGGAAACACTCTGCTCAGCATTCTTTCCGGGAGCTCACAATTGCCGCCTCTCTAGGTTAAGCAGGAAGTCGTAGTGAGGACCAACCTGAGCAAAGAGCACAATTCCTCACGTTACACTGGTAGTCGTCGAAAGAGGAATTGCCAACTACGCCTGCCTAAGGCCTTCCCTGGGTTAAGGAACCAGCCACACTTAGACGCCTTGAAAGGAAAATTTATTCAGCGAAGTTCCCATTGTTTGGCGATGGTCAACCTTTGCAGCGCCAATACTGCAGGGACTTAGGTTTGCTGCTAACAAGGCTAGGTGACCCTGCAGACAGAAGCAGGCGTTTCCCTTTGGAAGCTTGGATCCCGGTTTCCTAGGGGCTGCTTCCAAGGCCCTGCTATTGCCCAGCATCTGTCCTCTGCCCCTACGCCTGGGTAGGAAGCGAGTATTTTAGTCTGAGAAGCAGGGCTCTTGCATCTCTGGAGGAGAGCTAATCCTGCAGCCCACGTTCGTCCTGGGAAACCGCAAGGCGACCCTTGGCCTCAGTGTAGTGGTGAAATTGCCGCCGGACAGGTCTTGCCTGCCGCGGTTTCCGTGAGTTCTCCACCGTTTTCGGGCTTAAATGGAGAGCGAGGAGAGCTGTCGGCTCTCACAGAACTCTGGCCTCCGCACTGTTTGCCATGCAACTGCACTCAAGACCACACGTCTCCTCCCGACCTGCTGAGAAACAGGCATCCGCGTAGGCCCTTGTTAACATTTCCTGGCGTGCAGAGTCCAAGGCGACACGCTGTCCTCTTCCTTGGAAACCTACGTTGCCACAGCTTGCCAAACGCTACCGAAGGCAGTCCTAACCAGTCTCGTGTCCTGCGCAACTTTGATTCGGTTACGAAAAGCCACCTGCATTGAGGTGAACACTCTGCTCAGCGTTCTTTCCGGGAGCTCACCGTTGCTCCCTCTCTATGTTAAGCAAGGTGTCGAGGTGAGGTCCAGACTGAGCAAAGAGCACAATTGCTCACTTTGCAGTGGTAGTCGTCCTAAGAGGCATTGCCTACTACGCCTTGCTAAGGTCTTCGTTCTGTTAGGGACGTCGCCACACTTAGACGCCTGTAAAGGAGAATTTATTCAGCGAAGTTCCCAGTGTCTTGCGACGGTCTCCCTTCGCAGTGCCAATACAGCAGGGACTTAGCTTTGCTGCTAACTAGGCTAGGTGACCCTGCATACAGAAGCAGGCGTTTCCCTTTGGAAGCTTGGATCCCGGTTTCTCAGGGGCTGCTTGCAAGACCCTGCTATTGCCCAGCATCGGTCCTCTGCCCCTACGCCTGGGTAGGAAGCGAGTATTTTAGCCTGAGAAGCAGGGCTCTTGCAACTCTGGAGGAGAGCTAATCCTGCAGCCCACGTTCGTCCTGGGAAACTGCAAGGCGACCCTTGGCCTCAGAGTAGTGGCGAAATTGCCGCCGGACAGGTCTTGCCTGCCACGGTTTCCATGAGTTCGCCACCGTTTTCGGGCTTAAATGGAGAGCGAGGGGAGCTGTCGGCTCTCACAGAACTCTGACCTCCGCACTGTCTGCCATGCAACTGCACTCAAGACCACACGTCTCCTCCCGGCCTGCTGAGAAACAGGCCGATGTGTAGGCCCTTCGTAACACTTCTTGGCCTGTAGACTCCAAGGCGACACACTGTCCTCTTCCTTGGAAAACTACGGTGCCCCAGCTTGCCAACGCTCACAAAGGCATTCCGAGCCCGTCTCATGTGCTGGGCCACTTGCATTCAGTGAGGAAAAGACACCTGCATTGAGGTGAACACTCTGCTCAGCGTTCTTTCCGGGAGCTCACAATTACCGCCTCTCTAGGTTAAGCAGGAAGTCGTAGTGAGGACCAACCTGAGCAAAGAGCACAATTCCTCACGTTACACTGGTAGTCGTCGAAAGAGGAATTGTCAACTACGCCTGGCTAAGGCCTTCCCTGGGTTAAGGAACCAGCCACACTTAGACGCCTTTAAAGGAAAATTTATTCAGCGAAGTTCCCATTGTTTGGCGATGGTCAACCTTTGCAGCGCCAATACTGCACGGACTTAGGTTTGCTGCTAACAAGGCTAGGTGACCCTGCAGACAGAAGCAGGCGTTTCCCTTTGGAAGCTTGGATCCCAGTTTCCTAGGGGCTGCTTCCAAGGCCCTGCTATTGCCCAGCATCTGTCCTCTGCCCCTACGCCTGGGTAGGAAGCGTGTATTTTAGCCTGAGAAGCAGGGCTCTTGCATCTCTGGAGGAGAGCTAATCCTGCAGCCCACGTTCGTCCTGGGAAACCGCAAGGCGACCCTTGGCCTCAGAGTAGTGGCGAAATTGCCACTAGACAGGTCTTGCCTGCCGCAGTTTCCATGAGTTCTCCACCGTTTTCGGGCTTAAATGGAGAGCGAGGAGAGCTGTCGGCTCTCACAGAACTCTGGCCTCCGCACTGTCTGCCATGCAACTGCACTCAAGACCACACGTCTCCTCCCGCCTGCTGAGAAACAGGCTGCCGTGTAGCCCCTTCGTAACACTTCTTGGCCTGTAGACTCCAAGGAGACACACTGTCCTCTTCCTTGGAAAACTACGGTTCCGCAGCTTGCCAACGCTCACGAAGGCAGTCCGAGCCTGTCTCATGTGCTGGGCCACTTGCATTCAGTGAGGAAAAGCCACCTGCATTGAGGTGAACACTCTGTTCAGCGTTCTTTCCGGGAGCTCACAATTGCCGCCTCTCTAGGTTAAGCAGAAAGTCATAGTGAGGACCAACCTGAGGAAAGAGCACAATTCCTCATGTTACACTGGTACTCGTCAAAAGAGGAATTGCTAACTACGCCTGCCTAAGGCCTTCCCTGGGTTAAGGAACCAGCCACACTTAGACGCCTTTAAAGGAAAATTTATTCAGCGAAGTTCCCATTGTTTGGCGATGGTCAACCTTTGCAGCGCCAATACTGCAGGGACTTAGGTTTGCTGCTAACAAGGCTAGGTGACCCTGCAGACAGAAGCAGGCGTTTCCCTTTGGAAGCTTGGATCCCGGTTTCCTAAGGGCTGCTTCCAAGGCCCTGCTATTGCCCAGCATCTGTCCTCTGCCCCTACACCTAGGTAGGAAGCGTGAATTTTAGCCTGAGAAGCAGGGCTCTTGCATCTCTGGAGGAGAGCTAATCCTGCAGCCCACGTTCATCCAGGGAAACCGTAAGGCGAACCTTGGCCTCAGTGTAGTGGCGAAATTGCCGCCGGACAGGTCTTGCCTGCCGCGGTTTCCGTGAGTTCTCCACCATTTTTGGGCTTAAGTGGAGAGCGAGGAGAGCTGTCAGCTCTCACAGAACTCTGGCCTCCGCACTGTCTGCCATGCAACTGCACTCAAGACCACACGTCTCCTCCCGACCTGCTGAGAAACAGGCATCCGCGTAGGCCCTTGTTAACATTTCCTGGCGTGCAGAGTCCAAAGCGAAACGCTGTCCTCTTCCTTGGAAACCTACGTTGCCACAGCTTGCCAAACGCTACCGAAGGCAGTCCTAACCAGTCTCGTGTGCTGCGCAACTTTGATTCGGTTACGAAAAGCCACCTGCATTGCGGTGAACACTCTGCTCAGCGTTCTTTCCGGGAGCTCACAGTTGCTCCCTCTCTAGGTTAAGCAAGGTGTTGAGGTGAGGTCCAGACTGAGCAAAGAGCACAATTGCTCACTTTGCAGTGGTAGTCGTCCTAAGAGACATTGCCTACTACGCCTTGCTAAGGTCTTCGTTCTGTTAGGGAAGTCGCCACACTTAGACGCCTGTAAAGGAGAATTTATTCAGCGAAGTTCCCAGTGTCTTGCGACGGTCTCCCTTCGCAGTGCCAATACAGCAGGGACTTAGGTTTGCTGCTAACTAGGCTAGGTGACCCTGCATACAGAAGCAGGCGTTTCCCTTTGGAAGCTTGGATCCCGGTTTCTCAGGGGCTGCTTGCAAGACCCTGCTATTGCCCAGCATCTGTCCTCTGCCCCTACGCCTGGGTAGGAATTGAGTATTTTAGCCTGAGAAGCAGGGCTCTTGGACTCTGGAGGAGAGCTAATCCTGCAGCCCACGTTCATCCTGGGAAACCGCAAGGCGACCCTTGGCCTCAGAGTAGTGGCGAAATTTCCGCCGGACAGGTCTTGCCTGCCGCGGTTTCCATGAGTTTGCCACCGTTATTGGGCTTAAATGGAGAGCGAGGAGAGCTGTCGGCTCTCACAGAACTCTGACCTCCGCACTGTCTGCCATTCAACTGCACTCAAGACCACACGTCTCCTCCCGGCCTGCTGAGAAACAGGCCGCCGTGTAGGCCCTTCGTAACACTTCTTGGCCTGTAGACTCCAAGGCGACACACTGTCCTCTTCCTTGGAAATCTACGGTGCCCCAGCTTGCCAACGCTCACGAAGGCAGTCCGAGCCCGTCTCATGTGCTGGGCCACTTGCATTCAGTGAGGAAAAGCCATCTGCATTGAGGTGAACACTCTGCTCAGCATTCTTTCCGGGAGCTCACAATTGCCACCTCTTAGGTTAAGCAGGAAGTCGTAATGAGGACCAACCTGAGCAAAGAGCACAATTCCTCACGTTACACTGGTAATCGTCGAAAGAGGAATTGTCAACTACGCCTGGCTAAGGCCTTCCCTGGGTTAAGGAACCAGCCACACTTAGACGCCTTTAAAGGAAAATTTATTCAGCGAAGTTCCCATTGTTTGGCGATGGTCAACCTTTGCAGCGCCAATACTGCAGGGACTTAGGTTTGCTGCTAACAAGGCTAGGTGACCCTGCAGACAGAAGCAGGCGTTTCCCTTTGGAAGCTTGGATCCCGGTTTCCTAGGGGCTGCTTCCAAGGCCCTGCTATTGCCCAGCATCTGTCCTCTGCCCCTACGCCTGGGTAGGAAGCGTGTATTTTAGCCTGAGAAGCAGGGCTCTTGCATCTCTGGAGGAGAGCTAATCCTGCAGCCCACGTTCGTCCTGGGAAACCGCAAGGCGACCCTTGGCCTCAGTGTAGTGGCGAAATTGCCGCCGGACAGGTCTTGCCTGCCGCGGTTTCCGTGAGTTCTCCACCGTTTTCGGGCTTAAATGGAGAGCGAGGAGAGCTGTCGGCTCTCACAGAACTCTGGCCTCCGCACTGTCTGCCATGCAACTGCACTCAAGACCACACGTCTCCTCCCGACCTGCTGAGAAACAGGCATCCGCGTAGGCCCTTGTTAACATTTCCTGGCGTGCAGAGTCCAAGGCGACACGCTGTCCTCTTCCTTGGAAACCTACGTTACCACAGCTTGCCAAACGCTACCGAAGGCAGTCCTAACCAGTCTCGTGTGCTGCGCAACTTTGATTCGGTTACGAAAAGCCACCTGCATTGCGGTGAACACTCTGCTCAACCTTCTTTCCGGGAGCTCACAGTTGCTCCCTCTCTAGGTTAAGCAAGGTGTCGAGGTGAGGTCCAGACTGAGCAAAGAGCACAATTGCTCACTTTGCAGTGGTAGTCGTCCTAAGAGGCATTGCCTACTACGCCTTGCTAAGGTCTTCGTTCTGTTAGGGAAGTCGCCACACTTAGACGCCTGTAAAGGAGAATTTATTCAGCCAAGTTCCCAGGGTCTTGCGACGGTCTCCCTTCGCAGTGCCAATACAGCAGGGACTTAGGTTTGCTGCTAACTAGGCTAGGTGACCCTGCATACAGAAGCAGGCGTTTCCCTTTGGAAGCTTGGATCCCGGTTTCTCAGGGGCTGCTTGCAAGACCCTGCTATTGCCCAGCATCTGTCCTCTGCCCCTACGCCTGGGTAGGAAGCGAGTATTTTAGCCTGAGAAGCAGGGCTCTTGCAACTCTGGAGGAGAGCTAATCCTGCAGCCCACGTTCGTCCTGGGAAACCGCAAGGTGACCCTTGGCCTCAGAGTAGTGGCGAAATTGCCGCCGGACAGGTCTTGCCTGCCGCGGTTTCCATGAGTTCGCCACCGTTTTCGGGCTTAAATGGAGAGCGAGGAGAGCTGTCGGCTCTCACAGAACTCTGGCCTCTGCACTGTCTGCCATGCAACTGCACTCAAGACCACACGTCTCCTCCCGGCCTGCTGAGAAACAGGCCGCCGTGTAGGCCCTTCATAACACTTCTTGGCCTGTAGACTCCAAGGCGACACACTGTCCTCTTCCTTGGAAATCTACGGTGCCCCAGCTTGCCAACGCTCACGAAGGCAGTCCGAGCCCGTCTCATGTGCTGGGCCACTTGCATTCAGTGAGGAAAAGCCACCTGCATTGAGGAAACACTCTGCTCAGCATTCTTTCCGGGAGCTCACAATTGCCGCCTCTCTAGGTTAAGCAGGAAGTCGTAGTGAGGACCAACCTGAGCAAAGAGCACAATTCCTCACGTTACACTGGTAGTCGTCGAAAGAGGAATTGCCAACTACGCCTGCCTAAGGCCTTCCCTGGGTTAAGGAACCAGCCACACTTAGACGCCTTGAAAGGAAAATTTATTCAGCGAAGTTCCCATTGTTTGGCGATGGTCAACCTTTGCAGCGCCAATACTGCAGGGACTTAGGTTTGCTGCTAACAAGGCTAGGTGACCCTGCAGACAGAAGCAGGCGTTTCCCTTTGGAAGCTTGGATCCCGGTTTCCTAGGGGCTGCTTCCAAGGCCCTGCTATTGCCCAGCATCTGTCCTCTGCCCCTACGCCTGGGTAGGAAGCGAGTATTTTAGTCTGAGAAGCAGGGCTCTTGCATCTCTGGAGGAGAGCTAATCCTGCAGCCCACGTTCGTCCTGGGAAACCGCAAGGCGACCCTTGGCCTCAGTGTAGTGGTGAAATTGCCGCCGGACAGGTCTTGCCTGCCGCGGTTTCCGTGAGTTCTCCACCGTTTTCGGGCTTAAATGGAGAGCGAGGAGAGCTGTCGGCTCTCACAGAACTCTGGCCTCCGCACTGTTTGCCATGCAACTGCACTCAAGACCACACGTCTCCTCCCGACCTGCTGAGAAACAGGCATCCGCGTAGGCCCTTGTTAACATTTCCTGGCGTGCAGAGTCCAAGGCGACACGCTGTCCTCTTCCTTGGAAACCTACGTTGCCACAGCTTGCCAAACGCTACCGAAGGCAGTCCTAACCAGTCTCGTGTCCTGCGCAACTTTGATTCGGTTACGAAAAGCCACCTGCATTGAGGTGAACACTCTGCTCAGCGTTCTTTCCGGGAGCTCACCGTTGCTCCCTCTCTATGTTAAGCAAGGTGTCGAGGTGAGGTCCAGACTGAGCAAAGAGCACAATTGCTCACTTTGCAGTGGTAGTCGTCCTAAGAGGCATTGCCTACTACGCCTTGCTAAGGTCTTCGTTCTGTTAGGGACGTCGCCACACTTAGACGCCTGTAAAGGAGAATTTATTCAGCGAAGTTCCCAGTGTCTTGCGACGGTCTCCCTTCGCAGTGCCAATACAGCAGGGACTTAGCTTTGCTGCTAACTAGGCTAGGTGACCCTGCATACAGAAGCAGGCGTTTCCCTTTGGAAGCTTGGATCCCGGTTTCTCAGGGGCTGCTTGCAAGACCCTGCTATTGCCCAGCATCGGTCCTCTGCCCCTACGCCTGGGTAGGAAGCGAGTATTTTAGCCTGAGAAGCAGGGCTCTTGCAACTCTGGAGGAGAGCTAATCCTGCAGCCCACGTTCGTCCTGGGAAACTGCAAGGCGACCCTTGGCCTCAGAGTAGTGGCGAAATTGCCGCCGGACAGGTCTTGCCTGCCACGGTTTCCATGAGTTCGCCACCGTTTTCGGGCTTAAATGGAGAGCGAGGGGAGCTGTCGGCTCTCACAGAACTCTGACCTCCGCACTGTCTGCCATGCAACTGCACTCAAGACCACACGTCTCCTCCCGGCCTGCTGAGAAACAGGCCGATGTGTAGGCCCTTCGTAACACTTCTTGGCCTGTAGACTCCAAGGCGACACACTGTCCTCTTCCTTGGAAAACTACGGTGCCCCAGCTTGCCAACGCTCACAAAGGCATTCCGAGCCCGTCTCATGTGCTGGGCCACTTGCATTCAGTGAGGAAAAGACACCTGCATTGAGGTGAACACTCTGCTCAGCGTTCTTTCCGGGAGCTCACAATTACCGCCTCTCTAGGTTAAGCAGGAAGTCGTAGTGAGGACCAACCTGAGCAAAGAGCACAATTCCTCACGTTACACTGGTAGTCGTCGAAAGAGGAATTGTCAACTACGCCTGGCTAAGGCCTTCCCTGGGTTAAGGAACCAGCCACACTTAGACGCCTTTAAAGGAAAATTTATTCAGCGAAGTTCCCATTGTTTGGCGATGGTCAACCTTTGCAGCGCCAATACTGCACGGACTTAGGTTTGCTGCTAACAAGGCTAGGTGACCCTGCAGACAGAAGCAGGCGTTTCCCTTTGGAAGCTTGGATCCCAGTTTCCTAGGGGCTGCTTCCAAGGCCCTGCTATTGCCCAGCATCTGTCCTCTGCCCCTACGCCTGGGTAGGAAGCGTGTATTTTAGCCTGAGAAGCAGGGCTCTTGCATCTCTGGAGGAGAGCTAATCCTGCAGCCCACGTTCGTCCTGGGAAACCGCAAGGCGACCCTTGGCCTCAGAGTAGTGGCGAAATTGCCACTAGACAGGTCTTGCCTGCCGCAGTTTCCATGAGTTCTCCACCGTTTTCGGGCTTAAATGGAGAGCGAGGAGAGCTGTCGGCTCTCACAGAACTCTGGCCTCCGCACTGTCTGCCATGCAACTGCACTCAAGACCACACGTCTCCTCCCGCCTGCTGAGAAACAGGCTGCCGTGTAGCCCCTTCGTAACACTTCTTGGCCTGTAGACTCCAAGGAGACACACTGTCCTCTTCCTTGGAAAACTACGGTTCCGCAGCTTGCCAACGCTCACGAAGGCAGTCCGAGCCTGTCTCATGTGCTGGGCCACTTGCATTCAGTGAGGAAAAGCCACCTGCATTGAGGTGAACACTCTGTTCAGCGTTCTTTCCGGGAGCTCACAATTGCCGCCTCTCTAGGTTAAGCAGAAAGTCATAGTGAGGACCAACCTGAGGAAAGAGCACAATTCCTCATGTTACACTGGTACTCGTCAAAAGAGGAATTGCTAACTACGCCTGCCTAAGGCCTTCCCTGGGTTAAGGAACCAGCCACACTTAGACGCCTTTAAAGGAAAATTTATTCAGCGAAGTTCCCATTGTTTGGCGATGGTCAACCTTTGCAGCGCCAATACTGCAGGGACTTAGGTTTGCTGCTAACAAGGCTAGGTGACCCTGCAGACAGAAGCAGGCGTTTCCCTTTGGAAGCTTGGATCCCGGTTTCCTAAGGGCTGCTTCCAAGGCCCTGCTATTGCCCAGCATCTGTCCTCTGCCCCTACACCTAGGTAGGAAGCGTGAATTTTAGCCTGAGAAGCAGGGCTCTTGCATCTCTGGAGGAGAGCTAATCCTGCAGCCCACGTTCATCCAGGGAAACCGTAAGGCGAACCTTGGCCTCAGTGTAGTGGCGAAATTGCCGCCGGACAGGTCTTGCCTGCCGCGGTTTCCGTGAGTTCTCCACCATTTTTGGGCTTAAGTGGAGAGCGAGGAGAGCTGTCAGCTCTCACAGAACTCTGGCCTCCGCACTGTCTGCCATGCAACTGCACTCAAGACCACACGTCTCCTCCCGACCTGCTGAGAAACAGGCATCCGCGTAGGCCCTTGTTAACATTTCCTGGCGTGCAGAGTCCAAAGCGAAACGCTGTCCTCTTCCTTGGAAACCTACGTTGCCACAGCTTGCCAAACGCTACCGAAGGCAGTCCTAACCAGTCTCGTGTGCTGCGCAACTTTGATTCGGTTACGAAAAGCCACCTGCATTGCGGTGAACACTCTGCTCAGCGTTCTTTCCGGGAGCTCACAGTTGCTCCCTCTCTAGGTTAAGCAAGGTGTTGAGGTGAGGTCCAGACTGAGCAAAGAGCACAATTGCTCACTTTGCAGTGGTAGTCGTCCTAAGAGACATTGCCTACTACGCCTTGCTAAGGTCTTCGTTCTGTTAGGGAAGTCGCCACACTTAGACGCCTGTAAAGGAGAATTTATTCAGCGAAGTTCCCAGTGTCTTGCGACGGTCTCCCTTCGCAGTGCCAATACAGCAGGGACTTAGGTTTGCTGCTAACTAGGCTAGGTGACCCTGCATACAGAAGCAGGCGTTTCCCTTTGGAAGCTTGGATCCCGGTTTCTCAGGGGCTGCTTGCAAGACCCTGCTATTGCCCAGCATCTGTCCTCTGCCCCTACGCCTGGGTAGGAATTGAGTATTTTAGCCTGAGAAGCAGGGCTCTTGGACTCTGGAGGAGAGCTAATCCTGCAGCCCACGTTCATCCTGGGAAACCGCAAGGCGACCCTTGGCCTCAGAGTAGTGGCGAAATTTCCGCCGGACAGGTCTTGCCTGCCGCGGTTTCCATGAGTTTGCCACCGTTATTGGGCTTAAATGGAGAGCGAGGAGAGCTGTCGGCTCTCACAGAACTCTGACCTCCGCACTGTCTGCCATTCAACTGCACTCAAGACCACACGTCTCCTCCCGGCCTGCTGAGAAACAGGCCGCCGTGTAGGCCCTTCGTAACACTTCTTGGCCTGTAGACTCCAAGGCGACACACTGTCCTCTTCCTTGGAAATCTACGGTGCCCCAGCTTGCCAACGCTCACGAAGGCAGTCCGAGCCCGTCTCATGTGCTGGGCCACTTGCATTCAGTGAGGAAAAGCCATCTGCATTGAGGTGAACACTCTGCTCAGCATTCTTTCCGGGAGCTCACAATTGCCACCTCTTAGGTTAAGCAGGAAGTCGTAATGAGGACCAACCTGAGCAAAGAGCACAATTCCTCACGTTACACTGGTAATCGTCGAAAGAGGAATTGTCAACTACGCCTGGCTAAGGCCTTCCCTGGGTTAAGGAACCAGCCACACTTAGACGCCTTTAAAGGAAAATTTATTCAGCGAAGTTCCCATTGTTTGGCGATGGTCAACCTTTGCAGCGCCAATACTGCAGGGACTTAGGTTTGCTGCTAACAAGGCTAGGTGACCCTGCAGACAGAAGCAGGCGTTTCCCTTTGGAAGCTTGGATCCCGGTTTCCTAGGGGCTGCTTCCAAGGCCCTGCTATTGCCCAGCATCTGTCCTCTGCCCCTACGCCTGGGTAGGAAGCGTGTATTTTAGCCTGAGAAGCAGGGCTCTTGCATCTCTGGAGGAGAGCTAATCCTGCAGCCCACGTTCGTCCTGGGAAACCGCAAGGCGACCCTTGGCCTCAGTGTAGTGGCGAAATTGCCGCCGGACAGGTCTTGCCTGCCGCGGTTTCCGTGAGTTCTCCACCGTTTTCGGGCTTAAATGGAGAGCGAGGAGAGCTGTCGGCTCTCACAGAACTCTGGCCTCCGCACTGTCTGCCATGCAACTGCACTCAAGACCACACGTCTCCTCCCGACCTGCTGAGAAACAGGCATCCGCGTAGGCCCTTGTTAACATTTCCTGGCGTGCAGAGTCCAAGGCGACACGCTGTCCTCTTCCTTGGAAACCTACGTTACCACAGCTTGCCAAACGCTACCGAAGGCAGTCCTAACCAGTCTCGTGTGCTGCGCAACTTTGATTCGGTTACGAAAAGCCACCTGCATTGCGGTGAACACTCTGCTCAACCTTCTTTCCGGGAGCTCACAGTTGCTCCCTCTCTAGGTTAAGCAAGGTGTCGAGGTGAGGTCCAGACTGAGCAAAGAGCACAATTGCTCACTTTGCAGTGGTAGTCGTCCTAAGAGGCATTGCCTACTACGCCTTGCTAAGGTCTTCGTTCTGTTAGGGAAGTCGCCACACTTAGACGCCTGTAAAGGAGAATTTATTCAACCAAGTTCCCAGGGTCTTGCGACGGTCTCCCTTCGCAGTGCCAATACAGCAGGGACTTAGGTTTGCTGCTAACTAGGCTAGGTGACCCTGCATACAGAAGCAGGCATTTCCCTTTGGAAGCTTGGATCCCGGTTTCTCAGGGGCTGCTTGCAAGACCCTGCTATTGCCCAGCATCTGTCCTCTGCCCCTACGCCTGGGTAGGAAGCGAGTATTTTAGCCTGAGAAGCAGGGCTCTTGCAACTCTGGAGGAGAGCTAATCCTGCAGCCCACGTTCGTCCTGGGAAACCGCAAGGTGACCCTTGGCCTCAGAGTAGTGGCGAAATTGCCGCCGGACAGGTCTTGCCTGCCGCGGTTTCCATGAGTTCGCCACCGTTTAGGGGCTTAAATGGAGAGCGAGGAGAGCTGTCAGCTCTCACAGAACTCTGGCCTCTGCACTGTCTGCCATGCAACTGCACTCAAGACCACACGTCTCCTCCCGGCCTGCTGAGAAACAGGCCGCCGTGTAGGCCCTTCATAACACTTCTTGGCCTGTAGACTCCAAGGCGACACACTGTCCTCTTCCTTGGAAAACTACGGTTCCCCAGCTTGCCAACGCTCACGAAGGCAGTCCAAGCCCGTCTCATGTGCTGGGCCACTTGCATTCAGTGAGGAAAAGCCACCTGCATTGAGGAAACACTCTGCTCAGCATTCTTTCCGGGAGCTCACAATTGCCGCCTCTCTAGGTTAAGCAGGAAGTCGTAGTGAGGACCAACCTGAGCAAAGAGCACAATTCCTCACGTTACACTGGTAGTCGTCGAAAGAGGAATTGCCAACTACGCCTGCCTAAGGCCTTCCCTGGGTTAAGGAACCAGCCACACTTAGACGCCTTTAAAGGAAAATTTATTCAGCGAAGTTCCCATTGTTTGGCGATGGTCAACCTTTGCAGCGCCAATACTGCAGGGACTTAGGTTTGCTGCTAACAAGGCTAGGTGACCCTGCAGACAGAAGCAGGCGTTTCCCTTTGGAAGCTTGGATCCCGGTTTCCTAGGGGCTGCTTCCAAGGCCCTGCTATTGCCCAGCATCTGTCCTCTGCCCCTACGCCTGGGTAGGAAGCGAGTATTTTAGTCTGAGAAGCAGGGCTCTTGCATCTCTGGAGGAGAGCTAATCCTGCAGCCCACGTTCGTCCTGGGAAACCGCAAGGCGACCCTTGGCCTCAGTGTAGTGGCGAAATTGCCGCCGGACAGGTCTTGCCTGCCGCGGTTTCCGTGAGTTCTCCACCGTTTTCGGGCTTAAATGGAGAGCGAGGAGAGCTGTCGGCTCTCACAGAACTCTGGCCTCCGCACTGTTTGCCATGCAACTGCACTCAAGACCACACGTCTCCTCCCGACCTGCTGAGAAACAGGCATCCGCGTAGGCCCTTGTTAACATTTCCTGGCGTGCAGAGTCCAAGGCGACACGCTGTCCTCTTCCTTGGAAACCTACGTTGCCACAGCTTGCCAAACGCTACCGAAGGCAGTCATAACCAGTATCGTGTGCTGCGCAACTTTGATTCGGTTACGAAAAGCCACCTGCATTGAGGTGAACACTCTGCTCAGCGTTCTTTCCGAGAGCTCACAGTTGCTCCCTCTCTAGGTTAAGCAAGGTGTCGACGTGAGGTCCAGACTGAGCAAAGAGCACAATTGCTCACTTTGCAGTGGTAGTCGTCCTAAGAGGCATTGCCTACTACGCCTTGCTAAGGTCTTCGTTCTGTTAGGGAAGTCGCCACACTTAGACGCCTGTAAAGGAGAATTTATTCAGCCAAGTTCCCAGGGTCTTGCGACGGTCTCCCTTCGCAGTGCCAATACAGCAGGGACTTAGGTTTGCTGCTAACTAGGCTAGGTGACCCTGCATACAGAAGCAGGCGTTTCCCTTTGGAAGCTTGGATCCCGGTTTCTCAGGGGCTGCTTGCAAGACCCTGCTATTGCCCAGCATCTGTCCTCTGCCCCTACGCCTGGGTAGGAAGCGAGTATTTTAGCCTGAGAAGCAGGGCTCTTGCAACTCTGGAGGAGAGCTAATCCTGCAGCCCACGTTCGTCCTGGGAAACCGCAAGGTGACCCTTGGCCTCAGAGTAGTGGCGAAATTGCCGCCGGACAGGTCTTGCCTGCCGCGGTTTCCATGAGTTCGCCACCGTTTTCGGGCTTAAATGGAGAGCAAGGAGAGCTGTCGGCTCTCACAGAACTCTGGCCTCTGCACTGTCTGCCATGCAACTGCACTCAAGACCACACGTCTCCTCCCGGCCTGCTGAGAAACAGGCCGCCGTGTAGGCCCTTCATAACACTTCTTGGCCTGTAGACTCCAAGGCGACACACTGTCCTCTTCCTTGGAAAACTACGGTGCCCCAGCTTGCCAACGCTCACGAAGGCAGTCCGAGCCCGTCTCATGTGCTGGGCCACTTGCATTCAGTGAGGAAAAGCCACCTGCATTGAGGAAACACTCTGCTCAGCATTCTTTCCGGGAGCTCACAATTGCCGCCTCTCTAGGTTAAGCAGGAAGTCGTAGTGAGGACCAACCTGAGCAAAGAGCACAATTCCTCACGTTACACTGGTAGTCGTCGAAAGAGGAATTGCCAACTACGCCTGCCTAAGGCCTTCCCTGGGTTAAGGAACCAGCCACACTTAGACGCCTTGAAAGGAAAATTTATTCAGCGAAGTTCCCATTGTTTGGCGATGGTCAACCTTTGCAGCGCCAATACTGCAGGGACTTAGGTTTGCTGCTAACAAGGCTAGGTGACCCTGCAGACAGAAGCAGGCGTTTCCCTTTGGAAGCTTGGATCCCGGTTTCCTAGGGGCTGCTTCCAAGGCCCTGCTATTGCCCAGCATCTGTCCTCTGCCCCTACGCCTGGGTAGGAAGCGAGTATTTTAGTCTGAGAAGCAGGGCTCTTGCATCTCTGGAGGAGAGCTAATCCTGCAGCCCACGTTCGTCCTGGGAAACCGCAAGGCGACCCTTGGCCTCAGTGTAGTGGCGAAATTGCCGCCGGACAGGTCTTGCCTGCCGCGGTTTCCGTGAGTTCTCCACCGTTTTCGGGCTTAAATGGAGAGCGAGGAGAGCTGTCGGCTCTCACAGAACTCTGGCCTCCGCACTGTTTGCCATGCAACTGCACTCAAGACCACACGTCTCCTCCCGACCTGCTGAGAAACAGGCATCTGCGTAGGCCCTTGTTAACATTTCCTGGCGTGCAGAGTCCAAGGCGACACGCTGTCCTCTTCCTTGGAAACCTACGTTGCCACAGCTTGCCAAACGCTACCGAAGGCAGTCCTAACCAGTCTCGTGTCCTGCGCAACTTTGATTCGGTTACGAAAAGCCACCTGCATTGCGGTGAACACTCTGCTCAGCGTTCTTTCCGAGAGCTCACAGTTGCTCCCTCTCTAGGTTAAGCAAGGTGTCGACGTGAGGTCCAGACTGAGCAAAGAGCACAATTGCTCACTTTGCAGTGGTAGTCGTCCTAAGAGGCATTGCCTACTACGCCTTGCTAAGGTCTTCGTTCTGTTAGGGAAGTCGCCACACTTAGACGCCTGTAAAGGAGAATTTATTCAGCCAAGTTCCCAGGGTCTTGCGACGGTCTCCCTTCGCAGTGCCAATACAGCAGGGACTTAGGTTTGCTGCTAACTAGGCTAGGTGACCCTGCATACAGAAGCAGGCGTTTCCCTTTGGAAGCTTGGATCCCGGTTTCTCAGGGGCTGCTTGCAAGACCCTGCTATTGCCCAGCATCTGTCCTCTGCCCCTACGCCTGGGTAGGAAGCGAGTATTTTAGCCTGAGAAGCAGGGCTCTTGCAACTCTGGAGGAGAGCTAATCCTGCAGCCCACGTTCGTCCTGGGAAACCGCAAGGCGACCCTTGGCCTCAGAGTAGTGGCGAAATTGCCGCCGGACAGGTCTTGCCTGCCGCGGTTTCCATGAGTTCGCCACCGTTTTCGGGCTTAAATGGAGAGCGAGGAGAGCTGTCAGCTCTCACAGGACTCTGGCCTCCGCACTGTCTGCCATGCAACTGCACTCAAGACCACACGTCTCCTCCCGGCCTGCTGAGAAACAGGCCGCTGTGTAGGCCCTTCGTAACACTTCTTGGCCTGTAGACTCCAAGGCGACACACTGTCCTCTTCCTTGGAAAACTACGGTGCCCCAGCTTGCCAACGCTCACGAAGGCAGTCCCAGCCCGTCTCCTGTGCTGGGCCACTTGCATTCAGTGAGGAAAAGCCACCTGCATTGAGGTGAACACTCTGCTCAGCGTTCTTTCCGGGAGCTCACAATTGCCGCCTCTCTAGGTTAAGCAGGAAGTCGTAGTGAGGACCAACCTGAGCAAAGAGCACAATTCCTCACGTTACACTGGTAGTCGTCGAAAGAGGAATTGCCAACTACGCCTGCCTAAGGCCTTCCCTGGGTTAAGGAACCAGCCACACTTAGACGCCTTTAAAGGAAACTTTATTCAGCGAAGTTCCCATTGTTTGGCGATGGTCAACCTTTGCAGCGCCAATACTGCAGGGACTTAGGTTTGCTGCTAACAAGGCTAGGTGACCCTGCAGACAGAAGCAGGCGTTTCCCTTTGGAAGCTTGGATCCCGGTTTCCTAGGGGCTGCTTCCAAGGCCCTGCTATTGCCCAGCATCTGTCCTCTGCCCCTACGCCTGGGTAGGAAGCGAGTATTTTAGCCTGAGAAGCAGGGCTCTTGCATCTCTGGAGGAGAGCTAATCCTGCAGCCCACGTTCGTCCTGGGAAACCGCAAGGCGACCCTTGGCCTCAGTGTAGTGGCGAAATTGCCGCCGGACAGGTCTTGCCTGCCGCGGTTTCCGTGAGTTCTCCACCGTTTTCGGGCTTAAATGGAGAGCGAGGAGAGCTGTCGGCTCTCACAGAACTCTGGCCTCCGCACTGTCTGCCATGCAACTGCACTCAAGACCACACGTCTCCTCCCGACCTGCTGAGAAACAGGCATCCGCGTAGGCCCTTGTTAACATTTCCTGGCGTGCAGAGTCCAAGGCGACACGCTGTCCTCTTCCTTGGAAACCTACGTTGCCACAGCTTGCCAAACGCTACCGAAGGCAGTCCTAACCAGTCTCGTGTGCTGCGCAACTTTGATTCGGTACGAAAAGCCACCTGCATTGCGGTGAACACTCTGCTCAGCGTTCTTTCCAAGAGCTCACAGTTGCTCCCTCTCTAGGTTAAGCAAGGTGTCGAGGTGAGGTCCAGACTGAGCAAAGAGCACAATTGCTCACTTTGCAGTGGTAGTCGTCCTAAGAGGCATTGCCTACTACGCCTTGCTAAGGTCTTCGTTCTGTTAGGGAAGTCGCCACACTTAGACGCCTGTAAAGGAGAATTTATTCAGCGAAGTTCCCAGTGTCTTGCGACGGTCTCCCTTCGCAGTGCCAATACAGCAGGGACTTAGCTTTGCTGCTAACTAGGCTAGGTGACCCTGCAGACAGAAGCAGGCGTTTCCCTTTGGAAGCTTGGATCCCGGTTTCTCAGGGGCTGCTTGCAAGACCCTGCTATTGCCCAGCATCGGTCCTCTGCCCCTACGCCTGGGTAGGAAGCGAGTATTTTAGCCTGAGAAGCAGGGCTCTTGCAACTCTGGAGGAGAGCTAATCCTGCAGCCCACGTTCGTCCTGGGAAACCGCAAGGCGACCCTTGGCCTCAGTGTAGTGGCGAAATTGCCGCCGGACAGGTCTTGCCTGCCGCGGTTTCCGTGAGTTCTCCACCGTTTTCGGGCTTAAATGGAGAGCGAGGAGAGCTGTCGGCTCTCACAGAACTCTGGCCTCCGCACTGTTTGCCATGCAACTGCACTCAAGACCACACGTCTCCTCCCGACCTGCTGAGAAACAGGCATCCGCGTAGGCCCTTGTTAACATTTCCTGGCGTGCAGAGTCCAAGGCGACACGCTGTCCTCTTCCTTGGAAACCTACGTTGCCACAGCTTGCCAAACGCTACCGAAGGCAGTCCTAACCAGTCTCGTGTCCTGCGCAACTTTGATTCGGTTACGAAAAGCCACCTGCATTGCGGTGAACACTCTGCTCAGCGTTCTTTCCGAGAGCTCACAGTTGCTCCCTCTCTAGGTTAAGCAAGGTGTCGAGGTGAGTTCCAGACTGAGCAAAGAGCACAATTGCTCACTTTGCAGTGGTAGTCGTCCTAAGAGGCATTGCCTACTACGCCTTGCTAAGGTCTTCGTTCTGTTAGGGAAGTCGCCACACTTAGACGCCTGTAAAGGAGAATTTATTCAGCCAAGTTCCCAGGGTCTTGCGACGGTCTCCCTTCGCAGTGCCAATACAGCAGGGACTTAGGTTTGCTGCTAACTAGGCTAGGTGACCCTGCATACAGAAGCAGGCGTTTCCCTTTGGAAGCTTGGATCCCGGTTTCTCAGGGGCTGCTTGCAAGACCCTGCTATTGCCCAGCATCTGTCCTCTGCCCCTACGCCTGGGTAGGAAGCGAGTATTTTAGCCTGAGAAGCAGGGCTCTTGCAACTCTGGAGGAGAGCTAATCCTGCAGCCCACGTTCGTCCTGGGAAACCGCAAGGCGACCCTTGGCCTCAGAGTAGTGGCGAAATTGCCGCCGGACAGGTCTTGCCTGCCGCGGTTTCCATGAGTTCGCCACCGTTTTCGGGCTTAAATGGAGAGCGAGGAGAGCTGTCAGCTCTCACAGGACTCTGGCCTCCGCACTGTCTGCCATGCAACTGCACTCAAGACCACACGTCTCCTCCCGGCCTGCTGAGAAACAGGCCGCCGTGTAGGCCCTTCGTAACACTTCTTGGCCTGTAGACTCCAAGGCGACACACTGTCCTCTTCCTTGGAAAACTACGGTGCCCCAGCTTGCCAACGCTCACGAAGGCAGTCCGAGCCCGTCTCGTGTGCTGGGCCACTTGCATTCAGTGAGGAAAAGCCACCTGCATTGAGGAAACACTCTGCTCAGCATTCTTTCCGGGAGCTCACAATTGCCGCCTCTCTAGGTTAAGCAGGAAGTCGTAGTGAGGACCAACCTGAGCAAAGAGCACAATTCCTCACGTTACACTGGTAGTCGTCGAAAGAGGAATTGCCAACTACGCCTGCCTAAGGCCTTCCCTGGGTTAAGGAACCAGCCACACTTAGACGCCTTTAAAGGAAAATTTATTCAGCGAAGTTCCCATTGTTTGGCGATGGTCAACCTTTGCAGCGCCAATACTGCAGGGACTTAGGTTTGCTGCTAACAAGGCTAGGTGACCCTGCAGACAGAAGCAGGCGTTTCCCTTTGGAAGCTTGGATCCCGGTTTCCTAGGGGCTGCTTCCAAGGCCCTGCTATTGCCCAGCATCTGTCCTCTGCCCCTACGCCTGGGTAGGAAGCGAGTATTTTAGTCTGAGAAGCAGGGCTCTTGCATCTCTGGAGGAGAGCTAATCCTGCAGCCCACGTTCGTCCTGGGAAACCGCAAGGCGACCCTTGGCCTCAGTGTAGTGGCGAAATTGCCGCCGGACAGGTCTTGCCTGCCGCGGTTTCCGTGAGTTCTCCACCGTTTTCGGGCTTAAATGGAGAGCGAGGAGAGCTGTCGGCTCTCACAGAACTCTGGCCTCCGCACTGTCTGCCATGCAACTGCACTCAAGACCACACGTCTCCTCCCGACCTGCTGAGAAACAGGCATCCGCGTAGGCCCTTGTTAACATTTCCTGGCGTGCAGAGTCCAAGGCGACACGCTGTCCTCTTCCTTGGAAACCTACGTTGCCACAGCTTGCCAAACGCTACCGAAGGCAGTCCTAACCAGTCTCGTGTGCTGCGCAACTTTGATTCGGTTACGAAAAGCCACCTGCATAGCGGTGAACACTCTGCTCAGCGTTCTTTCCAAGAGCTCACAGTTGCTCCCTCTCTAGGTTAAGCAAGGTGTCGACGTGAGGTCCAGACTGAGCAAAGAGCACAATTGCTCACTTTGCAGTGGTAGTCGTCCTAAGAGGCATTGCCTACTACGCCTTGCTAAGGTCTTCGTTCTGTTAGGGAAGTCGCCACACTTAGACGCCTGTAAAGGAGAATTTATTCAGCGAAGTTCCCAGTGTCTTGCGACGGTCTCCCTTCGCAGTGCCAATACAGCAGGGACTTAGGTTTGCTGCTAACTAGGCTAGGTGACCCTGCATACAGAAGCAGGCGTTTCCCTTTGGAAGCTTGGATCCCGGTTTCTCAGGGGCTGCTTGCAAGACCCTGCTATTGCCCAGCATCTGTCCTCTGCCCCTACGCCTGGGTAGGAAGCGAGTATTTTAGCCTGAGAAGCAGGGCTCTTGCAACTCTGGAGGAGAGCTAATCCTGCAGCCCACGTTCGTCCTGGGAAACCGCAAGGCGACCCTTGGCCTCAGAGTAGTGGCGAAATTGCCGCCGGACAGGTCTTGCCTGCCGCGGTTTCCATGAGTTCGCCACCGTTTTCGGGCTTAAATGGAGAGCGAGGAGAGCTGTCAGCTCTCACAGGACTCTGGCCTCCGCACTGTCTGCCATGCAACTGCACTCAAGACCACACGTCTCCTCCCGGCCTGCTGAGAAACAGGCCGCCGTGTAGGCCCTTCGTAACACTTCTTGGCCTGTAGACTCCAAGGCGACACACTGTCCTCTTCCTTGGAAAACTATGGTGCCCCAGCTTGCCAACGCTCACGAAGGCAGTCCGAGCCCGTCTCATGTGCTGGGCCACTTGCATTCAGTGAGGAAAAGCCACCTGCATTGAGGAAACACTCTGCTCAGCATTCTTTCCGGGAGCTCACAATTGCCGCCTCTCTAGGTTAAGCAGGAAGTCGTAGTGAGGACCAACCTGAGCAAAGAGCACAATTCCTCACGTTACACTGGTAGTCGTCGAAAGAGGAATTGCCAACTACGCCTGCCTAAGGCCTTCCCTGGGTTAAGGAACCAGCCACACTTAGACGCCTTTAAAGGAAAATTTATTCAGCGAAGTTCCCATTGTTTGGCGATGGTCAACCTTTGCAGCGCCAATACTGCAGGGACTTAGGTTTGCTGCTAACAAGGCTAGGTGACCCTGCAGACAGAAGCAGGCGTTTCCCTTTGGAAGCTTGGATCCCGGTTTCCTAGGGGCTGCTTCCAAGGCCCTGCTATTGCCCAGCATCTGTCCTCTGCCCCTACGCCTGGGTAGGAAGCGAGTATTTTAGTCTGAGAAGCAGGGCTCTTGCATCTCTGGAGGAGAGCTAATCCTGCAGCCCACGTTCGTCCTGGGAAACCGCAAGGCGACCCTTGGCCTCAGTGTAGTGGCGAAATTGCCGCCGGACAGGTCTTGCCTGCCGCGGTTTCCGTGAGTTCTCCACCGTTTTCGGGCTTAAATGGAGAGCGAGGAGAGCTGTCGGCTCTCACAGAACTCTGGCCTCCGCACTGTCTGCCATGCAACTGCACTCAAGACCACACGTCTCCTCCCGACCTGCTGAGAAACAGGCATCCGCGTAGGCCCTTGTTAACATTTCCTGGCGTGCAGAGTCCAAGGCGACACGCTGTCCTCTTCCTTGGAAACCTACGTTGCCAAAGCTTGCCAAACGCTACCGAAGGCAGTCCTAACCAGTCTCGTGTGCTGCGCAACTTTGATTCAGTTACGAAAAGCCACCTGCATAGCGGTGAACACTCTGCTCAGCGTTCTTTCCAAGAGCTCACAGTTGCTCCCTCTCTAGGTTAAGCAAGGTGTCGACGTGAGGTCCAGACTGAGCAAAGAGCACAATTGCTCACTTTGCAGTGGTAGTCGTCCTAAGAGGCATTGCCTACTACGCCTTGCTAAGGTCTTCGTTCTGTTAGGGAAGTCGCCACACTTAGACGCCTGTAAAGGAGAATTTATTCAGCGAAGTTCCCAGTGTCTTGCGACGGTCTCCCTTCGCAGTGCCAATACAGCAGGGACTTAGCTTTGCTGCTAACTAGGCTAGGTGACCCTGCATACAGAAGCAGGCGTTTCCCTTTGGAAGCTTGGATCCCGGTTTCTCAGGGGCTGCTTGCAAGACCCTGCTATTGCCCAGCATCTGTCCTCTGCCCCTACGCCTGGGTAGGAAGCGAGTATTTTAGCCTGAGAAGCAGGGCTCTTGCAACTCTGGAGGAGAGCTAATCCTGCAGCCCACGTTCGTCCTGGGAAACCGCAAGGCGACCCTTGGCCTCAGAGTAGTGGCGAAATTGCCGCCGGACAGGTCTTTCCTGTTGCGGATTCCATAAGTTCGCCACCATTTTCGGGCTTAAATGGAGAGCGAGGAGAGCTGTCGGCTCTCACAGAACTCTGGCCTCCGCACTGTCTGCCATGCAACTGCACTCAAGACCACACGTCTCCTCCCGACCTGCTGAGAAACAGGCATCCGCGTAGGCCCTTGTTAACATTTCCTGGCGTGCAGAGTCCAAGGCGACACGCTGTCCTCTTCCTTGGAAACCTACGTTGCCACAGCTTGCCAAACGCTACCGAAGGCAGTCCTAACCAGTCTCGTGTGCTGCGCAACTTTGATTCGGTTACGAAAAGCCACCTGCATTGCGGTGAACACTCTGCTCAGCGTTCTTTCCAAGAGCTCACAGTTGCTCCCTCTCTAGGTTAAGCAAGGTGTCGAGGTGAGGTCCAGACTGAGCAAAGAGCACAATTGCTCACTTTGCAGTGGTAGTCGTCCTAAGAGGCATTGCCTACTACGACTTGCTAAGGTCTTCGTTCTGTTAGGGAAGTCGCCACACTTAGACGCCTGTAAAGGAGAATTTATTCAGCGAAGTTCCCAGTGTCTTGCGACGGTCTCCCTTCGCAGTGCCAATACAGCAGGGACTTAGCTTTGCTGCTAACTAGGCTAGGTGACCCTGCATACAGAAGCAGGCGTTTCCCTTTGGAAGCTTGGATCCCGGTTTCTCAGGGGCTGCTTGCAAGACCCTGCTATTGCCCAGCATCTGTCCTCTGCCCCTACGCCTGGGTAGGAAGCGAGTATTTTAGCCTGAGAAGCAGGGCTCTTGCAACTCTGGAGGAGAGCTAATCCTGCAGCCCACGTTCGTCCTGGGAAACCGCAAGGCGACCCTTGGCCTCAGAGTAGTGGCGAAATTGCCGCCGGACCGGTCTTGCCTGCCGCGGTTTCCATGAGTTCGCCACCGTTATCGGGCTTAAATGGAGAGCGAGGAGAGCTGTCGGCTCTCACAGAACTCTGACCTCCGCACTGTCTGCCATTCAACTGCACTCAAGACCACACGTCTCCTCCCGGCCTGCTGAGAAACAGGCCGCCGTGTAGGCCCTTAGTAACACTTCTTGGCCTGTAGACTCCAAGGCGACACACTGTCCTCTTCCTTGGAAATCTACGGTGCCCCAGCTTGCCAACGCTCACGAAGGCAGTCCGAGCCCGTCTCATGTGCTGGGCCACTTGCATTCAGTGAGGAAAAGCCACCTGCATTGAGGTGAACACTCTGCTCAGCGTTCTTTCCGGGAGCTCACAATTGCCGCCTCTTAGGTTAAGCAGGAACTCGTAATGAGGACCAACCTGAGCAAAGAGCACAATTCCTCACGTTACACTGGTAATCGTAGAAAGAGGAATTGTCAACTACGCCTGGCTAAGGCCTTCCCTGGGTTAAGGAACCAGCCACACTTAGACGCCTTTAAAGGAAAATTTATTCAGCGAAGTTCCCATTGTTTGGCGATGGTCAACCTTTGCAGCGCCAATACTGCAGGGACTTAGGTTTGCTGCTAACAAGGCTAGGTGACCCTGCAGACAGAAGCAGGCGTTTCCCTTTGGAAGCTTGGATCCCGGTTTCTCAGGGGCTGCTTGCAAGACCCTGCTATTGCCCAGCATCGGTCCTCTGCCCCTACGCCTGGGTAGGAAGCGAGTATTTTAGCCTGAGAAGCAGGGCTCTTGCAACTCTGGAGGAGAGCTAATCCTGCAGCCCACGTTCGTCCTGGGAAACCGCAAGGCGACCCTTGGCCTCAGTGTAGTGGCGAAATTGCCGCCGGACAGGTCTTGCCTGCCGCGGTTTCCGTGAGTTCTCCACCGTTTTCGGGCTTAAATGGAGAGCGAGGAGAGCTGTCGGCTCTCACAGAACTCTGGCCTCCGCACTGTCTGCCATGCAACTGCACTCAAGACCACACGTCTCCTCCCGACCTGCTGAGAAACAGGCATCCGCGTAGGCCCTTGTTAACATTTCCTGGCGTGCAGAGTCCAAGGCGACACGCTGTCCTCTTCCTTGGAAACCTACGTTGCCACAGCTTGCCAAACGCTACCGAAGGCAGTCCTAACCAGTCTCGTGTGCTGCGCAACTTTGATTCGGTTACGAAAAGCCACCTGCATTGCGGTGAACACTCTGCTCAACCTTCTTTCCGGGAGCTCACAGTTGCTCCCTCTCTAGGTTAAGCAAGGTGTCGAGGTGAGGTCCAGACTGAGCAAAGAGCACAATTGCTCACTTTGCAGTGGTAGTCGTCCTAAGAGGCATTGCCTACTACGCCTTGCTAAGGTCTTCGTTCTGTTAGGGAAGTCGCCACACTTAGACGCCTGTAAAGGAGAATTTATTCAACCAAGTTCCCAGGGTCTTGCGACGGTCTCCCTTCGCAGTGCCAATACAGCAGGGACTTAGGTTTGCTGCTAACTAGGCTAGGTGACCCTGCATACAGAAGCAGGCGTTTCCCTTTGGAAGCTTGGATCCCGGTTTCTCAGGGGCTGCTTGCAAGACCCTGCTATTGCCCAGCATCTGTCCTCTGCCCCTACGCCTGGGTAGGAAGCGAGTATTTTAGCCTGAGAAGCAGGGCTCTTGCAACTCTGGAGGAGAGCTAATCCTGCAGCCCACGTTCGTCCTGGGAAACCGCAAGGTGACCCTTGGCCTCAGAGTAGTGGCGAAATTGCCGCCGGACAGGTCTTGCCTGCCGCGGTTTCCATGAGTTCGCCACCGTTTTCGGGCTTAAATGGAGAGTGAGGAGAGCTGTCGGCTCTCACAGAACTCTGGCCTCTGCACTGTCTGCCATGCAACTGCACTCAAGACCACACGTCTCCTCCCGGCCTGCTGAGAAACAGGCCGCCGTGTAGGCCCTTCATAACACTTCTTGGCCTGTAGACTCCAAGGCGACACACTGTCCTCTTCCTTGGAAAACTACGGTGCCCCAGCTTGCCAACGCTCACGAAGGCAGTCCGAGCCCGTCTCATGTGCTGGGCCACTTGCATTCAGTGAGGAAAAGCCACCTGCATTGAGGAAACACTCTGCTCAGCATTCTTTCCGGGAGCTCACAATTGCCGCCTCTCTAGGTTAAGCAGGAAGTCGTAGTGAGGACCAACCTGAGCAAAGAGCACAATTCCTCACGTTACACTGGTAGTCGTCGAAAGAGGAATTGCCAACTACGCCTGCCTAAGGCCTTCCCTGGGTTAAGGAACCAGCCACACTTAGACGCCTTTAAAGGAAAATTTATTCAGCGAAGTTCCCATTGTTTGGCGATGGTCAACCTTTGCAGCGCCAATACTGCAGGGACTTAGGTTTGCTGCTAACAAGGCTAGGTGACCCTGCAGACAGAAGCAGGCGTTTCCCTTTGGAAGCTTGGATCCCGGTTTCCTAGGGGCTGCTTCCAAGGCCCTGCTATTGCCCAGCATCTGTCCTCTGCCCCTACGCCTGGGTAGGAAGCGAGTATTTTAGCCTGAGAAGCAGGGCTCTTGCATCTCTGGAGGAGAGCTAATCCTGCAGCCCACGTTCGTCCTGGGAAACCGCAAGGCGACCCTTGGCCTCAGTGTAGTGGCGAAATTGCCGCCGGACAGGTCTTGCCTGCCGCGGTTTCCGTGAGTTCTCCACCGTTTTCGGGCTTAAATGGAGAGCGAGGAGAGCTGTCGGCTCTCACAGAACTCTGGCCTCCGCACTGTCTGCCATGCAACTGCACTCAAGACCACACGTCTCCTCCTGACCTGCTGAGAAACAGGCATCCGCGTAGGCCCTTGTTAACATTTCCTGGCGTGCAGAGTCCAAGGCGACACGCTGTCCTCTTCCTTGGAAACCTACGTTGCCACAGCTTGCCAAACGCTACCGAAGGCAGTCATAACCAGTATCGTGTGCTGCGCAACTTTGATTCGGTTACGAAAAGCCACCTGCATTGAGGTGAACACTCTGCTCAGCGTTCTTTCCGGGAGCTCACCGTTGCTCCCTCTCTAGGTTAAGCAAGGTGTCGAGGTGAGGTCCAGACTGAGCAAAGAGCACAATTGCTCACTTTGCAGTGGTAGTCGTCCTAAGAGGCATTGCCTACTACGCCTTGCTAAGGTCTTCGTTCTGTTAGGGACGTCGCCACACTTAGACGCCTGTAAAGGAGAATTTATTCAGCGAAGTTCCCAGTGTCTTGCGACGGTCTCCCTTCGCAGTGCCAATACAGCAGGGACTTAGGTTTGCTGCTAACTAGGCTAGGTGACCCTGCATACAGAAGCAGGCGTTTCCCTTTGGAAGCTTGGATCCCGGTTTCTCAGGGGCTGCTTGCAAGACCCTGCTATTGCCCAGCATCGGTCCTCTGCCCCTACGCCTGGGTAGGAAGCGAGTATTTTAGCCTGAGAAGCAGGGCTCTTGCAACTCTGGAGGAGAGCTAATCCTGCAGCCCACGTTCGTCCTGGGAAACCGCAAGGCGACCCTTGGCCTCAGTGTAGTGGCGAAATTGCCGCCGGACAGGTCTTGCCTGCCGCGGTTTCCGTGAGTTCTCCACCGTTTTCGGGCTTAAATGGAGAGCGAGGAGAGCTGTCGGCTCTCACAGAACTCTGGCCTCCGCACTGTTTGCCATGCAACTGCACTCAAGACCACACGTCTCCTCCCGACCTGCTGAGAAACAGGCATCCGCGTAGGCCCTTGTTAACATTTCCTGGCGTGCAGAGTCCAAGGCGACACGCTGTCCTCTTCCTTGGAAACCTACGTTGCCACAGCTTGCCAAACGCTACCGAAGGCAGTCCTAACCAGTCTCGTGTCCTGCACAACTTTGATTCGGTTACGAAAAGCCACCTGCATTGCGGTGAACACTCTGCTCAGCGTTCTTTCCGAGAGCTCACAGTTGCTCCCTCTCTAGGTTAAGCAAGGTGTCGACGTGAGGTCCAGACTGAGCAAAGAGCACAATTGCTCACTTTGCAGTGGTAGTCGTCCTAAGAGGCATTGCCTACTACGCCTTGCTAAGGTCTTCGTTCTGTTAGGGACGTCGCCACACTTAGACGCCTGTAAAGGAGAATTTATTCAGCCAAGTTCCCAGGGTCTTGCGACGGTCTCCCTTCGCAGTGCCAATACAGCAGGGACTTAGGTTTGCTGCTAACTAGGCTAGGTGACCCTGCATACAGAAGCAGGCGTTTCCCTTTGGAAGCTTGGATCCCGGTTTCTCAGGGGCTGCTTGCAAGACCCTGCTATTGCCCAGCATCTGTCCTCTGCCCCTACGCCTGGGTAGGAAGCGAGTATTTTAGCCTGAGAAGCAGGGCTCTTGCAACTCTGGAGGAGAGCTAATCCTGCAGCCCACGTTCGTCCTGGGAAACCGCAAGGCGACCCTTGGCCTCAGAGTAGTGGCGAAATTGCCGCCGGACAGGTCTTGCCTGCCGCGGTTTCCGTGAGTTCGCCACCGTTTTCGGGCTTAAATGGAGAGCGATGAGAGCTGTCGGCTCTCACAGGACTCTGGCCTCCGCACTGTCTGCCATGCAACTGCACTCAAGACCACACGTCTCCTCCCGGCCTGCTGAGAAACAGGCTGCCGTGTAGGCCCTTCATAACACTTCTTGGCCTGTAGACTCCAAGGCGACACACTGTCCTCTTCCTTGGAAAACTACGGTGCCCCAGCTTGCCAACGCTCACGAAGGCAGTCCGAGCCCGTCTCATGTGCTGGGCCACTTGCATTCAGTGAGGAAAAGCCACCTGCATTGAGGAAACACTCTGCTCAGCATTCTTTCCGGGAGCTCACAATTGCCGCCTCTCTAGGTTAAGCAGGAAGTCGTAGTGAGGACCAACCTGAGCAAAGAGCACAATTCCTCACGTTACACTGGTAGTCGTCGAAAGAGGAATTGCCAACTACGCCTGCCTAAGGCCTTCCCTGGGTTAAGGAACCAGCCACACTTAGACGCCTTTAAAGGAAAATTTATTCAGCGAAGTTCCCATTGTTTGGCGATGGTCAACCTTTGCAGCGCCAATACTGCAGGGACTTAGGTTTGCTGCTAACAAGGCTAGGTGACCCTGCAGACAGAAGCAGGCGTTTCCCTTTGGAAGCTTGGATCCCGGTTTCCTAGGGGCTGCTTCCAAGGCCCTGCTATTGCCCAGCATCTGTCCTCTGCCCCTACGCCTGGGTAGGAAGCGAGTATTTTAGCCTGAGAAGCAGGGCTCTTGCATCTCTGGAGGAGAGCTAATCCTGCAGCCCACGTTCGTCCTGGGAAACCGCAAGGCGACCCTTGGCCTCAGTGTAGTGGCGAAATTGCCGCCGGACAGGTCTTGCCTGCCGCGGTTTCCGTGAGTTCTCCACCGTTTTCGGGCTTAAATGGAGAGCGAGGAGAGCTGTCGGCTCTCACAGAACTCTGGCCTCCGCACTGTCTGCCATGCAACTGCACTCAAGACCACACGTCTCCTCCCGACCTGCTGAGAAACAGGCATCCGCGTAGGCCCTTGTTAACATTTCCTGGCGTGCAGAGTCCAAGGCGACACGCTGTCCTCTTCCTTGGAAACCTACGTTGCCACAGCTTGCCAAACGCTACCGAAGGCAGTCATAACCAGTATCGTGTGCTGCGCAACTTTGATTCGGTTACGAAAAGCCACCTGCATTGAGGTGAACACTCTGCTCAGCGTTCTTTCCGGGAGCTCACCGTTGCTCCCTCTCTAGGTTAAGCAAGGTGTCGAGGTGAGGTCCAGACTGAGCAAAGAGCACAATTGCTCACTTTGCAGTGGTAGTCGTCCTAAGAGGCATTGCCTACTACGCCTTGCTAAGGTCTTCGTTCTGTTAGGGAAGTCGCCACACTTAGACGCCTGTAAAGGAGAATTTATTCAGCGAAGTTCCCAGTGTCTTGCGAAGGTCTCCCTTCGCAGTGCCAATACAGCAGGGACTTAGCTTTGCTGCTAACTAGGCTAGGTGACCCTGCAGACAGAAGCAGGCGTTTCCCTTTGGAAGCTTGGATCCCGGTTTCTCAGGGGCTGCTTGCAAGACCCTGCTATTGCCCAGCATCTGTCCTCTGCCCCTACGCCTGGGTAGGAAGCGAGTATTTTAGCCTGAGAAGCAGGGCTCTTGCAACTCTGGAGGAGAGCTAATCCTGCAGCCCACGTTCGTCCTGGGAAACCGCAAGGCGACCCTTGGCCTCAGAGTAGTGGCGAAATTGCCGCCGGACAGGTCTTGCCTGCCGCGGTTTCCATGAGTTCGCCACCGTTATCGGGCTTAAATGGAGAGCGAGGAGAGCTGTCGGCTCTCACAGAACTCTGACCTCCGCACTGTCTGCCATTCAACTGCACTCAAGACCACACGTCTCCTCCCGGCCTGCTGAGAAACAGGCCGCCGTGTAGGCCCTTCGTAACACTTCTTGGCCTGTAGACTCCAAGGCGACACACTGTCCTCTTCCTTGGAAATCTACGGTGCCCCAGCTTGCCAACGCTCACGAAGGCAGTCCGAGCCCGTCTCATGTGCTGGGCCACTTGCATTCAGTGAGGAAAAGCCACCTGCATTGAGGTGAACACTCTGCTCAGCGTTCTTTCCGGGAGCTCACAATTGCCGCCTCTTAGGTTAAGCAGGAACTCGTAATGAGGACCAACCTGAGCAAAGAGCACAATTCCTCACGTTACACTGGTAATCGTCGAAAGAGGAATTGTCAACTACGCCTGGCTAAGGCCTTCCCTGGGTTAAGGAACCAGCCACACTTAGACGCCTTTAAAGGAAAATTTATTCAGCGAAGTTCCCATTGTTTGGCGATGGTCAACCTTTGCAGCGCCAATACTGCAGGGACTTAGGTTTGCTGCTAACAAGGCTAGGTGACCCTGCAGACAGAAGCAGGCGTTTCCCTTTGGAAGCTTGGATCCCGGTTTCTCAGGGGCTGCTTGCAAGACCCTGCTATTGCCCAGCATCGGTCCTCTGCCCCTACGCCTGGGTAGGAAGCGAGTATTTTAGCCTGAGAAGCAGGGCTCTTGCAACTCTGGAGGAGAGCTAATCCTGCAGCCCACGTTCGTCCTGGGAAACCGCAAGGCGAACCTTGGCCTCAGTGTAGTGGCGAAATTGCCGCCGGACAGGTCTTGCCTGCCGCGGTTTCCGTGAGTTCTCCACCGTTTTCGGGCTTAAATGGAGAGCGAGGAGAGCTGTCGGCTCTCACAGAACTCTGGCCTCCGCACTGTCTGCCATGCAACTGCACTCAAGACCACACGTCTCCTCCCGACCTGCTGAGAAACAGGCATCCGCGTAGGCCCTTGTTAACATTTCCTGGCGTGCAGAGTCCAAGGCGACACGCTGTCCTCTTCCTTGGAAACCTACGTTGCCACAGCTTGCCAAACGCTACCGAAGGCAGTCCTAACCAGTCTCGTGTGCTGCGCAACTTTGATTCGGTTACGAAAAGCCACCTGCATAGCGGTGAACACTCTGCTCAGCGTTCTTTCCAAGAGCTCACAGTTGCTCCCTCTCTAGGTTAAGCAAGGTGTCGACGTGAGGTCCAGACTGAGCCAAGAGCACAATTGCTCACTTTGCAGTGGTAGTCGTCCTAAGAGGCATTGCCTACTACGCCTTGCTAAGGTCTTCGTTCTGTTAGGGAAGTCGCCACACTTAGACGCCTGTAAAGGAGAATTTATTCAGCGAAGTTCCCAGTGTCTTGCGACGGTCTCCCTTCGCAGTGCCAATACAGCAGGGACTTAGCTTTGCTGCTAACTAGGCTAGGTGACCCTGCATACAGAAGCAGGCGTTTCCCTTTGGAAGCTTGGATCCCGGTTTCTCAGGGGCTGCTTGCAAGACCCTGCTATTGCCCAGCATCTGTCCTCTGCCCCTACGCCTGGGTAGGAAGCGAGTATTTTAGCCTGAGAAGCAGGGCTCTTGCAACTCTGGAGGAGAGCTAATCCTGCAGCCCACGTTCGTCCTGGGAAACCGCAAGGCGACCCTTGGCCTCAGAGTAGTGGCGAAATTGCCGCCGGACAGGTCTTGCCTGCCGCGGTTTCCATGAGTTCGCCACCGTTTTCGGGCTTAAATGGAGAGCGAGGAGAGCTGTCAGCTCTCACAGGACTCTGGCCTCCGCACTGTCTGCCATGCAACTGCACTCAAGACCACACGTCTCCTCCCGGCCTGCTGAGAAACAGGCCGCCGTGTAGGCCCTTCGTAACACTTCTTGGCCTGTAGACTCCAAGGCGACACACTGTCCTCTTCCTTGGAAAACTATGGTGCCCCAGCTTGCCAACGCTCACGAAGGCAGTCCGAGCCCGTCTCATGTGCTGGGCCACTTGCATTCAGTGAGGAAAAGCCACCTGCATTGAGGAAACACTCTGCTCAGCATTCTTTCCGGGAGCTCACAATTGCCGCCTCTCTAGGTTAAGCAGGAAGTCGTAGTGAGGACCAACCTGAGCAAAGAGCACAATTCCTCACGTTACACTGGTAGTCGTCGAAAGAGGAATTGCCAACTACGCCTGCCTAAGGCCTTCCCTGGGTTAAGGAACCAGCCACACTTAGACGCCTTTAAAGGAAAATTTATTCAGCGAAGTTCCCATTGTTTGGCGATGGTCAACCTTTGCAGCGCCAATACTGCAGGGACTTAGGTTTGCTGCTAACAAGGCTAGGTGACCCTGCAGACAGAAGCAGGCGTTTCCCTTTGGAAGCTTGGATCCCGGTTTCCTAGGGGCTGCTTCCAAGGCCCTGCTATTGCCCAGCATCTGTCCTCTGCCCCTACGCCTGGGTAGGAAGCGAGTATTTTAGTCTGAGAAGCAGGGCTCTTGCATCTCTGGAGGAGAGCTAATCCTGCAGCCCACGTTCGTCCTGGGAAACCGCAAGGCGACCCTTGGCCTCAGTGTAGTGGCGAAATTGCCGCCGGACAGGTCTTGCCTGCCGCGGTTTCCGTGAGTTCTCCACCGTTTTCGGGCTTAAATGGAGAGCGAGGAGAGCTGTCGGCTCTCACAGAACTCTGGCCTCCGCACTGTCTGCCATGCAACTGCACTCAAGACCACACGTCTCCTCCCGACCTGCTGAGAAACAGGCATCCGCGTAGGCCCTTGTTAACATTTCCTGGCGTGCAGAGTCCAAGGCGACACGCTGTCCTCTTCCTTGGAAACCTACGTTGCCAAAGCTTGCCAAACGCTACCGAAGGCAGTCCTAACCAGTCTCGTGTGCTGCGCAACTTTGATTCAGTTACGAAAAGCCACCTGCATAGCGGTGAACACTCTGCTCAGCGTTCTTTCCAAGAGCTCACAGTTGCTCCCTCTCTAGGTTAAGCAAGGTGTCGACGTGAGGTCCAGACTGAGCAAAGAGCACAATTGCTCACTTTGCAGTGGTAGTCGTCCTAAGAGGCATTGCCTACTACGCCTTGCTAAGGTCTTCGTTCTGTTAGGGAAGTCGCCACACTTAGACGCCTGTAAAGGAGAATTTATTCAGCGAAGTTCCCAGTGTCTTGCGACGGTCTCCCTTCGCAGTGCCAATACAGCAGGGACTTAGCTTTGCTGCTAACTAGGCTAGGTGACCCTGCATACAGAAGCAGGCGTTTCCCTTTGGAAGCTTGGATCCCGGTTTCTCAGGGGCTGCTTGCAAGACCCTGCTATTGCCCAGCATCTGTCCTCTGCCCCTACGCCTGGGTAGGAAGCGAGTATTTTAGCCTGAGAAGCAGGGCTCTTGCAACTCTGGAGGAGAGCTAATCCTGCAGCCCACGTTCGTCCTGGGAAACCGCAAGGCGACCCTTGGCCTCAGAGTAGTGGCGAAATTGCCGCCGGACAGGTCTTTCCTGTTGCGGATTCCATAAGTTCGCCACCATTTTCGGGCTTAAATGGAGAGCGAGGAGAGCTGTCGGCTCTCACAGAACTCTGGCCTCCGCACTGTCTGCCATGCAACTGCACTCAAGACCACACGTCTCCTCCCGACCTGCTGAGAAACAGGCATCCGCGTAGGCCCTTGTTAACATTTCCTGGCGTGCAGAGTCCAAGGCGACACGCTGTCCTCTTCCTTGGAAACCTACGTTGCCACAGCTTGCCAAACGCTACCGAAGGCAGTCCTAACCAGTCTCGTGTGCTGCGCAACTTTGATTCGGTTACGAAAAGCCACCTGCATTGCGGTGAACACTCTGCTCAGCGTTCTTTCCAAGAGCTCACAGTTGCTCCCTCTCTAGGTTAAGCAAGGTGTCGAGGTGAGGTCCAGACTGAGCAAAGAGCACAATTGCTCACTTTGCAGTGGTAGTCGTCCTAAGAGGCATTGCCTACTACGACTTGCTAAGGTCTTCGTTCTGTTAGGGAAGTCGCCACACTTAGACGCCTGTAAAGGAGAATTTATTCAGCGAAGTTCCCAGTGTCTTGCGACGGTCTCCCTTCGCAGTGCCAATACAGCAGGGACTTAGCTTTGCTGCTAACTAGGCTAGGTGACCCTGCATACAGAAGCAGGCGTTTCCCTTTGGAAGCTTGGATCCCGGTTTCTCAGGGGCTGCTTGCAAGACCCTGCTATTGCCCAGCATCTGTCCTCTGCCCCTACGCCTGGGTAGGAAGCGAGTATTTTAGCCTGAGAAGCAGGGCTCTTGCAACTCTGGAGGAGAGCTAATCCTGCAGCCCACGTTCGTCCTGGGAAACCGCAAGGCGACCCTTGGCCTCAGAGTAGTGGCGAAATTGCCGCCGGACCGGTCTTGCCTGCCGCGGTTTCCATGAGTTCGCCACCGTTATCGGGCTTAAATGGAGAGCGAGGAGAGCTGTCGGCTCTCACAGAACTCTGACCTCCGCACTGTCTGCCATTCAACTGCACTCAAGACCACACGTCTCCTCCCGGCCTGCTGAGAAACAGGCCGCCGTGTAGGCCCTTAGTAACACTTCTTGGCCTGTAGACTCCAAGGCGACACACTGTCCTCTTCCTTGGAAATCTACGGTGCCCCAGCTTGCCAACGCTCACGAAGGCAGTCCGAGCCCGTCTCATGTGCTGGGCCACTTGCATTCAGTGAGGAAAAGCCACCTGCATTGAGGTGAACACTCTGCTCAGCGTTCTTTCCGGGAGCTCACAATTGCCGCCTCTTAGGTTAAGCAGGAACTCGTAATGAGGACCAACCTGAGCAAAGAGCACAATTCCTCACGTTACACTGGTAATCGTAGAAAGAGGAATTGTCAACTACGCCTGGCTAAGGCCTTCCCTGGGTTAAGGAACCAGCCACACTTAGACGCCTTTAAAGGAAAATTTATTCAGCGAAGTTCCCATTGTTTGGCGATGGTCAACCTTTGCAGCGCCAATACTGCAGGGACTTAGGTTTGCTGCTAACAAGGCTAGGTGACCCTGCAGACAGAAGCAGGCGTTTCCCTTTGGAAGCTTGGATCCCGGTTTCTCAGGGGCTGCTTGCAAGACCCTGCTATTGCCCAGCATCGGTCCTCTGCCCCTACGCCTGGGTAGGAAGCGAGTATTTTAGCCTGAGAAGCAGGGCTCTTGCAACTCTGGAGGAGAGCTAATCCTGCAGCCCACGTTCGTCCTGGGAAACCGCAAGGCGAACCTTGGCCTCAGTGTAGTGGCGAAATTGCCGCCGGACAGGTCTTGCCTGCCGCGGTTTCCGTGAGTTCTCCACCGTTTTCGGGCTTAAATGGAGAGCGAGGAGAGCTGTCGGCTCTCACAGAACTCTGGCCTCCGCACTGTCTGCCATGCAACTGCACTCAAGACCACACGTCTCCTCCCGACCTGCTGAGAAACAGGCATCCGCGTAGGCCCTTGTTAACATTTCCTGGCGTGCAGAGTCCAAGGCGACACGCTGTCCTCTTCCTTGGAAACCTACGTTACCACAGCTTGCCAAACGCTACCGAAGGCAGTCCTAACCAGTCTCGTGTCCTGCGCAACTTTGATTCGGTTACGAAAAGCCACCTGCATTGCGGTGAACACTCTGCTCAGCGTTCTTTCCGAGAGCTCACAGTTGCTCCCTCTCTAGGTTAAGCAAGGTGTCGACGTGAGGTCCAGACTGAGCAAAGAGCACAATTGCTCACTTTGCAGTGGTAGTCGTCCTAAGAGGCATTGCCTACTACGCCTTGCTAAGGTCTTCGTTCTGTTAGGGAAGTCGCCACACTTAGACGCCTGTAAAGGAGAATTTATTCAGCCAAGTTCCCAGGGTCCTGCGACGGTCTCCCTTCGCAGTGCCAATACAGCAGGGACTTAGGTTTGCTGCTAACTAGGCTAGGTGACCCTGCATACAGAAGCAGGCGTTTCCCTTTGGAAGCTTGGATCCCGGTTTCTCAGGGGCTGCTTGCAAGACCCTGCTATTGCCCAGCATCTGTCCTCTGCCCCTACGCCTGGGTAGGAAGCGAGTATTTTAGCCTGAGAAGCAGGGCTCTTGCAACTCTGGAGGAGAGCTAATCCTGCAGCCCACGTTCGTCCTGGGAAACCGCAAGGTGACCCTTGGCCTCAGAGTAGTGGCGAAATTGCCGCCGGACAGGTCTTGCCTGCCGCGGTTTCCATGAGTTCGCCACCGTTTTCGGGCTTAAATGGAGAGCGAGGAGAGCTGTCGGCTCTCACAGAACTCTGGCCTCTGCACTGTCTGCCATGCAACTGCACTCAAGACCACACGTCTCCTCCCGGCATGCTGAGAAACAGGCCGCCGTGTAGGCCCTTCATAACACTTCTTGGCCTGTAGACTCCAAGGCGACACACTGTCCTCTTCCTTGGAAAACTACGGTGCCCCAGCTTGCCAACGCTCACGAAGGCAGTCCGAGCCCGTCTCATGTGCTGGGCCACTTGCATTCAGTGAGGAAAAGCCACCTGCATTGAGGAAACACTCTGCTCAGCATTCTTTCCGGGAGCTCACAATTGCCGCCTCTCTAGGTTAAGCAGGAAGTCGTAGTGAGGACCAACCTGAGCAAAGAGCACAATTCCTCACGTTACACTGGTAGTCGTCGAAAGAGGAATTGCCAACTACGCCTGCCTAAGGCCTTCCCTGGGTTAAGGAACCAGCCACACTTAGACGCCTTTAAAGGAAAATTTATTCAGCGAAGTTCCCATTGTTTGGCGATGGTCAACCTTTGCAGCGCCAATACTGCAGGGACTTAGGTTTGCTGCTAACAAGGCTAGGTGACCCTGCAGACAGAAGCAGGCGTTTCCCTTTGGAAGCTTGGATCCCGGTTTCCTAGGGGCTGCTTCCAAGGCCCTGCTATTGCCCAGCATCTGTCCTCTGCCCCTACGCCTGGGTAGGAAGCGAGTATTTTAGCCTGAGAAGCAGGGCTCTTGCATCTCTGGAGGAGAGCTAATCCTGCAGCCCACGTTCGTCCTGGGAAACCGCAAGGCGACCCTTGGCCTCAGTGTAGTGGCGAAATTGCCGCCGGACAGGTCTTGCCTGCCGCGGTTTCCGTGAGTTCTCCACCGTTTTCGGGCTTAAATGGAGAGCGAGGAGAGCTGTCGGCTCTCACAGAACTCTGGCCTCCGCACTGTCTGCCATGCAACTGCACTCAAGACCACACGTCTCCTCCCGACCTGCTGAGAAACAGGCATCCGCGTAGGCCCTTGTTAACATTTCCTGGCGTGCAGAGTCCAAGGCGACACGCTGTCCTCTTCCTTGGAAACCTACGTTGCCACAGCTTGCCAAACGCTACCGAAGGCAGTCATAACCAGTATCGTGTGCTGCGCAACTTTGATTCGGTTACGAAAAGCCACCTGCATTGAGGTGAACACTGTGCTCAGCGTTCTTTCCGGGAGCTCACCGTTGCTCCCTCTCTAGGTTAAGCAAGGTGTCGAGGTGAGGTCCAGACTGAGCAAAGAGCACAATTGCTCACTTTGCAGTGGTAGTCGTCCTAAGAGGCATTGCATACTACGCCTTGCTAAGGTCTTCGTTCTGTTAGGGACGTCGCCACACTTAGACGCCTGTAAAGGAGAATTTATTCAGCGAAGTTCCCAGTGTCTTGCGACGGTCTCCCTTCGCAGTGCCAATACAGCAGGGACTTAGGTTTGCTGCTAACTAGGCTAGGTGACCCTGCATACAGAAGCAGGCGTTTCCCTTTGGAAGCTTGGATCCCGGTTTCTCAGGGGCTGCTTGCAAGACCCTGCTATTGCCCAGCATCGGTCCTCTGCCCCTACGCCTGGGTAGGAAGCGAGTATTTTAGCCTGAGAAGCAGGGCTCTTGCAACTCTGGAGGAGAGCTAATCCTGCAGCCCACGTTCGTCCTGGGAAACCGCAAGGCGACCCTTGGCCTCAGTGTAGTGGCGAAATTGCCGCCGGACAGGTCTTGCCTGCCGCGGTTTCCGTGAGTTCTCCACCGTTTTCGGGCTTAAATGGAGAGCGAGGAGAGCTGTCGGCTCTCACAGAACTCTGGCCTCCGCACTGTTTGCCATGCAACTGCACTCAAGACCACACGTCTCCTCCCGACCTGCTGAGAAACAGGCATCCGCGTAGGCCCTTGTTAACATTTCCTGGCGTGCAGAGTCCAAGGCGACACGCTGTCCTCTTCCTTGGAAACCTACGTTGCCACAGCTTGCCAAACGCTACCGAAGGCAGTCCTAACCAGTCTCGTGTCCTGCGCAACTTTGATTCGGTTACGAAAAGCCACCTGCATTGCGGTGAACACTCTGCTCAGCGTTCTTTCCGAGAGCTCACAGTTGCTCCCTCTCTAGGTTAAGCAAGGTGTCGACGTGAGGTCCAGACTGAGCAAAGAGCACAATTGCTCACTTTGCAGTGGTAGTCGTCCTAAGAGGCATTGCCTACTACGCCTTGCTAAGGTCTTCGTTCTGTTAGGGAAGTCGCCACACTTAGACGCCTGTAAAGGAGAATTTATTCAGCCAAGTTCCCAGGGTCTTGCGACGGTCTCCCTTCGCAGTGCCAATACAGCAGGGACTTAGGTTTGCTGCTAACTAGGCTAGGTGACCCTGCATACAGAAGCAGGCGTTTCCCTTTGGAAGCTTGGATCCCGGTTTCTCAGGGGCTGCTTGCAAGACCCTGCTATTGCCCAGCATCTGTCCTCTGCCCCTACGCCTGGGTAGGAAGCGAGTATTTTAGCCTGAGAAGCAGGGCTCTTGCAACTCTGGAGGAGAGCTAATCCTGCAGCCCACGTTCGTCCTGGGAAACCGCAAGGCGACCCTTGGCCTCAGAGTAGTGGCGAAATTGCCGCCGGACAGGTCTTGCCTGCCGCGGTTTCCATGAGTTCGCCACCGTTTTCGGGCTTAAATGGAGAGCGAGGAGAGCTGTCAGCTCTCACAGGACTCTGGCCTCCGCACTGTCTGCCATGCAACTGCACTCAAGACCACACGTCTCCTCCCGGCCTGCTGAGAAACAGGCCGCCGTGTAGGCCCTTCGTAACACTTCTTGGCCTGTAGACTCCAAGGCGACACACTGTCCTCTTCCTTGGAAAACTACGGTGCCCCAGCTTGCCAACGCTCACGAAGGCAGTCCGAGCCCGTCTCATGTGCTGGGCCACTTGCATTCAGTGAGGAAAAGCCACCTGCATTGAGGAAACACTCTGCTCAGCATTCTTTCCGGGAGCTCACAATTGCCGCCTCTCTAGGTTAAGCAGGAAGTCGTAGTGAGGACCAACCTGAGCAAAGAGCACAATTCCTCACGTTACACTGGTAGTCGTCGAAAGAGGAATTGCCAACTACGCCTGCCTAAGGCCTTCCCTGGGTTAAGGAACCAGCCACACTTAGACGCCTTTAAAGGAAAATTTATTCAGCGAAGTTCCCATTGTTTGGCGATGGTCAACCTTTGCAGCGCCAATACTGCAGGGACTTAGGTTTGCTGCTAACAAGGCTAGGTGACCCTGCAGACAGAAGCAGGCGTTTCCCTTTGGAAGCTTGGATCCCGGTTTCCTAGGGGCTGCTTCCAAGGCCCTGCTATTGCCCAGCATCTGTCCTCTGCCCCTACGCCTGGGTAGGAAGCGAGTATTTTAGTCTGAGAAGCAGGGCTCTTGCATCTCTGGAGGAGAGCTAATCCTGCAGCCCACGTTCGTCCTGGGAAACCGCAAGGCGACCCTTGGCCTCAGTGTAGTGGCGAAATTGCCGCCGGACAGGTCTTGCCTGCCGCGGTTTCCGTGAGTTCTCCACCGTTTTCGGGCTTAAATGGAGATCGAGGAGAGCTGTCGGCTCTCACAGAACTCTGGCCTCCGCACTGTCTGCCATGCAACTGCACTCAAGACCACACGTCTCCTCCCGACCTGCTGAGAAACAGGCATCCGCGTAGGCCCTTGTTAACATTTCCTGGCGTGCAGAGTCCAAGGCGACACGCTGTCCTCTTCCTTGGAAACCTACGTTGCCACAGCTTGCCAAACGCTACCGAAGGCAGTCCTAACCAGTCTCGTGTGCTGCGCAACTTTGATTCGGTTACGAAAAGCCACCTGCATAGCGGTGAACACTCTGCTCAGCGTTCTTTCCAAGAGCTCACAGTTGCTCCCTCTCTAGGTTAAGCAAGGTGTCGAGGTGAGGTCCAGACTGAGCAAAGAGCACAATTGCTCACTTTGCAGTGGTAGTCGTCCTAAGAGGCATTGCCTACTACGCCTTGCTAAGGTCTTCGTTCTGTTAGGGAAGTCGCCACACTTAGACGCCTGTAAAGGAGAATTTATTCAGCGAAGTTCCCAGTGTCTTGCGACGGTCTCCCTTCGCAGTGCCAATACAGCAGGGACTTAGCTTTGCTGCTAACTAGGCTAGGTGACCCTGCATACAGAAGCAGGCGTTTCCCTTTGGAAGCTTGGATCCCGGTTTCTCAGGGGCTGCTTGCAAGACCCTGCTATTGCCCAGCATCTGTCCTCTGCCCCTACGCCTGGGTAGGAAGCGAGTATTTTAGCCTGAGAAGCAGGGCTCTTGCAACTCTGGAGGAGAGCTAATCCTGCAGCCCACGTTCGTCCTGGGAAACCGCAAGGCGACCCTTGGCCTCAGAGTAGTGGCGAAATTGCCGCCGGACAGGTCTTGCCTGCCGCGGTTTCCATGAGTTCGCCACCGTTTTCGGGCTTAAATGGAGAGCGAGGAGAGCTGTCAGCTCTCACAGGACTCTGGCCTCCGCACTGTCTGCCATGCAACTGCACTCAAGACCACACGTCTCCTCCCGGCCTGCTGAGAAACAGGCCGCCGTGTAGGCCCTTCGTAACACTTCTTGGCCTGTAGACTCCAAGGCGACACACTGTCCTCTTCCTTGGAAAACTATGGTGCCCCAGCTTGCCAACGCTCACGAAGGCAGTCCGAGCCCGTCTCATGTGCTGGGCCACTTGCATTCAGTGAGGAAAAGCCACCTGCATTGAGGAAACACTCTGCTCAGCATTCTTTCCGGGAGCTCACAATTGCCGCCTCTCTAGGTTAAGCAGGAAGTCGTAGTGAGGACCAACCTGAGCAAAGAGCACAATTCCTCACGTTACACTGGTAGTCGTCGAAAGAGGAATTGCCAACTACGCCTGCCTAAGGCCTTCCCTGGGTTAAGGAACCAGCCACACTTAGACGCCTTTAAAGGAAAATTTATTCAGCGAAGTTCCCATTGTTTGGCGATGGTCAACCTTTGCAGCGCCAATACTGCAGGGACTTAGGTTTGCTGCTAACAAGGCTAGGTGACCCTGCAGACAGAAGCAGGCGTTTCCCTTTGGAAGCTTGGATCCCGGTTTCCTAGGGGCTGCTTCCAAGGCCCTGCTATTGCCCAGCATCTGTCCTCTGCCCCTACGCCTGGGTAGGAAGCGAGTATTTTAGTCTGAGAAGCAGGGCTCTTGCATCTCTGGAGGAGAGCTAATCCTGCAGCCCACGTTTGTCCTGGGAAACCGCAAGGCGACCCTTGGCCTCAGTGTAGTGGCGAAATTGCCGCCGGACAGGTCTTGCCTGCCGCGGTTTCCGTGAGTTCTCCACCGTTTTCGGGCTTAAATGGAGAGCGAGGAGAGCTGTCGGCTCTCACAGAACTCTGGCCTCCGCACTGTCTGCCATGCAACTGCACTCAAGACCACACGTCTCCTCCCGACCTGCTGAGAAACAGGCATCCGCGTAGGCCCTTGTTAACATTTCCTGGCGTGCAGAGTCCAAGGCGACACGCTGTCCTCTTCCTTGGAAACCTACGTTGCCACAGCTTGCCAAACGCTACCGAAGGCAGTCCTAACCAGTCTCGTGTGCTGCGCAACTTTGATTCGGTTACGAAAAGCCACCTGCATTGCGGTGAACACTCTGCTCAACCTTCTTTCCGGGAGCTCACAGTTGCTCCCTCTCTAGGTTAAGCAAGGTGTCGAGGTGAGGTCCAGACTGAGCAAAGAGCACAATTGCTCACTTTGCAGTGGTAGTCGTCCTAAGAGGCATTGCCTACTACGCCTTGCTAAGGTCTTCGTTCTGTTAGGGAAGTCGCCACACTTAGACGCCTGTAAAGGAGAATTTATTCAACCAAGTTCCCAGGGTCTTGCGACGGTCTCCCTTCGCAGTGCCAATACAGCAGGGACTTAGGTTTGCTGCTAACTAGGCTAGGTGACCCTGCATACAGAAGCAGGCGTTTCCCTTTGGAAGCTTGGATCCCGGTTTCTCAGGGGCTGCTTGCAAGACCCTGCTATTGCCCAGCATCTGTCCTCTGCCCCTACGCCTGGGTAGGAAGCGAGTATTTTAGCCTGAGAAGCAGGGCTCTTGCAACTCTGGAGGAGAGCTAATCCTGCAGCCCACGTTCGTCCTGGGAAACCGCAAGGTGACCCTTGGCCTCAGAGTAGTGGCGAAATTGCCGCCGGACAGGTCTTGCCTGCTGCGGTTTCCATGAGTTCGCCACCGTTTTCGGGCTTAAATGGAGAGTGAGGAGAGCTGTCGGCTCTCACAGAACTCTGGCCTCTGCACTGTCTGCCATGCAACTGCACTCAAGACCACACGTCTCCTCCCGGCCTGCTGAGAAACAGGCCGCCGTGTAGGCCCTTCATAACACTTCTTGGCCTGTAGACTCCAAGGCGACACACTGTCCTCTTCCTTGGAAAACTACGGTGCCCCAGCTTGCCAACGCTCACGAAGGCAGTCCGAGCCCGTCTCATGTGCTGGGCCACTTGCATTCAGTGAGGAAAAGCCACGTGCATTGAGGAAACACTCTGCTCAGCATTCTTTCCGGGAGCTCACAATTGCCGCCTCTCTAGGTTAAGCAGGAAGTCGTAGTGAGGACCAACCTGAGCAAAGAGCACAATTCCTCACGTTACACTGGTAGTCGTCGAAAGAGGAATTGCCAACTACGCCTGCCTAAGGCCTTCCCTGGGTTAAGGAACCAGCCACACTTAGACGCCTTTAAAGGAAAATTTATTCAGCGAAGTTCCCATTGTTTGGCGATGGTCAACCTTTGCAGCGCCAATACTGCAGGGACTTAGGTTTGCTGCTAACAAGGCTAGGTGACCCTGCAGACAGAAGCAGGCGTTTCCCTTTGGAAGCTTGGATCCCGGTTTCCTAGGGGCTGCTTCCAAGGCCCTGCTATTGCCCAGCATCTGTCCTCTGCCCCTACGCCTGGGTAGGAAGCGAGTATTTTAGCCTGAGAAGCAGGGCTCTTGCATCTCTGGAGGAGAGCTAATCCTGCAGCCCACGTTCGTCCTGGGAAACCGCAAGGCGACCCTTGGCCTCAGTGTAGTGGCGAAATTGCCGCCGGACAGGTCTTGCCTGCCGCGGTTTCCGTGAGTTCTCCACCGTTTTCGGGCTTAAATGGAGAGCGAGGAGAGCTGTCGGCTCTCACAGAACTCTGGCCTCCGCACTGTCTGCCATGCAACTGCACTCAAGACCACACGTCTCCTCCCGACCTGCTGAGAAACAGGCATCCGCGTAGGCCCTTGTTAACATTTCCTGGCGTGCAGAGTCCAAGGCGACACGCTGTCCTCTTCCTTGGAAACCTACGTTACCACAGCTTGCCAAACGCTACCGAAGGCAGTCCTAACCAGTCTCGTGTCCTGCGCAACTTTGATTCGGTTACGAAAAGCCACCTGCATTGCGGTGAACACTCTGCTCAGCGTTCTTTCCGAGAGCTCACAGTTGCTCCCTCTCTAGGTTAAGCAAGGTGTCGACGTGAGGTCCAGACTGAGCAAAGAGCACAATTGCTCACTTTGCAGTGGTAGTCGTCCTAAGAGGCATTGCCTACTACGCCTTACTAAGGTCTTCGTTCTGTTAGGGAAGTCGCCACACTTAGACGCCTGTAAAGGAGAATTTATTCAGCCAAGTTCCCAGGGTCCTGCGACGGTCTCCCTTCGCAGTGCCAATACAGCAGGGACTTAGGTTTGCTGCTAACTAGGCTAGGTGACCCTGCATACAGAAGCAGGCGTTTCCCTTTGGAAGCTTGGATCCCGGTTTCTCAGGGGCTGCTTGCAAGACCCTGCTATTGCCCAGCATCTGTCCTCTGCCCCTACGCCTGGGTAGGAAACGAGTATTTTAGCCTGAGAAGCAGGGCTCTTGCAACTCTGGAGGAGAGCTAATCCTGCAGCCCACGTTCGTCCTGGGAAACCGCAAGGTGACCCTTGGCCTCAGAGTAGTGGCGAAATTGCCGCCGGACAGGTCTTGCCTGCCGCGGTTTCCATGAGTTCGCCACCGTTTTCGGGCTTAAATGGAGAGCGAGGAGAGCTGTCGGCTCTCACAGAACTCTGGCCTCTGCACTGTCTGCCATGCAACTGCACTCAAGACCACACGTCTCCTCCCGGCCTGCTGAGAAACAGGCCGCCGTGTAGGCCCTTCATAACACTTCTTGGCCTGTAGACTCCAAGGCGACACACTGTCCTCTTCCTTGGAAAACTACGGTGCCCCAGCTTGCCAACGCTCACGAAGGCAGTCCGAGCCCGTCTCATGTGCTGGGCCACTTGCATTCAGTGAGGAAAAGCCACCTGCATTGAGGAAACACTCTGCTCAGCATTCTTTCCGGGAGCTCACAATTGCCGCCTCTCTAGGTTAAGCAGGAAGTCGTAGTGAGGACCAACCTGAGCAAAGAGCACAATTCCTCACGTTACACTGGTAGTCGTCGAAAGAGGAATTGCCAACTACGCCTGCCTAAGGCCTTCCCTGGGTTAAGGAACCAGCCACACTTAGACGCCTTTAAAGGAAAATTTATTCAGCGAAGTTCCCATTGTTTGGCGATGGTCAACCTTTGCAGCGCCAATACTGCAGGGACTTAGGTTTGCTGCTAACAAGGCTAGGTGACCCTGCAGACAGAAGCAGGCGTTTCCCTTTGGAAGCTTGGATCCCGGTTTCCTAGGGGCTGCTTCCAAGGCCCTGCTATTGCCCAGCATCTGTCCTCTGCCCCTACGCCTGGGTAGGAAGCGAGTATTTTAGCCTGAGAAGCAGGGCTCTTGCATCTCTGGAGGAGAGCTAATCCTGCAGCCCACGTTCGTCCTGGGAAACCGCAAGGCGACCCTTGGCCTCAGTGTAGTGGCGAAATTGCCGCCGGACAGGTCTTGCCTGCCGCGGTTTCCGTGAGTTCTCCACCGTTTTCGGGCTTAAATGGAGAGCGAGGAGAGCTGTCGGCTCTCACAGAACTCTGGCCTCCGCACTGTCTGCCATGCAACTGCACTCAAGACCACACGTCTCCTCCCGACCTGCTGAGAAACAGGCATCCGCGTAGGCCCTTGTTAACATTTCCTGGCGTGCAGAGTCCAAGGCGACACGCTGTCCTCTTCCTTGGAAACCTACGTTGCCACAGCTTGCCAAACGCTACCGAAGGCAGTCATAACCAGTATCGTGTGCTGCGCAACTTTGATTCGGTTACGAAAAGCCACCTGCATTGAGGTGAACACTGTGCTCAGCGTTCTTTCCGGGAGCTCACCGTTGCTCCCTCTCTAGGTTAAGCAAGGTGTCGAGGTGAGGTCCAGACTGAGCAAAGAGCACAATTGCTCACTTTGCAGTGGTAGTCGTCCTAAGAGGCATTGCATACTACGCCTTGCTAAGGTCTTCGTTCTGTTAGGGACGTCGCCACACTTAGACGCCTGTAAAGGAGAATTTATTCAGCGAAGTTCCCAGTGTCTTGCGACGGTCTCCCTTCGCAGTGCCAATACAGCAGGGACTTAGGTTTGCTGCTAACTAGGCTAGGTGACCCTGCATACAGAAGCAGGCGTTTCCCTTTGGAAGCTTGGATCCCGGTTTCTCAGGGGCTGCTTGCAAGACCCTGCTATTGCCCAGCATCGGTCCTCTGCCCCTACGCCTGGGTAGGAAGCGAGTATTTTAGCCTGAGAAGCAGGGCTCTTGCAACTCTGGAGGAGAGCTAATCCTGCAGCCCACGTTCGTCCTGGGAAACCGCAAGGCGACCCTTGGCCTCAGTGTAGTGGCGAAATTGCCGCCGGACAGGTCTTGCCTGCCGCGGTTTCCGTGAGTTCTCCACCGTTTTCGGGCTTAAATGGAGAGCGAGGAGAGCTGTCGGCTCTCACAGAACTCTGGCCTCCGCACTGTTTGCCATGCAACTGCACTCAAGACCACACGTCTCCTCCCGACCTGCTGAGAAACAGGCATCCGCGTAGGCCCTTGTTAACATTTCCTGGCGTGCAGAGTCCAAGGCGACACGCTGTCCTCTTCCTTGGAAACCTACGTTGCCACAGCTTGCCAAACGCTACCGAAGGCAGTCCTAACCAGTCTCGTGTCCTGCGCAACTTTGATTCGGTTACGAAAAGCCACCTGCATTGCGGTGAACACTCTGCTCAGCGTTCTTTCCGAGAGCTCACAGTTGCTCCCTCTCTAGGTTAAGCAAGGTGTCGAGGTGAGTTCCAGACTGAGCAAAGAGCACAATTGCTCACTTTGCAGTGGTAGTCGTCCTAAGAGGCATTGCCTACTACGCCTTGCTAAGGTCTTCGTTCTGTTAGGGAAGTCGCCACACTTAGACGCCTGTAAAGGAGAATTTATTCAGCCAAGTTCCCAGGGTCTTGCGACGGTCTCCCTTCGCAGTGCCAATACAGCAGGGACTTAGCTTTGCTGCTAACTAGGCTAGGTGACCCTGCATACAGAAGCAGGCGTTTCCCTTTGGAAGCTTGGATCCCGGTTTCTCAGGGGCTGCTTGCAAGACCCTGCTATTGCCCAGCATCTGTCCTCTGCCCCTACGCCTGGGTAGGAAGCGAGTATTTTAGCCTGAGAAGCAGGGCTCTTGCAACTCTGGAGGAGAGCTAATCCTGCAGCCCACGTTCGTCCTGGGAAACCGCAAGGCGACCCTTGGCCTCAGAGTAGTGGCGAAATTGCCGCCGGACAGGTCTTGCCTGCCGCGGTTTCCATGAGTTCGCCACCGTTTTCGGGCTTAAATGGAGAGCGAGGAGAGCTGTCAGCTCTCACAGGACTCTGGCCTCCGCACTGTCTGCCATGCAACTGCACTCAAGACCACACGTCTCCTCCCGGCCTGCTGAGAAACAGGCCGCCGTGTAGGCCCTTCGTAACACTTCTTGGCCTGTAGACTCCAAGGCGACACACTGTCCTCTTCCTTGGAAAACTACGGTGCCCCAGCTTGCCAACGCTCACGAAGGCAGTCCGAGCCCGTCTCGTGTGCTGGGCCACTTGCATTCAGTGAGGAAAAGCCACCTGCATTGAGGAAACACTCTGCTCAGCATTCTTTCCGGGAGCTCACAATTGCCGCCTCTCTAGGTTAAGCAGGAAGTCGTAGTGAGGACCAACCTGAGCAAAGAGCACAATTCCTCACGTTACACTGGTAGTCGTCGAAAGAGGAATTGCCAACTACGCCTGCCTAAGGCCTTCCCTGGGTTAAGGAACCAGCCACACTTAGACGCCTTTAAAGGAAAATTTATTCAGCGAAGTTCCCATTGTTTGGCGATGGTCAACCTTTGCAGCGCCAATACTGCAGGGACTTAGGTTTGCTGCTAACAAGGCTAGGTGACCCTGCAGACAGAAGCAGGCGTTTCCCTTTGGAAGCTTGGATCCCGGTTTCCTAGGGGCTGCTTCCAAGGCCCTGCTATTGCCCAGCATCTGTCCTCTGCCCCTACGCCTGGGTAGGAAGCGAGTATTTTAGTCTGAGAAGCAGGGCTCTTGCATCTCTGGAGGAGAGCTAATCCTGCAGCCCACGTTCGTCCTGGGAAACCGCAAGGCGACCCTTGGCCTCAGTGTAGTGGCGAAATTGCCGCCGGACAGGTCTTGCCTGCCGCGGTTTCCGTGAGTTCTCCACCGTTTTCGGGCTTAAATGGAGAGCGAGGAGAGCTGTCGGCTCTCACAGAACTCTGGCCTCCGCACTGTCTGCCATGCAACTGCACTCAAGACCACACGTCTCCTCCCGACCTGCTGAGAAACAGGCATCCGCGTAGGCCCTTGTTAACATTTCCTGGCGTGCAGAGTCCAAGGCGACACGCTGTCCTCTTCCTTGGAAACCTACGTTGCCACAGCTTGCCAAACGCTACCGAAGGCAGTCCTAACCAGTCTCGTGTGCTGCGCAACTTTGATTCGGTTACGAAAAGCCACCTGCATAGCGGTGAACACTCTGCTCAGCGTTCTTTCCAAGAGCTCACAGTTGCTCCCTCTCTAGGTTAAGCAAGGTGTCGACGTGAGGTCCAGACTGAGCAAAGAGCACAATTGCTCACTTTGCAGTGGTAGTCGTCCTAAGAGGCATTGCCTACTACGCCTTGCTAAGGTCTTCGTTCTGTTAGGGAAGTCGCCACACTTAGACGCCTGTAAAGGAGAATTTATTCAGCGAAGTTCCCAGTGTCTTGCGACGGTCTCCCTTCGCAGTGCCAATACAGCAGGGACTTAGGTTTGCTGCTAACTAGGCTAGGTGACCCTGCATACAGAAGCAGGCGTTTCCCTTTGGAAGCTTGGATCCCGGTTTCTCAGGGGCTGCTTGCAAGACCCTGCTATTGCCCAGCATCTGTCCTCTGCCCCTACGCCTGGGTAGGAAGCGAGTATTTTAGCCTGAGAAGCAGGGCTCTTGCAACTCTGGAGGAGAGCTAATCCTGCAGCCCACGTTCGTCCTGGGAAACCGCAAGGCGACCCTTGGCCTCAGAGTAGTGGCGAAATTGCCGCCGGACAGGTCTTGCCTGCCGCGGTTTCCATGAGTTCGCCACCGTTTTCGGGCTTAAATGGAGAGCGAGGAGAGCTGTCAGCTCTCACAGGACTCTGGCCTCCGCACTGTCTGCCATGCAACTGCACTCAAGACCACACGTCTCCTCCCGGCCTGCTGAGAAACAGGCCGCCGTGTAGGCCCTTCGTAACACTTCTTGGCCTGTAGACTCCAAGGCGACACACTGTCCTCTTCCTTGGAAAACTATGGTGCCCCAGCTTGCCAACGCTCACGAAGGCAGTCCGAGCCCGTCTCATGTGCTGGGCCACTTGCATTCAGTGAGGAAAAGCCACCTGCATTGAGGAAACACTCTGCTCAGCATTCTTTCCGGGAGCTCACAATTGCCGCCTCTCTAGGTTAAGCAGGAAGTCGTAGTGAGGACCAACCTGAGCAAAGAGCACAATTCCTCACGTTACACTGGTAGTCGTCGAAAGAGGAATTGCCAACTACGCCTGCCTAAGGCCTTCCCTGGGTTAAGGAACCAGCCACACTTAGACGCCTTTAAAGGAAAATTTATTCAGCGAAGTTCCCATTGTTTGGCGATGGTCAACCTTTGCAGCGCCAATACTGCAGGGACTTAGGTTTGCTGCTAACAAGGCTAGGTGACCCTGCAGACAGAAGCAGGCGTTTCCCTTTGGAAGCTTGGATCCCGGTTTCCTAGGGGCTGCTTCCAAGGCCCTGCTATTGCCCAGCATCTGTCCTCTGCCCCTACGCCTGGGTAGGAAGCGAGTATTTTAGTCTGAGAAGCAGGGCTCTTGCATCTCTGGAGGAGAGCTAATCCTGCAGCCCACGTTCGTCCTGGGAAACCGCAAGGCGACCCTTGGCCTCAGTGTAGTGGCGAAATTGCCGCCGGACAGGTCTTGCCTGCCGCGGTTTCCGTGAGTTCTCCACCGTTTTCGGGCTTAAATGGAGAGCGAGGAGAGCTGTCGGCTCTCACAGAACTCTGGCCTCCGCACTGTCTGCCATGCAACTGCACTCAAGACCACACGTCTCCTCCCGACCTGCTGAGAAACAGGCATCCGCGTAGGCCCTTGTTAACATTTCCTGGCGTGCAGAGTCCAAGGCGACACGCTGTCCTCTTCCTTGGAAACCTACGTTGCCAAAGCTTGCCAAACGCTACCGAAGGCAGTCCTAACCAGTCTCGTGTGCTGCGCAACTTTGATTCAGTTACGAAAAGCCACCTGCATAGCGGTGAACACTCTGCTCAGCGTTCTTTCCAAGAGCTCACAGTTGCTCCCTCTCTAGGTTAAGCAAGGTGTCGACGTGAGGTCCAGACTGAGCAAAGAGCACAATTGCTCACTTTGCAGTGGTAGTCGTCCTAAGAGGCATTGCCTACTACGCCTTGCTAAGGTCTTCGTTCTGTTAGGGAAGTCGCCACACTTAGACGCCTGTAAAGGAGAATTTATTCAGCGAAGTTCCCAGTGTCTTGCGACGGTCTCCCTTCGCAGTGCCAATACAGCAGGGACTTAGCTTTGCTGCTAACTAGGCTAGGTGACCCTGCATACAGAAGCAGGCGTTTCCCTTTGGAAGCTTGGATCCCGGTTTCTCAGGGGCTGCTTGCAAGACCCTGCTATTGCCCAGCATCTGTCCTCTGCCCCTACGCCTGGGTAGGAAGCGAGTATTTTAGCCTGAGAAGCAGGGCTCTTGCAACTCTGGAGGAGAGCTAATCCTGCAGCCCACGTTCGTCCTGGGAAACCGCAAGGCGACCCTTGGCCTCAGAGTAGTGGCGAAATTGCCGCCGGACAGGTCTTTCCTGTTGCGGATTCCATAAGTTCGCCACCATTTTCGGGCTTAAATGGAGAGCGAGGAGAGCTGTCGGCTCTCACAGAACTCTGGCCTCCGCACTGTCTGCCATGCAACTGCACTCAAGACCACACGTCTCCTCCCGACCTGCTGAGAAACAGGCATCCGCGTAGGCCCTTGTTAACATTTCCTGGCGTGCAGAGTCCAAGGCGACACGCTGTCCTCTTCCTTGGAAACCTACGTTGCCACAGCTTGCCAAACGCTACCGAAGGCAGTCCTAACCAGTCTCGTGTGCTGCGCAACTTTGATTCGGTTACGAAAAGCCACCTGCATTGCGGTGAACACTCTGCTCAGCGTTCTTTCCAAGAGCTCACAGTTGCTCCCTCTCTAGGTTAAGCAAGGTGTCGAGGTGAGGTCCAGACTGAGCAAAGAGCACAATTGCTCACTTTGCAGTGGTAGTCGTCCTAAGAGGCATTGCCTACTACGACTTGCTAAGGTCTTCGTTCTGTTAGGGAAGTCGCCACACTTAGACGCCTGTAAAGGAGAATTTATTCAGCGAAGTTCCCAGTGTCTTGCGACGGTCTCCCTTCGCAGTGCCAATACAGCAGGGACTTAGCTTTGCTGCTAACTAGGCTAGGTGACCCTGCATACAGAAGCAGGCGTTTCCCTTTGGAAGCTTGGATCCCGGTTTCTCAGGGGCTGCTTGCAAGACCCTGCTATTGCCCAGCATCTGTCCTCTGCCCCTACGCCTGGGTAGGAAGCGAGTATTTTAGCCTGAGAAGCAGGGCTCTTGCAACTCTGGAGGAGAGCTAATCCTGCAGCCCACGTTCGTCCTGGGAAACCGCAAGGCGACCCTTGGCCTCAGAGTAGTGGCGAAATTGCCGCCGGACCGGTCTTGCCTGCCGCGGTTTCCATGAGTTCGCCACCGTTATCGGGCTTAAATGGAGAGCGAGGAGAGCTGTCGGCTCTCACAGAACTCTGACCTCCGCACTGTCTGCCATTCAACTGCACTCAAGACCACACGTCTCCTCCCGGCCTGCTGAGAAACAGGCCGCCGTGTAGGCCCTTAGTAACACTTCTTGGCCTGTAGACTCCAAGGCGACACACTGTCCTCTTCCTTGGAAATCTACGGTGCCCCAGCTTGCCAACGCTCACGAAGGCAGTCCGAGCCCGTCTCATGTGCTGGGCCACTTGCATTCAGTGAGGAAAAGCCACCTGCATTGAGGTGAACACTCTGCTCAGCGTTCTTTCCGGGAGCTCACAATTGCCGCCTCTTAGGTTAAGCAGGAACTCGTAATGAGGACCAACCTGAGCAAAGAGCACAATTCCTCACGTTACACTGGTAATCGTAGAAAGAGGAATTGTCAACTACGCCTGGCTAAGGCCTTCCCTGGGTTAAGGAACCAGCCACACTTAGACGCCTTTAAAGGAAAATTTATTCAGCGAAGTTCCCATTGTTTGGCGATGGTCAACCTTTGCAGCGCCAATACTGCAGGGACTTAGGTTTGCTGCTAACAAGGCTAGGTGACCCTGCAGACAGAAGCAGGCGTTTCCCTTTGGAAGCTTGGATCCCGGTTTCTCAGGGGCTGCTTGCAAGACCCTGCTATTGCCCAGCATCGGTCCTCTGCCCCTACGCCTGGGTAGGAAGCGAGTATTTTAGCCTGAGAAGCAGGGCTCTTGCAACTCTGGAGGAGAGCTAATCCTGCAGCCCACGTTCGTCCTGGGAAACCGCAAGGCGACCCTTGGCCTCAGTGTAGTGGCGAAATTGCCGCCGGACAGGTCTTGCCTGCCGCGGTTTCCGTGAGTTCTCCACCGTTTTCGGGCTTAAATGGAGAGCGAGGAGAGCTGTCGGCTCTCACAGAACTCTGGCCTCCGCACTGTCTGCCATGCAACTGCACTCAAGACCACACGTCTCCTCCCGACCTGCTGAGAAACAGGCATCCGCGTAGGCCCTTGTTAACATTTCCTGGCGTGCAGAGTCCAAGGCGACACGCTGTCCTCTTCCTTGGAAACCTACGTTGCCACAGCTTGCCAAACGCTACCGAAGGCAGTCCTAACCAGTCTCGTGTGCTGCGCAACTTTGATTCGGTTACGAAAAGCCACCTGCATTGCGGTGAACACTCTGCTCAACCTTCTTTCCGGGAGCTCACAGTTGCTCCCTCTCTAGGTTAAGCAAGGTGTCGAGGTGAGGTCCAGACTGAGCAAAGAGCACAATTGCTCACTTTGCAGTGGTAGTCGTCCTAAGAGGCATTGCCTACTACGCCTTGCTAAGGTCTTCGTTCTGTTAGGGAAGTCGCCACACTTAGACGCCTGTAAAGGAGAATTTATTCAACCAAGTTCCCAGGGTCTTGCGACGGTCTCCCTTCGCAGTGCCAATACAGCAGGGACTTAGGTTTGCTGCTAACTAGGCTAGGTGACCCTGCATACAGAAGCAGGCGTTTCCCTTTGGAAGCTTGGATCCCGGTTTCTCAGGGGCTGCTTGCAAGACCCTGCTATTGCCCAGCATCTGTCCTCTGCCCCTACGCCTGGGTAGGAAGCGAGTATTTTAGCCTGAGAAGCAGGGCTCTTGCAACTCTGGAGGAGAGCTAATCCTGCAGCCCACGTTCGTCCTGGGAAACCGCAAGGTGACCCTTGGCCTCAGAGTAGTGGCGAAATTGCCGCCGGACAGGTCTTGCCTGCCGCGGTTTCCATGAGTTCGCCACCGTTTTCGGGCTTAAATGGAGAGTGAGGAGAGCTGTCGGCTCTCACAGAACTCTGGCCTCTGCACTGTCTGCCATGCAACTGCACTCAAGACCACACGTCTCCTCCCGGCCTGCTGAGAAACAGGCCGCCGTGTAGGCCCTTCATAACACTTCTTGGCCTGTAGACTCCAAGGCGACACACTGTCCTCTTCCTTGGAAAACTACGGTGCCCCAGCTTGCCAACGCTCACGAAGGCAGTCCGAGCCCGTCTCATGTGCTGGGCCACTTGCATTCAGTGAGGAAAAGCCACCTGCATTGAGGAAACACTCTGCTCAGCATTCTTTCCGGGAGCTCACAATTGCCGCCTCTCTAGGTTAAGCAGGAAGTCGTAGTGAGGACCAACCTGAGCAAAGAGCACAATTCCTCACGTTACACTGGTAGTCGTCGAAAGAGGAATTGCCAACTACGCCTGCCTAAGGCCTTCCCTGGGTTAAGGAACCAGCCACACTTAGACGCCTTTAAAGGAAAATTTATTCAGCGAAGTTCCCATTGTTTGGCGATGGTCAACCTTTGCAGCGCCAATACTGCAGGGACTTAGGTTTGCTGCTAACAAGGCTAGGTGACCCTGCAGACAGAAGCAGGCGTTTCCCTTTGGAAGCTTGGATCCCGGTTTCCTAGGGGCTGCTTCCAAGGCCCTGCTATTGCCCAGCATCTGTCCTCTGCCCCTACGCCTGGGTAGGAAGCGAGTATTTTAGCCTGAGAAGCAGGGCTCTTGCATCTCTGGAGGAGAGCTAATCCTGCAGCCCACGTTCGTCCTGGGAAACCGCAAGGCGACCCTTGGCCTCAGTGTAGTGGCGAAATTGCCGCCGGACAGGTCTTGCCTGCCGCGGTTTCCGTGAGTTCTCCACCGTTTTCGGGCTTAAATGGAGAGCGAGGAGAGCTGTCGGCTCTCACAGAACTCTGGCCTCCGCACTGTCTGCCATGCAACTGCACTCAAGACCACACGTCTCCTCCCGACCTGCTGAGAAACAGGCATCCGCGTAGGCCCTTGTTAACATTTCCTGGCGTGCAGAGTCCAAGGCGACACGCTGTCCTCTTCCTTGGAAACCTACGTTGCCACAGCTTGCCAAACGCTACCGAAGGCAGTCATAACCAGTTTCGTGTGCTGCGCAACTTTGATTCGGTTACGAAAAGCCACCTGCATTGAGGTGAACACTCTGCTCAGCGTTCTTTCCGGGAGCTCACCGTTGCTCCCTCTCTAGGTTAAGCAAGGTGTCGAGGTGAGGTCCAGACTGAGCAAAGAGCACAATTGCTCACTTTGCAGTGGTAGTCGTCCTAAGAGGCATTGCCTACTACGCCTTGCTAAGGTCTTCGTTCTGTTAGGGACGTCGCCACACTTAGACGCCTGTAAAGGAGAATTTATTCAGCGAAGTTCCCAGTGTCTTGCGACGGTCTCCCTTCGCAGTGCCAATACAGCAGGGACTTAGGTTTGCTGCTAACTAGGCTAGGTGACCCTGCATACAGAAGCAGGCGTTTCCCTTTGGAAGCTTGGATCCCGGTTTCTCAGGGGCTGCTTGCAAGACCCTGCTATTGCCCAGCATCGGTCCTCTGCCCCTACGCCTGGGTAGGAAGCGAGTATTTTAGCCTGAGAAGCAGGGCTCTTGCAACTCTGGAGGAGAGCTAATCCTGCAGCCCACGTTCGTCCTGGGAAACCGCAAGGCGACCCTTGGCCTCAGTGTAGTGGCGAAATTGCCGCCGGACAGGTCTTGCCTGCCGCGGTTTCCGTGAGTTCTCCACCGTTTTCGGGCTTAAATGGAGAGCGAGGAGAGCTGTCGGCTCTCACAGAACTCTGGCCTCCGCACTGTTTGCCATGCAACTGCACTCAAGACCACACGTCTCCTCCCGACCTGCTGAGAAACAGGCATCCGCGTAGGCCCTTGTTAACATTTCCTGGCGTGCAGAGTCCAAGGCGACACGCTGTCCTCTTCCTTGGAAACCTACGTTGCCACAGCTTGCCAAACGCTACCGAAGGCAGTCCTAACCAGTCTCGTGTCCTGCACAACTTTGATTCGGTTACGAAAAGCCACCTGCATTGCGGTGAACACTCTGCTCAGCGTTCTTTCCGAGAGCTCACAGTTGCTCCCTCTCTAGGTTAAGCAAGGTGTCGACGTGAGGTCCAGACTGAGCAAAGAGCACAATTGCTCACTTTGCAGTGGTAGTCGTCCTAAGAGGCATTGCCTACTACGCCTTGCTAAGGTCTTCGTTCTGTTAGGGACGTCGCCACACTTAGACGCCTGTAAAGGAGAATTTATTCAGCCAAGTTCCCAGGGTCTTGCGACGGTCTCCCTTCGCAGTGCCAATACAGCAGGGACTTAGGTTTGCTGCTAACTAGGCTAGGTGACCCTGCATACAGAAGCAGGCGTTTCCCTTTGGAAGCTTGGATCCCGGTTTCTCAGGGGCTGCTTGCAAGACCCTGCTATTGCCCAGCATCTGTCCTCTGCCCCTACGCCTGGGTAGGAAGCGAGTATTTTAGCCTGAGAAGCAGGGCTCTTGCAACTCTGGAGGAGAGCTAATCCTGCAGCCCACGTTCGTCCTGGGAAACCGCAAGGCGACCCTTGGCCTCAGAGTAGTGGCGAAATTGCCGCCGGACAGGTCTTGCCTGCCGCGGTTTCCGTGAGTTCGCCACCGTTTTCGGGCTTAAATGGAGAGCGATGAGAGCTGTCGGCTCTCACAGGACTCTGGCCTCCGCACTGTCTGCCATGCAACTGCACTCAAGACCACACGTCTCCTCCCGGCCTGCTGAGAAACAGGCTGCCGTGTAGGCCCTTCATAACACTTCTTGGCCTGTAGACTCCAAGGCGACACACTGTCCTCTTCCTTGGAAAACTACGGTGCCCCAGCTTGCCAACGCTCACGAAGGCAGTCCGAGCCCGTCTCATGTGCTGGGCCACTTGCATTCAGTGAGGAAAAGCCACCTGCATTGAGGAAACACTCTGCTCAGCGTTCTTTCCGGGAGCTCACAATTGCCGCCTCTCTAGGTTAAGCAGGAAGTCGTAGTGAGGACCAACCTGAGCAAAGAGCACAATTCCTCACGTTACACTGGTAGTCGTCGAAAGAGGAATTGCCAACTACGCCTGCCTAAGGCCTTCCCTGGGTTAAGGAACCAGCCACACTTAGACGCCTTTAAAGGAAAATTTATTCAGCGAAGTTCCCATTGTTTGGCGATGGTCAACCTTTGCAGCGCCAATACTGCAGGGACTTAGGTTTGCTGCTAACAAGGCTAGGTGACCCTGCAGACAGAAGCAGGCGTTTCCCTTTGGAAGCTTGGATCCCGGTTTCCTAGGGGCTGCTTCCAAGGCCCTGCTATTGCCCAGCATCTGTCCTCTGCCCCTACGCCTGGGTAGGAAGCGAGTATTTTAGCCTGAGAAGCAGGGCTCTTGCATCTCTGGAGGAGAGCTAATCCTGCAGCCCACGTTCGTCCTGGGAAACCGCAAGGCGACCCTTGGCCTCAGTGTAGTGGCGAAATTGCCGCCGGACAGGTCTTGCCTGCCGCGGTTTCCGTGAGTTCTCCACCGTTTTCGGGCTTAAATGGAGAGCGAGGAGAGCTGTCGGCTCTCACAGAACTCTGGCCTCCGCACTGTCTGCCATGCAACTGCACTCAAGACCACACGTCTCCTCCCGACCTGCTGAGAAACAGGCATCCGCGTAGGCCCTTGTTAACATTTCCTGGCGTGCAGAGTCCAAGGCGACACGCTGTCCTCTTCCTTGGAAACCTACGTTGCCACAGCTTGCCAAACGCTACCGAAGGCAGTCATAACCAGTATCGTGTGCTGCGCAACTTTGATTCGGTTACGAAAAGCCACCTGCATTGAGGTGAACACTCTGCTCAGCGTTCTTTCCGGGAGCTCACCGTTGCTCCCTCTCTAGGTTAAGCAAGGTGTCGAGGTGAGGTCCAGACTGAGCAAAGAGCACAATTGCTCACTTTGCAGTGGTAGTCGTCCTAAGAGGCATTGCCTACTACGCCTTGCTAAGGTCTTCGTTCTGTTAGGGAAGTCGCCACACTTAGACGCCTGTAAAGGAGAATTTATTCAGCGAAGTTCCCAGTGTCTTGCGAAGGTCTCCCTTCGCAGTGCCAATACAGCAGGGACTTAGGTTTGCTGCTAACTAGGCTAGGTGACCCTGCAGACAGAAGCAGGCGTTTCCCTTTGGAAGCTTGGATCCCGGTTTCTCAGGGGCTGCTTGCAAGACCCTGCTATTGCCCAGCATCTGTCCTCTGCCCCTACGCTTGGGTAGGAAGCGAGTATTTTAGCCTGAGAAGCAGGGCTCTTGCAACTCTGGAGGAGAGCTAATCCTGCAGCCCACGTTCGTCCTGGGAAACCGCAAGGCGACCCTTGGCCTCAGAGTAGTGGCGAAATTGCCGCCGGACAGGTCTTGCCTGCCGCGGTTTCCATGAGTTCGCCACCGTTATCGGGCTTAAATGGAGAGCGAGGAGAGCTGTCGGCTCTCACAGAACTCTGACCTCCGCACTGTCTGCCATTCAACTGCACTCAAGACCACACGTCTCCTCCCGGCCTGCTGAGAAACAGGCCGCCGTGTAGGCCCTTCGTAACACTTCTTGGCCTGTAGACTCCAAGGCGACACACTGTCCTCTTCCTTGGAAATCTACGGTGCCCCAGCTTGCCAACGCTCACGAAGGCAGTCCGAGCCCGTCTCATGTGCTGGGCCACTTGCATTCAGTGAGGAAAAGCCACCTGCATTGAGGTGAACACTCTGCTCAGCGTTCTTTCCGGGAGCTCACAATTGCCGCCTCTTAGGTTAAGCAGGAACTCGTAATGAGGACCAACCTGAGCAAAGAGCACAATTCCTCACGTTACACTGGTAATCGTCGAAAGAGGAATTGTCAACTACGCCTGGCTAAGGCCTTCCCTGGGTTAAGGAACCAGCCACACTTAGACGCCTTTAAAGGAAAATTTATTCAGCGAAGTTCCCATTGTTTGGCGATGGTCAACCTTTGCAGCGCCAATACTGCAGGGACTTAGGTTTGCTGCTAACAAGGCTAGGTGACCCTGCAGACAGAAGCAGGCGTTTCCCTTTGGAAGCTTGGATCCCGGTTTCTCAGGGGCTGCTTGCAAGACCCTGCTATTGCCCAGCATCGGTCCTCTGCCCCTACGCCTGGGTAGGAAGCGAGTATTTTAGCCTGAGAAGCAGGGCTCTTGCAACTCTGGAGGAGAGCTAATCCTGCAGCCCACGTTCGTCCTGGGAAACCGCAAGGCGAACCTTGGCCTCAGTGTAGTGGCGAAATTGCCGCCGGACAGGTCTTGCCTGCCGCGGTTTCCGTGAGTTCTCCACCGTTTTCGGGCTTAAATGGAGAGCGAGGAGAGCTGTCGGCTCTCACAGAACTCTGGCCTCCGCACTGTCTGCCATGCAACTGCACTCAAGACCACACGTCTCCTCCCGACCTGCTGAGAAACAGGCATCCGCGTAGGCCCTTGTTAACATTTCCTGGCGTGCAGAGTCCAAGGCGACACGCTGTCCTCTTCCTTGGAAACCTACGTTGCCACAGCTTGCCAAACGCTACCGAAGGCAGTCCTAACCAGTCTCGTGTGCTGCGCAACTTTGATTCGGTTACGAAAAGCCACCTGCATAGCGGTGAACACTCTGCTCAGCGTTCTTTCCAAGAGCTCACAGTTGCTCCCTCTCTAGGTTAAGCAAGGTGTCGACGTGAGGTCCAGACTGAGCCAAGAGCACAATTGCTCACTTTGCAGTGGTAGTCGTCCTAAGAGGCATTGCCTACTACGCCTTGCTAAGGTCTTCGTTCTGTTAGGGAAGTCGCCACACTTAGACGCCTGTAAAGGAGAATTTATTCAGCGAAGTTCCCAGTGTCTTGCGACGGTCTCCCTTCGCAGTGCCAATACAGCAGGGACTTAGCTTTGCTGCTAACTAGGCTAGGTGACCCTGCATACAGAAGCAGGCGTTTCCCTTTGGAAGCTTGGATCCCGGTTTCTCAGGGGCTGCTTGCAAGACCCTGCTATTGCCCAGCATCTGTCCTCTGCCCCTACGCCTGGGTAGGAAGCGAGTATTTTAGCCTGAGAAGCAGGGCTCTTGCAACTCTGGAGGAGAGCTAATCCTGCAGCCCACGTTCGTCCTGGGAAACCGCAAGGCGACCCTTGGCCTCAGAGTAGTGGCGAAATTGCCGCCGGACAGGTCTTGCCTGCCGCGGTTTCCATGAGTTCGCCACCGTTTTCGGGCTTAAATGGAGAGCGAGGAGAGCTGTCAGCTCTCACAGGACTCTGGCCTCCGCACTGTCTGCCATGCAACTGCACTCAAGACCACACGTCTCCTCCCGGCCTGCTGAGAAACAGGCCGCCGTGTAGGCCCTTCGTAACACTTCTTGGCCTGTAGACTCCAAGGCGACACACTGTCCTCTTCCTTGGAAAACTATGGTGCCCCAGCTTGCCAACGCTCACGAAGGCAGTCCAAGCCCGTCTCATGTGCTGGGCCACTTGCATTCAGTGAGGAAAAGCCACCTGCATTGAGGAAACACTCTGCTCAGCATTCTTTCCGGGAGCTCACAATTGCCGCCTCTCTAGGTTAAGCAGGAAGTCGTAGTGAGGACCAACCTGAGCAAAGAGCACAATTCCTCACGTTACACTGGTAGTCGTCGAAAGAGGAATTGCCAACTACGCCTGCCTAAGGCCTTCCCTGGGTTAAGGAACCAGCCACACTTAGACGCCTTTAAAGGAAAATTTATTCAGCGAAGTTCCCATTGTTTGGCGATGGTCAACCTTTGCAGCGCCAATACTGCAGGGACTTAGGTTTGCTGCTAACAAGGCTAGGTGACCCTGCAGACAGAAGCAGGCGTTTCCCTTTGGAAGCTTGGATCCCGGTTTCCTAGGGGCTGCTTCCAAGGCCCTGCTATTGCCCAGCATCTGTCCTCTGCCCCTACGCCTGGGTAGGAAGCGAGTATTTTAGTCTGAGAAGCAGGGCTCTTGCATCTCTGGAGGAGAGCTAATCCTGCAGCCCACGTTCGTCCTGGGAAACCGCAAGGCGACCCTTGGCCTCAGTGTAGTGGCGAAATTGCCGCCGGACAGGTCTTGCCTGCCGCGGTTTCCGTGAGTTCTCCACCGTTTTCGGGCTTAAATGGAGAGCGAGGAGAGCTGTCGGCTCTCACAGAACTCTGGCCTCCGCACTGTCTGCCATGCAACTGCACTCAAGACCACACGTCTCCTCCCGACCTGCTGAGAAACAGGCATCCGCGTAGGCCCTTGTTAACATTTCCTGGCGTGCAGAGTCCAAGGCGACACGCTGTCCTCTTCCTTGGAAACCTACGTTGCCAAAGCTTGCCAAACGCTACCGAAGGCAGTCCTAACCAGTCTCGTGTGCTGCGCAACTTTGATTCAGTTACGAAAAGCCACCTGCATAGCGGTGAACACTCTGCTCAGCGTTCTTTCCAAGAGCTCACAGTTGCTCCCTCTCTAGGTTAAGCAAGGTGTCGACGTGAGGTCCAGACTGAGCAAAGAGCACAATTGCTCACTTTGCAGTGGTAGTCGTCCTAAGAGGCATTGCCTACTACGCCTTGCTAAGGTCTTCGTTCTGTTAGGGAAGTCGCCACACTTAGACGCCTGTAAAGGAGAATTTATTCAGCGAAGTTCCCAGTGTCTTGCGACGGTCTCCCTTCGCAGTGCCAATACAGCAGGGACTTAGCTTTGCTGCTAACTAGGCTAGGTGACCCTGCATACAGAAGCAGGCGTTTCCCTTTGGAAGCTTGGATCCCGGTTTCTCAGGGGCTGCTTGCAAGACCCTGCTATTGCCCAGCATCTGTCCTCTGCCCCTACGCCTGGGTAGGAAGCGAGTATTTTAGCCTGAGAAGCAGGGCTCTTGCAACTCTGGAGGAGAGCTAATCCTGCAGCCCACGTTCGTCCTGGGAAACCGCAAGGCGACCCTTGGCCTCAGAGTAGTGGCGAAATTGCCGCCGGACAGGTCTTTCCTGTTGCGGATTCCATAAGTTCGCCACCATTTTCGGGCTTAAATGGAGAGCGAGGAGAGCTGTCGGCTCTCACAGAACTCTGGCCTCCGCACTGTCTGCCATGCAACTGCACTCAAGACCACACGTCTCCTCCCGACCTGCTGAGAAACAGGCATCCGCGTAGGCCCTTGTTAACATTTCCTGGCGTGCAGAGTCCAAGGCGACACGCTGTCCTCTTCCTTGGAAACCTACGTTGCCACAGCTTGCCAAACGCTACCGAAGGCAGTCCTAACCAGTCTCGTGTGCTGCGCAACTTTGATTCGGTTACGAAAAGCCACCTGCATTGCGGTGAACACTCTGCTCAGCGTTCTTTCCAAGAGCTCACAGTTGCTCCCTCTCTAGGTTAAGCAAGGTGTCGAGGTGAGGTCCAGACTGAGCAAAGAGCACAATTGCTCACTTTGCAGTGGTAGTCGTCCTAAGAGGCATTGCCTACTACGACTTGCTAAGGTCTTCGTTCTGTTAGGGAAGTCGCCACACTTAGACGCCTGTAAAGGAGAATTTATTCAGCGAAGTTCCCAGTGTCTTGCGACGGTCTCCCTTCGCAGTGCCAATACAGCAGGGACTTAGCTTTGCTGCTAACTAGGCTAGGTGACCCTGCATACAGAAGCAGGCGTTTCCCTTTGGAAGCTTGGATCCCGGTTTCTCAGGGGCTGCTTGCAAGACCCTGCTATTGCCCAGCATCTGTCCTCTGCCCCTACGCCTGGGTAGGAAGCGAGTATTTTAGCCTGAGAAGCAGGGCTCTTGCAACTCTGGAGGAGAGCTAATCCTGCAGCCCACGTTCGTCCTGGGAAACCGCAAGGCGACCCTTGGCCTCAGAGTAGTGGCGAAATTGCCGCCGGACCGGTCTTGCCTGCCGCGGTTTCCATGAGTTCGCCACCGTTATCGGGCTTAAATGGAGAGCGAGGAGAGCTGTCGGCTCTCACAGAACTCTGACCTCCGCACTGTCTGCCATTCAACTGCACTCAAGACCACACGTCTCCTCCCGGCCTGCTGAGAAACAGGCCGCCGTGTAGGCCCTTAGTAACACTTCTTGGCCTGTAGACTCCAAGGCGACACACTGTCCTCTTCCTTGGAAATCTACGGTGCCCCAGCTTGCCAACGCTCACGAAGGCAGTCCGAGCCCGTCTCATGTGCTGGGCCACTTGCATTCAGTGAGGAAAAGCCACCTGCATTGAGGTGAACACTCTGCTCAGCGTTCTTTCCGGGAGCTCACAATTGCCGCCTCTTAGGTTAAGCAGGAACTCGTAATGAGGACCAACCTGAGCAAAGAGCACAATTCCTCACGTTACACTGGTAATCGTAGAAAGAGGAATTGTCAACTACGCCTGGCTAAGGCCTTCCCTGGGTTAAGGAACCAGCCACACTTAGACGCCTTTAAAGGAAAATTTATTCAGCGAAGTTCCCATTGTTTGGCGATGGTCAACCTTTGCAGCGCCAATACTGCAGGGACTTAGGTTTGCTGCTAACAAGGCTAGGTGACCCTGCAGACAGAAGCAGGCGTTTCCCTTTGGAAGCTTGGATCCCGGTTTCTCAGGGGCTGCTTGCAAGACCCTGCTATTGCCCAGCATCGGTCCTCTGCCCCTACGCCTGGGTAGGAAGCGAGTATTTTAGCCTGAGAAGCAGGGCTCTTGCAACTCTGGAGGAGAGCTAATCCTGCAGCCCACGTTCGTCCTGGGAAACCGCAAGGCGAACCTTGGCCTCAGTGTAGTGGCGAAATTGCCGCCGGACAGGTCTTGCCTGCCGCGGTTTCCGTGAGTTCTCCACCGTTTTCGGGCTTAAATGGAGAGCGAGGAGAGCTGTCGGCTCTCACAGAACTCTGGCCTCCGCACTGTCTGCCATGCAACTGCACTCAAGACCACACGTCTCCTCCCGACCTGCTGAGAAACAGGCATCCGCGTAGGCCCTTGTTAACATTTCCTGGCGTGCAGAGTCCAAGGCGACACGCTGTCCTCTTCCTTGGAAACCTACGTTACCACAGCTTGCCAAACGCTACCGAAGGCAGTCCTAACCAGTCTCGTGTCCTGCGCAACTTTGATTCGGTTACGAAAAGCCACCTGCATTGCGGTGAACACTCTGCTCAGCGTTCTTTCCGAGAGCTCACAGTTGCTCCCTCTCTAGGTTAAGCAAGGTGTCGACGTGAGGTCCAGACTGAGCAAAGAGCACAATTGCTCACTTTGCAGTGGTAGTCGTCCTAAGAGGCATTGCCTACTACGCCTTGCTAAGGTCTTCGTTCTGTTAGGGAAGTCGCCACACTTAGACGCCTGTAAAGGAGAATTTATTCAGCCAAGTTCCCAGGGTCCTGCGACGGTCTCCCTTCGCAGTGCCAATACAGCAGGGACTTAGGTTTGCTGCTAACTAGGCTAGGTGACCCTGCATACAGAAGCAGGCGTTTCCCTTTGGAAGCTTGGATCCCGGTTTCTCAGGGGCTGCTTGCAAGACCCTGCTATTGCCCAGCATCTGTCCTCTGCCCCTACGCCTGGGTAGGAAGCGAGTATTTTAGCCTGAGAAGCAGGGCTCTTGCAACTCTGGAGGAGAGCTAATCCTGCAGCCCACGTTCGTCCTGGGAAACCGCAAGGTGACCCTTGGCCTCAGAGTAGTGGCGAAATTGCCGCCGGACAGGTCTTGCCTGCCGCGGTTTCCATGAGTTCGCCACCGTTTTCGGGCTTAAATGGAGAGCGAGGAGAGCTGTCGGCTCTCACAGAACTCTGGCCTCTGCACTGTCTGCCATGCAACTGCACTCAAGACCACACGTCTCCTCCCGGCCTGCTGAGAAACAGGCCGCCGTGTAGGCCCTTCATAACACTTCTTGGCCTGTAGACTCCAAGGCGACACACTGTCCTCTTCCTTGGAAAACTACGGTGCCCCAGCTTGCCAACGCTCACGAAGGCAGTCCGAGCCCGTCTCATGTGCTGGGCCACTTGCATTCAGTGAGGAAAAGCCACCTGCATTGAGGAAACACTCTGCTCAGCATTCTTTCCGGGAGCTCACAATTGCCGCCTCTCTAGGTTAAGCAGGAAGTCGTAGTGAGGACCAACCTGAGCAAAGAGCACAATTCCTCACGTTACACTGGTAGTCGTCGAAAGAGGAATTGCCAACTACGCCTGCCTAAGGCCTTCCCTGGGTTAAGGAACCAGCCACACTTAGACGCCTTTAAAGGAAAATTTATTCAGCGAAGTTCCCATTGTTTGGCGATGGTCAACCTTTGCAGCGCCAATACTGCAGGGACTTAGGTTTGCTGCTAACAAGGCTAGGTGACCCTGCAGACAGAAGCAGGCGTTTCCCTTTGGAAGCTTGGATCCCGGTTTCCTAGGGGCTGCTTCCAAGGCCCTGCTATTGCCCAGCATCTGTCCTCTGCCCCTACGCCTGGGTAGGAAGCGAGTATTTTAGCCTGAGAAGCAGGGCTCTTGCATCTCTGGAGGAGAGCTAATCCTGCAGCCCACGTTCGTCCTGGGAAACCGCAAGGCGACCCTTGGCCTCAGTGTAGTGGCGAAATTGCCGCCGGACAGGTCTTGCCTGCCGCGGTTTCCGTGAGTTCTCCACCGTTTTCGGGCTTAAATGGAGAGCGAGGAGAGCTGTCGGCTCTCACAGAACTCTGGCCTCCGCACTGTCTGCCATGCAACTGCACTCAAGACCACACGTCTCCTCCCGACCTGCTGAGAAACAGGCATCCGCGTAGGCCCTTGTTAACATTTCCTGGCGTGCAGAGTCCAAGGCGACACGCTGTCCTCTTCCTTGGAAACCTACGTTGCCACAGCTTGCCAAACGCTACCGAAGGCAGTCATAACCAGTATCGTGTGCTGCGCAACTTTGATTCGGTTACGAAAAGCCACCTGCATTGAGGTGAACACTGTGCTCAGCGTTCTTTCCGGGAGCTCACCGTTGCTCCCTCTCTAGGTTAAGCAAGGTGTCGAGGTGAGGTCCAGACTGAGCAAAGAGCACAATTGCTCACTTTGCAGTGGTAGTCGTCCTAAGAGGCATTGCATACTACGCCTTGCTAAGGTCTTCGTTCTGTTAGGGACGTCGCCACACTTAGACGCCTGTAAAGGAGAATTTATTCAGCGAAGTTCCCAGTGTCTTGCGACGGTCTCCCTTCGCAGTGCCAATACAGCAGGGACTTAGGTTTGCTGCTAACTAGGCTAGGTGACCCTGCATACAGAAGCAGGCGTTTCCCTTTGGAAGCTTGGATCCCGGTTTCTCAGGGGCTGCTTGCAAGACCCTGCTATTGCCCAGCATCGGTCCTCTGCCCCTACGCCTGGGTAGGAAGCGAGTATTTTAGCCTGAGAAGCAGGGCTCTTGCAACTCTGGAGGAGAGCTAATCCTGCAGCCCACGTTCGTCCTGGGAAACCGCAAGGCGACCCTTGGCCTCAGTGTAGTGGCGAAATTGCCGCCGGACAGGTCTTGCCTGCCGCGGTTTCCGTGAGTTCTCCACCGTTTTCGGGCTTAAATGGAGAGCGAGGAGAGCTGTCGGCTCTCACAGAACTCTGGCCTCCGCACTGTTTGCCATGCAACTGCACTCAAGACCACACGTCTCCTCCCGACCTGCTGAGAAACAGGCATCCGCGTAGGCCCTTGTTAACATTTCCTGGCGTGCAGAGTCCAAGGCGACACGCTGTCCTCTTCCTTGGAAACCTACGTTGCCACAGCTTGCCAAACGCTACCGAAGGCAGTCCTAACCAGTCTCGTGTCCTGCGCAACTTTGATTCGGTTACGAAAAGCCACCTGCATTGCGGTGAACACTCTGCTCAGCGTTCTTTCCGAGAGCTCACAGTTGCTCCCTCTCTAGGTTAAGCAAGGTGTCGACGTGAGGTCCAGACTGAGCAAAGAGCACAATTGCTCACTTTGCAGTGGTAGTCGTCCTAAGAGGCATTGCCTACTACGCCTTGCTAAGGTCTTCGTTCTGTTAGGGAAGTCGCCACACTTAGACGCCTGTAAAGGAGAATTTATTCAGCCAAGTTCCCAGGGTCTTGCGACGGTCTCCCTTCGCAGTGCCAATACAGCAGGGACTTAGGTTTGCTGCTAACTAGGCTAGGTGACCCTGCATACAGAAGCAGGCGTTTCCCTTTGGAAGCTTGGATCCCGGTTTCTCAGGGGCTGCTTGCAAGACCCTGCTATTGCCCAGCATCTGTCCTCTGCCCCTACGCCTGGGTAGGAAGCGAGTATTTTAGCCTGAGAAGCAGGGCTCTTGCAACTCTGGAGGAGAGCTAATCCTGCAGCCCACGTTCGTCCTGGGAAACCGCAAGGCGACCCTTGGCCTCAGAGTAGTGGCGAAATTGCCGCCGGACAGGTCTTGCCTGCCGCGGTTTCCATGAGTTCGCCACCGTTTTCGGGCTTAAATGGAGAGCGAGGAGAGCTGTCAGCTCTCACAGGACTCTGGCCTCCGCACTGTCTGCCATGCAACTGCACTCAAGACCACACGTCTCCTCCCGGCCTGCTGAGAAACAGGCCGCCGTGTAGGCCCTTCGTAACACTTCTTGGCCTGTAGACTCCAAGGCGACACACTGTCCTCTTCCTTGGAAAACTACGGTGCCCCAGCTTGCCAACGCTCACGAAGGCAGTCCGAGCCCGTCTCATGTGCTGGGCCACTTGCATTCAGTGAGGAAAAGCCACCTGCATTGAGGAAACACTCTGCTCAGCATTCTTTCCGGGAGCTCACAATTGCCGCCTCTCTAGGTTAAGCAGGAAGTCGTAGTGAGGACCAACCTGAGCAAAGAGCACAATTCCTCACGTTACACTGGTAGTCGTCGAAAGAGGAATTGCCAACTACGCCTGCCTAAGGCCTTCCCTGGGTTAAGGAACCAGCCACACTTAGACGCCTTTAAAGGAAAATTTATTCAGCGAAGTTCCCATTGTTTGGCGATGGTCAACCTTTGCAGCGCCAATACTGCAGGGACTTAGGTTTGCTGCTAACAAGGCTAGGTGACCCTGCAGACAGAAGCAGGCGTTTCCCTTTGGAAGCTTGGATCCCGGTTTCCTAGGGGCTGCTTCCAAGGCCCTGCTATTGCCCAGCATCTGTCCTCTGCCCCTACGCCTGGGTAGGAAGCGAGTATTTTAGTCTGAGAAGCAGGGCTCTTGCATCTCTGGAGGAGAGCTAATCCTGCAGCCCACGTTCGTCCTGGGAAACCGCAAGGCGACCCTTGGCCTCAGTGTAGTGGCGAAATTGCCGCCGGACAGGTCTTGCCTGCCGCGGTTTCCGTGAGTTCTCCACCGTTTTCGGGCTTAAATGGAGATCGAGGAGAGCTGTCGGCTCTCACAGAACTCTGGCCTCCGCACTGTCTGCCATGCAACTGCACTCAAGACCACACGTCTCCTCCCGACCTGCTGAGAAACAGGCATCCGCGTAGGCCCTTGTTAACATTTCCTGGCGTGCAGAGTCCAAGGCGACACGCTGTCCTCTTCCTTGGAAACCTACGTTGCCACAGCTTGCCAAACGCTACCGAAGGCAGTCCTAACCAGTCTCGTGTGCTGCGCAACTTTGATTCGGTTACGAAAAGCCACCTGCATAGCGGTGAACACTCTGCTCAGCGTTCTTTCCAAGAGCTCACAGTTGCTCCCTCTCTAGGTTAAGCAAGGTGTCGAGGTGAGGTCCAGACTGAGCAAAGAGCACAATTGCTCACTTTGCAGTGGTAGTCGTCCTAAGAGGCATTGCCTACTACGCCTTGCTAAGGTCTTCGTTCTGTTAGGGAAGTCGCCACACTTAGACGCCTGTAAAGGAGAATTTATTCAGCGAAGTTCCCAGTGTCTTGCGACGGTCTCCCTTCGCAGTGCCAATACAGCAGGGACTTAGCTTTGCTGCTAACTAGGCTAGGTGACCCTGCATACAGAAGCAGGCGTTTCCCTTTGGAAGCTTGGATCCCGGTTTCTCAGGGGCTGCTTGCAAGACCCTGCTATTGCCCAGCATCTGTCCTCTGCCCCTACGCCTGGGTAGGAAGCGAGTATTTTAGCCTGAGAAGCAGGGCTCTTGCAACTCTGGAGGAGAGCTAATCCTGCAGCCCACGTTCGTCCTGGGAAACCGCAAGGCGACCCTTGGCCTCAGAGTAGTGGCGAAATTGCCGCCGGACAGGTCTTGCCTGCCGCGGTTTCCATGAGTTCGCCACCGTTTTCGGGCTTAAATGGAGAGCGAGGAGAGCTGTCAGCTCTCACAGGACTCTGGCCTCCGCACTGTCTGCCATGCAACTGCACTCAAGACCACACGTCTCCTCCCGGCCTGCTGAGAAACAGGCCGCCGTGTAGGCCCTTCGTAACACTTCTTGGCCTGTAGACTCCAAGGCGACACACTGTCCTCTTCCTTGGAAAACTATGGTGCCCCAGCTTGCCAACGCTCACGAAGGCAGTCCGAGCCCGTCTCATGTGCTGGGCCACTTGCATTCAGTGAGGAAAAGCCACCTGCATTGAGGAAACACTCTGCTCAGCATTCTTTCCGGGAGCTCACAATTGCCGCCTCTCTAGGTTAAGCAGGAAGTCGTAGTGAGGACCAACCTGAGCAAAGAGCACAATTCCTCACGTTACACTGGTAGTCGTCGAAAGAGGAATTGCCAACTACGCCTGCCTAAGGCCTTCCCTGGGTTAAGGAACCAGCCACACTTAGACGCCTTTAAAGGAAAATTTATTCAGCGAAGTTCCCATTGTTTGGCGATGGTCAACCTTTGCAGCGCCAATACTGCAGGGACTTAGGTTTGCTGCTAACAAGGCTAGGTGACCCTGCAGACAGAAGCAGGCGTTTCCCTTTGGAAGCTTGGATCCCGGTTTCCTAGGGGCTGCTTCCAAGGCCCTGCTATTGCCCAGCATCTGTCCTCTGCCCCTACGCCTGGGTAGGAAGCGAGTATTTTAGTCTGAGAAGCAGGGCTCTTGCATATCTGGAGGAGAGCTAATCCTGCAGCCCACGTTTGTCCTGGGAAACCGCAAGGCGACCCTTGGCCTCAGTGTAGTGGCGAAATTGCCGCCGGACAGGTCTTGCCTGCCGCGGTTTCCGTGAGTTCTCCACCGTTTTCGGGCTTAAATGGAGAGCGAGGAGAGCTGTCGGCTCTCACAGAACTCTGGCCTCCGCACTGTCTGCCATGCAACTGCACTCAAGACCACACGTCTCCTCCCGACCTGCTGAGAAACAGGCATCCGCGTAGGCCCTTGTTAACATTTCCTGGCGTGCAGAGTCCAAGGCGACACGCTGTCCTCTTCCTTGGAAACCTACGTTGCCACAGCTTGCCAAACGCTACCGAAGGCAGTCCTAACCAGTCTCGTGTGCTGCGCAACTTTGATTCGGTTACGAAAAGCCACCTGCATAGCGGTGAACACTCTGCTCAGCATTCTTTCCAAGAGCTCACAGTTGCTCCCTCTCTAGGTTAAGCAAGGTGTCGACGTGAGGTCCAGACTGAGCAAAGAGCACAATTGCTCACTTTGCAGTGGTAGTCGTCCTAAGAGGCATTGCCTACTACGCCTTGCTAAGGTCTTCGTTCTGTTAGGGAAGTCGCCAAACTTAGACGCCTGTAAAGGAGAATTTATTCAGCGAAGTTCCCAGTGTCTTGCGACGGTCTCCCTTCGCAGTGCCAATACAGCAGGGACTTAGCTTTGCTGCTAACTAGGCTAGGTGACCCTGCATACAGAAGCAGGCGTTTCCCTTTGGAAGCTTGGATCCCGGTTTCTCAGGGGCTGCTTGCAAGACCCTGCTATTGCCCAGCATCTGTCCTCTGCCCCTACGTCTGGGTAGGAAGCGAGTATTTTAGCCTGAGAAGCAGGGCTCTTGCAACTCTGGAGGAGAGCTAATCCTGCAGCCCACGTTCGTCCTGGGAAACCGCAAGGCGACCCTTGGCCTCAGAGTAGTGGCGAAATTGCCGCCGGACAGGTCTTTCCTGTTGCGGATTCCATAAGTTCGCCACCATTTTCGGGCTTAAATGGAGAGCGAGGAGAGCTGTCGGCTCTCACAGAACTCTGGCCTCCGCACTGTCTGCCATGCAACTGCACTCAAGACCACACGTCTCCTCCCGACCTGCTGAGAAACAGGCATCCGCGTAGGCCCTTGTTAACATTTCCTGGCGTGCAGAGTCCAAGGCGACACGCTGTCCTCTTCCTTGGAAACCTACGTTGCCACAGCTTGCCAAACGCTACCGAAGGCAGTCCTAACCAGTCTCGTGTGCTGCGCAACTTTGATTCGGTTACGAAAAGCCACCTGCATTGCGGTGAACACTCTGCTCAGCGTTCTTTCCAAGAGCTCACAGTTGCTCCCTCTCTAGGTTAAGCAAGGTGTCGAGGTGAGGTCCAGACTGAGCAAAGAGCACAATTGCTCACTTTGCAGTGGTAGTCGTCCTAAGAGGCATTGCCTACTACGACTTGCTAAGGTCTTCGTTCTGTTAGGGAAGTCGCCACACTTAGACGCCTGTAAAGGAGAATTTATTCAGCGAAGTTCCCAGTGTCTTGCGACGGTCTCCCTTCGCAGTGCCAATACAGCAGGGACTTAGCTTTGCTGCTAACTAGGCTAGGTGACCCTGCATACAGAAGCAGGCGTTTCCCTTTGGAAGCTTGGATCCCGGTTTCTCAGGGGCTGCTTGCAAGACCCTGCTATTGCCCAGCATCTGTCCTCTGCCCCTACGCCTGGGTAGGAAGCGAGTATTTTAGCCTGAGAAGCAGGGCTCTTGCAACTCTGGAGGAGAGCTAATCCTGCAGCCCACGTTCGTCCTGGGAAACCGCAAGGCGACCCTTGGCCTCAGAGTAGTGGCGAAATTGCCGTCGGACCGGTCTTGCCTGCCGCGGTTTCCATGAGTTCGCCACCGTTATCGGGCTTAAATGGAGAGCGAGGAGAGCTGTCGGCTCTCACAGAACTCTGACCTCCGCACTGTCTGCCATTCAACTGCACTCAAGACCACACGTCTCCTCCCGGCCTGCTGAGAAACAGGCCGCCGTGTAGGCCCTTAGTAACACTTCTTGGCCTGTAGACTCCAAGGCGACACACTGTCCTCTTCCTTGGAAATCTACGGTGCCCCAGCTTGCCAACGCTCACGAAGGCAGTCCGAGCCCATCTCATGTGCTGGGCCACTTGCATTCAGTGAGGAAAAGCCACCTGCATTGAGGTGAACACTCTGCTCAGCGTTCTTTCCGGGAGCTCACAATTGCCGCCTCTTAGGTTAAGCAGGAACTCGTAATGAGGACCAACCTGAGCAAAGAGCACAATTCCTCACGTTACACTGGTAATCGTAGAAAGAGGAATTGTCAACTACGCCTGGCTAAGGCCTTCCCTGGGTTAAGGAACCAGCCACACTTAGACGCCTTTAAAGGAAAATTTATTCAGCGAAGTTCCCATTGTTTGGCGATGGTCAACCTTTGCAGCGCCAATACTGCAGGGACTTAGGTTTGCTGCTAACAAGGCTAGGTGACCCTGCAGACAGAAGCAGGCGTTTCCCTTTGGAAGCTTGGATCCCGGTTTCTCAGGGGCTGCTTGCAAGACCCTGCTATTGCCCAGCATCGGTCCTCTGCCCCTACGCCTGGGTAGGAAGCGAGTATTTTAGCCTGAGAAGCAGGGCTCTTGCAACTCTGGAGGAGAGCTAATCCTGCAGCCCACGTTCGTCCTGGGAAACCGCAAGGCGACCCTTGGCCTCAGTGTAGTGGCGAAATTGCCGCCGGACAGGTCTTGCCTGCCGCGGTTTCCGTGAGTTCTCCACCGTTTTCGGGCTTAAATGGAGAGCGAGGAGAGCTGTCGGCTCTCACAGAACTCTGGCCTCCGCACTGTCTGCCATGCAACTGCACTCAAGACCACACGTCTCCTCCCGACCTGCTGAGAAACAGGCATCCGCGTAGGCCCTTGTTAACATTTCCTGGCGTGCAGAGTCCAAGGCGACACGCTGTCCTCTTCCTTGGAAACCTACGTTGCCACAGCTTGCCAAACGCTACCGAAGGCAGTCCTAACCAGTCTCGTGTGCTGCGCAACTTTGATTCGGTTACGAAAAGCCACCTGCATTGCGGTGAACACTCTGCTCAACCTTCTTTCCGGGAGCTCACAGTTGCTCCCTCTCTAGGTTAAGCAAGGTGTCGAGGTGAGGTCCAGACTGAGCAAAGAGCACAATTGCTCACTTTGCAGTGGTAGTCGTCCTAAGAGGCATTGCCTACTACGCCTTGCTAAGGTCTTCGTTCTGTTAGGGAAGTCGCCACACTTAGACGCCTGTAAAGGAGAATTTATTCAACCAAGTTCCCAGGGTCTTGCGACGGTCTCCCTTCGCAGTGCCAATACAGCAGGGACTTAGGTTTGCTGCTAACTAGGCTAGGTGACCCTGCATACAGAAGCAGGCGTTTCCCTTTGGAAGCTTGGATCCCGGTTTCTCAGGGGCTGCTTGCAAGACCCTGCTATTGCCCAGCATCTGTCCTCTGCCCCTACGCCTGGGTAGGAAGCGAGTATTTTAGCCTGAGAAGCAGGGCTCTTGCAACTCTGGAGGAGAGCTAATCCTGCAGCCCACGTTCGTCCTGGGAAACCGCAAGGTGACCCTTGGCCTCAGAGTAGTGGCGAAATTGCCGCCGGACAGGTCTTGCCTGCCGCGGTTTCCATGAGTTCGCCACCGTTTTCGGGCTTAAATGGAGAGTGAGGAGAGCTGTCGGCTCTCACAGAACTCTGGCCTCTGCACTGTCTGCCATGCAACTGCACTCAAGACCACACGTCTCCTCCCGGCCTGCTGAGAAACAGGCCGCCGTGTAGGCCCTTCATAACACTTCTTGGCCTGTAGACTCCAAGGCGACACACTGTCCTCTTCCTTGGAAAACTACGGTGCCCCAGCTTGCCAACGCTCACGAAGGCAGTCCGAGCCCGTCTCATGTGCTGGGCCACTTGCATTCAGTGAGGAAAAGCCACCTGCATTGAGGAAACACTCTGCTCAGCATTCTTTCCGGGAGCTCACAATTGCCGCCTCTCTAGGTTAAGCAGGAAGTCGTAGTGAGGACCAACCTGAGCAAAGAGCACAATTCCTCACGTTACACTGGTAGTCGTCGAAAGAGGAATTGCCAACTACGCCTGCCTAAGGCCTTCCCTGGGTTAAGGAACCAGCCACACTTAGACGCCTTTAAAGGAAAATTTATTCAGCGAAGTTCCCATTGTTTGGCGATGGTCAACCTTTGCAGCGCCAATACTGCAGGGACTTAGGTTTGCTGCTAACAAGGCTAGGTGACCCTGCAGACAGAAGCAGGCGTTTCCCTTTGGAAGCTTGGATCCCGGTTTCCTAGGGGCTGCTTCCAAGGCCCTGCTATTGCCCAGCATCTGTCCTCTGCCCCTACGCCTGGGTAGGAAGCGAGTATTTTAGCCTGAGAAGCAGGGCTCTTGCATCTCTGGAGGAGAGCTAATCCTGCAGCCCACGTTCGTCCTGGGAAACCGCAAGGCGACCCTTGGCCTCAGTGTAGTGGCGAAATTGCCGCCGGACAGGTCTTGCCTGCCGCGGTTTCCGTGAGTTCTCCACCGTTTTCGGGCTTAAATGGAGAGCGAGGAGAGCTGTCGGCTCTCACAGAACTCTGGCCTCCGCACTGTCTGCCATGCAACTGCACTCAAGACCACACGTCTCCTCCCGACCTGCTGAGAAACAGGCATCCGCGTAGGCCCTTGTTAACATTTCCTGGCGTGCAGAGTCCAAGGCGACACGCTGTCCTCTTCCTTGGAAACCTACGTTGCCACAGCTTGCCAAACGCTACCGAAGGCAGTCATAACCAGTATCGTGTGCTGCGCAACTTTGATTCGGTTACGAAAAGCCACCTGCATTGAGGTGAACACTCTGCTCAGCGTTCTTTCCGGGAGCTCACCGTTGCTCCCTCTCTAGGTTAAGCAAGGTGTCGAGGTGAGGTCCAGACTGAGCAAAGAGCACAATTGCTCACTTTGCAGTGGTAGTCGTCCTAAGAGGCATTGCCTACTACGCCTTGCTAAGGTCTTCGTTCTGTTAGGGACGTCGCCACACTTAGACGCCTGTAAAGGAGAATTTATTCAGCGAAGTTCCCAGTGTCTTGCGACGGTCTCCCTTCGCAGTGCCAATACAGCAGGGACTTAGGTTTGCTGCTAACTAGGCTAGGTGACCCTGCATACAGAAGCAGGCGTTTCCCTTTGGAAGCTTGGATCCCGGTTTCTCAGGGGCTGCTTGCAAGACCCTGCTATTGCCCAGCATCGGTCCTCTGCCCCTACGCCTGGGTAGGAAGCGAGTATTTTAGCCTGAGAAGCAGGGCTCTTGCAACTCTGGAGGAGAGCTAATCCTGCAGCCCACGTTCGTCCTGGGAAACCGCAAGGCGACCCTTGGCCTCAGTGTAGTGGCGAAATTGCCGCCGGACAGGTCTTGCCTGCCGCGGTTTCCGTGAGTTCTCCACCGTTTTCGGGCTTAAATGGAGAGCGAGGAGAGCTGTCGGCTCTCACAGAACTCTGGCCTCCGCACTGTTTGCCATGCAACTGCACTCAAGACCACACGTCTCCTCCCGACCTGCTGAGAAACAGGCATCCGCGTAGGCCCTTGTTAACATTTCCTGGCGTGCAGAGTCCAAGGCGACACGCTGTCCTCTTCCTTGGAAACCTACGTTGCCACAGCTTGCCAAACGCTACCGAAGGCAGTCCTAACCAGTCTCGTGTCCTGCACAACTTTGATTCGGTTACGAAAAGCCACCTGCATTGCGGTGAACACTCTGCTCAGCGTTCTTTCCGAGAGCTCACAGTTGCTCCCTCTCTAGGTTAAGCAAGGTGTCGACGTGAGGTCCAGACTGAGCAAAGAGCACAATTGCTCACTTTGCAGTGGTAGTCGTCCTAAGAGGCATTGCCTACTACGCCTTGCTAAGGTCTTCGTTCTGTTAGGGACGTCGCCACACTTAGACGCCTGTAAAGGAGAATTTATTCAGCCAAGTTCCCAGGGTCTTGCGACGGTCTCCCTTCGCAGTGCCAATACAGCAGGGACTTAGGTTTGCTGCTAACTAGGCTAGGTGACCCTGCATACAGAAGCAGGCGTTTCCCTTTGGAAGCTTGGATCCCGGTTTCTCAGGGGCTGCTTGCAAGACCCTGCTATTGCCCAGCATCTGTCCTCTGCCCCTACGCCTGGGTAGGAAGCGAGTATTTTAGCCTGAGAAGCAGGGCTCTTGCAACTCTGGAGGAGAGCTAATCCTGCAGCCCACGTTCGTCCTGGGAAACCGCAAGGCGACCCTTGGCCTCAGAGTAGTGGCGAAATTGCCGCCGGACAGGTCTTGCCTGCCGCGGTTTCCATGAGTTCGCCACCGTTTTCGGGCTTAAATGGAGAGCGATGAGAGCTGTCAGCTCTCACAGGACTCTGGCCTCCGCACTGTCTGCCATGCAACTGCACTCAAGACCACACGTCTCCTCCCGGCCTGCTGAGAAACAGGCTGCCGTGTAGGCCCTTCATAACACTTCTTGGCCTGTAGACTCCAAGGCGACACACTGTCCTCTTCCTTGGAAAACTACGGTGCCCCAGCTTGCCAACGCTCACGAAGGCAGTCCGAGCCCGTCTCATGTGCTGGGCCACTTGCATTCAGTGAGGAAAAGCCACCTGCATTGAGGAAACACTCTGCTCAGCATTCTTTCCGGGAGCTCACAATTGCCGCCTCTCTAGGTTAAGCAGGAAGTCGTAGTGAGGACCAACCTGAGCAAAGAGCACAATTCCTCACGTTACACTTGTAGTCGTCGAAAGAGGAATTGCCAACTACGCCTGCCTAAGGCCTTCCCTGGGTTAAGGAACCAGCCACACTTAGACGCCTTTAAAGGAAAATTTATTCAGCGAAGTTCCCATTGTTTGGCGATGGTCAACCTTTGCAGCGCCAATACTGCAGGGACTTAGGTTTGCTGCTAACAAGGCTAGGTGACCCTGCAGACAGAAGCAGGCGTTTCCCTTTGGAAGCTTAGATCCCGGTTTCCTAGGGGCTGCTTCCAAGGCCCTGCTATTGCCCAGCATCTGTCCTCTGCCCCTACGCCTGGGTAGGAAGCGAGTATTTTAGCCTGAGAAGCAGGGCTCTTGCATCTCTGGAGGAGAGCTAATCCTGCAGCCCACGTTCGTCCTGGGAAACCGCAAGGCGACCCTTGGCCTCAGTGTAGTGGCGAAATTGCCGCCGGACAGGTCTTGCCTGCCGCGGTTTCCGTGAGTTCTCCACCGTTTTCGGGCTTAAATGGAGAGCGAGGAGAGCTGTCGGCTCTCACAGAACTCTGGCCTCCGCACTGTCTGCCATGCAACTGCACTCAAGACCACACGTCTCCTCCCGACCTGCTGAGAAACAGGCATCCGCGTAGGCCCTTGTTAACATTTCCTGGCGTGCAGAGTCCAAGGCGACACGCTGTCCTCTTCCTTGGAAACCTACGTTGCCACAGCTTGCCAAACGCTACCGAAGGCAGTCATAACCAGTATCGTGTGCTGCGCAACTTTGATTCGGTTACGAAAAGCCACCTGCATTGAGGTGAACACTCTGCTCAGCGTTCTTTCCGGGAGCTCACCGTTGCTCCCTCTCTAGGTTAAGCAAGGTGTCGAGGTGAGGTCCAGACTGAGCAAAGAGCACAATTGCTCACTTTGCAGTGGTAGTCGTCCTAAGAGGCATTGCCTACTACGCCTTGCTAAGGTCTTCGTTCTGTTAGGGACGTCGCCACACTTAGACGCCTGTAAAGGAGAATTTATTCAGCGAAGTTCCCAGTGTCTTGCGACGGTCTCCCTTCGCAGTGCCAATACAGCAGGGACTTAGGTTTGCTGCTAACTAGGCTAGGTGACCCTGCATACAGAAGCAGGCGTTTCCCTTTGGAAGCTTGGATCCCGGTTTCTCAGGGGCTGCTTGCAAGACCCTGCTATTGCCCAGCATCTGTCCTCTGCCCCTACGCCTGGGTAGGAAGCGAGTATTTTAGCCTGAGAAGCAGGGCTCTTGCAACTCTGGAGGAGAGCTAATCCTGCAGCCCACGTTCGTCCTGGGAAACCGCAAGGCGACCCTTGGCCTCAGAGTAGTGGCGAAATTGCCGCCGGACAGGTCTTGCCTGCCGCGGTTTCCATGAGTTCGCCACCGTTTTCGGGCTTAAATGGAGAGCGAGGAGAGCTGTCAGCTCTCACAGGACTCTGGCCTCCGCACTGTCTGCCATGCAACTGCACTCAAGACCACACGTCTCCTCCCGGCCTGCTGAGAATCAGGCCGCCGTGTAGGCCCTTCGTAACACTTCTTGGCCTGTAGACTCCAAGGCGACACACTGTCCTCTTCCTTGGAAAACTATGGTGCCCCAGCTTGCCAACGCTCACGAAGGCAGTCCGAGCCCGTCTCATGTGCTGGGCCACTTGCATTCAGTGAGGAAAAGCCACCTGCATTGAGGAAACACTCTGCTCAGCATTCTTTCCGGGAGCTCACAATTGCCGCCTCTCTAGGTTAAGCAGGAAGTCGTAGTGAGGACCAACCTGAGCAAAGAGCACAATTCCTCACGTTACACTGGTAGTCGTCGAAAGAGGAATTGCCAACTACGCCTGCCTAAGGCCTTCCCTGGGTTAAGGAACCAGCCACACTTAGACGCCTTTAAAGGAAAATTTATTCAGCGAAGTTCCCATTGTTTGGCGATGGTCAACCTTTGCAGCGCCAATACTGCAGGGACTTAGGTTTGCTGCTAACAAGGCTAGGTGACCCTGCAGACAGAAGCAGGCGTTTCCCTTTGGAAGCTTGGATCCCGGTTTCCTAGGGGCTGCTTCCAAGGCCCTGCTATTGCCCAGCATCTGTCCTCTGCCCCTACGCCTGTGTAGGAAGTGAGTATTTTAGTCTGAGAAGCAGGGCTCTTGCATCTCTGGAGGAGAGCTAATCCTGCAGCCCACGTTCGTCCTGGGAAACCGCAAGGCGACCCTTGGCCTCAGTGTAGTGGCGAAATTGCGGCCGGACAGGTCTTGCCTGCCGCGGTTTCCGTGAGTTCTCCACCGTTTTCGGGCTTAAATGGAGAGCGAGGAGAGCTGTCGGCTCTCACAGAACTCTGGCCTCCGCACTGTCTGCCATGCAACTGCACTCAAGACCACACGTCTCCTCCCGACCTGCTGAGAAACAGGCATCCGCGTAGGCCCTTGTTAACATTTCCTGGCGTGCAGAGTCCAAGGCGACACGCTGTCCTCTTCCTTGGAAACCTACGTTGCCACAGCTTGCCAAACGCTACCGAAGGCAGTCATAACCAGTATCGTGTGCTGCGCAACTTTGATTCGGTTACGAAAAGCCACCTGCATTGAGGTGAACACTCTGCTCAGCGTTCTTTCCGGGAGCTCACCGTTGCTCCCTCTCTAGGTTAAGCAAGGTGTCGAGGTGAGGTCCAGACTGAGCAAAGAGCACAATTGCTCACTTTGCAGTGGTAGTCGTCCTAAGAGGCATTGCCTACTACGCCTTGCTAAGGTCTTCGTTCTGTTAGGGACGTCGCCACACTTAGACGCCTGTAAAGGAGAATTTATTCAGCGAAGTTCCCAGTGTCTTGCGACGGTCTCCCTTCGCAGTGCCAATACAGCAGGGACTTAGGTTTGCTGCTAACTAGGCTAGGTGACCCTGCATACAGAAGCAGGCGTTTCCCTTTGGAAGCTTGGATCCCGGTTTCTCAGGGGCTGCTTGCAAGACCCTGCTATTGCCCAGCATCGGTCCTCTGCCCCTACGCCTGGGTAGGAAGCGAGTATTTTAGCCTGAGAAGCAGGGCTCTTGCAACTCTGGAGGAGAGCTAATCCTGCAGCCCACGTTCGTCCTGGGAAACCGCAAGGCGACCCTTGGCCTCAGTGTAGTGGCGAAATTGCCGCCGGACAGGTCTTGCCTGCCGCGGTTTCCGTGAGTTCTCCACCGTTTTCGGGCTTAAATGGAGAGCGAGGAGAGCTGTCGGCTCTCACAGAACTCTGGCCTCCGCACTGTCTGCCATGCAACTGCACTCAAGACCACACGTCTCCTCCCGACCTGCTGAGAAACAGGCATCCGCGTAGGCCCTTGTTAACATTTCCTGGCGTGCAGAGTCCAAGGCGACACGCTGTCCTCTTCCTTGGAAACCTACGTTACCACAGCTTGCCAAACGCTACCGAAGGCAGTCCTAACCAGTCTCGTGTGCTGCGCAACTTTGATTCGGTTACGAAAAGCCACCTGCATTGCGGTGAACACTGCTCAACCTTCTTTCCGGGAGCTCACAGTTCTCCCTCTCTAGGTTAAGCAAGGTGTCGAGGTGAGGTCCAGACTGAGCAAAGAGCACAATTGCTCACTTTGCAGTGGTAGTCGTCCTAAGAGGCATTGCCTACTACGCCTTGCTAAGGTCTTCGTTCTGTTAGGGAAGTCGCCACACTTAGACGCCTGTAAAGGAGAATTTATTCAACCAAGTTCCCAGGGTCTTGCGACGGTCTCCCTTCGCAGTGCCAATACAGCAGGGACTTAGGTTTGCTGCTAACTAGGCTAGGTGACCCTGCATACAGAAGCAGGCGTTTCCCTTTGGAAGCTTGGATCCCGGTTTCTCAGGGGCTGCTTGCAAGACCCTGCTATTGCCCAGCATCTGTCCTCTGCCCCTACGCCTGGGTAGGAAGCGAGTATTTTAGCCTGAGAAGCAGGGCTCTTGCAACTCTGGAGGAGAGCTAATCCTGCAGCCCACGTTCGTCCTGGGAAACCGCAAGGTGACCCTTGGCCTCAGAGTAGTGGCGAAATTGCCGCCGGACAGGTCTTGCCTGCCGTGGTTTCCATGAGTTCGCCACCGTTTTCGGGCTTAAATGGAGAGTGAGGAGAGCTGTCGGCTCTCACAGAACTCTGGCCTCTGCACTGTCTGCCATGCAACTGCACTCAAGACCACACGTCTCCTCCCGGCCTGCTGAGAAACAGGCCGCCGTGTAGGCCCTTCATAACACTTCTTGGCCTGTAGACTCCAAGGCGACACACTGTCCTCTTCCTTGGAAAACTACAGTGCCCCAGCTTGCCAACGCTCACGAAGGCAGTCCGAGCCCGTCTCATGTGCTGGGCCACTTGCATTCAGTGAGGAAAAGCCACCTGCATTGAGGAAACACTCTGCTCAGCATTCTTTCCGGGAGCTCACAATTGCCGCCTCTCTAGGTTAAGCAGGAAGTCGTAGTGAGGACCAACCTGAGCAAAGAGCACAATTCCTCACGTTACACTGGTAGTCGTCGAAAGAGGAATTGCCAACTACGCCTGCCTAAGGCCTTCCCTGGGTTAAGGAACCAGCCACACTTAGACGCCTTTAAAGGAAAATTTATTCAGCGAAGTTCCCATTGTTTGGCGATGGTCAACCTTTGCAGCGCCAATACTGCAGGGACTTAGGTTTGCTGCTAACAAGGCTAGGTGACCCTGCAGACAGAAGCAGGCATTTCCCTTTGGAAGCTTGGATCCCGGTTTCCTAGGGGCTGCTTCCAAGGCCCTGCTATTGCCCAGCATCTGTCCTCTGCCCCTACGCCTGGGTAGGAAGCGAGTATTTTAGCCTGAGAAGCAGGGCTCTTGCATCTCTGGAGGAGAGCTAATCCTGCAGCCCACGTTCGTCCTGGGAAACCGCAAGGCGACCCTTGGCCTCAGTGTAGTGGCGAAATTGCCGCCGGACAGGTCTTGCCTGCCGCGGTTTCCGTGAGTTCTCCACCGTATTCGGGCTTAAATGGAGAGCGAGGAGAGCTGTCGGCTCTCACAGAACTCTGGCCTCCGCACTGTCTGCCATGCAACTGCACTCAAGACCACACGTCTCCTCCCGACCTGCTGAGAAACAGGCATCCGCGTAGGCCCTTGTTAACATTTCCTGGCGTGCAGAGTCCAAGGCGACACGCTGTCCTCTTCCTTGGAAACCTACGTTGCCACAGCTTGCCAAACGCTACCGAAGGCAGTCATAACCAGTATCGTGTGCTGCGCAACTTTGATTCGGTTACGAAAAGCCACCTGCATTGAGGTGAACACTCTGCTCAGCGTTCTTTCCGGGAGCTCACCGTTGCTCCCTCTCTAGGTTAAGCAAGGTGTCGAGGTGAGGTCCAGACTGAGCAAAGAGCACAATTGCTCACTTTGCAGTGGTAGTCGTCCTAAGAGGCATTGCCTACTACGCCTTGCTAAGGTCTTCGTTCTGTTAGGGACGTCGCCACACTTAGACGCCTGTAAAGGAGAATTTATTCAGCGAAGTTCCCAGTGTCTTGCGACGGTCTCCCTTCGCAGTGCCAATACAGCAGGGACTTAGGTTTGCTGCTAACTAGGCTAGGTGACCCTGCAGACAGAAGCAGGCGTTTCCCTTTGGAAGCTTGGATCCCGGTTTCTCAGGGGCTGCTTGCAAGACCCTGCTATTGCCCAGCATCAGTCCTCTGCCCCTACGCCTGGGTAGGAAGCGAGTATTTTAGCCTGAGAAGCAGGGCTCTTGCAACTCTGGAGGAGAGCTAATCCTGCAGCCCACGTTCGTCCTGGGAAACCGCAAGGCGACCCTTGGCCTCAGTGTAGTGGCGAAATTGCCGCCGGACAGGTCTTGCCTGCCGCGGTTTCCGTTAGTTCTCCACCGTTTTCGGGCTTAAATGGAGAGCGAGGAGAGCTGTCGGCTCTCACAGAACTCTGGCCTCCGCACTGTCTGCCATGCAACTGCACTCAAGACCACACGTCTCCTCCCGACCTGCTGAGAAACAGGCATCCGTGTAGGCCCTTGTTAACATTTCCTGGCGTGCAGAGTCCAAGGCGACACGCTGTCCTCTTCCTTGGAAACCTACGTTACCACAGCTTGCCAAACGCTACCGAAGGCAGTCCTAACCAGTCTCGTGTGCTGCGCAACTTTGATTCGGTTACGAAAAGCCACCTGCATTGCGGTGAACACTCTGCTCAACCTTCTTTCCGGGAGCTCACAGTTGCTCCCTCTCTAGGTTAAGCAAGGTGTCGAGGTGAGGTCCAGACTGAGCAAAGAGCACAATTGCTCACTTTGCAGTGGTAGTCGTCCTAAGAGGCATTGCCTACTACGCCTTGCTAAGGTCTTCGTTCTGTTAGGGAAGTCGCCACACTTAGACGCCTGTAAAGGAGAATTTATTCAACCAAGTTCCCAGGGTCTTGCGACGGTCTCCCTTCGCAGTGCCAATACAGCAGGGACTTAGGTTTGCTGCTAACTAGGCTAGGTGACCCTGCATACAGAAGCAGGCGTTTCCCTTTGGAAGCTTGGATCCCGGTTTCTCAGGGGCTGCTTGCAAGACCCTGCTATTGCCCAGCATCTGTCCTCTGCCCCTACGCCTGGGTAGGAAGCGAGTATTTTAGCCTGAGAAGCAGGGCTCTTGCAACTCTGGAGGAGAGCTAATCCTGCAGCCCACGTTCGTCCTGGGAAACCGCAAGGTGACCCTTGGCCTCAGAGTAGTGGCGAAATTGCCGCCGGACAGGTCTTGCCTGCCGCGGTTTCCATGAGTTCGCCACCGTTTTCGGGCTTAAATGGAGAGTGAGGAGAGCTGTCGGCTCTCACAGAACTCTGGCCTCTGCACTGTCTGCCATGCAACTGCACTCAAGACCACACGTCTCCTCCCGGCCTGCTGAGAAACAGGCCGCCGTGTAGGCCCTTCATAACACTTCTTGGCCTGTAGACTCCAAGGCGACACACTGTCCTCTTCCTTGGAAAACTACGGTGCCCCAGCTTGCCAACGCTCACGAAGGCAGTCCGAGCCCGTCTCATGTGCTGGGCCACTTGCATTCAGTGAGGAAAAGCCACCTGCTTTGAGGAAACACTCTGCTCAGCATTCTTTCCGGGAGCTCACAATTGCCGCCTCTCTAGGTTAAGCAGGAAGTCGTAGTGAGGACCAACCTGAGCAAAGAGCACAATTCCTCACGTTACACTGGTAGTCGTCGAAAGAGGAATTGCCAACTACGCCTGCCTAAGGCCTTCCCTGGGTTAAGGAACCAGCCACACTTAGACGCCTTTAAAGGAAAATTTATTCAGCGAAGTTCCCATTGTTTGGCGATGGTCAACCTTTGCAGCGCCAATACTGCAGGGACTTAGGTTTGCTGCTAACAAGGCTAGGTGACCCTGCAGACAGAAGCAGGCGTTTCCCTTTGGAAGCTTGGATCCCGGTTTCCTAGGGGCTGCTTCCAAGGCCCTGCTATTGCCCAGCATCTGTCCTCTGCCCCTACGCCTGGGTAGGAAGCGAGTATTTTAGCCTGAGAAGCAGGGCTCTTGCATCTCTGGAGGAGAGCTAATCCTGCAGCCCACGTTCGTCCTGGGAAACCGCAAGGCGACCCTTGGCCTCAGTGTAGTGGCGAAATTGCCGCCGGACAGGTCTTGCCTGCCGCGGTTTCCGTGAGTTCTCCACCGTTTTCGGGCTTAAATGGAGAGCGAGGAGAGCTGTCGGCTCTCACAGAACTCTGGCCTCCGCACTGTCTGCCATGCAACTGCACTCAAGACCACACGTCTCCTCCCGACCTGCTGAGAAACAGGCATCCACGTAGGCCCTTGTTAACATTTCCTGGCGTGCAGAGTCCAAGGCGACACGCTGTCCTCTTCCTTGGAAACCTACGTTGCCACAGCTTGCCAAACGCTACCGAAGGCAGTCCTAACCAGTCTTGTGTCCTGCGCAACTTTGATTCGGTTACGAAAAGCCACCTGCATTGCGGTGAACACTCTGCTCAGCGTTCTTTCCGAGAGCTCACAGTTGCTCCCTCTCTAGGTTAAGCAAGGTGTCGACGTGAGGTCCAGACTGAGCAAAGAGCACAATTGCTCACTTTGCAGTGGTAGTCGTCCTAAGAGGCATTGCCTACTACGCCTTGCTAAGGTCTTCGTTCTGTTAGGGAAGTCGCCACACTTAGACGCCTGTAAAGGAGAATTTATTCAGCCAAGTTCCCAGTGTCTTGCGACGGTCTCCCTTCGCAGTGCCAATACAGCAGGGACTTAGGTTTGCTGCTAACTAGGCTAGGTGACCCTGCATACAGAAGCAGGCGTTTCCCTTTGGAAGCTTGGATCCCGGTTTCTCAGGGGCTGCTTGCAAGACCCTGCTATTGCCCAGCATCTGTCCTCTGCCCCTACGCCTGGGTAGGAAGCGAGTATTTTAGCCTGAGAAGCAGGGCTCTTGCAACTCTGGAGGAGAGCTAATCCTGCAGCCCACGTTCGTCCTGGGAAACCGCAAGGTGACCCTTGGCCTCAGAGTAGTGGCGAAATTGCCGCCGGACAGGTCTTTCCTGTTGCGGATTCCATAAGTTCGCCACCATTTTCGGGCTTAAATGGAGAGCGAGGAGAGCTGTCGGCTCTCACAGAACTCTGGCCTCCGCACTGTCTGCCATGCAACTGCACTCAAGACCACACGTCTCCTCCCGACCTGCTGAGAAACAGGCATCCGCGTAGGCCCTTGTTAACATTTCCTGGCGTGCAGAGTCCAAGGCGACACGCTGTCCTCTTCCTTGGAAACCTACGTTGCCACAGCTTGCCAAACGCTACCGAAGGCAGTCCTAACCAGTCTCGTGTGCTGCGCAACTTTGATTCGGTTACGAAAAGCCACCTGCATTGCGGTGAACACTCTGCTCAGCGTTCTTTCCAAGAGCTCACAGTTGCTTCCTCTCTAGGTTAAGCAAGGTGTCGAGGTGAGGTCCAGACTGAGCAAAGAGCACAATTGCTCACTTTGCAGTGGTAGTCGTCCTAAGAGGCATTGCCTACTACGACTTGCTAAGGTCTTCGTTCTGTAAGGGAAGTCGCCACACTTAGACGCCTGTAAAGGAGAATTTATTCAGCGAAGTTCCCAGTGTCTTGCGACGGTCTCCCTTCGCAGTGGCAATACAGCAGGGACTTAGCTTTGCTGCTAACTAGGCTAGGTGAACCTGCATACAGAAGCAGGCCTTTCCCTTTGGAAGCTTGGATGCCGGTTTCTCAGGCGCTGCTTGCAAGACCCTGCTATTGCCCAGCATCTGTCCTCTGCCCCTACGCCTGGGTAGGAAGCGAGTATTTTAGCCTGAGAAGCAGGGCTCTTGCAACTCTGGAGGAGAGCTAATCCTGCAGCCCACGTTCATCCTGGGAAACCGCAAGGCGAACCTTGGCCTCAGTGTAGTGGCCAAATTGCCGCCGGACAGGTCTTGCCTGCCGCGGTTTCCGTGAGTTCTCCACCGTTTTCGGGCTTAAATGGAGAGTGAGGAGAGCTGTCGGCTCTCACAGAACTCTGGCCTCCGCACTGTCTGCCATGCAACTGCACTCAAGACCACACGTCTCCTCCCGACCTGCTGAGAAACAGGCATCCGCGTAGGCCCTTGTTAACATTTCCTGGCGTGCAGAGTCCAAGGCGACACGCTGTCCTCTTCCTTGGAAACCTACGTTGCCACAGCTTGCCAAACGCTACCGAAGGCAGTCCTAACCAGTCTCGTGTGCTGCGCAACTTTGATTCGGTTACGAAAAGCCACCTGCATTGCGGTGAACACTCTGCTCAGCGTTCTTTCCAAGAGCTCACAGTGGCAACCTCTCTAGGTTAAGCAAGGTGTCGAGGTGAGGTCCAGACTGAGCAAAGAGCACAATTGCTCACTTTGCAGTGGTAGTCGTCCTAAGAGGCATTGCCTACTACGCCTTGCTAAGGTCTTCGTTCTGTTAGGGAAGTCGCCACACTTAGACGCCTGTAAAGGAGAATTTATTCAGCGAAGTTCCCAGTGTCTTGCGACGGTCTCCCTTCGCAGTGCCAATACAGCAGGGACTTAGCTTTGCTGCTAACTAGGCTAGGTGACCCTGCAGACAGAAGCAGGCGTTTCCCTTTGGAAGCTTGGATCCCAGTTTCCTAGGGGCTGCTTCCAAGGCCCTGCTATTGCCCAGCATCTGTCCTCTGCCCCTACGCCTGGGTAGGAAGCGTGTATTTTAACCTGAGAAGCAGGGCTCTTGCATCTCTGGAGGAGAGCTAATCCTGCAGCCCACGTTCGTCCTGGGAAACCGCAAGGCGACCCTTGGCCTCAGAGTAGTGGCGAAATTGCCACTAGACATGTCTTTCCTGCCGCAGTTTCCATGATTTCTCCACCGTTTTCGGGCTTAAATGGAGAGTGAGGAGAGCTGTCGGCTCTCACAGAACTCTGGCCTCCGCACTGTCTGCCATGCAACTGCACTCAAGACCACACGTCTCCTCCCACCTGCTGAGAAACAGGCTGCCGTGTAGCCCCTTCGTAACACTTCTTGGCCTGTAGACTCCAAGGAGACACACTGTCCTCTTCCTTGGAAAACTACGGTTCCGCAGCTTGCCAACGCTCACGAAGGCAGTCCGAGCCTGTCTCATGTGCTGGGCCACTTGCATTCAGTGAGGAAAAGCCACCTGCATTGAGGTGAACACTCTGCTCAGCGTTCTTTCCGGGAGCTCACAATTGCCGCCTCTCTAGGTTAAGCAGAAAGTCATAGTGAGGACCAACCTGAGGAAAGAGCACAATTCCTCATGTTACACTGGTAGTCGTCGAAAGAGGAATTGCCAACTACGCCTGCCTAAGGCCTTCCCTGGGTTAAGGAACCAGCCACACTTAGACGCCTTTAAAGGAAAATTTATTCAGCGAAGTTCCCATTGTTTGGCGATGGTCAACTTTTGCAGCGCCAATACTGCAGAGACGTAGGTTTGCTGCTAACAAGGTTAGGTGACCCTGCAGACAGAAGCAGGCGTTTCCCTTTGGAAGCTTGGATCCCGGTTTCCTAAGGGCTGCTTCCAAGGCCCTGCTATTGCCCAGCATCTGTCCTCTGCCCCTACACCTCGGTAGGAAGCGTGAATTTTAGCCTGAGAAGCAGGGCTCTTGCATCTCTGGAGGAGAGCTAATCCTGCAGCCCACGTTCATCCTGGGAAACCGCAAGGCGAACCTTGGCCTCAGTGTAGTGGCGAAATTGCCGCCGGACAGGTCTTGCCTGCCGCGGTTTCCGTGAGTTCTCCACCGTTTTTGGGCTTAAGTGGTGAGCGAGGAGAGCTGTCAGCTCTCACAGAACTCTGGCCTCCGCACTGTCTGCCATGCAACTGCACTCAAGACCACACGTCTCCTCCCGACCTGCTGAGAAACAGGCATCCGCGTAGGCCCTTGTTAACATTTCCTGGCGTGCAGAGTCCAAAGCGAAACGCTGTCCTCTTCCTTGGAAACCTACGTTGCCACAGCTTGCCAAACGCTACCGAAGGCAGTCCTAACCAGTCTCGTGTGCTGCGCAACTTTGATTCGGTTACGAAAAGCCACCTGCATTGCGGTGAACACTCTGCTCAACATTCTTTCCGGGAGCTCACAGTTGCTCCCTCTCTAGGTTAAGCAAGGTGTTGAGGTGAGGTCCAGACTGAGCAAAGAGCACAATTGCTCACTTTGCAGTGGTAGTCGTCCTAAGAGACATTGCCTACTACGCCTTGCTAAGGTCTTCGTTCTGTTAGGGAAGTCGCCACACTTAGACGCCTGTAAAGGAGAATTTATTCAGCGAAGTTCCCAGTGTCTTGCGACGGTCTCCCTTCGCAGTGCCAATACAGCAGGGACTTAGCTTTGCTGCTAACTAGGCTAGGTGACCCTGCATACAGAAGCAGGCGTTTCCCTTTGGAAGCTTGGATCCCGGTTTCTCAGGGGCTGCTTGCAAGACCCTGCTATTGCCCAGCATCTGTCCTCTGCCCCTACGCCTGGGTAGGAATCGAGTATTTTAGCCTGAGAAGCAGGGCTCTTGGACTCTGGAGGAGAGCTAATCCTGCAGCCCACGTTCGTCCTGGGAAACCGCAAGGCGACCCTTGGCCTCAGAGTAGTGGCGAAATTTCCGCCGGACAGGTCTTGCCTGCCGCGGTTTCCATGAGTTTGCCACCGTTATCGGGCTTAAATGGAGAGCGAGGAGAGCTGTCGGCTCTCACAGAACTCTGACCTCCGCACTGTCTGCCATTCAACTGCACTCAAGACCACACGTCTCCTCCCGGCCTGCTGAGAAACAGGCCGCCGTGTAGGCCCTTCGTAACACTTCTTGGCCTGTAGACTCCAAGGCGACACACTGTCCTCTTCCTTGGAAATCTACGGTGCCCCAGCTTGCCAACGCTCACGAAGGCAGTCCGAGCCCGTCTCATGTGCTGGGCCACTTGCATTCAGTGAGGAAAAGCCACCTGCATTGAGGTGAACACTCTGCTCAGCGTTCTTTCCGGGAGCTCACAATTGCCGCCTCTTAGGTTAAGCAGGAAGTCGTAATGAGGACCAACCTGAGCAAAGAGCACAATTCCTCACGTTACACTGGTAATCGTCGAAAGAGGAATTGTCAACTACGCCTGGCTAAGGCCTTCCCTGGGTTAAGGAACCAGCCACACTTAGACGCCTTTAAAGGAAAATTTATTCAGCGAAGTTCCCATTGTTTGGCGATGGTCAACCTTTGCAGCGCCAATACTGCACGGACTTAGGTTTGCTGCTAACAAGGCTAGGTGACCCTGCAGACAGAAGCAGGCGTTTCCCTTTGGAAGCTTGGATCCCAGTTTCCTAGGGGCTGCTTCCAAGGCCCTGCTATTGCCCAGCATCTGTCCTCTGCCCCTACGCCTGGGTAGGAAGCGTGTATTTTAGCCTGAGAAGCAGGGCAATTGCATCTCTGGAGGAGAGCTAATCCTGCAGCCCACGTTCGTCCTGGGAAACCGCAAGGCGACCCTTGGCCTCAGAGTAGTGGCGAAATTGCCACCAGACAGGTCTTGCCTGCCGCAGTTTCCATGAGTTCTCCACCGTTTTCGGGCTTAAATGGAGAGCGAGGAGAGCTGTCGGCTCTCACAGAACTCTGGCCTCCGCACTGTCTGCCATGCAACTGCACTCAAGACCACACGTCTCCTCCCGCCTGCTGAGAAACAGGCTGCCGTGTAGCCCCTTCGTAACACTTCTTGGCCTGTAGACTCCAAGGAGACACACTGTCCTCTTCCTTGGAAAACTACGGTTCCGCAGCTTGCCAACGCTCACGAAGGCAGTCCGAGCCTGTCTCATGTGCTGGGTCACTTGCATTCAGTGAGGAAAAGCCACCTGCATTGAGGTGAACACTCTGCTCAGCGTTCTTTCCGGGAGCTCACAATTGCCGCCTCTCTAGGTTAAGCAGAAAGTCGTAGTGAGGACCAACCTGAGGAAAGAGCACAATTCCTCATGTTACACTAGTAGTCGTCGAAAGAGGAATTGCCAACTACGCCTGCCTAAGGCCTTCCCTGGGTTAAGGAACCAGCCACACTTAGACGCCTTTAAAGGAAAATTTATTCAGCGAAGTTCCCATTGTTTGGCGATGGTCAACTTTTGCAGCGCCAATACTGCAGGGACTTAGGTTTGCTGCTAACAAGGCTAGGTGACCCTGCAGACAGAAGCAGGCGTTTCCCTTTGGAAGCTTGGATCCCGGTTTCCTAAGGGCTGCTTCCAAGGCCCTGCTATTGCCCAGCATCTGTCCTCTGCCCCTACACCTCGGTAGGAAGCGTGAATTTTAGCCTGAGAAGCAGGGCTCTTGCATCTCTGGAGGAGAGCTAATCCTGCAGCCCACGTTCATCCTGGGAAACCGCAAGGTGACCCTTAGCCTCAGTGTAGTGGCGAAATTGCCGCTGGACAGATCTTGCCTGTTGCGGTTTCCGTGAGTTCTCCACCGTTTTCGGGCTTAAATGGAGAGCGAGGAGAGCTGTCGGCTCTCACAGAACTCTGGCCTCCGCACTGTCTGCCATGCAACTGCACTCAAGACCACACGTCTCCTCCCGACCTGCTGAGAAACAGGCATCCGCGTAGGCCCTTGTTAACATTTCCTGGCGTGCAGAGTCCAAGGCGACACGCAGTCCTCTTCCTTGGAAACCTACGTTACCACAGCTTGCCAAACGCTACCGAAGGCAGTCATAACCAGTATCGTGTGCTGCGCAACTTTGATTCGGTTACGAAAAGCCACCTGCATTGAGGTGAACACTCTGCTCAGCGTTCTTTCCGGGAGCTCACCGTTGCTCCCTCTCTAGGTTAAGCAAGGTGTCGAGGTGAGGTCCAGACTGAGCAAAGAGCACAATTGCTCACTTTGCAGTGGTAGTCGTCCTAAGAGGCATTGCCTACTACGCCTTGCTAAGGTCTTCGTTCTGTTAGGGACGTCGCCACACTTAGACGCCTGTAAAGGAGAATTTATTCAGCGAAGTTCCCAGTGTCTTGCGACGGTCTCCCTTCGCAGTGCCAATACAGCAGGGACTTAGCTTTGCTGCTAACTAGGCTAGGTGACCCTGCAGACAGAAGCAGGCGTTTCCCTTTGGAAGCTTGGATCCCAGTTTCCTAGGGGCTGCTTCCAAGGCCCTGCTATTGCCCAGCATCTGTCCTCTGCCCCTACGCCTGGGTAGGAAGCGTGTATTTTAGCCTGAGAAGCAGGGCTCTTGCATCTCTGGAGGAGAGCTAATCCTGCAGCCCACGTTCGTCCTGGGGAACCGCAAGGCGACCCTTGGCCTCAGAGTAGTGGCGAAATTGCCACCAGACAGGTCTTGCCTGCCGCAGTTTCCATGAGTTCTCCACCATTTTCGGGCTTAAATGGAGAGCGAGGAGAGCTGTCGGCTCTCACAGAACTCTGGCCTCCGCACTCTCTGCCATGCAACTGCACTCAAGACCACACATCTCCTCCCGCCTGCTGAGAAACAGGCTGCCGTGTAGCCCCTTCGTAACATTTCTTGGCCTGTAGACTCCAAGGAGACACACTGTCCTCTTCCTTGGAAAACTATGGTTCCGCAGCTTGCCAACGCTCACGAAGGCAGTCCGAGCCTGTCTCATGTGCTGGGCCACTTGCATTCAGTGAGGAAAAGCCACCTGCATTGAGGTGAACACTCTGCTCAGCGTTCTTTCCGGGAGCTCACAATTGCCGCCTCTCTAGGTTAAGCAGAAAGTCGTAGTGAGGACCAACCTGAGGAAAGAGCACAATTCCTCATGTTACACTGGTAGTCGTCGAAAGAGGAATTACCAACTACGCCTGCCTAAGGCCTTCCCTGGGTTAAGGAACCAGCCACACTTAGACGCCTTTAAAGGAAAATTTATTCAGCGAAGTTCCCATTGTTTGGCGATGGTCAACTTTTGCAGCGCCAATACTGCAGGGACTTAGGTTTGCTGCTAACAAGGCTAGGTGACCCTGCAGACAGAAGCAGGCGTTTCCCTTTGGAAGCTTGGATCCCGGTTTCCAAAGGGCTGCTTCCAAGGCCCTGCTATTGCCCAGCATCTGTCCTCTGCCCCTACACCTCGGTAGGAAGCGTGAATTTTAGCCTGAGAAGCAGGGCTCTTGCATCTCTGGAGGAGAGCTAATCCTGCAGCCCACGTTCATCCTGGGAAACCGCAAGGTGACCCTTAGCCTCAGTGTAGTGGCGAAATTGTCGCTGGACAGATCTTGCCTGTTGCGGTTTCCGTGAGTTCTCCACCGTTTTCGGGCTTAAATGGAGAGCGAGGAGAGCTGTGGGCTCTCACAGAACTCTGGCCTCCGCACTGTCTGCCATGCAACTGCACTCAAGACCACACGTCTCCTCCCGACCTGCTGAGAAACAGGCATCCGCGTAGGCCCTTGTTAACATTTCCTGGCGTGCAGAGTCCAAGGCGACACGCTGTCCTCTTCCTTGGAAACCTACGTTACCACAGCTTGCCAAACGCTACCGAAGGCAGTCCTAACCAGTCTCGTGTGCTGCGCAACTTTGATTCGGTTACGAAAAGCCACCTGCATTGTGGTGAACACTCTGCTCAACCTTCTTTCCGGGAGCTCACAGTTGCTCCCTCTCTAGGTTAAGCAAGGTGTCGAGGTGAGGTCCAGACTGAGCAAAGAGCACAATTGCTCACTTTGCAGTGGTAGTCGTCCTAAGAGGCATTGTCTACTACGCCTTGCTAAGGTCTTCGTTCTGTTAGGGAAGTCGCCACACTTAGACGCCTGTAAAGGAGAATTTATTCAACCAAGTTCCCAGGGTCTTGCGACGGTCTCCCTTCGCAGTGCCAATACAGCAGGGACTTAGGTTTGCTGCTAACTAGGCTAGGTGACCCTGCATACAGAAGCAGGCGTTTCCCTTTGGAAGCTTGGATCCCGGTTTCTCAGGGGCTGCTTGCAAGACCCTGCTATTGCCCAGCATCTGTCCTCTGCCCCTACGCCTGGGTAGGAAGCGAGTATTTTAGCCTGAGAAGCAGGGCTCTTGCAACTCTGGAGGAGAGCTAATCCTGCAGCCCACGTTCGTCCTGGGAAACCGCAAGGTGACCCTTATCCTCAGAGTAGTGGCGAAATTGCCGCCGGACAGGTCTTGCCTCCCGCGGTTTCCATGAGTTCGCCACCGTTTTCGGGCTTAAATGGAGAGCGAGGAGAGCTGTCGGCTCTCACAGAACTCTGGCCTCTGCACTGTCTGCCATGCAACTGCACTCAAGACCACACGTCTCCTCCCGGCCTGCTGAGAAACAGGCCGCCGTGTAGGCCCTTCATAACACTTCTTGGCCTGTAGACTCCAAGGCGACACACTGTCCTCTTCCTTGGAAAACTACGGTGCCCCAGCTTGCCAACGCTCACGAAGGCAGTCCGAGCCCGTCTCATGTGCTGGGCCACTTGCATTCAGTGAGGAAAAGCCACCTGCATTGAGGAAACACTCTGCTCAGCATTCTTTCCGGGAGCTCACAATTGCCGCCTCTCTAGGTTAAGCAGGAAGTCGTAGTGAGGACCAACCTGAGCAATGAGCACAATTCCTCACGTTACACTGGTAGTCATCGAAAGAGGAATTGCCAACTACGCCTGCCTAAGGCCTTCCCTGGGTTAAGGAACCAGCCACACTTAGACGCCTTTAAAGGAAAATTTATTCAGCGAAGTTCCCATTGTTTGGCGATGGTCAACCTTTGCAGCGCCAATACTGCAGGGACTTAGGTTTGCTGCTAACAAGGCTAGGTGACCCTGCAGACAGAAGCAGGCGTTTCCCTTTGGAAGCTTGGATCCCGGTTTCCTAGGGGCTGCTTCCAAGGCCCTGCTATTGCCCAGCATCTGTCCTCTGCCCCTACGCCTGGGTAGGAAGCGAGTATTTTAGTCTGAGAAGCAGGGCTCTTGCATCTCTGGAGGAGAGCTAATCCTGCAGCCCACGTTCGTCCTGGGAAACCGCAAGGCGACCCTTGGCCTCAGTGTAGTGGCGAAATTCCCGCCGGACAGGTCTTGCCTGCCGCGGTTTCCGTGAGTTCTCCACCGTTTTCGGGCTTAAATGGAGAGCGAGGAGAGCTGTCGGCTCTCACAGAACTCTGGCCTCCGCACTGTCTGCCATGCAACTGCACTCAAGACCACACGTCTCCTCCCGACCTGCTGAGAAACAGGCATCCGCGTAGGCCCTTGTTAACATTTCCTGGCGTGCAGAGTCCAAAGCGAAACGCTGTCCTCTTCCTTGGAAACCTACGTTGCCACAGCTTGCCAAACGCTACCGAAGGCAGTCCTGACCAGTCTCGTGTGCTGCGCAACTTTGATTCGGTTACGAAAAGCCACCTGCATTGCGGTGAACATTCTGCTCAGCATTCTTTCCGGGAGCTCACAGTTGCTCCCTCTCTAGGTTAAGCAAGGTGTTGAGGTGAGGTCCAGACTGAGCAAAGAGCACAATTGCTCACTTTGCAGTGGTAGTCGTCCTAAGAGTCATTGCCTACTACGCCTTGCTAAGGTCTTCGTTCTGTTAGGGAAGTCGCCACACTTAGACGCCTGTAAAGGAGAATTTATTCAGCGAAGTTCCCAGTGTCTTGCGACGGTCTCCCTTCGCAGTGCCAATACAGCAGGGACTTAGGTTTGCTGCTAACTAGGCTAGGTGACCCTGCATACAGAAGCAGGCGTTTCCCTTTGGAAGCTTGGATCCCGGTTTCTCAGGGGCTGCTTGCAAGACCCTGCTATTGCCCAGCATCTGTCCTCTGCCCCTACGCCTGGGTAGGAATCGAGTATTTTAGCCTGAGAAGCAGGGCTCTTGGACTCTGGAGGAGAGCTAATCCTGCAGCCCACGTTCGTCCTGGGAAACCGCAAGGCGACCCTTGGCCTCAGAGTAGTGGCGAAATTTCCGCCGGACAGGTCTTGCCTGCCGCGGTTTCCATGAGTTTGCCACCGTTATCGGGCTTAAATGGAGAGCGAGGAGATCTGTCGGCTCTCACAGAACTCTGACCTCCGCACTGTCTGCCATTCAACTGCACTCAAGACCACACGTCTCCTCCCGGCCTGCTGAGAAACAGGCCGCCGTGTAGGCCCTTCGTAACACTTCTTGGCCTGTAGACTCCAAGGCGACACACTGTCCTCTTCCTTGGAAATCTACGGTGCCCCAGCTTGCCAACGCTCACGAAGGCAGTCCGAGCCCGTCTCATGTGCTGGGCCACTTGCATTCAGTGAGGAAAAGCCACCTGCATTGAGGTGAACACTCTGCTCAGCGTTCTTTCCGGGAGCTCACAATTGCCGCCTCTTAGGTTAAGCAGGAAGTCGTAATGAGGACCAAACTGAGCAAAGAGCACAATTCCTCACGTTACAGTGGTAATCGTCGAAAGAGGAATTGTCAACTACGCCTGGCTAAGGCCTTCCCTGGGTTAAGGAACCAGCCACACTTAGACGCCTTTAAAGGAAAATTTATTCAGCGAAGTTCCCATTGTTTGGCGATGGTCAACCTTTGCAGCGCCAATACTGCACGGACTTAGGTTTGCTGCTAACAAGGCTAGGTGACCCTGCAGACAGAAGCAGGCGTTTCCCTTTGGAAGCTTGGATCCCAGTTTCCTAGGGGCTGCTTCCAAGGCCCTGCTATTGCCCAGCATCTGTCCTCTGCCCCTACGCCTGGGTAGGAAGCGTGTATTTTAGCCTGAGAAGCAGGGCAATTGCATCTCTGGAGGAGAGCTAATCCTGCAGCCCACGTTCGTCCTGGGAAACCGCAAGGCGACCCTTGGCCTCAGAGTAGTGGCGAAATTGCCACCAGACAGGTCTTGCCTGCCGCAGTTTCCATGAGTTCTCCACCGTTTTCGGGCTTAAATGGAGAGCGAGGAGAGCTGTCGACTCTCACAGAACTCTGGCCTCCGCACTGTCTGCCATGCAACTGCACTCAAGACCACACGTCTCCTCCCGCCTGCTGAGAAACAGGCTGCCGTGTAGCCCCTTCGTAACACTTCTTGGCCTGTAGACTCCAAGGCGACACACTGTCCTCTTCCTTGGAAAACTACGGTTCCGCAGCTTGCCAACGCTCACGAAGGCAGTCCAAGCCTGTCTCATGTGCTGGGCCACTTGCATTCAGTGAGGAAAAGCCACCTGCATTGAGGTGAACACTCTGCTCAGCGTTCTTTCCGGGAGCTCACAATTGCCGCCTCTCTAGGTTAAGCAGAAAGTCGTAGTGAGGACCAACCTGAGGAAAGAGCACAATTCCTCATGTTACACTGGTAGTCGTCGAAAGAGGAATTGCCAACTACGTCTGCCTAAGGCCTTCCCTGGGTTAAGGAACCAGCCACACTTAGACGCCTTTAAAGGAAAATTTATTCAGCGAAGTTCCCATTGTTTGGCGATGGTCAACTTTTGCAGCGCCAATACTGCAGGGACTTAGGTTTGCTGCTAACAAGGCTAGGTGACCCTGCAGACAGAAGCAGGCGTTTCCCTTTGGAAGCTTGGATCCCGGTTTCCTAAGGGCTGCTTCCAAGGCCCTGCTATTGCCCAGCATCTGTCCTCTGCCCCTACACCTCGATAGGAAGCGTGAATTTTAGCCTGAGAAGCAGGGCTCTTGCATCTCTGGAGGAGAGCTAATCCTGCAGCCCACGTTCATCCTGGGAAACCGCAAGGTGACCCTTAGCCTCAGTGTAGTGGCGAAATTGCCGCTGGACAGATCTTGCCTGTTGCGGTTTCCGTGAGTTCTCCACCGTTTTCGGGCTTAAATGGAGAGCGAGGAGAGCTGTCGGCTCTCACAGAACTCTGGCCTCCGCACTGTCTGCCATGCAACTGCACTCAAGACCACACGTCTCCTCCCGACCTGCTGAGAAACAGGCATCCGTGTAGGCCCTTGTTAACATTTCCTGGCGTGCAGAGTCCAAGGCGACACGCTGTCCTCTTCCTTGGAAACCTACGTTACCACAGCTTGCCAAACGCTACCGAAGGCAGTCATAACCAGTATCGTGTGCTGCGCAACTTTGATTCGGTTACGAAAAGCCACCTGCATTGAGGTGAACACTCTGCTCAGCGTTCTTTCCGGGAGCTCACCGTTGCTCCCTCTCTAGGTTAAGCAAGGTGTCGAGGTGAGGTCCAGACTGAGCAAAGAGCACAATTGCTCACTTTGCAGTGGTAGTCGTCCTAAGAGGCATTGCCTACTACGCCTTGCTAAGGTCTTCGTTCTGTTAGGGACGTCGCCACACTTAGACGCCTGTAAAGGAGAATTTATTCAGCGAAGTTCCCAGTGTCTTGCGACGGTCTCCCTTCGCAGTGCCAATACAGCAGGGACTTAGGTGTGCTGCTAACTAGGCTAGGTGACCCTGCATACAGAAGCAGGCGTTTCCCTTTGGAAGCTTGGATCCCGGTTTCTCAGGGGCTGCTTGCAAGACCTTGCTATTGCCCAGCATCGGTCCTCTGCCCCTACGCCTGGGTAGGAAGCGAGTATTTTAGCCTGAGAAGCAGGGCTCTTGCAACTCTGGAGGAGAGCTAATCCTGCAGCCCACGTTCGTCCTGGGAAACTGCAAGGCGACCCTTGGCCTCAGAGTAGTGGCGAAATTGCCGCCGGACAGGTCTTGCCTGCCACGGTTTCCATGAGTTCGCCACCGTTTTCGGGCTTAAATGGAGAGCGAGGGGAGCTGTCGGCTCTCACAGAACTCTGACCTCCGCACTGTCTGCCATGCAACTGCACTCAAGACCACACGTCTCCTCCCGGCCTGCTGAGAAACAGGCCGATGTGTAGGCCCTTCGTAACACTTCTTGGCCTGTAGACTCCAAGGCGACACACTGTCCTCTTCCTTGGAAAACTACGGTGCCCCAGCTTGCCAACGCTCACAAAGGCATTCCGAGCCCGTCTCATGTGCTGGGCCACTTGCATTCAGTGAGGAAAAGACACCTGCATTGAGGTGAACACTCTGCTCAGCTTTCTTTCCGGGAGCTCACAATTGCCGCCTCTCTAGGTTAAGCAGAAAGTCATAGTGAGGACCAACCTGAGGAAAGAGCACAATTCCTCACGTTACACTGGTAGTCGTCAAAAGAGGAATTGCCAACTACGCCTGCCTAAGGCCTTCCCTGGGTTAAGGAACCAGCCACACTTAGACGCCTTTAAAGGAAAATTTATTCAGCGAAGTTCCCATTGTTTGGCGATGGTCAACTTTTGCAGCGCCAATACTGCAGGGACTTAGGTTTGCTGCTAACAAGGCTAGGTGACCCTGCAGACAGAAGCAGGCGTTTCCCTTTGGAAGCTTGGATCCCGGTTTCCTAAGGGCTGCTTCCAAGGCCCTGCTATTGCCCAGCATCTGTCCTCTGCCCCTACACCTCGGTAGGAAGCGTGAATTTTAGCCTGAGAAGCAGGGCTCTTGCATCTCTGGAGGAGAGCTAATCCTGCAGCCCACGTTCATCCTGGGAAACCGCAAGGCGAACCTTGGCCTCAGTGTAGTGGCGAAATTGCCGCCGGACAGGTCTTGCCTGCCGCGGTTTCCGTGAGTTCTCCACCGTTTTTGGGCTTAAGTGGTGAGCGAGGAGAGCTGTCAGCTCTCACAGAACTCTGGCCTCCGCACTGTCTGCCATGCAACTGCACTCAAGACCACACGTCTCCTCCCGACCTGCTGAGAAACAGGCATCCGCGTAGGCCCTTGTTAACATTTCCTGGCGTGCAGAGTCCAAAGCGAAACGCTGTCCTCTTCCTTGGAAACCTACGTTGCCACAGCTTGCCAAACGCTACCGAAGGCAGTCCTAACCAGTCTCGTGTGCTGCGTAACTTTGATTCGGTTACGAAAAGCCACCTGCATTGCGGTGAACACTCTGCTCAGCATTCTTTCCGGGAGCTCACAGTTGCTCCCTCTCTAGGTTAAGCAAGGTGTTGAGGTGAGGTCCAGACTGAGCAAAGAGCACAATTGCTCACTTTGCAGTGGTAGTCGTCCTAAGAGACATTGCCTACTACGCCTTGCTAAGGTCTTCGTTCTGTTAGGGAAGTCGCCACACTTAGACGCCTGTAAAGGAGAATTTATTCAGCGAAGTTCCCAGTGTCTTGCGACGGTCTCCCTTCGCAGTGCCAATACAGCAGGGACTTAGGTTTGCTGCTAACTAGGCTAGGTGACCCTGCATACAGAAGCAGGCGTTTCCCTTTGGAAGCTTGGATCCCGGTTTCTCAGGGGCTGCTTGCAAGACCCTGCTATTGCCCAGCATCTGTCCTCTGCCCCTACGCCTGGGTAGGAATCGAGTATTTTAGCCTGAGAAGCAGGGCTCTTGGACTCTGGAGGAGAGCTAATCCTGCAGCCCACATTCGTCCTGGGAAACCGCAAGGCGACCCTTGGCCTCAGAGTAGTGGCGAAATTTCCGCCGGACAGGTCTTGCCTGCCGCGGTTTCCATGAGTTTGCCACCGTTATCGGGCTTAAATGGAGAGCGAGGAGAGCTGTCGGCTCTCACAGAACTCTGACCTCCGCACTGTCTGCCATTCAACTGCACTCAAGACCACACGTCTCCTCCCGGCCTGCTGAGAAACAGGCCGCCGTGTAGGCCCTTCGTAACACTTCTTGGCCTGTAGACTCCAAGGCGACACACTGTCCTCTTCCTTGGAAATCTACGGTGCCCCAGCTTGCCAACGCTCACGAAGGCAGTCCGAGCCCGTCTCATGTGCTGGGCCACTTGCATTCAGTGAGGAAAAGCCACCTGCATTGAGGTGAACACTCTGCTCAGCGTTCTTTCCGGGAGCTCACAATTGCCGCCTCTTAGGTTAAGCAGGAAGTCGTAATGAGGACCAACCTGAGCAAAGAGCACAATTCCTCACATTACACTGGTAATCGTCGAAAGAGGAATTGTCAACTACGCCTGGCTAAGGCCTTCCCTGGGTTAAGGAACCAGCCACACTTAGACGCCTTTAAAGGAAAATTTATTCAGCGAAGTTCCCATTGTTTGGCGATGGTCAACCTTTGCAGCGCCAATACTGCACGGACTTAGGTTTGCTGCTAACAAGGCTAGGTGACCCTGCAGACAGAAGCAGGCGTTTCCCTTTGGAAGCTTGGATCCCAGTTTCCTAGGGGCTGCTTCCAAGGCCCTGCTATTGCCCAGCATCTGTCCTCTGCCCCTACGCCTGGGTAGGAAGCGTGTATTTTAGCCTGAGAAGCAGGGCAATTGCATCTCTGGAGGAGAGCTAATCCTGCAGCCCACGTTCGTCCTGGGAAACCGCAAGGCGACCCTTGGCCTCAGAGTAGTGGCGAAATTGCCACCAGACAGGTCTTGCCTGCCGCAGTTTCCATGAGTTCTCCACTGTTTTCGGGCTTAAATGGAGAGCGAGGAGAGCTGTCGGCTCTCACAGAACTCTGGCCTCCGCACTGTCTGCCATGCAACTGCACTCAAGACCACACGTCTCCTCCCGCCTGCTGAGAAACAGGCTGCCGTGTAGCCCCTTCGTAACACTTCTTGGCCTGTAGACTCCAAGGAGACACACTGTCCTCTTCCTTGGAAAACTACGGTTCCGCAGCTTGCCAACGCTCACGAAGGCAGTCCGAGCCTGTCTCATGTGCTGGGCCACTTGCATTCAGTGAGGAAAAGCCACCTGCATTGAGGTGAACACTCTGCTCAGCGTTCTTTCCGGGAGCTCACAATTGCCGCCTCTCTAGGTTAAGCAGAAAGTCGTAGTGAGGACCAACCTGAGGAAAGAGCACAATTCCTCATGTTACACTGGTAGTCGTCGAAAGAGGAATTGCCAACTACGTCTGCCTAAGGCCTTCCCTGGGTTAAGGAACCAGCCACACTTAGACGCCTTTAAAGGAAAATTTATTCAGCGAAGTTCCCATTGTTTGGCGATGGTCAACTTTTGCAGCGCCAATACTGCAGGGACTTAGGTTTGCTGCTAACAAGGCTAGGTGACCCTGCAGACAGAAGCAGGCGTTTCCCTTTGGAAGCTTGGATCCCGGTTTCCTAAGGGCTGCTTCCAAGGCCCTGCTATTGCCCAGCATCTGTCCTCTGCCCCTACACCTCGGTAGGAAGCGTGAATTTTAGCCTGAGAAGCAGGGCTCTTGCATCTCTGGAGGAGAGCTAATCCTGCAGCCCACGTTCATCCTGGGAAACCGCAAGGTGACCCTTAGCCTCAGTGTAGTGGCGAAATTGCCGCTGGACAGATCTTGCCTGTTGCGGTTTCCGTGAGTTCTCCACCGTTTTCGGGCTTAAATGGAGAGCGAGGAGAGCTGTCGGCTCTCACAGAACTCTGGCCTCCGCACTGTCTGCCATGCAACTGCACTCAAGACCACACGTCTCCTCCCGACCTGCTGAGAAACAGGCATCCGTGTAGGCCCTTGTTAACATTTCCTGGCGTGCAGAGTCCAAGGCGACACGCTGTCCTCTTCCTTGGAAACCTACGTTACCACAGCTTGCCAAACGCTACCGAAGGCAGTCATAACCAGTATCGTGTGCTGCGCAACTTTGATTCGGTTACGAAAAGCCACCTGCATTGAGGTGAACACTCTGCTCAGCGTTCTTTCCGGGAGCTCACCGTTGCTCCCTCTCTAGGTTAAGCAAGGTGTCGAGGTGAGGTCCAGACTGAGCAAAGAGCACAATTGCTCACTTTGCAGTGGTAGTCGTCCTAAGAGGCATTGCCTACTACGCCTTGCTAAGGTCTTCGTTCTGTTAGGGACGTCGCCACACTTAGACGCCTGTAAAGGAGAATTTATTCAGCGAAGTTCCCAGTGTCTTGCGACGGTCTCCCTTCGCAGTGCCAATACAGCAGGGACTTAGGTTTGCTGCTAACTAGGCTAGGTGACCCTGCATACAGAAGCAGGCGTTTCCCTTTGGAAGCTTGGATCCCGGTTTCTCAGGGGCTGCTTGCAAGACCTTGCTATTGCCCAGCATCGGTCCTCTGCCCCTACGCCTGGGTAGGAAGCGAGTATTTTAGCCTGAGAAGCAGGGCTCTTGCAACTCTGGAGGAGAGCTAATCCTGCAGCCCACGTTCGTCCTGGGAAACTGCAAGGCGACCCTTGGCCTCAGAGTAGTGGCGAAATTGCCGCCGGACAGGTCTTGCCTGCCACGGTTTCCATGAGTTCGCCACCGTTTTCGGGCTTAAATGGAGAGCGAGGGGAGCTGTCGGCTCTCACAGAACTCTGACCTCCGCACTGTCTGCCATGCAACTGCACTCAAGACCACACGTCTCCTCCCGGCCTGCTGAGAAACAGGCCGATGTGTAGGCCCTTCGTAACACTTCTTGGCCTGTAGACTCCAAGGCGACACACTGTCCTCTTCCTTGGAAAACTACGGTGCCCCAGCTTGCCAACGCTCACAAAGGCATTCCGAGCCCGTCTCATGTGCTGGGCCACTTGCATTCAGTGAGGAAAAGACACCTGCATTGAGGTGAACACTCTGCTCAGCGTTCTTTCCGGGAGCTCACAATTGCCGCCTCTCTAGGTTAAGCAGAAAGTCATAGTGAGGACCAACCTGAGGAAAGAGCACAATTCCTCACGTTACACTGGTAGTCGTCGAAAGAGGAATTGCCAACTACGCCTGCCTAAGGCCTTCCCTGGGTTAAGGAACCAGCCACACTTAGACGCCTTTAAAGGAAAATTTATTCAGCGAAGTTCCCATTGTTTGGCGATGGTCAACTTTTGCAGCGCCAATACTGCAGGGACTTAGGTTTGCTGCTAACAAGGCTAGGTGACCCTGCAGACAGAAGCAGGTGTTTCCCTTTGGAACCTTGGATCCCGGTTTCCTAAGGGCTGCTTCCAAGGCCCTGCTATTGCCCAGCATCTGTCCTCTGCCCCTACACCTCGGTAGGAAGCGTGAATTTTAGCCTGAGAAGCAGGGCTCTTGCATCTCTGGAGGAGAGCTAATCCTGCAGCCCACGTTCATCCTGGGAAACCGCAAGGCGAACCTTGGCCTCAGTGTAGTGGCGAAATTGCCGCCGGACAGGTCTTGCCTGCCGCGGTTTCCGTGAGTTCTCCACCGTTTTTGGGCTTAAGTGGTGAGCGAGGAGAGCTGTCAGCTCTCACAGAACTCTGGCCTCCGCACTGTCTGCCATGCAACTGCACTCAAGACCACACGTCTCCTCCCGACCTGCTGAGAAACAGGCATCCGCGTAGGCCCTTGTTAACATTTCCTGGCGTGCAGAGTCCAAAGCGAAACGCTGTCCTCTTCCTTGGAAACCTACGTTGCCACAGCTTGCCAAACGCTACCGAAGGCAGTCCTAACCAGTCTCGTGTGCTGCGTAACTTTGATTCGGTTACGAAAAGCCACCTGCATTGCGGTGAACACTCTGCTCAGCATTCTTTCCGGGAGCTCACAGTTGCTCCCTCTCTAGGTTAAGCAAGGTGTTGAGGTGAGGTCCAGACTGAGCAAAGAGCACAATTGCTCACTTTGCAGTGGTAGTCGTCCTAAGAGACATTGCCTACTACGCCTTGCTAAGGTCTTCGTTCTGTTAGGGAAGTCGCCACACTTAGACGCCTGTAAAGGAGAATTTATTCAGCGAAGTTCCCAGTGTCTTGCGACGGTCTCCCTTCGCAGTGCCAATACAGCAGGGACTTAGGTTTGCTGCTAACTAGGCTAGGTGACCCTGCATACAGAAGCAGGCGTTTCCCTTTGGAAGCTTGGATCCCGGTTTCTCAGGGGCTGCTTGCAAGACCCTGCTATTGCCCAGCATCTGTCCTCTGCCCCTACGCCTGGGTAGGAATCGAGTATTTTAGCCTGAGAAGCAGGGCTCTTGGACTCTGGAGGAGAGCTAATCCTGCAGCCCACGTTCGTCCTGGGAAACCGCAAGGCGACCCTTGGCCTCAGAGTAGTGGCGAAATTTCCGCCGGACAGGTCTTGCCTGCCGCGGTTTCCATGAGTTTGCCACCGTTATCGGGCTTAAATGGAGAGCGAGGAGAGCTGTCGGCTCTCACAGAACTCTGACCTCCGCACTGTCTGCCATTCAACTGCACTCAAGACCACACGTCTCCTCCCGGCCTGCTGAGAAACAGGCCGCCGTGTAGGCCCTTCGTAACACTTCTTGGCCTGTAGACTCCAAGGCGACACACTGTCCTCTTCCTTGGAAATCTACGGTGCCCCAGCTTGCCAACGCTCACGAAGGCAGTCCGAGCCCGTCTCATGTGCTGGGCCACTTGCATTCAGTGAGGAAAAGCCACCTGCATTGAGGTGAACACTCTGCTCAGCGTTCTTTCCGGGAGCTCACAATTGCCGCCTCTTAGGTTAAGCAGGAAGTCGTAATGAGGACCAACCTGAGCAAAGAGCACAATTCCTCACGTTACACTGGTAATCGTCGAAAGAGGAATTGTCAACTACGCCTGGCTAAGGCCTTCCCTGGGTTAAGGAACCAGCCACACTTAGACGCCTTTAAAGGAAAATTTATTCAGCGAAGTTCCCATTGTTTGGCGATGGTCAACCTTTGCAGCGCCAATACTGCACGGACTTAGGTTTGCTGCTAACAAGGCTAGGTGACCCTGCAGACAGAAGCAGGCGTTTCCCTTTGGAAGCTTGGATCCCAGTTTCCTAGGGGCTGCTTCCAAGGCCCTGCTATTGCCCAGCATCTGTCCTCTGCCCCTACGCCTGGGTAGGAAGCGTGTATTTTAGCCTGAGAAGCAGGGCAATTGCATCTCTGGAGGAGAGCTAATCCTGCAGCCCACGTTCGTCCTGGGAAACCGCAAGGCGACCCTTGGCCTCAGAGTAGTGGCGAAATTGCCACCAGACAGGTCTTGCCTGCCGCAGTTTCCATGAGTTCTCCACCGTTTTCGGGCTTAAATGGAGAGCGAGGAGAGCTGTCGGCTCTCACAGAACTCTGGCCTCCGCACTGTCTGCCATGCAACTGCACTCAAGACCACACGTCTCCTCCCGCCTGCTGAGAAACAGGCTGCCGTGTAGCCCCTTCGTAACACTTCTTGGCCTGTAGACTCCAAGGAGACACACTGTCCTCTTCCTTGGAAAACTACGGTTCCGCAGCTTGCCAACGCTCACGAAGGCAGTCCGAGCCTGTCTCATGTGCTGGGCCACTTGCATTCAGTGAGGAAAAGCCACCTGCATTGAGGTGAACACTCTGCTCAGCGTTCTTTCCGGGAGCTCACAATTGCCGCCTCTCTAGGTTAAGCAGAAAGTCGTAGTGAGGACCAACCTGAGGAAAGAGCACAATTCCTCATGTTACACTGGTAGTCGTCGAAAGAGGAATTGCCAACTACGTCTGCCTAAGGCCTTCCCTGGGTTAAGGAACCAGCCACACTTAGACGCCTTTAAAGGAAAATTTATTCAGCGAAGTTCCCATTGTTTGGCGATGGTCAACTTTTGCAGCGCCAATACTGCAGGGACTTAGGTTTGCTGCTAACAAGGCTAGGTGACCCTGCATACAGAAGCAGGCGTTTCCCTTTGGAAGCTTGGATCCCGGTTTCTCAGGGGCTGCTTGCAAGACCCTGCTATTGCCCAGCATCGGTCCTCTGCCCCTACGCCTGGGTAGGAAGCGAGTATTTTAGCCTGAGAAGCAGGGCTCTTGCAACTCTGGAGGAGAGCTAATCCTGCAGCCCACGTTCGTCCTGGGAAACTGCAAGGCGACCCTTGGCCTCAGAGTAGTGGCGAAATTGCCGCCGGACAGGTCTTGCCTGCCACGGTTTCCATGAGTTCGCCACCGTTTTCGGGCTTAAATGGAGAGCGAGGGGAGCTGTCGGCTCTCACAGAACTCTGACCTCCGCACTGTCTGCCATGCAACTGCACTCAAGACCACACGTCTCCTCCCGGCCTGCTGAGAAACAGGCCGATGTGTAGGCCCTTCGTAACACTTCTTGGCCTGTAGACTCCAAGGCGACACACTGTCCTCTTCCTTGGAAAACTACGGTGCCCCAGCTTGCCAACGCTCACAAAGGCATTCCGAGCCCGTCTCATGTGCTGGGCCACTTGCATTCAGTGAGGAAAAGACACCTGCATTGAGGTGAACACTCTGCTCAGCGTTCTTTCCGGGAGCTCACAATTGCCGCCTCTCTAGGTTAAGCAGAAAGTCATAGTGAGGACCAACCTGAGGAAAGAGCACAATTCCTCACGTTACACTGGTAGTCGTCGAAAGAGGAATTGCCAACTACGCCTGCCTAAGGCCTTCCCTGGGTTAAGGAACCAGCCACACTTAGACGCCTTTAAAGGAAAATTTATTCAGCGAAGTTCCCATTGTTTGGCGATGGTCAACTTTTGCAGCGCCAATACTGCAGGGACTTAGGTTTGCTGCTAACAAGGCTAGGTGACCCTGCAGACAGAAGCAGGCGTTTCCCTTTGGAAGCTTGGATCCCGGTTTCCTAAGGGCTGCTTCCAAGGCCCTGCTATTGCCCAGCATCTGTCCTCTGCCCCTACACCTCGGTAGGAAGCGTGAATTTTAGCCTGAGAAGCAGGGCTCTTGCATCTCTGGAGGAGAGCTAATCCTGCAGCCCACGTTCATCCTGGGAAACCGCAAGGCGAACCTTGGCCTCAGTGTAGTGGCGAAATTGCCGCCGGACAGGTCTTGCCTGCCGCGGTTTCCGTGAGTTCTCCACCGTTTTTGGGCTTAAGTGGTGAGCGAGGAGAGCTGTCAGCTCTCACAGAACTCTGGCCTCCGCACTGTCTGCCATGCAACTGCACTCAAGACCACACGTCTCCTCCCGACCTGCTGAGAAACAGGCATCCGCGTAGGCCCTTGTTAACATTTCCTGGCGTGCAGAGTCCAAACCGAAACGCTGTCCTCTTCCTTGGAAACCTACGTTGCCACAGCTTGCCAAACGCTACCGAAGGCAGTCCTAACCAGTCTCGTGTGCTGCGTAACTTTGATTCGGTTACGAAAAGCCACCTGCATTGCAGTGAACACTCTGCTCAGCATTCTTTCCGGGAGCTCACAGTTGCTCCCTCTCTAGGTTAAGCAAGGTGTTGAGGTGAGGTCCAGACTGAGCAAAGAGCACAATTGCTCACTTTGCAGTGGTAGTCGTCCTAAGAGACATTGCCTACTACGCCTTGTTAAGGTCTTCGTTCTGTTAGGGAAGTCGACACACTTAGACGCCTGTAAAGGAGAATTTATTCAGCGAAGTTCCCAGTGTCTTGCGACGGTCTCCCTTCGCAGTGCCAATACAGCAGGGACTTAGGTTTGCTGCTAACTAGGCTAGGTGACCCTGCATACAGAAGCAGGCGTTTCCCTTTGGAAGCTTGGATCCCGGTTTCTCAGGGGCTGCTTGCAAGACCCTGCTATTGCCCAGCATCTGTCCTCTGCCCCTACGCCTGGGTAGGAATCGAGTATTTTAGCCTGAGAAGCAGGGCTCTTGGACTCTGGAGGAGAGCTAATCCTGCAGCCCACGTTCGTCCTGGGAAACCGCAAGGCGACCCTTGGCCTCAGAGTAGTGGCGAAATTTCCGCCGGACAGGTCTTGCCTGCCGCGGTTTCCATGAGTTTGCCACCGTTATCGGGCTTAAATGGAGAGCGAGGAGAGCTGTCGGCTCTCACAGAACTCTGGCCTCCGCACTGTCTGCCATTCAACTGCACTCAAGACCACACGTCTCCTCCCGGCCTGCTGAGAAACAGGCCGCCGTGTAGGCCCTTCGTAACACTTCTTGGCCTGTAGACTCCAAGGCGACACACTGTCCTCTTCCTTGGAAATCTACGGTGCCCCAGCTTGCCAACGCTCACGAAGGCAGTCCGAGCCCGTCTCATGTGCTGGGCCACTTGCATTCAGTGAGGAAAAGCCACCTGCATTGAGGTGAACACTCTGCTCAGCGTTCTTTCCGGGAGCTCACAATTGCCGCCTCTTAGGTTAAGCAGGAAGTCGTAATGAGGACCAACCTGAGCAAAGAGCACAATTCCTCACGTTACACTGGTAATCGTCGAAAGAGGAATTGTCAACTACGCCTGGCTAAGGTCTTCCCTGGGTTAAGGAACCAGCCACACTTAGACGCCTTTAAAGGAAAATTTATTCAGCGAAGTTCCCATTGTTTGGCGATGGTCAACCTTTGCAGCGCCAATACTGCAGGGACTTAGGTTTGCTGCTAACAAGGCTAGGTGACCCTGCAGACAGAAGCAGGCGTTTCCCTTTGGAAGCTTGGATCCCAGTTTCCTAGGGGCTGCTTCCAAGGCCCTGCTATTGCCCAGCATCTGTCCTCTGCCCCTACGCCTGGGTAGGAAGCGTGTATTTTAGCCTGAGAAGCAGGGCAATTGCATCTCTGGAGGAGAGCTAATCCTGCAGCCCACGTTCGTCCTGGGAAACCGCAAGGCGACCCTTGGCCTCAGAGTAGTGGCGAAATTGCCACCAGACAGGTCTTGCCTGCCGCAGTTTCCATGAGTTCTCCACCGTTTTCGGGCTTAAATGGAGAGCGAGGAGAGCTGTCGGCTCTCACAGAACTCTGGCCTCCGCACTGTCTGCCATGCAACTGCACTCAAGACCACACGTCTCCTCCCGCCTGCTGAGAAACAGGCTGCCGTGTAGCCCCTTCGTAACACTTCTTGGCCTGTAGACTCCAAGGAGACACACTGTCCTCTTCCTTGGAAAACTACGGTTCCGCAGCTTGCCAACGCTCACGAAGGCAGTCCGAGCCTGTCTCATGTGCTGGGCCACTTGCATTCAGTGAGGAAAAGCCACCTGCATTGAGGTGAACACTCTGCTCAGCGTTCTTTCCGGGAGCTCACAATTGCCGCCTCTCTAGGTTAAGCAGGAAGTCGTAGTGAGGACCAACCTGAGCAAAGAGCACAATTCCTCACGTTACACTGGTAGTCGTCGAAAGAGGAATTGCCAACTATGCCTGCCTAAGGCCTTCCCTGGGTTAAGGAACCAGCCACACTTAGACGCCTTTAAAGGAAAATTTATTCAGCGAAGTTCCCATTGTTTGGCGATGGTCAACCTTTGCAGCGCCAATACTGCAGGGACTTAGGTTTGCTGCTAACAAGGCTAGGTGACCCTGCAGACAGAAGCAGGCGTTTCCCTTTGGAAGCTTGGATCCCGGTTTCCTAGGGGCTGCTTCCAAGGCCCTGCTATTGCCCAGCATCTGTCCTCTGCCCCTACGCCTGGGTAGGAAGCGAGTATTTTAGTCTGAGAAGCAGGGCTCTTGCATCTCTGGAGGAGAGCTAATCCTGCAGCCCACGTTCGTCCTGGGAAACCGCAAGGCGACCCTTGGCCTCAGTGTAGTGGCGAAATTGCCGCCGGACAGGTCTTGCCTGCCGCGGTTTCCGTGAGTTTTCCACCGTTTTCGGGCTTAAATGGAGAGCGAGGAGAGCTGTCGGCTCTCACAGAACTCTGGCCTCCGCACTGTTTGCCATGCAACTGCACTCAAGACCACACGTCTCCTCCCGACCTGCTGAGAAACAGGCATCCGCGTAGGCCCTTGTTAACATTTCCTGGCGTGCAGAGTCCAAGGCGACACGCTGTCCTCTTCCTTGGAAACCTACGTTACCACAGCTTGCCAAACGCTACCGAAGGCAGTCATAACCAGTATCGTGTGCTGCGCAACTTTGATTCGGTTACGAAAAGCCACCTGCATTGAGGTGAACACTCTGCTCAGCGTTCTTTCCGGGAGCTCACCGTTGCTCCCTCTCTAGGTTAAGCAAGGTGTCGAGGTGAGGTCCAGACTGAGCAAAGAGCACAATTGCTCACTTTGCAGTGGTAGTCGTCCTAAGAGGCATTGCCTACTACGCCTTGCTAAGGTCTTCGTTCTGTTAGGGACGTCGCCACACTTAGACGCCTGTAAAGGAGAATTTATTCAGCGAAGTTCCCAGTGTCTTGCGACAGTCTCCCTTCGCAGTGCCAATACAGCAGGGACTTAGGTTTGCTGCTAACTAGGCTAGGTGACCCTGCATACAGAAGCAGGCGTTTCCCTTTGGAAGCTTGGATCCCGATTTCTCAGGGGCTGCTTGCAAGACCCTGCTATTGCCCAGCATCGGTCCTCTGCCCCTACGCCTGGGTAGGAAGCGAGTATTTTAGCCTGAGAAGCAGGGCTCTTGCAACTCTGGAGGAGAGCTAATCCTGCAGCCCACGTTCGTCCTGGGAAACCGCAAGGCGACCCTTGGCCTCAGTGTAGTGGCGAAATTGCCGCCGGACAGGTCTTGCCTGCCGCGGTTTCCGTGAGTTCTCCACCGTTTTCGGGCTTAAATGGAGAGCGAGGAGAGCTGTCGGCTCTCACAGAACTCTGGCCTCCGCACTGTCTGCCATGCAACTGCACTCAAGACCACACGTCTCCTCCCGACCTGCTGAGAAACAGGCATCCGCGTAGGCCCTTGTTAACATTTCCTGGCGTGCAGAGTCCAAGGCGACACGCTGTCCTCTTCCTTGGAAACCTACGTTGCCACAGCTTGCCAAACGCTACCGAAGGCAGTCCTAACCAGTCTCGTGTGCTGCGCAACTTTGATTCGGTTACGAAAAGCCACCTGCATTGCGGTGAACACTCTGCTCAGCGTTCTTTCCAAGAGCTCACAGTTGCTCCCTCTCTAGGTTCAGCAAGGTGTCGAGGTGAGGTCCAGACTGAGCAAAGAGCACAATTGCTCACTTTGCAGTGGTAGTCGTCCTAAGAGGCATTGCCTACTACGCCTTGCTAAGGTCTTCGTTCTGTTAGGGAAGTCGCCACACTTAGACGCCTGTAAAGGAGAATTTATTCAGCGAAGTTCCCAGTGTCTTGCGACGGTCTCCCTTCGCAGTGCCAATACAGCAGGGACTTAGCTTTGCTGCTAACTAGGCTAGGTGACCCTGCAGACAGAAGCAGGCGTTTCCCTTTGGAAGCTTGGATCCCAGTTTCCTAGGGGCTGCTTGCAAGACCCTGCTATTGCCCAGCATCTGTCCTCTGCCCCTACGCCTGGGTAGGAAGCGTGTATTTTAGCCTGAGAAGCAGGGCTCTTGCATCTCTGGAGGAGAGCTAATCCTGCAGCCCACGTTCGTCCTGGGAAACCGCAAGGCGACCCTTGGCCTCAGAGTAGTGGCGAAATTGCCACTAGACAGGTCTTGCCTGCCGCAGTTTCAATGAGTTCTCCACCGTTTTCGGGCTTAAATGGAGAGCGAGGAGAGCTGTCGGCTCTCACAGAACTCTGGCCTCCGCACTGTCTGCCATGCAACTGCACTCAAGACCACACGTCTCCTCCCGCCTGCTGAGAAACAGGCTGCCGTGTAGCCCCTTCGTAACACTTCTTGGCCTGTAGACTCCAAGGAGACACACTGTCCTCTTCCTTGGAAAACTACGGTTCCGCAGCTTGCCAACGCTCACGAAGGCAGTCCGAGCCTGTCTCATGTGCTGGGCCACTTGCATTCAGTGAGGAAAAGCCACCTGCATTGAGGTGAACACTCTGCTCAGCGTTCTTTCCGGGAGCTCACAATTGCCGCCTCTCTAGGTTAAGCAGAAAGTCGTAGTGAGGACCAACCTGAGGAAAGAGCACAATTCCTCATGTTACACTGGTAGTCGTCGAAAGAGGAATTGCCAACTACGCCTGCCTAAGGCCTTCCCTGGGTTAAGGAACCAGCCACACTTAGACGCCTTTAAAGGAAAATTTATTCAGCGAAGTTCCCATTGTTTGGCGATGGTCAACTTTTGCAGCGCCAATACTGCAGGGACTTAGGTTTGCTGCTAACAAGGCTAGGTGACCCTGCAGACAGAAGCAGGCGTTTCCCTTTGGAAGCTTGGATCCCGGTTTCCTAAGGGCTGCTTCCAAGGCCCTGCTATTGCCCAGCATCTGTCCTCTGCCCCTACACCTCGGTAGGAAGCGTGAATTTTAGCCTGAGAAGCAGGGCTCTTGCATCTCTGGAGGAGAGCTAATCCTGCAGCCCACGTTCATCCTGGGAAACCGCAAGGCGAACCTTGGCCTCAGTGTAGTGGCGAAATTGCCGCCGGACAGGTCTTGCCTGCCGCGGTTTCCGTGAGTTCTCCACCGTTTTTGGGCTTAAGTGGAGAGCGAGGAGAGCTGTCAGCTCTCACAGAACTCTGGCCTCCGCACTGTCTGCCATGCAACTGCACTCAAGACCACACGTCTCCTCCCGACCTGCTGAGAAACAGGCATCCGCGTAGGCCCTTGTTAACATTTCCTGGCGTGCAGAGTCCAAAGCGAAACGCTGTCCTCTTCCTTGGAAACCTACGTTGCCACAGCTTGCCAAACGCTACCGAAGGCAGTCCTAACCAGTCTCGTGTGCTGCGCAACTTTGATTCGGTTACGAAAAGCCACCTGCATTGCGGTGAACACTCTGCTCAGCGTTCTTTCCGGGAGCTCACAGTTGCTCCCTCTCTAGGTTAAGCAAGGTGTTGAGGTGAGGTCCAGACTGAGCAAAGAGCACAATTGCTCACTTTGCAGTGGTAGTCGTCCTAAGAGACATTGCCTACTACGCCTTGCTAAGGTCTTCGTTCTGTTAGGGAAGTCGCCACACTTAGACGCCTGTAAAGGAGAATTTATTCAGCGAAGTTCCCAGTGTCTTGCGACGGTCTCCCTTCGCAGTGCCAATACAGCAGGGACTTAGGTTTGCTGCTAACTAGGCTAGGTGACCCTGCATACAGAAGCAGGCGTTTCCCTTTGGAAGCTTGGATCCCGGTTTCTCAGGGGCTGCTTGCAAGACCCTGCTATTGCCCAGCATCTGTCCTCTGCCCCTACGCCTGGGTAGGAATCGAGTATTTTAGCCTGAGAAGCAGGGCTCTTGGTCTCTGGAGGAGAGCTAATCCTGCAGCCCACGTTCGTCCTGGGAAACCGCAAGGCGACCCTTGGCCTCAGAGTAGTGGCGAAATTTCCGCCGGACAGGTCTTGCCTGCCGCGGTTTCCATGAGTTTGCCACCGTTATCGGGCTTAAATGGAGAGCGAGGAGAGCTGTCGGCTCTCACAGAACTCTGACCTCCGCACTGTCTGCCATTCAACTGCACTCAAGACCACACGTCTCCTCCCGGCCTGCTGAGAAACAGGCCGCCGTGTAGGCCCTTCGTAACACTTCTTGGCCTGTAGACTCCAAGGCGACACACTGTCCTCTTCCTTGGAAATCTACGGTGCCCCAGCTTGCCAACGCTCACGAAGGCAGTCCGAGCCCGTCTCATGTGCTGGGCCACTTGCATTCAGTGAGGAAAAGCCACCTGCATTGAGGTGAACACTCTGCTCAGCGTTCTTTCCGGGAGCTCACAATTGCCGCCTCTTAGGTTAAGCAGGAAGTCGTAATGAGGACAAACCTGAGCAAAGAGCACAATTCCTCACGTTACACTGGTAGTCGTCGAAAGAGGAATTGTCAACTACGCCTGGCTAAGGCCTTCCCTGGGTTAAGGAAACAGCCACACTTAGACGCCTTTAAAGGAAAATTTATTCAGCGAAGTTCCCATTGTTTGGCGATGGTCAACCTTTGCAGCGCCAATACTGCACGGACTTAGGTTTGCTGCTAACAAGGCTAGGTGACCCTGCAGACAGAAGCAGGCGTTTCCCTTTGGAAGCTTGGATCCCAGTTTCCTAGGGGCTGCTTCCAAGGCCCTGCTATTGCCCAGCATCTGTCCTCTGCCCCTACGCCTGGGTAGGAAGCGTGTATTTTAGCCTGAGAAGCAGGGCAATTGCATCTCTGGAGGAGAGCTAATCCTGCAGCCCACGTTCGTCCTGGGAAACCGCAAGGCGACCCTTGGCCTCAGAGTAGTGGCGAAATTGCCACCAGACAGGTCTTGCCTGCCGCAGTTTCCATGAGTTCTCCACCGTTTTCGGGCTTAAATGGAGAGCGAGGAGAGCTGTCGGCTCTCACAGAACTCTGGCCTCCGCACTGTCTGCCATGCAACTGCACTCAAGACCACACGTCTCCTCCCGCCTGCTGAGAAACAGGCTGCCGTGTAGCCCCTTCGTAACACTTCTTGGCCTGTAGACTCCAAGGAGACACACTGTCCTCTTCCTTGGAAAACTACGGTTCCGCAGCTTGCCAACGCTCACGAAGGCAGTCCGAGCCTGTCTCATGTGCTGGGCCACTTGCATTCAGTGAGGAAAAGCCACCTGCATTGAGGTGAACACTCTGCTCAGCGTTCTTTCCGGGAGCTCACAATTGCCGCCTCTCTAGGTTAAGCAGGAAGTCGTAGTGAGGACCAACCTGAGCAAAGAGCACAATTCCTCACGTTACACTGGTAGTCGTCGAAAGAGGAATTGCCAACTACGTCTGCCTAAGGCCTTCCCTGGGTTAAGGAACCAGCCACACTTAGACGCCTTTAAAGGAAAATTTATTCAGCGAAGTTCCCATTGTTTGGCGATGGTCAACTTTTGCAGCGCCAATACTGCAGGGACTTAGGTTTGCTGCTAACAAGGCTAGGTGACCCTGCAGACAGAAGCAGGCGTTTCCCTTTGGAAGCTTGGATCCCGGTTTCCTAAGGGCTGCTTCCAAGGCCCTGCTATTGCCCAGCATCTGTCCTCTGCCCCTACACCTCGGTAGGAAGCGTGAATTTTAGCCTGAGAAGCAGGGCTCTTGCATCTCTGGAGGAGAGCTAATCCTGCAGCCCACGTTCATCCTGGGAAACCGCAAGGTGACCCTTAGCCTCAGTGTAGTGGCGAAATTGCCGCTGGACAGATCTTGCCTGTTGCGGTTTCCGTGAGTTCTCCACCGTTTTCGGGCTTAAATGGAGAGCGAGGAGAGCTGTCGGCTCTCACAGAACTCTGGCCTCCGCACTGTCTGCCATGCAACTGCACTCAAGACCACACGTCTCCTCCCGACCTGCTGAGAAACAGGCATCCGTGTAGGCCCTTGTTAACATTTCCTGGCGTGCAGAGTCCAAGACGACACGCTGTCCTCTTCCTTGGAAACCTATGTTACCACAGCTTGCCAAACGCTACCGAAGGCAGTCATAACCAGTATCGTGTGCTGCGCAACTTTGATTCGGTTACGAAAAGCCACCTGCATTGAGGTGAACACTCTGCTCAGCGTTCTTTCCGGGAGCTCACCGTTGCTCCCTCTCTAGGTTAAGCAAGGTGTCGAGGTGAGGTCCAGACTGAGCAAAGAGCACAATTGCTCACTTTGCAGTGGTAGTCGTCCTAAGAGGCATTGCCTACTACGCCTTGCTAAGGTCTTCGTTCTGTTAGGGACGTCGCCACACTTAGACGCCTGTAAAGGAGAATTTATTCAGCGAAGTTCCCAGTGTCTTGCGACGGTCTCCCTTCGCAGTGCCAATACAGCAGGGACTTAGGTTTGCTGCTAACTAGGCTAGGTGACCCTGCATACAGAAGCAGGCGTTTCCCTTTGGAAGCTTGGATCCCGGTTTCTCAGGGGCTGCTTGCAAGACCTTGCTATTGCCCAGCATCGGTCCTCTGCCCCTACGCCTGGGTAGGAAGCGAGTATTTTAGCCTGAGAAGCAGGGCTCTTGCAACTCTGGAGGAGAGCTAATCCTGCAGCCCACGTTCGTCCTGGGAAACTGCAAGGCGACCCTTGGCCTCAGAGTAGTGGCGAAATTGCCGCCGGACAGGTCTTGCCTGCCACGCTTTCCATGAGTTCGCCACCGTTTTCGGGCTTAAATGGAGAGCGAGGGGAGCTGTCGGCTCTCACAGAACTCTGACCTCCGCACTGTCTGCCATGCAACTGCACTCAAGACCACACGTCTCCTCCCGGCCTGCTGAGAAACAGGCCGATGTGTAGGCCCTTCGTAACACTTCTTGGCCTGTAGACTCCAAGGCGACACACTGTCCTCTTCCTTGGAAAACTACGGTGCCCCAGCTTGCCAACGCTCACAAAGGCATTCCGAGCCCGTCTCATGTGCTGGGCCACTTGCATTCAGTGAGGAAAAGACACCTGCATTGAGGTGAACACTCTGCTCAGCGTTCTTTCCGGGAGCTCACAATTGCCGCCTCTCTAGGTTAAGCAGAAAGTCATAGTGAGGACCAACCTGAGGAAAGAGCACAATTCCTCACGTTACACTGGTAGTCGTCGAAAGAGGAATTGCCAACTACGCCTGCCTAAGGCCTTCCCTGGGTTAAGGAACCAGCCACACTTAGACGCCTTTAAAGGAAAATTTATTCAGCGAAGTTCCCATTGTTTGGCGATGGTCAACTTTTGCAGCGCCAATACTGCAGGGACTTAGGTTTGCTGCTAACAAGGCTAGGTGACCCTGCAGACAGAAGCAGGTGTTTCCCTTTGGAAGCTTGGATCCCGGTTTCCTAAGGGCTGCTTCCAAGGCCCTGCTATTGCCCAGCATCTGTCCTCTGCCCCTACACCTCGGTAGGAAGCGTGAATTTTAGCCTGAGAAGCAGGGCTCTTGCATCTCTGGAGGAGAGCTAATCCTGCAGCCCACGTTCATCCTGGGAAACCGCAAGGCGAACCTTGGCCTCAGTGTAGTGGCGAAATTGCCGCCGGACAGGTCTTGCCTGCCGCGGTTTCCGTGAGTTCTCCACCGTTTTTGGGCTTAAGTGGTGAGCGAGGAGAGCTGTCAGCTCTCACAGAACTCTGGCCTCCGCACTGTCTGCCATGCAACTGCACTCAAGACCACACGTCTCCTCCCGACCTGCTGAGAAACAGGCATCCGCGTAGGCCCTTGTTAACATTTCCTGGCGTGCAGAGTCCAAAGCGAAACGCTGTCCTCTTCCTTGGAAACCTACGTTGCCACAGCTTGCCAAACGCTACCGAAGGCAGTCCTAACCAGTCTCGTGTGCTGCGTAACTTTGATTCGGTTACGAAAAGCCACCTGCATTGCGGTGAACACTCTGCTCAGCATTCTTTCCGGGAGCTCACAGTTGCTCCCTCTCTAGGTTAAGCAAGGTGTTGAGGTGAGGTCCAGACTGAGCAAAGAGCACAATTGCTCACTTTGCAGTGGTAGTCGTCCTAAGAGACATTGCCTACTACGCCTTGCTAAGGTCTTCGTTCTGTTAGGGAAGTCGCCACACTTAGACGCCTGTAAAGGAGAATTTATTCAGCGAAGTTCCCAGTGTCTTGCGACGGTCTCCCTTCGCAGTGCCAATACAGCAGGGACTTAGGTTTGCTGCTAACTAGGCTAGGTGACCCTGCATACAGAAGCAGGCGTTTCCCTTTGGAAGCTTGGATCCCGGTTTCTCAGGGGCTGCTTGCAAGACCCTGCTATTGCCCAGCATCTGTCCTCTGCCCCTACGCCTGGGTAGGAATCGAGTATTTTAGCCTGAGAAGCAGGGCTCTTGGACTCTGGAGGAGAGCTAATCCTGCAGCCCACGTTCGTCCTGGGAAACCGCAAGGCGACCCTTGGCCTCAGAGTAGTGGCGAAATTTCCGCCGGACAGGTCTTGCCTGCCGCGGTTTCCATGAGTTTGCCACCGTTATCGGGCTTAAATGGAGAGCGAGGAGAGCTGTCGGCTCTCACAGAACTCTGACCTCCGCACTGTCTGCCATTCAACTGCACTCAAGACCACACGTCTCCTCCCGGCCTGCTGAGAAACAGGCCGCCGTGTAGGCCCTTCGTAACACTTCTTGGCCTGTAGACTCCAAGGCGACACACTGTCCTCTTCCTTGGAAATCTACGGTGCCCCAGCTTGCCAACGCTCACGAAGGCAGTCCGAGCCCGTCTCATGTGCTGGGCCACTTGCATTCAGTGAGGAAAAGCCACCTGCATTGAGGTGAACACTCTGCTCAGCGTTCTTTCCGGGAGCTCACAATTGCCGCCTCTTAGGTTAAGCAGGAAGTCGTAATGAGGACCAACCTGAGCAAAGAGCACAATTCCTCACGTTACACTGGTAATCGTCGAAAGAGGAATTGTCAACTACGCCTGGCTAAGGCCTTCCCTGGGTTAAGGAACCAGCCACACTTAGACGCCTTTAAAGGAAAATTTATTCAGCGAAGTTCCCATTGTTTGGCGATGGTCAACTTTTGCAGCGCCAATACTGCACGGACTTAGGTTTGCTGCTAACAAGGCTAGGTGACCCTGCAGACAGAAGCAGGCGTTTCCCTTTGGAAGCTTGGATCCCAGTTTCCTAGGGGCTGCTTCCAAGGCCCTGCTATTGCCCAGCATCTGTCCTCTGCCCCTACGCCTGGGTAGGAAGCGTGTATTTTAGCCTGAGAAGCAGGGCAATTGCATCTCTGGAGGAGAGCTAATCCTGCAGCCCACGTTCGTCCTGGGAAACCGCAAGGCGACCCTTGGCCTCAGAGTAGTGGCGAAATTGCCACCAGACAGGTCTTGCCTGCCGCAGTTTCCATGAGTTCTCCACCGTTTTCGGGCTTAAATGGAGAGCGAGGAGAGCTGTCGGCTCTCACAGAACTCTGGCCTCCGCACTGTCTGCCATGCAACTGCACTCAAGACCACACGTCTCCTCCCGCCTGCTGAGAAACAGGCTGCCGTGTAGCCCCTTCGTAACACTTCTTGGCCTGTAGACTCCAAGGAGACACACTGTCCTCTTCCTTGGAAAACTACGGTTCCGCAGCTTGCCAACGCTCACGAAGGCAGTCCAAGCCTGTCTCATGTGCTGGGCCACTTGCATTCAGTGAGGAAAAGCCACCTGCATTGAGGTGAACACTCTGCTCAGCGTTCTTTCCGGGAGCTCACAATTGCCGCCTCTCTAGGTTAAGCAGGAAGTCGTAGTGAGGACCAACCTGAGCAAAGAGCACAATTCCTCACGTTACACTGGTAGTCGTCGAAAGAGGAATTGCCAACTATGCCTGCCTAAGGCCTTCCCTGGGTTAAGGAACCAGCCACACTTAGACGCCTTTAAAGGAAAATTTATTCAGCGAAGTTCCCATTGTTTGGCGATGGTCAACCTTTGCAGCGCCAATACTGCAGGGACTTAGGTTTGCTGCTAACAAGGCTAGGTGACCCTGCAGACAGAAGCAGGCGTTTCCCTTTGGAAGCTTGGATCCCGGTTTCCTAGGGGCTGCTTCCAAGGCCCTGCTATTGCCCAGCATCTGTCCTCTGCCCCTACGCCTGGGTAGGAAGCGAGTATTTTAGTCTGAGAAGCAGGGCTCTTGCATCTCTGGAGGAGAGCTAATCCTGCAGCCCACGTTCGTCCTGGGAAACCGCAAGGCGACCCTTGGCCTCAGTGTAGTGGCGAAATTGCCGCCGGACAGGTCTTGCCTGCCGCGGTTTCCGTGAGTTTTCCACCGTTTTCGGGCTTAAATGGAGAGCGAGGAGAGCTGTCGGCTCTCACAGAACTCTGGCCTCCGCACTGTTTGCCATGCAACTGCACTCAAGACCACACGTCTCCTCCCGACCTGCTGAGAAACAGGCATCCGCGTAGGCCCTTGTTAACATTTCCTGGCGTGCAGAGTCCAAGGCGACACGCTGTCCTCTTCCTTGGAAACCTACGTTACCACAGCTTGCCAAACGCTACCGAAGGCAGTCATAACCAGTATCGTGTGCTGCGCAACTTTGATTCGGTTACGAAAAGCCACCTGCATTGAGGTGAACACTCTGCTCAGCGTTCTTTCCGGGAGCTCACCGTTGCTCCCTCTCTAGGTTAAGCAAGGTGTCGAGGTGAGGTCCAGACTGAGCAAAGAGCACAATTGCTCACTTTGCAGTGGTAGTCGTCCTAAGAGGCATTGCCTACTACGCCTTGCTAAGGTCTTCGTTCTGTTAGGGACGTCGCCACACTTAGACGCCTGTAAAGGAGAATTTATTCAGCGAAGTTCCCAGTGTCTTGCGACAGTCTCCCTTCGCAGTGCCAATACAGCAGGGACTTAGGTTTGCTGCTAACTAGGCTAGGTGACCCTGCATACAGAAGCAGGCGTTTCCCTTTGGAAGCTTGGATCCCGATTTCTCAGGGGCTGCTTGCAAGACCCTGCTATTGCCCAGCATCGGTCCTCTGCCCCTACGCCTGGGTAGGAAGCGAGTATTTTAGCCTGAGAAGCAGGGCTCTTGCAACTCTGGAGGAGAGCTAATCCTGCAGCCCACGTTCGTCCTGGGAAACCGCAAGGCGACCCTTGGCCTCAGTGTAGTGGCGAAATTGCCGCCGGACAGGTCTTGCCTGCCGCGGTTTCCGTGAGTTCTCCACCGTTTTCGGGCTTAAATGGAGAGCGAGGAGAGCTGTCGGCTCTCACAGAACTCTGGCCTCCGCACTGTCTGCCATGCAACTGCACTCAAGACCACACGTCTCCTCCCGACCTGCTGAGAAACAGGCATCCGCGTAGGCCCTTGTTAACATTTCCTGGCGTGCAGAGTCCAAGGCGACACGCTGTCCTCTTCCTTGGAAACCTACGTTGCCACAGCTTGCCAAACGCTACCGAAGGCAGTCCTAACCAGTCTCGTGTGCTGCGCAACTTTGATTCGGTTACGAAAAGCCACCTGCATTGCGGTGAACACTCTGCTCAGCGTTCTTTCCAAGAGCTCACAGTTGCTCCCTCTCTAGGTTAAGCAAGGTGTCGAGGTGAGGTCCAGACTGAGCAAAGAGCACAATTGCTCACTTTGCAGTGGTAGTCGTCCTAAGAGGCATTGCCTACTACGCCTTGCTAAGGTCTTCGTTCTGTTAGGGACGTCGCCACACTTAGACGCCTGTAAAGGAGAATTTATTCAGCGAAGTTCCCAGTGTCTTGCGACAGTCTCCCTTCGCAGTGCCAATACAGCAGGGACTTAGGTTTGCTGCTAACTAGGCTAGGTGACCCTGCATACAGAAGCAGGCGTTTCCCTTTGGAAGCTTGGATCCCGATTTCTCAGGGGCTGCTTGCAAGACCCTGCTATTGCCCAGCATCGGTCCTCTGCCCCTACGCCTGGGTAGGAAGCGAGTATTTTAGCCTGAGAAGCAGGGCTCTTGCAACTCTGGAGGAGAGCTAATCCTGCAGCCCACGTTCGTCCTGGGAAACCGCAAGGCGACCCTTGGCCTCAGTGTAGTGTCGAAATTGCCGCCGGACAGGTCTTGCCTGCCGCGGTTTCCGTGAGTTCTCCACCGTTTTCGGGCTTAAATGGAGAGCGAGGAGAGCTGTCGGCTCTCACAGAACTCTGGCCTCCGCACTGTCTGCCATGCAACTGCACTCAAGACCACACGTCTCCTCCCGACCTGCTGAGAAACAGGCATCCGCGTAGGCCCTTGTTAACATTTCCTGGCGTGCAGAGTCCAAGGCGACACGCTGTCCTCTTCCTTGGAAACCTACGTTGCCACAGCTTGCCAAACGCTACCGAAGGCAGTCCTAACCAGTCTCGTGTGCTGCGCAACTTTGATTCGGTTACGAAAAGCCACCTGCATTGCGGTGAACACTCTGCTCAGCGTTCTTTCCAAGAGCTCACAGTTGCTCCCTCTCTAGGTTAAGCAAGGTGTCGAGGTGAGGTCCAGACTGAGCAAAGAGCACAATTGCTCACTTTGCAGTGGTAGTCGTCCTAAGAGGCATTGCCTACTACGCCTTGCTAAGGTCTTCGTTCTGTTAGGGAAGTCGCCACACTTAGACGCCTGTAAAGGAGAATTTATTCAGCGAAGTTCCCAGTGTCTTGCGACGGTCTCCATTCGCAGTGCCAATACAGCAGGGACTTAGCTTTGCTGCTAACTAGGCTAGGTGACCCTGCAGACAGAAGCAGGCGTTTCCCTTTGGAAGCTTGGATCCCAGTTTCCTAGGGGCTGCTTGCAAGACCCTGCTATTGCCCAGCATCTGTCCTCTGCCCCTACGCCTGGGTAGGAAGCGTGTATTTTAGCCTGAGAAGCAGGGCTCTTGCATCTCTGGAGGAGAGCTAATCCTGCAGCCCACGTTCGTCCTGGGAAACCGCAAGGCGACCCTTGGCCTCAGAGTAGTGGCGAAATTGCCACTAGACAGGTCTTGCCTGCCGCAGTTTCAATGAGTTCTCCACCGTTTTCGGGCTTAAATGGAGAGCGAGGAGAGCTGTCGGCTCTCACAGAACTCTGGCCTCCGCACTGTCTGCCATGCAACTGCACTCAAGACCACACGTCTCCTCCCGCCTGCTGAGAAACAGGCTGCCGTGTAGCCCCTTCGTAACACTTCTTGGCCTGTAGACTCCAAGGAGACACACTGTCCTCTTCCTTGGAAAACTACGGTTCCGCAGCTTGCCAACGCTCACGAAGGCAGTCCGAGCCTGTCTCATGTGCTGGGCCACTTGCATTCAGTGAGGAAAAGCCACCTGCATTGAGGTGAACACTCTGCTCAGCGTTCTTTCCGGGAGCTCACAATTGCCGCCTCTCTAGGTTAAGCAGAAAGTCGTAGTGAGGACCAACCTGAGCAAAGAGCACAATTCCTCATGTTACACTGGTAGTCGTCGAAAGAGGAATTGCCAACTACGCCTGCCTAAGGCCTTCCCTGGGTTAAGGAACCAGCCACACTTAGACGCCTTTAAAGGAAAATTTATTCAGCGAAGTTCCCATTGTTTGGCGATGGTCAACTTTTGCAGCGCCAATACTGCAGGGACTTAGGTTTGCTGCTAACAAGGCTAGGTGACCCTGCAGACAGAAGCAGGCGTTTCCCTTTGGAAGCTTGGATCCCGGTTTCCTAAGGGCTGCTTCCAAGGCCCTGCTATTGCCCAGCATCTGTCCTCTGCCCCTACACCTCGGTAGGAAGCGTGAATTTTAGCCTGAGAAGCAGGGCTCTTGCATCTCTGGAGGAGAGCTAATCCTGCAGCCCACGTTCATCCTGGGAAACCTCAAGGCGAACCTTGGCCTCAGTGTAGTGGCGAAATTGCCGCCGGACAGGTCTTGCCTGCCGCGGTTTCCGTGAGTTCTCCACCGTTTTTGGGCTTAAGTGGAGAGCGAGGAGAGCTGTCAGCTCTCACAGAACTCTGGCCTCCGCACTGTCTGCCATGCAACTGCACTCAAGACCACACGTCTCCTCCCGACCTGCTGAGAAACAGGCATCCGCGTAGGCCCTTGTTAACATTTCCTGGCGTGCAGAGTCCAAAGCGAAACGCTGTCCTCTTCCTTGGAAACCTACGTTGCCACAGCTTGCCAAACGCTACCGAAGGCAGTCCTAACCAGTCTCGTGTGCTGCGCAACTTTGATTCGGTTACGAAAAGCCACCTGCATTGCGGTGAACACTCTGCTCAGCGTTCTTTCCGGGAGCTCACAGTTGCTCCCTCTCTAGGTTAAGCAAGGTGTTGAGGTGAGGTCCAGACTGAGCAAAGAGCACAATTGCTCACTTTGCAGTGGTAGGCGTCCTAAGAGACATTGCCTACTACGCCTTGCTAAGGTCTTCGTTCTGTTAGGGAAGTCGCCACACTTAGACGCCTGTAAAGGAGAATTTATTCAGCGAAGTTCCCAGTGTCTTGCGACGGTCTCCCTTCGCAGTGCCAATACAGCAGGGACTTAGGTTTGCTGCTAACTAGGCTAGGTGACCCTGCATACAGAAGCAGGCGTTTCCCTTTGGAAGCTTGGATCCCGGTTTCTCAGGGGCTGCTTGCAAGACCCTGCTATTGCCCAGCATCTGTCCTCTGCCCCTACGCCTGGGTAGGAATCGAGTATTTTAGCCTGAGAAGCAGGGCTCTTGGTCTCTGGAGGAGAGCTAATCCTGCAGCCCACGTTCGTCCTGGGAAACCGCAAGGCGACCCTTGGCCTCAGAGTAGTGGCGAAATTTCCGCCGGACAGGTCTTGCCTGCCGCGGTTTCCATGAGTTTGCCACCGTTATCGGGCTTAAATGGAGAGCGAGGAGAGCTGTCGGCTCTCACAGAACTCTGACCTCCGCACTGTCTGCCATTCAACTGCACTCAAGACCACACGTCTCCTCCCGGCCTGCTGAGAAACAGGCCGCCGTGTAGGCCCTTCGTAACACTTCTTGGCCTGTAGACTCCAAGGCGACACACTGTCCTCTTCCTTGGAAATCTACGGTGCCCCAGCTTGCCAACGCTCACGAAGGCAGTCCGAGCCCGTCTCATGTGCTGGGCCACTTGCATTCAGTGAGGAAAAGCCACCTGCATTGAGGTGAACACTCTGCTCAGCGTTCTTTCCGGGAGCTCACAATTGCCGCCTCTTAGGTTTAGCAGGAAGTCGTAATGAGGACAAACCTGAGCAAAGAGCACAATTCCTCACGTTACACTGGTAGTCGTCGAAAGAGGAATTGTCAACTACGCCTGGCTAAGGCCTTCCCTGGGTTAAGGAAACAGCCACACTTAGACGCCTTTAAAGGAAAATTTATTCAGCGAAGTTCCCATTGTTTGGCGATGGTCAACCTTTGCAGCGCCAATACTGCAGGGACTTAGGTTTGCTGCTAACAAGGCTAGGTGACCCTGCAGACAGAAGCAGGCGTTTCCCTTTGGAAGCTTGGATCCCAGTTTCCTAGGGGCTGCTTCCAAGGCCCTGCTATTGCCCAGCATCTGTCCTCTGCCCCTACGCCTGGGTAGGAAGCGTGTATTTTAGCCTGAGAAGCAGGGCAATTGCATCTCTGGAGGAGAGCTAATCCTGCAGCCCACGTTCGTCCTGGGAAGTCGCAAGGCGACCCTTGGCCTCAGAGTAGTGGCGAAATTGCCACCAGACAGGTCTTGCCTGCCGCAGTTTCCATGAGTTCTCCACCGTTTTCGGGCTTAAATGGAGAGCGAGGAGAGCTGTCGGCTCTCACAGAACTCTGGCCTCCGCACTGTCTGCCATGCAACTGCACTCAAGACCACACGTCTCCTCCCGCCTGCTGAGAAACAGGCTGCCGTGTAGCCCCTTCGTAACACTTCTTGGCCTGTAGACTCCAAGGAGACACACTGTCCTCTTCCTTGGAAAACTACGGTTCCGCAGCTTGCCAACGCTCACGAAGGCAGTCCAAGCCTGTCTCATGTGCTGGGCCACTTGCATTCAGTGAGGAAAAGCCACCTGCATTGAGGTGAACACTCTGCTCAGCGTTCTTTCCGGGAGCTCACAATTGCCGCCTCTCTAGGTTAAGCAGGAAGTCGTAGTGAGGACCAACCTGAGCAAAGAGCACAATTCCTCACGTTACACTGGTAGTCGTCGAAAGAGGAATTGCCAACTACGCCTGGCTAAGGCCTTCCCTGGGTTAAGGAACCAGCCACACTTAGACGCCTTTAAAGGAAAATTTATTCAGCGAAGTTCCCATTGTTTGGCGATGGTCAACCTTTGCAGCGCCAATACTGCAGGGACTTAGGTTTGCTGCTAACAAGGCTAGGTGACCCTGCAGACAGAAGCAGGCGTTTCCCTTTGGAAGCTTGGATCCCGGTTTCCTAGGGGCTGCTTCCAAGGCCCTGCTATTGCCCAGCATCTGTCCTCTGCCCCTACGCCTGGGTAGGAAGCGAGTATTTTAGTCTGAGAAGCAGGGCTCTTGCATCTCTGGAGGAGAGCTAATCCTGCAGCCCAAGTTCGTCCTGGGAAACCGCAAGGCGACCCTTGGCCTCAGTGTAGTGGCGAAATTGCCGCCGGACAGGTCTTGCCTGCCGCGGTTTCCGTGAGTTCTCCACCGTTTTCGGGCTTAAATGGAGAGCGAGGAGAGCTGTCGGCTCTCACAGAACTCTGGCCTCCGCACTGTTTGCCATGCAACTGCACTCAAGACCACACGTCTCCTCCCGACCTGCTGAGAAACAGGCATCCGCGTAGGCCCTTGTTAACATTTCCTGGCGTGCAGAGTCCAAGGCGACACGCTGTCCTCTTCCTTGGAAACCTACGTTGCCACAGCTTGCCAAACGCTACCGAAGGCAGTCCTAACCAGTCTCGTGTGCTGCGCAACTTTGATTCGGTTACGAAAAGCCACCTGCATTGCGGTGAACACTCTGCTCAGCGTTCTTTCCGAGAGCTCACAGTTGCTCCCTCTCTAGGTTAAGCAAGGTGTCGAGGTGAGGTCCAGACTGAGCAAAGAGCACAATTGCTCACTTTGCAGTGGTAGTCGTCCTAAGAGGCATTGCCTACTACGCCTTGCTAAGGTCTTCGTTCTGTTAGGGAAGTCGCCACACTTAGACGCCTGTAAAGGAGAATTTATTCAGCGAAGTTCCCAGTGTCTTGCGACGGTCTCCCTTCGCAGTGCCAATACAGCAGGGACTTAGGTTTGCTGCTAACTAGGCTAGGTGACCCTGCATACAGAAGCAGGCGTTTCCCTTTGGAAGCTTGGATCCCGGTTTCTCAGGGGCTGCTTGCAAGACCCTGCTATTGCCCAGCATCTGTCCTCTGCCCCTACGCCTGGGTAGGAAGCGAGTATTTTAGCCTGAGAAGCAGGGCTCTTGCAACTCTGGAGGAGAGCTAATCCTGCAGCCCACGTTCGTCCTGGGAAACCGCAAGGTGACCCTTGGCCTCAGAGTAGTGGCGAAATTGCCGCCGGACAGGTCTTGCCTGCCGCGGTTTCCATGAGTTCGCCACCGTTTTCGGGCTTAAATGGAGAGCGAGGAGAGCTGTCGGCTCTCACAGAACTCTGGCCTCTGCACTGTCTGCCATGCAACTGCACTCAAGACCACACGTCTCCTCCCGGCCTGCTGAGAAACAGGCCGATGTGTAGGCCCTTCGTAACACTTCTTGGCCTGTAGACTCCAAGGCGACACACTGTCCTCTTCCTTGGAAAACTACGGTGCCCCAGCTTGCCAACGCTCACAAAGGCATTCCGAGCCCGTCTCATGTGCTGGGCCACTTGCATTCAGTGAGGAAAAGACACCTGCATTGAGGTGAACACTCTGCTCAGCGTTCTTTCCGGGAGCTCACAATTACCGCCTCTCTAGGTTAAGCAGGAAGTCGTAGTGAGGACCAACCTGAGCAAAGAGCACAATTCCTCACGTTACACTGGTAGTCGTCGAAAGAGGAATTGTCAACTACGCCTGGCTAAGGCCTTCCCTGGGTTAAGGAACCAGCCACACTTAGACGCCTTTAAAGGAAAATTTATTCAGCGAAGTTCCCATTGTTTGGCGATGGTCAACCTTTGCAGCGCCAATACTGCAGGGACTTAGGTTTGCTGCTAACAAGGCTAGGTGACCCTGCAGACAGAAGCAGGCGTTTCCCTTTGGAAGCTTGGATCCCGGTTTCCTAGGGGCTGCTGCCAAGGCCCTGCTATTGCCCAGCATCTGTCCTCTGCCCCTACGCCTGGGTAGGAAGCGTGTATTTTAGCCTGAGAAGCAGGGCTCTTGCATCTCTGGAGGAGAGCTAATCCTGCAGCCCACGTTTGTCCTGGGAAACCGCAAGGCGACCCTTGGCCTCAGAGTAGTGGCGAAATTGCCACTAGACAGGTCTTGCCTGCCGCAGTTTCCATGAGTTCTCCACCGTTTTCGGGCTTAAATGGAGAGCGAGGAGAGCTGTCGGCTCTCACAGAACTCTGGCCTCCGCACTGTCTGCCATGCAACTGCACTCAAGACCACACGTCTCCTCCCGCCTGCTGAGAAACAGGCTGCCGTGTAGCCCCTTCGTAACACTTCTTGGCCTCTGGACTCCAAGGAGACACACTGTCCTCTTCCTTGGAAAACTACGGTTCCGCAGCTTGCCAACGCTCACGAAGGCAGTCCGAGCCTGTCTCATGTGCTGGGCCACTTGCATTCAGTGAGGAAAAGCCACCTGCATTGAGGTGAACACTCTGCTCATCGTTCTTTCCGGGAGCTCACAATTGCCGCCTCTCTAGGTTAAGCAGAAAGTCGTAGTGAGGACCAACCTGAGGAAAGAGCACAATTCCTCATGTTACACTGGTAGTCGTCGAAAGAGGAATTGCCAACTACGCCTGCCTAAGGCCTTCCCTGGGTTAAGGAACCAGCCACACTTAGACGCCTTTAAAGGAAAATTTATTCAGCGAAGTTCCCATTGTTTGGCGATGGTCAACTTTTGCAGCGCCAATACTGCAGGGACTTAGGTTTGCTGCTAACAAGGCTAGGTGACCCTGCAGACAGAAGCAGGCGTTTCCCTTTGGAAGCTTGGATCCCGGTTTCCTAAGGGCTGCTTCCAAGGCCCTGCTATTGCCCAGCATCTGTCCTCTGCCCCTACACCTCGGTAGGAAGCGTGAATTTTAGCCTGAGAAGCAGGGCTCTTGCATCTCTGGAGGAGAGCTAATCCTGCAGCCCACGTTCATCCTGGGAAACCGCAAGGCGAACCTTGGCCTCAGTGTAGTGGCGAAATTGCCGCCGGACAGGTCTTGCCTGCCGCGGTTTCCGTGAGTTCTCCACCGTTTTTGGGCTTAAGTGGAGAGCGAGGAGAGCTGTCAGCTCTCACAGAACTCTGGCCTCCGCACTGTCTGCCATGCAACTGCACTCAAGACCACACGTCTCCTCCCGACCTGCTGAGAAACAGGCATCCGCGTAGGCCCTTGTTAACATTTCCTGGCGTGCAGAGTCCAAAGCGAAACGCTGTCCTCTTCCTTGGAAACCTACGTTGCCACAGCTTGCCAAACGCTACCGAAGGCAGTCCTAACCAGTCTCGTGTGCTGCGCAACTTTGATTCGGTTACGAAAAGCCACCTGCATTGCGGTGAACACTCTGCTCAGCGTTCTTTCCGGGAGCTCACAGTTGCTCCCTCTCTAGGTTAAGCAAGGTGTTGAGGTGAGGTCCAGACTGAGCAAAGAGCACAATTGCTCACTTTGCAGTGGTAGGCGTCCTAAGAGACATTGCCTACTACGCCTTGCTAAGGTCTTCGTTCTGTTAGGGAAGTCGCCACACTTAGACGCCTGTAAAGGAGAATTTATTCAGCGAAGTTCCCAGTGTCTTGCGACGGTCTCCCTTCGCAGTGCCAATACAGCAGGGACTTAGGTTTGCTGCTAACTAGGCTAGGTGACCCTGCATACAGAAGCAGGCGTTTCCCTTTGGAAGCTTGGATCCCGGTTTCTCAGGGGCTGCTTGCAAGACCCTGCTATTGCCCAGCATCTGTCCTCTGCCCCTACGCCTGGGTAGGAATCGAGTATTTTGGCCTGAGAAGCAGGGCTCTTGGTCTCTGGAGGAGAGCTAATCCTGCAGCCCACGTTCGTCCTGGGAAACCGCAAGGCGACCCTTGGCCTCAGAGTAGTGGCGAAATTTCCGCCGGACAGGTCTTGCCTGCCGCGGTTTCCATGAGTTTGCCACCGTTATCGGGCTTAAATGGAGAGCGAGGAGAGCTGTCGGCTCTCACAGAACTCTGACCTCCGCACTGTCTGCCATTCAACTGCACTCAAGACCACACGTCTCCTCCCGGCCTGCTGAGAAACAGGCCGCCGTGTAGGCCCTTCGTAACACTTCTTGGCCTGTAGACTCCAAGGCGACACACTGTCCTCTTCCTTGGAAATCTACGGTGCCCCAGCTTGCCAACGCTCACGAAGGCAGTCCGAGCCCGTCTCATGTGCTGGGCCACTTGCATTTAGTGAGGAAAAGCCACCTGCATTGAGGTGAACACTCTGCTCAGCGTTCTTTCCGGGAGCTCACAATTGCCGCCTCTTAGGTTTAGCAGGAAGTCGTAATGAGGACCAACCTGAGCAAAGAGCACAATTCCTCACGTTACACTGGTAATCGTCGAAAGAGGAATTGTCAACTACGCCTGGCTAAGGCCTTCCCTGGGTTAAGGAACCAGCCACACTTAGACGCCTTTAAAGGAAAATTTATTCAGCGAAGTTCCCATTGTTTGGCGATGGTCAACCTTTGCAGCGCCAATACTGCAGGGACTTAGGTTTGCTGCTAACAAGGCTAGGTGACCCTGCAGACAGAAGCAGGCGTTTCCCTTTGGAAGCTTGGATCCCAGTTTCCTAGGGGCTGCTTCCAAGGCCCTGCTATTGCCCAGCATCTGTCCTCTGCCCCTACGCCTGGGTAGGAAGCGTGTATTTTAGCCTGAGAAGCAGGGCAATTGCATCTCTGGAGGAGAGCTAATCCTGCAGCCCACGTTCGTCCTGGGAAGTCGCAAGGCGACCCTTGGCCTCAGAGTAGTGGCGAAATTGCCACCAGACAGGTCTTGCCTGCCGCAGTTTCCATGAGTTCTCCACCGTTTTCGGGCTTAAATGGAGAGCGAGGAGAGCTGTCGGCTCTCACAGAACTCTGGCCTCCGCACTGTCTGCCATGCAACTGCACTCAAGACCACACGTCTCCTCCCGCCTGCTGAGAAACAGGCTGCCGTGTAGCCCCTTCGTAACACTTCTTGGCCTGTAGACTCCAAGGAGACACACTGTCCTCTTCCTTGGAAAACTACGGTTCCGCAGCTTGCCAACGCTCACGAAGGCAGTCCAAGCCTGTCTCATGTGCTGGGCCACTTGCATTCAGTGAGGAAAAGCCACCTGCATTGAGGTGAACACTCTGCTCAGCGTTCTTTCCGGGAGCTCACAATTGCCGCCTCTCTAGGTTAAGCAGGAAGTCGTAGTGAGGACCAACCTGAGCAAAGAGCACAATTCCTCACGTTACACTGGTAGTCGTCGAAAGAGGAATTGCCAACTACGCCTGGCTAAGGCCTTCCCTGGGTTAAGGAACCAGCCACACTTAGACGCCTTTAAAGGAAAATTTATTCAGCGAAGTTCCCATTGTTTGGCGATGGTCAACCTTTGCAGCGCCAATACTGCAGGGACTTAGGTTTGCTGCTAACAAGGCTAGGTGACCCTGCAGACAGAAGCAGGCGTTTCCCTTTGGAAGCTTGGATCCCGGTTTCCTAGGGGCTGCTTCCAAGGCGCTGCTATTGCCCAGCATCTGTCCTCTGCCCCTACGCCTGGGTAGGAAGCGAGTATTTTAGTCTGAGAAGCAGGGCTCTTGCATCTCTGGAGGAGAGCTAATCCTGCAGCCCAAGTTCGTCCTGGGAAACCGCAAGGCGACCCTTGGCCTCAGTGTAGTGGCGAAATTGCCGCCGGACAGGTCTTGCCTGCCGCGGTTTCCGTGAGTTCTCCACCGTTTTCGGGCTTAAATGGAGAGCGAGGAGAGCTGTCGGCTCTCACAGAACTCTGGCCTCCGCACTGTTTGCCATGCAACTGCACTCAAGACCACACGTCTCCTCCCGACCTGCTGAGAAACAGGCATCCGCGTAGGCCCTTGTTAACATTTCCTGGCGTGCAGAGTCCAAGGCGACACGCTGTCCTCTTCCTTGGAAACCTACGTTGCCACAGCTTGCCAAACGCTACCGAAGGCAGTCCTAACCAGTCTCGTGTGCTGCGCAACTTTGATTCGGTTACGAAAAGCCACCTGCATTGCGGTGAACACTCTGCTCAGCGTTCTTTCCGAGAGCTCACAGTTGCTCCCTCTCTAGGTTAAGCAAGGTGTCGAGGTGAGGTCCAGACTGAGCAAAGAGCACAATTGCTCACTTTGCAGTGGTAGTCGTCCTAAGAGGCATTGCCTACTACGCCTTGCTAAGGTCTTCGTTCTGTTAGGGAAGTCGCCACACTTAGACGCCTGTAAAGGAGAATTTATTCAGCGAAGTTCCCAGTGTCTTGCGACGGTCTCCCTTCGCAGTGCCAATACAGCAGGGACTTAGGTTTGCTGCTAACTAGGCTAGGTGACCCTGCATACAGAAGCAGGCGTTTCCCTTTGGAAGCTTGGATCCCGGTTTCTCAGGGGCTGCTTGCAAGACCCTGCTATTGCCCAGCATCTGTCCTCTGCCCCTACGCCTGGGTAGGAAGCGAGTATTTTAGCCTGAGAAGCAGGGCTCTTGCAACTCTGGAGGAGAGCTAATCCTGCAGCCCACGTTCGTCCTGGGAAACCGCAAGGTGACCCTTGGCCTCAGAGTAGTGGCGAAATTGCCGCCGGACAGGTCTTGCCTGCCGCGGTTTCCATGAGTTCGCCACCGTTTTCGGGCTTAAATGGAGAGCGAGGAGAGCTGTCGGCTCTCACAGAACTCTGGCCTCTGCACTGTCTGCCATGCAACTGCACTCAAGACCACACGTCTCCTCCCGGCCTGCTGAGAAACAGGCCGCCGTGTAGGCCCTTCATAACACTTCTTGGCCTGTAGACTCCAAGGCGACACACTGTCCTCTTCCTTGGAAAACTACGGTGCCCCAGCTTGCCAACACTCACGAAGGCAGTCCGAGCCTGTCTCATGTGCTGGGCCACTTGCATTCAGTGAGGAAAAGCCACCTGCATTGAGGTGAACACTCTGCTCATCGTTCTTTCCGGGAGCTCACAATTGCCGCCTCTCTAGGTTAAGCAGAAAGTCGTAGTGAGGACCAACCTGAGGAAAGAGCACAATTCCTCATGTTACACTGGTAGTCGTCGAAAGAGGAATTGCCAACTACGCCTGCCTAAGGCCTTCCCTGGGTTAAGGAACCAGCCACACTTAGACGCCTTTAAAGGAAAATTTATTCAGCGAAGTTCCCATTGTTTGGCGATGGTCAACTTTTGCAGCGCCAATACTGCAGGGACTTAGGTTTGCTGCTAACAAGGCTAGGTGACCCTGCAGACAGAAGCAGGCGTTTCCCTTTGGAAGCTTGGATCCCGGTTTCCTAAGGGCTGCTTCCAAGGCCCTGCTATTGCCCAGCATCTGTCCTCTGCCCCTACACCTCGGTAGGAAGCGTGAATTTTAGCCTGAGAAGCAGGGCTCTTGCATCTCTGGAGGAGAGCTAATCCTGCAGCCCACGTTCATCCTGGGAAACCGCAAGGCGAACCTTGGCCTCAGTGTAGTGGCGAAATTGCCGCCGGACAGGTCTTGCCTGCCGCGGTTTCCGTGAGTTCTCCACCGTTTTTGGGCTTAAGTGGAGAGCGAGGAGAGCTGTCAGCTCTCACAGAACTCTGGCCTCCGCACTGTCTGCCATGCAACTGCACTCAAGACCACACGTCTCCTCCCGACCTGCTGAGAAACAGGCATCCGCGTAGGCCCTTGTTAACATTTCCTGGCGTGCAGAGTCCAAAGCGAAACGCTGTCCTCTTCCTTGGAAACCTACGTTGCCACAGCTTGCCAAACGCTACCGAAGGCAGTCCTAACCAGTCTCGTGTGCTGCGCAACTTTGATTCGGTTACGAAAAGCCACCTGCATTGCGGTGAACACTCTGCTCAGCGTTCTTTCCGGGAGCTCACAGTTGCTCCCTCTCTAGGTTAAGCAAGGTGTTGAGGTGAGGTCCAGACTGAGCAAAGAGCACAATTGCTCACTTTGCAGTGGTAGGCGTCCTAAGAGACATTGCCTACTACGCCTTGCTAAGGTCTTCGTTCTGTTAGGGAAGTCGCCACACTTAGACGCCTGTAAAGGAGAATTTATTCAGCGAAGTTCCCAGTGTCTTGCGACGGTCTCCCTTCGCAGTGCCAATACAGCAGGGACTTAGGTTTGCTGCTAACTAGGCTAGGTGACCCTGCATACAGAAGCAGGCGTTTCCCTTTGGAAGCTTGGATCCCGGTTTCTCAGGGGCTGCTTGCAAGACCCTGCTATTGCCCAGCATCTGTCCTCTGCCCCTACGCCTGGGTAGGAATCGAGTATTTTAGCCTGAGAAGCAGGGCTCTTGGTCTCTGGAGGAGAGCTAATCCTGCAGCCCACGTTCGTCCTGGGAAACCGCAAGGCGACCCTTGGCCTCAGAGTAGTGGCGAAATTTCCGCCGGACAGGTCTTGCCTGCCGCGGTTTCCATGAGTTTGCCACCGTTATCGGGCTTAAATGGAGAGCGAGGAGAGCTGTCGGCTCTCACAGAACTCTGACCTCCGCACTGTCTGCCATTCAACTGCACTCAAGACCACACGTCTCCTCCCGGCCTGCTGAGAAACAGGCCGCCGTGTAGGCCCTTCGTAACACTTCTTGGCCTGTAGACTCCAAGGCGACACACTGTCCTCTTCCTTGGAAATCTACGGTGCCCCAGCTTGCCAACGCTCACGAAGGCAGTCCGAGCCCGTCTCATGTGCTGGGCCACTTGCATTCAGTGAGGAAAAGCCACCTGCATTGAGGTGAACACTCTGCTCAGCGTTCTTTCCGGGAGCTCACAATTGCCGCCTCTTAGGTTTAGCAGGAAGTCGTAATGAGGACCAACCTGAGCAAAGAGCACAATTCCTCACGTTACACTGGTAATCGTCGAAAGAGGAATTGTCAACTACGCCTGGCTAAGGCCTTCCCTGGGTTAAGGAACCAGCCACACTTAGACGCCTTTAAAGGAAAATTTATTCAGCGAAGTTCCCATTGTTTGGCGATGGTCAACCTTTGCAGCGCCAATACTGCAGGGACTTAGGTTTGCTGCTAACAAGGCTAGGTGACCCTGCAGACAGAAGCAGGCGTTTCCCTTTGGAAGCTTGGATCCCAGTTTCCTAGGGGCTGCTTCCAAGGCCCTGCTATTGCCCAGCATCTGTCCTCTGCCCCTACGCCTGGGTAGGAAGCGTGTATTTTAGCCTGAGAAGCAGGGCAATTGCATCTCTGGAGGAGAGCTAATCCTGCAGCCCACGTTCGTCCTGGGAAGTCGCAAGGCGATCCTTGGCCTCAGAGTAGTGGCGAAATTGCCACCAGACAGGTCTTGCCTGCCGCAGTTTCCATGAGTTCTCCACCGTTTTCGGGCTTAAATGGAGAGCGAGGAGAGCTGTCGGCTCTCACAGAACTCTGGCCTCCGCACTGTCTGCCATGCAACTGCACTCAAGACCACACGTCTCCTCCCGCCTGCTGAGAAACAGGCTGCCGTGTAGCCCCTTCGTAACACTTCTTGGCCTGTAGACTCCAAGGAGACACACTGTCCTCTTCCTTGGAAAACTACGGTTCCGCAGCTTGCCAACGCTCACGAAGGCAGTCCAAGCCTGTCTCATGTGCTGGGCCACTTGCATTCAGTGAGGAAAAGCCACCTGCATTGAGGTGAACACTCTGCTCAGCGTTCTTTCCGGGAGCTCACAATTGCCGCCTCTCTAGGTTAAGCAGGAAGTCGTAGTGAGGACCAACCTGAGCAAAGAGCACAATTCCTCACGTTACACTGGTAGTCGTCGAAAGAGGAATTGCCAACTACGCCTGGCTAAGGCCTTCCCTGGGTTAAGGAACCAGCCACACTTAGACGCCTTTAAAGGAAAATTTATTCAGCGAAGTTCCCATTGTTTGGCGATGGTCAACCTTTGCAGCGCCAATACTGCAGGGACTTAGGTTTGCTGCTAACAAGGCTAGGTGACCCTGCAGACAGAAGCAGGCGTTTCCCTTTGGAAGCTTGGATCCCGGTTTCCTAGGGGCTGCTTCCAAGGCGCTGCTATTGCCCAGCATCTGTCCTCTGCCCCTACGCCTGGGTAGGAAGCGAGTATTTTAGTCTGAGAAGCAGGGCTCTTGCATCTCTGGAGGAGAGCTAATCCTGCAGCCCAAGTTCGTCCTGGGAAACCGCAAGGCGACCCTTGGCCTCAGTGTAGTGGCGAAATTGCCGCCGGACAGGTCTTGCCTGCCGCGGTTTCCGTGAGTTCTCCACCGTTTTCGGGCTTAAATGGAGAGCGAGGAGAGCTGTCGGCTCTCACAGAACTCTGGCCTCCGCACTGTTTGCCATGCAACTGCACTCAAGACCACACGTCTCCTCCCGACCTGCTGAGAAACAGGCATCCGCGTAGGCCCTTGTTAACATTTCCTGGCGTGCAGAGTCCAAGGCGACACGCTGTCCTCTTCCTTGGAAACCTACGTTGCCACAGCTTGCCAAACGCTACCGAAGGCAGTCCTAACCAGTCTCGTGTGCTGCGCAACTTTGATTCGGTTACGAAAAGCCACCTGCATTGCGGTGAACACTCTGCTCAGCGTTCTTTCCGAGAGCTCACAGTTGCTCCCTCTCTAGGTTAAGCAAGGTGTCGAGGTGAGGTCCAGACTGAGCAAAGAGCACAATTGCTCACTTTGCAGTGGTAGTCGTCCTAAGAGGCATTGCCTACTACGCCTTGCTAAGGTCTTCGTTCTGTTAGGGAAGTCGCCACACTTAGACGCCTGTAAAGGAGAATTTATTCAGCGAAGTTCCCAGTGTCTTGCGACGGTCTCCCTTCGCAGTGCCAATACAGCAGGGACTTAGGTTTGCTGCTAACTAGGCTAGGTGACCCTGCATACAGAAGCAGGCGTTTCCCTTTGGAAGCTTGGATCCCGGTTTCTCAGGGGCTGCTTGCAAGACCCTGCTATTGCCCAGCATCTGTCCTCTGCCCCTACGCCTGGGTAGGAAGCGAGTATTTTAGCCTGAGAAGCAGGGCTCTTGCAACTCTGGAGGAGAGCTAATCCTGCAGCCCACGTTCGTCCTGGGAAACCGCAAGGTGACCCTTGGCCTCAGAGTAGTGGCGAAATTGCCGCCGGACAGGTCTTGCCTGCCGCGGTTTCCATGAGTTCGCCACCGTTTTCGGGCTTAAATGGAGAGCGAGGAGAGCTGTCGGCTCTCACAGAACTCTGGCCTCTGCACTGTCTGCCATGCAACTGCACTCAAGACCACACGTCTCCTCCCGGCCTGCTGAGAAACAGGCCGCCGTGTAGGCCCTTCATAACACTTCTTGGCCTGTAGACTCCAAGGCGACACACTGTCCTCTTCCTTGGAAAACTACGGTGCCCCAGCTTGCCAACGCTCACGAAGGCAGTCCGAGCCCGTCTCATGTGCTGGGCCACTTGCATTCAGTGAGGAAAAGCCACCTGCATTGAGGAAACACTCTGCTCAGCATTCTTTCCGGGAGCTCACAATTGCCGCCTCTCTAGGTTAAGCAGGAAGTCGTAGTGAGGACCAACCTGAGCAAAGAGCACAATTCCTCACGTTACACTGGTAGTCGTCGAAAGAGGAATTGCCAACTACGCCTGCCTAAGGCCTTCCCTGGGTTAAGGAACCAGCCACACTTAGACGCCTTTAAAGGAAAATTTATTCAGCGAAGTTCCCATTGTTTGGCGATGGTCAACCTTTGCAGCGCCAATACTGCAGGGACTTAGGTTTGCTGCTAACAAGGCTAGGTGACCCTGCAGACAGAAGCAGGCGTTTCCCTTTGGAAGCTTGGATCCCGGTTTCCTAGGGGCTGCTTCCAAGGCCCTGCTATTGCCCAGCATCTGTCCTCTGCCCCTACGCCTGGGTAGGAAGCGAGTATTTTAGTCTGAGAAGCAGGGCTCTTGCATCTCTGGAGGAGAGCTAATCCTGCAGCCCACGTTCGTCCTGGGAAACCGCAAGGCGACCCTTGGCCTCAGTGTAGTGGCGAAATTGCCGCCGGACAGGTCTTGCCTGCCGCGGTTTCCGTGAGTTCTCCACCGTTTTCGGGCTTAAATGGAGAGCGAGGAGAGCTGTCGGCTCTCACAGAACTCTGGCCTCCGCACTGTCTGCCATGCAACTGCACTCAAGACCACACGTCTCCTCCCGACCTGCTGAGAAACAGGCATCCGCGTAGGCCCTTGTTAACATTTCCTGGCGTGCAGAGTCCAAGGCGACACGCTGTCCTCTTCCTTGGAAACCTACGTTGCCACAGCTTGCCAAACGCTACCGAAGGCAGTCCTAACCAGTCTCGTGTGCTGCGCAACTTTGATTCGGTTACGAAAAGCCACCTGCATTGCGGTGAACACTCTGCTCAGCGTTCTTTCCGAGAGCTCACAGTTGCTCCCTCTCTAGGTTAAGCAAGGTGTCGACGTGAGGTCCAGACTGAGCAAAGAGCACAATTGCTCACTTTGCAGTGGTAGTCGTCCTAAGAGGCATTGCCTACTACGCCTTGCTAAGGTCTTCGTTCTGTTAGGGAAGTCGCCACACTTAGACGCCTGTAAAGGAGAATTTATTCAACCAAGTTCCCAGGGTCTTGCGACGGTCTCCCTTCGCAGTGCCAATACAGCAGGGACTTAGGTTTGCTGCTAACTAGGCTAGGTGACCCTGCATACAGAAGCAGGCGTTTCCCTTTGGAAGCTTGGATCCCGGTTTCTCAGGGGCTGCTTGCAAGACCCTGCTATTGCCCAGCATCTGTCCTCTGCCCCTACGCCTGGGTAGGAAGCGAGTATTTTAGCCTGAGAAGCAGGGCTCTTGCAACTCTGGAGGAGAGCTAATCCTGCAGCTCACGTTCGTCCTGGGAAACCGCAAGGTGACCCTTGGCCTCAGAGTAGTGGCGAAATTGCCGCCGGACAGTTCTTGCCTGCCGCGGTTTCCATGAGTTCGCCACCGTTTTCGGGCTTAAATGGAGAGCGAGGAGAGCTGTCGGCTCTCACAGAACTCTGGCCTCTGCACTGTCTGCCATGCAACTGCACTCAAGACCACACGTCTCCTCCCGGCCTGCTGAGAAACAGGCCGCCGTGTAGGCCCTTGTTAACATTTCCTGGCGTGCAGAGTCCAAGGCGACACACTGTCCTCTTCCTTGGAAAACTACGGTGCCCCAGCTTGCCAACGCTCACGAAGGCAGTCCCAGCCCGTCTCCTGTGATGGGCCACTTGCATTCAGTGAGGAAAACCCACCTGCATTGAGGTGAACACTCTGCTCAGCGTTCTTTCCGGGAGCTCACAATTGCCGCCTCTCTAGGTTAAGCAGGAAGTCGTAGTGAGGACCAACCTGAGCAAAGAGCACAATTCCTCACGTTACACTGGTAGTCGTCGAAAGAGGAATTGCCAACTACGCCTGGCTAAGGCCTTCCCTGGATTAAGGAACCAGCCACACTTAGACGCCTTTAAAGGAAAATTTATTCAGCGAAGTTCCCATTGTTTGGCGATGGTCAACCTTTGCAGCGCCAATACTGCAGGGACTTAGGTTTGCTGCTAACAAGGCTAGGTGACCCTGCAGACAGAAGCAGGCGTTTCCCTTTGGAAGCTTGGATCCCGGTTTCCTAGGGGCTGCTTCCAAGGCCCTGCTATTGCCCAGCATCTGTCCTCTGCCCCTACGCCTGGGTAGGAAGTGAGTATTTTAGCCTGAGAAGCAGGGCTCTTGCATCTCTGGAGGAGAGCTAATCCTGCAGCCCACGTTCGTCCTGGGAAACCGCAAGGCGACCCTTGGCCTCAGTGTAGTGGCGAAATTGCCGCCGGACAGGTCTTGCCTGCTGCGGTTTCCGTGAGTTCTCCACCGTTTTCGGGCTTAAATGGAGAGCGAGGAGAGCTGTCGGCTCTCACAGAACTCTGGCCTCCGCACTGTTTGCCATGCAACTGCACTCAAGACCACACGTCTCCTCCCGACCTGCTGAGAAACAGGCATCCGCGTAGGCCCTTGTTAACATTTCCTGGCGTGCAGAGTCCAAGGCGATACGCTGTCCTCTTCCTTGGAAACCTACGTTGCCACAGCTTGCCAAACGCTACCGAAGGCAGTCCTAACCAGTCTCGTGTGCTGCGCAACTTTGATACGGTTACGAAAAGCCACCTGCATAGCGGTGAACACTCTGCTCAGCGTTCTTTCCGGGAGCTCACAGTTGCTCCCTCTCTAGGTTAAGCAAGGTGTCGAGGTGAGGTCCAGACTGAGCAAAGAGCACAATTGCTCACTTTGCAGTGGTAGTCGTCCTAAGAGGCATTGCCTACTACGCCTTGCTAAGGTCTTCGTTCTGTTAGGGAAGTCGCCACACTTAGACGCCTGTAAAGGAGAATTTATTCAGCGAAGTTCCCAGTGTCTTGCGACGGTCTCCCTTCGCAGTGCCAATACAGCAGGGACTTAGGTTTGCTGCTAACTAGGCTAGGTGACCCTGCATACAGAAGCAGGCGTTTCCCTTTGGAAGCTTGGATCCCGGTTTCTCAGGGGCTGCTTGCAAGACCCTGCTATTGCCCAGCATCTGTCCTCTGCCCCTACGCCTGAGTAGGAAGCGAGTATTTTAGCCTGAGAAGCAGGGCTCTTGCAACTCTGGAGGAGAGCTAATCCTGCAGCCCACGTTCGTCCTGGGAAACCGCAAGGCGACCCTTGGCCTCAGAGTAGTGGCGAAATTGCCGCCGGACAGGTCTTTCCTGTTGCGGATTCCATAAGTTCGCCACCATTTTCGGGCTTAAATGGAGAGCGAGGAGAGCTGTCGGCTCTCACAGAACTCTGGCCTCCGCACTGTCTGCCATGCAACTGCACTCAAGACCACACGTCTCCTCCCGACCTGCTGAGAAACAGGCATCCGCGTAGGCCCTTGTTAACATTTCCTGGCGTGCAGAGTCCAAGGCGACACGCTGTCCTCTTCCTTGGAAACCTACGTTGCCACAGCTTGCCAAACGCTACCGAAGGCAGTCCTAACCAGTCTCGTGTGCTGCGCAACTTTGATTCGGTTACGAAAAGCCACCTGCATTGCGGTGAACACTCTGCTCAGCGTTCTTTCCAAGAGCTCACAGTTGCTCCCTCTCTAGGTTAAGCAAGGTGTCGAGGTGAGGTCCAGACTGAGCAAAGAGCACAATTGCTCACTTTGCAGTGGTAGTCGTCCTAAGAGGCATTGCCTACTACGACTTGCTAAGGTCTTCGTTCTGTTAGGGAAGTCGCCACACTTAGACGCCTGTAAAGGAGAATTTATTCAGCGAAGTTCCCAGTGTCTTGCGACGGTCTCCCTTCGCAGTGCCAATACAGCAGGGACTTAGCTTTGCTGCTAACTAGGCTAGGTGACCCTGCAGACAGAAGCAGGCGTTTCCCTTTGGAAGCTTGGATCCCGGTTTCTCAGGGGCTGCTTGCAAGACCCTGCTATTGCCCAGCATCTGTCCTCTGCCCCTACGCCTAGGTAGGAAGCGAGTATTTTAGCCTGAGAAGCAGGGCTCTTGCAACTCTGGAGGAGAGCTAATCCTGCAGCCCACGTTCATCCTGGGAAACCGCAAGGCGAACCTTGGCCTCAGTGTAGTGGCGAAATTGCCCCCGGACAGGTCTTGCCTGCCGCGGTTTCCGTGAGTTCTCCACCGTTTTCGGGCTTAAATGGAGAGCGAGGAGAGCTGTCGGCTCTCACAGAACTCTGGCCTCCGCACTGTCTGCCATGCAACTGCACTCAAGACCACACGTCTCCTCCCGACCTGCTGAGAAACAGGCATCCGCGTAGGCCCTTGTTAACATTTCCTGGCGTGCAGAGTCCAAGGCGACACGCTGTCCTCTTCCTTGGAAACCTACGTTGCCACAGCTTGCCAAACGCTACCGAAGGCAGTCCTAACCAGTCTCGTGTGCTGCGCAACTTTGATTCGGTTACGAAAAGCCACCTGCATTGCGGTGAACACTCTGCTCAGCGTTCTTTCCGAGAGCTCACAGTTGCTCCCTCTCTAGGTTAAGCAAGGTGTCGAGGTGAGGTCCAGACTGAGCAAAGAGCACAATTGCTCACTTTGCAGTGGTAGTCGTCCTAAGAGGCATTGCCTACTACGCCTTGCTAAGGTCTTCGTTCTGTTAGGGAAGTCGCCACACTTAGAGCCTGTAAAGGAGAATTTATTCAGCGAAGTTCCCAGTGTCTTGCGACGGTCTCCCTTCGCAGTGCCAATACAGCAGGGACTTAGCTTTGCTGCTAACTAGGCTAGGTGACCCTGCAGACAGAAGCAGGCGTTTCCCTTTGGAAGCTTGGATCCCAGTTTCCTAGGGGCTGCTTCCAAGGCCCTGCTATTGCCCAGCATCTGTCCTCTGCCCCTACGCCTGGGTAGGAAGCGTGTATTTTAGCCTGAGAAGCAGGGCTCTTGCATCTCTGGAGGAGAGCTAATCCTGCAGCCCACGTTCGTCCTGGGAAACCGCAAGGCGACCCTTGGCCTCAGAGTAGTGGCGAAATTGCCACCAGACAGGTCTTGCCTGCCGCAGTTTCCATGAGTTCTCCACCGTTTTCGGGCTTAAATGGAGAGCGAGGAGAGCTGTCGGCTCTCACAGAACTCTGGCCTCCGCACTGTCTGCCATGCAACTGCACTCAAGACCACACGTCTCCTCCCGCCTGCTGAGAAACAGGCTGCCGTGTAGCCCCTTCGTAACACTTCTTGGCCTGTAGACTCCAAGGAGACACACTGTCCTCTTCCTTGGAAAACTACGGTTCCGCAGCTTGCCAACGCTCACGAAGGCAGTCCAAGCCTGTCTCATGTGCTGGGCCACTTGCATTCAGTGAGGAAAAGCCACCTGCATTGAGGTGAACACTCTGCTCAGCGTTCTTTCCGGGAGCTCACAATTGCCGCCTCTCTAGGTTAAGCAGGAAGTCGTAGTGAGGACCAACCTGAGCAAAGAGCACAATTCCTCACGTTACACTGGTAGTCGTCGAAAGAGGAATTGCCAACTACGCCTGGCTAAGGCCTTCCCTGGGTTAAGGAACCAGCCACACTTAGACGCCTTTAAAGGAAAATTTATTCAGCGAAGTTCCCATTGTTTGGCGATGGTCAACCTTTGCAGCGCCAATACTGCACGGACTTAGGTTTGCTGCTAACAAGGCTAGGTGACCCTGCAGACAGAAGCAGGCGTTTCCCTTTGGAAGCTTGGATCCCAGTTTCCTAGGGGCTGCTTCCAAGGCCCTGCTATTGCCCAGCATCTGTCCTCTGCCCCTACGCCTGGGTAGGAAGCGTGTATTTTAGCCTGAGAAGCAGGGCAATTGCATCTCTGGAGGAGAGCTAATCCTGCAGCCCACGTTCGTCCTGGGAAACCGCAAGGCGACCCTTGGCCTCAGAGTAGTGGCGAAATTGCCACCAGACAGGTCTTGCCTGCCGCAGTTTCCATGAGTTCTCCACCGTTTTCGGGCTTAAATGGAGAGCGAGGAGAGCTGTCGGCTCTCACAGAACTCTGGCCTCCGCACTGTCTGCCATGCAACTGCACTCAAGACCACACGTCTCCTCCCGCCTGCTGAGAAACAGGCTGCCGTGTAGCCCCTTCGTAACACTTCTTGGCCTGTAGACTCCAAGGAGACACACTGTCCTCTTCCTTGGAAAACTACGGTTCCGCAGCTTGCCAACGCTCACGAAGGCAGTCCAAGCCTGTCTCATGTGCTGGGCCACTTGCATTCAGTGAGGAAAAGCCACCTGCATTGAGGTGAACACTCTGCTCAGCGTTCTTTCCGGGAGCTCACAATTGCCGCCTCTCTAGGTTAAGCAGGAAGTCGTAGTGAGGACCAACCTGAGGAAAGAGCACAATTCCTCACGTTACACTGGTAGTCGTCGAAAGAGGAATTGCCAACTACGCCTGCCTAAGGCCTTCCCTGGGTTAAGGAACCAGCCACACTTAGACGCCTTTAAAGGAAAATTTATTCAGCGAAGTTCCCATTGTTTGGCGATGGTCAACTTTTGCAGCGCCAATACTGCAGGGACTTAGGTTTGCTGCTAACAAGGCTAGGTGACCCTGCAGACAGAAGCAGGCGTTTCCCTTTGGAAGCTTGGATCCCGGTTTCCTAAGGGCTGCTTCCAAGGCCCTGCTATTGCCCAGCATCTGTCCTCTGCCCCTACACCTCGGTAGGAAGCGTGAATTTTAGCCTGAGAAGCAGGGCTCTTGCATCTCTGGAGGAGAGCTAATCCTGCAGCCCACGTTCATCCTGGGAAACCGCAAGGTGACCCTTAGCCTCAGTGTAGTGGCGAAATTGCCGCTGGACAGATCTTGCCTGTTGCGGTTTCCGTGAGTTCTCCACCGTTTTCGGGCTTAAATGGAGAGCGAGGAGAGCTGTCGGCTCTCACAGAACTCTGGCCTCCGCACTGTCTGCCATGCAACTGCACTCAAGACCACACGTCTCCTCCCGACCTGCTGAGAAACAGGCATCCGCGTAGGCCCTTGTTAACATTTCCTGGCGTGCAGAGTCCAAGGCGACACGCTGTCCTCTTCCTTGGAAACCTACGTTACCACAGCTTGCCAAACGCTACCGAAGGCAGTCCTAACCAGTCTCGTGTGCTGCGCAACTTTGATTCGGTTACGAAAAGCCACCTGCATTGCGGTGAACACTCTGCTCAACCTTCTTTCCGGGAGCTCACAGTTGCTCCCTCTCTAGGTTAAGCAAGGTGTCGAGTTGAGGTCCAGACTGAGCAAAGAGCACAATTGCTCACTTTGCAGTGGTAGTCGTCCTAAGAGGCATTGCCTACTACGCCTTGCTAAGGTCTTCGTTCTGTTAGGGAAGTCACCACACTTAGACGCCTGTAAAGGAGAATTTATTCAACCAAGTTCCCAGGGTCTTGCGACGGTCTCCCTTTGCAGTGCCAATACAGCAGGGACTTAGGTTTCCTGCTAACTAGGCGAGGTGACCCTGCATACAGAAGCAGGCGTTTCCCTTTGGAAGCTTGGATCCCGGTTTCTCAGGGGCTGCTTGCAAGACCCTGCTATTGCCCAGCATCTGTCCTCTGCCCCTACGCCTGGGTAGGAAGCGAGTATTTTAGCCTGAGAAGCAGGGCTCTTGCAACTCTGGAGGAGAGCTAATCCTGCAGCCCACGTTCGTCCTGGGAAACCGCAAGGTGACCCTTGGCCTCAGAGTAGTGGCGAAATTGCCGCCGGACAGGTCTTGCCTGCCGCGGTTTCCATGAGTTCGCCACCGTTTTCGGGCTTAAATGGAGAGCGAGGAGAGCTGTCGGCTCTCACAGAACTCTGGCCTCTGCACTGTCTGCCATGCAACTGCACTCAAGACCACACGTCTCCTCCCGGCCTGCTGAGAAACAGGCCGCCGTGTAGGCCCTTCATAACACTTCTTGGCCTGTAGACTCCAAGGCGACACACTGTCCTCTTCCTTGGAAAACTACGGTGCCCCAGCTTGCCAACGCTCACGAAGGCAGTCCGAGCCCGTCTCATGTGCTGGGCCACTTGCATTCAGTGAGGAAAAGCCACCTGCATTGAGGAAACACTCTGCTCAGCATTCTTTCCGGGAGCTCACAATTGCCGCCTCTCTAGGTTAAGCAGGAAGTCGTAGTGAGGACCAACCTGAGCAAAGAGCACAATTCCTCACGTTACACTGGTAGTCGTCGAAAGAGGAATTGCCAACTACGCCTGCCTAAGGCCTTCCCTGGGTTAAGGAACCAGCCACACTTAGACGCCTTTAAAGGAAAATTTATTCAGCGAAGTTCCCATTGTTTGGCGATGGTCAACCTTTGCAGCGCCAATACTGCAGGGACTTAGGTTTGCTGCTAACAAGGCTAGGTGACCCTGCAGACAGAAGCAGGCGTTTCCCTTTGGAAGCTTGGATCCCGGTTTCCTAGGGGCTGCTTCCAAGGCCCTGCTATTGCCCAGCATCTGTCCTCTGCCCCTACGCCTGGGGAGGAAGTGAGTATTTTAGCCTGAGAAGCAGGGCTCTTGCAACTCTGGAGGAGAGCTAATCCTGCAGCCCACGTTCGTCCTGGGAAACCGCAAGGCGACCCTTGGCCTCAGTGTAGTGGCGAAATTGCCGCCGGACAGGTCTTGCCTGCCGCGGTTTCCGTGAGTTCTCCACCGTTTTCGGGCTTAAATGGAGAGCGAGGAGAGCTGTCGGCTCTCACAGAACTCTGGCCTCCGCACTGTTTGCCATGCAACTGCACTCAAGACCACACGTCTCCTCCCGACCTGCTGAGAAACAGGCATCCGCGTAGGCCCTTGTTAACATTTCCTGGCGTGCAGAGTCCAAAGCGAAACGCTGTCCTCTTCCTTGGAAACCTACGTTGCCACAGCTTGCCAAACGCTACCGAAGGCAGTCCTAACCAGTCTCGTGTCCTGCGCAACTTTGATTCGGTTACGAAAAGCCACCTGCATTGCGGTGAACACTCTGCTCAGCGTTCTTTCCGAGAGCTCACAGTTGCTCCCTCTCTAGGTTAAGCAAGGTGTCGACGTGAGGTCCAGACTGAGCAAAGAGCACAATTGCTCACTTTGCAGTGGTAGTCGTCCTAAGAGGCATTGCCTATTACGCCTTGCTAAGGTCTTCGTTCTGTTAGGGAAGTCGCCACACTTAGACGCCTGTAAAGGAGAATTTATTCAGCCAAGTTCCCAGGGTCTTGCGACGGTCTCCCTTCGCAGTGCCAATACAGCAGGGACTTAGCTTTGCTGCTAACTAGGCTAGGTGACCCTGCAGACAGAAGCAGGCGTTTCCCTTTGGAAGCTTGGATCCCGGTTTCCTAAGCGCTGCTTCCAAGGCCCTGCTATTGCCCAGCATCTGTCCTCTGCCCCTACACCTCGGTAGGAAGCGTGAATTTTAGCCTGAGAAGCAGGGCTCTTGCATCTCTGGAGGAGAGCTAATCCTGCAGCCCACGTTCATCCTGGGAAACCGCAAGGTGACCCTTAGCCTCAGTGTAGTGGCGAAATTGCCGCTGGACAGATCTTGCCTGTTGCGGTTTCCGTGAGTTCTCCACCGTTTTCGGGCTTAAATGGAGAGCGAGGAGAGCTGTCGGCTCTCACAGAACTCTGGCCTCCGCACTGTCTGCCATGCAACTGCACTCAAGACCACACGTCTCCTCCCGACCTGCTGAGAAACAGGCATCCGCGTAGGCCCTTGTTAACATTTCCTGGCGTGCAGAGTCCAAGGCGACACGCTGTCCTCTTCCTTGGAAACCTACGTTACCACAGCTTGCCAAACGCTACCGAAGGCAGTCCTAACCAGTCTCGTGTGCTGCGCAACTTTGATTCGGTTACGAAAAGCCACCTGCATTGCGGTGAACACTCTGCTCAACCTTCTTTACGGGAGCTCACCGTTGCTCCCTCCCTAGGTTAAGCAAGGTGTCGAGGTGAGGTCCAGACTGAGCAAAGAGCACAATTGCTCACTTTGCAGTGGTAGTCGTCCTAAGAGGCATTGCCTACTACGCCTTGCTAAGGTCTTCGTTCTGTTAGGGAAGTCACCACACTTAGACGCCTGTAAAGGAGAATTTATTCAACCAAGTTCCCAGGGTCTTGCGACGGTCTCCCTTCGCAGTGCCAATACAGCAGGGACTTAGGTTTGCTGCTAACTAGGCTAGGTGACCCTGCATACAGAAGCAGGCGTTTCCCTTTGGAAGCTTGGATCCCGGTTTCTCAGGGGCTGCTTGCAAGACCCTGCTATTGCCCAGCATCTGTCCTCTGCCCCTACGCCTGGGTAGGAAGCGAGTATTTTAGCCTGAGAAGCAGGGCTCTTGCAACTCTGGAGGAGAGCTAATCCTGCAGCCCACGTTCGTCCTGGGAAACCGCAAGGTGACCCTTGGCCTCAGAGTAGTGGCGAAATTGCCGCCGGACAGGTCTTGCCTGCCGCGGTTTCCATGAGTTCGCCACCGTTTTCGGGCTTAAATGGAGAGCGAGGAGAGCTGTCGGCTCTCACAGAACTCTGGCCTCCGCACTGTTTGCCATGCAACTGCACTCAAGACCACACGTCTCCTCCCGACCTGCTGAGAAACAGGCATCCGCGTAGGCCCTTGTTAACATTTCCTGGCGTGCAGAGTCCAAGGCGACACGCTGTCCTCTTCCTTGGAAACCTACGTTGCCACAGCTTGCCAAACGCTACCGAAGGCAGTCCTAACCAGTCTCGTGTCCTGCGCAACTTTGATTCGGTTACGAAAAGCCACCTGCATTGCGGTGAACACTCTGCTCAGCGTTCTTTCCGAGAGCTCACAGTTGCTCCCTCTCTAGGTTAAGCAAGGTGTCGACGTGAGGTCCAGACTGAGCAAAGAGCACAATTGCTCACTTTGCAGTGGTAGTCGTCCTAAGAGGCATTGCCTACTACGCCTTGCTAAGGTCTTCGTTCTGTTAGGGAAGTCGCCACACTTAGACGCCTGTAAAGGAGAATTTATTCAGCCAAGTTCCCAGGGTCTTGCGACGGTCTCCCTTCGCAGTGCCAATACAGCAGGGACTTAGCTTTGCTGCTAACTAGGCTAGGTGACCCTGCATACAGAAGCAGGCGTTTCCCTTTGGAAGCTTGGATCCCGGTTTCTCAGGGGCTGCTTGCAAGACCCTGCTATTGCCCAGCATCTGTCCTCTGGCCCTACGCCTGGGTAGGAAGCGAGTATTTTAGCCTGAGAAGCAGGGCTCTTGCAACTCTGGAGGAGAGCTAATCCTGCAGCCCACGTTCGTCCTGGGATACCGCAAGGTGACCCTTGGCCTCAGAGTAGTGGCGAAATTGCCGCCGGACAGGTCTTGCCTGCCGCGGTTTCCATGAGTTCACCACCGTTTTCGGGCTTAAATGGAGAGCGAGGAGAGCTGTCGGCTCTCACAGAACTCTGGCCTCTGCACTGTCTGCCATGCAACTGCACTCAAGACCACACGTCTCCTCCCGGCCTGCTGAGAAACAGGCCGCCGTGTAGGCCCTTCATAACACTTCTTGGCCTGTAGACTCCAAGGCGACACACTGTCCTCTTCCTTGGAAAACTACGGTGCCCCAGCTTGCCAACGCTCACGAAGGCAGTCCGAGCCCGTCTCATGTGCTGGGCCACTTGCATTCAGTGAGGAAAAGCCACCTGCATTGAGGAAACACTCTGCTCAGCATTCTTTCCGGGAGCTCACAATTGCCGCCTCTCTAGGTTAAGCAGGAAGTCGTAGTGAGGACCAACCTGAGCAAAGAGCACAATTCCTCACGTTACACTGGTAGTCGTCGAAAGAGGAATTGCCAACTACGCCTGCCTAAGGCCTTCCCTGGGTTAAGGAACCAGCCACACTTAGACGCCTTTAAAGGAAAATTTATTCAGCGAAGTTCCCATTGTTTGGCGATGGTCAACCTTTGCAGCGCCAATACTGCAGGGACTTAGGTTTGCTGCTAACAAGGCTAGGTGACCCTGCAGACAGAAGCAGGCGTTTCCCTTTGGAAGCTTGGATCCCGGTTTCCTAGGGGCTGCTTCCAAGGCCCTGCTATTGCCCAGCATCTGTCCTCTGCCCCTACGCCTGGGTAGGAAGCGAGTATTTTAGTCTGAGAAGCAGGGCTCTTGCATCTCTGGAGGAGAGCTAATCCTGCAGCCCACGTTCGTCCTGGGAAACCGCAAGGCGACCCTTGGCCTCAGTGTAGTGGCGAAATTGCCGCCGGACAGGTCTTGCCTGCCGCGGTTTCCGTGAGTTCTCCACCGTTTTCGGGCTTAAATGGAGAGCGAGGAGAGCTGTCGGCTCTCACAGAACTCTGGCCTCCGCACTGTTTGCCATGCAACTGCACTCAAGACCACACGTCTCCTCCCGACCTGCTGAGAAACAGGCATCCGCGTAGGCCCTTGTTAACATTTCCTGGCGTGCAGAGTCCAAGGCGACACGCTGTCCTCTTCCTTGGAAACCTACGTTGCCACAGCTTGCCAAACGCTACCGAAGGCAGTCCTAACCAGTCTCGTGTCCTGCGCAACTTTGATTCGGTTACGAAAAGCCACCTGCATTGCGGTGAACACTCTGCTCAGCGTTCTTTCCGAGAGCTCACAGTTGCTCCCTCTCTAGGTTAAGCAAGGTGTCGACGTGAGGTCCAGACTGAGCAAAGAGCACAATTGCTCACTTTGCAGTGGTAGTCGTCCTAAGAGGCATTGCCTACTACGCCTTGCTAAGGTCTTCGTTCTGTTAGGGAAGTCGCCACACTTAGACGCCTGTAAAGGAGAATTTATTCAGCCAAGTTCCCAGGGTCTTGCGACGGTCTCCCTTCGCAGTGCCAATACAGCAGGGACTTAGGTTTGCTGCTAACTAGGCTAGGTGACCCTGCATACAGAAGCAGGCGTTTCCCTTTGGAAGCTTGGATCCCGGTTTCTCAGGGGCTGCTTGCAAGACCCTGCTATTGCCCAGCATCTGTCCTCTGGCCCTACGCCTGGGTAGGAAGCGAGTATTTTAGCCCGAGAAGCAGGGCTCTTGCAACTCTGGAGGAGAGCTAATCCTGCAGCCCACGTTCGTCCTGGGAAACCGCAAGGCGACCCTTGGCCTCAGAGTAGTGGCGAAATTGCCACCAGACAGGTCTTGCCTGCCGCAGTTTCCATGAGTTCTCCACCGTTTTCGGGCTTAAATGGAGAGCGAGGAGAGCTGTCGGCTCTCACAGAACTCTGGCCTCCGCACTGTCTGCCATGCAACTGCACTCAAGACCACACGTCTCCTCCCGCCTGCTGAGAAACAGGCTGCCGTGTAGCCCCTTCGTAACACTTCTTGGCCTGTAGACTCCAAGGAGACACACTGTCCTCTTCCTTGGAAAACTACGGTTCCGCAGCTTGCCAACGCTCACGAAGGCAGTCCAAGCCTGTCTCATGTGCTGGGTCACTTGCATTCAGTGAGGAAAAGCCACCTGCATTGAGGTGAACACTCTGCTCAGCGTTCTTTCCGGGAGCTCACAATTGCCGCCTCTCTAGGTTAAGCAGAAAGTCGTAGTGAGGACCAACCTGAGGAAAGAGCACAATTCCTCATGTTACACTGGTAGTCGTCGAAAGAGGAATTGCCAACTACGCCTGCCTAAGGCCTTCCCTGGGTTAAGGAACCAGCCACACTTAGACGGCTTTAAAGGAAAATTTATTCAGTGAAGTTCCCATTGTTTGGCGATGGTCAACTTTTGCAGCGCCAATACTGCAGGGACTTAGGTTTGCTGCTAACAAGGCTAGGTGACCCTGCAGACAGAAGCAGGCGTTTCCCTTTGGAAGCTTGGATCCCGGTTTCCTAAGGGCTGCTTCCAAGGCTCTGCTATTGCCCAGCATCTGTCCTCTGCCCCTACACCTCGGTAGGAAGCGTGAATTTTAGCCTAAGAAGCAGGGCTCTTGCATCTCTGGAGGAGAGCTAATCCTGCAGCCCACGTTCATCCTGGGAAACCGCAAGGTGACCCTTAGCCTCAGTGTAGTGGTGAAATTGCCGCTGGACAGATCTTGCCTGTTGCGGTTTCCGTGAGTTCTCCACCGTTTTCGGGCTTAAATGGAGAGCGAGGAGAGCTGTCGGCTCTCACAGAACTCTGGCCTCCGCACTGTCTGCCATGCAACTGCACTCAAGACCACACGTCTCCTCCCGACCTGCTGAGAAACAGGCATCCGCGTAGGCCCTTGTTAACATTTCCTGGCGTGCAGAGTCCAAGGCGACACGCTGTCCTCTTCCTTGGAAACCTACGTTACCACAGCTTGCCAAACGCTACCGAAGGCAGTCCTAACCAGTCTCGTGTGCTGCGCAACTTTGATTCGGTTACGAAAAGCCACCTGCATTGCGGTGAACACTCTGCTCAACCTTCTTTCCGGGAGCTCACAGTTGCTCCCTCTCTAGGTTAAGCAAGGTGTCGAGGTGAGGTCCAGACTGAGCAAAGAGCACAATTGCTCACTTTGCAGTGGTAGTCGTCCTAAGAGGCATTGCCTACTACGCCTTGCTAAGGTCTTCGTTCTGTTAGGGAAGTCGCCACACTTAGACGCCTGTAAAGGAGAATTTATTCAACCAAGTTCCCAGGGTCTTGCGACGGTCTCCCTTCGCAGTGCCAATACAGCAGGGACTTAGGTTTGCTGCTAACTAGGCTAGGTGACCCTGCATACAGAAGCAGGCGTTTCCCTTTGGAAGCTTGGATCCCGGTTTCTCAGGGGCTGCTTGCAAGACCCTGCTATTGCCCAGCATCTGTCCTCTGCCCCTACGCCTGGGTAGGAAGCGAGTATTTTAGCCTGAGAAGCAGGGCTCTTGCAACTCTGGAGGAGAGCTAATCCTGCAGCCCACGTTCGTCCTGGGAAACCGCAAGGCGACCCTTGGCCTCAGAGTAGTGGCGAAATTGCCGCCGGACAGGTCTTGCCTGCCGCGGTTTCCATGAGTTCGCCACCGTTTTCGGGCTTAAATGGAGAGCGAGGAGAGCTGTCGGCTCTCACAGAACTCTGGCCTCTGCACTGTCTGCCATGCAACTGCACTCAAGACCACACGTCTCCTCCCGGCCTGCTGAGAAACAGGCCGCCGTGTAGGCCCTTCATAACACTTCTTGGCCTGTAGACTCCAAGGCGACACACTGTCCTCTTCCTTGGAAAACTACGGTGTCCCAGCTTGCCAACGCTCACGAAGGCAGTCCGAGCCCGTCTCATGTGCTGGGCCACTTGCATTCAGTGAGGAAAAGCCACCTGCATTGAGGAAACACTCTGCTCAGCATTCTTTCCGGGAGCTCACAATTGCCGCCTCTCTAGGTTAAGCAGGAAGTCGTAGTGAGGACCAACCTGAGCAAAGAGCACAATTCCTCACGTTACACTGGTAGTCGTCGAAAGAGGAATTGCCAACTACGCCTGCCTAAGGCCTTCCCTGGGTTAAGGAACCAGCCACACTTAGACGCCTTTAAAGGAAAATTTATTCAGCGAAGTTCCCATTGTTTGGCGATGGTCAACCTTTGCAGCGCCAATACTGCAGGGACTTAGGTTTGCTGCTAACAAGGCTAGGTGACCCTGCAGACAGAAGCAGGCGTTTCCCTTTGGAAGCTTGGATCCCGGTTTCCTAGGGGCTGCTTCCAAGGCCCTGCTATTGCCCAGCATCTGTCCTCTGCCCCTACGCCTGGGTAGGAAGCGAGTATTTTAGTCTGAGAAGCAGGGCTCTTGCATCTCTGGAGGAGAGCTAATCCTGCAGCCCACGTTCGTCCTGGGAAACCGCAAGGCGACCCTTGGCCTCAGTGTAGTGGCGAAATTGCCGCCGGACAGGTCTTGCCTGCCGCGGTTTCCGTGAGTTCTCCACCGTTTTCGGGCTTAAATGGAGAGCGAGGAGAGCTGTCGGCTCTCACAGAACTCTGGCCTCCGCACTGTCTGCCATGCAACTGCACTCAAGACCACACGTCTCCTCCCGACCTGCTGAGAAACAGGCATCCGCGTAGGCCCTTGTTAACATTTCCTGGCGTGCAGAGTCCAAGGCGACACGCTGTCCTCTTCCTTGGAAACCTACGTTGCCACAGCTTGCCAAACGCTACCGAAGGCAGTCCTAACCAGTCTCGTGTGCTGCGCAACTTTGATTCGGTTACGAAAAGCCACCTGCATTGCGGTGAACACTCTGCTCAGCGTTCTTTCCAAGAGCTCACAGTTGCTCCCTCTCTAGGTTAAGCAAGGTGTCGAGGTGAGGTCCAGACTGAGCAAAGAGCACAATTGCTCACTTTGCAGTGGTAGTCGTCCTAAGAGGCATTGCCTACTACGCCTTGCTAAGGTCTTCGTTCTGTTAGGGAAGTCGCCACACTTAGACGCCTGTAAAGGAGAATTTATTCAGCCAAGTTCCCAGTGTCTTGCGACGGTCTCCCTTCGCAGTGCCAATACAGCAGGGACTTAGCTTTGCTGCTAACTAGGCTAGGTGACCCTGCAGACAGAAGCAGGCGTTTCCCTTTGGAAGCTTGGATCCCGGTTTCTCAGGGGCTGCTTGCAAGACCCTGCTATTGCCCAGCATCTGTCCTCTGCCCCTACGCCTGGGTAGGAAGCGAGTATTTCAGCCTGAGAAGCAGGGCTCTTGCAACTCTGGAGGAGAGCTAATCCTGCAGCCCACGTTCATCCTGGGAAACCGCAAGGCGAACCTTGGCCTCAGTGTAGCGGCGAAATTGCCGCCGGACAGGTCTTGCCTGCCGCGGTTTCCGTGAGTTCTCCACCGTTTTCGGGCTTAAATGGAGAGCGAGGAGAGCTGTCGGCTCTCACAGAACTCTGGCCTCCGCACTGTCTGCCATGCAACTGCACTCAAGACCACACGTCTCCTCCCGACCTGCTGAGAAACAGGCATCCGCGTAGGCCCTTGTTAACATTTCCTGGCGTGCAGAGTCCAAGGCGACACGCTGTCCTCTTCCTTGGAAACCTACGTTGCCACAGCTTGCCAAACGCTACCGAAGGCAGTCCTAACCAGTCTCGTGTGCTGCGCAACTTTGATTCGGTTACGAAAAGCCACCTGCATTGCGGTGAACACTCTGCTCAGCGTTCTTTCCAAGAGCTCACAGTTGCTCCCTCTCTAGGTTAAGCAAGGTGTCGAGGTGAGGTCCAGACTGAGCAAAGAGCACAATTGCTCACTTTGCAGTGGTAGTCGTCCTAAGAGGCATTGCCTACTACGCCTTGCTAAGGTCTTCGTTCTGTTAGGGAAGTCGCCACACTTAGACGCCTGTAAAGGAGAATTTATTCAGCGAAGTTCCCAGTGTCTTGCGACGGTCTCCCTTCGCAGTGCCAATACAGCAGGGACTTAGCTTTGCTGCTAACTAGGCTAGGTGACCCTGCAGACAGAAGCAGGCGTTTCCCTTTGGAAGCTTGGATCCCAGTTTCCTAGGGGCTGCTTCCAAGGCCCTGCTATTGCCCAGCATCTGTCCTCTGCCCCTACGCCTGGGTAGGAAGCGTGTATTTTAGCCTGAGAAGCAGGGCTCTTGCATCTCTGGAGGAGAGCTAATCCTGCAGCCCACGTTCGTCCTGGGAAACCGCAAGGCGACCCTTGGCCTCAGAGTAGTGGCGAAATTGCCACCAGACAGGTCTTGCCTGCCGCAGTTTCCATGAGTTCTCCACCGTTTTCGGGCTTAAATGGAGAGTGAGGAGAGCTGTCGGCTCTCACAGAACTCTGGCTTCCGCACTGTCTGCCATGCAACTGCACTCAAGACCACACGTCTCCTCCCGCCTGCTGAGAAACAGGCTGCCGTGTAGCCCCTTCGTAACACTTCTTGGCCTGTAGACTCCAAGGAGACACACTGTCCTCTTCCTTGGAAAACTACGGTTCCGCAGCTTGCCAACGCTCACGAAGGCAGTCCAAGCCTGTCTCATGTGCTGGGCCACTTGCATTCAGTGAGGAAAAGCCACCTGCATTGAGGTGAACACTCTGCTCAGCGTTCTTTCCGGGAGCTCACAATTGCCGCCTCTCTAGGTTAAGCAGAAAGTCGTAGTGAGGACCAACCTGAGGAAAGAGCACAATTCCTCATGTTACACTGGTAGTCGTCGAAAGAGGAATTGCCAACTACGCCTGCCTAAGGCCTTCCCTGGGTTAAGGAACCAGCCACACTTAGACGCCTTTAAAGGAAAATTTATTCAGCGAAGTTCCCATTGTTTGGCGATGGTCAACTTTTGCAGCGCCAATACTGCAGGGACTTAGGTTTGCTGCTAACAAGGCTAGGTGACCCTGCAGACAGAAGCAGGCGTTTCCCTTTGGAAGCTTGGATCCCGGTTTCCTAAGGGCTGCTTCCAAGGCCCTGCTATTGCCCAGCATCTGTCCTCTGCCCCTACACCTCGGTAGGAAGCGTGAATTTTAGCCTGAGAAGCAGGGCTCTTGCATCTCTGGAGGAGAGCTAATCCTGCAGCCCACGTTCATCCTGGGAAACCGCAAGGTGACCCTTAGCCTCAGTGTAGTGGCGAAATTGCCGCTGGACAGATCTTGCCTGTTGCGGTTTCCGTGAGTTCTCCACCGTTTTCGGGCTTAAATGGAGAGCGAGGAGAGCTGTCGGCTCTCACAGAACTCTGGCCTCCGCACTGTCTGCCATGCAACTGCACTCAAGACCACACGTCTCCTCCCGACCTGCTGAGAAACAGGCATCCGCGTAGGCCCTTGTTAACATTTCCTGGCGTGCAGAGTCCAAGGCGACACGCTGTCCTCTTCCTTGGAAACCTACGTTACCACAGCTTGCCAAACGCTACCGAAGGCAGTCCTAACCAGTCTCGTGTGCTGCGCAACTTTGATTCGGTTACGAAAAGCCACCTGCATTGCGGTGAACACTCTGCTCAGCGTTCTTTCCGGGAGCTCACAGTTGCTCCCTCTCTAGGTTAAGCAAGGTGTCGAGGTGAGGTCCAGACTGAGCAAAGAGCACAATTGCTCACTTTGCAGTGGTAGTCGTCCTAAGAGGCATTGCCTACTACGCCTTGCTAAGGTCTTCGTTCTGTTAGGGAAGTCGCCACACTTAGACGCCTGTAAAGGAGAATTTATTCAACCAAGTTCCCAGGGTCTTGCGACGGTCTCCCTTCGCAGTGCCAATACAGCAGGGACTTAGGTTTGCTGCTAACTAGGCTAGGTGACCCTGCATACAGAAGCAGGCGTTTCCCTTTGGAAGCTTGGATCCCGGTTTCTCAGGGGCTGCTTGCAAGACCCTGCTATTGCCCAGCATCTGTCCTCTGCCCCTACGCCTGGGTAGGAAGCGAGTATTTTAGCCTGAGAAGCAGGGCTCTTGCAACTCTGGAGGAGAGCTAATCCTGCAGCCCACGTTCGTCCTGGGAAACCGCAAGGTGACCCTTGGCCTCAGAGTAGTGGCGAAATTGCCGCCGGACAGGTCTTGCCTGCCGCGGTTTCCATGAGTTCGCCACCATTTTCGGGCTTAAATGGAGAGCGAGGAGAGCTGTCGGCTCTCACAGAACTCTGGCCTCTGCACTGTCTGCCATGCAACTGCACTCAAGACCACACGTCTCCTCCCGGCCTGCTGAGAAACAGGCCGCCGTGTAGGCCCTTCATAACACTTCTTGGCCTGTAGACTCCAAGGCGACACACTGTCCTCTTCCTTGGAAAACTACGGTGCCCCAGCTTGCCAACGCTCACGAAGGCAGTCCGAGCCCGTCTCATGTGCTGGGCCACTTGCATTCAGTGAGGAAAAGCCACCTGCATTGAGGAAACACTCTGCTCAGCATTCTTTCCGGGAGCTCACAATTGCCGCCTCTCTAGGTTAAGCAGGAAGTCGTAGTGAGGACCAACCTGAGCAAAGAGCACAATTCCTCACGTTACACTGGTAGTCGTCGAAAGAGGAATTGCCAACTACGCCTGCCTAAGGCCTTCCCTGGGTTAAGGAACCAGCCACACTTAGACGCCTTTAAAGGAAAATTTATTCAGCGAAGTTCCCATTGTTTGGCGATGGTCAACCTTTGCAGCGCCAATACTGCAGGGACTTAGGTTTGCTGCTAACAAGGCTAGGTGACCCTGCAGACAGAAGCAGGCGTTTCCCTTTGGAAGCTTGGATCCCGGTTTCCTAGGGTCTGCTTCCAAGGCCCTGCTATTGCCCAGCATCTGTCCTCTGCCCCTACGCCTGGGTAGGAAGCGAGTATTTTAGTCTGAGAAGCAGGGCTCTTGCATCTCTGGAGGAGAGCTAATCCTGCAGCCCACGTTCGTCCTGGGAAACCGCAAGGCGACCCTTGGCCTCAGTGTAGTGGCGAAATTGCCGCCGGACAGGTCTTGCCTGCCGCGGTTTCCGTGAGTTCTCCACCGTTTTCGGGCTTAAATGGAGAGCGAGGAGAGCTGTCGGCTCTCACAGAACTCTGGCCTCCGCACTGTTTGCCATGCAACTGCACTCAAGACCACATGTCTCCTCCCGACCTGCTGAGAAACAGGCATCCGCGTAGGCCCTTGTTAACATTTCCTGGCGTGCAGAGTCCAAGGCGATACGCTGTCCTCTTCCTTGGAAACCTACGTTGCCACAGCTTGCCAAACGCTACCGAAGGCAGTCCTAACCAGTCTCGTGTGCTGCGCAACTTTGATTCGGTTACGAAAAGCCACCTGCATAGCGGTGAACACTCTGCTCAGCGTTCTTTCCGGGAGCTCACAGTTGCTCCCTCTCTAGGTTAAGCAAGGTGTCGAGGTGAGGTCCAGACTGAGCAAAGAGCACAATTGCTCACTTTGCAGTGGTAGTAGTCCTAAGAGGCATTGCCTACTACGCCTTGCTAAGGTCTTCGTTCTGTTAGGGAAGTCGCCACACTTAGACGCCTGTAAAGGAGAATTTATTCAGCGAAGTTCCCAGTGTCTTGCGACGGTCTCCCTTCGCAGTGCCAATACAGCAGGGACTTAGGTTTGCTGCTAACTAGGCTAGGTGACCCTGCATACAGAAGCAGGCGTTTCCCTTTGGAAGCTTGGATCCCGGTTTCTCAGGGGCTGCTTGCAAGACCCTGCTATTGCCCAGCATCTGTCCTCTGCCCCTACGCCTGGGTAGGAAGCGAGTATTTTAGCCTGAGAAGCAGGGCTCTTGCAACTCTGGAGGAGAGCTAATCCTGCAGCCCACGTTCATCCTGGGAAACCGCAAGGCGAACCTTGGCCTCAGTGTAGTGGCGAAATTGCCGCCGGACAGGTCTTGCCTGCCGCGGTTTCCGTGAGTTCTCCACCGTTTTCGGGCTTAAATGGAGAGCGAGGAGAGCTGTCGGCTCTCACAGAACTCTGGCCTCCGCACTGTCTGCCATGCAACTGCACTCAAGACCACACGTCTCCTCCCGACCTGCTGAGAAACAGGCATCCGCGTAGGCCCTTGTTAACATTTCCTGGCGTGCAGAGTCCAAGGCGACACGCTGTCCTCTTCCTTGGAAACCTACGTTGCCACAGCTTGCCAAACGCTACCGAAGGCAGTCCTAACCAGTCTCGTGTGCTGCGCAACTTTGATTCGGTTACGAAAAGCCACCTGCATTGCGGTGAACACTCTGCTCAGCGTTCTTTCCAAGAGCTCACAGTTGCTCCCTCTCTAGGTTAAGCAAGGTGTCGAGGTGAGGTCCAGACTGAGCAAAGAGCACAATTGCTCACTTTGCAGTGGTAGTCGTCCTAAGAGGCATTGCCTACTACGCCTTGCTAAGGTCTTCGTTCTGTTAGGGAAGTCGCCACACTTAGACGCCTGTAAAGGAGAATTTATTCAGCGAAGTTCCCAGTGTCTTGCGACGGTCTCCCTTCGCAGTGCCAATACAGCAGGGACTTAGCTTTGCTGCTAACTAGGCTAGGTGACCCTGCAGACAGAAGCAGGCGTTTCCCTTTGGAAGCTTGGATCCCAGTTTCCTAGGGGCTGCTTCCAAGGCCCTGCTATTGCCCAGCATCTGTCCTCTGCCCCTACGCCTGGGTAGGAAGCGTGTATTTTAGCCTGAGAAGCAGGGCTCTTGCATCTCTGGAGGAGAGCTAATCCTGCAGCCCACGTTCGTCCTGGGAAACCGCAAGGCGACCCTTGGCCTCAGAGTAGTGGCGAAATTGCCACCAGACAGGTCTTGCCTGCCGCAGTTTCCATGAGTTCTCCACCGTTTTCGGGCTTAAATGGAGAGTGAGGAGAGCTGTCGGCTCTCACAGAACTCTGGCTTCCGCACTGTCTGCCATGCAACTGCACTCAAGACCACACGTCTCCTCCCGCCTGCTGAGAAACAGGCTGCCGTGTAGCCCCTTCGTAACACTTCTTGGCCTGTAGACTCCAAGGAGACACACTGTCCTCTTCCTTGGAAAACTACGGTTCCGCAGCTTGCCAACGCTCACGAAGGCAGTCCAAGCCTGTCTCATGTGCTGGGCCACTTGCATTCAGTGAGGAAAAGCCACCTGCATTGAGGTGAACACTCTGCTCAGCGTTCTTTCCGGGAGCTCACAATTGCCGCCTCTCTAGGTTAAGCAGAAAGTCGTAGTGAGGACCAACCTGAGGAAAGAGCACAATTCCTCATGTTACACTGGTAGTCGTCGAAAGAGGAATTGCCAACTACGCCTGCCTAAGGCCTTCCCTGGGTTAAGGAACCAGCCACACTTAGACGCCTTTAAAGGAAAATTTATTCAGCGAAGTTCCCATTGTTTGGCGATGGTCAACTTTTGCAGCGCCAATACTGCAGGGACTTAGGTTTGCTGCTAACAAGGCTAGGTGACCCTGCAGACAGAAGCAGGCGTTTCCCTTTGGAAGCTTGGATCCCGGTTTCCTAAGGGCTGCTTCCAAGGCCCTGCTATTGCCCAGCATCTGTCCTCTGCCCCTACACCTCGGTAGGAAGCGTGAATTTTAGCCTGAGAAGCAGGGCTCTTGCATCTCTGGAGGAGAGCTAATCCTGCAGCCCACGTTCATCCTGGGAAACCGCAAGGTGACCCTTAGCCTCAGTGTAGTGGCGAAATTGCCGCTGGACAGATCTTGCCTGTTGCGGTTTCCGTGAGTTCTCCACCGTTTTCGGGCTTAAATGGAGAGCGAGGAGAGCTGTCGGCTCTCACAGAACTCTGGCCTCCGCACTGTCTGCCATGCAACTGCACTCAAGACCACACGTCTCCTCCCGACCTGCTGAGAAACAGGCATCCGCGTAGGCCCTTGTTAACATTTCCTGGCGTGCAGAGTCCAAGGCGACACGCTGTCCTCTTCCTTGGAAACCTACGTTACCACAGCTTGCCAAACGCTACCGAAGGCAGTCCTAACCAGTCTCGTGTGCTGCGCAACTTTGATTCGGTTACGAAAAGCCACCTGCATTGCGGTGAACACTCTGCTCAGCGTTCTTTCCGGGAGCTCACAGTTGCTCCCTCTCTAGGTTAAGCAAGGTGTCGAGGTGAGGTCCAGACTGAGCAAAGAGCACAATTGCTCACTTTGCAGTGGTAGTCGTCCTAAGAGGCATTGCCTACTACGCCTTGCTAAGGTCTTCGTTCTGTTAGGGAAGTCGCCACACTTAGACGCCTGTAAAGGAGAATTTATTCAACCAAGTTCCCAGGGTCTTGCGACGGTCTCCCTTCGCAGTGCCAATACAGCAGGGACTTAGGTTTGCTGCTAACTAGGCTAGGTGACCCTGCATACAGAAGCAGGCGTTTCCCTTTGGAAGCTTGGATCCCGGTTTCTCAGGGGCTGCTTGCAAGACCCTGCTATTGCCCAGCATCTGTCCTCTGCCCCTACGCCTGGGTAGGAAGCGAGTATTTTAGCCTGAGAAGCAGGGCTCTTGCAACTCTGGAGGAGAGCTAATCCTGCAGCCCACGTTCGTCCTGGGAAACCGCAAGGTGACCCTTGGCCTCAGAGTAGTGGCGAAATTGCCGCCGGACAGGTCTTGCCTGCCGCGGTTTCCATGAGTTCGCCACCGTTTTCGGGCTTAAATGGAGAGCGAGGAGAGCTGTCGGCTCTCACAGAACTCTGGCCTCTGCACTGTCTGCCATGCAACTGCACTCAAGACCACACATCTCCTCCCGGCCTGCTGAGAAACAGGCCGCCGTGTAGGCCCTTCATAACACTTCTTGGCCTGTAGACTCCAAGGCGACACACTGTCCTCTTCCTTGGAAAACTACGGTGCCCCAGCTTGCCAACGCTCACGAAGGCAGTCCGAGCCCGTCTCATGTGCTGGGCCACTTGCATTCAGTGAGGAAAAGCCACCTGCATTGAGGAAACACTCTGCTCAGCATTCTTTCCGGGAGCTCACAATTGCCGCCTCTCTAGGTTAAGCAGGAAGTCGTAGTGAGGACCAACCTGAGCAAAGAGCACAATTCCTCACGTTACACTGGTAGTCGTCGAAAGAGGAATTGCCAACTACGCCTGCCTAAGGCCTTCCCTGGGTTAAGGAACCAGCCACACTTAGACGCCTTTAAAGGAAAATTTATTCAGCGAAGTTCCCATTGTTTGGCGATGGTCAACCTTTGCAGCGCCAATACTGCAGGGACTTAGGTTTGCTGCTAACAAGGCTAGGTGACCCTGCAGACAGAAGCAGGCGTTTCCCTTTGGAAGCTTGGATCCCGGTTTCCTAGGGTCTGCTTCCAAGGCCCTGCTATTGCCCAGCATCTGTCCTCTGCCCCTACGCCTGGGTAGGAAGCGAGTATTTTAGTCTGAGAAGCAGGGCTCTTGCATCTCTGGAGGAGAGCTAATCCTGCAGCCCACGTTCGTCCTGGGAAACCGCAAGGCGACCCTTGGCCTCAGTGTAGTGGCGAAATTGCCGCCGGACAGGTCTTGCCTGCCGCGGTTTCCGTGAGTTCTCCACCGTTTTCGGGCTTAAATGGAGAGCGAGGAGAGCTGTCGGCTCTCACAGAACTCTGGCCTCCGCACTGTTTGCCATGCAACTGCACTCAAGACCACATGTCTCCTCCCGACCTGCTGAGAAACAGGCATCCGCGTAGGCCCTTGTTAACATTTCCTGGCGTGCAGAGTCCAAGGCGATACGCTGTCCTCTTCCTTGGAAACCTACGTTGCCACAGCTTGCCAAACGCTACCGAAGGCAGTCCTAACCAGTCTCGTGTGCTGCGCAACTTTGATTCGGTTACGAAAAGCCACCTGCATTGCGGTGAACACTCTGCTCAGCGTTCTTTCCAAGAGCTCACAGTTGCTCCCTCTCTAGGTTAAGCAAGGTGTCGAGGTGAGGTCCAGACTGAGCAAAGAGCACAATTGCTCACTTTGCAGTGGTAGTCGTCCTAAGAGGCATTGCCTACTACGCCTTGCTAAGGTCTTCGTTCTGTTAGGGAAGTCGCCACACTTAGACGCCTGTAAAGGAGAATTTATTCAGCGAAGTTCCCAGTGTCTTGCGACGGTCTCCCTTCGCAGTGCCAATACAGCAGGGACTTAGCTTTGCTGCTAACTAGGCTAGGTGACCCTGCAGACAGAAGCAGGCGTTTCCCTTTGGAAGCTTGGATCCCAGTTTCCTAGGGGCTGCTTCCAAGGCCCTGCTATTGCCCAGCATCTGTCCTCTGCCCCTACGCCTGGGTAGGAAGCGTGTATTTTAGCCTGAGAAGCAGGGCTCTTGCATCTCTGGAGGAGAGCTAATCCTGCAGCCCACGTTCGTCCTGGGAAACCGCAAGGCGACCCTTGGCCTCAGAGTAGTGGCGAAATTGCCACCAGACAGGTCTTGCCTGCCGCAGTTTCCATGAGTTCTCCACCGTTTTCGGGCTTAAATGGAGAGCGAGGAGAGCTGTCGGCTCTCACAGAACTCTGGCCTCCGCACTGTCTGCCATGCAACTGCACTCAAGACCACACGTCTCCTCCCGCCTGCTGAGAAACAGGCTGCCGTGTAGCCCCTTCGTAACACTTCTTGGCCTGTAGACTCCAAGGAGACACACTGTCCTCTTCCTTGGAAAACTACGGTTCCGCAGCTTGCCAACGCTCACGAAGGCAGTCCAAGCCTGTCTCATGTGCTGGGCCACTTGCATTCAGTGAGGAAAAGCCACCTGCATTGAGGTGAACACTCTGCTCAGCGTTCTTTCCGGGAGCTCACAATTGCCGCCTCTCTAGGTTAAGCAGAAAGTCGTAGTGAGGACCAACCTGAGGAAAGAGCACAATTCCTCATGTTACACTGGTAGTCGTCGAAAGAGGAATTGCCAACTACGCCTGCCTAAGGCCTTCCCTGGGTTAAGGAACCAGCCACACTTAGACGCCTTTAAAGGAAAATTTATTCAGCGAAGTTCCCATTGTTTGGCGATGGTCAACTTTTGCAGCGCCAATACTGCAGGGACTTAGGTTTGCTGCTAACAAGGCTAGGTGACCCTGCAGACAGAAGCAGGCGTTTCCCTTTGGAAGCTTGGATCCCGGTTTCCTAAGGGCTGCTTCCAAGGCCCTGCTATTGCCCAGCATCTGTCCTCTGCCCCTACACCTCGGTAGGAACCGTGAATTTTAGCCTGAGAAGCAGGGCTCTTGCATCTCTGGAGGAGAGCTAATCCTGCAGCCCACGTTCATCCTGGGAAACCGCAAGGTGACCCTTAGCCTCAGTGTAGTGGCGAAATTGCCGCTGGACAGATCTTGCCTGTTGCGGTTTCCGTGAGTTCTCCACCGTTTTCGGGCTTAAATGGAGAGCGAGGAGAGCTGTCGGCTCTCACAGAACTCTGGCCTCCGCACTGTCTGCCATGCAACTGCACTCAAGACCACACGTCTCCTCCCGACCTGCTGAGAAACAGGCATCCGCGTAGGCCCTTGTTAACATTTCCTGGCGTGCAGAGTCCAAGGCGACACGCTGTCCTCTTCCTTGGAAACCTACGTTACCACAGCTTGCCAAACGCTACCGAAGGCAGTCCTAACCAGTCTCGTGTGCTGCGCAACTTTGATTCGGTTACGAAAAGCCACCTGCATTGCGGTGAACACTCTGCTCAGCGTTCTTTCCGGGAGCTCACAGTTGCTCCCTCTCTAGGTTAAGCAAGGTGTCGAGGTGAGGTCCAGACTGAGCAAAGAGCACAATTGCTCACTTTGCAGTGGTAGTCGTCCTAAGAGGCATTGCCTACTACGCCTTGCTAAGGTCTTCGTTCTGTTAGGGAAGTCGCCACACTTAGACGCCTGTAAAGGAGAATTTATTCAACCAAGTTCCCAGGGTCTTGCGACGGTCTCCCTTCGCAGTGCCAATACAGCAGGGACTTAGGTTTGCTGCTAACTAGGCTAGGTGACCCTGCATACAGAAGCAGGCGTTTCCCTTTGGAAGCTTGGATCCCGGTTTCTCAGGGGCTGCTTGCAAGACCCTGCTATTGCCCAGCATCTGTCCTCTGCCCCTACGCCTGGGTAGGAAGCGAGTATTTTAGCCTGAGAAGCAGGGCTCTTGCAACTCTGGAGGAGAGCTAATCCTGCAGCCCACGTTCGTCCTGGGAAACCGCAAGGTGACCCTTGGCCTCAGAGTAGTGGCGAAATTGCCGCCGGACAGGTCTTGCCTGCCGCGGTTTCCATGAGTTCGCCACCGTTTTCGGGCTTAAATGGAGAGTGAGGAGAGCTGTCGGCTCTCACAGAACTCTGGCCTCTGCACTGTCTGCCATGCAACTGCACTCAAGACCACACGTCTCCTCCCGGCCTGCTGAGAAACAGGCCGCCGTGTAGGCCCTTCATAACACTTCTTGGCCTGTAGACTCCAAGGCGACACACTGTCCTCTTCCTTGGAAAACTACGGTGCCCCAGCTTGCCAACGCTCACGAAGGCAGTCCGAGCCCGTCTCATGTGCTGGGCCACTTGCATTCAGTGAGGAAAAGCCACCTGCATTGAGGAAACACTCTGCTCAGCATTCTTTCCGGGAGCTCACAATTGCCGCCTCTCTAGGTTAAGCAGGAAGTCGTAGTGAGGACCAACCTGAGCAAAGAGCACAATTCCTCACGTTACACTGGTAGTCGTCGAAAGAGGAATTGCCAACTACGCCTGCCTAAGGCCTTCCCTGGGTTAAGGAACCAGCCACACTTAGACGCCTTTAAAGGAAAATTTATTCAGCGAAGTTCCCATTGTTTGGCGATGGTCAACCTTTGCAGCGCCAATACTGCAGGGACTTAGGTTTGCTGCTAACAAGGCTAGGTGACCCTGCAGACAGAAGCAGGCGTTTCCCTTTGGAAGCTTGGATCCCGGTTTCCTAGGGGCTGCTTCCAAGGCCCTGCTATTGCCCAGCATCTGTCCTCTGCCCCTACGCCTGGGTAGGAAGCGAGTATTTTAGTCTGAGAAGCAGGGCTCTTGCATCTCTGGAGGAGAGCTAATCCTGCAGCCCACGTTCGTCCTGGGAAACTGCAAGGCGACCCTTGGCCTCAGTGTAGTGGCGAAATTGCCGCCGGACAGGTCTTGCCTGCCGCGGTTTCCGTGAGTTCTCCACCGTTTTCGGGCTTAAATGGAGAGCGAGGAGAGCTGTCGGCTCTCACAGAACTCTGGCCTCCGCACTGTTTGCCATGCAACTGCACTCAAGACCACATGTCTCCTCCCGACCTGCTGAGAAACAGGCATCCGCGTAGGCCCTTGTTAACATTTCCTGGCGTGCAGAGTCCAAGGCGACACGCTGTCCTCTTCCTTGGAAACCTACGTTACCACAGCTTGCCAAACGCTACCGAAGGCAGTCATAACCAGTATCGTGTGCTGCGCAACTTTGATTCCGTTACGAAAAGCCACCTGCATTGAGGTGAACACTCTGCTCAGCGTTCTTTCCGGGAGCTCACCGTTGCTCCCTCTCTAGGTTAAGCAAGGTGTCGAGGTGAGGTCCAGACTGAGCAAAGAGCACAATTGCTCACTTTGCAGTGGTAGTCGTCCTAAGAGGCATTGCCTACTACGCCTTGCTAAGGTCTTCGTTCTGTTAGGGACGTCGCCACACTTAGACGCCTGTAAAGGAGAATTTATTCAGCGAAGTTCCCAGTGTCTTGCGACGGTCTCCCTTCGCAGTGCCAATACAGCAGGGACTTAGGTTTGCTGCTATCTAGGCTAGGTGACCCTGCATACAGAAGCAGGCGTTTCCCTTTGGAAGCTTGGATCCCGGTTTCTCAGGGGCTGCTTGCAAGACCCTGCTATTGCCCAGCATCGGTCCTCTGCCCCTACGCCTGGGTAGGAAGCGAGTATTTTAGCCTGAGAAGCAGGGCTCTTGCAACTCTGGAGGACAGCTAATCCTGCAGCCCACGTTCGTCCTGGGAAACCGCAAGGCGACCCTTGGCCTCAGTGTAGTGGCGAAATTGCTGCCGGACAGGTCTTGCCTGCCGCGGTTTCCGTGAGTTCTCCACCGTTTTCGGGCTTAAATGGAGAGCGAGGAGAGCTGTCGGCTCTCACAGAACTCTGGCCTCCGCACTGTTTGCCATGCAACTGCACTCAAGACCACACGTCTCCTCCCGACCTGCTGAGAAACAGGCATCCGCGTAGGCCCTTGTTAACATTTCCTGGCGTGCAGAGTCCAAGGCGACACGCTGTCCTCTTCCTTGGAAACCTACGTTGCCACAGCTTGCCAAACGCTACCGAAGGCAGTCCTAACCAGTCTCGTGTCCTGCGCAACTTTGATTCGGTTACGAAAAGCCACCTGCATTGCGGTGAACACTCTGCTCAGCGTTCTTTCCGAGAGCTCACAGTTGCTCCCTCTCTAGGTTAAGCAAGGTGTCGACGTGAGGTCCAGACTGAGCAAAGAGCACAATTGCTCACTTTGCAGTGGTAGTCGTCCTAAGAGGCATTGCCTACTACGCCTTGCTAAGGTCTTCGTTCTGTTAGGGAAGTCGCCACACTTAGACGCCTGTAAAGGAGAATTTATTCAGCCAAGTTCCCAGGGTCTTGCGACGGTCTCCCTTCGCAGTGCCAATACAGCAGGGACTTAGGTTTGCTGCTAACTAGGCTAGGTGACCCTGCATACAGAAGCAGGCGTTTCCCTTTGGAAGCTTGGATCCCGGTTTCTCAGGGGCTGCTTGCAAGACCCTGCTATTGCCCAGCATCTGTCCTCTGCCCCTACGCCTGGGTAGGAAGCGAGTATTTTAGCCTGAGAAGCAGGGCTCTTGCAACTCTGGAGGAGAGCTAATCCTGCAGCCCACGTTCGTCCTGGGAAACCGCAAGGCGACCCTTGGCCTCAGAGTAGTGGCGAAATTGCCGCCGGACAGGTCTTGCCTGCCGCGGTTTCCATGAGTTCGCCACCGTTTTCGGTCTTAAATGGAGAGCGAGGAGAGCTGTCGGCTCTCACAGAACTCTGGCCTCCGCACTGTCTGCCATGCAACTGCACTCAAGACCACACGTCTCCTCCCGACCTGCTGAGAAACAGGCATCCGCGTAGGCCCTTGTTAACATTTCCTGGCGTGCAGAGTCCAAGGCGACACGCTGTCCTCTTCCTTGGAAACCTACGTTGCCACAGCTTGCCAAACGCTACCGAAGGCAGTCCTAACCAGTCTCGTGTGCTGTGCAACTTTGATTCGGTTACGAAAAGCCACCTGCATTGCGGTGAACACTCTGCTCAGCGTTCTTTCCAAGAGCTCACAGTTGCTCCCTCTCTAGGTTAAGCAAGGTGTCGAGGTGAGGTCCAGACTGAGCAAAGAGCACAATTGCTCACTTTGCAGTGGTAGTCGTCCTAAGAGGCATTGCCTACTACGACTTGCTAAGGTCTTCGTTCTGTTAGGGAAGTCGCCACACTTAGACGCCTGTAAAGGAGAATTTATTCAGCGAAGTTCCCAGTGTCTTGCGACGGTCTCCCTTCGCAGTGCCAATACAGCAGGGACTTAGCTTTGCTGCTAACTAGGCTAGGTGACCCTGCAGACAGAAGCAGGCGTTTCCCTTTGGAAGCTTGGATCCCGGTTTCCTAAGGGCTGCTTCCAAGGCCCTGCTATTGCCCAGCATCTGTCCTCTGCCCCTACACCTCGGTAGGAAGCGTGAATTTTAGCCTGAGAAGCAGGGCTCTTGCATCTCTGGAGGAGAGCTAATCCTGCAGCCCACGTTCGTCCTGGGAAACCGCAAGGCGACCCTTGGCCTCAGAGTAGTGGCGAAATTGCCACCAGACAGGTCTTGCCTGCCGCAGTTTCCATGAGTTCTCCACCGTTTTCGGGCTTAAATGGAGAGCGAGGAGAGCTGTCGGCTCTCACAGAACTCTGGCCTCCGCACTGTCTGCCATGCAACTGCACTCAAGACCACACGTCTCCTCCCGCCTGCTGAGAAACAGGCTGCCGTGTAGCCCCTTCGTAACACTTCTTGGCCTGTAGACTCCAAGGAGACACACTGTCCTCTTCCTTGGAAAACTACGGTTCCGCAGCTTGCCAACGCTCACGAAGGCAGTCCAAGACTGTCTCATGTGCTGGGCCACTTGCATTCAGTGAGGAAAAGCCACCTGCATTGAGGTGAACACTCTGCTCAGCGTTCTTTCCGGGAGCTCACAATTGCCGCCTCTCTAGGTTAAGCAGAAAGTCGTAGTGAGGACCAACCTGAGGAAAGAGCACAATTCCTCATGTTACACTGGTAGTCGTCGAAAGAGGAATTGCCAACTACGCCTGCCTAAGGCCTTCCCTGGGTTAAGGAACCAGCCACACTTAGACGCCTTTAAAGGAAAATTTATTCAGCGAAGTTCCCATTGTTTGGCGATGGTCAACTTTTGCAGCGCCAATACTGCAGGGACTTAGGTTTGCTGCTAACAAGGCTAGGTGACCCTGCAGACAGAAGCAGGCGTTTCCCTTTGGAAGCTTGGATCCCGGTTTCCTAAGGGCTGCTTCCAAGGCCCTGCTATTGCCCAGCATCTGTCCTCTGCCCCTACACCTCGGTAGGAAGCGTGAATTTTAGCCTGAGAAGCAGGGCTCTTGCATCTCTGGAGGAGAGCTAATCCTGCAGCCCACGTTCATCCTGGGAAACCGCAAGGTGACCCTTAGCCTCAGTGTAGTGGCGAAATTGCCGCTGGACAGATCTTGCCTGTTGCGGTTTCCGTGAGTTCTCCACCGTTTTCGGGCTTAAATGGAGAGCGAGGAGAGCTGTCGGCTCTCACAGAACTCTGGCCTCCGCACTGTCTGCCATGCAACTGCACTCAAGACCACACGTCTCCTCCCGACCTGCTGAGAAACAGGCATCCGCGTAGGCCCTTGTTAACATTTCCTGGCGTGCAGAGTCCAAGGCGACACGCTGTCCTCTTCCTTGGAAACCTACGTTACCACAGCTTGCCAAACGCTACCGAAGGCAGTCCTAACCAGTCTCGTGTGCTGCGCAACTTTGATTCGGTTACGAAAAGCCACCTGCATTGCGGTGAACACTCTGCTCAGCGTTCTTTCCGGGAGCTCACAGTTGCTCCCTCTCTAGGTTAAGCAAGGTGTCGAGGTGAGGTCCAGACTGAGCAAAGAGCACAATTGCTCACTTTGCAGTGGTAGTCGTCCTAAGAGGCATTGCCTACTACGCCTTGCTAAGGTCTTCGTTCTGTTAGGGAAGTCGCCACACTTAGACGCCTGTAAAGGAGAATTTATTCAACCAAGTTCCCAGGGTCTTGCGACGGTCTCCCTTCGCAGTGCCAATACAGCAGGGACTTAGGTTTGCTGCTAACTAGGCTAGGTGACCCTGCATACAGAAGCAGGCGTTTCCCTTTGGAAGCTTGGATCCCGGTTTCTCAGGGGCTGCTTGCAAGACCCTGCTATTGCCCAGCATCGGTCCTCTGCCCCTACGCCTGGGTAGGAAGCGAGTATTTTAGCCTGAGAAGCAGGGCTCTTGCAACTCTGGAGGAGAGCTAATCCTGCAGCCCACGTTCGTCCTGGGAAACCGCAAGGCGACCCTTGGCCTCAGAGTAGTGGCGAAATTGCCACCAGACAGGTCTTGCCTGCCGCAGTTTCCATGAGTTCTCCACCGTTTTCGGGCTTAAATGGAGAGCGAGGAGAGCTGTCGGCTCTCACAGAACTCTGGCCTCCGCACTGTCTGCCATGCAACTGCACTCAAGACCACACGTCTCCTCCCGCCTGCTGAGAAACAGGCTGCCGTGTAGCCCCTTCGTAACACTTCTTGGCCTGTAGACTCCAAGGAGACACACTGTCCTCTTCCTTGGAAAACTACGGTTCCGCAGCTTGCCAACGCTCACGAAGGCAGTCCAAGCCTGTCTCATGTGCTGGGCCACTTGCATTCAGTGAGGAAAAGCCACCTGCATTGAGGTGAACACTCTGCTCAGCGTTCTTTCCGGGAGCTCACAATTGCCGCCTCTCTAGGTTAAGCAGAAAGTCGTAGTGAGGACCAACCTGAGGAAAGAGCACAATTCCTCATGTTACACTGGTAGTCGTCGAAAGAGGAATTGCCAACTACGCCTGCCTAAGGCCTTCCCTGGGTTAAGGAACCAGCCACACTTAGACGCCTTTAAAGGAAAATTTATTCAGCGAAGTTCCCATTGTTTGGCGATGGTCAACTTTTGCAGCGCCAATACTGCAGGGACTTAGGTTTGCTGCTAACAAGGCTAGGTGACCCTGCAGACAGAAGCAGGCGTTTCCCTTTGGAAGCTTGGATCCCGGTTTCCTAAGGGCTGCTTCCAAGGCCCTGCTATTGCCCAGCATCTGTCCTCTGCCCCTACACCTCGGTAGGAAGCGTGAATTTTAGCCTGAGAAGCAGGGCTCTTGCATCTCTGGAGGAGAGCTAATCCTGCAGCCCACGTTCATCCTGGGAAACCGCAAGGTGACCCTTAGCCTCAGTGTAGTGGCGAAATTGCCGCTGGACAGATCTTGCCTGTTGCGGTTTCCGTGAGTTCTCCACCGTTTTCGGGCTTAAATGGAGAGCGAGGAGAGCTGTCGGCTCTCACAGAACTCTGGCCTCCGCACTGTCTGCCATGCAACTGCACTCAAGACCACACGTCTCCTCCCGACCTGCTGAGAAACAGGCATCCGCGTAGGCCCTTGTTAACATTTCCTGGCGTGCAGAGTCCAAGGCGACACGCTGTCCTCTTCCTTGGAAACCTACGTTACCACAGCTTGCCAAACGCTACCGAAGGCAGTCCTAACCAGTCTCGTGTGCTGCGCAACTTTGATTCGGTTACGAAAAGCCACCTGCATTGCGGTGAACACTCTGCTCAGCGTTCTTTCCGGGAGCTCACAGTTGCTCCCTCTCTAGGTTAAGCAAGGTGTCGAGGTGAGGTCCAGACTGAGCAAAGAGCACAATTGCTCACTTTGCAGTGGTAGTCGTCCTAAGAGGCATTGCCTACTACGCCTTGCTAAGGTCTTCGTTCTGTTAGGGAAGTCGCCACACTTAGACGCCTGTAAAGGAGAATTTATTCAACCAAGTTCCCAGGGTCTTGCGACGGTCTCCCTTCGCAGTGCCAATACAGCAGGGACTTAGGTTTGCTGCTAACTAGGCTAGGTGACCCTGCATACAGAAGCAGGCGTTTCCCTTTGGAAGCTTGGATCCCGGTTTCTCAGGGGCTGCTTGCAAGACCCTGCTATTGCCCAGCATCTGTCCTCTGCCCCTACGCCTGGGTAGGAAGCGAGTATTTTAGCCTGAGAAGCAGGGCTCTTGCAACTCTGGAGGAGAGCTAATCCTGCAGCCCACGTTCGTCCTGGGAAACCGCAAGGTGACCCTTGGCCTCAGAGTAGTGGCGAAATTGCCGCCGGACAGGTCTTGCCTGCCGCGGTTTCCATGAGTTCGCCACCGTTTTCGGGCTTAAATGGAGAGCGAGGAGAGCTGTCGGCTCTCACAGAACTCTGGCCTCTGCACTGTCTGCCATGCAACTGCACTCAAGACCACACGTCTCCTCCCGGCCTGCTGAGAAACAGGCCGCCGTGTAGGCCCTTCATAACACTTCTTGGCCTGTAGACTCCAAGGCGACACACTGTCCTCTTCCTTGGAAAACTACGGTGCCCCAGCTTGCCAACGCTCACGAAGGCAGTCCGAGCCCGTCTCATGTGCTGGGCCACTTGCATTCAGTGAGGAAAAGCCACCTGCATTGAGGAAACACTCTGCTCAGCATTCTTTCCGGGAGCTCACAATTGCCGCCTCTCTAGGTTAAGCAGGAAGTCGTAGTGAGGACCAACCTGAGCAAAGAGCACAATTCCTCACGTTACACTGGTAGTCGTCGAAAGAGGAATTGCCAACTACGCCTGCCTAAGGCCTTCCCTGGGTTAAGGAACCAGCCACACTTAGACGCCTTTAAAGGAAAATTTATTCAGCGAAGTTCCCATTGTTTGGCGATGGTCAACCTTTGCAGCGCCAATACTGCAGGGACTTAGGTTTGCTGCTAACAAGGCTAGGTGACCCTGCAGACAGAAGCAGGCGTTTCCCTTTGGAAGCTTGGATCCCGGTTTCCTAGGGGCTGCTTCCAAGGCCCTGCTATTGCCCAGCATCTGTCCTCTGCCCCTACGCCTGGGTAGGAAGCGAGTATTTTAGTCTGAGAAGCAGGGCTCTTGCATCTCTGGAGGAGAGCTAATCCTGCAGCCCACGTTCGTCCTGGGAAACTGCAAGGCGACCCTTGGCCTCAGTGTAGTGGCGAAATTGCCGCCGGACAGGTCTTGCCTGCCGCGGTTTCCGTGAGTTCTCCACCGTTTTCGGGCTTAAATGGAGAGCGAGGAGAGCTGTCGGCTCTCACAGAACTCTGGCCTCCGCACTGTTTGCCATGCAACTGCACTCAAGACCACATGTCTCCTCCCGACCTGCTGAGAAACAGGCATCCGCGTAGGCCCTTGTTAACATTTCCTGGCGTGCAGAGTCCAAGGCGACACGCTGTCCTCTTCCTTGGAAACCTACGTTACCACAGCTTGCCAAACGCTACCGAAGGCAGTCATAACCAGTATCGTGTGCTGCGCAACTTTGATTCCGTTACGAAAAGCCACCTGCATTGAGGTGAACACTCTGCTCAGCGTTCTTTCCGGGAGCTCACCGTTGCTCCCTCTCTAGGTTAAGCAAGGTGTCGAGGTGAGGTCCAGACTGAGCAAAGAGCACAATTGCTCACTTTGCAGTGGTAGTCGTCCTAAGAGGCATTGCCTACTACGCCTTGCTAAGGTCTTCGTTCTGTTAGGGACGTCGCCACACTTAGACGCCTGTAAAGGAGAATTTATTCAGCGAAGTTCCCAGTGTCTTGCGACGGTCTCCCTTCGCAGTGCCAATACAGCAGGGACTTAGGTTTGCTGCTAACTAGGCTAGGTGACCCTGCATACAGAAGCAGGCGTTTCCCTTTGGAAGCTTGGATCCCGGTTTCTCAGGGGCTGCTTGCAAGACCCTGCTATTGCCCAGCATCGGTCCTCTGCCCCTACGCCTGGGTAGGAAGCGAGTATTTTAGCCTGAGAAGCAGGGCTCTTGCAACTCTGGAGGAGAGCTAATCCTGCAGCCCACGTTCGTCCTGGGAAACCGCAAGGCGACCCTTGGCCTCAGTGTAGTGGCGAAATTGCTGCCGGACAGGTCTTGCCTGCCGCGGTTTCCGTGAGTTCTCCACCGTTTTCGGGCTTAAATGGAGAGCGAGGAGAGCTGTCGGCTCTCACAGAACTCTGGCCTCCGCACTGTTTGCCATGCAACTGCACTCAAGACCACACGTCTCCTCCCGACCTGCTGAGAAACAGGCATCCGCGTAGGCCCTTGTTAACATTTCCTGGCGTGCAGAGTCCAAGGCGACACGCTGTCCTCTTCCTTGGAAACCTACGTTGCCACAGCTTGCCAAACGCTACCGAAGGCAGTCCTAACCAGTCTCGTGTCCTGCGCAACTTTGATTCGGTTACGAAAAGCCACCTGCATTGCGGTGAACACTCTGCTCAGCGTTCTTTCCGAGAGCTCACAGTTGCTCCCTCTCTAGGTTAAGCAAGGTGTCGACGTGAGGTCCAGACTGAGCAAAGAGCACAATTGCTCACTTTGCAGTGGTAGTCGTCCTAAGAGGCATTGCCTACTACGCCTTGCTAAGGTCTTCGTTCTGTTAGGGAAGTCGCCACACTTAGACGCCTGTAAAGGAGAATTTATTCAGCCAAGTTCCCAGGGTCTTGCGACGGTCTCCCTTCGCAGTGCCAATACAGCAGGGACTTAGGTTTGCTGCTAACTAGGCTAGGTGACCCTGCATACAGAAGCAGGCGTTTCCCTTTGGAAGCTTGGATCCCGGTTTCTCAGGGGCTGCTTGCAAGACCCTGCTATTGCCCAGCATCGGTCCTCTGCCCCTACGCCTGGGTAGGAAGCGAGTATTTTAGCCTGAGAAGCAGGGCTCTTGCAACTCTGGAGGAGAGCTAATCCTGCAGCCCACGTTCGTCCTGGGAAACCGCAAGGCGACCCTTGGCCTCAGAGTAGTGGCGAAATTGCCGCCGGACAGGTCTTGCCTGCCGCGGTTTCCATGAGTTCGCCACCGTTTTCGGGCTTAAATGGAGAGCGAGGAGAGCTGTCGGCTCTCACAGAACTCTGGCCTCCGCACTGTCTGCCATGCAACTGCACTCAAGACCACACGTCTCCTCCCGACCTGCTGAGAAACAGGCATCCGCGTAGGCCCTTGTTAACATTTCCTGGCGTGCAGAGTCCAAGGCGACACGCTGTCCTCTTCCTTGGAAACCTACGTTGCCACAGCTTGCCAAACGCTACCGAAGGCAGTCCTAACCAGTCTCGTGTGCTGTGCAACTTTGATTCGGTTACGAAAAGCCACCTGCATTGCGGTGAACACTCTGCTCAGCGTTCTTTCCAAGAGCTCACAGTTGCTCCCTCTCTAGGTTAAGCAAGGTGTCGAGGTGAGGTCCAGACTGAGCAAAGAGCACAATTGCTCACTTTGCAGTGGTAGTCGTCCTAAGAGGCATTGCCTACTACGACTTGCTAAGGTCTTCGTTCTGTTAGGGAAGTCGCCACACTTAGACGCCTGTAAAGGAGAATTTATTCAGCGAAGTTCCCAGTGTCTTGCGACGGTCTCCCTTCGCAGTGCCAATACAGCAGGGACTTAGCTTTGCTGCTAACTAGGCTAGGTGACCCTGCAGACAGAAGCAGGCGTTTCCCTTTGGAAGCTTGGATCCCGGTTTCCTAAGGGCTGCTTCCAAGGCCCTGCTATTGCCCAGCATCTGTCCTCTGCCCCTACACCTCGGTAGGAAGCGTGAATTTTAGCCTGAGAAGCAGGGCTCTTGCATCTCTGGAGGAGAGCTAATCCTGCAGCCCACGTTCGTCCTGGGAAACCGCAAGGCGACCCTTGGCCTCAGAGTAGTGGCGAAATTGCCACCAGACAGGTCTTGCCTGCCGCAGTTTCCATGAGTTCTCCACCGTTTTCGGGCTTAAATGGAGAGCGAGGAGAGCTGTCGGCTCTCACAGAACTCTGGCCTCCGCACTGTCTGCCATGCAACTGCACTCAAGACCACACGTCTCCTCCCGCCTGCTGAGAAACAGGCTGCCGTGTAGCCCCTTCGTAACACTTCTTGGCCTGTAGACTCCAAGGAGACACACTGTCCTCTTCCTTGGAAAACTACGGTTCCGCAGCTTGCCAACGCTCACGAAGGCAGTCCAAGACTGTCTCATGTGCTGGGCCACTTGCATTCAGTGAGGAAAAGCCACCTGCATTGAGGTGAACACTCTGCTCAGCGTTCTTTCCGGGAGCTCACAATTGCCGCCTCTCTAGGTTAAGCAGAAAGTCGTAGTGAGGACCAACCTGAGGAAAGAGCACAATTCCTCATGTTACACTGGTAGTCGTCGAAAGAGGAATTGCCAACTACGCCTGCCTAAGGCCTTCCCTGGGTTAAGGAACCAGCCACACTTAGACGCCTTTAAAGGAAAATTTATTCAGCGAAGTTCCCATTGTTTGGCGATGGTCAACTTTTGCAGCGCCAATACTGCAGGGACTTAGGTTTGCTGCTAACAAGGCTAGGTGACCCTGCAGACAGAAGCAGGCGTTTCCCTTTGGAAGCTTGGATCCCGGTTTCCTAAGGGCTGCTTCCAAGGCCCTGCTATTGCCCAGCATCTGTCCTCTGCCCCTACACCTCGGTAGGAAGCGTGAATTTTAGCCTGAGAAGCAGGGCTCTTGCATCTCTGGAGGAGAGCTAATCCTGCAGCCCACGTTCATCCTGGGAAACCGCAAGGTGACCCTTAGCCTCAGTGTAGTGGCGAAATTGCCGCTGGACAGATCTTGCCTGTTGCGGTTTCCGTGAGTTCTCCACCGTTTTCGGGCTTAAATGGAGAGCGAGGAGAGCTGTCGGCTCTCACAGAACTCTGGCCTCCGCACTGTCTGCCATGCAACTGCACTCAAGACCACACGTCTCCTCCCGACCTGCTGAGAAACAGGCATCCGCGTAGGCCCTTGTTAACATTTCCTGGCGTGCAGAGTCCAAGGCGACACGCTGTCCTCTTCCTTGGAAACCTACGTTACCACAGCTTGCCAAACGCTACCGAAGGCAGTCCTAACCAGTCTCGTGTGCTGCGCAACTTTGATTCGGTTACGAAAAGCCACCTGCATTGCGGTGAACACTCTGCTCAGCGTTCTTTCCGGGAGCTCACAGTTGCTCCCTCTCTAGGTTAAGCAAGGTGTCGAGGTGAGGTCCAGACTGAGCAAAGAGCACAATTGCTCACTTTGCAGTGGTAGTCGTCCTAAGAGGCATTGCCTACTACGCCTTGCTAAGGTCTTCGTTCTGTTAGGGAAGTCGCCACACTTAGACGCCTGTAAAGGAGAATTTATTCAACCAAGTTCCCAGGGTCTTGCGACGGTCTCCCTTCGCAGTGCCAATACAGCAGGGACTTAGGTTTGCTGCTAACTAGGCTAGGTGACCCTGCATACAGAAGCAGGCGTTTCCCTTTGGAAGCTTGGATCCCGGTTTCTCAGGGGCTGCTTGCAAGACCCTGCTATTGCCCAGCATCTGTCCTCTGCCCCTACGCCTGGGTAGGAAGCGAGTATTTTAGCCTGAGAAGCAGGGCTCTTGCAACTCTGGAGGAGAGCTAATCCTGCAGCCCACGTTCGTCCTGGGAAACCGCAAGGTGACCCTTGGCCTCAGAGTAGTGGCGAAATTGCCGCCGGACAGGTCTTGCCTGCCGCGGTTTCCATGAGTTCGCCACCGTTTTCGGGCTTAAATGGAGAGCGAGGAGAGCTGTCGGCTCTCACAGAACTCTGGCCTCTGCACTGTCTGCCATGCAACTGCACTCAAGACCACACGTCTCCTCCCGGCCTGCTGAGAAACAGGCCGCCGTGTAGGCCCTTCATAACACTTCTTGGCCTGTAGACTCCAAGGCGACACACTGTCCTCTTCCTTGGAAAACTACGGTGCCCCAGCTTGCCAACGCTCACGAAGGCAGTCCGAGCCCGTCTCATGTGCTGGGCCACTTGCATTCAGTGAGGAAAAGCCACCTGCATTGAGGAAACACTCTGCTCAGCATTCTTTCCGGGAGCTCACAATTGCCGCCTCTCTAGGTTAAGCAGGAAGTCGTAGTGAGGACCAACCTGAGCAAAGAGCACAATTCCTCACGTTACACTGGTAGTCGTCGAAAGAGGAATTGCCAACTACGCCTGGCTAAGGCCTTCCCTGGGTTAAGGAACCAGCCACACTTAGACGCCTTTAAAGGAAAATTTATTCAGCGAAGTTCCCATTGTTTGGCGATGGTCAACCTTTGCAGCGCCAATACTGCAGGGACTTAGGTTTGCTGCTAACAAGGCTAGGTGACCCTGCAGACAGAAGCAGGCGTTTCCCTTTGGAAGCTTGGATCCCGGTTTCCTAGGGGCTGCTTCCAAGGCCCTGCTATTGCCCAGCATCTGTCCTCTGCCCCTACGCCTGGGTAGGAAGCGAGTATTTTAGTCTGAGAAGCAGGGCTCTTGCATCTCTGGAGGAGAGCTAATCCTGCAGCCCACGTTCGTCCTGGGAAACCGCAAGGCGACCCTTGGCCTCAGTGTAGTGGTGAAATTGCCGCCAGACAGGTCTTGCCTGCCGCGGTTTCCGTGAGTTCTCCACCGTTTTCGGGCTTAAATGGAGAGCGAGGAGAGCTGTCGGCTCTCACAGAACTCTGGCCTCCGCACTGTTTGCCATGCAACTGCACTCAAGACCACACGTCTCCTCCCGACCTGCTGAGAAACAGGCATCCGCGTAGGCCCTTGTTAACATTTCCTGGCGTGCAGAGTCCAAGGCGACACGCTGTCCTCTTCCTTGGAAACCTACGTTGCCACAGCTTGCCAAACGCTACCGAAGGCAGTCCTAACCAGTCTCGTGTCCTGCGCAACTTTGATTCGGTTACGAAAAGCCACCTGCATTGCGGTGAACACTCTGCTCAGCGTTCTTTCCGAGAGCTCACAGTTGCTCCCTCTCTAGGTTAAGCAGGTGTCGAGGTGAGGTCCAGACTGAGCAAAGAGCACAATTGCTCACTTTGCAGTGGTAGTCGTCCTAAGAGGCATTGCCTACTACGACTTGCTAAGGTCTTCGTTCTGTTAGGGAAGTCGCCACACTTAGACGACTGTAAAGGAGAATTTATTCAGCGAAGTTCCCAGTGTCTTGCGACGGTCTCCCTTCGCAGTGCCAATACAGCAGGGACTTAGCTTTGCTGCTAACTAGGCTAGGTGACCCTGCAGACAGAAGCAGGCGTTTCCCTTTGGAAGCTTGGATCCCGGTTTCCTAAGGGCTGCTTCCAAGGCCCTGCTATTGCCCAGCATCTGTCCTCTGCCCCTACACCTCGGTAGGAAGCGTGAATTTTAGCCTGAGAAGCAGGGCTCTTGCATCTCTGGAGGAGAGCTAATCCTGCAGCCCACGTTCATCCTGGGAAACCGCAAGGTGACCCTTAGCCTCAGTGTAGTGGCGAAATTGCCGCTGGACAGATCTTGCCTGTTGCGGTTTCCGTGAGTTCTCCACCGTTTTCGGGCTTAAATGGAGAGCGAGGAGAGCTGTCGGCTCTCACAGAACTCTGGCCTCCGCACTGTCTGCCATGCAACTGCACTCAAGACCACACGTCTCCTCCCGACCTGCTGAGAAACAGGCATCCGCGTAGGCCCTTGTTAACATTTCCTGGCGTGCAGAGTCCAAGGCGACACGCTGTCCTCTTCCTTGGAAACCTACGTTACCACAGCTTGCCAAACGCTACCGAAGGCAGTCCTAACCAGTCTCGTGTGCTGCGCAACTTTGATTCGGTTACGAAAAGCCACCTGCATTGCGGTGAACTCTCTGCTCAACCTTCTTTCCGGGAGCTCACAGTTGCTCCCTCTCTAGGTTAAGCAAGGTGTCGAGGTGAGGTCCAGACTGAGCAAAGAGCACAATTGCTCACTTTGCAGTGGTAGTCGTCCTAAGAGGCATTGCCTACTACGCCTTGCTAAGGTCTTCGTTCTGTTAGGGAAGTCGCCACACTTAGACGCCTGTAAAGGAGAATTTATTCAACCAAGTTCCCAGGGTCTTGCGACGGTCTCCCTTCGCAGTGCCAATACAGCAGGGACTTAGGTTTGCTGCTAACTAGGCTAGGTGACCCTGCATACAGAAGCAGGCGTTTCCCTTTGGAAGCTTGGATCCCGGTTTCTCAGGGGCTGCTTGCAAGACCCTGCTATTGCCCAGCATCTGTCCTCTGCCCCTACGCCTGGGTAGGAAGCGAGTATTTTAGCCTGAGAAGCAGGGCTCTTGCAACTCTGGAGGAGAGCTAATCCTGCAGCCCACGTTCGTCCTGGGAAACCGCAAGGTGACCCTTGGCCTCAGAGTAGTGGCGAAATTGCCGCCGGACAGGTCTTGCCTGCCGCGGTTTCCATGAGTTCGCCACCGTTTTCGGGCTTAAATGGAGAGCGAGGAGAGCTGTCGGCTCTCACAGAACTCTGGCCTCTGCACTGTCTGCCATGCAACTGCACTCAAGACCACACGTCTCCTCCCGGCCTGCTGAGAAACAGGCCGCCGTGTAGGCCCTTCATAACACTTCTTGGCCTGTAGACTCCAAGGCGACACACTGTCCTCTTCCTTGGAAAACTACGGTGCCCCAGCTTGCCAACGCTCACGAAGGCAGTCCGAGCCCGTCTCATGTGCTGGGCCACTTGCATTCAGTGAGGAAAAGCCACCTGCATTGAGGAAACACTCTGCTCAGCATTCTTTCCGGGAGCTCACAATTGCCGCCTCTCTAGGTTAAGCAGGAAGTCGTAGTGAGGACCAACCTGAGCAAAGAGCACAATTCCTCACGTTACACTGGTAGTCGTCGAAAGAGGAATTGCCAACTACGCCTGCCTAAGGCCTTCCCTGGGTTAAGGAACCAGCCACACTTAGACGCCTTTAAAGGAAAATTTATTCAGCGAAGTTCCCATTGTTTGGCGATGGTCAACCTTTGCAGCGCCAATACTGCAGGGACTTAGGTTTGCTGCTAACAAGGCTAGGTGACCCTGCAGACAGAAGCAGGCGTTTCCCTTTGGAAGCTTGGATCCCGGTTTCCTAGGGGCTGCTTCCAAGGCCCTGCTATTGCCCAGCATCTGTCCTCTGCCCCTACGCCTGGGTAGGAAGCGAGTATTTTAGTCTGAGAAGCAGGGCTCTTGCATCTCTGGAGGAGAGCTAATCCTGCAGCCCACGTTCGTCCTGGGAAACCGCAAGGCGACCCTTGGCCTCAGTGTAGTGGCGAAATTGCCGCCGGACAGGTCTTGCCTGCCGCGGTTTCCGTGAGTTCTCCACCGTTTTCGGGCTTAAATGGAGAGCGAGGAGAGCTGTCGGCTCTCACAGAACTCTGGCCTCCGCACTGTCTGCCATGCAACTGCACTCAAGACCACACGTCTCCTCCCGACCTGCTGAGAAACAGGCATCCGCGTAGGCCCTTGTTAACATTTCCTGGCGTGCAGAGTCCAAGGCGACACGCTGTCCTCTTCCTTGGAAACCTACGTTACCACAGCTTGCCAAACGCTACCGAAGGCAGTCATAACCACTATCGTGTGCTGCGCAACTTTGATTCGGTTACGAAAAGCCACCTGCATTGAGGTGAACACTCTGCTCAGCGTTCTTTCCGGGAGCTCACCGTTGCTCCCTCTCTAGGTTAAGCAAGGTGTCGAGGTGAGGTCCAGACTGAGCAAAGAGCACAATTGCTCACTTTGCAGTGGTAGTCGTCCTAAGAGGCATTGCCTACTACGCCTTGCTAAGGTCTTCGTTCTGTTAGGGACGTCGCCACACTTAGACGCCTGTAAAGGAGAATTTATTCAGCGAAGTTCCCAGTGTCTTGCGACGGTCTCCCTTCGCAGTGCCAATACAGCAGGGACTTAGGTTTGCTGCTAACTAGGCTAGGTGACCCTGCATACAGAAGCAGGCGTTTCCCTTTGGAAGCTTGGATCCCGGTTTCTCAGGGGCTGCTTGCAAGACCCTGCTATTGCCCAGCATCGGTCCTCTGCCCCTACGCCTGGGTAGGAAGCGAGTATTTTAGCCTGAGAAGCAGGGCTCTTGCAACTCTGGAGGAGAGCTAATCCTGCAGCCCACGTTCGTCCTGGGAAACCGCAAGGCGACCCTTGGCCTCAGTGTAGTGGCGAAATTGCCGCCGGACAGGTCTTGCCTGCCGCGGTTTCCGTGAGTTCTCCACCGTTTTCGGGCTTAAATGGAGAGCGAGGAGAGCTGTCGGCTCTCACAGAACTCTGGCCTCCGCACTGTTTGCCATGCAACTGCACTCAAGACCACACGTCTCCTCCCGACCTGCTGAGAAACAGGCATCCGCGTAGGCCCTTGTTAACATTTCCTGGCGTGCAGAGTCCAAGGCGACACGCTGTCCTCTTCCTTGGAAACCTACGTTGCCACAGCTTGCCAAACGCTACCGAAGGCAGTCCTAACCAGACTCGTGTCCTGCGCAACTTTGATTCGGTTACGAAAAGCCACCTGCATTGCGGTGAACACTCTGCTCAGCGTTCTTTCCGAGAGCTCACAGTTGCTCCCTCTCTAGGTTAAGCAAGGTGTCGACGTGAGGTCCAGACTGAGCAAAGAGCACAATTGCTCACTTTGCAGTGGTAGTCGTCCTAAGAGGCATTGCCTACTACGCCTTGCTAAGGTCTTCGTTCTGTTAGGGAAGTCGCCACACTTAGACGCCTGTAAAGGAGAATTTATTCAGCCAAGTTCCCAGGGTCTTGCGACGGTCTCCCTTCGCAGTGCCAATACAGCAGGGACTTAGGTTTGCTGCTAACTAGGCTAGGTGACCCTGCATACAGAAGCAGGCGTTTCCCTTTGGAAGCTTGGATCCCGGTTTCTCAGGGGCTGCTTGCAAGACCCTGCTATTGCCCAGCATCGGTCCTCTGCCCCTACGCCTGGGTAGGAAGCGAGTATTTTAGCCTGAGAAGCAGGGCTCTTGCAACTCTGGAGGAGAGCTAATCCTGCAGCCCACGTTCGTCCTGGGAAACCGCAAGGCGACCCTTGGCCTCAGTGTAGTGGCGAAATTGCCGCCGGACAGGTCTTGCCTGCCGCGGTTTCCGTGAGTTCTCCACCGTTTTCGGGCTTAAATGGAGAGCGAGGAGAGCTGTCGGCTCTCACAGAACTCTGGCCTCCGCACTGTTTGCCATGCAACTGCACTCAAGACCACACGTCTCCTCCCGACCTGCTGAGAAACAGGCATCCGCGTAGGCCCTTGTTAACATTTCCTGGCGTGCAGAGTCCAAGGCGACACGCTGTCCTCTTCCTTGGAAACCTACGTTGCCACAGCTTGCCAAACGCTACCGAAGGCAGTCCTAACCAGTCTCGTGTCCTGCGCAACTTTGATTCGGTTACGAAAAGCCACCTGCATTGCGGTGAACACTCTGCTCAGCGTTCTTTCCGAGAGCTCACAGTTGCTCCCTCTCTAGGTTAAGCAAGGTGTCGACGTGAGGTCCAGACTGAGCAAAGAGCACAATTGCTCACTTTGCAGTGGTAGTCGTCCTAAGAGGCATTGCCTACTACGCCTTGCTAAGGTCTTCGTTCTGTTAGGGAAGTCGCCACACTTAGACGCCTGTAAAGGAGAATTTATTCAGCCAAGTTCCCAGGGTCTTGCGACGGTCTCCCTTCGCAGTGCCAATACAACAGGGACTTAGGTTTGCTGCTAACTAGGCTAGGTGACCCTGCATACAGAAGCAGGCGTTTCCCTTTGGAAGCTTGGATCCCGGTTTCTCAGGGGCTGCTTGCAAGACCCTGCTATTGCCCAGCATCTGTCCTCTGCCCCTACGCCTGGGTAGGAAGCGAGTATTTTAGCCTGAGAAGCAGGGCTCTTGCAACTCTGGAGGAGAGCTAATCCTGCAGCCCACGTTCGTCCTGGAAAACCGCAAGGCGACCCTTGGCCTCCCAGTAGTGGCGAAATTGCCGCCGGACAGGTCTTGCCTGCCGCGGTTTCCATGAGTTCGCCACCGTTTTCGGGCTTAAATGGAGAGCGAGGAGAGCTGTCGGCTCTCACAGAACTCTAGCCTCCGCACTGTCTGCCATGCAACTGCACTCAAGACCACACGTCTCCTCCCGCCTGCTGAGAAACAGGCATCCGCGTAGGCCCTTGTTAACATTTCCTGGCGTGCAGAGTCCAAGGCGACACGCTGTCCTCTTCCTTGGAAACCTACGTTACCACAGCTTGCCAAACGCTACCGAAGGCAGTCCTAACCAGTCTCGTGTGCTGCGCAACTTTGATTCGGTTACGAAAAGCCACCTGCATTGCGGTGAACACTCTGCTCAACCTTCTTTCCGGGAGCTCACAGTTGCTCCCTCTCTAGGTTAAGCAAGGTGTCGAGGTGAGGTCCAGACTGAGCAAAGAGCACAATTGCTCACTTTGCAGTGGTAGTCGTCCTAAGAGGCATTGCCTACTACGCCTTGCTAAGGTCTTCGTTCTGTTAGGGAAGTCGCCACACTTAGACGCCTGTAAAGGAGAATTTATTCAACCAAGTTCCCAGGGTCTTGCGACGGTCTCCCTTCGCAGTGCCAATACAGCAGGGACTTAGGTTTGCTGCTAACTAGGCTAGGTGACCCTGCATACAGAAGCAGGCGTTTCCCTTTGGAAGCTTGGATCCCGGTTTCTCAGGGGCTGCTTGCAAGACCCTGCTATTGCCCAGCATCTGTCCTCTGCCCCTACGCCTGGGTAGGAAGCGAGTATTTTAGCCTGAGAAGCAGGGCTCTTGCAACTCTGGAGGAGAGCTAATCCTGCAGCCCACGTTCGTCCTGGGAAACCGCAAGGTGACCCTTGGCCTCAGAGTAGTGGCGAAATTGCCGCCAGACAGGTCTTGCCTGCCGCGGTTTCCATGAGTTCGCCACCGTTTTCGGGCTTAAATGGAGAGCGAGGAGAGCTGTCGGCTCTCACAGAACTCTGGCCTCTGCACTGTCTGCCATGCAACTGCACTCAAGACCACACGTCTCCTCCCGGCCTGCTGAGAAACAGGCCGCCGTGTAGGCCCTTCATAACACTTCTTGGCCTGTAGACTCCAAGGCGACACACTGTCCTCTTCCTTGGAAAACTACGGTGTCCCAGCTGGCCAACGCTCACGAAGGCAGTCCAAGCCTGTCTCATGTGCTGGGCCACTTGCATTCAGTGAGGAAAAGCCACCTGCATTGAGGTGAACACTCTGCTCAGCGTTCTTTCCGGGAGCTCACAATTGCCGCCTCTCTAGGTTAAGCAGAAAGTCGTAGTGAGGACCAACCTGAGGAAAGAGCACAATTTCTCATGTTACACTGGTACTCGTCGAAAGAGGAATTGCCAACTACGCCTGCCTAAGGCCTTCCCTGGGTTAAGGAACCAGCCACACTTAGACGCCTTTAAAGGAAAATTTATTCAGCGAAGTTCCCATTGTTTGGCGATGGTCAACTTTTGCAGCGCCAATACTGCAGGGACTTAGGTTTGCTGCTAACAAGGCTAGGTGACCCTGCAGACAGAAGCAGGCGTTTCCCTTTGGAAGCTTGGATCCCGGTTTCCTAAGGGCTGCTTCCAAGGCCCTGCTATTGCCCAGCATCTGTCCTCTGCCCCTACACCTCGGTAGGAAGCGTGAATTTTAGCCTGAGAAGCAGGGCTCTTGCATCTCTGGAGGAGAGCTAATCCTGCAGCCCACGTTCATCCTGGGAAACCGCAAGGTGACCCTTAGCCTCAGTGTAGTGGCGAAATTGCCGCTGGACAGATCTTGCCTGTTGCGGTTTCCGTGAGTTCTCCACCGTTTTCGGGCTTAAATGGAGAGCGAGGAGAGCTGTCGGCTCTCACAGAACTCTGGCCTCCGCACTGTCTGCCATGCAACTGCACTCAAGACCACACGTCTCCTCCCGACCTGCTGAGAAACAGGCATCCGCGTAGGCCCTTGTTAACATTTCCTGGCGTGCAGAGTCCAAGGCGACACGCTGTCCTCTTCCTTGGAAACCTACGTTGCCACAGCTTGCCAAACGCTACCGAAGGCAGTCCTAACCAGTCTCGTGTGCTGTGCAACTTTGATTCGGTTACGAAAAGCCACCTGCATTGCGGTGAACACTCTGCTCAGCGTTCTTTCCAAGAGCTCACAGTTGCTCCCTCTCTAGGTTAAGCAAGGTGTCGAGGTGAGGTCCAGACTGAGCAAACAGCACAATTGCTCACTTTGCAGTGGTAGTCGTCCTAAGAGGCATTGCCTACTACGACTTGCTAAGGTCTTCGTTCTGTTAGGGAAGTCGCCACACTTAGACGCCTGTAAAGGAGAATTTATTCAGCGAAGTTCCCAGTGTCTTGCGACGGTCTCCCTTCGCAGTGCCAATACAGCAGGGACTTAGCTTTGCTGCTAACTAGGCTAGGTGACCCTGCAGACAGAAGCAGGCGTTTCCCTTTGGAAGCTTGGATCCCGGTTTCCTAAGGGCTGCTTCCAAGGCCCTGCTATTGCCCAGCATCTGTCCTCTGCCCCTACACCTCGGTAGGAAGCGTGAATTTTAGCCTGAGAAGCAGGGCTCTTGCATCTCTGGAGGAGAGCTAATCCTGCAGCCCACGTTCGTCCTGGGAAACCGCAAGGCGACCCTTGGCCTCAGAGTAGTGGCGAAATTGCCACCAGACAGGTCTTGCCTGCCGCAGTTTCCATGAGTTCTCCACCGTTTTCGGGCTTAAATGGAGAGCGAGGAGAGCTGTCGGCTCTCACAGAACTCTGGCCTCCGCACTGTCTGCCATGCAACTGCACTCAAGACCACACGTCTCCTCCCGCCTGCTGAGAAACAGGCTGCCGTGTAGCCCCTTCGTAACACTTCTTGGCCTGTAGACTCCAAGGAGACACACTGTCCTCTTCCTTGGAAAACTACGGTTCCGCAGCTTGCCAACGCTCACGAAGGCAGTCCAAGCCTGTCTCATGTGCTGGGCCACTTGCATTCAGTGAGGAAAAGCCACCTGCATTGAGGTGAACACTCTGCTCAGCGTTCTTTCCGGGAGCTCACAATTGCCGCCTCTCTAGGTTAAGCAGAAAGTCGTAGTGAGGACCAACCTGAGGAAAGAGCACAATTCCTCATGTTACACTGGTAGTCGTCGAAAGAGGAATTGCCAACTACGCCTGCCTAAGGCCTTCCCTGGGTTAAGGAACCAGCCACACTTAGACGCCTTTAAAGGAAAATTTATTCAGCGAAGTTCCCATTGTTTGGCGATGGTCAACTTTTGCAGCGCCAATACTGCAGGGACTTAGGTTTGCTGCTAACAAGGCTAGGTGACCCTGCAGACAGAAGCAGGCGTTTCCCTTTGGAAGCTTGGATCCCGGTTTCCTAAGGGCTGCTTCCAAGGCCCTGCTATTGCCCAGCATCTGTCCTCTGCCCCTACACCTCGGTAGGAAGCGTGAATTTTAGCCTGAGAAGCAGGGCTCTTGCATCTCTGGAGGAGAGCTAATCCTGCAGCCCACGTTCATCCTGGGAAACCGCAAGGTGACCCTTAGCCTCAGTGTAGTGGCGAAATTGCCGCTGGACAGATCTTGCCTGTTGCGGTTTCCGTGAGTTCTCCACCGTTTTCGGGCTTAAATGGAGAGCGAGGAGAGCTGTCGGCTCTCACAGAACTCTGGCCTCCGCACTGTCTGCCATGCAACTGCACTCAAGACCACACGTCTCCTCCCGACCTGCTGAGAAACAGGCATCCGCGTAGGCCCTTGTTAACATTTCCTGGCGTGCAGAGTCCAAGGCGACACGCTGTCCTCTTCCTTGGAAACCTACGTTACCACAGCTTGCCAAACGCTACCGAAGGCAGTCCTAACCAGTCTCGTGTGCTGCGCAACTTTGATTCGGTTACGAAAAGCCACCTGCATTGCGGTGAACACTCTGCTCAGCGTTCTTTCCGGGAGCTCACAGTTGCTCCCTCTCTAGGTTAAGCAAGGTGTCGAGGTGAGGTCCAGACTGAGCAAAGAGCACAATTGCTCACTTTGCAGTGGTAGTCGTCCTAAGAGGCATTGCCTACTACGCCTTGCTAAGGTCTTCGTTCTGTTAGGGAAGTCGCCACACTTAGACGCCTGTAAAGGAGAATTTATTCAACCAAGTTCCCAGGGTCTTGCGACGGTCTCCCTTCGCAGTGCCAATACAGCAGGGACTTAGGTTTGCTGCTAACTAGGCTAGGTGACCCTGCATACAGAAGCAGGCGTTTCCCTTTGGAAGCTTGGATCCCGGTTTCTCAGGGGCTGCTTGCAAGACCCTGCTATTGCCCAGCATCTGTCCTCTGCCCCTACGCCTGGGTAGGAAGCGAGTATTTTAGCCTGAGAAGCAGGGCTCTTGCAACTCTGGAGGAGAGCTAATCCTGCAGCCCACGTTCGTCCTGGGAAACCGCAAGGTGACCCTTGGCCTCAGAGTAGTGGCGAAATTGCCGCCGGACAGGTCTTGCCTGCCGCGGTTTCCATGAGTTCGCCACCGTTTTCGGGCTTAAATGGAGAGCGAGGAGAGCTGTCGGCTCTCACAGAACTCTGGCCTCTGCACTGTCTGCCATGCAACTGCACTCAAGACCACACTACTCCTCCCGGCCTGCTGAGAAACAGGCCGCCGTGTAGGCCCTTCATAACACTTCTTGGCCTGTAGACTCCAAGGCGACACACTGTCCTCTTCCTTGGAAAACTACGGTGCCCCAGCTTGCCAACGCTCACGAAGGCAGTCCGAGCCCGTCTCATGTGCTGGGCCACTTGCATTCAGTGAGGAAAAGCCACCTGCATTGAGGAAACACTCTGCTCAGCATTCTTTCCGGGAGCTCACAATTGCCGCCTCTCTAGGTTAAGCAGGAAGTCGTAGTGAGGACCAACCTGAGCAAAGAGCACAATTCCTCACGTTACACTGGTAGTCGTCGAAAGAGGAATTGCCAACTACGCCTGCCTAAGGCCTTCCCTGGGTTAAGGAACCAGCCACACTTAGACGCCTTTAAAGGAAAATTTATTCAGCGAAGTTCCCATTGTTTGGCGATGGTCAACCTTTGCAGCGCCAATACTGCAGGGACTTAGGTTTGCTGCTAACAAGGCTAGGTGACCCTGCAGACAGAAGCAGGCGTTTCCCTTTGGAAGCTTGGATCCCGGTTTCCTAGGGTCTGCTTCCAAGGCCCTGCTATTGCCCAGCATCTGTCCTCTGCCCCTACGCCTGGGTAGGAAGCGAGTATTTTAGTCTGAGAAGCAGGGCTCTTGCATCTCTGGAGGAGAGCTAATCCTGCAGCCCACGTTCGTCCTGGGAAACCGCAAGGCGACCCTTGGCCTCAGTGTAGTGGCGAAATTGCCGCCGGACAGGTCTTGCCTGCCGCGGTTTCCGTGAGTTCTCCACCGTTTTCGGGCTTAAATGGAGAGCGAGGAGAGCTGTCGGCTCTCACAGAACTCTGGCCTCCGCACTGTTTGCCATGCAACTGCACTCAAGACCACATGTCTCCTCCCGACCTGCTGAGAAACAGGCATCCGCGTAGGCCCTTGTTAACATTTCCTGGCGTGCAGAGTCCAAGGCGATACGCTGTCCTCTTCCTTGGAAACCTACGTTGCCACAGCTTGCCAAACGCTACCGAAGGCAGTCCTAACCAGTCTCGTGTGCTGCGCAACTTTGATTCGGTTACGAAAAGCCACCTGCATAGCGGTGAACACTCTGCTCAGCGTTCTTTCCGGGAGCTCACAGTTGCTCCCTCTCTAGGTTAAGCAAGGTGTCGAGGTGAGGTCCAGACTGAGCAAAGAGCACAATTGCTCACTTTGCAGTGGTAGTAGTCCTAAGAGGCATTGCCTACTACGCCTTGCTAAGGTCTTCGTTCTGTTAGGGAAGTCGCCACACTTAGACGCCTGTAAAGGAGAATTTATTCAGCGAAGTTCCCAGTGTCTTGCGACGGTCTCCCTTCGCAGTGCCAATACAGCAGGGACTTAGGTTTGCTGCTAACTAGGCTAGGTGACCCTGCATACAGAAGCAGGCGTTTCCCTTTGGAAGCTTGGATCCCGGTTTCTCAGGGGCTGCTTGCAAGACCCTGCTATTGCCCAGCATCTGTCCTCTGCCCCTACGCCTGGGTAGGAAGCGAGTATTTTAGCCTGAGAAGCAGGGCTCTTGCAACTCTGGAGGAGAGCTAATCCTGCAGCCCACGTTCATCCTGGGAAACCGCAAGGCGACCCTTGGCCTCAGTGTAGTGGCGAAATTGCCGCCGGACAGGTCTTGCCTGCCGCGGTTTCCGTGAGTTCTCCACCGTTTTCGGGCTTAAATGGAGAGCGAGGAGAGCTGTCGGCTCTCACAGAACTCTGGCCTCCGCACTGTCTGCCATGCAACTGCACTCAAGACCACACGTCTCCTCCCGACCTGCTGAGAAACAGGCATCCGCGTAGGCCCTTGTTAACATTTCCTGGCGTGCAGAGTCCAAGGCGACACGCTGTCCTCTTCCTTGGAAACCTACGTTGCCACAGCTTGCCAAACGCTACCGAAGGCAGTCCTAACCAGTCTCGTGTGCTGCGCAACTTTGATTCGGTTACGAAAAGCCACCTGCATTGCGGTGAACACTCTGCTCAGCGTTCTTTCCAAGAGCTCACAGTTGCTCCCTCTCTAGGTTAAGCAAGGTGTCGAGGTGAGGTCCAGACTGAGCAAAGAGCACAATTGCTCACTTTGCAGTGGTAGTCGTCCTAAGAGGCATTGCCTACTACGCCTTGCTAAGGTCTTCGTTCTGTTAGGGAAGTCGCCACACTTAGACGCCTGTAAAGGAGAATTTATTCAGCGAAGTTCCCAGTGTCTTGCGACGGTCTCCCTTCGCAGTGCCAATACAGCAGGGACTTAGCTTTGCTGCTAACTAGGCTAGGTGACCCTGCAGACAGAAGCAGGCGTTTCCCTTTGGAAGCTTGGATCCCAGTTTCCTAGGGGCTGCTTCCAAGGCCCTGCTATTGCCCAGCATCTGTCCTCTGCCCCTACGCCTGGGTAGGAAGCGTGTATTTTAGCCTGAGAAGCAGGGCTCTTGCATCTCTGGAGGAGAGCTAATCCTGCAGCCCACGTTCGTCCTGGGAAACCGCAAGGCGACCCTTGGCCTCAGAGTAGTGGCGAAATTGCCACCAGACAGGTCTTGCCTGCCGCAGTTTCCATGAGTTCTCCACCGTTTTCGGGCTTAAATGGAGAGCGAGGAGAGCTGTCGGCTCTCACAGAACTCTGGCCTCCGCACTGTCTGCCATGCAACTGCACTCAAGACCACACGTCTCCTCCCGCCTGCTGAGAAACAGGCTGCCGTGTAGCCCCTTCGTAACACTTCTTGGCCTGTAGACTCCAAGGAGACACACTGTCCTCTTCCTTGGAAAACTACGGTTCCGCAGCTTGCCAACGCTCACGAAGGCAGTCCAAGCCTGTCTCATGTGCTGGGCCACTTGCATTCAGTGAGGAAAAGCCACCTGCATTGAGGTGAACACTCTGCTCAGCGTTCTTTCCGGGAGCTCACAATTGCCGCCTCTCTAGGTTAAGCAGAAAGTCGTAGTGAGGACCAACCTGAGGAAAGAGCACAATTCCTCATGTTACACTGGTAGTCGTCGAAAGAGGAATTGCCAACTACGCCTGCCTAAGGCCTTCCCTGGGTTAAGGAACCAGCCACACTTAGACGCCTTTAAAGGAAAATTTATTCAGCGAAGTTCCCATTGTTTGGCGATGGTCAACTTTTGCAGCGCCAATACTGCAGGGACTTAGGTTTGCTGCTAACAAGGCTAGGTGACCCTGCAGACAGAAGCAGGCGTTTCCCTTTGGAAGCTTGGATCCCGGTTTCCTAAGGGCTGCTTCCAAGGCCCTGCTATTGCCCAGCATCTGTCCTCTGCCCCTACACCTCGGTAGGAAGCGTGAATTTTAGCCTGAGAAGCAGGGCTCTTGCATCTCTGGAGGAGAGCTAATCCTGCAGCCCACGTTCATCCTGGGAAACCGCAAGGTGACCCTTAGCCTCAGTGTAGTGGCGAAATTGCCGCTGGACAGATCTTGCCTGTTGCGGTTTCCGTGAGTTCTCCACCGTTTTCGGGCTTAAATGGAGAGCGAGGAGAGCTGTCGGCTCTCACAGAACTCTGGCCTCCGCACTGTCTGCCATGCAACTGCACTCAAGACCACACGTCTCCTCCCGACCTGCTGAGAAACAGGCATCCGCGTAGGCCCTTGTTAACATTTCCTGGCGTGCAGAGTCCAAGGCGACACGCTGTCCTCTTCCTTGGAAACCTACGTTACCACAGCTTGCCAAACGCTACCGAAGGCAGTCCTAACCAGTCTCGTGTGCTGCGCAACTTTGATTCGGTTACGAAAAGCCACCTGCATTGCGGTGAACACTCTGCTCAGCGTTCTTTCCGGGAGCTCACAGTTGCTCCCTCTCTAGGTTAAGCAAGGTGTCGAGGTGAGGTCCAGACTGAGCAAAGAGCACAATTGCTCACTTTGCAGTGGTAGTCGTCCTAAGAGGCATTGCCTACTACGCCTTGCTAAGGTCTTCGTTCTGTTAGGGAAGTCGCCACACTTAGACGCCTGTAAAGGAGAATTTATTCAACCAAGTTCCCAGGGTCTTGCGACGGTCTCCCTTCGCAGTGCCAATACAGCAGGGACTTAGGTTTGCTGCTAACTAGGCTAGGTGACCCTGCATACAGAAGCAGGCGTTTCCCTTTGGAAGCTTGGATCCCGGTTTCTCAGGGGCTGCTTGCAAGACCCTGCTATTGCCCAGCATCTGTCCTCTGCCCCTACGCCTGGGTAGGAAGCGAGTATTTTAGCCTGAGAAGCAGGGCTCTTGCAACTCTGGAGGAGAGCTAATCCTGCAGCCCACGTTCGTCCTGGGAAACCGCAAGGTGACCCTTGGCCTCAGAGTAGTGGCGAAATTGCCGCCGGACAGGTCTTGCCTGCCGCGGTTTCCATGAGTTCGCCACCGTTTTCGGGCTTAAATGGAGAGTGAGGAGAGCTGTCGGCTCTCACAGAACTCTGGCCTCTGCACTGTCTGCCATGCAACTGCACTCAAGACCACACGTCTCCTCCCGGCCTGCTGAGAAACAGGCCGCCGTGTAGGCCCTTCATAACACTTCTTGGCCTGTAGACTCCAAGGCGACACACTGTCCTCTTCCTTGGAAAACTACGGTGCCCCAGCTTGCCAACGCTCACGAAGGCAGTCCGAGCCCGTCTCATGTGCTGGGCCACTTGCATTCAGTGAGGAAAAGCCACCTGCATTGAGGAAACACTCTGCTCAGCATTCTTTCCGGGAGCTCACAATTGCCGCCTCTCTAGGTTAAGCAGGAAGTCGTAGTGAGGACCAACCTGAGCAAAGAGCACAATTCCTCACGTTACACTGGTAGTCGTCGAAAGAGGAATTGCCAACTACGCCTGCCTAAGGCCTTCCCTGGGTTAAGGAACCAGCCACACTTAGACGCCTTTAAAGGAAAATTTATTCAGCGAAGTTCCCATTGTTTGGCGATGGTCAACCTTTGCAGCGCCAATACTGCAGGGACTTAGGTTTGCTGCTAACAAGGCTAGGTGACCCTGCAGACAGAAGCAGGCGTTTCCCTTTGGAAGCTTGGATCCCGGTTTCCTAGGGGCTGCTTCCAAGGCCCTGCTATTGCCCAGCATCTGTCCTCTGCCCCTACGCCTGGGTAGGAAGCGAGTATTTTAGTCTGAGAAGCAGGGCTCTTGCATCTCTGGAGGAGAGCTAATCCTGCAGCCCACGTTCGTCCTGGGAAACTGCAAGGCGACCCTTGGCCTCAGTGTAGTGGCGAAATTGCCGCCGGACAGGTCTTGCCTGCCGCGGTTTCCGTGAGTTCTCCACCGTTTTCGGGCTTAAATGGAGAGCGAGGAGAGCTGTCGGCTCTCACAGAACTCTGGCCTCCGCACTGTTTGCCATGCAACTGCACTCAAGACCACATGTCTCCTCCCGACCTGCTGAGAAACAGGCATCCGCGTAGGCCCTTGTTAACATTTCCTGGCGTGCAGAGTCCAAGGCGACACGCTGTCCTCTTCCTTGGAAACCTACGTTACCACAGCTTGCCAAACGCTACCGAAGGCAGTCATAACCAGTATCGTGTGCTGCGCAACTTTGATTCCGTTACGAAAAGCCACCTGCATTGAGGTGAACACTCTGCTCAGCGTTCTTTCCGGGAGCTCACCGTTGCTCCCTCTCTAGGTTAAGCAAGGTGTCGAGGTGAGGTCCAGACTGAGCAAAGAGCACAATTGCTCACTTTGCAGTGGTAGTCGTCCTAAGAGGCATTGCCTACTACGCCTTGCTAAGGTCTTCGTTCTGTTAGGGACGTCGCCACACTTAGACGCCTGTAAAGGAGAATTTATTCAGCGAAGTTCCCAGTGTCTTGCGACGGTCTCCCTTCGCAGTGCCAATACAGCAGGGACTTAGGTTTGCTGCTAACTAGGCTAGGTGACCCTGCATACAGAAGCAGGCGTTTCCCTTTGGAAGCTTGGATCCCGGTTTCTCAGGGGCTGCTTGCAAGACCCTGCTATTGCCCAGCATCGGTCCTCTGCCCCTACGCCTGGGTAGGAAGCGAGTATTTTAGCCTGAGAAGCAGGGCTCTTGCAACTCTGGAGGACAGCTAATCCTGCAGCCCACGTTCGTCCTGGGAAACCGCAAGGCGACCCTTGGCCTCAGTGTAGTGGCGAAATTGCTGCCGGACAGGTCTTGCCTGCCGCGGTTTCCGTGAGTTCTCCACCGTTTTCGGGCTTAAATGGAGAGCGAGGAGAGCTGTCGGCTCTCACAGAACTCTGGCCTCCGCACTGTTTGCCATGCAACTGCACTCAAGACCACACGTCTCCTCCCGACCTGCTGAGAAACAGGCATCCGCGTAGGCCCTTGTTAACATTTCCTGGCGTGCAGAGTCCAAGGCGACACGCTGTCCTCTTCCTTGGAAACCTACGTTGCCACAGCTTGCCAAACGCTACCGAAGGCAGTCCTAACCAGTCTCGTGTCCTGCGCAACTTTGATTCGGTTACGAAAAGCCACCTGCATTGCGGTGAACACTCTGCTCAGCGTTCTTTCCGAGAGCTCACAGTTGCTCCCTCTCTAGGTTAAGCAAGGTGTCGACGTGAGGTCCAGACTGAGCAAAGAGCACAATTGCTCACTTTGCAGTGGTAGTCGTCCTAAGAGGCATTGCCTACTACGCCTTGCTAAGGTCTTCGTTCTGTTAGGGAAGTCGCCACACTTAGACGCCTGTAAAGGAGAATTTATTCAGCCAAGTTCCCAGGGTCTTGCGACGGTCTCCCTTCGCAGTGCCAATACAGCAGGGACTTAGGTTTGCTGCTAACTAGGCTAGGTGACCCTGCATACAGAAGCAGGCGTTTCCCTTTGGAAGCTTGGATCCCGGTTTCTCAGGGGCTGCTTGCAAGACCCTGCTATTGCCCAGCATCTGTCCTCTGCCCCTACGCCTGGGTAGGAAGCGAGTATTTTAGCCTGAGAAGCAGGGCTCTTGCAACTCTGGAGGAGAGCTAATCCTGCAGCCCACGTTCGTCCTGGGAAACCGCAAGGCGACCCTTGGCCTCAGAGTAGTGGCGAAATTGCCGCCGGACAGGTCTTGCCTGCCGCGGTTTCCATGAGTTCGCCACCGTTTTCGGTCTTAAATGGAGAGCGAGGAGAGCTGTCGGCTCTCACAGAACTCTGGCCTCCGCACTGTCTGCCATGCAACTGCACTCAAGACCACACGTCTCCTCCCGACCTGCTGAGAAACAGGCATCCGCGTAGGCCCTTGTTAACATTTCCTGGCGTGCAGAGTCCAAGGCGACACGCTGTCCTCTTCCTTGGAAACCTACGTTGCCACAGCTTGCCAAACGCTACCGAAGGCAGTCCTAACCAGTCTCGTGTGCTGTGCAACTTTGATTCGGTTACGAAAAGCCACCTGCATTGCGGTGAACACTCTGCTCAGCGTTCTTTCCAAGAGCTCACAGTTGCTCCCTCTCTAGGTTAAGCAAGGTGTCGAGGTGAGGTCCAGACTGAGCAAAGAGCACAATTGCTCACTTTGCAGTGGTAGTCGTCCTAAGAGGCATTGCCTACTACGACTTGCTAAGGTCTTCGTTCTGTTAGGGAAGTCGCCACACTTAGACGCCTGTAAAGGAGAATTTATTCAGCGAAGTTCCCAGTGTCTTGCGACGGTCTCCCTTCGCAGTGCCAATACAGCAGGGACTTAGCTTTGCTGCTAACTAGGCTAGGTGACCCTGCAGACAGAAGCAGGCGTTTCCCTTTGGAAGCTTGGATCCCGGTTTCCTAAGGGCTGCTTCCAAGGCCCTGCTATTGCCCAGCATCTGTCCTCTGCCCCTACACCTCGGTAGGAAGCGTGAATTTTAGCCTGAGAAGCAGGGCTCTTGCATCTCTGGAGGAGAGCTAATCCTGCAGCCCACGTTCGTCCTGGGAAACCGCAAGGCGACCCTTGGCCTCAGAGTAGTGGCGAAATTGCCACCAGACAGGTCTTGCCTGCCGCAGTTTCCATGAGTTCTCCACCGTTTTCGGGCTTAAATGGAGAGCGAGGAGAGCTGTCGGCTCTCACAGAACTCTGGCCTCCGCACTGTCTGCCATGCAACTGCACTCAAGACCACACGTCTCCTCCCGCCTGCTGAGAAACAGGCTGCCGTGTAGCCCCTTCGTAACACTTCTTGGCCTGTAGACTCCAAGGAGACACACTGTCCTCTTCCTTGGAAAACTACGGTTCCGCAGCTTGCCAACGCTCACGAAGGCAGTCCAAGACTGTCTCATGTGCTGGGCCACTTGCATTCAGTGAGGAAAAGCCACCTGCATTGAGGTGAACACTCTGCTCAGCGTTCTTTCCGGGAGCTCACAATTGCCGCCTCTCTAGGTTAAGCAGAAAGTCGTAGTGAGGACCAACCTGAGGAAAGAGCACAATTCCTCATGTTACACTGGTAGTCGTCGAAAGAGGAATTGCCAACTACGCCTGCCTAAGGCCTTCCCTGGGTTAAGGAACCAGCCACACTTAGACGCCTTTAAAGGAAAATTTATTCAGCGAAGTTCCCATTGTTTGGCGATGGTCAACTTTTGCAGCGCCAATACTGCAGGGACTTAGGTTTGCTGCTAACAAGGCTAGGTGACCCTGCAGACAGAAGCAGGCGTTTCCCTTTGGAAGCTTGGATCCCGGTTTCCTAAGGGCTGCTTCCAAGGCCCTGCTATTGCCCAGCATCTGTCCTCTGCCCCTACACCTCGGTAGGAAGCGTGAATTTTAGCCTGAGAAGCAGGGCTCTTGCATCTCTGGAGGAGAGCTAATCCTGCAGCCCACGTTCATCCTGGGAAACCGCAAGGTGACCCTTAGCCTCAGTGTAGTGGCGAAATTGCCGCTGGACAGATCTTGCCTGTTGCGGTTTCCGTGAGTTCTCCACCGTTTTCGGGCTTAAATGGAGAGCGAGGAGAGCTGTCGGCTCTCACAGAACTCTGGCCTCCGCACTGTCTGCCATGCAACTGCACTCAAGACCACACGTCTCCTCCCGACCTGCTGAGAAACAGGCATCCGCGTAGGCCCTTGTTAACATTTCCTGGCGTGCAGAGTCCAAGGCGACACGCTGTCCTCTTCCTTGGAAACCTACGTTACCACAGCTTGCCAAACGCTACCGAAGGCAGTCCTAACCAGTCTCGTGTGCTGCGCAACTTTGATTCGGTTACGAAAAGCCACCTGCATTGCGGTGAACACTCTGCTCAGCGTTCTTTCCGGGAGCTCACAGTTGCTCCCTCTCTAGGTTAAGCAAGGTGTCGAGGTGAGGTCCAGACTGAGCAAAGAGCACAATTGCTCACTTTGCAGTGGTAGTCGTCCTAAGAGGCATTGCCTACTACGCCTTGCTAAGGTCTTCGTTCTGTTAGGGAAGTCGCCACACTTAGACGCCTGTAAAGGAGAATTTATTCAACCAAGTTCCCAGGGTCTTGCGACGGTCTCCCTTCGCAGTGCCAATACAGCAGGGACTTAGGTTTGCTGCTAACTAGGCTAGGTGACCCTGCATACAGAAGCAGGCGTTTCCCTTTGGAAGCTTGGATCCCGGTTTCTCAGGGGCTGCTTGCAAGACCCTGCTATTGCCCAGCATCTGTCCTCTGCCCCTACGCCTGGGTAGGAAGCGAGTATTTTAGCCTGAGAAGCAGGGCTCTTGCAACTCTGGAGGAGAGCTAATCCTGCAGCCCACGTTCGTCCTGGGAAACCGCAAGGCGACCCTTGGCCTCAGAGTAGTGGCGAAATTGCCACCAGACAGGTCTTGCCTGCCGCAGTTTCCATGAGTTCTCCACCGTTTTCGGGCTTAAATGGAGAGCGAGGAGAGCTGTCGGCTCTCACAGAACTCTGGCCTCCGCACTGTCTGCCATGCAACTGCACTCAAGACCACACGTCTCCTCCCGCCTGCTGAGAAACAGGCTGCCGTGTAGCCCCTTCGTAACACTTCTTGGCCTGTAGACTCCAAGGAGACACACTGTCCTCTTCCTTGGAAAACTACGGTTCCGCAGCTTGCCAACGCTCACGAAGGCAGTCCAAGCCTGTCTCATGTGCTGGGCCACTTGCATTCAGTGAGGAAAAGCCACCTGCATTGAGGTGAACACTCTGCTCAGCGTTCTTTCCGGGAGCTCACAATTGCCGCCTCTCTAGGTTAAGCAGAAAGTCGTAGTGAGGACCAACCTGAGGAAAGAGCACAATTCCTCATGTTACACTGGTAGTCGTCGAAAGAGGAATTGCCAACTACGCCTGCCTAAGGCCTTCCCTGGGTTAAGGAACCAGCCACACTTAGACGCCTTTAAAGGAAAATTTATTCAGCGAAGTTCCCATTGTTTGGCGATGGTCAACTTTTGCAGCGCCAATACTGCAGGGACTTAGGTTTGCTGCTAACAAGGCTAGGTGACCCTGCAGACAGAAGCAGGCGTTTCCCTTTGGAAGCTTGGATCCCGGTTTCCTAAGGGCTGCTTCCAAGGCCCTGCTATTGCCCAGCATCTGTCCTCTGCCCCTACACCTCGGTAGGAAGCGTGAATTTTAGCCTGAGAAGCAGGGCTCTTGCATCTCTGGAGGAGAGCTAATCCTGCAGCCCACGTTCATCCTGGGAAACCGCAAGGTGACCCTTAGCCTCAGTGTAGTGGCGAAATTGCCGCTGGACAGATCTTGCCTGTTGCGGTTTCCGTGAGTTCTCCACCGTTTTCGGGCTTAAATGGAGAGCGAGGAGAGCTGTCGGCTCTCACAGAACTCTGGCCTCCGCACTGTCTGCCATGCAACTGCACTCAAGACCACACGTCTCCTCCCGACCTGCTGAGAAACAGGCATCCGCGTAGGCCCTTGTTAACATTTCCTGGCGTGCAGAGTCCAAGGCGACACGCTGTCCTCTTCCTTGGAAACCTACGTTACCACAGCTTGCCAAACGCTACCGAAGGCAGTCCTAACCAGTCTCGTGTGCTGCGCAACTTTGATTCGGTTACGAAAAGCCACCTGCATTGCGGTGAACACTCTGCTCAGCGTTCTTTCCGGGAGCTCACAGTTGCTCCCTCTCTAGGTTAAGCAAGGTGTCGAGGTGAGGTCCAGACTGAGCAAAGAGCACAATTGCTCACTTTGCAGTGGTAGTCGTCCTAAGAGGCATTGCCTACTACGCCTTGCTAAGGTCTTCGTTCTGTTAGGGAAGTCGCCACACTTAGACGCCTGTAAAGGAGAATTTATTCAACCAAGTTCCCAGGGTCTTGCGACGGTCTCCCTTCGCAGTGCCAATACAGCAGGGACTTAGGTTTGCTGCTAACTAGGCTAGGTGACCCTGCATACAGAAGCAGGCGTTTCCCTTTGGAAGCTTGGATCCCGGTTTCTCAGGGGCTGCTTGCAAGACCCTGCTATTGCCCAGCATCTGTCCTCTGCCCCTACGCCTGGGTAGGAAGCGAGTATTTTAGCCTGAGAAGCAGGGCTCTTGCAACTCTGGAGGAGAGCTAATCCTGCAGCCCACGTTCGTCCTGGGAAACCGCAAGGTGACCCTTGGCCTCAGAGTAGTGGCGAAATTGCCGCCGGACAGGTCTTGCCTGCCGCGGTTTCCATGAGTTCGCCACCGTTTTCGGGCTTAAATGGAGAGCGAGGAGAGCTGTCGGCTCTCACAGAACTCTGGCCTCTGCACTGTCTGCCATGCAACTGCACTCAAGACCACACGTCTCCTCCCGGCCTGCTGAGAAACAGGCCGCCGTGTAGGCCCTTCATAACACTTCTTGGCCTGTAGACTCCAAGGCGACACACTGTCCTCTTCCTTGGAAAACTACGGTGCCCCAGCTTGCCAACGCTCACGAAGGCAGTCCGAGCCCGTCTCATGTGCTGGGCCACTTGCATTCAGTGAGGAAAAGCCACCTGCATTGAGGAAACACTCTGCTCAGCATTCTTTCCGGGAGCTCACAATTGCCGCCTCTCTAGGTTAAGCAGGAAGTCGTAGTGAGGACCAACCTGAGCAAAGAGCACAATTCCTCACGTTACACTGGTAGTCGTCGAAAGAGGAATTGCCAACTACGCCTGGCTAAGGCCTTCCCTGGGTTAAGGAACCAGCCACACTTAGACGCCTTTAAAGGAAAATTTATTCAGCGAAGTTCCCATTGTTTGGCGATGGTCAACCTTTGCAGCGCCAATACTGCAGGGACTTAGGTTTGCTGCTAACAAGGCTAGGTGACCCTGCAGACAGAAGCAGGCGTTTCCCTTTGGAAGCTTGGATCCCGGTTTCCTAGGGGCTGCTTCCAAGGCCCTGCTATTGCCCAGCATCTGTCCTCTGCCCCTACGCCTGGGTAGGAAGCGAGTATTTTAGTCTGAGAAGCAGGGCTCTTGCATCTCTGGAGGAGAGCTAATCCTGCAGCCCACGTTCGTCCTGGGAAACCGCAAGGCGACCCTTGGCCTCAGTGTAGTGGCGAAATTGCCGCCAGACAGGTCTTGCCTGCCGCGGTTTCCGTGAGTTCTCCACCGTTTTCGGGCTTAAATGGAGAGCGAGGAGAGCTGTCGGCTCTCACAGAACTCTGGCCTCCGCACTGTTTGCCATGCAACTGCACTCAAGACCACACGTCTCCTCCCGACCTGCTGAGAAACAGGCATCCGCGTAGGCCCTTGTTAACATTTCCTGGCGTGCAGAGTCCAAGGCGACACGCTGTCCTCTTCCTTGGAAACCTACGTTGCCACAGCTTGCCAAACGCTACCGAAGGCAGTCCTAACCAGTCTCGTGTCCTGCGCAACTTTGATTCGGTTACGAAAAGCCACCTGCATTGCGGTGAACACTCTGCTCAGCGTTCTTTCCGAGAGCTCACAGTTGCTCCCTCTCTAGGTTAAGCAGGTGTCGAGGTGAGGTCCAGACTGAGCAAAGAGCACAATTGCTCACTTTGCAGTGGTAGTCGTCCTAAGAGGCATTGCCTACTACGACTTGCTAAGGTCTTCGTTCTGTTAGGGAAGTCGCCACACTTAGACGACTGTAAAGGAGAATTTATTCAGCGAAGTTCCCAGTGTCTTGCGACGGTCTCCCTTCGCAGTGCCAATACAGCAGGGACTTAGCTTTGCTGCTAACTAGGCTAGGTGACCCTGCAGACAGAAGCAGGCGTTTCCCTTTGGAAGCTTGGATCCCGGTTTCCTAAGGGCTGCTTCCAAGGCCCTGCTATTGCCCAGCATCTGTCCTCTGCCCCTACACCTCGGTAGGAAGCGTGAATTTTAGCCTGAGAAGCAGGGCTCTTGCATCTCTGGAGGAGAGCTAATCCTGCAGCCCACGTTCATCCTGGGAAACCGCAAGGTGACCCTTAGCCTCAGTGTAGTGGCGAAATTGCCGCTGGACAGATCTTGCCTGTTGCGGTTTCCGTGAGTTCTCCACCGTTTTCGGGCTTAAATGGAGAGCGAGGAGAGCTGTCGGCTCTCACAGAACTCTGGCCTCCGCACTGTCTGCCATGCAACTGCACTCAAGACCACACGTCTCCTCCCGACCTGCTGAGAAACAGGCATCCGCGTAGGCCCTTGTTAACATTTCCTGGCGTGCAGAGTCCAAGGCGACACGCTGTCCTCTTCCTTGGAAACCTACGTTACCACAGCTTGCCAAACGCTACCGAAGGCAGTCCTAACCAGTCTCGTGTGCTGCGCAACTTTGATTCGGTTACGAAAAGCCACCTGCATTGCGGTGAACTCTCTGCTCAACCTTCTTTCCGGGAGCTCACAGTTGCTCCCTCTCTAGGTTAAGCAAGGTGTCGAGGTGAGGTCCAGACTGAGCAAAGAGCACAATTGCTCACTTTGCAGTGGTAGTCGTCCTAAGAGGCATTGCCTACTACGCCTTGCTAAGGTCTTCGTTCTGTTAGGGAAGTCGCCACACTTAGACGCCTGTAAAGCAGAATTTATTCAACCAAGTTCCCAGGGTCTTGCGACGGTCTCCCTTCGCAGTGCCAATACAGCAGGGACTTAGGTTTGCTGCTAACTAGGCTAGGTGACCCTGCATACAGAAGCAGGCGTTTCCCTTTGGAAGCTTGGATCCCGGTTTCTCAGGGGCTGCTTGCAAGACCCTGCTATTGCCCAGCATCTGTCCTCTGCCCCTACGCCTGGGTAGGAAGCGAGTATTTTAGCCTGAGAAGCAGGGCTCTTGCAACTCTGGAGGAGAGCTAATCCTGCAGCCCACGTTCGTCCTGGGAAACCGCAAGGTGACCCTTGGCCTCAGAGTAGTGGCGAAATTGCCGCCGGACAGGTCTTGCCTGCCGCGGTTTCCATGAGTTCGCCACCGTTTTCGGGCTTAAATGGAGAGCGAGGAGAGCTGTCGGCTCTCACAGAACTCTGGCCTCTGCACTGTCTGCCATGCAACTGCACTCAAGACCACACGTCTCCTCCCGGCCTGCTGAGAAACAGGCCGCCGTGTAGGCCCTTCATAACACTTCTTGGCCTGTAGACTCCAAGGCGACACACTGTCCTCTTCCTTGGAAAACTACGGTGCCCCAGCTTGCCAACGCTCACGAAGGCAGTCCGAGCCCGTCTCATGTGCTGGGCCACTTGCATTCAGTGAGGAAAAGCCACCTGCATTGAGGAAACACTCTGCTCAGCATTCTTTCCGGGAGCTCACAATTGCCGCCTCTCTAGGTTAAGCAGGAAGTCGTAGTGAGGACCAACCTGAGCAAAGAGCACAATTCCTCACGTTACACTGGTAGTCGTCGAAAGAGGAATTGCCAACTACGCCTGCCTAAGGCCTTCCCTGGGTTAAGGAACCAGCCACACTTAGACGCCTTTAAAGGAAAATTTATTCAGCGAAGTTCCCATTGTTTGGCGATGGTCAACCTTTGCAGCGCCAATACTGCAGGGACTTAGGTTTGCTGCTAACAAGGCTAGGTGACCCTGCAGACAGAAGCAGGCGTTTCCCTTTGGAAGCTTGGATCCCGGTTTCCTAGGGGCTGCTTCCAAGGCCCTGCTATTGCCCAGCATCTGTCCTCTGCCCCTACGCCTGGGTAGGAAGCGAGTATTTTAGTCTGAGAAGCAGGGCTCTTGCATCTCTGGAGGAGAGCTAATCCTGCAGCCCACGTTCGTCCTGGGAAACCGCAAGGCGACCCTTGGCCTCAGTGTAGTGGCGAAATTGCCGCCGGACAGGTCTTGCCTGCCGCGGTTTCCGTGAGTTCTCCACCGTTTTCGGGCTTAAATGGAGAGCGAGGAGAGCTGTCGGCTCTCACAGAACTCTGGCCTCCGCACTGTCTGCCATGCAACTGCACTCAAGACCACACGTCTCCTCCCGACCTGCTGAGAAACAGGCATCCGCGTAGGCCCTTGTTAACATTTCCTGGCGTGCAGAGTCCAAGGCGACACGCTGTCCTCTTCCTTGGAAACCTACGTTACCACAGCTTGCCAAACGCTACCGAAGGCAGTCATAACCACTATCGTGTGCTGCGCAACTTTGATTCGGTTACGAAAAGCCACCTGCATTGAGGTGAACACTCTGCTCAGCGTTCTTTCCGGGAGCTCACCGTTGCTCCCTCTCTAGGTTAAGCAAGGTGTCGAGGTGAGGTCCAGACTGAGCAAAGAGCACAATTGCTCACTTTGCAGTGGTAGTCGTCCTAAGAGGCATTGCCTACTACGCCTTGCTAAGGTCTTCGTTCTGTTAGGGACGTCGCCACACTTAGACGCCTGTAAAGGAGAATTTATTCAGCGAAGTTCCCAGTGTCTTGCGACGGTCTCCCTTCGCAGTGCCAATACAGCAGGGACTTAGGTTTGCTGCTAACTAGGCTAGGTGACCCTGCATACAGAAGCAGGCGTTTCCCTTTGGAAGCTTGGATCCCGGTTTCTCAGGGGCTGCTTGCAAGACCCTGCTATTGCCCAGCATCGGTCCTCTGCCCCTACGCCTGGGTAGGAAGCGAGTATTTTAGCCTGAGAAGCAGGGCTCTTGCAACTCTGGAGGAGAGCTAATCCTGCAGCCCACGTTCGTCCTGGGAAACCGCAAGGCGACCCTTGGCCTCAGTGTAGTGGCGAAATTGCCGCCGGACAGGTCTTGCCTGCCGCGGTTTCCGTGAGTTCTCCACCGTTTTCGGGCTTAAATGGAGAGCGAGGAGAGCTGTCGGCTCTCACAGAACTCTGGCCTCCGCACTGTTTGCCATGCAACTGCACTCAAGACCACACGTCTCCTCCCGACCTGCTGAGAAACAGGCATCCGCGTAGGCCCTTGTTAACATTTCCTGGCGTGCAGAGTCCAAGGCGACACGCTGTCCTCTTCCTTGGAAACCTACGTTGCCACAGCTTGCCAAACGCTACCGAAGGCAGTCCTAACCAGACTCGTGTCCTGCGCAACTTTGATTCGGTTACGAAAAGCCACCTGCATTGCGGTGAACACTCTGCTCAGCGTTCTTTCCGAGAGCTCACAGTTGCTCCCTCTCTAGGTTAAGCAAGGTGTCGACGTGAGGTCCAGACTGAGCAAAGAGCACAATTGCTCACTTTGCAGTGGTAGTCGTCCTAAGAGGCATTGCCTACTACGCCTTGCTAAGGTCTTCGTTCTGTTAGGGAAGTCGCCACACTTAGACGCCTGTAAAGGAGAATTTATTCAGCCAAGTTCCCAGTGTCTTGCGACGGTCTCCCTTCGCAGTGCCAATACAGCAGGGACTTAGGTTTGCTGCTAACTAGGCTAGGTGACCCTGCATACAGAAGCAGGCGTTTCCCTTTGGAAGCTTGGATCCCGGTTTCTCAGGGGCTGCTTGCAAGACCCTGCTATTGCCCAGCATCGGTCCTCTGCCCCTACGCCTGGGTAGGAAGCGAGTATTTTAGCCTGAGAAGCAGGGCTCTTGCAACTCTGGAGGAGAGCTAATCCTGCAGCCCACGTTCGTCCTGGGAAACTGCAAGGCGACCCTTGGCCTCAGTGTAGTGGCGAAATTGCCGCCGGACAGGTCTTGCCTGCCGCGGTTTCCGTGAGTTCTCCACCGTTTTCGGGCTTAAATGGAGAGCGAGGAGAGCTGTCGGCTCTCACAGAACTCTGGCCTCCGCACTGTTTGCCATGCAACTGCACTCAAGACCACACGTCTCCTCCCGACCTGCTGAGAAACAGGCATCCGCGTAGGCCCTTGTTAACATTTCCTGGCGTGCAGAGTCCAAGGCGACACGCTGTCCTCTTCCTTGGAAACCTACGTTGCCACAGCTTGCCAAACGCTACCGAAGGCAGTCCTAACCAGTCTCGTGTCCTGCGCAACTTTGATTCGGTTACGAAAAGCCACCTGCATTGCGGTGAACACTCTGCTCAGCGTTCTTTCCGAGAGCTCACAGTTGCTCCCTCTCTAGGTTAAGCAAGGTGTCGACGTGAGGTCCAGACTGAGCAAAGAGCACAATTGCTCACTTTGCAGTGGTAGTCGTCCTAAGAGGCATTGCCTACTACGCCTTGCTAAGGTCTTCGTTCTGTTAGGGAAGTCGCCACACTTAGACGCCTGTAAAGGAGAATTTATTCAGCCAAGTTCCCAGGGTCTTGCGACGGTCTCCCTTCGCAGTGCCAATACAACAGGGACTTAGGTTTGCTGCTAACTAGGCTAGGTGACCCTGCATACAGAAGCAGGCGTTTCCCTTTGGAAGCTTGGATCCCGGTTTCTCAGGGGCTGCTTGCAAGACCCTGCTATTGCCCAGCATCTGTCCTCTGCCCCTACGCCTGGGTAGGAAGCGAGTATTTTAGCCTGAGAAGCAGGGCTCTTGCAACTCTGGAGGAGAGCTAATCCTGCAGCCCACGTTCGTCCTGGAAAACCGCAAGGCGACCCTTGGCCTCCCAGTAGTGGCGAAATTGCCGCCGGACAGGTCTTGCCTGCCGCGGTTTCCATGAGTTCGCCACCGTTTTCGGGCTTAAATGGAGAGCGAGGAGAGCTGTCGGCTCTCACAGAACTCTGGCCTCCGCACTGTCTGCCATGCAACTGCACTCAAGACCACACGTCTCCTCCCGCCTGCTGAGAAACAGGCATCCGCGTAGGCCCTTGTTAACATTTCCTGGCGTGCAGAGTCCAAGGCGACACGCTGTCCTCTTCCTTGGAAACCTACGTTACCACAGCTTGCCAAACGCTACCGAAGGCAGTCCTAACCAGTCTCGTGTGCTGCGCAACTTTGATTCGGTTACGAAAAGCCACCTGCATTGCGGTGAACACTCTGCTCAACCTTCTTTCCGGGAGCTCACAGTTGCTCCCTCTCTAGGTTAAGCAAGGTGTCGAGGTGAGGTCCAGACTGAGCAAAGAGCACAATTGCTCACTTTGCAGTGGTAGTCGTCCTAAGAGGCATTGCCTACTACGCCTTGCTAAGGTCTTCGTTCTGTTAGGGAAGTCGCCACACTTAGACGCCTGTAAAGGAGAATTTATTCAACCAAGTTCCCAGGGTCTTGCGACGGTCTCCCTTCGCAGTGCCAATACAGCAGGGACTTAGGTTTGCTGCTAACTAGGCTAGGTGACCCTGCATACAGAAGCAGGCGTTTCCCTTTGGAAGCTTGGATCCCGGTTTCTCAGGGGCTGCTTGCAAGACCCTGCTATTGCCCAGCATCTGTCCTCTGCCCCTACGCCTGGGTAGGAAGCGAGTATTTTAGCCTGAGAAGCAGGGCTCTTGCAACTCTGGAGGAGAGCTAATCCTGCAGCCCACGTTCGTCCTGGGAAACCGCAAGGTGACCCTTGGCCTCAGAGTAGTGGCGAAATTGCCGCCAGACAGGTCTTGCCTGCCGCGGTTTCCATGAGTTCGCCACCGTTTTCGGGCTTAAATGGAGAGCGAGGAGAGCTGTCGGCTCTCACAGAACTCTGGCCTCTGCACTGTCTGCCATGCAACTGCACTCAAGACCACACGTCTCCTCCCGGCCTGCTGAGAAACAGGCCGCCGTGTAGGCCCTTCATAACACTTCTTGGCCTGTAGACTCCAAGGCGACACACTGTCCTCTTCCTTGGAAAACTACGGTGTCCCAGCTGGCCAACGCTCACGAAGGCAGTCCAAGCCTGTCTCATGTGCTGGGCCACTTGCATTCAGTGAGGAAAAGCCACCTGCATTGAGGTGAACACTCTGCTCAGCGTTCTTTCCGGGAGCTCACAATTGCCGCCTCTCTAGGTTAAGCAGAAAGTCGTAGTGAGGACCAACCTGAGGAAAGAGCACAATTTCTCATGTTACACTGGTACTCGTCGAAAGAGGAATTGCCAACTACGCCTGCCTAAGGCCTTCCCTGGGTTAAGGAACCAGCCACACTTAGACGCCTTTAAAGGAAAATTTATTCAGCGAAGTTCCCATTGTTTGGCGATGGTCAACTTTTGCAGCGCCAATACTGCAGGGACTTAGGTTTGCTGCTAACAAGGCTAGGTGACCCTGCAGACAGAAGCAGGCGTTTCCCTTTGGAAGCTTGGATCCCGGTTTCCTAAGGGCTGCTTCCAAGGCCCTGCTATTGCCCAGCATCTGTCCTCTGCCCCTACACCTCGGTAGGAAGCGTGAATTTTAGCCTGAGAAGCAGGGCTCTTGCATCTCTGGAGGAGAGCTAATCCTGCAGCCCACGTTCATCCTGGGAAACCGCAAGGTGACCCTTAGCCTCAGTGTAGTGGCGAAATTGCCGCTGGACAGATCTTGCCTGTTGCGGTTTCCGTGAGTTCTCCACCGTTTTCGGGCTTAAATGGAGAGCGAGGAGAGCTGTCGGCTCTCACAGAACTCTGGCCTCCGCACTGTCTGCCATGCAACTGCACTCAAGACCACACGTCTCCTCCCGACCTGCTGAGAAACAGGCATCCGCGTAGGCCCTTGTTAACATTTCCTGGCGTGCAGAGTCCAAGGCGACACGCTGTCCTCTTCCTTGGAAACCTACGTTGCCACAGCTTGCCAAACGCTACCGAAGGCAGTCCTAACCAGTCTCGTGTGCTGTGCAACTTTGATTCGGTTACGAAAAGCCACCTGCATTGCGGTGAACACTCTGCTCAGCGTTCTTTCCAAGAGCTCACAGTTGCTCCCTCTCTAGGTTAAGCAAGGTGTCGAGGTGAGGTCCAGACTGAGCAAACAGCACAATTGCTCACTTTGCAGTGGTAGTCGTCCTAAGAGGCATTGCCTACTACGACTTGCTAAGGTCTTCGTTCTGTTAGGGAAGTCGCCACACTTAGACGCCTGTAAAGGAGAATTTATTCAGCGAAGTTCCCAGTGTCTTGCGACGGTCTCCCTTCGCAGTGCCAATACAGCAGGGACTTAGCTTTGCTGCTAACTAGGCTAGGTGACCCTGCAGACAGAAGCAGGCGTTTCCCTTTGGAAGCTTGGATCCCGGTTTCCTAAGGGCTGCTTCCAAGGCCCTGCTATTGCCCAGCATCTGTCCTCTGCCCCTACACCTCGGTAGGAAGCGTGAATTTTAGCCTGAGAAGCAGGGCTCTTGCATCTCTGGAGGAGAGCTAATCCTGCAGCCCACGTTCGTCCTGGGAAACCGCAAGGCGACCCTTGGCCTCAGAGTAGTGGCGAAATTGCCACCAGACAGGTCTTGCCTGCCGCAGTTTCCATGAGTTCTCCACCGTTTTCGGGCTTAAATGGAGAGCGAGGAGAGCTGTCGGCTCTCACAGAACTCTGGCCTCCGCACTGTCTGCCATGCAACTGCACTCAAGACCACACGTCTCCTCCCGCCTGCTGAGAAACAGGCTGCCGTGTAGCCCCTTCGTAACACTTCTTGGCCTGTAGACTCCAAGGAGACACACTGTCCTCTTCCTTGGAAAACTACGGTTCCGCAGCTTGCCAACGCTCACGAAGGCAGTCCAAGCCTGTCTCATGTGCTGGGCCACTTGCATTCAGTGAGGAAAAGCCACCTGCATTGAGGTGAACACTCTGCTCAGCGTTCTTTCCGGGAGCTCACAATTGCCGCCTCTCTAGGTTAAGCAGAAAGTCGTAGTGAGGACCAACCTGAGGAAAGAGCACAATTCCTCATGTTACACTGGTAGTCGTCGAAAGAGGAATTGCCAACTACGCCTGCCTAAGGCCTTCCCTGGGTTAAGGAACCAGCCACACTTAGACGCCTTTAAAGGAAAATTTATTCAGCGAAGTTCCCATTGTTTGGCGATGGTCAACTTTTGCAGCGCCAATACTGCAGGGACTTAGGTTTGCTGCTAACAAGGCTAGGTGACCCTGCAGACAGAAGCAGGCGTTTCCCTTTGGAAGCTTGGATCCCGGTTTCCTAAGGGCTGCTTCCAAGGCCCTGCTATTGCCCAGCATCTGTCCTCTGCCCCTACACCTCGGTAGGAAGCGTGAATTTTAGCCTGAGAAGCAGGGCTCTTGCATCTCTGGAGGAGAGCTAATCCTGCAGCCCACGTTCATCCTGGGAAACCGCAAGGTGACCCTTAGCCTCAGTGTAGTGGCGAAATTGCCGCTGGACAGATCTTGCCTGTTGCGGTTTCCGTGAGTTCTCCACCGTTTTCGGGCTTAAATGGAGAGCGAGGAGAGCTGTCGGCTCTCACAGAACTCTGGCCTCCGCACTGTCTGCCATGCAACTGCACTCAAGACCACACGTCTCCTCCCGACCTGCTGAGAAACAGGCATCCGCGTAGGCCCTTGTTAACATTTCCTGGCGTGCAGAGTCCAAGGCGACACGCTGTCCTCTTCCTTGGAAACCTACGTTACCACAGCTTGCCAAACGCTACCGAAGGCAGTCCTAACCAGTCTCGTGTGCTGCGCAACTTTGATTCGGTTACGAAAAGCCACCTGCATTGCGGTGAACACTCTGCTCAGCGTTCTTTCCGGGAGCTCACAGTTGCTCCCTCTCTAGGTTAAGCAAGGTGTCGAGGTGAGGTCCAGACTGAGCAAAGAGCACAATTGCTCACTTTGCAGTGGTAGTCGTCCTAAGAGGCATTGCCTACTACGACTTGCTAAGGTCTTCGTTCTGTTAGGGAAGTCGCCACACTTAGACGCCTGTAAAGGAGAATTTATTCAACCAAGTTCCCAGGGTCTTGCGACGGTCTCCCTTCGCAGTGCCAATACAGCAGGGACTTAGGTTTGCTGCTAACTAGGCTAGGTGACCCTGCATACAGAAGCAGGCGTTTCCCTTTGGAAGCTTGGATCCCGGTTTCTCAGGGGCTGCTTGCAAGACCCTGCTATTGCCCAGCATCTGTCCTCTGCCCCTACGCCTGGGTAGGAAGCGAGTATTTTAGCCTGAGAAGCAGGGCTCTTGCAACTCTGGAGGAGAGCTAATCCTGCAGCCCACGTTCGTCCTGGGAAACCGCAAGGTGACCCTTGGCCTCAGAGTAGTGGCGAAATTGCCGCCGGACAGGTCTTGCCTGCCGCGGTTTCCATGAGTTCGCCACCGTTTTCGGGCTTAAATGGAGAGCGAGGAGAGCTGTCGGCTCTCACAGAACTCTGGCCTCTGCACTGTCTGCCATGCAACTGCACTCAAGACCACACGTCTCCTCCCGGCCTGCTGAGAAACAGGCCGCCGTGTAGGCCCTTCATAACACTTCTTGGCCTGTAGACTCCAAGGCGACACACTGTCCTCTTCCTTGGAAAACTACGGTGCCCCAGCTTGCCAACGCTCACGAAGGCAGTCCGAGCCCGTCTCATGTGCTGGGCCACTTGCATTCAGTGAGGAAAAGCCACCTGCATTGAGGAAACACTCTGCTCAGCATTCTTTCCGGGAGCTCACAATTGCCGCCTCTCTAGGTTAAGCAGGAAGTCGAAGTGAGGACCAACCTGAGCAAAGAGCACAATTCCTCACGTTACACTGGTAGTCGTCGAAAGAGGAATTGCCAACTACGCCTGCCTAAGGCCTTCCCTGGGTTAAGGAACCAGCCACACTTAGACGCCTTTAAAGGAAAATTTATTCAGCGAAGTTCCCATTGTTTGGCGATGGTCAACCTTTGCAGCGCCAATACTGCAGGGACTTAGGTTTGCTGCTAACAAGGCTAGGTGACCCTGCAGACAGAAGCAGGCGTTTCCCTTTGGAAGCTTGGATCCCGGTTTCCTAGGGGCTGCTTCCAAGGCCCTGCTATTGCCCAGCATCTGTCCTCTGCCCCTACGCCTGGGTAGGAAGCAAGTATTTTAGTCTGAGAAGCAGGGCTCTTGCATCTCTGGAGGAGAGCTAATCCTGCAGCCCACGTTCGTCCTGGGAAACCGCAAGGCGACCCTTGGCCTCAGTGTAGTGGCGAAATTGCCGCCGGACAGGTCTTGCCTGCCGCGGTTTCCGTGAGTTCTCCACCGTTTTCGGGCTTAAATGGAGAGCGAGGAGAGCTGTCGGCTCTCACAGAACTCTGGCCTCCGCACTGTTTGCCATGCAACTGCACTCAAGACCACACGTCTCCTCCCGACCTGCTGAGAAACAGGCATCCGCGTAGGCCCTTGTTAACATTTCCTGGCGTGCAGAGTCCAAGGCGACACGCTGTCCTCTTCCTTGGAAACCTACGTTGCCACAGCTTGCCAAACGCTACCGAAGGCAGTCCTAACCAGTCTCGTGTCCTGCGCAACTTTGATTCGGTTACGAAAAGCCACCTGCATTGCGGTGAACACTCTGCTCAGCGTTCTTTCCGAGAGCTCACAGTTGCTCCCTCTCTAGGTTAAGCAAGGTGTCGACGTGAGGTCCAGACTGAGCAAAGAGCACAATTGCTCACTTTGCAGTGGTAGTCGTCCTAAGAGGCATTGCCTACTACGCCTTGCTAAGGTCTTCGTTCTGTTAGGGAAGTCGCCACACTTAGACGCCTGTAAAGGAGAATTTATTCAGCCAAGTTCCCAGGGTCTTGCGACGGTCTCCCTTCGCAGTGCCAATACAGCAGGGACTTAGGTTTGCTGCTAACTAGGCTAGGTGACCCTGCATACAGAAGCAGGCGTTTCCCTTTGGAAGCTTGGATCCCGGTTTCTCAGGGGCTGCTTCCAAGGCCCTGCTATTGCCCAGCATCTGTCCTCTGCCCCTACACCTCGGTAGGAAGCGTGAATTTTAGCCTGAGAAGCAGGGCTCTTGCATCTCTGGAGGAGAGCTAATCCTGCAGCCCACGTTCATCCTGGGAAACCGCAAGGTGACCCTTAGCCTCAGTGTAGTGGCGAAATTGCCGCTGGACAGATCTTGCCTGTTGCGGTTTCCGTGAGTTCTCCACCGTTTTCGGGCTTAAATGGAGAGCGAGGAGAGCTGTCGGCTCTCACAGAACTCTGGCCTCCGCACTGTCTGCCATGCAACTGCACTCAAGACCACACGTCTCCTCCCGACCTGCTGAGAAACAGGCATCCGCGTAGGCCCTTGTTAACATTTCCTGGCGTGCAGAGTCCAAGGCGACACGCTGTCCTCTTCCTTGGAAACCTACGTTACCACAGCTTGCCAAACGCTACCGAAGGCAGTCCTAACCAGTCTCGTGTGCTGCGCAACTTTGATTCGCTTACGAAAAGCCACCTGCATTGCGGTGAACACTCTGCTCAACCTTCTTTCCGGGAGCTCACAGTTGCTCCCTCTCTAGGTTAAGCAAGGTGTCGAGGTGAGGTCCAGACTGAGCAAAGAGCACAATTGCTCACTTTGCAGTGGTAGTCGTCCTAAGAGGCATTGCCTACTACGCCTTGCTAAGGTCTTCGTTCTGTTAGGGAAGTCGCCACACTTAGACGCCTGTAAAGGAGAATTTATTCAACCAAGTTCCCAGGGTCTTGCGACGGTCTCCCTTCGCAGTGCCAATACAGCAGGGACTTAGGTTTGCTGCTAACTAGGCTAGGTGACCCTGCATACAGAAGCAGGCGTTTCCCTTTGGAAGCTTGGATCCCGGTTTCTCAGGGGCTGCTTGCAAGACCCTGCTATTGCCCAGCATCTGTCCTCTGCCCCTACGCCTGGGTAGGAAGCGAGTATTTTAGCCTGAGAAGCAGGGCTCTTGCAACTCTGGAGGAGAGCTAATCCTGCAGCCCACGTTCGTCCTGGGAAACCGCAAGGTGACCCTTGGCCTCAGAGTAGTGGTGAAATTGCCGCCGGACAGGTCTTGCCTGCCGCGGTTTCCATGAGTTCGCCACCGTTTTCGGGCTTAAATGGAGAGCGAGGAGAGCTGTCGGCTCTCACAGAACTCTGGCCTCTGCACTGTCTGCCATGCAACTGCACTCAAGACCACACGTCTCCTCCCGGCCTGCTGAGAAACAGGCCGCCGTGTAGGCCCTTCATAACACTTCTTGGCCTGTAGACTCCAAGGCGACACACTGTCCTCTTCCTTGGAAAACTACGGTGCCCCAGCTTGCCAACGCTCACGAAGGCAGTCCGAGCCCGTCTCATGTGCTGGGCCACTTGCATTCAGTGAGGAAAAGCCACCTGCATTGAGGAAACACTCTGCTCAGCATTCTTTCCGGGAGCTCACAATTGCCGCCTCTCTAGGTTAAGCAGGAAGTCGTAGTGAGGACCAACCTGAGCAAAGAGCACAATTCCTCACGTTACACTGGTAGTCGTCGAAAGAGGAATTGCCAACTACGCCTGCCTAAGGCCTTCCCTGGGTTAAGGAACCAGCCACACTTAGACGCCTTTAAAGGAAAATTTATTCAGCGAAGTTCCCATTGTTTGGCGATGGTCAACCTTTGCAGCGCCAATACTGCAGGGACTTAGGTTTGCTGCTAACAAGGCTAGGTGACCCTGCAGACAGAAGCAGGCGTTTCCCTTTGGAAGCTTGGATCCCGGTTTCCTAGGGGCTGCTTCCAAGGCCCTGCTATTGCCCAGCATCTGTCCTCTGCCCCTACGCCTGGGTAGGAAGCGAGTATTTTAGTCTGAGAAGCAGGGCTCTTGCATCTCTGGAGGAGAGCTAATCCTGCAGCCCACGTTCGTCCTGGGAAACCGCAAGGCGACCCTTGGCCTCAGTGTAGTGGCGAAATTGCCGCCGGACAGGTCTTGCCTGCCGCGGTTTCCGTGAGTTCTCCACCGTTTTCGGGCTTAAATGGAGAGCGAGGAGAGCTGTCGGCTCTCACAGAACTCTGGCCTCCGCACTGTTTGCCATGCAACTGCACTCAAGACCACACGTCTCCTCCCGACCTGCTGAGAAACAGGCATCCGCGTAGGCCCTTGTTAACATTTCCTGGCGTGCAGAGTCCAAGGCGACACGCTGTCCTCTTCCTTGGAAACCTACGTTACCACAGCTTGCCAAACGCTACCGAAGGCAGTCATAACCACTATCGTGTGCTGCGCAACTTTGATTCGGTTACGAAAAGCCACCTGCATTGAGGTGAACACTCTGCTCAGCGTTCTTTCCGGGAGCTCACCGTTGCTCCCTCTCTAGGTTAAGCAAGGTGTCGAGGTGAGGTCCAGACTGAGCAAAGAGCACAATTGCTCACTTTGCAGTGGTAGTCGTCCTAAGAGGCATTGCCTACTACGCCTTGCTAAGGTCTTCGTTCTGTTAGGGACGTCGCCACACTTAGACGCCTGTAAAGGAGAATTTATTCAGCGAAGTTCCCAGTGTCTTGCGACGGTCTCCCTTCGCAGTGCCAATACAGCAGGGACTTAGGTTTGCTGCTAACTAGGCTAGGTGACCCTGCATACAGAAGCAGGCGTTTCCCTTTGGAAGCTTGGATCCCGGTTTCTCAGGGGCTGCTTGCAAGACCCTGCTATTGCCCAGCATCGGTCCTCTGCCCCTACGCCTGGGTAGGAAGCGAGTATTTTAGCCTGAGAAGCAGGGCTCTTGCAACTCTGGAGGAGAGCTAATCCTGCAGCCCACGTTCGTCCTGGGAAACCGCAAGGCGACCCTTGGCCTCAGTGTAGTGGCGAAATTGCCGCCGGACAGGTCTTGCCTGCCGCGGTTTCCGTGAGTTCTCCACCGTTTTCGGGCTTAAATGGAGAGCGAGGAGAGCTGTCGGCTCTCACAGAACTCTGGCCTCCGCACTGTTTGCCATGCAACTGCACTCAAGACCACACGTCTCCTCCCGACCTGCTGAGAAACAGGCATCCGCGTAGGCCCTTGTTAACATTTCCTGGCGTGCAGAGTCCAAGGCGACACGCTGTCCTCTTCCTTGGAAACCTACGTTGCCACAGCTTGCCAAACGCTACCGAAGGCAGTCCTAACCAGTCTCGTGTCCTGCGCAACTTTGATTCGGTTACGAAAAGCCACCTGCATTGCGGTGAACACTCTGCTCAGCGTTCTTTCCGAGAGCTCACAGTTGCTCCCTCTCTAGGTTAAGCAAGGTGTCGACGTGAGGTCCAGACTGAGCAAAGAGCACAATTGCTCACTTTGCAGTGGTAGTCGTCCTAAGAGGCATTGCCTACTACGCCTTGCTAAGGTCTTCGTTCTGTTAGGGAAGTCGCCACACTTAGACGCCTGTAAAGGAGAATTTATTCAGCCAAGTTCCCAGGGTCTTGCGACGGTCTCCCTTCGCAGTGCCAATACAGCAGGGACTTAGGTTTGCTGCTAACTAGGCTAGGTGACCCTGCATACAGAAGCAGGCGTTTCCCTTTGGAAGCTTGGATCCCGGTTTCTCAGGGGCTGCTTGCAAGACCCTGCTATTGCCCAGCATCTGTCCTCTGCCCCTACGCCTGGGTAGGAAGCGAGTATTTTAGCCTGAGAAGCAGGGCTCTTGCAACTCTGGAGGAGAGCTAATCCTGCAGCCCACGTTCGTCCTGGGAAACCGCAAGGCGACCCTTGGCCTCAGAGTAGTGGCGAAATTGCCGCCGGACAGGTCTTGCCTGCCGCGGTTTCCATGAGTTCGCCACCGTTTTCGGGCTTAAATGGAGAGCGAGGAGAGCTGTCGGCTCTCACAGAACTCTGGCCTCCGCACTGTCTGCCATGCAACTGCACTCAAGACCACACGTCTCCTCCCGACCTGCTGAGAAACAGGCATCCGCGTAGGCCCTTGTTAACATTTCCTGGCTTGCAGAGTCCAAGGCGACACGCTGTCCTCTTCCTTGGAAACCTACGTTACCACAGCTTGCCAAACGCTACCGAAGGCAGTCCTAACCAGTCTCGTGTGCTGCGCAACTTTGATTCGGTTACGAAAAGCCACCTGCATTGCGGTGAACACTCTGCTCAACCTTCTTTCCGGGAGCTCACAGTTGCTCCCTCTCTAGGTTAAGCAAGGTGTCGAGGTGAGGTCCAGACTGAGCAAAGAGCACAATTGCTCACTTTGCAGTGGTAGTCGTCCTAAGAGGCATTGCCTACTACGCCTTGCTAAGGTCTTCGTTCTGTTAGGGAAGTCGCCACACTTAGACGCCTGTAAAGGAGAATTTATTCAACCAAGTTCCCAGGGTCTTGCGACGGTCTCCCTTCGCAGTGCCAATACAGCAGGGACTTAGGTTTGCTGCTAACTAGGCTAGGTGACCCTGCATACAGAAGCAGGCGTTTCCCTTTGGAAGCTTGGATCCCGGTTTCTCAGGGGCTGCTTGCAAGACCCTGCTATTGCCCAGCATCTGTCCTCTGCCCCTACGCCTGGGTAGGAAGCGAGTATTTTAGCCTGAGAAGCAGGGCTCTTGCAACTCTGGAGGAGAGCTAATCCTGCAGCCCACGTTCGTCCTGGGAAACCGCAAGGTGACCCTTGGCCTCAGAGTAGTGGCGAAATTGCCGCCGGACAGGTCTTGCCTGCCGCGGTTTCCATGAGTTCGCCACCGTTTTCGGGCTTAAATGGAGAGCGAGGAGAGCTGTCGGCTCTCACAGAACTCTGGCCTCTGCACTGTCTGCCATGCAACTGCACTCAAGACCACACGTCTCCTCCCGGCCTGCTGAGAAACAGGCCGCCGTGTAGGCCCTTCATAACACTTCTTGGCCTGTAGACTCCAAGGCGACACACTGTCCTCTTCCTTGGAAAACTACGGTGCCCCAGCTTGCCAACGCTCACGAAGGCAGTCCGAGCCCGTCTCATGTGCTGGGCCACTTGCATTCAGTGAGGAAAAGCCACCTGCATTGAGGAAACACTCTGCTCAGCATTCTTTCCGGGAGCTCACAATTGCCGCCTCTCTAGGTTAAGCAGGAAGTCGTAGTGAGGACCAACCTGAGCAAAGAGCACAATTCCTCACGTTACACTGGTAGTCGTCGAAAGAGGAATTGCCAACTACGCCTGCCTAAGGCCTTCCCTGGGTTAAGGAACCAGCCACACTTAGACGCCTTTAAAGGAAAATTTATTCAGCGAAGTTCCCATTGTTTGGCGATGGTCAACCTTTGCAGCGCCAATACTGCAGGGACTTAGGTTTGCTGCTAACAAGGCTAGGTGACCCTGCAGACAGAAGCAGGCGTTTCCCTTTGGAAGCTTGGATCCCGGTTTCTCAGGGGCTGCTTGCAAGACCCTGCTATTGCCCAGCATCGGTCCTCTGCCCCTACGCCTGGGTAGGAAGCGAGTATTTTAGCCTGAGAAGCAGGGCTCTTGCAACTCTGGAGGAGAGCTAATCCTGCAGCCCACGTTCGTCCTGGGAAACCGCAAGGCGACCCTTGGCCTCAGTGTAGTGGCGAAATTGCCGCCGGACAGGTCTTGCCTGCCGCGGTTTCCGTGAGTTCTCCACCGTTTTCGGGCTTAAATGGAGAGCGAGGAGAGCTGTCGGCTCTCACAGAACTCTGGCCTCCGCACTGTTTGCCATGCAACTGCACTCAAGACCACACGTCTCCTCCCGACCTGCTGAGAAACAGGCATCCGCGTAGGCCCTTGTTAACATTTCCTGGCGTGCAGAGTCCAAGGCGACACGCTGTCCTCTTCCTTGGAAACCTACGTTGCCACAGCTTGCCAAACGCTACCGAAGGCAGTCCTAACCAGTCTCGTGTCCTGCGCAACTTTGATTCGGTTACGAAAAGCCACCTGCATTGCGGTGAACACTCTGCTCAGCGTTCTTTCCGAGAGCTCACAGTTGCTCCCTCTCTAGGTTAAGCAAGGTGTCGACGTGAGGTCCAGACTGAGCAAAGAGCACAATTGCTCACTTTGCAGTGGTAGTCGTCCTAAGAGGCATTGCCTACTACGCCTTGCTAAGGTCTTCGTTCTGTTAGGGAAGTCGCCACACTTAGACGCCTGTAAAGGAGAATTTATTCAGCCAAGTTCCCAGGGTCTTGCGACGGTCTCCCTTCGCAGTGCCAATACAACAGGGACTTAGGTTTGCTGCTAACTAGGCTAGGTGACCCTGCATACAGAAGCAGGCGTTTCCCTTTGGAAGCTTGGATCCCGGTTTCTCAGGGGCTGCTTGCAAGACCCTGCTATTGCCCAGCATCTGTCCTCTGCCCCTACGCCTGGGTAGGAAGCGAGTATTTTAGCCTGAGAAGCAGGGCTCTTGCAACTCTGGAGGAGAGCTAATCCTGCAGCCCACGTTCGTCCTGGAAAACCGCAAGGCGACCCTTGGCCTCCCAGTAGTGGCGAAATTGCCGCCGGACAGGTCTTGCCTGCCGCGGTTTCCATGAGTTCGCCACCGTTTTCGGGCTTAAATGGAGAGCGAGGAGAGCTGTCGGCTCTCACAGAACTCTGGCCTCTGCACTGTCTGCCATGCAACTGCACTCAAGACCACACGTCTCCTCCCGGCCTGCTGAGAAACAGGCCGCCGTGTAGGCCCTTCATAACACTTCTTGGCCTGTAGACTCCAAGGCGACACACTGTCCTCTTCCTTGGAAAACTACGGTGCCCCAGCTTGCCAACGCTCACGAAGGCAGTCCGAGCCCGTCTCATGTGCTGGGCCACTTGCATTCAGTGAGGAAAAGCCACCTGCATTGAGGAAACACTCTGCTCAGCATTCTTTCCGGGAGCTCACAATTGCCGCCTCTCTAGGTTAAGCAGGAAGTCGTAGTGAGGACCAACCTGAGCAAAGAGCACAATTCCTCACGTTACACTGGTAGTCGTCGAAAGAGGAATTGCCAACTACGCCTGCCTAAGGCCTTCCCTGGGTTAAGGAACCAGCCACACTTAGACGCCTTTAAAGGAAAATTTATTCAGCGAAGTTCCCATTGTTTGGCGATGGTCAACCTTTGCAGCGCCAATACTGCAGGGACTTAGGTTTGCTGCTAACAAGGCTAGGTGACCCTGCAGACAGAAGCAGGCGTTTCCCTTTGGAAGCTTGGATCCCGGTTTCCTAGGGGCTGCTTCCAAGGCCCTGCTATTGCCCAGCATCTGTCCTCTGCCCCTACGCCTGGGTAGGAAGCGAGTATTTTAGTCTGAGAAGCAGGGCTCTTGCATCTCTGGAGGAGAGCTAATCCTGCAGCCCACGTTCGTCCTGGGAAACCGCAAGGCGACCCTTGGCCTCAGTGTAGTGGCGAAATTGCCGCCGGACAGGTCTTGCCTGCCGCGGTTTCCGTGAGTTCTCCACCGTTTTCGGGCTTAAATGGAGAGCGAGGAGAGCTGTCGGCTCTCACAGAACTCTGGCCTCCGCACTGTTTGCCATGCAACTGCACTCAAGACCACACGTCTCCTCCCGACCTGCTGAGAAACAGGCATCCGCGTAGGCCCTTGTTAACATTTCCTGGCGTGCAGAGTCCAAGGCGACACGCTGTCCTCTTCCTTGGAAACCTACGTTACCACAGCTTGCCAAACGCTACCGAAGGCAGTCATAACCACTATCGTGTGCTGCGCATCTTTGATTCGGTTACGAAAAGCCACCTGCATTGAGGTGAACACTCTGCTCAGCGTTCTTTCCGGGAGCTCACCGTTGCTCCCTCTCTAGGTTAAGCAAGGTGTCGAGGTGAGGTCCAGACTGAGCAAAGAGCACAATTGCTCACTTTGCAGTGGTAGTCGTCCTAAGAGGCATTGCCTACTACGCCTTGCTAAGGTCTTCGTTCTGTTAGGGACGTCGCCACACTTAGACGCCTGTAAAGGAGAATTTATTCAGCGAAGTTCCCAGTGTCTTGCGACGGTCTCCCTTCGCAGTGCCAATACAGCAGGGACTTAGGTTTGCTGCTAACTAGGCTAGGTGACCCTGCATACAGAAGCAGGCGTTTCCCTTTGGAAGCTTGGATCCCGGTTTCTCAGGGGCTGCTTGCAAGACCCTGCTATTGCCCAGCATCGGTCCTCTGCCCCTACGCCTGGGTAGGAAGCGAGTCTTTTAGCCTGAGAAGCAGGGCTCTTGCAACTCTGGAGGAGAGCTAATCCTGCAGCCCACGTTCGTCCTGGGAAACCGCAAGGCGACCCTTGGCCTCAGTGTAGTGGCGAAATTGCCGCCGGACAGGTCTTGCCTGCCGCGGTTTCCGTGAGTTCTCCACCGTTTTCGGGCTTAAATGGAGAGCGAGGAGAGCTGTCGGCTCTCACAGAACTCTGGCCTCCGCACTGTTTGCCATGCAACTGCACTCAAGACCACACGTCTCCTCCCGACCTGCTGAGAAACAGGCATCCGCGTAGGCCCTTGTTAACATTTCCTGGCGTGCAGAGTCCAAGGCGACACGCTGTCCTCTTCCTTGGAAACCTACGTTGCCACAGCTTGCCAAACGCTACCGAAGGCAGTCCTAACCAGTCTCGTGTCCTGCGCAACTTTGATTCGGTTACGAAAAGCCACCTGCATTGCGGTGAACACTCTGCTCAGCGTTCTTTCCGAGAGCTCACAGTTGCTCCCTCTCTAGGTTAAGCAAGGTGTCGACGTGAGGTCCAGACTGAGCAAAGAGCACAATTGCTCACTTTGCAGTGGTAGTCGTCCTAAGAGGCATTGCCTACTACGCCTTGCTAAGGTCTTCGTTCTGTTAGGGAAGTCGCCACACTTAGACGCCTGTAAAGGAGAATTTATTCAGCCAAGTTCCCAGGGTCTTGCGACGGTCTCCCTTCGCAGTGCCAATACAACAGGGACTTAGGTTTGCTGCTAACTAGGCTAGGTGACCCTGCATACAGAAGCAGGCGTTTCCCTTTGGAAGCTTGGATCCCGGTTTCTCAGGGGCTGCTTGCAAGACCCTGCTATTGCCCAGCATCTGTCCTCTGCCCCTACGCCTGGGTAGGAAGCGAGTATTTTAGCCTGAGAAGCAGGGCTCTTGCAACTCTGGAGGAGAGCTAATCCTGCAGCCCACGTTCGTCCTGGAAAACCGCAAGGCGACCCTTGGCCTCCCAGTAGTGGCGAAATTGCCGCCGGACAGGTCTTGCCTGCCGCGGTTTCCATGAGTTCGCCACCGTTTTCGGGCTTAAATGGAGAGCGAGGAGAGCTGTCGGCTCTCACAGAACTCTGGCCTCCGCACTGTCTGCCATGCAACTGCACTCAAGACCACACGTCTCCTCCCGCCTGCTGAGAAACAGGCATCCGCGTAGGCCCTTGTTAACATTTCCTGGCGTGCAGAGTCCAAGGCGACACGCTGTCCTCTTCCTTGGAAACCTACGTTACCACAGCTTGCCAAACGCTACCGAAGGCAGTCCTAACCAGTCTCGTGTGCTGCGCAACTTTGATTCGGTTACGAAAAGCCACCTGCATTGCGGTGAACACTCTGCTCAACCTTCTTTCCGGGAGCTCACAGTTGCTCCCTCTCTAGGTTAAGCAAGGTGTCGAGGTGAGGTCCAGACTGAGCAAAGAGCACAATTGCTCACTTTGCAGTGGTAGTCGTCCTAAGAGGCATTGCCTACTACGCCTTGCTAAGGTCTTCGTTCTGTTAGGGAAGTCGCCACACTTAGACGCCTGTAAAGGAGAATTTATTCAACCAAGTTCCCAGGGTCTTGCGACGGTCTCCCTTCGCAGTGCCAATACAGCAGGGACTTAGGTTTGCTGCTAACTAGGCTAGGTGACCCTGCATACAGAAGCAGGCGTTTCCCTTTGGAAGCTTGGATCCCGGTTTCTCAGGGGCTGCTTGCAAGACCCTGCTATTGCCCAGCATCTGTCCTCTGCCCCTACGCCTGGGTAGGAAGCGAGTATTTTAGCCTGAGAAGCAGGGCTCTTGCAACTCTGGAGGAGAGCTAATCCTGCAGCCCACGTTCGTCCTGGGAAACCGCAAGGTGACCCTTGGCCTCAGAGTAGTGGCGAAATTGCCGCCAGACAGGTCTTGCCTGCCGCGGTTTCCATGAGTTCGCCACCGTTTTCGGGCTTAAATGGAGAGCGAGGAGAGCTGTCGGCTCTCACAGAACTCTGGCCTCTGCACTGTCTGCCATGCAACTGCACTCAAGACCACACGTCTCCTCCCGGCCTGCTGAGAAACAGGCCGCCGTGTAGGCCCTTCATAACACTTCTTGGCCTGTAGACTCCAAGGCGACACACTGTCCTCTTCCTTGGAAAACTACGGTGTCCCAGCTGGCCAACGCTCACGAAGGCAGTCCAAGCCTGTCTCATGTGCTGGGCCACTTGCATTCAGTGAGGAAAAGCCACCTGCATTGAGGTGAACACTCTGCTCAGCGTTCTTTCCGGGAGCTCACAATTGCCGCCTCTCTAGGTTAAGCAGAAAGTCGTAGTGAGGACCAACCTGAGGAAAGAGCACAATTCCTCATGTTACACTGGTAGTCGTCGAAAGAGGAATTGCCAACTACGCCTGCCTAAGGCCTTCCCTGGGTTAAGGAACCAGCCACACTTAGAGGCCTTTAAAGGAAAATTTATTCAGCGAAGTTCCCATTGTTTGGCGATGGTCAACTTTTGCAGCGCCAATACTGCAGGGACTTAGGTTTGCTGCTAACAAGGCTAGGTGACCCTGCAGACAGAAGCAGGCGTTTCCCTTTGGAAGCTTGGATCCCGGTTTCCTAAGGGCTGCTTCCAAGGCCCTGCTATTGCCCAGCATCTGTCCTCTGCCCCTACACCTCGGTAGGAAGCGTGAATTTTAGCCTGAGAAGCAGGGCTCTTGCATCTCTGGAGGAGAGCTAATCCTGCAGCCCACGTTCATCCTGGGAAACCGCAAGGTGACCCTTAGCCTCAGTGTAGTGGCGAAATTGCCGCTGGACAGATCTTGCCTGTTGCGGTTTCCGTGAGTTCTCCACCGTTTTCGGGCTTAAATGGAGAGCGAGGAGAGCTGTCGGCTCTCACAGAACTCTGGCCTCCGCACTGTCTGCCATGCAACTGCACTCAAGACCACACGTCTCCTCCCGACCTGCTGAGAAACAGGCATCCGCGTAGGCCCTTGTTAACATTTCCTGGCGTGCAGAGTCCAAGGCGACACGCTGTCCTCTTCCTTGGAAACCTACGTTACCACAGCTTGCCAAACGCTACCGAAGGCAGTCCTAACCAGTCTCGTGTGCTGCGCAACTTTGATTCGGTTACGAAAAGCCACCTGCATTGCGGTGAACACTCTGCTCAGCGTTCTTTCCGGGAGCTCACAGTTGCTCCCTCTCTAGGTTAAGCAAGGTGTCGAGGTGAGGTCCAGACTGAGCAAAGAGCACAATTGCTCACTTTGCAGTGGTAGTCGTCCTAAGAGGCATTGCCTACTACGACTTGCTAAGGTCTTCGTTCTGTTAGGGAAGTCGCCACACTTAGACGCCTGTAAAGGAGAATTTATTCAACCAAGTTCCCAGGGTCTTGCGACGGTCTCCCTTCGCAGTGCCAATACAGCAGGGACTTAGGTTTGCTGCTAACTAGGCTAGGTGACCCTGCATACAGAAGCAGGCGTTTCCCTTTGGAAGCTTGGATCCCGGTTTCTCAGGGGCTGCTTGCAAGACCCTGCTATTGCCCAGCATCTGTCCTCTGCCCCTACGCCTGGGTAGGAAGCGAGTATTTTAGCCTGAGAAGCAGGGCTCTTGCAACTCTGGAGGAGAGCTAATCCTGCAGCCCACGTTCGTCCTGGGAAACCGCAAGGTGACCCTTGGCCTCAGAGTAGTGGCGAAATTGCCGCCGGACAGGTCTTGCCTGCCGCGGTTTCCATGAGTTCGCCACCGTTTTCGGGCTTAAATGGAGAGCGAGGAGAGCTGTCGGCTCTCACAGAACTCTGGCCTCTGCACTGTCTGCCATGCAACTGCACTCAAGACCACACGTCTCCTCCCGGCCTGCTGAGAAACAGGCCGCCGTGTAGGCCCTTCATAACACTTCTTGGCCTGTAGACTCCAAGGCGACACACTGTCCTCTTCCTTGGAAAACTACGGTGCCCCAGCTTGCCAACGCTCACGAAGGCAGTCCGAGCCCGTCTCATGTGCTGGGCCACTTGCATTCAGTGAGGAAAAGCCACCTGCATTGAGGAAACACTCTGCTCAGCATTCTTTCCGGGAGCTCACAATTGCCGCCTCTCTAGGTTAAGCAGGAAGTCGAAGTGAGGACCAACCTGAGCAAAGAGCACAATTCCTCACGTTACACTGGTAGTCGTCGAAAGAGGAATTGCCAACTACGCCTGCCTAAGGCCTTCCCTGGGTTAAGGAACCAGCCACACTTAGACGCCTTTAAAGGAAAATTTATTCAGCGAAGTTCCCATTGTTTGGCGATGGTCAACCTTTGCAGCGCCAATACTGCAGGGACTTAGGTTTGCTGCTAACAAGGCTAGGTGACCCTGCAGACAGAAGCAGGCGTTTCCCTTTGGAAGCTTGGATCCCGGTTTCCTAGGGGCTGCTTCCAAGGCCCTGCTATTGCCCAGCATCTGTCCTCTGCCCCTACGCCTGGGTAGGAAGCAAGTATTTTAGTCTGAGAAGCAGGGATCTTGCATCTCTGGAGGAGAGCTAATCCTGCAGCCCACGTTCGTCCTGGGAAACCGCAAGGCGACCCTTGGCCTCAGTGTAGTGGCGAAATTGCCGCCGGACAGGTCTTGCCTGCCGCGGTTTCCGTGAGTTCTCCACCGTTTTCGGGCTTAAATGGAGAGCGAGGAGAGCTGTCGGCTCTCACAGAACTCTGGCCTCCGCACTGTTTGCCATGCAACTGCACTCAAGACCACACGTCTCCTCCCGACCTGCTGAGAAACAGGCATCCGCGTAGGCCCTTGTTAACATTTCCTGGCGTGCAGAGTCCAAGGCGACACGCTGTCCTCTTCCTTGGAAACCTACGTTGCCACAGCTTGCCAAACGCTACCGAAGGCAGTCCTAACCAGTCTCGTGTCCTGCGCAACTTTGATTCGGTTACGAAAAGCCACCTGCATTGCGGTGAACACTCTGCTCAGCGTTCTTTCCGAGAGCTCACAGTTGCTCCCTCTCTAGGTTAAGCAAGGTGTCGACGTGAGGTCCAGACTGAGCAAAGAGCACAATTGCTCACTTTGCAGTGGTAGTCGTCCTAAGAGGCATTGCCTACTACGCCTTGCTAAGGTCTTCGTTCTGTTAGGGAAGTCGCCACACTTAGACGCCTGTAAAGGAGAATTTATTCAGCCAAGTTCCCAGGGTCTTGCGACGGTCTCCCTTCGCAGTGCCAATACAGCAGGGACTTAGGTTTGCTGCTAACTAGGCTAGGTGACCCTGCATACAGAAGCAGGCGTTTCCCTTTGGAAGCTTGGATCCCGGTTTCCTAAGGGCTGCTTCCAAGGCCCTGCTATTGCCCAGCATCTGTCCTCTGCCCCTACACCTCGGTAGGAAGCGTGAATTTTAGCCTGAGAAGCAGGGCTCTTGCATCTCTGGAGGAGAGCTAATCCTGCAGCCCACGTTCATCCTGGGAAACCGCAAGGTGACCCTTAGCCTCAGTGTAGTGGCGAAATTGCCGCTGGACAGATCTTGCCTGTTGCGGTTTCCGTGAGTTCTCCACCGTTTTCGGGCTTAAATGGAGAGCGAGGAGAGCTGTCGGCTCTCACAGAACTCTGGCCTCCGCACTGTCTGCCATGCAACTGCACTCAAGACCACACGTCTCCTCCCGACCTGCTGAGAAACAGGCATCCGCGTAGGCCCTTGTTAACATTTCCTGGCGTGCAGAGTCCAAGGCGACACGCTGTCCTCTTCCTTGGAAACCTACGTTACCACAGCTTGCCAAACGCTACCGAAGGCAGTCCTAACCAGTCTCGTGTGCTGCGCAACTTTGATTCGGTTACGAAAAGCCACCTGCATTGCGGTGAACACTCTGCTCAACCTTCTTTCCGGGAGCTCACAGTTGCTCCCTCTCTAGGTTAAGCAAGGTGTCGAGGTGAGGTCCAGACTGAGCAAAGAGCACAATTGCTCACTTTGCAGTGGTAGTCGTCCTAAGAGGCATTGCCTACTACGCCTTGCTAAGGTCTTCGTTCTGTTAGGGAAGTCGCCACACTTAGACGCCTGTAAAGGAGAATTTATTCAACCAAGTTCCCAGGGTCTTGCGACGGTCTCCCTTCGCAGTGCCAATACAGCAGGGACTTAGGTTTGCTGCTAACTAGGCTAGGTGACCCTGCATACAGAAGCAGGCGTTTCCCTTTGGAAGCTTGGATCCCGGTTTCTCAGGGGCTGCTTGCAAGACCCTGCTATTGCCCAGCATCTGTCCTCTGCCCCTACGCCTGGGTAGGAAGCGAGTATTTTAGCCTGAGAAGCAGGGCTCTTGCAACTCTGGAGGAGAGCTAATCCTGCAGCCCACGTTCGTCCTGGGAAACCGCAAGGTGACCCTTGGCCTCAGAGTAGTGGCGAAATTGCCGCCAGACAGGTCTTGCCTGCCGCGGTTTCCATGAGTTCGCCACCGTTTTCGGGCTTAAATGGAGAGCGAGGAGAGCTGTCGGCTCTCACAGAACTCTGGCCTCTGCACTGTCTGCCATGCAACTGCACTCAAGACCACACGTCTCCTCCCGGCCTGCTGAGAAACAGGCCGCCGTGTAGGCCCTTCATAACACTTCTTGGCCTGTAGACTCCAAGGCGACACACTGTCCTCTTCCTTGGAAAACTACGGTGTCCCAGCTGGCCAACGCTCACGAAGGCAGTCCAAGCCTGTCTCATGTGCTGGGCCACTTGCATTCAGTGAGGAAAAGCCACCTGCATTGAGGTGAACACTCTGCTCAGCGTTCTTTCCGGGAGCTCACAATTGCCGCCTCTCTAGGTTAAGCAGAAAGTCGTAGTGAGGACCAACCTGAGGAAAGAGCACAATTCCTCATGTTACACTGGTAGTCGTCGAAAGAGGAATTGCCAACTACGCCTGCCTAAGGCCTTCCCTGGGTTAAGGAACCAGCCACACTTAGAGGCCTTTAAAGGAAAATTTATTCAGCGAAGTTCCCATTGTTTGGCGATGGTCAACTTTTGCAGCGCCAATACTGCAGGGACTTAGGTTTGCTGCTAACAAGGCTAGGTGACCCTGCAGACAGAAGCAGGCGTTTCCCTTTGGAAGCTTGGATCCCGGTTTCCTAAGGGCTGCTTCCAAGGCCCTGCTATTGCCCAGCATCTGTCCTCTGCCCCTACACCTCGGTAGGAAGCGTGAATTTTAGCCTGAGAAGCAGGGCTCTTGCATCTCTGGAGGAGAGCTAATCCTGCAGCCCACGTTCATCCTGGGAAACCGCAAGGTGACCCTTAGCCTCAGTGTAGTGGCGAAATTGCCGCTGGACAGATCTTGCCTGTTGCGGTTTCCGTGAGTTCTCCACCGTTTTCGGGCTTAAATGGAGAGCGAGGAGAGCTGTCGGCTCTCACAGAACTCTGGCCTCCGCACTGTCTGCCATGCAACTGCACTCAAGACCACACGTCTCCTCCCGACCTGCTGAGAAACAGGCATCCGCGTAGGCCCTTGTTAACATTTCCTGGCGTGCAGAGTCCAAGGCGACACGCTGTCCTCTTCCTTGGAAACCTACGTTACCACAGCTTGCCAAACGCTACCGAAGGCAGTCCTAACCAGTCTCGTGTGCTGCGCAACTTTGATTCGGTTACGAAAAGCCACCTGCATTGCGGTGAACACTCTGCTCAGCGTTCTTTCCGGGAGCTCACAGTTGCTCCCTCTCTAGGTTAAGCAAGGTGTCGAGGTGAGGTCCAGACTGAGCAAAGAGCACAATTGCTCACTTTGCAGTGGTAGTCGTCCTAAGAGGCATTGCCTACTACGACTTGCTAAGGTCTTCGTTCTGTTAGGGAAGTCGCCACACTTAGACGCCTGTAAAGGAGAATTTATTCAACCAAGTTCCCAGGGTCTTGCGACGGTCTCCCTTCGCAGTGCCAATACAGCAGGGACTTAGGTTTGCTGCTAACTAGGCTAGGTGACCCTGCATACAGAAGCAGGCGTTTCCCTTTGGAAGCTTGGATCCCGGTTTCTCAGGGGCTGCTTGCAAGACCCTGCTATTGCCCAGCATCTGTCCTCTGCCCCTACGCCTGGGTAGGAAGCGAGTATTTTAGCCTGAGAAGCAGGGCTCTTGCAACTCTGGAGGAGAGCTAATCCTGCAGCCCACGTTCGTCCTGGGAAACCGCAAGGTGACCCTTGGCCTCAGAGTAGTGGCGAAATTGCCGCCGGACAGGTCTTGCCTGCCGCGGTTTCCATGAGTTCGCCACCGTTTTCGGGCTTAAATGGAGAGCGAGGAGAGCTGTCGGCTCTCACAGAACTCTGGCCTCTGCACTGTCTGCCATGCAACTGCACTCAAGACCACACGTCTCCTCCCGGCCTGCTGAGAAACAGGCCGCCGTGTAGGCCCTTCATAACACTTCTTGGCCTGTAGACTCCAAGGCGACACACTGTCCTCTTCCTTGGAAAACTACGGTGCCCCAGCTTGCCAACGCTCACGAAGGCAGTCCGAGCCCGTCTCATGTGCTGGGCCACTTGCATTCAGTGAGGAAAAGCCACCTGCATTGAGGAAACACTCTGCTCAGCATTCTTTCCGGGAGCTCACAATTGCCGCCTCTCTAGGTTAAGCAGGAAGTCGAAGTGAGGACCAACCTGAGCAAAGAGCACAATTCCTCACGTTACACTGGTAGTCGTCGAAAGAGGAATTGCCAACTACGCCTGCCTAAGGCCTTCCCTGGGTTAAGGAACCAGCCACACTTAGACGCCTTTAAAGGAAAATTTATTCAGCGAAGTTCCCATTGTTTGGCGATGGTCAACCTTTGCAGCGCCAATACTGCAGGGACTTAGGTTTGCTGCTAACAAGGCTAGGTGACCCTGCAGACAGAAGCAGGCGTTTCCCTTTGGAAGCTTGGATCCCGGTTTCCTAGGGGCTGCTTCCAAGGCCCTGCTATTGCCCAGCATCTGTCCTCTGCCCCTACGCCTGGGTAGGAAGCAAGTATTTTAGTCTGAGAAGCAGGGATCTTGCATCTCTGGAGGAGAGCTAATCCTGCAGCCCACGTTCGTCCTGGGAAACCGCAAGGCGACCCTTGGCCTCAGTGTAGTGGCGAAATTGCCGCCGGACAGGTCTTGCCTGCCGCGGTTTCCGTGAGTTCTCCACCGTTTTCGGGCTTAAATGGAGAGCGAGGAGAGCTGTCGGCTCTCACAGAACTCTGGCCTCCGCACTGTTTGCCATGCAACTGCACTCAAGACCACACGTCTCCTCCCGACCTGCTGAGAAACAGGCATCCGCGTAGGCCCTTGTTAACATTTCCTGGCGTGCAGAGTCCAAGGCGACACGCTGTCCTCTTCCTTGGAAACCTACGTTGCCACAGCTTGCCAAACGCTACCGAAGGCAGTCCTAACCAGTCTCGTGTCCTGCGCAACTTTGATTCGGTTACGAAAAGCCACCTGCATTGCGGTGAACACTCTGCTCAGCGTTCTTTCCGAGAGCTCACAGTTGCTCCCTCTCTAGGTTAAGCAAGGTGTCGACGTGAGGTCCAGACTGAGCAAAGAGCACAATTGCTCACTTTGCAGTGGTAGTCGTCCTAAGAGGCATTGCCTACTACGCCTTGCTAAGGTCTTCGTTCTGTTAGGGAAGTCGCCACACTTAGACGCCTGTAAAGGAGAATTTATTCAGCCAAGTTCCCAGGGTCTTGCGACGGTCTCCCTTCGCAGTGCCAATACAGCAGGGACTTAGGTTTGCTGCTAACTAGGCTAGGTGACCCTGCATACAGAAGCAGGCGTTTCCCTTTGGAAGCTTGGATCCCGGTTTCCTAAGGGCTGCTTCCAAGGCCCTGCTATTGCCCAGCATCTGTCCTCTGCCCCTACACCTCGGTAGGAAGCGTGAATTTTAGCCTGAGAAGCAGGGCTCTTGCATCTCTGGAGGAGAGCTAATCCTGCAGCCCACGTTCATCCTGGGAAACCGCAAGGTGACCCTTAGCCTCAGTGTAGTGGCGAAATTGCCGCTGGACAGATCTTGCCTGTTGCGGTTTCCGTGAGTTCTCCACCGTTTTCGGGCTTAAATGGAGAGCGAGGAGAGCTGTCGGCTCTCACAGAACTCTGGCCTCCGCACTGTCTGCCATGCAACTGCACTCAAGACCACACGTCTCCTCCCGACCTGCTGAGAAACAGGCATCCGCGTAGGCCCTTGTTAACATTTCCTGGCGTGCAGAGTCCAAGGCGACACGCTGTCCTCTTCCTTGGAAACCTACGTTACCACAGCTTGCCAAACGCTACCGAAGGCAGTCCTAACCAGTCTCGTGTGCTGCGCAACTTTGATTCGGTTACGAAAAGCCACCTGCATTGCGGTGAACACTCTGCTCAACCTTCTTTCCGGGAGCTCACAGTTGCTCCCTCTCTAGGTTAAGCAAGGTGTCGAGGTGAGGTCCAGACTGAGCAAAGAGCACAATTGCTCACTTTGCAGTGGTAGTCGTCCTAAGAGGCATTGCCTACTACGCCTTGCTAAGGTCTTCGTTCTGTTAGGGAAGTCGCCACACTTAGACGCCTGTAAAGGAGAATTTATTCAACCAAGTTCCCAGGGTCTTGCGACGGTCTCCCTTCGCAGTGCCAATACAGCAGGGACTTAGGTTTGCTGCTAACTAGGCTAGGTGACCCTGCATACAGAAGCAGGCGTTTCCCTTTGGAAGCTTGGATCCCGGTTTCTCAGGGGCTGCTTGCAAGACCCTGCTATTGCCCAGCATCTGTCCTCTGCCCCTACGCCTGGGTAGGAAGCGAGTATTTTAGCCTGAGAAGCAGGGCTCTTGCAACTCTGGAGGAGAGCTAATCCTGCAGCCCACGTTCGTCCTGGGAAACCGCAAGGTGACCCTTGGCCTCAGAGTAGTGGTGAAATTGCCGCCGGACAGGTCTTGCCTGCCGCGGTTTCCATGAGTTCGCCACCGTTTTCGGGCTTAAATGGAGAGCGAGGAGAGCTGTCGGCTCTCACAGAACTCTGGCCTCTGCACTGTCTGCCATGCAACTGCACTCAAGACCACACGTCTCCTCCCGGCCTGCTGAGAAACAGGCCGCCGTGTAGGCCCTTCATAACACTTCTTGGCCTGTAGACTCCAAGGCGACACACTGTCCTCTTCCTTGGAAAACTACGGTGCCCCAGCTTGCCAACGCTCACGAAGGCAGTCCGAGCCCGTCTCATGTGCTGGGCCACTTGCATTCAGTGAGGAAAAGCCACCTGCATTGAGGAAACACTCTGCTCAGCATTCTTTCCGGGAGCTCACAATTGCCGCCTCTCTAGGTTAAGCAGGAAGTCGTAGTGAGGACCAACCTGAGCAAAGAGCACAATTCCTCACGTTACACTGGTAGTCGTCGAAAGAGGAATTGCCAACTACGCCTGCCTAAGGCCTTCCCTGGGTTAAGGAACCAGCCACACTTAGACGCCTTTAAAGGAAAATTTATTCAGCGAAGTTCCCATTGTTTGGCGATGGTCAACCTTTGCAGCGCCAATACTGCAGGGACTTAGGTTTGCTGCTAACAAGGCTAGGTGACCCTGCAGACAGAAGCAGGCGTTTCCCTTTGGAAGCTTGGATCCCGGTTTCCTAGGGGCTGCTTCCAAGGCCCTGCTATTGCCCAGCATCTGTCCTCTGCCCCTACGCCTGGGTAGGAAGCGAGTATTTTAGTCTGAGAAGCAGGGCTCTTGCATCTCTGGAGGAGAGCTAATCCTGCAGCCCACGTTCGTCCTGGGAAACCGCAAGGCGACCCTTGGCCTCAGTGTAGTGGCGAAATTGCCGCCGGACAGGTCTTGCCTGCCGCGGTTTCCGTGAGTTCTCCACCGTTTTCGGGCTTAAATGGAGAGCGAGGAGAGCTGTCGGCTCTCACAGAACTCTGGCCTCCGCACTGTTTGCCATGCAACTGCACTCAAGACCACACGTCTCCTCCCGACCTGCTGAGAAACAGGCATCCGCGTAGGCCCTTGTTAACATTTCCTGGCGTGCAGAGTCCAAGGCGACACGCTGTCCTCTTCCTTGGAAACCTACGTTACCACAGCTTGCCAAACGCTACCGAAGGCAGTCATAACCACTATCGTGTGCTGCGCATCTTTGATTCGGTTACGAAAAGCCACCTGCATTGAGGTGAACACTCTGCTCAGCGTTCTTTCCGGGAGCTCACCGTTGCTCCCTCTCTAGGTTAAGCAAGGTGTCGAGGTGAGGTCCAGACTGAGCAAAGAGCACAATTGCTCACTTTGCAGTGGTAGTCGTCCTAAGAGGCATTGCCTACTACGCCTTGCTAAGGTCTTCGTTCTGTTAGGGACGTCGCCACACTTAGACGCCTGTAAAGGAGAATTTATTCAGCGAAGTTCCCAGTGTCTTGCGACGGTCTCCCTTCGCAGTGCCAATACAGCAGGGACTTAGGTTTGCTGCTAACTAGGCTAGGTGACCCTGCATACAGAAGCAGGCGTTTCCCTTTGGAAGCTTGGATCCCGGTTTCTCAGGGGCTGCTTGCAAGACCCTGCTATTGCCCAGCATCGGTCCTCTGCCCCTACGCCTGGGTAGGAAGCGAGTATTTTAGCCTGAGAAGCAGGGCTCTTGCAACTCTGGAGGAGAGCTAATCCTGCAGCCCACGTTCGTCCTGGGAAACCGCAAGGCGACCCTTGGCCTCAGTGTAGTGGCGAAATTGCCGCCGGACAGGTCTTGCCTGCCGCGGTTTCCGTGAGTTCTCCACCGTTTTCGGGCTTAAATGGAGAGCGAGGAGAGCTGTCGGCTCTCACAGAACTCTGGCCTCCGCACTGTTTGCCATGCAACTGCACTCAAGACCACACGTCTCCTCCCGACCTGCTGAGAAACAGGCATCCGCGTAGGCCCTTGTTAACATTTCCTGGCGTGCAGAGTCCAAGGCGACACGCTGTCCTCTTCCTTGGAAACCTACGTTGCCACAGCTTGCCAAACGCTACCGAAGGCAGTCCTAACCAGTCTCGTGTCCTGCGCAACTTTGATTCGGTTACGAAAAGCCACCTGCATTGCGGTGAACACTCTGCTCAGCGTTCTTTCCGAGAGCTCACAGTTGCTCCCTCTCTAGGTTAAGCAAGGTGTCGACGTGAGGTCCAGACTGAGCAAAGAGCACAATTGCTCACTTTGCAGTGGTAGTCGTCCTAAGAGGCATTGCCTACTACGCCTTGCTAAGGTCTTCGTTCTGTTAGGGAAGTCGCCACACTTAGACGCCTGTAAAGGAGAATTTATTCAGCCAAGTTCCCAGGGTCTTGCGACGGTCTCCCTTCGCAGTGCCAATACAGCAGGGACTTAGGTTTGCTGCTAACTAGGCTAGGTGACCCTGCATACAGAAGCAGGCGTTTCCCTTTGGAAGCTTGGATCCCGGTTTCTCAGGGGCTGCTTGCAAGACCCTGCTATTGCCCAGCATCTGTCCTCTGCCCCTACGCCTGGGTAGGAAGCGAGTATTTTAGCCTGAGAAGCAGGGCTCTTGCAACTCTGGAGGAGAGCTAATCCTGCAGCCCACGTTCGTCCTGGGAAACCGCAAGGCGACCCTTGGCCTCAGAGTAGTGGCGAAATTGCCGCCGGACAGGTCTTGCCTGCCGCGGTTTCCATGAGTTCGCCACAGTTTTCGGGCTTAAATGGAGAGCGAGGAGAGCTGTCGGCTCTCACAGAACTCTGGCCTCCGCACTGTCTGCCATGCAACTGCACTCAAGACCACACGTCTCCTCCCGACCTGCTGAGAAACAGGCATCCGCGTAGGCCCTTGTTAACATTTCCTGGCTTGCAGAGTCCAAGGCGACACGCTGTCCTCTTCCTTGGAAACCTACGTTACCACAGCTTGCCAAACGCTACCGAAGGCAGTCCTAACCAGTCTCGTGTGCTGCGCAACTTTGATTCGGTTACGAAAAGCCACCTGCATTGCGGTGAACACTCTGCTCAACCTTCTTTCCGGGAGCTCACAGTTGCTCCCTCTCTAGGTTAAGCAAGGTGTCGAGGTGAGGTCCAGACTGAGCAAAGAGCACAATTGCTCACTTTGCAGTGGTAGTCGTCCTAAGAGGCATTGCCTACTACGCCTTGCTAAGGTCTTCGTTCTGTTAGGGAAGTCGCCACACTTAGACGCCTGTAAAGGAGAATTTATTCAACCAAGTTCCCAGGGTCTTGCGACGGTCTCCCTTCGCAGTGCCAATACAGCAGGGACTTAGGTTTGCTGCTAACTAGGCTAGGTGACCCTGCATACAGAAGCAGGCGTTTCCCTTTGGAAGCTTGGATCCCGGTTTCTCAGGGGCTGCTTGCAAGACCCTGCTATTGCCCAGCATCTGTCCTCTGCCCCTACGCCTGGGTAGGAAGCGAGTATTTTAGCCTGAGAAGCAGGGCTCTTGCAACTCTGGAGGAGAGCTAATCCTGCAGCCCACGTTCGTCCTGGGAAACCGCAAGGTGACCCTTGGCCTCAGAGTAGTGGCGAAATTGCCGCCGGACAGGTCTTGCCTGCCGCGGTTTCCATGAGTTCGCCACCGTTTTCGGGCTTAAATGGAGAGCGAGGAGAGCTGTCGGCTCTCACAGAACTCTGGCCTCTGCACTGTCTGCCATGCAACTGCACTCAAGACCACACGTCTCCTCCCGGCCTGCTGAGAAACAGGCCGCCGTGTAGGCCCTTCATAACACTTCTTGGCCTGTAGACTCCAAGGCGACACACTGTCCTCTTCCTTGGAAAACTACGGTGCCCCAGCTTGCCAACGCTCACGAAGGCAGTCCGAGCCCGTCTCATGTGCTGGGCCACTTGCATTCAGTGAGGAAAAGCCACCTGCATTGAGGAAACACTCTGCTCAGCATTCTTTCCGGGAGCTCACAATTGCCGCCTCTCTAGGTTAAGCAGGAAGTCGTAGTGAGGACCAACCTGAGCAAAGAGCACAATTCCTCACGTTACACTGGTAGTCGTCGAAAGAGGAATTGCCAACTACGCCTGCCTAAGGCCTTCCCTGGGTTAAGGAACCAGCCACACTTAGACGCCTTTAAAGGAAAATTTATTCAGCGAAGTTCCCATTGTTTGGCGATGGTCAACCTTTGCAGCGCCAATACTGCAGGGACTTAGGTTTGCTGCTAACAAGGCTAGGTGACCCTGCAGACAGAAGCAGGCGTTTCCCTTTGGAAGCTTGGATCCCGGTTTCCTAGGGGCTGCTTCCAAGGCCCTGCTATTGCCCAGCATCTGTCCTCTGCCCCTACGCCTGGGTAGGAAGCGAGTATTTTAGTCTGAGAAGCAGGGCTCTTGCATCTCTGGAGGAGAGCTAATCCTGCAGCCCACGTTCGTCCTGGGAAACCGCAAGGCGACCCTTGGCCTCAGTGTAGTGGCGAAATTGCCGCCGGACAGGTCTTGCCTGCCGCGGTTTCCGTGAGTTCTCCACCGTTTTCGGGCTTAAATGGAGAGCGAGGAGAGCTGTCGGCTCTCACAGAACTCTGGCCTCCGCACTGTTTGCCATGCAACTGCACTCAAGACCACACGTCTCCTCCCGACCTGCTGAGAAACAGGCATCCGCGTAGGCCCTTGTTAACATTTCCTGGCGTGCAGAGTCCAAGGCGACACGCTGTCCTCTTCCTTGGAAACCTACGTTGCCACAGCTTGCCAAACGCTACCGAAGGCAGTCCTAACCAGTCTCGTGTCCTGCGCAACTTTGATTCGGTTACGAAAAGCCACCTGCATTGCGGTGAACACTCTGCTCAGCGTTCTTTCCGAGAGCTCACAGTTGCTCCCTCTCTAGGTTAAGCAAGGTGTCGACGTGAGGTCCAGACTGAGCAAAGAGCACAATTGCTCACTTTGCAGTGGTAGTCGTCCTAAGAGGCATTGCCTACTACGCCTTGCTAAGGTCTTCGTTCTGTTAGGGAAGTCGCCACACTTAGACGCCTGTAAAGGAGAATTTATTCAGCCAAGTTCCCAGGGTCTTGCGACGGTCTCCCTTCGCAGTGCCAATACAGCAGGGACTTAGGTTTGCTGCTAACTAGGCTAGGTGACCCTGCATACAGAAGCAGGCGTTTCCCTTTGGAAGCTTGGATCCCGGTTTCTCAGGGGCTGCTTGCAAGACCCTGCTATTGCCCAGCATCTGTCCTCTGCCCCTACGCCTGGGTAGGAAGCGAGTATTTTAGCCTGAGAAGCAGGGCTCTTGCAACTCTGGAGGAGAGCTAATCCTGCAGCCCACGTTCGTCCTGGGAAACCGCAAGGCGACCCTTGGCCTCAGAGTAGTGGCGAAATTGCCGCCGGACAGGTCTTGCCTGCCGCGGTTTCCATGAGTTCGCCACCGTTTTCGGGCTTAAATGGAGAGCGAGGAGAGCTGTCGGCTCTCACAGAACTCTGGCCTCCGCACTGTCTGCCATGCAACTGCACTCAAGACCACACGTCTCCTCCCGACCTGCTGAGAAACAGGCATCCGCGTAGGCCCTTGTTAACATTTCCTGGCGTGCAGAGTCCAAGGCGACACGCTGTCCTCTTCCTTGGAAACCTACGTTGCCACAGCTTGCCAAACGCTACCGAAGGCAGTCCTAACCAGTCTCGTGTGCTGCGCAACTTTGATTCGGTTACAAAAAGCCACCTGCATTGCGGTGAACACTCTGCTCAGCGTTCTTTCCAAGAGCTCACAGTTGCTCCCTCTCTAGGTTAAGCAGGTGTCGAGGTGAGGTCCAGACTGAGCAAAGAGCACAATTGCTCACTTTGCAGTGGTAGTCGTCCTAAGAGGCATTGCCTACTACGACTTGCTAAGGTCTTCGTTCTGTTAGGGAAGTCGCCACACTTAGACGCCTGTAAATGAGAATTTATTCAGCGAAGTTCCCAGTGTCTTGCGACGGTCTCCCTTCGCAGTGCCAATACAGCAGGGACTTAGCTTTGCTGCTAACTAGGCTAGGTGACCCTGCAGACAGAAGCAGGCGTTTCCCTTTGGAAGCTTGGATCCCGGTTTCCTAAGGGCTGCTTCCAAGGCCCTGCTATTGCCCAGCATCTGTCCTCTGCCCCTACACCTCGGTAGGAAGCGTGAATTTTAGCCTGAGAAGCAGGGCTCTTGCATCTCTGGAGGAGAGCTAATCCTGCAGCCCACGTTCATCCTGGGAAACCGCAAGGTGACCCTTAGCCTCAGTGTAGTGGCGAAATTGCCGCTGGACAGATCTTGCCTGTTGCGGTTTCCGTGAGTTCTCCACCGTTTTCGGGCTTAAATGGAGAGCGAGGAGAGCTGTCAGCTCTCACAGAACTCTGGCCTCCGCACTGTCTGCCATGCAACTGCACTCAAGACCACACGTCTCCTCCCGACCTGCTGAGAAACAGGCATCCGCGTAGGCCCTTGTTAACATTTCCTGGCGTGCAGAGTCCAAGGCGACACGCTGTCCTCTTCCTTGGAAACCTACGTTACCACAGCTTGCCAAACGCTACCGAAGGCAGTCCTAACCAGTCTCGTGTGCTGCGCAACTTTGATTCGGTTACGAAAAGCCACCTGCATTGCGGTGAACACTCTGCTCAACCTTCTTTCCGGGAGCTCACAGTTGCTCCCTCTCTAGGTTAAGCAAGGTGTCGAGGTGAGGTCCAGACTGAGCAAAGAGCACAATTGCTCACTTTGCAGTGGTAGTCGTCCTAAGAGGCATTGCCTACTACGCCTTGCTAAGGTCTTCGTTCTGTTAGGGAAGTCGCCACACTTAGACGCCTGTAAAGGAGAATTTATTCAACCAAGTTCCCAGGGTCTTGCGACGGTCTCCCTTCGCAGTGCCAATACAGCAGGGACTTAGGTTTGCTGCTAACTAGGCTAGGTGACCCTGCATACAGAAGCAGGCGTTTCCCTTTGGAAGCTTGGATCCCGGTTTCTCAGGGGCTGCTTGCAAGACCCTGCTATTGCCCAGCATCTGTCCTCTGCCCCTACGCCTGGGTAGGAAGCGAGTATTTTAGCCTGAGAAGCAGGGCTCTTGCAACTCTGGAGGAGAGCTAATCCTGCAGCCCACGTTCGTCCTGGGAAACCGCAAGGTGACCCTTGGCCTCAGAGTAGTGGCGAAATTGCCGCCGGACAGGTCTTGCCTGCCGCGGTTTCCATGAGTTCGCCACCGTTTTCGGGCTTAAATGGAGAGCGAGGAGAGCTGTCGGCTCTCACAGAACTCTGGCCTCCGCACTGTCTGCCATGCAACTGCACTCAAGACCACACGTCTCCTCCCGACCTGCTGAGAAACAGGCATCCGCGTAGGCCCTTGTTAACATTTCCTGGCGTGCAGAGTCCAAGGCGACACGCTGTCCTCTTCCTTGGAAACCTACGTTGCCACAGCTTGCCAAACGCTACCGAAGGCAGTCCTAACCAGTCTCGTGTGCTGCGCAACTTTGATTCGGTTACGAAAAGCCACCTGCATTGCGGTGAACACTCTGCTCAGCGTTCTTTCCAAGAGCTCACAGTTGCTCCCTCTCTAGGTTAAGCAGGTGTCGAGGTGAGGTCCAGACTGAGCAAAGAGCACAATTGCTCACTTTGCAGTGGTAGTCGTCCTAAGAGGCATTGCCTACTACGACTTGCTAAGGTCTTCGTTCTGTTAGGGAAGTCGCCACACTTAGACGCCTGTAAAGGAGAATTTATTCAGCGAAGTTCCCAGTGTCTTGCGACGGTCTCCCTTCGCAGTGCCAATACAGCAGGGACTTAGCTTTGCTGCTAACTAGGCTAGGTGACCCTGCAGACAGAAGCAGGCGTTTCCCTTTGGAAGCTTGGATCCCGGTTTCCTAAGGGCTGCTTCCAAGGCCCTGCTATTGCCCAGCATCTGTCCTCTGCCCCTACACCTCGGTAGGAAGCGTGAATTTTAGCCTGAGAAGCAGGGCTCTTGCATCTCTGGAGGAGAGCTAATCCTGCAGCCCACGTTCATCCTGGGAAACCGCAAGGTGACCCTTAGCCTCAGTGTAGTGGCGAAATTGCCGCTGGACAGATCTTGCCTGTTGCGGTTTCCGTGAGTTCTCCACCGTTTTCGGGCTTAAATGGAGAGCGAGGAGAGCTGTCGGCTCTCACAGAACTCTGGCCTCCGCACTGTCTGCCATGCAACTGCACTCAAGACCACACGTCTCCTCCCGACCTGCTGAGAAACAGGCATCCGCGTAGGCCCTTGTTAACATTTCCTGGCGTGCAGAGTCCAAGGCGACACGCTGTCCTCTTCCTTGGAAACCTACGTTACCACAGCTTGCCAAACGCTACCGAAGGCAGTCCTAACCAGTCTCGTGTGCTGCGCAACTTTGATTCGGTTACGAAAAGCCACCTGCATTGCGGTGAACACTCTGCTCAACCTTCTTTCCGGGAGCTCACAGTTGCTCCCTCTCTAGGTTAAGCAAGGTGTCGAGGTGAGGTCCAGACTGAGCAAAGAGCACAATTGCTCACTTTGCAGTGGTAGTCGTCCTAAGAGGCATTGCCTACTACGCCTTGCTAAGGTCTTCGTTCTGTTAGGGAAGTCGCCACACTTAGACGCCTGTAAAGGTGAATTTATTCAACCAAGTTCCCAGGGTCTTGCGACGGTCTCCCTTCGCAGTGCCAATACAGCAGGGACTTAGGTTTGCTGCTAACTAGGCTAGGTGACCCTGCATACAGAAGCAGGCGTTTCCCTTTGGAAGCTTGGATCCCGGTTTCTCAGGGGCTGCTTGCAAGACCCTGCTATTGCCCAGCATCTGTCCTCTGCCCCTACGCCTGGGTAGGAAGCGAGTATTTTAGCCTGAGAAGCAGGGCTCTTGCAACTCTGGAGGAGAGCTAATCCTGCAGCCCACGTTCTTCCTGGGAAACCGCAAGGTGACCCTTGGCCTCAGAGTAGTGGCGAAATTGCCGCCGGACAGGTCTTGCCTGCCGCGGTTTCCATGAGTTCGCCACCGTTTTCGGGCTTAAATGGAGAGCGAGGAGAGCTGTCGGCTCTCACAGAACTCTGGCCTCTGCACTGTCTGCCATGCAACTGCACTCAAGACCACACGTCTCCTCCCGGCCTGCTGAGAAACAGGCCGCCGTGTAGGCCCTTCATAACACTTCTTGGCCTGTAGACTCCAAGGCGACACACTGTCCTCTTCCTTGGAAAACTACGGTGCCCCAGCTTGCCAACGCTCACGAAGGCAGTCCGAGCCCGTCTCATGTGCTGGGCCACTTGCATTCAGTGAGGAAAAGCCACCTGCATTGAGGAAACACTCTGCTCAGCATTCTTTCCGGGAGCTCACAATTGCCGCCTCTCTAGGTTAAGCAGGAAGTCGTAGTGAGGACCAACCTGAGCAAAGAGCACAATTCCTCACGTTACACTGGTAGTCGTCGAAAGAGGAATTGCCAACTACGCCTGCCTAAGGCCTTCCCTGGGTTAAGGAACCAGCCACACTTAGACGCCTTTAAAGGAAAATTTATTCAGCGAAGTTCCCATTGTTTGGCGATGGTCAACCTTTGCAGCGCCAATACTGCAGGGACTTAGGTTTGCTGCTAACAAGGCTAGGTGACCCTGCAGACAGAAGCAGGCGTTTCCCTTTGGAAGCTTGGATCCCGGTTTCCTAGGGGCTGCTTCCAAGGCCCTGCTATTGCCCAGCATCTGTCCTCTGCCCCTACGCCTGGGTAGGAAGCGAGTATTTTAGTCTGAGAAGCAGGGCTCTTGCATCTCTGGAGGAGAGCTAATCCTGCAGCCCACGTTCGTCCTGGGAAACCGCAAGGCGACCCTTGGCCTCAGTGTAGTGGCGAAATTGCCGCCGGACAGGTCTTGCCTGCCGCGGTTTCCGTGAGTTCTCCACCGTTTTCGGGCTTAAATGGAGAGCGAGGAGAGCTGTCGGCTCTCACAGAACTCTGGCCTCCGCACTGTTTGCCATGCAACTGCACTCAAGACCACACGTCTCCTCCCGACCTGCTGAGAAACAGGCATCCGCGTAGGCCCTTGTTAACATTTCCTGGCGTGCAGAGTCCAAGGCGACACGCTGTCCTCTTCCTTGGAAACCTACGTTACCACAGCTTGCCAAACGCTACCGAAGGCAGTCATAACCACTATCGTGTGCTGCGCAACTTTGATTCGGTTACGAAAAGCCACCTGCATTGAGGTGAACACCCTGCTCAGCGTTCTTTCCGGGAGCTCACCGTTGCTCCCTCTCTAGGTTAAGCAAGGTGTCGAGGTGAGGTCCAGACTGAGCAAAGAGCACAATTGCTCACTTTGCAGTGGTAGTCGTCCTAAGAGGCATTGCCTACTACGCCTTGCTAAGGTCTTCGTTCTGTTAGGGACGTCGCCACACTTAGACGCCTGTAAAGGAGAATTTATTCAGCGAAGTTCCCAGTGTCTTGCGACGGTCTCCCTTCGCAGTGCCAATACAGCAGGGACTTAGGTTTGCTGCTAACTAGGCTAGGTGACCCTGCATACAGAAGCAGGCGTTTCCCTTTGGAAGCTTGGATCCCGGTTTCTCAGGGGCTGCTTGCAAGACCCTGCTATTGCCCAGCATCGGTCCTCTGCCCCTACGCCTGGGTAGGAAGCGAGTATTTTAGCCTGAGAAGCAGGGCTCTTGCAACTCTGGAGGAGAGCTAATCCTGCAGCCCACGTTCGTCCTGGGAAACCGCAAGGCGACCCTTGGCCTCAGAGTAGTGGCGAAATTGCCGCCGGACAGGTCTTGCCTGCCGCGGTTTCCATGAGTTCGCCACCGTTTTCGGGCTTAAATGGAGAGCGAGGAGAGCTGTCGGCTCTCACAGAACTCTGGCCTCCGCACTGTCTGCCATGCAACTGCACTCAAGACCACACGTCTCCTCCCGACCTGCTGAGAAACAGGCATCCGCGTAGGCCCTTGTTAACATTTCCTGGCGTGCAGAGTCCAAGGCGACACGCTGTCCTCTTCCTTGGAAACCTACGTTGCCACAGCTTGCCAAACGCTACCGAAGGCAGTCCTAACCAGTCTCGTGTGCTGCGCAACTTTGATTCGGTTACGAAAAGCCACCTGCATTGCGGTGAACACTCTGCTCAGCGTTCTTTCCAAGAGCTCACAGTTGCTCCCTCTCTAGGTTAAGCAGGTGTCGAGGTGAGGTCCAGACTGAGCAAAGAGCACAATTGCTCACTTTGCAGTGGTAGTCGTCCTAAGAGGCATTGCCTACTACGACTTGCTAAGGTCTTCGTTCTGTTAGGGAAGTCGCCACACTTAGACGCCTGTAAAGGAGAATTTATTCAGCGAAGTTCCCAGTGTCTTGCGACGGTCTCCCTTCGCAGTGCCAATACAGCAGGGACTTAGCTTTGCTGCTAACTAGGCTAGGTGACCCTGCAGACAGAAGCAGGCGTTTCCCTTTGGAAGCTTGGATCCCGGTTTCCTAAGGGCTGCTTCCAAGGCCCTGCTATTGCCCAGCATCTGTCCTCTGCCCCTACACCTCGGTAGGAAGCGTGAATTTTAGCCTGAGAAGCAGGGCTCTTGCATCTCTGGAGGAGAGCTAATCCTGCAGCCCACGTTCATCCTGGGAAACCGCAAGGTGACCCTTAGCCTCAGTGTAGTGGCGAAATTGCCGCTGGACAGATCTTGCCTGTTGCGGTTTCCGTGAGTTCTCCACCGTTTTCGGGCTTAAATGGAGAGCGAGGAGAGCTGTCGGCTCTCACAGAACTCTGGCCTCCGCACTGTCTGCCATGCAACTGCACTCAAGACCACACGTCTCCTCCCGACCTGCTGAGAAACAGGCATCCGCGTAGGCCCTTGTTAACATTTCCTGGCGTGCAGAGTCCAAGGCGACACGCTGTCCTCTTCCTTGGAAACCTACGTTACCACAGCTTGCCAAACGCTACCGAAGGCAGTCCTAACCAGTCTCGTGTGCTGCGCAACTTTGATTCGGTTACGAAAAGCCACCTGCATTGCGGTGAACACTCTGCTCAACCTTCTTTCCGGGAGCTCACAGTTGCTCCCTCTCTAGGTTAAGCAAGGTGTCGAGGTGAGGTCCAGACTGAGCAAAGAGCACAATTGCTCACTTTGCAGTGGTAGTCGTCCTAAGAGGCATTGCCTACTACGCCTTGCTAAGGTCTTCGTTCTGTTAGGGAAGTCGCCACACTTAGACGCCTGTAAAGGTGAATTTATTCAACCAAGTTCCCAGGGTCTTGCGACGGTCTCCCTTCGCAGTGCCAATACAGCAGGGACTTAGGTTTGCTGCTAACTAGGCTAGGTGACCCTGCATACAGAAGCAGGCGTTTCCCTTTGGAAGCTTGGATCCCGGTTTCTCAGGGGCTGCTTGCAAGACCCTGCTATTGCCCAGCATCTGTCCTCTGCCCCTACGCCTGGGTAGGAAGCGAGTATTTTAGCCTGAGAAGCAGGGCTCTTGCAACTCTGGAGGAGAGCTAATCCTGCAGCCCACGTTCTTCCTGGGAAACCGCAAGGTGACCCTTGGCCTCAGAGTAGTGGCGAAATTGCCGCCGGACAGGTCTTGCCTGCCGCGGTTTCCATGAGTTCGCCACCGTTTTCGGGCTTAAATGGAGAGCGAGGAGAGCTGTCGGCTCTCACAGAACTCTGGCCTCTGCACTGTCTGCCATGCAACTGCACTCAAGACCACACGTCTCCTCCCGGCCTGCTGAGAAACAGGCCGCCGTGTAGGCCCTTCATAACACTTCTTGGCCTGTAGACTCCAAGGCGACACACTGTCCTCTTCCTTGGAAAACTACGGTGCCCCAGCTTGCCAACGCTCACGAAGGCAGTCCGAGCCCGTCTCATGTGCTGGGCCACTTGCATTCAGTGAGGAAAAGCCACCTGCATTGAGGAAACACTCTGCTCAGCATTCTTTCCGGGAGCTCACAATTGCCGCCTCTCTAGGTTAAGCAGGAAGTCGTAGTGAGGACCAACCTGAGCAAAGAGCACAATTCCTCACGTTACACTGGTAGTCGTCGAAAGAGGAATTGCCAACTACGCCTGCCTAAGGCCTTCCCTGGGTTAAGGAACCAGCCACACTTAGACGCCTTTAAAGGAAAATTTATTCAGCGAAGTTCCCATTGTTTGGCGATGGTCAACCTTTGCAGCGCCAATACTGCAGGGACTTAGGTTTGCTGCTAACAAGGCTAGGTGACCCTGCAGACAGAAGCAGGCGTTTCCCTTTGGAAGCTTGGATCCCGGTTTCCTAGGGGCTGCTTCCAAGGCCCTGCTATTGCCCAGCATCTGTCCTCTGCCCCTACGCCTGGGTAGGAAGCGAGTATTTTAGTCTGAGAAGCAGGGCTCTTGCATCTCTGGAGGAGAGCTAATCCTGCAGCCCACGTTCGTCCTGGGAAACCGCAAGGCGACCCTTGGCCTCAGTGTAGTGGCGAAATTGCCGCCGGACAGGTCTTGCCTGCCGCGGTTTCCGTGAGTTCTCCACCGTTTTCGGGCTTAAATGGAGAGCGAGGAGAGCTGTCGGCTCTCACAGAACTCTGGCCTCCGCACTGTTTGCCATGCAACTGCACTCAAGACCACACGTCTCCTCCCGACCTGCTGAGAAACAGGCATCCGCGTAGGCCCTTGTTAACATTTCCTGGCGTGCAGAGTCCAAGGCGACACGCTGTCCTCTTCCTTGGAAACCTACGTTACCACAGCTTGCCAAACGCTACCGAAGGCAGTCATAACCACTATCGTGTGCTGCGCAACTTTGATTCGGTTACGAAAAGCCACCTGCATTGAGGTGAACACCCTGCTCAGCGTTCTTTCCGGGAGCTCACCGTTGCTCCCTCTCTAGGTTAAGCAAGGTGTCGAGGTGAGGTCCAGACTGAGCAAAGAGCACAATTGCTCACTTTGCAGTGGTAGTCGTCCTAAGAGGCATTGCCTACTACGCCTTGCTAAGGTCTTCGTTCTGTTAGGGACGTCGCCACACTTAGACGCCTGTAAAGGAGAATTTATTCAGCGAAGTTCCCAGTGTCTTGCGACGGTCTCCCTTCGCAGTGCCAATACAGCAGGGACTTAGGTTTGCTGCTAACTAGGCTAGGTGACCCTGCATACAGAAGCAGGCGTTTCCCTTTGGAAGCTTGGATCCCGGTTTCTCAGGGGCTGCTTGCAAGACCCTGCTATTGCCCAGCATCGGTCCTCTGCCCCTACGCCTGGGTAGGAAGCGAGTATTTTAGCCTGAGAAGCAGGGCTCTTGCAACTCTGGAGGAGAGCTAATCCTGCAGCCCACGTTCGTCCTGGGAAACCGCAAGGCGACCCTTGGCCTCAGAGTAGTGGCGAAATTGCCGCCGGACAGGTCTTGCCTGCCGCGGTTTCCATGAGTTCGCCACCGTTTTCGGGCTTAAATGGAGAGCGAGGAGAGCTGTCGGCTCTCACAGAACTCTGGCCTCCGCACTGTCTGCCATGCAACTGCACTCAAGACCACACGTCTCCTCCCGACCTGCTGAGAAACAGGCATCCGCGTAGGCCCTTGTTAACATTTCCTGGCGTGCAGAGTCCAAGGCGACACGCTGTCCTCTTCCTTGGAAACCTACGTTGCCACAGCTTGCCAAACGCTACCGAAGGCAGTCCTAACCAGTCTCGTGTGCTGCGCAACTTTGATTCGGTTACAAAAAGCCACCTGCATTGCGGTGAACACTCTGCTCAGCGTTCTTTCCAAGAGCTCACAGTTGCTCCCTCTCTAGGTTAAGCAGGTGTCGAGGTGAGGTCCAGACTGAGCAAAGAGCACAATTGCTCACTTTGCAGTGGTAGTCGTCCTAAGAGGCATTGCCTACTACGACTTGCTAAGGTCTTCGTTCTGTTAGGGAAGTCGCCACACTTAGACGCCTGTAAATGAGAATTTATTCAGCGAAGTTCCCAGTGTCTTGCGACGGTCTCCCTTCGCAGTGCCAATACAGCAGGGACTTAGCTTTGCTGCTAACTAGGCTAGGTGACCCTGCAGACAGAAGCAGGCGTTTCCCTTTGGAAGCTTGGATCCCGGTTTCCTAAGGGCTGCTTCCAAGGCCCTGCTATTGCCCAGCATCTGTCCTCTGCCCCTACACCTCGGTAGGAAGCGTGAATTTTAGCCTGAGAAGCAGGGCTCTTGCATCTCTGGAGGAGAGCTAATCCTGCAGCCCACGTTCATCCTGGGAAACCGCAAGGTGACCCTTAGCCTCAGTGTAGTGGCGAAATTGCCGCTGGACAGATCTTGCCTGTTGCGGTTTCCGTGAGTTCTCCACCGTTTTCGGGCTTAAATGGAGAGCGAGGAGAGCTGTCAGCTCTCACAGAACTCTGGCCTCCGCACTGTCTGCCATGCAACTGCACTCAAGACCACACGTCTCCTCCCGACCTGCTGAGAAACAGGCATCCGCGTAGGCCCTTGTTAACATTTCCTGGCGTGCAGAGTCCAAGGCGACACGCTGTCCTCTTCCTTGGAAACCTACGTTACCACAGCTTGCCAAACGCTACCGAAGGCAGTCCTAACCAGTCTCGTGTGCTGCGCAACTTTGATTCGGTTACGAAAAGCCACCTGCATTGCGGTGAACACTCTGCTCAACCTTCTTTCCGGGAGCTCACAGTTGCTCCCTCTCTAGGTTAAGCAAGGTGTCGAGGTGAGGTCCAGACTGAGCAAAGAGCACAATTGCTCACTTTGCAGTGGTAGTCGTCCTAAGAGGCATTGCCTACTACGCCTTGCTAAGGTCTTCGTTCTGTTAGGGAAGTCGCCACACTTAGACGCCTGTAAAGGAGAATTTATTCAACCAAGTTCCCAGGGTCTTGCGACGGTCTCCCTTCGCAGTGCCAATACAGCAGGGACTTAGGTTTGCTGCTAACTAGGCTAGGTGACCCTGCATACAGAAGCAGGCGTTTCCCTTTGGAAGCTTGGATCCCGGTTTCTCAGGGGCTGCTTGCAAGACCCTGCTATTGCCCAGCATCTGTCCTCTGCCCCTACGCCTGGGTAGGAAGCGAGTATTTTAGCCTGAGAAGCAGGGCTCTTGCAACTCTGGAGGAGAGCTAATCCTGCAGCCCACGTTCGTCCTGGGAAACCGCAAGGTGACCCTTGGCCTCAGAGTAGTGGCGAAATTGCCGCCGGACAGGTCTTGCCTGCCGCGGTTTCCATGAGTTCGCCACCGTTTTCGGGCTTAAATGGAGAGCGAGGAGAGCTGTCGGCTCTCACAGAACTCTGGCCTCTGCACTGTCTGCCATGCAACTGCACTCAAGACCACACGTCTCCTCCCGGCCTGCTGAGAAACAGGCCGCCGTGTAGGCCCTTCATAACACTTCTTGGCCTGTAGACTCCAAGGCGACACACTGTCCTCTTCCTTGGAAAACTACGGTGCCCCAGCTTGCCAACGCTCACGAAGGCAGTCCGAGCCCGTCTCATGTGCTGGGCCACTTGCATTCAGTGAGGAAAAGCCACCTGCATTGAGGAAACACTCTGCTCAGCATTCTTTCCGGGAGCTCACAATTGCCGCCTCTCTAGGTTAAGCAGGAAGTCGTAGTGAGGACCAACCTGAGCAAAGAGCACAATTCCTCACGTTACACTGGTAGTCGTCGAAAGAGGAATTGCCAACTACGCCTGCCTAAGGCCTTCCCTGGGTTAAGGAACCAGCCACACTTAGACGCCTTTAAAGGAAAATTTATTCAACGAAGTTCCCATTGTTTGGCGATGGTCAACCTTTGCAGCGCCAATACTGCAGGGACTTAGGTTTGCTGCTAACAAGGCTAGGTGACCCTGCAGACAGAAGCAGGCGTTTCCCTTTGGAAGCTTGGATCCCGGTTTCCTAGGGGCTGCTTCCAAGGCCCTGCTATTGCCCAGCATCTGTCCTCTGCCCCTACGCCTGGGTAGGAAGCGAGTATTTTAGTCTGAGAAGCAGGGCTCTTGCATCTCTGGAGGAGAGCTAATCCTGCAGCCCACGTTCGTCCTGGGAAACCGCAAGGCGACCCTTGGCCTCAGTGTAGTGGCGAAATTGCCGCCGGACAGGTCTTGCCTGCCGCGGTTTCCGTGAGTTCTCCACCGTTTTCGGGCTTAAATGGAGAGCGAGGAGAGCTGTCGGCTCTCACAGAACTCTGGCCTCCGCACTGTTTGCCATGCAACTGCACTCAAGACCACACGTCTCCTCCCGACCTGCTGAGAAACAGGCATCCGCGTAGGCCCTTGTTAACATTTCCTGGCGTGCAGAGTCCAAGGCGACACGCTGTCCTCTTCCTTGGAAACCTACGTTACCACAGCTTGCCAAACGCTACCGAAGGCAGTCATAACCAGTATCGTGTGCTGCGCAACTTTGATTCGGTTACGAAAAGCCACCTGCATTGAGGTGAACACTCTGCTCAGCGTTCTTTCCGGGAGCTCACCGTTGCTCCCTCTCTAGGTTAAGCAAGGTGTCGAGGTGAGGTCCAGACTGAGCAAAGAGCACAATTGCTCACTTTGCAGTGGTAGTCGTCCTAAGAGGCATTGCCTACTACGCCTTGCTAAGGTCTTCGTTCTGTTAGGGACGTCGCCACACTTAGACGCCTGTAAAGGAGAATTTATTCAGCGAAGTTCCCAGTGTCTTGCGACGGTCTCCCTTCGCAGTGCCAATACAGCAGGGACTTAGGTTTGCTGCTAACTAGGCTAGGTGACCCTGCATACAGAAGCAGGCGTTTCCCTTTGGAAGCTTGGATCCCGGTTTCTCAGGGGCTGCTTGCAAGACCCTGCTATTGCCCAGCATCGGTCCTCTGCCCCTACGCCTGGGTAGGAAGCGAGTATTTTAGCCTGAGAAGCAGGGCTCTTGCAACTCTGGAGGAGAGCTAATCCTGCAGCCCACGTTCGTCCTGGGAAACCGCAAGGCGACCCTTGGCCTCAGTGTAGTGGCGAAATTGCCGCCGGACAGGTCTTGCCTGCCGCGGTTTCCGTGAGTTCTCCACCGTTTTCGGGCTTAAATGGAGAGCGAGGAGAGCTGTCGGCTCTCACAGAACTCTGGCCTCCGCACTGTCTGCCATGCAACTGCACTCAAGACCACACGTCTCCTCCCGCCTGCTGAGAAACAGGCTGCCGTGTAGCCCCTTCGTAACACTTCTTGGCCTGTAGACTCCAAGGAGACACACTGTCCTCTTCCTTGGAAAACTACGGTTCCGCAGCTTGCCAACGCTCACGAAGGCAGTCCAAGCCTGTCTCATGTGCTGGGCCACTTGCATTCAGTGAGGAAAAGCCACCTGCATTGAGGTGAACACTCTGCTCAGCGTTCTTTCCGGGAGCTCACAATTGCCACCTCTCTAGGTTAAGCAGAAAGTCGTAGTGAGGACCAACCTGAGCAAAGAGCACAATTCCTCATGTTACACTGGTAGTCGTCGAAAGAGGAATTGCCAACTACGCCTGCCTAAGGCCTTCCCTGGGTTAAGGAACCAGCCACACTTAGACGCCTTTAAAGGAAAATTTATTCAGCGAAGTTCCCATTGTTTGGCGATGGTCAACTTTTGCAGCGCCAATACTGCAGGGACTTAGGTTTGCTGCTAACAAGGCTAGGTGACCCTGCAGACAGAAGCAGGCGTTTCCCTTTGGAAGCTTGGATCCCGGTTTCCTAAGGGCTGCTTCCAAGGCCCTGCTATTGCCCAGCATCTGTCCTCTGCCCCTACACCTCGGTAGGAAGCGTGAATTTTAGCCTGAGAAGCAGGGCTCTTGCATCTCTGGAGGAGAGCTAATCCTGCAGCCCACGTTCATCCTGGGAAACCGCAAGGTGACCCTTAGCCTCAGTGTAGTGGCGAAATTGCCGCTGGACAGATCTTGCCTGTTGCGGTTTCCGTGAGTTCTCCACCGTTTTCGGGCTTAAATGGAGAGCGAGGAGAGCTGTCGGCTCTCACAGAACTCTGGCCTCCGCACTGTCTGCCATGCAACTGCACTCAAGACCACACGTCTCCTCCCGACCTGCTGAGAAACAGGCATCCGCGTAGGCCCTTGTTAACATTTCCTGGCGTGCAGAGTCCAAGGCGACACGCTGTCCTCTTCCTTGGAAACCTACGTTACCACAGCTTGCCAAACGCTACCGAAGGCAGTCCTAACCAGTCTCGTGTGCTGCGCAACTTTGATTCGGTTACGAAAAGCCACCTGCATTGCGGTGAACACTCTGCTCAACCTTCTTTCCGGGAGCTCACAGTTGCTCCCTCTCTAGGTTAAGCAAGGTGTCGAGGTGAGGTCCAGACTGAGCAAAGAGCACAATTGCTCACTTTGCAGTGGTAGTCGTCCTAAGAGGCATTGCCTACTACGCCTTGCTAAGGTCTTCGTTCTGTTAGGGAAGTCGCCACACTTAGACGCCTGTAAAGGAGAATTTATTCAACCAAGTTCCCAGGGTCTTGCGACGGTCTCCCTTCGCAGTGCCAATACAGCAGGGACTTAGGTTTGCTGCTAACTAGGCTAGGTGACCCTGCATACAGAAGCAGGCGTTTCCCTTTGGAAGCTTGGATCCCGGTTTCTCAGGGGCTGCTTGCAAGACCCTGCTATTGCCCAGCATCTGTCCTCTGCCCCTACGCCTGGGTAGGAAGCGAGTATTTTAGCCTGAGAAGCAGGGCTCTTGCATCTCTGGAGGAGAGCTAATCCTGCAGCCCACGTTCGTCCTGGGAAACCGCAAGGTGACCCATGGCCTCAGAGTAGTGGCGAAATTGCCGCCGGACAGGTCTTGCCTGCCGCGGTTTCCATGAGTTCGCCACCGTTTTCGGGCTTAAATGGAGAGCGAGGAGAGCTGTCGGCTCTCACAGAACTCTGGCCTCCGCACTGTCTGCCATGCAACTGCACTCAAGACCACACGTCTCCTCCCGCCTGCTGAGAAACAGGCTGCCGTGTAGCCCCTTCGTAACACTTCTTGGCCTGTAGACTCCAAGGAGACACACTGTCCTCTTCCTTGGAAAACTACGGTTCCGCAGCTTGCCAACGCTCACGAAGGCAGTCCAAGCCTGTCTCATGTGCTGGGCCACTTGCATTCAGTGAGGAAAAGCCACCTGCATTGAGGTGAACACTCTGCTCAGCGTTCTTTCCGGGAGCTCACAATTGCCGCCTCTCTAGGTTAAGCAGAAAGTCGTAGTGAGGACCAACCTGAGGAAAGAGCACAATTCCTCATGTTACACTGGTAGTCGTCGAAAGAGGAATTGCCAACTACGCCTGCCTAAGGCCTTCCCTGGGTTAAGGAACCAGCCACACTTAGACGCCTTTAAAGGAAAATTTATTCAGCGAAGTTCCCATTGTTTGGCGATGGTCAACTTTTGCAGTGCCAATACTGCAGGGACTTAGGTTTGCTGCTAACAAGGCTAGGTGACCCTGCAGACAGAAGCAGGCGTTTCCCTTTGGAAGCTTGGATCCCGGTTTCCTAAGGGCTGCTTCCAAGGCCCTGCTATTGCCCAGCATCTGTCCTCTGCCCCTACACCTCGGTAGGAAGCGTGAATTTTAGCCTGAGAAGCAGGGCTCTTGCATCTCTGGAGGAGAGCTAATCCTGCAGCCCACGTTCATCCTGGGAAACCGCAAGGTGACCCTTAGCCTCAGTGTAGTGGCGAAATTGCCGCTGGACAGATCTTGCCTGTTGCGGTTTCCGTGAGTTCTCCACCGTTTTCGGGCTTAAATGGAGAGCGAGGAGAGCTGTCGGCTCTCACAGAACTCTGGCCTCCGCACTGTCTGCCATGCAACTGCACTCAAGACCACACGTCTCCTCCCGACCTGCTGAGAAACAGGCATCCGCGTAGGCCCTTGTTAACATTTCCTGGCGTACAGAGTCCAAGGCGACACGCTGTCCTCTTCCTTGGAAACCTACGTTACCACAGCTTGCCAAACGCTACCGAAGGCAGTCCTAACCAGTCTCGTGTGCTGCGCAACTTTGATTCGGTTACGAAAAGCCACCTGCATTGCGGTGAACACTCTGCTCAACCTTCTTTCCGGGAGCTCACAGTTGCTCCCTCTCTAGGTTAAGCAAGGTGTCGAGGTGAGGTCCAGACTGAGCAAAGAGCACAATTGCTCACTTTGCAGTGGTAGTCGTCCTAAGAGGCATTGCCTACTACGCCTTGCTAAGGTCTTCGTTCTGTTAGGGAAGTCGCCACACTTAGACGCCTGTAAAGGAGAATTTATTCAACCAAGTTCCCAGGGTCTTGCGACGGTCTCCCTTCGCAGTGCCAATACAGCAGGGACTTAGGTTTGCTGCTAACTAGGCTAGGTGACCCTGCATACAGAAGCAGGCGTTTCCCTTTGGAAGCTTGGATCCCGGTTTCTCAGGGGCTGCTTGCAAGACCCTGCTATTGCCCAGCATCTGTCCTCTGCCCCTACGCCTGGGTAGGAAGCGAGTATTTTAGCCTGAGAAGCAGGGCTCTTGCAACTCTGGAGGAGAGCTAATCCTGCAGCCCACGTTCGTCCTGGGAAACCGCAAGGTGACCCTTGGCCTCAGAGTAGTGGCGAAATTGCCGCCGGACAGGTCTTGCCTGCCGCGGTTTCCATGAGTTCGCCACCGTTTTCGGGCTTAAATGGAGAGCGAGGAGAGCTGTCGGCTCTCACAGAACTCTGGCCTCTGCACTGTCTGCCATGCAGCTGCACTCAAGACCACACGTCTCCTCCCGGCCTGCTGAGAAACAGGCCGCCGTGTAGGCCCTTCATAACACTTCTTGGCCTGTAGACTCCAAGGCGACACACTGTCCTCTTCCTTGGAAAACTACGGTGCCCCAGCTTGCCAACGCTCACGAAGGCAGTCCGAGCCCGTCTCATGTGCTGGGCCACTTGTATTCAGTGAGGAAAAGCCACCTGCATTGAGGAAACACTCTGCTCAGCATTCTTTCCGGGAGCTCACAATTGCCGCCTCTCTAGGTTAAGCAGGAAGTCGTAGTGAGGACCAACCTGAGCAAAGAGCACAATTCCTCACGTTACACTGGTAGTCGTCGAAAGAGGAATTGCCAACTACGCCTGCCTAAGGCCTTCCCTGGGTTAAGGAACCAGCCACACTTAGACGCCTTTAAAGGAAAATTTATTCAGCGAAGTTCCCATTGTTTGGCGATGGTCAACCTTTGCAGCGCCAATACTGCAGGGACTTAGGTTTGCTGCTAACAAGGCTAGGTGACCCTGCAGACAGAAGCAGGCGTTTCCCTTTGGAAGCTTGGATCCCGGTTTCCTAGGGGCTGCTTCCAAGGCCCTGCTATTGCCCAGCATCTGTCCTCTGCCCCTACGCCTGGGTAGGAAGCGAGTATTTTAGTCTGAGAAGCAGGGCTCTTGCATCTCTGGAGGAGAGCTAATCCTGCAGCCCACGTTCGTCCTGGGAAACCGCAAGGCGACCCTTGGCCTCAGTGTAGTGGCGAAATTGCCGCCGGACAGGTCTTGCCTGCCGCGGTTTCCGTGAGTTCTCCACCGTTTTCGGGCTTAAATGGAGAGCGAGGAGAGCTGTCGGCTCTCACAGAACTCTGGCCTCCGCACTGTTTGCCATGCAACTGCACTCAAGACCACACGTCTCCTCCCGACCTGCTGAGAAACAGGCATCCGCGTAGGCCCTTGTTAACATTTCCTGGCGTGCAGAGTCCAAGGCGACACGCTGTCCTCTTCCTTGGAAACCTACGTTACCACAGCTTGCCAAACGCTACCGAAGGCAGTCATAACCAGTATCGTGTGCTGCGCAACTTTGATTCGGTTACGAAAAGCCACCTGCATTGAGGTGAACACTCTGCTCAGCGTTCTTTCCGGGAGCTCACCGTTGCTCCCTCTCTAGGTTAAGCAAGGTGTCGAGGTGAGGTCCAGACTGAGCAAAGAGCACAATTGCTCACTTTGCAGTGGTAGTCGTCCTAAGAGGCATTGCCTACTACGCCTTGCTAAGGTCTTCGTTCTGTTAGGGACGTCGCCACACTTAGACGCCTGTAAAGGAGAATTTATTCAGCGAAGTTCCCAGTGTCTTGCGACGGTCTCCCTTCGCAGTGCCAATACAGCAGGGACTTAGGTTTGCTGCTAACTAGGCTAGGTGACCCTGCATACAGAAGCAGGCGTTTCCCTTTGGAAGCTTGGATCCCGGTTTCTCAGGGGCTGCTTGCAAGACCCTGCTATTGCCCAGCATCGGTCCTCTGCCCCTACGCCTGGGTAGGAAGCGAGTATTTTAGCCTGAGAAGCAGGGCTCTTGCAACTCTGGAGGAGAGCTAATCCTGCAGCCCACGTTCGTCCTGGGAAACCGCAAGGCGACCCTTGGCCTCAGTGTAGTGGCGAAATTGCCGCCGGACAGGTCTTGCCTGCCGCGGTTTCCGTGAGTTCTCCACCATTTTCGGGCTTAAATGGAGAGCGAGGAGAGCTGTCGGCTCTCACAGAACTCTGGCCTCCGCACTGTTTGCCATGCAACTGCACTCAAGACCACACGTCTCCTCCCGACCTGCTGAGAAACAGGCATCCGCGTAGGCCCTTGTTAACATTTCCTGGCGTGCAGAGTCCAAGGCGACACGCTGTCCTCTTCCTTGGAAACCTACGTTGCCACAGCTTGCCAAACGCTACCGAAGGCAGTCCTAACCAGTCTCGTGTCCTGCGCAACTTTGATTCGGTTACGAAAAGCCACCTGTATTGCGGTGAACACTCTGCTCAGCGTTCTTTCCGAGAGCTCACAGTTGCTCCCTCTCTAGGTTAAGCAAGGTGTCGACGTGAGGTCCAGACTGAGCAAAGAGCACAATTGCTCACTTTGCAGTGGTAGTCGTCCTAAGAGGCATTGCCTACTACGCCTTGCTAAGGTCTTCGTTCTGTTAGGGAAGTCGCCACACTTAGACGCCTGTAAAGGAGAATTTATTCAGCCAAGTTCCCAGGGTCTTGCGACGGTCTCCCTTCGCAGTGCCAATACAGCAGGGACTTAGGTTTGCTGCTAACTAGGCTAGGTGACCCTGCATACAGAAGCAGGCGTTTCCCTTTGGAAGCTTGGATCCCGGTTTCTCAGGGGCTGCTTGCAAGACCCTGCTATTGCCCAGCATCTGTCCTCTGCCCCTACGCCTGGGTAGGAAGCGAGTATTTTAGCCTGAGAAGCAGGGCTCTTGCAACTCTGGAGGAGAGCTAATCCTGCAGCCCACGTTCGTCCTGGGAAACCGCAAGGCGACCCTTGGCCTCAGAGTAGTGGCGAAATTGCCGCCGGACAGGTCTTGCCTGCCGCGGTTTCCATGAGTTCGCCACCGTTTTCGGGCTTAAATGGAGAGCGAGGAGAGCTGTCGGCTCTCACAGAACTCTGGCCTCCGCACTGTCTGCCATGCAACTGCACTCAAGACCACACGTCTCCTCCCGACCTGCTGAGAAACAGGCATCCGCGTAGGCCCTTGTTAACATTTCCTGGCGTGCAGAGTCCAAGGCGACACGCTGTCCTCTTCCTTGGAAACCTACGTTGCCACAGCTTGCCAAACGCTACCGAAGGCAGTCCTAACCAGTCTCGTGTGCTGCGCAACTTTGATTCGGTTACGAAAAGCCACCTGCATTGCGGTGAACACTCTGCTCAGCGTTCTTTCCAAGAGCTCACAGTTGCTCCCTCTCTAGGTTAAGCAGGTGTCGAGGTGAGGTCCAGACTGAGCAAAGAGCACAATTGCTCACTTTGCAGTGGTAGTCGTCCTAAGAGGCATTGCCTACTACGACTTGCTAAGGTCTTCGTTCTGTTAGGGAAGTCGCCACACTTAGACGCCTGTAAAGGAGAATTTATTCAGCGAAGTTCCCAGTGTCTTGCGACGGTCTCCCTTCGCAGTGCCAATACAGCAGGGACTTAGCTTTGCTGCTAACTAGGCTAGGTGACCCTGCAGACAGAAGCAGGCGTTTCCCTTTGGAAGCTTGGATCCCGGTTTCCTAAGGGCTGCTTCCAAGGCCCTGCTATTGCCCAGCATCTGTCCTCTGCCCCTACACCTCGGTAGGAAGCGTGAATTTTAGCCTGAGAAGCAGGGCTCTTGCATCTCTGGAGGAGAGCTAATCCTGCAGCCCACGTTCATCCTGGGAAACCGCAAGGTGACCCTTAGCCTCAGTGTAGTGGCGAAATTGCCGCTGGACAGATCTTGCCTGTGGCGGTTTCCGTGAGTTCTCCACCGTTTTCGGGCTTAAATGGAGAGCGAGGAGAGCTGTCGGCTCTCACAGAACTCTGGCCTCCGCACTGTCTGCCATGCAACTGCACTCAAGACCACACGTCTCCTCCCGACCTGCTGAGAAACAGGCATCCGCGTAGGCCCTTGTTAACATTTCCTGGCGTGCAGAGTCCAAGGCGACACGCTGTCCTCTTCCTTGGAAACCTACGTTACCACAGCTTGCCAAACGCTACCGAAGGCAGTCCTAACCAGTCTCGTGTGCTGCGCAACTTTGATTCGGTTACGAAAAGCCACCTGCATTGCGGTGAACACTCTGCTCAACCTTCTTTCCGGGAGCTCACAGTTGCTCCCTCTCTAGGTTAAGCAAGGTGTCGAGGTGAGGTCCAGACTGAGCAAAGAGCACAATTGCTCACTTTGCAGTGGTAGTCGTCCTAAGAGGCATTGCCTACTACGCCTTGCTAAGGTCTTCGTTCTGTTAGGGAAGTCGCCACACTTAGACGCCTGTAAAGGTGAATTTATTCAACCAAGTTCCCAGGGTCTTGCGACGGTCTCCCTTCGCAGTGCCAATACAGCAGGGACTTAGGTTTGCTGCTAACTAGGCTAGGTGACCCTGCATACAGAAGCAGGCGTTTCCCTTTGGAAGCTTGGATCCCGGTTTCTCAGGGGCTGCTTGCAAGACCCTGCTATTGCCCAGCATCTGTCCTCTGCCCCTACGCCTGGGTAGGAAGCGAGTATTTTAGCCTGAGAAGCAGGGCTCTTGCAACTCTGGAGGAGAGCTAATCCTGCAGCCCACGTTCTTCCTGGGAAACCGCAAGGTGACCCTTGGCCTCAGAGTAGTGGCGAAATTGCCGCCGGACAGGTCTTGCCTGCCGCGGTTTCCATGAGTTCGCCACCGTTTTCGGGCTTAAATGGAGAGCGAGGAGAGCTGTCGGCTCTCACAGAACTCTGGCCTCTGCACTGTCTGCCATGCAACTGCACTCAAGACCACACGTCTCCTCCCGGCCTGCTGAGAAACAGGCCGCCGTGTAGGCCCTTCATAACACTTCTTGGCCTGTAGACTCCAAGGCGACACACTGTCCTCTTCCTTGGAAAACTACGGTGCCCCAGCTTGCCAACGCTCACGAAGGCAGTCCGAGCCCGTCTCATGTGCTGGGCCACTTGCATTCAGTGAGGAAAAGCCACCTGCATTGAGGAAACACTCTGCTCAGCATTCTTTCCGGGAGCTCACAATTGCCGCCTCTCTAGGTTAAGCAGGAAGTCGTAGTGAGGACCAACCTGAGCAAAGAGCACAATTCCTCACGTTACACTGGTAGTCGTCGAAAGAGGAATTGCCAACTACGCCTGCCTAAGGCCTTCCCTGGGTTAAGGAACCAGCCACACTTAGACGCCTTTAAAGGAAAATTTATTCAGCGAAGTTCCCATTGTTTGGCGATGGTCAACCTTTGCAGCGCCAATACTGCAGGGACTTAGGTTTGCTGCTAACAAGGCTAGGTGACCCTGCAGACAGAAGCAGGCGTTTCCCTTTGGAAGCTTGGATCCCGGTTTCCTAGGGGCTGCTTCCAAGGCCCTGCTATTGCCCAGCATCTGTCCTCTGCCCCTACGCCTGGGTAGGAAGCGAGTATTTTAGTCTGAGAAGCAGGGCTCTTGCATCTCTGGAGGAGAGCTAATCCTGCAGCCCACGTTCGTCCTGGGAAACCGCAAGGCGACCCTTGGCCTCAGTGTAGTGGCGAAATTGCCGCCGGACAGGTCTTGCCTGCCGCGGTTTCCGTGAGTTCTCCACCGTTTTCGGGCTTAAATGGAGAGCGAGGAGAGCTGTCGGCTCTCACAGAACTCTGGCCTCCGCACTGTTTGCCATGCAACTGCACTCAAGACCACACGTCTCCTCCCGACCTGCTGAGAAACAGGCATCCGCGTAGGCCCTTGTTAACATTTCCTGGCGTGCAGAGTCCAAGGCGACACGCTGTCCTCTTCCTTGGAAACCTACGTTACCACAGCTTGCCAAACGCTACCGAAGGCAGTCATAACCACTATCGTGTGCTGCGCAACTTTGATTCGGTTACGAAAAGCCACCTGCATTGAGGTGAACACCCTGCTCAGCGTTCTTTCCGGGAGCTCACCGTTGCTCCCTCTCTAGGTTAAGCAAGGTGTCGAGGTGAGGTCCAGACTGAGCAAAGAGCACAATTGCTCACTTTGCAGTGGTAGTCGTCCTAAGAGGCATTGCCTACTACGCCTTGCTAAGGTCTTCGTTCTGTTAGGGACGTCGCCACACTTAGACGCCTGTAAAGGAGAATTTATTCAGCGAAGTTCCCAGTGTCTTGCGACGGTCTCCCTTCGCAGTGCCAATACAGCAGGGACTTAGGTTTGCTGCTAACTAGGCTAGGTGACCCTGCATACAGAAGCAGGCGTTTCCCTTTGGAAGCTTGGATCCCGGTTTCTCAGGGGCTGCTTGCAAGACCCTGCTATTGCCCAGCATCGGTCCTCTGCCCCTACGCCTGGGTAGGAAGCGAGTATTTTAGCCTGAGAAGCAGGGCTCTTGCAACTCTGGAGGAGAGCTAATCCTGCATCCCACGTTCGTCCTGGGAAACCGCAAGGCGACCCTTGGCCTCAGTGTAGTGGCGAAATTGCCGCCGGACAGGTCTTGCCTGCCGCGGTTTCCGTGAGTTCTCCACCGTTTTCGGGCTTAAATGGAGAGCGAGGAGAGCTGTCGGCTCTCACAGAACTCTGGCCTCCGCACTGTTTGCCATGCAACTGCACTCAAGACCACACGTCTCCTCCCGACCTGCTGAGAAACAGGCATCCGCGTAGGCCCTTGTTAACATTTCCTGGCGTGCAGAGTCCAAGGCGACACGCTGTCCTCTTCCTTGGAAACCTACGTTGCCACAGCTTGCCAAACGCTACCGAAGGCAGTCCTAACCAGTCTCGTGTCCTGCGCAACTTTGATTCGGTTACGAAAAGCCACCTGCATTGCGGTGAACACTCTGCTCAACCTTCTTTCCGGGAGCTCACAGTTGCTCCCTCTCTAGGTTAAGCAAGGTGTCGACGTGAGGTCCAGACTGAGGAAAGAGCACAATTGCTCACTTTGCAGTGGTAGTCGTCCTAAGAGGCATTGCCTACTACGCCTTGCTAAGGTCTTCGTTCTGTTAGGGAAGTCGCCACACTTAGACGCCTGTAAAGGAGAATTTATTCAGCCAAGTTCCCAGGGTCTTGCGACGGTCTCCCTTCGCAGTGCCAATACAGCAGGGACTTAGGTTTGCTGCTAACTAGGCTAGGTGACCCTGCATACAGAAGCAGGCGTTTCCCTTTGGAAGCTTGGATCCCGGTTTCTCAGGGGCTGCTTGCAAGACCCTGCTATTGCCCAGCATCTGTCCTCTGCCCCTACGCCTGGGTAGGAAGCGAGTATTTTAGCCTGAGAAGCAGGGCTCTTGCAACTCTGGAGGAGAGCTAATCCTGCAGCCCACGTTCGTCCTGGGAAACCGCAAGGCGACCCTTGGCCTCAGAGTAGTGGCGAAATTGCCGCCGGACAGGTCTTGCCTGCCGCGGTTTCCATGAGTTCGCCACCGTTTTCGGGCTTAAATGGAGAGCGAGGAGAGCTGTCGGCTCTCACAGAACTCTGGCCTCTGCACTGTCTGCCATGCAACTGCACTCAAGACCACACGTCTCCTCCCGGCCTGCTGAGAAACAGGCCGCCGTGTAGGCCCTTCATAACACTTCTTGGCCTGTAGACTCCAAGGCGACACACTGTCCTCTTCCTTGGAAAACTACGGTGCCCCAGCTTGCCAACGCTCACGAAGGCAGTCCGAGCCCGTCTCATGTGCTGGGCCACTTGCATTCAGTGAGGAAAAGCCACCTGCATTGAGGAAACACTCTGCTCAGCATTCTTTCCGGGAGCTCACAATTGCCGCCTCTCTAGGTTAAGCAGGAAGTCGTAGTGAGGACCAACCTGAGCAAAGAGCACAATTCCTCACGTTACACTGGTACTCGTCGAAAGAGGAATTGCCAACTACGCCTGCCTAAGGCCTTCCCTGGGTTAAGGAACCAGCCACACTTAGACGCCTTTAAAGGAAAATTTATTCAGCGAAGTTCCCATTGTTTGGCGATGGTCAACCTTTGCAGCGCCAATACTGCAGGGACTTAGGTTTGCTGCTAACAAGGCTAGGTGACCCTGCAGACAGAAGCAGGCGTTTCCCTTTGGAAGCTTGGATCCCGGTTTCCTAGGGGCTGCTTCCAAGGCCCTGCTATTGCCCAGCATCTGTCCTCTGCCCCTACGCCTGGGTAGGAAGCGAGTATTTTAGTCTGAGAAGCAGGGCTCTTGCATCTCTGGAGGAGAGCTAATCCTGCAGCCCACGTTCGTCCTGGGAAACCGCAAGGCGACCCTTGGCCTCAGTGTAGTGGCGAAATTGCCGCCGGACAGGTCTTGCCTGCCGCGGTTTCCGTGAGTTCTCCACCGTTTTCGGGCTTAAATGGAGAGCGAGGAGAGCTGTCGGCTCTCACAGAACTCTGGCCTCCGCACTGTTTGCCATGCAACTGCACTCAAGACCACACGTCTCCTCCCGACCTGCTGAGAAACAGGCATCCGCGTAGGCCCTTGTTAACATTTCCTGGCGTGCAGAGTCCAAGGCGACACGCTGTCCTCTTCCTTGGAAACCTACGTTGCCACAGCTTGCCAAACGCTACCGAAGGCAGTCATAACCAGTATCGTGTGCTGCGCAACTTTGATTAGGTTACGAAAAGCCACCTGCATTGAGGTGAACACCCTGCTCAGCGTTCTTTCCGGGAGCTCACCGTTGCTCCCTCTCTAGGTTAAGCAAGGTGTCGAGGTGAGGTCCAGACTGAGCAAAGAGCACAATTGCTCACTTTGCAGTGGTAGTCGTCCTAAGAGGCATTGCCTACTACGCCTTGCTAAGGTCTTCGTTCTGTTAGGGACGTCGCCACACTTAGACGCCTGTAAAGGAGAATTTATTCAGCGAAGTTCCCAGTGTCTTGCGACGGTCTCCCTTCGCAGTGCCAATACAGCAGGGACTTAGGTTTGCTGCTAACTAGGCTAGGTGACCCTGCATACAGAAGCAGGCGTTTCCCTTTGGAATCTTGGATCCCGGTTTCTCAGGGGCTGCTTGCAAGACCCTGCTATTGCCCAGCATCGGTCCTCTGCCCCTACGCCTGGGTAGGAAGCGAGTATTTTAGCCTGAGAAGCAGGGCTCTTGCAACTCTGGAGGAGAGCTAATCCTGCAGCCCACGTTCGTCCTGGGAAACCGCAAGGCGACCCTTGGCCTCAGTGTAGTGGCGAAATTGCCGCCGGACAGGTCTTGCCTGCCGCGGTTTCCGTGAGTTCTCCACCGTTTTCGGGCTTAAATGGAGAGCGAGGAGAGCTGTCGGCTCTCACAGAACTCTGGCCTCCGCACTGTTTGCCATGCAACTGCACTCAAGACCACACGTCTCCTCCCGACCTGCTGAGAAACAGGCATCCGCGTAGGCCCTTGTTAACATTTCCTGGCGTGCAGAGTCCAAGGCGACACGCTGTCCTCTTCCTTGGAAACCTACGTTGCCACAGCTTGCCAAACGCTACCGAAGGCAGTCCTAACCAGTCTCGTGTCCTGCGCAACTTTGATTCGGTTACGAAAAGCCACCTGCATTGCGGTGAACACTCTGCTCAGCGTTCTTTCCGGGAGCTCACAGTTGCTCCCTCTCTAGGTTAAGCAAGGTGTCGACGTGAGGTCCAGACTGAGCAAAGAGCACAATTGCTCACTTTGCAGTGGTAGTCGTCCTAAGAGGCATTGCCTACTACGCCTTGCTAAGGTCTTCGTTCTGTTAGGGAAGTCGCCACACTTAGACGCCTGTAAAGGAGAATTTATTCAGCCAAGTTCCCAGGGTCTTGCGACGGTCTCCCTTCGCAGTGCCAATACAGCAGGGACTTAGGTTTGCTGCTAACTAGGCTAGGTGACCCTGCATACAGAAGCAGGCGTTTCCCTTTGGAAGCTTGGATCCCGGTTTCTCAGGGGCTGCTTGCAAGACCCTGCTATTGCCCAGCATCTGTCCTCTGCCCCTACGCCTGGGTAGGAAGCGAGTATTTTAGCCTGAGAAGCAGGGCTCTTGCAACTCTGGAGGAGAGCTAATCCTGCAGCCCACGTTCGTCCTGGGAAACCGCAAGGTGACCCTTGGCCTCAGAGTAGTGGCGAAATTGCCGCCGGACAGGTCTTGCCTGCCGCGGTTTCCATGAGTTCTCCACCGTTTTCGGGCTTAAATGGAGAGCGAGGAGAGCTGTCGGCTCTCACAGAACTCTGGCCTCCGCACTGTCTGCCATGCAACTGCACTCAAGACCACACGTCTCCTCCCGCCTGCTGAGAAACAGGCTGCCGTGTAGCCCCTTCGTAACACTTCTTGGCCTGTAGACTCCAAGGAGACACACTGTCCTCTTCCTTGGAAAACTACGGTTCCGCAGCTTGCCAACGCTCACGAAGGCAGTCCAAGCCTGTCTCATGTGCTGGGCCACTTGCATTCAGTGAGGAAAAGCCACCTGCATTGAGGTGAACACTCTGCTCAGCGTTCTTTCCGGGAGCTCACAATTGCCGCCTCTCTAGGTTAAGCAGAAAGTCGTAGTGAGGACCAACCTGAGGAAAGAGCACAATTCCTCATGTTACACTGGTAGTCGTCGAAAGAGGAATTGCCAACTACGCCTGGCTAAGGCCTTCCCTGGGTTAAGGAACCAGCCACACTTAGACGCCTTTAAAGGAAAATTTATTCAGCGAAGTTCCCATTGTTTGGCGATGGTCAACTTTTGCAGCGCCAATACTGCAGGGACTTAGGTTTGCTGCTAACAAGGCTAGGTGACCCTGCAGACAGAAGCAGGCGTTTCCCTTTGGAAGCTTGGATCCCGGTTTCCTAAGGGCTGCTTCCAAGGCCCTGCTATTGCCCAGCATCTGTCCTCTGCCCCTACACCTCGGTAGGAAGCGTGAATTTTAGCCTGAGAAGCAGGGCTCTTGCATCTCTGGAGGAGAGCTAATCCTGCAGCCCACGTTCATCCTGGGAAACCGCAAGGTGACCCTTAGCCTCAGTGTAGTGGCGAAATTGCCGCTGGACAGATCTTGCCTGTTGCGGTTTCCGTGAGTTCTCCACCGTTTTCGGGCTTAAATGGAGAGCGAGGAGAGCTGTCGGCTCTCACAGAACTCTGGCCTCCGCACTGTCTGCCATGCAACTGCACTCAAGACCACACGTCTCCTCCCGACCTGCTGAGAAACAGGCATCCGCGTAGGCCCTTGTTAACATTTCCTGGCGTGCAGAGTCCAAGGCGACACGCTGTCCTCTTCCTTGGAAACCTACGTTACCACAGCTTGCCAAACGCTACCGAAGGCAGTCCTAACCAGTCTCGTGTGCTGCGCAACTTTGATTCGGTTACGAAAAGCCACCTGCATTGCGGTGAACACTCTGCTCAACCTTCTTTCCGGGAGCTCACAGTTGCTCCCTCTCTAGGTTAAGCAAGGTGTCGAGGTGAGGTCCAGACTGAGCAAAGAGCACAATTGCTCACTTTGCAGTGGTAGTCGTCCTAAGAGGCATTGCCTACTACGCCTTGCTAAGGTCTTCGTTCTGTTAGGGAAGTCGCCACACTTAGACGCCTGTAAAGGAGAATTTATTCAACCAAGTTCCCAGGGTCTTGCGACGGTCTCCCTTCGCAGTGCCAATACAGCAGGGACTTAGGTTTGCTGCTAACTAGGCTAGGTGACCCTGCATACAGAAGCAGGCGTTTCCCTTTGGAAGCTTGGATCCCGGTTTCTCAGGGGCTGCTTGCAAGACCCTGCTATTGCCCAGCATCTGTCCTCTGCCCCTACGCCTGGGTAAGAAGCGAGTATTTTAGCCTGAGAAGCAGGGCTCTTGCAACTCTGGAGGAGAGCTAATCCTGCAGCCCACGTTCGTCCTGGGAAACCGCAAGGTGACCCTTGGCCTCAGAGTAGTGGCGAAATTGCCACCGGACAGGTCTTGCCTGCCGCGGTTTCCATGAGTTCGCCACCGTTTTCGGGCTTAAATGGAGAGCGAGGAGAGCTGTCGGCTCTCACAGAACTCTGGCCTCTGCACTGTCTGCCATGCAACTGCACTCAAGACCACACGTCTCCTCCCGGCCTGCTGAGAAACAGGCCGCCGTGTAGGCCCTTCATAACACTTCTTGGCCTGTAGACTCCAAGGCGACACACTGTCCTCTTCCTTGGAAAACTACGGTGTCCCAGCTTGCCAACGCTCACGAAGGCAGTCCGAGCCCGTCTCATGTGCTGGGCCACTTGCATTCAGTGAGGAAAAGCCACCTGCATTGAGGAAACACTCTGCTCAGCATTCTTTCCGGGAGCTCACAATTGCCGCCTCTCTAGGTTAAGCAGGAAGTCGTAGTGAGGACCAACCTGAGCAAAGAGCACAATTCCTCACGTTACACTGGTAGTCGTCGAAAGAGGAATTGCCAACTACGCCTGGCTAAGGCCTTCCCTGGGTTAAGGAACCAGCCACACTTAGACGCCTTTAAAGGAAAATTTATTCAGCGAAGTTCCCATTGTTTGGCGATGGTCAACCTTTGCAGCGCCAATACTGCAGGGACTTAGGTTTGCTGCTAACAAGGCTAGGTGACCCTGCAGACAGAAGCAGGCGTTTCCCTTTGGAAGCTTGGATCCCGGTTTCCTAGGGGCTGCTTCCAAGGCCCTGCTATTGCCCAGCATCTGTCCTCTGCCCCTACGCCTGTGTAGGAAGCGTGTATTTTAGTCTGAGAAGCAGGGCTCTTGCATCTCTGGAGGAGAGCTAATCCTGCAGCCCACGTTCGTCCTGGGAAACCGCAAGGCGACCCTTGGCCTCAGTGTAGTGGCGAAATTGCCGCCGGACAGGTCTTGCCTGCCGCGGTTTCCGTGAGTTCTCCACCGTTTTCGGGCTTAAATGGAGAGCGAGGAGAGCTGTCGGCTCTCACAGAACTCTGGCCTCCGCACTGTTTGCCATGCAACTGCACTCAAGACCACACGTCTCCTCCCGACCTGCTGAGAAACAGGCATCCGCGTAGGCCCTTGTTAACATTTCCTGGCGTGCAGAGTCCAAGGCGACACGTTGTCCTCTTCCTTGGAAACCTACGTTACCACAGCTTGCCAAACGCTACCGAAGGCAGTCATAACCAGTATCGTGTGCTGCGCAACTTTGATTCGGTTACGAAAAGCCACCTGCATTGAGGTGAACACTCTGCTCAGCGTTCTTTCCGGGAGCTCACCGTTGCTCCCTCTCTAGGTTAAGCAAGGTGTCGAGGTGAGGTCCAGACTGAGCAAAGAGCACAATTGCTCACTTTGCAGTGGTAGTCGTCCTAAGAGGCATTGCCTACTACGCCTTGCTAAGGTCTTCGTTCTGTTAGGGACGTCGCCACACTTAGACGCCTGTAAAGGAGAATTTATTCAGCGAAGTTCCCAGTGTCTTGCGACGGTCTCCCTTCGCAGTGCCAATACAGCAGGGACTTAGGTTTGCTGCTAACTAGGCTAGGTGACCCTGCATACAGAAGCAGGCGTTTCCCTTTGGAAGCTTGGATCCCGGTTTCTCAGGGGCTGCTTGCAAGACCCTGCTATTGCCCAGCATCGGTCCTCTGCCCCTACGCCTGGGTAGGAAGCGAGTATTTTAGCCTGAGAAGCAGGGCTCTTGCAACTCTGGAGGAGAGCTAATCCTGCAGCCCACGTTCGTCCTGGGAAACCGCAAGGCGACCCTTGGCCTCAGTGTAGTGGCGAAATTGCCGCCGGACAGGTCTTGCCTGCCGCGGTTTCCGTGAGTTCTCCACCGTTTTCGGGCTTAAATGGAGAGCGAGGAGAGCTGTCGGCTCTCACAGAACTCTGGCCTCCGCACTGTTTGCCATGCAACTGCACTCAAGACCACACGTCTCCTCCCGACCTGCTGAGAAACAGGCATCCGCGTAGGCCCTTGTTAACATTTCCTGGCGTGCAGAGTCCAAGGCGACACGCTGTCCTCTTCCTTGGAAACCTACGTTGCCACAGCTTGCCAAACGCTACCGAAGGCAGTCCTAACCAGTCTCGTGTCCTGCGCAACTTTGATTCGGTTACGAAAAGCCACCTGCATTGCGGTGAACACTCTGCTCAGCGTTCTTTCCGAGAGCTCACAGTTGCTCCCTCTCTAGGTTAAGCAAGGTGTCGACGTGAGGTCCAGACTGAGCAAAGAGCACAATTGCTCACTTTGCAGTGGTAGTCGTCCTAAGAGGCATTGCCTACTACGCCTTGCTAAGGTCTTCGTTCTGTTAGGGAAGTCGCCACACTTAGACGCCTGTAAAGGAGAATTTATTCAGCCAAGTTCCCAGGGTCTTGCGACGGTCTCCCTTCGCAGTGCCAATACAGCAGGGACTTAGGTTTGCTGCTAACTAGGCTAGGTGACCCTGCATACAGAAGCAGGCGTTTCCCTTTGGAAGCTTGGATCCCGGTTTCTCAGGGGCTGCTTGCAAGACCCTGCTATTGCCCAGCATCTGTCCTCTGCCCCTACGCCTGGGTAGGAAGCGAGTATTTTAGCCTGAGAAGCAGGGCTCTTGCAACTCTGGAGGAGAGCTAATCCTGCAGCCCACGTTCGTCCTGGGAAACCGCAAGGCGACCCTTGGCCTCAGAGTAGTGGCGAAATTGCCGCCGGACAGGTCTTGCCTGCCGCGGTTTCCATGAGTTCGCCACCGTTTTCGGGCTTAAATGGAGAGCGAGGAGAGCTGTCGGCTCTCACAGAACTCTGGCCTCCGCACTGTCTGCCATTCAACTGCACTCAAGACCACACGTCTCCTCCCGACCTGCTGAGAAACAGGCATCCGCGTAGGCCCTTGTTAACATTTCCTGGCGTGCAGAGTCCAAGGCGACACGCTGTCCTCTTCCTTGGAAACCTACGTTGCCACAGCTTGCCAAACGCTACCGAAGGCAGTCCTAACCAGTCTCGTGTGCTGCGCAACTTTGATTCGGTTACGAAAAGCCACCTGCATTGCGGTGAACACTCTGCTCAGCGTTCTTTCCAAGAGCTCACAGTTGCTCCCTCTCTAGGTTAAGCAGGTGTCGAGGTGAGGTCCAGACTGAGCAAAGAGCACAATTGCTCACTTTGCAGTGGTAGTCGTCCTAAGAGGCATTGCCTACTACGACTTGCTAAGGTCTTCGTTCTGTTAGGGAAGTCGCCACACTTAGACGCCTGTAAAGGAGAATTTATTCAGCGAAGTTCCCAGTGTCTTGCGACGGTCTCCCTTCGCAGTGCCAATACAGCAGGGACTTAGCTTTGCTGCTAACTAGGCTAGGTGACCCTGCAGACAGAAGCAGGCGTTTCCCTTTGGAAGCTTGGATCCCGGTTTCCTAAGGGCTGCTTCCAAGGCCCTGCTATTGCCCAGCATCTGTCCTCTGCCCCTACACCTCGGTAGGAAGCGTGAATTTTAGCCTGAGAAGCAGGGCTCTTGCATCTCTGGAGGAGAGCTAATCCTGCAGCCCACGTTCATCCTGGGAAACCGCAAGGTGACCCTTAGCCTCAGTGTAGTGGCGAAATTGCCGCTGGACAGATCTTGCCTGTTGCGGTTTCCGTGAGTTCTCCACCGTTTTCGGGCTTAAATGGAGAGCGAGGAGAGCTGTCGGCTCTCACAGAACTCTGGCCTCCGCACTGTCTGCCATGCAACTGCACTCAAGACCACACGTCTCCTCCCGACCTGCTGAGAAACAGGCATCCGCGTAGGCCCTTGTTAACATTTCCTGGCGTGCAGAGTCCAAGGCGACACGCTGTCCTCTTCCTTGGAAACCTACGTTACCACAGCTTGCCAAACGCTACCGAAGGCAGTCCTAACCAGTCTCGTGTGCTGCGCAACTTTGATTCGGTTACGAAAAGCCACCTGTATTGCGGTGAACACTCTGCTCAACCTTCTTTCCGAGAGCTCACAGTTGCTCCCTCTCTAGGTTAAGCAAGGTGTCGAGGTGAGGTCCAGACTGAGCAAAGAGCACAATTGCTCACTTTGCAGTGGTAGTCGTCCTAAGAGGCATTGCCTACTACGCCTTGCTAAGGTCTTCGTTCTGTTAGGGAAGTCGCCACACTTAGACGCCTGTAAAGGAGAATTTATTCAACCAAGTTCCCAGGGTCTTGCGACGGTCTCCCTTCGCAGTGCCAATACAGCAGGGACTTAGGTTTGCTGCTAACTAGGCTAGGTGACCCTGCATACAGAAGCAGGCGTTTCCCTTTGGAAGCTTGGATCCCGGTTTCTCAGGGGCTGCTTGCAAGACCCTGCTATTGCCCAGCATCTGTCCTCTGCCCCTACGCCTGGGTAGGAAGCGAGTATTTTAGCCTGAGAAGCAGGGCTCTTGCAACTCTGGAGGAGAGCTAATCCTGCAGCCCACGTTCGTCCTGGGAAACCGCAAGGTGACCCTTGGCCTCAGAGTAGTGGCGAAATTGCCGCCGGACAGGTCTTGCCTGCCGCGGTTTCCATGAGTTCGCCACCGTTTTCGGGCTTAAATGGAGAGCGAGGAGAGCTGTCGGCTCTCACAGAACTCTGGCCTCTGCACTGTCTGCCATGCAACTGCACTCAAGACCACACGTCTCCTCCCGGCCTGCTGAGAAACAGGCCGCCGTGTAGGCCCTTCATAACACTTCTTGGCCTGTAGACTCCAAGGCGACACACTGTCCTCTTCCTTGGAAAACTACGGTGCCCCAGCTTGCCAACGCTCACGAAGGCAGTCCGAGCCCGTCTCATGTGCTGGGCCACTTGCATTCAGTGAGGAAAAGCCACCTGCATTGAGGAAACACTCTGCTCAGCATTCTTTCCGGGAGCTCAAAATTGCCGCCTCTCTAGGTTAAGCAGGAAGTCGTAGTGAGGACCAACCTGAGCAAAGAGCACAATTCCTCACGTTACACTGGTAGTCGTCGAAAGAGGAATTGCCAACTACGCCTGCCTAAGGCCTTCCCTGGGTTAAGGAACCAGCCACACTTAGACGCCTTTAAAGGAAAATTTATTCAGCGAAGTTCCCATTGTTTGGCGATGGTCAACCTTTGCAGCGCCAATACTGCAGGGACTTAGGTTTGCTGCTAACAAGGCTAGGTGACCCTGCAGACAGAAGCAGGCGTTTCCCTTTGGAAGCTTGGATCCCGGTTTCCTAGGGGCTGCTTCCAAGGCCCTGCTATTGCCCAGCATCGGTCCTCTGCCCCTACGCCTGGGTAGGAAGCGAGTATTTTAGCCTGAGAAGCAGGGCTCTTGCAACTCTGGAGGAGAGCTAATCCTGCAGCCCACGTTCGTCCTGGGAAACCGCAAGGCGACCCTTGGCCTCAGTGTAGTGGCGAAATTGCCGCCGGACAGGTCTTGCCTGCCGCGGTTTCCGTGAGTTCTCCACCGTTTTCGGGCTTAAATGGAGAGCGAGGAGAGCTGTCGGCTCTCACAGAACTCTGGCCTCCGCACTGTTTGCCATGCAACTGCACTCAAGACCACACGTCTCCTCCCGACCTGCTGAGAAACAGGCATCCGCGTAGGCCCTTGTTAACATTTCCTGGCGTGCAGAGTCCAAGGCGACACGCTGTCCTCTTCCTTGGAAACCTACGTTGCCACAGCTTGCCAAACGCTACCGAAGGCAGTCCTAACCAGTCTCGTGTCCTGCGCAACTTTGATTCGGTTACGAAAAGCCACCTGCATTGCGGTGAACACTCTGCTCAGCGTTCTTTCCGAGAGCTCACAGTTGCTCCCTCTCTAGGTTAAGCAAGGTGTCGACGTGAGGTCCAGACTGAGCAAAGAGCACAATTGCTCACTTTGCAGTGGTAGTCGTCCTAAGAGGCATTGCCTACTACGCCTTGCTAAGGTCTTCGTTCTGTTAGGGAAGTCGCCACACTTAGACGCCTGTAAAGGAGAATTTATTCAGCCAAGTTCCCAGGGTCTTGCGACGGTCTCCCTTCGCAGTGCCAATACAGCAGGGACTTAGGTTTGCTGCTAACTAGGCTAGGTGACCCTGCATACAGAAGCAGGCGTTTCCCTTTGGAAGCTTGGATCCCGGTTTCTCAGGGGCTGCTTGCAAGACCCTGCTATTGCCCAGCATCTGTCCTCTGCCCCTACGCCTGGGTAGGAAGCGAGTATTTTAGCCTGAGAAGCAGGGCTCTTGCAACTCTGGAGGAGAGCTAATCCTGCAGCCCACGTTCGTCCTGGGAAACCGCAAGGCGACCCTTGGCCTCAGAGTAGTGGCGAAATTGCCGCCGGACAGGTCTTGCCTGCCGCAGTTTCCATGAGTTCTCCACCGTTTTCGGGCTTAAATGGAGAGCGAGGAGAGCTGTCGGCTCTCACAGAACTCTGGCCTCCGCACTGTCTGCCATGCAACTGCACTCAAGACCACACGTCTCCTCCCGCCTGCTGAGAAACAGGCTGCCGTGTAGCCCCTTCGTAACACTTCTTGGCCTGTAGACTCCAAGGAGACACACTGTCCTCTTCCTTGGAAAACTACGGTTCCGCAGCTTGCCAACGCTCACGAAGGCAGTCCAAGCCTGTCTCATGTGCTGGGCCACTTGCATTCAGTGAGGAAAAGCCACCTGCATTGAAGTGAACACTCTGCTCAGCGTTCTTTCCGGGAGCTCACAATTGCCGCCTCTCTAGGTTAAGCAGAAAGTCGTAGTGAGGACCAACCTGAGGAAAGAGCACAATTCCTCATGTTACACTGGTAGTCGTCGAAAGAGGAATTGCCAACTACGCCTGGCTAAGGCCTTCCCTGGGTTAAGGAACCAGCCACACTTAGACGCCTTTAAAGGAAAATTTATTCAGCGAAGTTCCCATTGTTTGGCGATGGTCAACCTTTGCAGCGCCAATACTGCAGGGACTTAGGTTTGCTGCTAACAAGGCTAGGTGACCCTGCAGACAGAAGCAGGCGTTTCCCTTTGGAAGCTTGGATCCCGGTTTCCTAAGGGCTGCTTCCAAGGCCCTGCTATTGCCCAGCATCTGTCCTCTGCCCCTACACCTCGGTAGGAAGCGTGAATTTTAGCCTGAGAAGCAGGGCTCTTGCATCTCTGGAGGAGAGCTAATCCTGCAGCCCACGTTCATCCTGGGAAACCGCAAGGTGACCCTTAGCCTCAGTGTAGTGGCGAAATTGCCGCTGGACAGATCTTGCCTGTTGCGGTTTCCGTGAGTTCTCCACCGTTTTCGGGCTTAAATGGAGAGCGAGGAGAGCTGTCGGCTCTCACAGAACTCTGGCCTCCGCACTGTCTGCCATGCAACTGCACTCAAGACCACACGTCTCCTCCCGACCTGCTGAGAAACAGGCATCCGCGTAGGCCCTTGTTAACATTTCCTGGCGTGCAGAGTCCAAGGCGACACGCTGTCCTCTTCCTTGGAAACCTACGTTACCACAGCTTGCCAAACGCTACCGAAGGCAGTCCTAACCAGTCTCGTGTGCTGCGCAACTTTGATTCGGTTACGAAAAGCCACCTGCATTGCGGTGAACACTCTGCTCAGCGTTCTTTCCGGGAGCTCACAGTTGCTCCCTCTCTAGGTTAAGCAAGGTGTCGAGGTGAGGTCCAGACTGAGCAAAGAGCACAATTGCTCACTTTGCAGTGGTAGTCGTCCTAAGAGGCATTGCCTACTACGCCTTGCTAAGGTCTTCGTTCTGTTAGGGAAGTCGCCACACTTAGACGCCTGTAAAGGTGAATTTATTCAACCAAGTTCCCAGGGTCTTGCGACGGTCTCCCTTCGCAGTGCCAATACAGCAGGGACTTAGGTTTGCTGCTAACTAGGCTAGGTGACCCTGCATACAGAAGCAGGCGTTTCCCTTTGGAAGCTTGGATCCCGGTTTCTCAGGGGCTGCTTGCAAGACCCTGCTATTGCCCAGCATCTGTCCTCTGCCCCTACGCCTGGGTAGGAAGCGAGTATTTTAGCCTGAGAAGCAGGGCTCTTGCAACTCTGGAGGAGAGCTAATCCTGCAGCCCACGTTCGTCCTGGGAAACCGCAAGGTGACCCTTGGCCTCAGAGTAGTGGCGAAATTGCCGCCGGACAGGTCTTGCCTGCCGCGGTTTCCATGAGTTCGCCACCGTTTTCGGGCTTAAATGGAGAGCGAGGAGAGCTGTCGGCTCTCACAGAACTCTGGCCTCTGCACTGTCTGCCATGCAACTGCACTCAAGACCACACGTCTCCTCCCGGCCTGCTGAGAAACAGGCCGCCGTGTAGGCCCTTCATAACACTTCTTGGCCTGTAGACTCCAAGGCGACACACTGTCCTCTTCCTTGGAAAACTACGGTGCCCCAGCTTGCCAACGCTCACGAAGGCAGTCCGAGCCCGTCTCATGTGCTGGGCCACTTGCATTCAGTGAGGAAAAGCCACCTGCATTGAGGAAACACTCTGCTCAGCATTCTTTCCGGGAGCTCACAATTGCCGCCTCTCTAGGTTAAGCAGGAAGTCGTAGTGAGGACCAACCTGAGCAAAGAGCACAATTCCTCACGTTACACTGGTAGTCGTCGAAAGAGGAATTGCCAACTACGCCTGCCTAAGGCCTTCCCTGGGTTAAGGAACCAGCCACACTTAGACGCCTTTAAAGGAAAATTTATTCAGCGAAGTTCCCATTGTTTGGCGATGGTCAACCTTTGCAGCGCCAATACTGCAGGGACTTAGGTTTGCTGCTAACAAGGCTAGGTGACCCTGCAGACAGAAGCAGGCGTTTCCCTTTGGAAGCTTGGATCCCGGTTTCCTAGGGGCTGCTTCCAAGGCCCTGCTATTGCCCAGCATCTGTCCTCTGCCCCTACGCCTGGGTAGGAAGCGAGTATTTTAGTCTGAGAAGCAGGGCTCTTGCATCTCTGGAGGAGAGCTAATCCTGCAGCCCACGTTCGTCCTGGGAAACCGCAAGGCGACCCTTGGCCTCAGTGTAGTGGCGAAATTGCCGCCGGACAGGTCTTGCCTGCCGCGGTTTCCGTGAGTTCTCCACCGTTTTCGGGCTTAAATGGAGAGCGAGGAGAGCTGTCGGCTCTCACAGAACTCTGGCCTCCGCACTGTTTGCCATGCAACTGCACTCAAGACCACACGTCTCCTCCCGACCTGCTGAGAAACAGGCATCCGCGTAGGCCCTTGTTAACATTTCCTGGCGTGCAGAGTCCAAGGCGACACGCTGTCCTCTTCCTTGGAAACCTACGTTACCACAGCTTGCCAAACGCTACCGAAGGCAGTCATAACCAGTATCGTGTGCTGCGCAACTTTGATTCGGTTACGAAAAGCCACCTGCATTGAGGTGAACACCCTGCTCAGCGTTCTTTCCGGGAGCTCACCGTTGCTCCCTCTCTAGGTTAAGCAAGGTGTCGAGGTGAGGTCCAGACTGAGCAAAGAGCACAATTGCTCACTTTGCAGTGGTAGTCGTCCTAAGAGGCATTGCCTACTACGCCTTGCTAAGGTCTTCGTTCTGTTAGGGACGTCGCCACACTTAGACGCCTGTAAAGGAGAATTTATTCAGCGAAGTTCCCAGTGTCTTGCGACGGTCTCCCTTCGCAGTGCCAATACAGCAGGGACTTAGGTTTGCTGCTAACTAGGCTAGGTGACCCTGCATACAGAAGCAGGCGTTTCCCTTTGGAAGCTTGGATCCCGGTTTCTCAGGGGCTGCTAGCAAGACCCTGCTATTGCCCAGCATCGGTCCTCTGCCCCTACGCCTGGGTAGGAAGCGAGTATTTTAGCCTGAGAAGCAGGGCTCTTGCAACTCTGGAGGAGAGCTAATCCTGCAGCCCACGTTCGTCCTGGGAAACCGCAAGGCGACCCTTGGCCTCAGTGTAGTGGCGAAATTGCCGCCGGACAGGTCTTGCCTGCCGCGGTTTCCGTGAGTTCTCCACCGTTTTCGGGCTTAAATGGAGAGCGAGGAGAGCTGTCGGCTCTCACAGAACTCTGGCCTCCGCACTGTTTGCCATGCAACTGCACTCAAGACCACACGTCTCCTCCCGACCTGCTGAGAAACAGGCATCCGCGTAGGCCCTTGTTAACATTTCCTGGCGTGCAGAGTCCAAGGCGACACGCTGTCCTCTTCCTTGGAAACCTACGTTGCCACAGCTTGCCAAACGCTACCGAAGGCAGTCCTAACCAGTCTCGTGTCCTGCGCAACTTTGATTCGGTTACGAAAAGCCACCTGCATTGCGGTGAACACTCTGCTCAGCGTTCTTTCCGGGAGCTCACCGTTGCTCCCTCTCTAGGTTAAGCAAGGTGTCGACGTGAGGTCCAGACTGAGCAAAGAGCACAATTGCTCACTTTGCAGTGGTAGTCGTCCTAAGAGGCATTGCCTACTACGCCTTGCTAAGGTCTTCGTTCTGTTAGGGAAGTCGCCACACTTAGACGCCTGTAAAGGAGAATTTATTCAGCCAAGTTCCCAGGGTCTTGCGACGGTCTCCCTTCGCAGTGCCAATACAGCAGGGACTTAGGTTTGCTGCTAACTAGGCTAGGTGACCCTGCATACAGAAGCAGGCGTTTCCCTTTGGAAGCTTGGATCCCGGTTTCTCAGGGGCTGCTTGCAAGACCCTGCTATTGCCCAGCATCTGTCCTCTGCCCCTACGCCTGGGTAGGAAGCGAGTATTTTAGCCTGAGAAGCAGGGCTCTTGCAACTCTGGAGGAGAGCTAATCCTGCAGCCCACGTTCGTCCTGGGAAACCGCAAGGCGACCCTTGGCCTCAGAGTAGTGGCGAAATTGCCGCCGGACAGGTCTTGCCTGCCGCGGTTTCCATGAGTTCGCCACCGTTTTCGGGCTTAAATGGAGAGCGAGGAGAGCTGTCGGCTCTCACAGAACTCTGGCCTCCGCACTGTCTGCCATGCAACTGCACTCAAGACCACACGTCTCCTCCCGCCTGCTGAGAAACAGGCTGCCGTGTAGCCCCTTCGTAACACTTCTTGGCCTGTAGACTCCAAGGAGACACACTGTCCTCTTCCTTGGAAAACTACGGTTCCGCAGCTTGCCAACGCTCACGAAGGCAGTCCAAGCCTGTCTCATGTGCTGGGCCACTTGCATTCAGTGAGGAAAAGCCACCTGCATTGAGGTGAACACTCTGCTCAGCGTTCTTTCCGGGAGCTCACAATTGCCGCCTCTCTAGGTTAAGCAGAAAGTCGTAGTGAGGACCAACCTGAGGAAAGAGCACAATTCCTCATGTTACACTGGTAGTCGTCGAAAGAGGAATTGCCAACTACGCCTGCCTAAGGCCTTCCCTGGGTTAAGGAACCAGCCACACTTAGACGCCTTTAAAGGAAAATTTATTCAGCGAAGTTCCCATTGTTTGGCGATGGTCAACTTTTGCAGCGCCAATACTGCAGGGACTTAGGTTTGCTGCTAACAAGGCTAGGTGACCCTGCAGACAGAAGCAGGCGTTTCCCTTTGGAAGCTTGGATCCCGGTTTCCTAAGGGCTGCTTCCAAGGCCCTGCTATTGCCCAGCATCTGTCCTCTGCCCCTACGCCTGGGTAAGAAGCGAGTATTTTAGCCTGAGAAGCAGGGCTCTTGCAACTCTGGAGGAGAGCTAATCCTGCAGCCCACGTTCGTCCTGGGAAACCGCAAGGTGACCCTTGGCCTCAGAGTAGTGGCGAAATTGCCACCGGACAGGTCTTGCCTGCCGCGGTTTCCATGAGTTCGCCACCGTTTTCGGGCTTAAATGGAGAGCGAGGAGAGCTGTCGGCTCTCACAGAACTCTGGCCTCTGCACTGTCTGCCATGCAACTGCACTCAAGACCACACGTCTCCTCCCGGCCTGCTGAGAAACAGGCCGCCGTGTAGGCCCTTCATAACACTTCTTGGCCTGTAGACTCCAAGGCGACACACTGTCCTCTTCCTTGGAAAACTACGGTGTCCCAGCTTGCCAACGCTCACGAAGGCAGTCCGAGCCCGTCTCATGTGCTGGGCCACTTGCATTCAGTGAGGAAAAGCCACCTGCATTGAGGAAACACTCTGCTCAGCATTCTTTCCGGGAGCTCACAATTGCCGCCTCTCTAGGTTAAGCAGGAAGTCGTAGTGAGGACCAACCTGAGCAAAGAGCACAATTCCTCACGTTACACTGGTAGTCGTCGAAAGAGGAATTGCCAACTACGCCTGGCTAAGGCCTTCCCTGGGTTAAGGAACCAGCCACACTTAGACGCCTTTAAAGGAAAATTTATTCAGCGAAGTTCCCATTGTTTGGCGATGGTCAACCTTTGCAGCGCCAATACTGCAGGGACTTAGGTTTGCTGCTAACAAGGCTAGGTGACCCTGCAGACAGAAGCAGGCGTTTCCCTTTGGAAGCTTGGATCCCGGTTTCCTAGGGGCTGCTTCCAAGGCCCTGCTATTGCCCAGCATCTGTCCTCTGCCCCTACGCCTGTGTAGGAAGCGTGTATTTTAGTCTGAGAAGCAGGGCTCTTGCATCTCTGGAGGAGAGCTAATCCTGCAGCCCACGTTCGTCCTGGGAAACCGCAAGGCGACCCTTGGCCTCAGTGTAGTGGCGAAATTGCCGCCGGACAGGTCTTGCCTGCCGCGGTTTCCGTGAGTTCTCCACCGTTTTCGGGCTTAAATGGAGAGCGAGGAGAGCTGTCGGCTCTCACAGAACTCTGGCCTCCGCACTGTTTGCCATGCAACTGCACTCAAGACCACACGTCTCCTCCCGACCTGCTGAGAAACAGGCATCCGCGTAGGCCCTTGTTAACATTTCCTGGCGTGCAGAGTCCAAGGCGACACGTTGTCCTCTTCCTTGGAAACCTACGTTACCACAGCTTGCCAAACGCTACCGAAGGCAGTCATAACCAGTATCGTGTGCTGCGCAACTTTGATTCGGTTACGAAAAGCCACCTGCATTGAGGTGAACACTCTGCTCAGCGTTCTTTCCGGGAGCTCACCGTTGCTCCCTCTCTAGGTTAAGCAAGGTGTCGAGGTGAGGTCCAGACTGAGCAAAGAGCACAATTGCTCACTTTGCAGTGGTAGTCGTCCTAAGAGGCATTGCCTACTACGCCTTGCTAAGGTCTTCGTTCTGTTAGGGACGTCGCCACACTTAGACGCCTGTAAAGGAGAATTTATTCAGCGAAGTTCCCAGTGTCTTGCGACGGTCTCCCTTCGCAGTGCCAATACAGCAGGGACTTAGGTTTGCTGCTAACTAGGCTAGGTGACCCTGCATACAGAAGCAGGCGTTTCCCTTTGGAAGCTTGGATCCCGGTTTCTCAGGGGCTGCTTGCAAGACCCTGCTATTGCCCAGCATCTGTCCTCTGCCCCTACGCCTGGGTAGGAAGCGAGTATTTTAGCCTGAGAAGCAGGGCTCTTGCAACTCTGGAGGAGAGCTAATCCTGCAGCCCACGTTCGTCCTGGGAAACCGCAAGGCGACCCTTGGCCTCAGAGTAGTGGCGAAATTGCCGCCGGACAGGTCTTGCCTGCCGCGGTTTCCATGAGTTCTCCACCGTTTTCGGGCTTAAATGGAGAGCGAGGAGAGCTGTCGGCTCTCACAGAACTCTGGCCTCCGCACTGTCTGCCATGCAACTGCACTCAAGACCACACGTCTCCTCCCGCCTGCTGAGAAACAGGCTGCCGTGTAGCCCCTTCGTAACACTTCTTGGCCTGTAGACTCCAAGGAGACACACTGTCCTCTTCCTTGGAAAACTACGGTTCCGCAGCTTGCCAACGCTCACGAAGGCAGTCCAAGCCTGTCTCATGTGCTGGGCCACTTGCATTCAGTGAGGAAAAGCCACCTGCATTGAGGTGAACACTCTGCTCAGCGTTCTTTCCGGGAGCTCACAATTGCCGCCTCTCTAGGTTAAGCAGAAAGTCGTAGTGAGGACCAACCTGAGGAAAGAGCACAATTCCTCATGTTACACTGGTAGTCGTCGAAAGAGGAATTGCCAACTACGCCTGGCTAAGGCCTTCCCTGGGTTAAGGAACCAGCCACACTTAGACGCCTTTAAAGGAAAATTTATTCAGCGAAGTTCCCATTGTTTGGCGATGGTCAACTTTTGCAGCGCCAATACTGCAGGGACTTAGGTTTGCTGCTAACAAGGCTAGGTGACCCTGCAGACAGAAGTAGGCGTTTCCCTTTGGAAGCTTGGATCCCGGTTTCCTAAGGGCTGCTTCCAAGGCCCTGCTATTGCCCAGCATCTGTCCTCTGCCCCTACACCTCGGTAGGAAGCGTGAATTTTAGCCTGAGAAGCAGGGCTCTTGCATCTCTGGAGGAGAGCTAATCCTGCAGCCCACGTTCATCCTGGGAAACCGCAAGGTGACCCTTAGCCTCAGTGTAGTGGCGAAATTGCCGCTGGACAGATCTTGCCTGTTGCGGTTTCCGTGAGTTCTCCACCGTTTTCGGGCTTAAATGGAGAGCGAGGAGAGCTGTCGGCTCTCACAGAACTCTGGCCTCCGCACTGTCTGCCATGCAACTGCACTCAAGACCACACGTCTCCTCCCGACCTGCTGAGAAACAGGCATCCGCGTAGGCCCTTGTTAACATTTCCTGGCGTGCAGAGTCCAAGGCGACACGCTGTCCTCTTCCTTGGAAACCTACGTTACCACAGCTTGCCAAACGCTACCGAAGGCAGTCCTAACCAGTCTCGTGTGCTGCGCAACTTTGATTCGGTTACGAAAAGCCACCTGCATTGCGGTGAACACTCTGCTCAACCTTCTTTCCGGGAGCTCACAGTTGCTCCCTCTCTAGGTTAAGCAAGGTGTCGAGGTGAGGTCCAGACTGAGCAAAGAGCACAATTGCTCACTTTGCAGTGGTAGTCGTCCTAAGAGGCATTGCCTACTACGCCTTGCTAAGGTCTTCGTTCTGTTAGGGAAGTCGCCACACTTAGACGCCTGTAAAGGAGAATTTATTCAACCAAGTTCCCAGGGTCTTGCGACGGTCTCCCTTCGCAGTGCCAATACAGCAGGGACTTAGGTTTGCTGCTAACTAGGCTAGGTGACCCTGCATACAGAAGCAGGCGTTTCCCTTTGGAAGCTTGGATCCCGGTTTCTCAGGGGCTGCTTGCAAGACCCTGCTATTGCCCAGCATCTGTCCTCTGCCCCTACGCCTGGGTAGGAAGCGAGTATTTTAGCCTGAGAAGCAGGGCTCTTGCAACTCTGGAGGAGAGCTAATCCTGCAGCCCACGTTCGTCCTGGGAAACCGCAAGGTGACCCTTGGCCTCAGAGTAGTGGCGAAATTGCCGCCGGACAGGTCTTGCCTGCCGCGGTTTCCATGAGTTCGCCACCGTTTTCGGGCTTAAATGGAGAGCGAGGAGAGCTGTCGGCTCTCACAGAACTCTGGCCTCTGCACTGTCTGCCATGCAACTGCACTCAAGACCACACGTCTCCTCCCGGCCTGCTGAGAAACAGGCCGCCGTGTAGGCCCTTCATAACACTTCTTGGCCTGTAGACTCCAAGGCGACACACTGTCCTCTTCCTTGGAAAACTACGGTGCCCCAGCTTGCCAACGCTCACGAAGGCAGTCCGAGCCCGTCTCATGTGCTGGGCCACTTGCATTCAGTGAGGAAAAGCCACCTGCATTGAGGAAACACTCTGCTCAGCATTCTTTCCGGGAGCTCACAATTGCCGCCTCTCTAGGTTAAGCAGGAAGTCGTAGTGAGGACCAACCTGAGCAAAGAGCACAATTCCTCACGTTACACTGGTAGTCGTCGAAAGAGGAATTGCCAACTACGCCTGGCTAAGGCCTTCCCTGGGTTAAGGAACCAGCCACACTTAGACGCCTTTAAAGGAAAATTTATTCAGCGAAGTTCCCATTGTTTGGCGATGGTCAACCTTTGCAGCGCCAATACTGCAGGGACTTAGGTTTGCTGCTAACAAGGCTAGGTGACCCTGCAGACAGAAGCAGGCGTTTCCCTTTGGAAGCTTGGATCCCGGTTTCCCAGGGGCTGCTTCCAAGGCCCTGCTATTGCCCAGCATCTGTCCTCTGCCCCTACGCCTGGGTAGGAAGCGAGTATTTTAGTCTGAGAAGCAGGGCTCTTGCATCTCTGGAGGAGAGCTAATCCTGCAGCCCACGTTCGTCCTGGGAAACCGCAAGGCGACCCTTGGCCTCAGTGTAGTGGCGAAATTGCCGCCGGACAGGTCTTGCCTGCCGCGGTTTCCGTGAGTTCTCCACCGTTTTCGGGCTTAAATGGAGAGCGAGGAGAGCTGTCGGCTCTCACAGAACTCTGGCCTCCGCACTGTCTGCCATGCAACTGCACTCAAGACCACACATCTCCTCCCGACCTGCTGAGAAACAGGCATCCGCGTAGGCCCTTGTTAACATTTCCTGGCGTGCAGAGTCCAAGGCGACACGCTGTCCTCTTCCTTGGAAACCTACGTTGCCACAGCTTGCCAAACGCTACCGAAGGCAGTCCTAACCAGTCTCGTGTGCTGCGCAACTTTGATTCGGTTACGAAAAGCCACCTGCATTGCGGTGAACACTCTGCTCAGCGTTCTTTCCAAGAGCTCACAGTTGCTCCCTCTCTAGGTTAAGCAAGGTGTCGAGGTGAGGTCCAGACTGAGCAAAGAGCACAATTGCTCACTTTGCAGTGGTAGTCGTCCTAAGAGGCATTGCCTACTACGACTTGCTAAGGTCTTCGTTCTGTTAGGAAAGTCGCCACACTTAGACGCCTGTAAAGGAGAATTTATTCAGCGAAGTTCCCAGTGTCTTGCGACGGTCTCCCTTCGCAGTGCCAATACAGCAGGGACTTAGCTTTGCTGCTAACTAGGCTAGGTGACCCTGCAGACAGAAGCAGGCGTTTCCCTTTGGAAGCTTGGATCCCGGTTTCCTAAGGGCTGCTTCCAAGGCCCTGCTATTGCCCAGCATCTGTCCTCTGCCCCTACACCTCGGTAGGAAGCGTGAATTTTAGCCTGAGAAGCAGGGCTCTTGCATCTCTGGAGGAGAGCTAATCCTGCAGCCCACGTTCATCCTGGGAAACCGCAAGGTGACCCTTAGCCTCAGTGTAGTGGCGAAATTGCCGCTGGACAGATCTTGCCTGTTGCGGTTTCCGTGAGTTCTCCACCGTTTTCGGGCTTAAATGGAGAGCGAGGAGAGCTGTCGGCTCTCACAGAACTCAGGCCTCCGCACTGTCTGCCATGCAACTGCACTCAAGACCACACGTCTCCTCCCGACCTGCTGAGAAACAGGCATCCGCGTAGGCCCTTGTTAACATTTCCTGGCGTGCAGAGTCCAAGGCGACACGCTGTCCTCTTCCTTGGAAACCTACGTTGCCACAGCTTGCCAAACGCTACCGAAGGCAGTCCTAACCAGTCTCGTGTGCTGCGCAACTTTGATTCGGTTACGAAAAGCCACCTGCATTGCGGTGAACACTCTGCTCAGCGTTCTTTCCAAGAGCTCACAGTTGCTCCCTCTCTAGGTTAAGCAAGGTGTCGAGGTGAGGTCCAGACTGAGCAAAGAGCACAATTGCTCACTTTGCAGTGGTAGTCGTCCTAAGAGGCATTGCCTACTACGACTTGCTAAGGTCTTCGTTCTGTTAGGGAAGTCGCCACACTTAGACGCCTGTAAAGGAGAATTTATTCAGCGAAGTTCCCAGTGTCTTGCGACGGTCTCCCTTCGCAGTGCCAATACAGCAGCGACTTAGCTTTGCTGCTAAATAGGCTAGGTGACCCTGCAGACAGAAGCAGGCGTTTCCCTTTGGAAGCTTGGATCCCGGTTTCTCAGGCGCTGCTTGCAAGACCCTGCTATTGCCCAGCATCTGTCCTCTGCCCCTACGCCTGGGTAGGAAGCGAGTATTTTAGCCTGAGAAGCAGGGCTCTTGCAACTCTGGAGGAGAGCTAATCCTGCAGCCCACGTTCATCCTGGGAAACCGCAAGGCGAACCTTGGCCTCAGTGTAGTGGCGAAATTGCCGCCGGACAGGTCTTGCCTGCCGCGGTTTCCGTGAGTTCTCCACCGTTTTCGGGCTTAAATGGAGAGCGAGGAGAGCTGTCGGCTCTCACAGAACTCTGGCCTCCGCACTGTCTGCCATGCAACTGCACTCAAGACCACACGTCTCCTCCCGACCTGCTGAGAAACAGGCATCCGCGTAGGCCCTTGTTAACATTTCCTGGCGTGCAGAGTCCAAGGCGACACGCTGTCCTCTTCCTTGGAAACCTACGTTGCCACAGCTTGCCAAACGCTACCGAAGGCAGTCCTAACCAGTCTCGTGTGCTGCGCAACTTTGATTCGGTTACGAAAAGCCACCTGCATTGCGGTGAACACTCTGCTCAGCGTTCTTTCCAAGAGCTCACAGTTGCTCCCTCTCTAGGTTAAGCAAGGTGTCGAGGTGAGGTCCAGACTGAGCAAAGAGCACAATTGCTCACTTTGCAGTGGTAGTCGTCCTAAGAGGCATTGCCTACTACGCCTTGCTAAGGTCTTCGTTCTGTTAGGGAAGTCGCCACACTTAGACGCCTGTAAAGGAGAATTTATTCAGCGAAGTTCCCAGTGTCTTGCGACGGTCTCCCTTCGCAGTGCCAATACAGCAGGGACTTAGCTTTGCTGCTAACTAGGCTAGGTGACCCTGCAGACAGAAGCAGGCGTTTCCCTTTGGAAGCTTGGATCCCAGTTTCCTAGGGGCTGCTCCAAGGCCCTGCTATTGCCCAGCATCTGTCCTCTGCCCCTACGCCTGGGTAGGAAGCGTGTATTTTAGCCTGAGAAGCAGGGCTCTTGCATCTCTGGAGGAGAGCTAATCCTGCAGCCCACGTTCGTCCTGGGAAACCGCAAGGCGACCCTTGGCCTCAGAGTAGTGGCGAAATTGCCACCAGACAGGTCTTGCCTGCCGCAGTTTCCATGAGTTCTCCACCGTTTTCGGGCTTAAATGGAGAGCGAGGAGAGCTGTCGGCTCTCACAGAACTCTGGCCTCCGCACTGTCTGCCATGCAACTGCACTCAAGACCACACGTCTCCTCCCGCCTGCTGAGAAACAGGCTGCCGTGTAGCCCCTTCGTAACACTTCTTGGCCTGTAGACTCCAAGGAGACACACTGTCCTCTTCCTTGGAAAACTACGGTTCCGCAGCTTGCCAACGCTCACGAAGGCAGTCCAAGCCTGTCTCATGTGCTGGGCCACTTGCATTCAGTGAGGAAAAGCCACCTGCATTGAGGTGAACACTCTGCTCAGCGTTCTTTCCGGGAGCTCACAATTGCCGCCTCTCTAGGTTAAGCAGAAAGTCGTAGTGAGGACCAACCTGAGGAAAGAGCACAATTCCTCATGTTACACTGGTAGTCGTCGAAAGAGGAATTGCCAACTACGCCTGCCTAAGGCCTTCCCTGGGTTAAGGAACCAGCCACACTTAGACGCCTTTAAAGGAAAATTTATTCAGCGATGTTCCCATTGTTTGGCGATGGTCAACTTTTGCAGCGCCAATACTGCAGGGACTTAGGTTTGCTGCTAACAAGGCTAGGTGACCCTGCAGACAGAAGCAGGCGTTTCCCTTTGGAAGCTTGGATCCCGGTTTCCTAAGGGCTGCTTCCAAGGCCCTGCTATTGCCCAGCATCTGTCCTCTGCCCCTACACCTCGGTAGGAAGCGTGAATTTTAGCCTGAGAAGCAGGGCTCTTGCATCTCTGGAGGAGAGCTAATCCTGCAGCCCACGTTCATCCTGGGAAACCGCAAGGCGAACCTTGGCCTCAGTGTAGTGGCGAAATTGCCGCCGGACAGGTCTTGCCTGCCGCGGTTTCCGTGAGTTCTCCACCGTTTTCGGGCTTAAATGGAGAGCGAGGAGAGCTGTCGGCTCTCACAGAACTCTGGCCTCCGCACTGTCTGCCATGCAACTGCACTCAAGACCACACGTCTCCTCCCGACCTGCTGAGAAACAGGCATCCGCGTAGGCCCTTGTTAACATTTCCTGGCGTGCAGAGTCCAAGGCGACACGCTGTCCTCTTCCTTGGAAACCTACGTTGCCACAGCTTGCCAAACGCTACCGAAGGCAGTCCTAACCAGTCTCGTGTGCTGCGCAACTTTGATTCGGTTACGAAAAGCCACCTGCATTGCGGTGAACACTCTGCTCAGCGTTCTTTCCAAGAGCTCACAGTTGCTCCCTCTCTAGGTTAAGCAAGGTGTCGAGGTGAGGTCCAGACTGAGCAAAGAGCACAATTGCTCACTTTGCAGTGGTAGTCGTCCTAAGAGGCATTGCCTACTACGCCTTGCTAAGGTCTTCGTTCTGTTAGGGAAGTCGCCACACTTAGACGCCTGTAAAGGAGAATTTATTCAGCGAAGTTCCCAGTGTCTTGCGACGGTCTCCCTTCGCAGTGCCAATACAGCAGGGACTTAGCTTTGCTGCTAACTAGGCTAGGTGACCCTGCAGACAGAAGCAGGCGTTTCCCTTTGGAAGCTTGGATCCCAGTTTCCTAGGGGCTGCTCCAAGGCCCTGCTATTGCCCAGCATCTGTCCTCTGCCCCTACGCCTGGGTAGGAAGCGTGTATTTTAGCCTGAGAAGCAGGGCTCTTGCATCTCTGGAGGAGAGCTAATCCTGCAGCCCACGTTCGTCCTGGGAAACCGCAAGGCGACCCTTGGCCTCAGAGTAGTGGCGAAATTGCCACCAGACAGGTCTTGCCTGCCGCAGTTTCCATGAGTTCTCCACCGTTTTCGGGCTTAAATGGAGAGCGAGGAGAGCTGTCGGCTCTCACAGAACTCTGGCCTCCGCACTGTCTGCCATGCAACTGCACTCAAGACCACACGTCTCCTCCCGCCTGCTGAGAAACAGGCTGCCGTGTAGCCCCTTCGTAACACTTCTTGGCCTGTAGACTCCAAGGAGACACACTGTCCTCTTCCTTGGAAAACTACGGTTCCGCAGCTTGCCAACGCTCACGAAGGCAGTCCAAGCCTGTCTCATGTGCTGGGCCACTTGCATTCAGTGAGGAAAAGCCACCTGCATTGAGGTGAACACTCTGCTCAGCGTTCTTTCCGGGAGCTCACAATTGCCGCCTCTCTAGGTTAAGCAGAAAGTCGTAGTGAGGACCAACCTGAGGAAAGAGCACAATTCCTCATGTTACACTGGTAGTCGTCGAAAGAGGAATTGCCAACTACGCCTGCCTAAGGCCTTCCCTGGGTTAAGGAACCAGCCACACTTAGACGCCTTTAAAGGAAAATTTATTCAGCGATGTTCCCATTGTTTGGCGATGGTCAACTTTTGCAGCGCCAATACTGCAGGGACTTAGGTTTGCTGCTAACAAGGCTAGGTGACCCTGCAGACAGAAGCAGGCGTTTCCCTTTGGAAGCTTGGATCCCGGTTTCCTAAGGGCTGCTTCCAAGGCCCTGCTATTGCCCAGCATCTGTCCTCTGCCCCTACACCTCGGTAGGAAGCGTGAATTTTAGCCTGAGAAGCAGGGCTCTTGCATCTCTGGAGGAGAGCTAATCCTGCAGCCCACGTTCATCCTGGGAAACCGCAAGGTGACCCTTAGCCTCAGTGTAGTGGCGAAATTGCCGCTGGACAGATCTTGCCTGTTGCGGTTTCCGTGAGTTCTCCACCGTTTTCGGGCTTAAATGGAGAGCGAGGAGAGCTGTCGGCTCTCACAGAACTCTGGCCTCCGCACTGTCTGCCATGCAACTGCACTCAAGACCACACGTCTCCTCCCGACCTGCTGAGAAACAGGCATCCACGTAGGCCCTTGTTAACATTTCCTGGCGTGCAGAGTCCAAGGCGACACGCTGTCCTCTTCCTTGGAAACCTACGTTACCACAGCTTGCCAAACGCTACCGAAGGCAGTCCTAACCAGTCTCGTGTGCTGCGCAACTTTGATTCGGTTACGAAAAGCCACCTGCATTGCGGTGAACACTCTGCTCAACCTTCTTTCCGGGAGCTCACAGTTGCTCCCTCTCTAGGTTAAGCAAGGTGTCGAGGTGAGGTCCAGACTGAGCAAAGAGCACAATTGCTCACTTTGCAGTGGTAGTCGTCCTAAGAGGCATTGCCTACTACGCCTTGCTAAGGTCTTCGTTCTGTTAGGGAAGTCGCCACACTTAGACGCCTGTAAAGGAGAATTTATTCAACCAAGTTCCCAGGGTCTTGCGACGGTCTCCCTTCGCAGTGCCAATACAGCAGGGACTTAGGTTTGCTGCTAACTAGGCTAGGTGACCCTGCATACAGAAGCAGGCGTTTCCCTTTGGAAGCTTGGATCCCGGTTTCTCAGGGGCTGCTTGCAAGACCCTGCTATTGCCCAGCATCGGTCCTCTGCCCCTACGCCTGGGTAGGAAGCGAGTATTTTAGCCTGAGAAGCAGGGCTCTTGCAACTCTGGAGGAGAGCTAATCCTGCAGCCCACGTTCGTCCTGGGAAACCGCAAGGCGACCCTTGGCCTCAGAGTAGTGGCGAAATTGCCGCCGGACAGGTCTTGCCTGCCGCGGTTTCCATGAGTTCGCCACCGTTTTCGGGCTTAAATGGAGAGCGAGGAGAGCTGTCAGCTCTCACAGGACTCTGGCCTCCGCACTGTCTGCCATGCAACTGCACTCAAGACCACACGTCTCCTCCCGGCCTGCTGAGAAACAGGCCGCTGTGTAGGCCCTTCGTAACACTTCTTGGCCTGTAGACTCCAAGGCGACACACTGTCCTCTTCCTTGGAAAACTACGGTACCCCAGCTTGCCAACGCTCACGAAGGCAGTCCCAGCCCGTCTCCTGTGCTGGGCCACTTGCATTCAGTGAGGAAAAGCCACCTGCATTGAGGTGAACACTCTGCTCAGCGTTCTTTCCGGGAGCTCACAATTGCCGCCTCTCTAGGTTAAGCAGGAAGTCGTAGTGAGGACCAACATGAGCAAAGAGCACAATTCCTCACGTTACACTGGTAGTCGTCGAAAGAGGAATTGCCAACTACGCCTGGCTAAGGCCTTCCCTGGGTTAAGGAACCAGCCACACTTAGACGCCTTTAAAGGAAAATTTATTCAGCGATGTTCCCATTGTTTGGCGATGGTCAACCTTTGCAGCGCCAATACTGCAGGGACTTAGATTTGCTGCTAACTAGGCTAGGTGACCCTGCAGACAGAAGCAGGCGTTTCCCTTTGGAAGCTTGGATCCCGGTTTCCTAGGGGCTGCTTCCAAGGCCCTGCTATTGCCCAGCATCTGTCCTCTGCCCCTACGCCTGGGTAGGAAGTGAGTATTTTAGCCTGAGAAGCAGGGCTCTTGCATCTCTGGAGGAGAGCTAATCCTGCAGCCCACGTTCGTCCTGGGAAACCGCAAGGCGACCCTTGGCCTCAGTGTAGTGGCGAAATTGCCGCCGGACAGGTCTTGCCTGCCGCGGTTTCCGTGAGTTCTCCACCGTTTTCGGGCTTAAATGGAGAGCGAGGAGAGCTGTCGGCTCTCACAGAACTCTGGCCTCTGCACTGTCTGCCATGCAACTGCACTCAAGACCACACGTCTCCTCCCGGCCTGCTGAGAAACAGGCCGCCGTGTAGGCCCTTCATAACACTTCTTGGCCTGTAGACTCCAAGGCGACACACTGTCCTCTTCCTTGGAAAACTACGGTGCCCCAGCTTGCCAACGCTCACGAAGGCAGTCCGAGCCCGTCTCATGTGCTGGGCCACTTGCATTCAGTGAGGAAAAGCCACCTGCATTGAGGAAACACTCTGCTCAGCATTCTTTCCGGGAGCTCACAATTGCCGCCTCTCTAGGTTAAGCAGGAAGTCGTAGTGAGGACCAACCTGAGCAAAGAGCACAATTCCTCACGTTACACTGGTAGTCGTCGAAAGAGGAATTGCCAACTACGCCTGCCTAAGGCCTTCCCTGGGTTAAGGAACCAGCCACACTTAGACGCCTTTAAAGGAAAATTTATTCAGCGAAGTTCCCATTGTTTGGCGATGGTCAACCTTTGCAGCGCCAATACTGCAGGGACTTAGGTTTGCTGCTAACAAGGCTAGGTGACCCTGCAGACAGAAGCAGGCGTTTCCCTTTGGAAGCTTGGATCCCGGTTTCCTAGGGGCTGCTTCCAAGGCCCTGCTATTGCCCAGCATCTGTCCTCTGCCCCTACGCCTGGGTAGGAAGTGAGTATTTTAGCCTGAGAAGCAGGGCTCTTGCATCTCTGGAGGAGAGCTAATCCTGCAGCCCACGTTCGTCCTGGGAAACCGCAAGGCGACCCTTGGCCTCAGTGTAGTGGCGAAATTGCCGCCGGACAGGTCTTGCCTGCCGCGGTTTCCGTGAGTTCTCCACCGTTTTCGGGCTTAAATGGAGAGCGAGGAGAGCTGTCGGCTCTCACAGAACTCTGGCCTCTGCACTGTTTGCCATGCAACTGCACTCAAGACCACACGACTCCTCCCGACCTGCTGAGAAACAGGCATCCGCGTAGGCCCTTGTTAACATTTCCTGGCGTGCAGAGTCCAAGGCGATACGCTGTCCTCTTCCTTGGAAACCTACGTTGCCACAGCTTGCCAAACGCTACCGAAGGCAGTCCTAACCAGTCTCGTGTGCTGCGCAACTTTGATTCGGTTACGAAAAGCCACCTGCATAGCGGTGAACACTCTGCTCAGCGTTCTTTCCGGGAGCTCACAGTTGCTCCCTCTCTAGGTTAAGCAAGGTGTCGAGGTGAGGTCCAGACTGAGCAAAGAGCACAATTGCTCACTTTGCAGTGGTAGTCGTCCTAAGAGGCATTGCCTACTACGCCTTGCTAAGGTCTTCGTTCTGTTAGGGAAGTCGCCACACTTAGACGCCTGTAAAGGAGAATTTATTCAGCGAAGTTCCCAGTGTCTTGCGACGGTCTCCCTTCGCAGTGCCAATACAGCAGCGACTTAGCTTTGCTGGTAAATAGGCTAGGTGACCCTGCAGACAGAAGCAGGCGTTTCCCTTTGGAAGCTTGGATCCCGGTTTCTCAGGCGCTGCTTGCAAGACCCTGCTATTGCCCAGCATCTGTCCTCTGCCCCTACGCCTGGGTAGGAAGCGAGTATTTTAGCCTGAGAAGCAGGGCTCTTGCAACTCTGGAGGAGAGCTAATCCTGCAGCCCACGTTCATCCTGGGAAACCGCAAGGCGAACCTTGGCCTCAGTGTAGTGGCGAAATTGCCGCCGGACAGGTCTTGCCTGCCGCGGTTTCCGTGAGTTCTCCACCGTTTTTGGGCTTAAATGGAGAGCGAGGAGAGCTGTCGGCTCTCACAGAACTCTGGCCTCCGCACTGTCTGCCATGCAACTGCACTCAAGACCACACGTCTCCTCCCGACCTGCTGAGAAACAGGCATCCGCGTAGGCCCTTGTTAACATTTCCTGGCGTGCAGAGTCCAAGGCGACACGCTGTCCTCTTCCTTGGAAACCTACGTTGCCACAGCTTGCCAAACGCTACCGAAGGCAGTCCTAACCAGTCTCGTGTGCTGCGCAACTTTGATTCGGTTACGAAAAGCCACCTGCATTGCGGTGAACACTCTGCTCAGCGTTCTTTCCAAGAGCTCACAGTTGCTCCCTCTCTAGGTTAAGCAAGGTGTCGAGGTGAGGTCCAGACTGAGCAAAGAGCACAATTGCTCACTTTGCAGTGGTAGTCGTCCTAAGAGGCATTGCCTACTACGCCTTGCTAAGGTCTTCGTTCTGTTAGGGAAGTCGCCACACTTAGACGCCTGTAAAGGAGAATTTATTCAGCGAAGTTCCCAGTGTCTTGCGACGGTCTCCCTTCGCAGTGCCAATACAGCAGGGACTTAGCTTTGCTGCTAACTAGGCTAGGTGACCCTGCAGACAGAAGCAGGCGTTTCCCTTTGGAAGCTTGGATCCCAGTTTCCTAGGGGCTGCTCCAAGGCCCTGCTATTGCCCAGCATCTGTCCTCTGCCCCTACGCCTGGGTAGGAAGCGTGTATTTTAGCCTGAGAAGCAGGGCTCTTGCATCTCTGGAGGAGAGCTAATCCTGCAGCCCACGTTCGTCCTGGGAAACCGCAAGGCGACCCTTGGCCTCAGAGTAGTGGCGAAATTGCCACCAGACAGGTCTTGCCTGCCGCAGTTTCCATGAGTTCTCCACCGTTTTCGGGCTTAAATGGAGAGCGAGGAGAGCTGTCGGCTCTCACAGAACTCTGGCCTCCGCACTGTCTGCCATGCAACTGCACTCAAGACCACACGTCTCCTCCCGCCTGCTGAGAAACAGGCTGCCGTGTAGCCCCTTCGTAACACTTCTTGGCCTGTAGACTCCAAGGAGACACACTGTCCTCTTCCTTGGAAAACTACGGTTCCGCAGCTTGCCAACGCTCACGAAGGCAGTCCAAGCCTGTCTCATGTGCTGGGCCACTTGCATTCAGTGAGGAAAAGCCACCTGCATTGAGGTGAACACTCTGCTCAGCGTTCTTTCCGGGAGCTCACAATTGCCGCCTCTCTAGGTTAAGCAGAAAGTCGTAGTGAGGACCAACCTGAGGAAAGAGCACAATTCCTCATGTTACACTGGTAGTCGTCGAAAGAGGAATTGCCAACTACGCCTGCCTAAGGCCTTCCCTGGGTTAAGGAACCAGCCACACTTAGACGCCTTTAAAGGAAAATTTATTCAGCGATGTTCCCATTGTTTGGCGATGGTCAACTTTTGCAGCGCCAATACTGCAGGGACTTAGGTTTGCTGCTAACAAGGCTAGGTGACCCTGCAGACAGAAGCAGGCGTTTCCCTTTGGAAGCTTGGATCCCGGTTTCCTAAGGGCTGCTTCCAAGGCCCTGCTATTGCCCAGCATCTGTCCTCTGCCCCTACACCTCGGTAGGAAGCGTGAATTTTAGCCTGAGAAGCAGGGCTCTTGCATCTCTGGAGGAGAGCTAATCCTGCAGCCCACGTTCATCCTGGGAAACCGCAAGGCGAACCTTGGCCTCAGTGTAGTGGCGAAATTGCCGCCGGACAGGTCTTGCCTGCCGCGGTTTCCGTGAGTTCTCCACCGTTTTCGGGCTTAAATGGAGAGCGAGGAGAGCTGTCGGCTCTCACAGAACTCTGGCCTCCGCACTGTCTGCCATGCAACTGCACTCAAGACCACACGTCTCCTCCCGACCTGCTGAGAAACAGGCATCCGCGTAGGCCCTTGTTAACATTTCCTGGCGTGCAGAGTCCAAGGCGACACGCTGTCCTCTTCCTTGGAAACCTACGTTGCCACAGCTTGCCAAACGCTACCGAAGGCAGTCCTAACCAGTCTCGTGTGCTGCGCAACTTTGATTCGGTTACGAAAAGCCACCTGCATTGCGGTGAACACTCTGCTCAGCGTTCTTTCCAAGAGCTCACAGTTGCTCCCTCTCTAGGTTAAGCAAGGTGTCGAGGTGAGGTCCAGACTGAGCAAAGAGCACAATTGCTCACTTTGCAGTGGTAGTCGTCCTAAGAGGCATTGCCTACTACGCCTTGCTAAGGTCTTCGTTCTGTTAGGGAAGTCGCCACACTTAGACGCCTGTAAAGGAGAATTTATTCAGCGAAGTTCCCAGTGTCTTGCGACGGTCTCCCTTCGCAGTGCCAATACAGCAGGGACTTAGCTTTGCTGCTAACTAGGCTAGGTGACCCTGCAGACAGAAGCAGGCGTTTCCCTTTGGAAGCTTGGATCCCAGTTTCCTAGGGGCTGCTCCAAGGCCCTGCTATTGCCCAGCATCTGTCCTCTGCCCCTACGCCTGGGTAGGAAGCGTGTATTTTAGCCTGAGAAGCAGGGCTCTTGCATCTCTGGAGGAGAGCTAATCCTGCAGCCCACGTTCGTCCTGGGAAACCGCAAGGCGACCCTTGGCCTCAGAGTAGTGGCGAAATTGCCACCAGACAGGTCTTGCCTGCCGCAGTTTCCATGAGTTCTCCACCGTTTTCGGGCTTAAATGGAGAGCGAGGAGAGCTGTCGGCTCTCACAGAACTCTGGCCTCCGCACTGTCTGCCATGCAACTGCACTCAAGACCACACGTCTCCTCCCGCCTGCTGAGAAACAGGCTGCCGTGTAGCCCCTTCGTAACACTTCTTGGCCTGTAGACTCCAAGGAGACACACTGTCCTCTTCCTTGGAAAACTACGGTTCCGCAGCTTGCCAACGCTCACGAAGGCAGTCCAAGCCTGTCTCATGTGCTGGGCCACTTGCATTCAGTGAGGAAAAGCCACCTGCATTGAGGTGAACACTCTGCTCAGCGTTCTTTCCGGGAGCTCACAATTGCCGCCTCTCTAGGTTAAGCAGAAAGTCGTAGTGAGGACCAACCTGAGGAAAGAGCACAATTCCTCATGTTACACTGGTAGTCGTCGAAAGAGGAATTGCCAACTACGCCTGCCTAAGGCCTTCCCTGGGTTAAGGAACCAGCCACACTTAGACGCCTTTAAAGGAAAATTTATTCAGCGATGTTCCCATTGTTTGGCGATGGTCAACTTTTGCAGCGCCAATACTGCAGGGACTTAGGTTTGCTGCTAACAAGGCTAGGTGACCCTGCAGACAGAAGCAGGCGTTTCCCTTTGGAAGCTTGGATCCCGGTTTCCTAAGGGCTGCTTCCAAGGCCCTGCTATTGCCCAGCATCTGTCCTCTGCCCCTACACCTCGGTAGGAAGCGTGAATTTTAGCCTGAGAAGCAGGGCTCTTGCATCTCTGGAGGAGAGCTAATCCTGCAGCCCACGTTCATCCTGGGAAACCGCAAGGTGACCCTTAGCCTCAGTGTAGTGGCGAAATTGCCGCTGGACAGATCTTGCCTGTTGCGGTTTCCGTGAGTTCTCCACCGTTTTCGGGCTTAAATGGAGAGCGAGGAGAGCTGTCGGCTCTCACAGAACTCTGGCCTCCGCACTGTCTGCCATGCAACTGCACTCAAGACCACACGTCTCCTCCCGACCTGCTGAGAAACAGGCATCCACGTAGGCCCTTGTTAACATTTCCTGGCGTGCAGAGTCCAAGGCGACACGCTGTCCTCTTCCTTGGAAACCTACGTTACCACAGCTTGCCAAACGCTACCGAAGGCAGTCCTAACCAGTCTCGTGTGCTGCGCAACTTTGATTCGGTTACGAAAAGCCACCTGCATTGCGGTGAACACTCTGCTCAACCTTCTTTCCGGGAGCTCACAGTTGCTCCCTCTCTAGGTTAAGCAAGGTGTCGAGGTGAGGTCCAGACTGAGCAAAGAGCACAATTGCTCACTTTGCAGTGGTAGTCGTCCTAAGAGGCATTGCCTACTACGCCTTGCTAAGGTCTTCGTTCTGTTAGGGAAGTCGCCACACTTAGACGCCTGTAAAGGAGAATTTATTCAACCAAGTTCCCAGGGTCTTGCGACGGTCTCCCTTCGCAGTGCCAATACAGCAGGGACTTAGGTTTGCTGCTAACTAGGCTAGGTGACCCTGCATACAGAAGCAGGCGTTTCCCTTTGGAAGCTTGGATCCCGGTTTCTCAGGGGCTGCTTGCAAGACCCTGCTATTGCCCAGCATCGGTCCTCTGCCCCTACGCCTGGGTAGGAAGCGAGTATTTTAGCCTGAGAAGCAGGGCTCTTGCAACTCTGGAGGAGAGCTAATCCTGCAGCCCACGTTCGTCCTGGGAAACCGCAAGGCGACCCTTGGCCTCAGAGTAGTGGCGAAATTGCCGCCGGACAGGTCTTGCCTGCCGCGGTTTCCATGAGTTCGCCACCGTTTTCGGGCTTAAATGGAGAGCGAGGAGAGCTGTCAGCTCTCACAGGACTCTGGCCTCCGCACTGTCTGCCATGCAACTGCACTCAAGACCACACGTCTCCTCCCGGCCTGCTGAGAAACAGGCCGCTGTGTAGGCCCTTCGTAACACTTCTTGGCCTGTAGACTCCAAGGCGACACACTGTCCTCTTCCTTGGAAAACTACGGTACCCCAGCTTGCCAACGCTCACGAAGGCAGTCCCAGCCCGTCTCCTGTGCTGGGCCACTTGCATTCAGTGAGGAAAAGCCACCTGCATTGAGGTGAACACTCTGCTCAGCGTTCTTTCCGGGAGCTCACAATTGCCGCCTCTCTAGGTTAAGCAGGAAGTCGTAGTGAGGACCAACCTGAGCAAAGAGCACAATTCCTCACGTTACACTGGTAGTCGTCGAAAGAGGAATTGCCAACTACGCCTGGCTAAGGCCTTCCCTGGGTTAAGGAACCAGCCACACTTAGACGCCTTTAAAGGAAAATTTATTCAGCGATGTTCCCATTGTTTGGCGATGGTCAACCTTTGCAGCGCCAATACTGCAGGGACTTAGATTTGCTGCTAACTAGGCTAGGTGACCCTGCAGACAGAAGCAGGCGTTTCCCTTTGGAAGCTTGGATCCCGGTTTCCTAGGGGCTGCTTCCAAGGCCCTGCTATTGCCCAGCATCTGTCCTCTGCCCCTACGCCTGGGTAGGAAGTGAGTATTTTAGCCTGAGAAGCAGGGCTCTTGCATCTCTGGAGGAGAGCTAATCCTGCAGCCCACGTTCGTCCTGGGAAACCGCAAGGCGACCCTTGGCCTCAGTGTAGTGGCGAAATTGCCGCCGGACAGGTCTTGCCTGCCGCGGTTTCCGTGAGTTCTCCACCGTTTTCGGGCTTAAATGGAGAGCGAGGAGAGCTGTCGGCTCTCACAGAACTCTGGCCTCTGCACTGTCTGCCATGCAACTGCACTCAAGACCACACGTCTCCTCCCGGCCTGCTGAGAAACAGGCCGCCGTGTAGGCCCTTCATAACACTTCTTGGCCTGTAGACTCCAAGGCGACACACTGTCCTCTTCCTTGGAAAACTACGGTGCCCCAGCTTGCCAACGCTCACGAAGGCAGTCCGAGCCCGTCTCATGTGCTGGGCCACTTGCATTCAGTGAGGAAAAGCCACCTGCATTGAGGAAACACTCTGCTCAGCATTCTTTCCGGGAGCTCACAATTGCCGCCTCTCTAGGTTAAGCAGGAAGTCGTAGTGAGGACCAACCTGAGCAAAGAGCACAATTCCTCACGTTACACTGGTAGTCGTCGAAAGAGGAATTGCCAACTACGCCTGCCTAAGGCCTTCCCTGGGTTAAGGAACCAGCCACACTTAGACGCCTTTAAAGGAAAATTTATTCAGCGAAGTTCCCATTGTTTGGCGATGGTCAACCTTTGCAGCGCCAATACTGCAGGGACTTAGGTTTGCTGCTAACAAGGCTAGGTGACCCTGCAGACAGAAGCAGGCGTTTCCCTTTGGAAGCTTGGATCCCGGTTTCCTAGGGGCTGCTTCCAAGGCCCTGCTATTGCCCAGCATCTGTCCTCTGCCCCTACGCCTGGGTAGGAAGTGAGTATTTTAGCCTGAGAAGCAGGGCTCTTGCATCTCTGGAGGAGAGCTAATCCTGCAGCCCACGTTCGTCCTGGGAAACCGCAAGGCGACCCTTGGCCTCAGTGTAGTGGCGAAATTGCCGCCGGACAGGTCTTGCCTGCCGCGGTTTCCGTGAGTTCTCCACCGTTTTCGGGCTTAAATGGAGAGCGAGGAGAGCTGTCGGCTCTCACAGAACTCTGGCCTCTGCACTGTTTGCCATGCAACTGCACTCAAGACCACACGACTCCTCCCGACCTGCTGAGAAACAGGCATCCGCGTAGGCCCTTGTTAACATTTCCTGGCGTGCAGAGTCCAAGGCGATACGCTGTCCTCTTCCTTGGAAACCTACGTTGCCACAGCTTGCCAAACGCTACCGAAGGCAGTCCTAACCAGTCTCGTGTGCTGCGCAACTTTGATTCGGTTACGAAAAGCCACCTGCATAGCGGTGAACACTCTGCTCAGCGTTCTTTCCGGGAGCTCACAGTTGCTCCCTCTCTAGGTTAAGCAAGGTGTCGAGGTGAGGTCCAGACTGAGCAAAGAGCACAATTGCTCACTTTGCAGTGGTAGTCGTCCTAAGAGGCATTGCCTACTACGCCTTGCTAAGGTCTTCGTTCTGTTAGGGAAGTCGCCACACTTAGACGCCTGTAAAGGAGAATTTATTCAGCGAAGTTCCCAGTGTCTTGCGACGGTCTCCCTTCGCAGTGCCAATACAGCAGCGACTTAGCTTTGCTGGTAAATAGGCTAGGTGACCCTGCAGACAGAAGCAGGCGTTTCCCTTTGGAAGCTTGGATCCCGGTTTCTCAGGCGCTGCTTGCAAGACCCTGCTATTGCCCAGCATCTGTCCTCTGCCCCTACGCCTGGGTAGGAAGCGAGTATTTTAGCCTGAGAAGCAGGGCTCTTGCAACTCTGGAGGAGAGCTAATCCTGCAGCCCACGTTCATCCTGGGAAACCGCAAGGCGAACCTTGGCCTCAGTGTAGTGGCGAAATTGCCGCCGGACAGGTCTTGCCTGCCGCGGTTTCCGTGAGTTCTCCACCGTTTTCGGGCTTAAATGGAGAGCGAGGAGAGCTGTCGGCTCTCACAGAACTCTGGCCTCCGCACTGTCTGCCATGCAACTGCACTCAAGACCACACGTCTCCTCCCGACCTGCTGAGAAACAGGCATCCGCGTAGGCCCTTGTTAACATTTCCTGGCGTGCAGAGTCCAAGGCGACACGCTGTCCTCTTCCTTGGAAACCTACGTTGCCACAGCTTGCCAAACGCTACCGAAGGCAGTCCTAACCAGTCTCGTGTGCTGCGCAACTTTGATTCGGTTACGAAAAGCCACCTGCATTGCGGTGAACACTCTGCTCAGCGTTCTTTCCAAGAGCTCACAGTTGCTCCCTCTCTAGGTTAAGCAAGGTGTCGAGGTGAGGTCCAGACTGAGCAAAGAGCACAATTGCTCACTTTGCAGTGGTAGTCGTCCTAAGAGGCATTGCCTACTACGCCTTGCTAAGGTCTTCGTTCTGTTAGGGAAGTCGCCACACTTAGACGCCTGTAAAGGAGAATTTATTCAGCGAAGTTCCCAGTGTCTTGCGACGGTCTCCCTTCGCAGTGCCAATACAGCAGGGACTTAGCTTTGCTGCTAACTAGGCTAGGTGACCCTGCAGACAGAAGCAGGCGTTTCCCTTTGGAAGCTTGGATCCCAGTTTCCTAGGGGCTGCTCCAAGGCCCTGCTATTGCCCAGCATCTGTCCTCTGCCCCTACGCCTGGGTAGGAAGCGTGTATTTTAGCCTGAGAAGCAGGGCTCTTGCATCTCTGGAGGAGAGCTAATCCTGCAGCCCACGTTCGTCCTGGGAAACCGCAAGGCGACCCTTGGCCTCAGAGTAGTGGCGAAATTGCCACCAGACAGGTCTTGCCTGCCGCAGTTTCCATGAGTTCTCCACCGTTTTCGGGCTTAAATGGAGAGCGAGGAGAGCTGTCGGCTCTCACAGAACTCTGGCCTCCGCACTGTCTGCCATGCAACTGCACTCAAGACCACACGTCTCCTCCCGCCTGCTGAGAAACAGGCTGCCGTGTAGCCCCTTCGTAACACTTCTTGGCCTGTAGACTCCAAGGAGACACACTGTCCTCTTCCTTGGAAAACTACGGTTCCGCAGCTTGCCAACGCTCACGAAGGCAGTCCAAGCCTGTCTCATGTGCTGGGCCACTTGCATTCAGTGAGGAAAAGCCACCTGCATTGAGGTGAACACTCTGCTCAGCGTTCTTTCCGGGAGCTCACAATTGCCGCCTCTCTAGGTTAAGCAGAAAGTCGTAGTGAGGACCAACCTGAGGAAAGAGCACAATTCCTCATGTTACACTGGTAGTCGTCGAAAGAGGAATTGCCAACTACGCCTGCCTAAGGCCTTCCCTGGGTTAAGGAACCAGCCACACTTAGACGCCTTTAAAGGAAAATTTATTCAGCGATGTTCCCATTGTTTGGCGATGGTCAACTTTTGCAGCGCCAATACTGCAGGGACTTAGGTTTGCTGCTAACAAGGCTAGGTGACCCTGCAGACAGAAGCAGGCGTTTCCCTTTGGAAGCTTGGATCCCGGTTTCCTAAGGGCTGCTTCCAAGGCCCTGCTATTGCCCAGCATCTGTCCTCTGCCCCTACACCTCGGTAGGAAGCGTGAATTTTAGCCTGAGAAGCAGGGCTCTTGCATCTCTGGAGGAGAGCTAATCCTGCAGCCCACGTTCATCCTGGGAAACCGCAAGGTGACCCTTAGCCTCAGTGTAGTGGCGAAATTGCCGCTGGACAGATCTTGCCTGTTGCGGTTTCCGTGAGTTCTCCACCGTTTTCGGGCTTAAATGGAGAGCGAGGAGAGCTGTCGGCTCTCACAGAACTCTGGCCTCCGCACTGTCTGCCATGCAACTGCACTCAAGACCACACGTCTCCTCCCGACCTGCTGAGAAACAGGCATCCACGTAGGCCCTTGTTAACATTTCCTGGCGTGCAGAGTCCAAGGCGACACGCTGTCCTCTTCCTTGGAAACCTACGTTACCACAGCTTGCCAAACGCTACCGAAGGCAGTCCTAACCAGTCTCGTGTGCTGCGCAACTTTGATTCGGTTACGAAAAGCCACCTGCATTGCGGTGAACACTCTGCTCAACCTTCTTTCCGGGAGCTCACAGTTGCTCCCTCTCTAGGTTAAGCAAGGTGTCGAGGTGAGGTCCAGACTGAGCAAAGAGCACAATTGCTCACTTTGCAGTGGTAGTCGTCCTAAGAGGCATTGCCTACTACGCCTTGCTAAGGTCTTCGTTCTGTTAGGGAAGTCGCCACACTTAGACGCCTGTAAAGGAGAATTTATTCAACCAAGTTCCCAGGGTCTTGCGACGGTCTCCCTTCGCAGTGCCAATACAGCAGGGACTTAGGTTTGCTGCTAACTAGGCTAGGTGACCCTGCATACAGAAGCAGGCGTTTCCCTTTGGAAGCTTGGATCCCGGTTTCTCAGGGGCTGCTTGCAAGACCCTGCTATTGCCCAGCATCGGTCCTCTGCCCCTACGCCTGGGTAGGAAGCGAGTATTTTAGCCTGAGAAGCAGGGCTCTTGCAACTCTGGAGGAGAGCTAATCCTGCAGCCCACGTTCGTCCTGGGAAACCGCAAGGCGACCCTTGGCCTCAGAGTAGTGGCGAAATTGCCGCCGGACAGGTCTTGCCTGCCGCGGTTTCCATGAGTTCGCCACCGTTTTCGGGCTTAAATGGAGAGCGAGGAGAGCTATCAGCTCTCACAGGACTCTGGCCTCCGCACTGTCTGCCATGCAACTGCACTCAAGACCACACGTCTCCTCCCGGCCTGCTGAGAAACAGGCCGCTGTGTAGGCCCTTCGTAACACTTCTTGGCCTGTAGACTCCAAGGCGACACACTGTCCTCTTCCTTGGAAAACTACGGTACCCCAGCTTGCCAACGCTCACGAAGGCAGTCCCAGCCCGTCTCCTGTGCTGGGCCACTTGCATTCAGTGAGGAAAAGCCACCTGCATTGAGGTGAACACTCTGCTCAGCGTTCTTTCCGGGAGCTCACAATTGCCGCCTCTCTAGGTTAAGCAGGAAGTCGTAGTGAGGACCAACCTGAGCAAAGAGCACAATTCCTCACGTTACACTGGTAGTCGTCGAAAGAGGAATTGCCAACTACGCCTGGCTAAGGCCTTCCCTGGGTTAAGGAACCAGCCACACTTAGACGCCTTTAAAGGAAAATTTATTCAGCGATGTTCCCATTGTTTGGCGATGGTCAACCTTTGCAGCGCCAATACTGCAGGGACTTAGATTTGCTGCTAACTAGGCTAGGTGACCCTGCAGACAGAAGCAGGCGTTTCCCTTTGGAAGCTTGGATCCCGGTTTCCTAGGGGCTGCTTCCAAGGCCCTGCTATTGCCCAGCATCTGTCCTCTGCCCCTACGCCTGGGTAGGAAGTGAGTATTTTAGCCTGAGAAGCAGGGCTCTTGCATCTCTGGAGGAGAGCTAATCCTGCAGCCCACGTTCGTCCTGGGAAACCGCAAGGCGACCCTTGGCCTCAGTGTAGTGGCGAAATTGCCGCCGGACAGGTCTTGCCTGCCGCGGTTTCCGTGAGTTCTCCACCGTTTTCGGGCTTAAATGGAGAGCGAGGAGAGCTGTCGGCTCTCACAGAACTCTGGCCTCTGCACTGTCTGCCATGCAACTGCACTCAAGACCACACGTCTCCTCCCGGCCTGCTGAGAAACAGGCCGCCGTGTAGGCCCTTCATAACACTTCTTGGCCTGTAGACTCCAAGGCGACACACTGTCCTCTTCCTTGGAAAACTACGGTGCCCCAGCTTGCCAACGCTCACGAAGGCAGTCCGAGCCCGTCTCATGTGCTGGGCCACTTGCATTCAGTGAGGAAAAGCCACCTGCATTGAGGAAACACTCTGCTCAGCATTCTTTCCGGGAGCTCACAATTGCCGCCTCTCTAGGTTAAGCAGGAAGTCGTAGTGAGGACCAACCTGAGCAAAGAGCACAATTCCTCACGTTACACTGGTAGTCGTCGAAAGAGGAATTGCCAACTACGCCTGCCTAAGGCCTTCCCTGGGTTAAGGAACCAGCCACACTTAGACGCCTTTAAAGGAAAATTTATTCAGCGAAGTTCCCATTGTTTGGCGATGGTCAACCTTTGCAGCGCCAATACTGCAGGGACTTAGGTTTGCTGCTAACAAGGCTAGGTGACCCTGCAGACAGAAGCAGGCGTTTCCCTTTGGAAGCTTGGATCCCGGTTTCCTAGGGGCTGCTTCCAAGGCCCTGCTATTGCCCAGCATCTGTCCTCTGCCCCTACGCCTGGGTAGGAAGTGAGTATTTTAGCCTGAGAAGCAGGGCTCTTGCATCTCTGGAGGAGAGCTAATCCTGCAGCCCACGTTCGTCCTGGGAAACCGCAAGGCGACCCTTGGCCTCAGTGTAGTGGCGAAATTGCCGCCGGACAGGTCTTGCCTGCCGCGGTTTCCGTGAGTTCTCCACCGTTTTCGGGCTTAAATGGAGAGCGAGGAGAGCTGTCGGCTCTCACAGAACTCTGGCCTCTGCACTGTTTGCCATGCAACTGCACTCAAGACCACACGACTCCTCCCGACCTGCTGAGAAACAGGCATCCGCGTAGGCCCTTGTTAACATTTCCTGGCGTGCAGAGTCCAAGGCGATACGCTGTCCTCTTCCTTGGAAACCTACGTTGCCACAGCTTGCCAAACGCTACCGAAGGCAGTCCTAACCAGTCTCGTGTGCTGCGCAACTTTGATTCGGTTACGAAAAGCCACCTGCATAGCGGTGAACACTCTGCTCAGCGTTCTTTCCGGGAGCTCACAGTTGCTCCCTCTCTAGGTTAAGCAAGGTGTCGAGGTGAGGTCCAGACTGAGCAAAGAGCACAATTGCTCACTTTGCAGTGGTAGTCGTCCTAAGAGGCATTGCCTACTACGCCTTGCTAAGGTCTTCGTTCTGTTAGGGAAGTCGCCACACTTAGACGCCTGTAAAGGAGAATTTATTCAACGAAGTTCCCAGTGTCTTGCGACGGTCTCCCTTCGCAGTGCCAATACAGCAGGGACTTAGCTTTGCTGCTAACTAGGCTAGGTGACCCTGCAGACAGAAGCAGGCGTTTCCCTTTGGAAGCTTGGATCCCGGTTTCTCAGGCGCTGCTTGCAAGACCCTGCTATTGCCCAGCATCTGTCCTCTGCCCCTACGCCTGGGTAGGAAGCGAGTATTTTAGCCTGAGAAGCAGGGCTCTTGCAACTCTGGAGGAGAGCTAATCCTGCAGCCCACGTTCATCCTGGGAAACCGCAAGGCGAACCTTGGCCTCAGTGTAGTGGCGAAATTGCCGCCGGACAGGTCTTGCCTGCCGCGGTTTCCGTGAGTTCTCCACCGTTTTCGGGCTTAAATGGAGAGCGAGGAGAGCTGTCGGCTCTCACAGAACTCTGGCCTCCGCACTGTCTGCCATGCAACTGCACTCAAGACCACACGTCTCCTCCCGACCTGCTGAGAAACAGGCATCCGCGTAGGCCCTTGTTAACATTTCCTGGCGTGCAGAGTCCAAGGCGACACGCTGTCCTCTTCCTTGGAAACCTACGTTGCCACAGCTTGCCAAACGCTACCGAAGGCAGTCCTAACCAGTCTCGTGTGCTGCGCAACTTTGATTCGGTTACGAAAAGCCACCTGCATTGCGGTGAACACTCTGCTCAGCGTTCTTTCCAAGAGCTCACAGTTGCTCCCTCTCTAGGTTAAGCAAGGTGTCGAGGTGAGGTCCAGACTGAGCAAAGAGCACAATTGCTCACTTTGCAGTGGTAGTCGTCCTAAGAGGCATTGCCTACTACGCCTTGCTAAGGTCTTCGTTCTGTTAGGGAAGTCGCCACACTTAGACGCCTGTAAAGGAGAATTTATTCAGCGAAGTTCCCAGTGTCTTGCGACGGTCTCCCTTCGCAGTGCCAATACAGCAGGGACTTAGCTTTGCTGCTAACTAGGCTAGGTGACCCTGCAGACAGAAGCAGGCGTTTCCCTTTGGAAGCTTGGATCCCAGTTTCCTAGGGGCTGCTTCCAAGGCCCTGCTATTGCCCAGCATCTGTCCTCTGCCCCTACGCCTGGGTAGGAAGCGTGTATTTTAGCCTGAGAAGCAGGGCTCTTGCATCTCTGGAGGAGAGCTAATCCTGCAGCCCACGTTCGTCCTGGGAAACCGCAAGGCGACCCTTGGCCTCAGAGTAGTGGCGAAATTGCCACCAGACAGGTCTTGCCTGCCGCAGTTTCCATGAGTTCTCCACCGTTTTCGGGCTTAAATGGAGAGCGAGGAGAGCTGTCGGCTCTCACAGAACTCTGGCCTCCGCACTGTCTGCCATGCAACTGCACTCAAGACCACACGTCTCCTCCCGCCTGCTGAGAAACAGGCTGCCGTGTAGCCCCTTCGTAACACTTCTTGGCCTGTAGACTCCAAGGAGACACACTGTCCTCTTCCTTGGAAAACTACGGTTCCGCAGCTTGCCAACGCTCACGAAGGCAGTCCAAGCCTGTCTCATGTGCTGGGCCACTTGCATTCAGTGAGGAAAAGCCACCTGCATTGAGGTGAACACTCTGCTCAGCGTTCTTTCCGGGAGCTCACAATTGCCGCCTCTCTAGGTTAAGCAGAAAGTCGTAGTGAGGACCAACCTGAGCAAAGAGCACAATTCCTCATGTTACACTGGTAGTCGTCGAAAGAGGAATTGCCAACTACGCCTGCCTAAGGCCTTCCCTGGGTTAAGGAACCAGCCACACTTAGACGCCTTTAAAGGAAAATTTATTCAGCGAAGTTCCCATTGTTTGGCGATGGTCAACTTTTGCAGCGCCAATACTGCAGGGACTTAGGTTTGCTGCTAACAAGGCTAGGTGACCCTGCAGACAGAAGCAGGCGTTTCCCTTTGGAAGCTTGGATCCCGGTTTCCTAAGGGCTGCTTCCAAGGCCCTGCTATTGCCCAGCATCTGTCCTCTGCCCCTACACCTCGGTAGGAAGCGTGAATTTTAGCCTGAGAAGCAGGGCTCTTGCATCTCTGGAGGAGAGCTAATCCTGCAGCCCACGTTCATCCTGGGAAACCGCAAGGTGACCCTTAGCCTCAGTGTAGTGGCGAAATTGCCGCTGGACAGATCTTGCCTGTTGCGGTTTCCGTGAGTTCTCCACCGTTTTCGGGCTTAAATGGAGAGCGAGGAGAGCTGTCGGCTCTCACAGAACTCTGGCCTCCGCACTGTCTGCCATGCAACTGCACTCAAGACCACACGTCTCCTCCCGACCTGCTGAGAAACAGGCATCCGCGTAGGCCCTTGTTAACATTTCCTGGCGTGCAGAGTCCAAGGCGACACGCTGTCCTCTTCCTTGGAAACCTACGTTACCACAGCTTGCCAAACGCTACCGAAGGCAGTCCTAACCAGTCTCGTGTGCTGCGCAACTTTGATTCGGTTACGAAAAGCCACCTGCATTGCGGTGAACACTCTGCTCAACCTTCTTTCCGGGAGCTCACAGTTGCTCCCTCTCTAGGTTAAGCAAGGTGTCGAGGTGAGGTCCAGAATGAGCAAAGAGCACAATTGCTCACTTTGCAGTGGTAGTCGTCCTAAGAGGCATTGCCTACTACGCCTTGCTAAGGTCTTCGTTCTGTTAGGGAAGTCGCCACACTTAGACGCCTGTAAAGGAGAATTTATTCAACCAAGTTCCCAGGGTCTTGCGACGGTCTCCCTTCGCAGTGCCAATACAGCAGGGACTTAGGTTTGCTGCTAACTAGGCTAGGTGACCCTGCATACAGAAGCAGGCGTTTCCCTTTGGAAGCTTGGATCCCGGTTTCTCAGGGGCTGCTTGCAAGACCCTGCTATTGCCCAGCATCTGTCCTCTGCCCCTACGCCTGGGTAGGAAGCGAGTATTTTAGCCTGAGAAGCAGGGCTCTTGCAACTCTGGAGGAGAGCTAATCCTGCAGCCCACGTTCGTCCTGGGAAACCGCAAGGTGACCCTTGGCCTCAGAGTAGTGGCGAAATTGCCGCCGGACAGGTCTTGCCTGCCGCGGTTTCCATGAGTTCGCCACCGTTTTCGGGCTTAAATGGAGAGCGAGGAGAGCTGTCGGCTCTCACAGAACTCTGGCCTCTGCACTGTCTGCCATGCAACTGCACTCAAGACCACACGTCTCCTCCCGGCCTGCTGAGAAACAGGCCGCCGTGTAGGCCCTTCATAACACTTCTTGGCCTGTAGACTCCAAGGCGACACACTGTCCTCTTCCTTGGAAAACTACGGTGCCCCAGCTTGCCAACGCTCACGAAGGCAGTCCGAGCCCGTCTCATGTGCTGGGCCACTTGCATTCAGTGAGGAAAAGCCACCTGCATTGAGGAAACACTCTGCTCAGCATTCTTTCCGGGAGCTCACAATTGCCGCCTCTCTAGGTTAAGCAGGAAGTCGTAGTGAGGACCAACCTGAGCAAAGAGCACAATTCCTCACGTTACACTGTTAGTCGTCGAAAGAGGAATTGCCAACTACGCCTGCCTAAGGCCTTCCCTGGGTTAAGGAACCAGCCACACTTAGACGCCTTTAAAGGAAAATTTATTCAGCGAAGTTCCCATTGTTTGGCGATGGTCAACCTTTGCAGCGCCAATACTGCAGGGACTTAGGTTTGCTGCTAACAAGGCTAGGTGACCCTGCAGACAGAAGCAGGCGTTTCCCTTTGGAAGCTTGGATCCCGGTTTCCTAAGGGCTGCTTCCAAGGCCCTGCTATTGCCCAGCATCTGTCCTCTGCCCCTACGCCTGGGTAGGAAGCGAGTATTTTAGTCTGAGAAGCAGGGCTCTTGCATCTCTGGAGGAGAGCTAATCCTGCAGCCCACGTTCGTCCTGGGAAACCGCAAGGCGACCCTTGGCCTCAGTGTAGTGGCGAAATTGCCGCCGGACAGGTCTTGCCTGCCGCGGTTTCCGTGAGTTCTCCACCGTTTTCGGGCTTAAATGGAGAGCGAGGAGAGCTGTCGGCTCTCACAGAACTCTGGCCTCCGCACTGTTTGCCATGCAACTGCACTCAAGACCACACGTCTCCTCCCGACCTGCTGAGAAACAGGCATCTGCGTAGGCCCTTGTTAACATTTCCTGGCGTGCAGAGTCCAAGGCGACACGCTGTCCTCTTCCTTGGAAACCTACGTTGCCACAGCTTGCCAAACGCTACCGAAGGCAGTCCTAACCAGTCTCGTGTCCTGCGCAACTTTGATTCGGTTACGAAAAGCCACCTGCATTGCGGTGAACACTCTGCTCAGCGTTCTTTCCGAGAGCTCACAGTTGCTCCCTCTCTAGGTTAAGCAAAGTGTCGACGTGAGGTCCAGACTGAGCAAAGAGCACAATTGCTCACTTTGCAGTGGTAGTCGTCCTAAGAGGCATTGCCTACTACGCCTTGCTAAGGTCTTCGTTCTGTTAGGGAAGTCGCCACACTTAGACGCCTGTAAAGGAGAATTTATTCAGCCAAGTTCCCAGGGTCTTGCGACGGTCTCCCTTCGCAGTGCCAATACAGCAGGGACTTAGGTTTGCTGCTAACTAGGCTAGGTGACCCTGCATACAGAAGCAGGCGTTTCCCTTTGGAAGCTTGGATCCCGGTTTCTCAGGGGCTGCTTGCAAGACCCTGCTATTGCCCAGCATCTGTCCTCTGCCCCTACGCCTGGGTAGGAAGCGAGTATTTTAGCCTGAGAAGCAGGGCTCTTGCAACTCTGGAGGAGAGCTAATCCTGCAGCCCACGTTCGTCCTGGGAAACCGCAAGGCGACCCTTGGCCTCAGAGTAGTGGCGAAATTGCCGCCGGACAGGTCTTGCCTGCCGCGGTTTCCATGAGTTCGCCACCGTTTTCGGGCTTAAATGGAGAGCGAGGAGAGCTGTCAGCTCTCACAGGACTCTGGCCTCCGCACTGTCTGCCATGCAACTGCACTCAAGACCACACGTCTCCTCCCGACCTGCTGAGAAACAGGCATCCGCGTAGGCCCTTGTTAACATTTCCTGGCGTGCAGAGTCCAAGGCGACACACTGTCCTCTTCCTTGGAAAACTACGGTACCCCAGCTTGCCAACGCTCACGAAGGCAGTCCTAACCAGTCTCGTGTGCTGCGCAACTTTGATTCGGTTACGAAAAGCCACCTGCATTGCGGTGAACACTCTGCTCAGCGTTCTTTCCAAGAGCTCACAGTTGCTCCCTCTCTAGGTTAAGCAAGGTGTCGAGGTGAGGTCCAGACTGAGCAAAGAGCACAATTGCTCACTTTGCAGTGGTAGTCGTCCTAAGAGGCATTGCCTACTACGCCTTGCTAAGGTCTTCGTTCTGTTAGGGAAGTCGCCACACTTAGACGCCTGTAAAGGAGAATTTATTCAGCGAAGTTCCCAGTGTCTTGCGACGGTCTCCCTTCGCAGTGCCAATACAGCAGGGACTTAGCTTTGCTGCTAACTAGGCTAGGTGACCCTGCAGACAGAAGCAGGCGTTTCCCTTTGGAAGCTTGGATCCCAGTTTCCTAGGGGCTGCTTCCAAGGCCCTGCTATTGCCCAGCATCTGTCCTCTGCCCCTACGCCTGGGTAGGAAGCGTGTATTTTAGCCTGAGAAGCAGGGCTCTTGCATCTCTGGAGGAGAGCTAATCCTGCAGCCCACGTTCGTCCTGGGAAACCGCAAGGCGACCCTTGGCCTCAGAGTAGTGGCGAAATTGCCACCAGACAGGTCTTGCCTGCCGCAGTTTCCATGAGTTCTCCACCGTTTTCGGGCTTAAATGGAGAGCGAGGAGAGCTGTCGGCTCTCACAGAACTCTGGCCTCCGCACTGTCTGCCATGCAACTGCACTCAAGACCACACGTCTCCTCCCGCCTGCTGAGAAACAGGCTGCCGTGTAGCCCCTTCGTAACACTTCTTGGCCTGTAGACTCCAAGGAGACACACTGTCCTCTTCCTTGGAAAACTACGGTTCCGCAGCTTGCCAACGCTCACGAAGGCAGTCCAAGCCTGTCTCATGTGCTGGGCCACTTGCATTCAGTGAGGAAAAGCCACCTGCATTGAGGTGAACACTCTGCTCAGCGTTCTTTCCGGGAGCTCACAATTGCCGCCTCTCTAGGTTAAGCAGAAAGTCGTAGTGAGGACCAACCTGAGCAAAGAGCACAATTCCTCATGTTACACTGGTAGTCGTCGAAAGAGGAATTGCCAACTACGCCTGCCTAAGGCCTTCCCTGGGTTAAGGAACCAGCCACACTTAGACGCCTTTAAAGGAAAATTTATTCAGCGAAGTTCCCATTGTTTGGCGATGGTCAACTTTTGCAGCGCCAATACTGCAGGGACTTAGGTTTGCTGCTAACAAGGCTAGGTGACCCTGCAGACAGAAGCAGGCGTTTCCCTTTGGAAGCTTGGATCCCGGTTTCCTAAGGGCTGCTTCCAAGGCCCTGCTATTGCCCAGCATCTGTCCTCTGCCCCTACACCTCGGTAGGAAGCGTGAATTTTAGCCTGAGAAGCAGGGCTCTTGCATCTCTGGAGGAGAGCTAATCCTGCAGCCCACGTTCATCCTGGGAAACCGCAAGGTGACCCTTAGCCTCAGTGTAGTGGCGAAATTGCCGCTGGACAGATCTTGCCTGTTGCGGTTTCCGTGAGTTCTCCACCGTTTTCGGGCTTAAATGGAGAGCGAGGAGAGCTGTCGGCTCTCACAGAACTCTGGCCTCCGCACTGTCTGCCATGCAACTGCACTCAAGACCACACGTCTCCTCCCGACCTGCTGAGAAACAGGCATCCGCGTAGGCCCTTGTTAACATTTCCTGGCGTGCAGAGTCCAAGGCGACACGCTGTCCTCTTCCTTGGAAACCTACGTTACCACAGCTTGCCAAACGCTACCGAAGGCAGTCCTAACCAGTCTCGTGTGCTGCGCAACTTTGATTCGGTTACGAAAAGCCACCTGCATTGCGGTGAACACTCTGCTCAACCTTCTTTCCGGGAGCTCACAGTTGCTCCCTCTCTAGGTTAAGCAAGGTGTCGAGGTGAGGTCCAGAATGAGCAAAGAGCACAATTGCTCACTTTGCAGTGGTAGTCGTCCTAAGAGGCATTGCCTACTACGCCTTGCTAAGGTCTTCGTTCTGTTAGGGAAGTCGCCACACTTAGACGCCTGTAAAGGAGAATTTATTCAACCAAGTTCCCAGGGTCTTGCGACGGTCTCCCTTCGCAGTGCCAATACAGCAGGGACTTAGGTTTGCTGCTAACTAGGCTAGGTGACCCTGCATACAGAAGCAGGCGTTTCCCTTTGGAAGCTTGGATCCCGGTTTCTCAGGGGCTGCTTGCAAGACCCTGCTATTGCCCAGCATCTGTCCTCTGCCCCTACGCCTGGGTAGGAAGCGAATATTTTAGCCTGAGAAGCAGGGCTCTTGCAACTCTGGAGGAGAGCTAATCCTGCAGCCCACGTTCGTCCTGGGAAACCGCAAGGTGACCCTTGGCCTCAGAGTAGTGGCGAAATTGCCGCCGGACAGGTCTTGCCTGCCGCGGTTTCCATGAGTTCGCCACCGTTTTCGGGCTTAAATGGAGAGCGAGGAGAGCTGTCGGCTCTCACAGAACTCTGGCCTCTGCACTGTCTGCCATGCAACTGCACTCAAGACCACACGTCTCCTCCCGGCCTGCTGAGAAACAGGCCGCCGTGTAGGCCCTTCATAACACTTCTTGGCCTGTAGACTCCAAGGCGACACACTGTCCTCTTCCTTGGAAAACTACGGTGCCCCAGCTTGCCAACGCTCACGAAGGCAGTCCGAGCCCGTCTCATGTGCTGGGCCACTTGCATTCAGTGAGGAAAAGCCACCTGCATTGAGGAAACACTCTGCTCAGCATTCTTTCCGGGAGCTCACAATTGCCGCCTCTCTAGGTTAAGCAGGAAGTCGTAGTGAGGACCAACCTGAGCAAAGAGCACAATTCCTCACGTTACACTGGTAGTCGTCGAAAGAGGAATTGCCAACTACGCCTGCCTAAGGCCTTCCCTGGGTTAAGGAACCAGCCACACTTAGACGCCTTTAAAGGAAAATTTATTCAGCGAAGTTCCCATTGTTTGGCGATGGTCAACCTTTGCAGCGCCAATACTGCAGGGACTTAGGTTTGCTGCTAACAAGGCTAGGTGACCCTGCAGACAGAAGCAGGCGTTTCCCTTTGGAAGCTTGGATCCCGGTTTCCTAAGGGCTGCTTCCAAGGCCCTGCTATTGCCCAGCATCTGTCCTCTGCCCCTACGCCTGGGTAGGAAGCGAGTATTTTAGTCTGAGAAGCAGGGCTCTTGCATCTCTGGAGGAGAGCTAATCCTGCAGCCCACGTTCGTCCTGGGAAACCGCAAGGCGACCCTTGGCCTCAGTGTAGTGGCGAAATTGCCGCCGGACAGGTCTTGCCTGCCGCGGTTTCCGTGAGTTCTCCACCGTTTTCGGGCTTAAATGGAGAGCGAGGAGAGCTGTCGGCTCTCACAGAACTCTGGCCTCCGCACTGTTTGCCATGCAACTGCACTCAAGACCACACGTCTCCTCCCGACCTGCTGAGAAACAGGCATCTGCGTAGGCCCTTGTTAACATTTCCTGGCGTGCAGAGTCCAAGGCGACACGCTGTCCTCTTCCTTGGAAACCTACGTTGCCACAGCTTGCCAAACGCTACCGAAGGCAGTCCTAACCAGTCTCGTGTCCTGCGCAACTTTGATTCGGTTACGAAAAGCCACCTGCATTGCGGTGAACACTCTGCTCAGCGTTCTTTCCGAGAGCTCACAGTTGCTCCCTCTCTAGGTTAAGCAAAGTGTCGACGTGAGGTCCAGACTGAGCAAAGAGCACAATTGCTCACTTTGCAGTGGTAGTCGTCCTAAGAGGCATTGCCTACTACGCCTTGCTAAGGTCTTCGTTCTGTTAGGGAAGTCGCCACACTTAGACGCCTGTAAAGGAGAATTTATTCAGCCAAGTTCCCAGGGTCTTGCGACGGTCTCCCTTCGCAGTGCCAATACAGCAGGGACTTAGGTTTGCTGTTAACTAGGCTAGGTGACCCTGCATACAGAAGCAGGCGTTTCCCTTTGGAAGCTTGGATCCCGGTTTCTCAGGGGCTGCTTGCAAGACCCTGCTATTGCCCAGCATCTGTCCTCTGCCCCTACGCCTGGGTAGGAAGCGAGTATTTTAGCCTGAGAAGCAGGGCTCTTGCAACTCTGGAGGAGAGCTAATCCTGCAGCCCACGTTCGTCCTGGGAAACCGCAAGGCGACCCTTGGCCTCAGAGTAGTGGCGAAATTGCCGCCGGACAGGTCTTGCCTGCCGCGGTTTCCATGAGTTCGCCACCGTTTTCGGGCTTAAATGGAGAGCGAGGAGAGCTGTCAGCTCTCACAGGACTCTGGCCTCCGCACTGTCTGCCATGCAACTGCACTCAAGACCACACGTCTCCTCCCGACCTGCTGAGAAACAGGCATCCGCGTAGGCCCTTGTTAACATTTCCTGGCGTGCAGAGTCCAAGGCGACACACTGTCCTCTTCCTTGGAAAACTACGGTACCCCAGCTTGCCAACGCTCACGAAGGCAGTCCTAACCAGTCTCGTGTGCTGCGCAACTTTGATTCGGTTACGAAAAGCCACCTGCATTGCGGTGAACACTCTGCTCAGCGTTCTTTCCAAGAGCTCACAGTTGCTCCCTCTCTAGGTTAAGCAAGGTGTCGAGGTGAGGTCCAGACTGAGCAAAGAGCACAATTGCTCACTTTGCAGTGGTAGTCGTCCTAAGAGGCATTGCCTACTACGCCTTGCTAAGGTCTTCGTTCTGTTAGGGAAGTCGCCACACTTAGACGCCTGTAAAGGAGAATTTATTCAGCCAAGTTCCCAGGGTCTTGCGACGGTCTCCCTTCGCAGTGCCAATACAGCAGGGACTTAGGTTTGCTGCTAACTAGGCTAGGTGACCCTGCATACAGAAGCAGGCGTTTCCCTTTGGAAGCTTGGATCCCGGTTTCTCAGGGGCTGCTTGCAAGACCCTGCTATTGCCCAGCATCTGTCCTCTGCCCCTACGCCTGGGTAGGAAGCGAGTATTTTAGCCTGAGAAGCAGGGCTCTTGCAACTCTGGAGGAGAGCTAATCCTGCAGCCCACGTTCGTCCTGGGAAACCGCAAGGCGACCCTTGGCCTCAGAGTAGTGGCGAAATTGCCGCCGGACAGGTCTTGCCTGCCGCGGTTTCCATGAGTTCGCCACCGTTTTCGGGCTTAAATGGAGAGCGAGGAGAGCTGTCAGCTCTCACAGGACTCTGGCCTCCGCACTGTCTGCCATGCAACTGCACTCAAGACCACACGTCTCCTCCCGACCTGCTGAGAAACAGGCATCCGCGTAGGCCCTTGTTAACATTTCCTGGCGTGCAGAGTCCAAGGCGACACACTGTCCTCTTCCTTGGAAAACTACGGTACCCCAGCTTGCCAACGCTCACGAAGGCAGTCCTAACCAGTCTCGTGTGCTGCGCAACTTTGATTCGGTTACGAAAAGCCACCTGCATTGCGGTGAACACTCTGCTCAGCGTTCTTTCCAAGAGCTCACAGTTGCTCCCTCTCTAGGTTAAGCAAGGTGTCGAGGTGAGGTCCAGACTGAGCAAAGAGCACAATTGCTCACTTTGCAGTGGTAGTCGTCCTAAGAGGCATTGCCTACTACGCCTTGCTAAGGTCTTCGTTCTGTTAGGGAAGTCGCCACACTTAGACGCCTGTAAAGGAGAATTTATTCAGCGAAGTTCCCAGTGTCTTGCGACGGTCTCCCTTCGCAGTGCCAATACAGCAGGGACTTAGGTTTGCTGCTAACTAGGCTAGGTGACCCTGCAGACAGAAGCAGGCGTTTCCCTTTGGAAGCTTGGATCCCAGTTTCCTAGGGGCTGCTTCCAAGGCCCTGCTATTGCCCAGCATCTGTCCTCTGCCCCTACGCCTGGGTAGGAAGCGTGTATTTTAGCCTGAGAAGCAGGGCTCTTGCATCTCTGGAGGAGAGCTAATCCTGCAGCCCACGTTCGTCCTGGGAAACCGCAAGGCGACCCTTGGCCTCAGAGTAGTGGCGAAATTGCCACCAGACAGGTCTTGCCTGCCGCAGTTTCCATGAGTTCTCCACCGTTTTCGGGCTTAAATGGAGAGCGAGGAGAGCTGTCGGCTCTCACAGAACTCTGGCCTCCGCACTGTCTGCCATGCAACTGCACTCAAGACCACACGTCTCCTCCCGCCTGCTGAGAAACAGGCTGCCGTGTAGCCCCTTCGTAACACTTCTTGGCCTGTAGACTCCAAGGAGACACACTGTCCTCTTCCTTGGAAAACTACGGTTCCGCAGCTTGCCAACGCTCACGAAGGCAGTCCAAGCCTGTCTCATGTGCTGGGCCACTTGCATTCAGTGAGGAAAAGCCACCTGCATTGAGGTGAACACTCTGCTCAGCGTTCTTTCCGGGAGCTCACAATTGCCGCCTCTCTAGGTTAAGCAGAAAGTCGTAGTGAGGACCAACCTGAGGAAAGAGCACAATTCCTCATGTTACACTGGTAGTCGTCGAAAGAGGAATTGCCAACTACGCCTGCCTAAGGCCTTCCCTGGGTTAAGGAACCAGCCACACTTAGACGCCTTTAAAGGAAAATTTATTCAGCGAAGTTCCCATTGTTTGGCGATGGTCAACTTTTGCAGCGCCAATACTGCAGGGACTTAGGTTTGCTGCTAACTAGGCTAGGTGACCCTGCAGACAGAAGCAGGCGTTTCCCTTTGGAAGCTTGGATCCCGGTTTCCTAAGGGCTGCTTCCAAGGCCCTGCTATTGCCCAGCATCTGTCCTCTGCCCCTACACCTCGGTAGGAAGCGTGAATTTTAGCCTGAGAAGCAGGGCTCTTGCATCTCTGGAGGAGAGCTAATCCTGCAGCCCACGTTCGTCCTGGGAAACCGCAAGGTGACCCTTGGCCTCAGAGTAGTGGCGAAATTGCCGCCGGACAGGTCTTGCCTGCCGCGGTTTCCATGAGTTCGCCACCGTTTTCGGGCTTAAATGGAGAGCGAGGAGAGCTGTCGGCTCTCACAGAACTCTGGCCTCTGCACTGTCTGCCATGCAACTGCACTCAAGACCACACGTCTCCTCCCGGCCTGCTGAGAAACAGGCCGCCGTGTAGGCCCTTCATAACACTTCTTGGCCTGTAGACTCCAAGGCGACACACTGTCCTCTTCCTTGGAAAACTACGGTGCCCCAGCTTGCCAACGCTCACGAAGGCAGTCCGAGCCCGTCTCATGTGCTGGGCCACTTGCATTCAGTGAGGAAAAGCCACCTGCATTGAGGAAACACTCTGCTCAGCATTCTTTCCGGGAGCTCACAATTGCCGCCTCTCTAGGTTAAGCAGGAAGTCGTAGTGAGGACCAACCTGAGCAAAGAGCACAATTCCTCACGTTACACTGGTAGTCGTCGAAAGAGGAATTGCCAACTACGCCTGCCTAAGGCCTTCCCTGGGTTAAGGAACCAGCCACACTTAGACGCCTTTAAAGGAAAATTTATTCAGCGAAGTTCCCATTGTTTGGCGATGGTCAACCTTTGCAGCGCCAATACTGCAGGGACTTAGGTTTGCTGCTAACAAGGCTAGGTGACCCTGCAGACAGAAGCAGGCGTTTCCCTTTGGAAGCTTGGATCCCGGTTTCCTAAGGGCTGCTTCCAAGGCCCTGCTATTGCCCAGCATCTGTCCTCTGCCCCTACGCCTGGGTAGGAAGTGAGTATTTTAGCCTGAGAAGCAGGGCTCTTGCATCTCTGGAGGAGAGCTAATCCTGCAGCCCACGTTCGTCCTGGGAAACCGCAAGGCGACCCTTGGCCTCAGTGTAGTGGCGAAATTGCCGCCGGACAGGTCTTGCCTGCCGCGGTTTCCGTGAGTTCTCCACCGTTTTCGGGCTTAAATGGAGAGCGAGGAGAGCTGTCGGCTCTCACAGAACTCTGGCCTCTGCACTGTCTGCCATGCAACTGCACTCAAGACCACACGTCTCCTCCCGGCCTGCTGAGAAACAGGCCGCCGTGTAGGCCCTTCATAACACTTCTTGGCCTGTAGACTCCAAGGCGACACACTGTCCTCTTCCTTGGAAAACTACGGTGCCCCAGCTTGCCAACGCTCACGAAGGCAGTCCGAGCCCGTCTCATGTGCTGGGCCACTTGCATTCAGTGAGGAAAAGCCACCTGCATTGAGGAAACACTCTGCTCAGCATTCTTTCCGGGAGCTCACAATTGCCGCCTCTCTAGGTTAAGCAGGAAGTCGTAGTGAGGACCAACCTGAGCAAAGAGCACAATTCCTCACGTTACACTGGTAGTCGTCGAAAGAGGAATTGCCAACTACGCCTGCCTAAGGCCTTCCCTGGGTTAAGGAACCAGCCACACTTAGACGCCTTTAAAGGAAAATTTATTCAGCGAAGTTCCCATTGTTTGGCGATGGTCAACCTTTGCAGCGCCAATACTGCAGGGACTTAGGTTTGCTGCTAACAAGGCTAGGTGACCCTGCAGACAGAAGCAGGCGTTTCCCTTTGGAAGCTTGGATCCCGGTTTCCTAGGGGCTGCTTCCAAGGCCCTGCTATTGCCCAGCATCTGTCCTCTGCCCCTACGCCTGGGTAGGAAGTGAGTATTTTAGCCTGAGAAGCAGGGCTCTTGCATCTCTGGAGGAGAGCTAATCCTGCAGCCCACGTTCGTCCTGGGAAACCGCAAGGCGACCCTTGGCCTCAGTGTAGTGGCGAAATTGCCGCCGGACAGGTCTTGCCTGCCGCGGTTTCCGTGAGTTCTCCACCGTTTTCGGGCTTAAATGGAGAGCGAGGAGAGCTGTCGGCTCTCACAGAACTCTGGCCTCTGCACTGTTTGCCATGCAACTGCACTCAAGACCACACGACTCCTCCCGACCTGCTGAGAAACAGGCATCCGCGTAGGCCCTTGTTAACATTTCCTGGCGTGCAGAGTCCAAGGCGATACGCTGTCCTCTTCCTTGGAAACCTACGTTGCCACAGCTTGCCAAACGCTACCGAAGGCAGTCCTAACCAGTCTCGTGTGCTGCGCAACTTTGATTCGGTTACGAAAAGCCACCTGCATAGCGGTGAACACTCTGCTCAGCGTTCTTTCCGGGAGCTCACAGTTGCTCCCTCTCTAGGTTAAGCAAGGTGTCGAGGTGAGGTCCAGACTGAGCAAAGAGCACAATTGCTCACTTTGCAGTGGTAGTCGTCCTAAGAGGCATTGCCTACTACGCCTTGCTAAGGTCTTCGTTCTGTTAGGGAAGTCGCCACACTTAGACGCCTGTAAAGGAGAATTTATTCAGCGAAGTTCCCAGTGTCTTGCGACGGTCTCCCTTCGCAGTGCCAATACAGCAGCGACTTAGCTTTGCTGGTAAATAGGCTAGGTGACCCTGCAGACAGAAGCAGGCGTTTCCCTTTGGAAGCTTGGATCCCGGTTTCTCAGGCGCTGCTTGCAAGACCCTGCTATTGCCCAGCATCTGTCCTCTGCCCCTACGCCTGGGTAGGAAGCGAGTATTTTAGCCTGAGAAGCAGGGCTCTTGCAACTCTGGAGGAGAGCTAATCCTGCAGCCCACGTTCATCCTGGGAAACCGCAAGGCGAACCTTGGCCTCAGTGTAGTGGCGAAATTGCCGCCGGACAGGTCTTGCCTGCCGCGGTTTCCGTGAGTTCTCCACCGTTTTCGGGCTTAAATGGAGAGCGAGGAGAGCTGTCGGCTCTCACAGAACTCTGGCCTCCGCACTGTCTGCCATGCAACTGCACTCAAGACCACACGTCTCCTCCCGACCTGCTGAGAAACAGGCATCCGCGTAGGCCCTTGTTAACATTTCCTGGCGTGCAGAGTCCAAGGCGACACGCTGTCCTCTTCCTTGGAAACCTACGTTGCCACAGCTTGCCAAACGCTACCGAAGGCAGTCCTAACCAGTCTCGTGTGCTGCGCAACTTTGATTCGGTTACGAAAAGCCACCTGCATTGCGGTGAACACTCTGCTCAGCGTTCTTTCCAAGAGCTCACAGTTGCTCCCTCTCTAGGTTAAGCAAGGTGTCGAGGTGAGGTCCAGACTGAGCAAAGAGCACAATTGCTCACTTTGCAGTGGTAGTCGTCCTAAGAGGCATTGCCTACTACGCCTTGCTAAGGTCTTCGTTCTGTTAGGGAAGTCGCCACACTTAGACGCCTGTAAAGGAGAATTTATTCAGCGAAGTTCCCAGTGTCTTGCGACGGTCTCCCTTCGCAGTGCCAATACAGCAGGGACTTAGCTTTGCTGCTAACTAGGCTAGGTGACCCTGCAGACAGAAGCAGGCGTTTCCCTTTGGAAGCTTGGATCCCAGTTTCCTAGGGGCTGCTCCAAGGCCCTGCTATTGCCCAGCATCTGTCCTCTGCCCCTACGCCTGGGTAGGAAGCGTGTATTTTAGCCTGAGAAGCAGGGCTCTTGCATCTCTGGAGGAGAGCTAATCCTGCAGCCCACGTTCGTCCTGGGAAACCGCAAGGCGACCCTTGGCCTCAGAGTAGTGGCGAAATTGCCACCAGACAGGTCTTGCCTGCCGCAGTTTCCATGAGTTCTCCACCGTTTTCGGGCTTAAATGGAGAGCGAGGAGAGCTGTCGGCTCTCACAGAACTCTGGCCTCCGCACTGTCTGCCATGCAACTGCACTCAAGACCACACGTCTCCTCCCGCCTGCTGAGAAACAGGCTGCCGTGTAGCCCCTTCGTAACACTTCTTGGCCTGTAGACTCCAAGGAGACACACTGTCCTCTTCCTTGGAAAACTACGGTTCCGCAGCTTGCCAACGCTCACGAAGGCAGTCCAAGCCTGTCTCATGTGCTGGGCCACTTGCATTCAGTGAGGAAAAGCCACCTGCATTGAGGTGAACACTCTGCTCAGCGTTCTTTCCGGGAGCTCACAATTGCCGCCTCTCTAGGTTAAGCAGAAAGTCGTAGTGAGGACCAACCTGAGGAAAGAGCACAATTCCTCATGTTACACTGGTAGTCGTCGAAAGAGGAATTGCCAACTACGCCTGCCTAAGGCCTTCCCTGGGTTAAGGAACCAGCCACACTTAGACGCCTTTAAAGGAAAATTTATTCAGCGATGTTCCCATTGTTTGGCGATGGTCAACTTTTGCAGCGCCAATACTGCAGGGACTTAGGTTTGCTGCTAACAAGGCTAGGTGACCCTGCAGACAGAAGCAGGCGTTTCCCTTTGGAAGCTTGGATCCCGGTTTCCTAAGGGCTGCTTCCAAGGCCCTGCTATTGCCCAGCATCTGTCCTCTGCCCCTACACCTCGGTAGGAAGCGTGAATTTTAGCCTGAGAAGCAGGGCTCTTGCATCTCTGGAGGAGAGCTAATCCTGCAGCCCACGTTCATCCTGGGAAACCGCAAGGTGACCCTTAGCCTCAGTGTAGTGGCGAAATTGCCGCTGGACAGATCTTGCCTGTTGCGGTTTCCGTGAGTTCTCCACCGTTTTCGGGCTTAAATGGAGAGCGAGGAGAGCTGTCGGCTCTCACAGAACTCTGGCCTCCGCACTGTCTGCCATGCAACTGCACTCAAGACCACACGTCTCCTCCCGACCTGCTGAGAAACAGGCATCCACGTAGGCCCTTGTTAACATTTCCTGGCGTGCAGAGTCCAAGGCGACACGCTGTCCTCTTCCTTGGAAACCTACGTTACCACAGCTTGCCAAACGCTACCGAAGGCAGTCCTAACCAGTCTCGTGTGCTGCGCAACTTTGATTCGGTTACGAAAAGCCACCTGCATTGCGGTGAACACTCTGCTCAACCTTCTTTCCGGGAGCTCACAGTTGCTCCCTCTCTAGGTTAAGCAAGGTGTCGAGGTGAGGTCCAGACTGAGCAAAGAGCACAATTGCTCACTTTGCAGTGGTAGTCGTCCTAAGAGGCATTGCCTACTACGCCTTGCTAAGGTCTTCGTTCTGTTAGGGAAGTCGCCACACTTAGACGCCTGTAAAGGAGAATTTATTCAACCAAGTTCCCAGGGTCTTGCGACGGTCTCCCTTCGCAGTGCCAATACAGCAGGGACTTAGGTTTGCTGCTAACTAGGCTAGGTGACCCTGCATACAGAAGCAGGCGTTTCCCTTTGGAAGCTTGGATCCCGGTTTCTCAGGGGCTGCTTGCAAGACCCTGCTATTGCCCAGCATCGGTCCTCTGCCCCTACGCCTGGGTAGGAAGCGAGTATTTTAGCCTGAGAAGCAGGGCTCTTGCAACTCTGGAGGAGAGCTAATCCTGCAGCCCACGTTCGTCCTGGGAAACCGCAAGGCGACCCTTGGCCTCAGAGTAGTGGCGAAATTGCCGCCGGACAGGTCTTGCCTGCCGCGGTTTCCATGAGTTCGCCACCGTTTTCGGGCTTAAATGGAGAGCGAGGAGAGCTATCAGCTCTCACAGGACTCTGGCCTCCGCACTGTCTGCCATGCAACTGCACTCAAGACCACACGTCTCCTCCCGGCCTGCTGAGAAACAGGCCGCTGTGTAGGCCCTTCGTAACACTTCTTGGCCTGTAGACTCCAAGGCGACACACTGTCCTCTTCCTTGGAAAACTACGGTACCCCAGCTTGCCAACGCTCACGAAGGCAGTCCCAGCCCGTCTCCTGTGCTGGGCCACTTGCATTCAGTGAGGAAAAGCCACCTGCATTGAGGTGAACACTCTGCTCAGCGTTCTTTCCGGGAGCTCACAATTGCCGCCTCTCTAGGTTAAGCAGGAAGTCGTAGTGAGGACCAACCTGAGCAAAGAGCACAATTCCTCACGTTACACTGGTAGTCGTCGAAAGAGGAATTGCCAACTACGCCTGGCTAAGGCCTTCCCTGGGTTAAGGAACCAGCCACACTTAGACGCCTTTAAAGGAAAATTTATTCAGCGATGTTCCCATTGTTTGGCGATGGTCAACCTTTGCAGCGCCAATACTGCAGGGACTTAGATTTGCTGCTAACTAGGCTAGGTGACCCTGCAGACAGAAGCAGGCGTTTCCCTTTGGAAGCTTGGATCCCGGTTTCCTAGGGGCTGCTTCCAAGGCCCTGCTATTGCCCAGCATCTGTCCTCTGCCCCTACGCCTGGGTAGGAAGTGAGTATTTTAGCCTGAGAAGCAGGGCTCTTGCATCTCTGGAGGAGAGCTAATCCTGCAGCCCACGTTCGTCCTGGGAAACCGCAAGGCGACCCTTGGCCTCAGTGTAGTGGCGAAATTGCCGCCGGACAGGTCTTGCCTGCCGCGGTTTCCGTGAGTTCTCCACCGTTTTCGGGCTTAAATGGAGAGCGAGGAGAGCTGTCGGCTCTCACAGAACTCTGGCCTCTGCACTGTCTGCCATGCAACTGCACTCAAGACCACACGTCTCCTCCCGGCCTGCTGAGAAACAGGCCGCCGTGTAGGCCCTTCATAACACTTCTTGGCCTGTAGACTCCAAGGCGACACACTGTCCTCTTCCTTGGAAAACTACGGTGCCCCAGCTTGCCAACGCTCACGAAGGCAGTCCGAGCCCGTCTCATGTGCTGGGCCACTTGCATTCAGTGAGGAAAAGCCACCTGCATTGAGGAAACACTCTGCTCAGCATTCTTTCCGGGAGCTCACAATTGCCGCCTCTCTAGGTTAAGCAGGAAGTCGTAGTGAGGACCAACCTGAGCAAAGAGCACAATTCCTCACGTTACACTGGTAGTCGTCGAAAGAGGAATTGCCAACTACGCCTGCCTAAGGCCTTCCCTGGGTTAAGGAACCAGCCACACTTAGACGCCTTTAAAGGAAAATTTATTCAGCGAAGTTCCCATTGTTTGGCGATGGTCAACCTTTGCAGCGCCAATACTGCAGGGACTTAGGTTTGCTGCTAACAAGGCTAGGTGACCCTGCAGACAGAAGCAGGCGTTTCCCTTTGGAAGCTTGGATCCCGGTTTCCTAGGGGCTGCTTCCAAGGCCCTGCTATTGCCCAGCATCTGTCCTCTGCCCCTACGCCTGGGTAGGAAGTGAGTATTTTAGCCTGAGAAGCAGGGCTCTTGCATCTCTGGAGGAGAGCTAATCCTGCAGCCCACGTTCGTCCTGGGAAACCGCAAGGCGACCCTTGGCCTCAGTGTAGTGGCGAAATTGCCGCCGGACAGGTCTTGCCTGCCGCGGTTTCCGTGAGTTCTCCACCGTTTTCGGGCTTAAATGGAGAGCGAGGAGAGCTGTCGGCTCTCACAGAACTCTGGCCTCTGCACTGTTTGCCATGCAACTGCACTCAAGACCACACGACTCCTCCCGACCTGCTGAGAAACAGGCATCCGCGTAGGCCCTTGTTAACATTTCCTGGCGTGCAGAGTCCAAGGCGATACGCTGTCCTCTTCCTTGGAAACCTACGTTGCCACAGCTTGCCAAACGCTACCGAAGGCAGTCCTAACCAGTCTCGTGTGCTGCGCAACTTTGATTCGGTTACGAAAAGCCACCTGCATAGCGGTGAACACTCTGCTCAGCGTTCTTTCCGGGAGCTCACAGTTGCTCCCTCTCTAGGTTAAGCAAGGTGTCGAGGTGAGGTCCAGACTGAGCAAAGAGCACAATTGCTCACTTTGCAGTGGTAGTCGTCCTAAGAGGCATTGCCTACTACGCCTTGCTAAGGTCTTCGTTCTGTTAGGGAAGTCGCCACACTTAGACGCCTGTAAAGGAGAATTTATTCAACGAAGTTCCCAGTGTCTTGCGACGGTCTCCCTTCGCAGTGCCAATACAGCAGGGACTTAGCTTTGCTGCTAACTAGGCTAGGTGACCCTGCAGACAGAAGCAGGCGTTTCCCTTTGGAAGCTTGGATCCCGGTTTCTCAGGCGCTGCTTGCAAGACCCTGCTATTGCCCAGCATCTGTCCTCTGCCCCTACGCCTGGGTAGGAAGCGAGTATTTTAGCCTGAGAAGCAGGGCTCTTGCAACTCTGGAGGAGAGCTAATCCTGCAGCCCACGTTCATCCTGGGAAACCGCAAGGCGAACCTTGGCCTCAGTGTAGTGGCGAAATTGCCGCCGGACAGGTCTTGCCTGCCGCGGTTTCCGTGAGTTCTCCACCGTTTTCGGGCTTAAATGGAGAGCGAGGAGAGCTGTCGGCTCTCACAGAACTCTGGCCTCCGCACTGTCTGCCATGCAACTGCACTCAAGACCACACGTCTCCTCCCGACCTGCTGAGAAACAGGCATCCGCGTAGGCCCTTGTTAACATTTCCTGGCGTGCAGAGTCCAAGGCGACACGCTGTCCTCTTCCTTGGAAACCTACGTTGCCACAGCTTGCCAAACGCTACCGAAGGCAGTCCTAACCAGTCTCGTGTGCTGCGCAACTTTGATTCGGTTACGAAAAGCCACCTGCATTGCGGTGAACACTCTGCTCAGCGTTCTTTCCAAGAGCTCACAGTTGCTCCCTCTCTAGGTTAAGCAAGGTGTCGAGGTGAGGTCCAGACTGAGCAAAGAGCACAATTGCTCACTTTGCAGTGGTAGTCGTCCTAAGAGGCATTGCCTACTACGCCTTGCTAAGGTCTTCGTTCTGTTAGGGAAGTCGCCACACTTAGACGCCTGTAAAGGAGAATTTATTCAGCGAAGTTCCCAGTGTCTTGCGACGGTCTCCCTTCGCAGTGCCAATACAGCAGGGACTTAGCTTTGCTGCTAACTAGGCTAGGTGACCCTGCAGACAGAAGCAGGCGTTTCCCTTTGGAAGCTTGGATCCCAGTTTCCTAGGGGCTGCTTCCAAGGCCCTGCTATTGCCCAGCATCTGTCCTCTGCCCCTACGCCTGGGTAGGAAGCGTGTATTTTAGCCTGAGAAGCAGGGCTCTTGCATCTCTGGAGGAGAGCTAATCCTGCAGCCCACGTTCGTCCTGGGAAACCGCAAGGCGACCCTTGGCCTCAGAGTAGTGGCGAAATTGCCACCAGACAGGTCTTGCCTGCCGCAGTTTCCATGAGTTCTCCACCGTTTTCGGGCTTAAATGGAGAGCGAGGAGAGCTGTCGGCTCTCACAGAACTCTGGCCTCCGCACTGTCTGCCATGCAACTGCACTCAAGACCACACGTCTCCTCCCGCCTGCTGAGAAACAGGCTGCCGTGTAGCCCCTTCGTAACACTTCTTGGCCTGTAGACTCCAAGGAGACACACTGTCCTCTTCCTTGGAAAACTACGGTTCCGCAGCTTGCCAACGCTCACGAAGGCAGTCCAAGCCTGTCTCATGTGCTGGGCCACTTGCATTCAGTGAGGAAAAGCCACCTGCATTGAGGTGAACACTCTGCTCAGCGTTCTTTCCGGGAGCTCACAATTGCCGCCTCTCTAGGTTAAGCAGAAAGTCGTAGTGAGGACCAACCTGAGCAAAGAGCACAATTCCTCATGTTACACTGGTAGTCGTCGAAAGAGGAATTGCCAACTACGCCTGCCTAAGGCCTTCCCTGGGTTAAGGAACCAGCCACACTTAGACGCCTTTAAAGGAAAATTTATTCAGCGAAGTTCCCATTGTTTGGCGATGGTCAACTTTTGCAGCGCCAATACTGCAGGGACTTAGGTTTGCTGCTAACAAGGCTAGGTGACCCTGCAGACAGAAGCAGGCGTTTCCCTTTGGAAGCTTGGATCCCGGTTTCCTAAGGGCTGCTTCCAAGGCCCTGCTATTGCCCAGCATCTGTCCTCTGCCCCTACACCTCGGTAGGAAGCGTGAATTTTAGCCTGAGAAGCAGGGCTCTTGCATCTCTGGAGGAGAGCTAATCCTGCAGCCCACGTTCATCCTGGGAAACCGCAAGGTGACCCTTAGCCTCAGTGTAGTGGCGAAATTGCCGCTGGACAGATCTTGCCTGTTGCGGTTTCCGTGAGTTCTCCACCGTTTTCGGGCTTAAATGGAGAGCGAGGAGAGCTGTCGGCTCTCACAGAACTCTGGCCTCCGCACTGTCTGCCATGCAACTGCACTCAAGACCACACGTCTCCTCCCGACCTGCTGAGAAACAGGCATCCGCGTAGGCCCTTGTTAACATTTCCTGGCGTGCAGAGTCCAAGGCGACACGCTGTCCTCTTCCTTGGAAACCTACGTTACCACAGCTTGCCAAACGCTACCGAAGGCAGTCCTAACCAGTCTCGTGTGCTGCGCAACTTTGATTCGGTTACGAAAAGCCACCTGCATTGCGGTGAACACTCTGCTCAACCTTCTTTCCGGGAGCTCACAGTTGCTCCCTCTCTAGGTTAAGCAAGGTGTCGAGGTGAGGTCCAGAATGAGCAAAGAGCACAATTGCTCACTTTGCAGTGGTAGTCGTCCTAAGAGGCATTGCCTACTACGCCTTGCTAAGGTCTTCGTTCTGTTAGGGAAGTCGCCACACTTAGACGCCTGTAAAGGAGAATTTATTCAACCAAGTTCCCAGGGTCTTGCGACGGTCTCCCTTCGCAGTGCCAATACAGCAGGGACTTAGGTTTGCTGCTAACTAGGCTAGGTGACCCTGCATACAGAAGCAGGCGTTTCCCTTTGGAAGCTTGGATCCCGGTTTCTCAGGGGCTGCTTGCAAGACCCTGCTATTGCCCAGCATCTGTCCTCTGCCCCTACGCCTGGGTAGGAAGCGAGTATTTTAGCCTGAGAAGCAGGGCTCTTGCAACTCTGGAGGAGAGCTAATCCTGCAGCCCACGTTCGTCCTGGGAAACCGCAAGGTGACCCTTGGCCTCAGAGTAGTGGCGAAATTGCCGCCGGACAGGTCTTGCCTGCCGCGGTTTCCATGAGTTCGCCACCGTTTTCGGGCTTAAATGGAGAGCGAGGAGAGCTGTCGGCTCTCACAGAACTCTGGCCTCTGCACTGTCTGCCATGCAACTGCACTCAAGACCACACGTCTCCTCCCGGCCTGCTGAGAAACAGGCCGCCGTGTAGGCCCTTCATAACACTTCTTGGCCTGTAGACTCCAAGGCGACACACTGTCCTCTTCCTTGGAAAACTACGGTGCCCCAGCTTGCCAACGCTCACGAAGGCAGTCCGAGCCCGTCTCATGTGCTGGGCCACTTGCATTCAGTGAGGAAAAGCCACCTGCATTGAGGAAACACTCTGCTCAGCATTCTTTCCGGGAGCTCACAATTGCCGCCTCTCTAGGTTAAGCAGGAAGTCGTAGTGAGGACCAACCTGAGCAAAGAGCACAATTCCTCACGTTACACTGTTAGTCGTCGAAAGAGGAATTGCCAACTACGCCTGCCTAAGGCCTTCCCTGGGTTAAGGAACCAGCCACACTTAGACGCCTTTAAAGGAAAATTTATTCAGCGAAGTTCCCATTGTTTGGCGATGGTCAACCTTTGCAGCGCCAATACTGCAGGGACTTAGGTTTGCTGCTAACAAGGCTAGGTGACCCTGCAGACAGAAGCAGGCGTTTCCCTTTGGAAGCTTGGATCCCGGTTTCCTAAGGGCTGCTTCCAAGGCCCTGCTATTGCCCAGCATCTGTCCTCTGCCCCTACGCCTGGGTAGGAAGCGAGTATTTTAGTCTGAGAAGCAGGGCTCTTGCATCTCTGGAGGAGAGCTAATCCTGCAGCCCACGTTCGTCCTGGGAAACCGCAAGGCGACCCTTGGCCTCAGTGTAGTGGCGAAATTGCCGCCGGACAGGTCTTGCCTGCCGCGGTTTCCGTGAGTTCTCCACCGTTTTCGGGCTTAAATGGAGAGCGAGGAGAGCTGTCGGCTCTCACAGAACTCTGGCCTCCGCACTGTTTGCCATGCAACTGCACTCAAGACCACACGTCTCCTCCCGACCTGCTGAGAAACAGGCATCTGCGTAGGCCCTTGTTAACATTTCCTGGCGTGCAGAGTCCAAGGCGACACGCTGTCCTCTTCCTTGGAAACCTACGTTGCCACAGCTTGCCAAACGCTACCGAAGGCAGTCCTAACCAGTCTCGTGTCCTGCGCAACTTTGATTCGGTTACGAAAAGCCACCTGCATTGCGGTGAACACTCTGCTCAGCGTTCTTTCCGAGAGCTCACAGTTGCTCCCTCTCTAGGTTAAGCAAAGTGTCGACGTGAGGTCCAGACTGAGCAAAGAGCACAATTGCTCACTTTGCAGTGGTAGTCGTCCTAAGAGGCATTGCCTACTACGCCTTGCTAAGGTCTTCGTTCTGTTAGGGAAGTCGCCACACTTAGACGCCTGTAAAGGAGAATTTATTCAGCCAAGTTCCCAGGGTCTTGCGACGGTCTCCCTTCGCAGTGCCAATACAGCAGGGACTTAGGTTTGCTGCTAACTAGGCTAGGTGACCCTGCATACAGAAGCAGGCGTTTCCCTTTGGAAGCTTGGATCCCGGTTTCTCAGGGGCTGCTTGCAAGACCCTGCTATTGCCCAGCATCTGTCCTCTGCCCCTACGCCTGGGTAGGAAGCGAGTATTTTAGCCTGAGAAGCAGGGCTCTTGCAACTCTGGAGGAGAGCTAATCCTGCAGCCCACGTTCGTCCTGGGAAACCGCAAGGCGACCCTTGGCCTCAGAGTAGTGGCGAAATTGCCGCCGGACAGGTCTTGCCTGCCGCGGTTTCCATGAGTTCGCCACCGTTTTCGGGCTTAAATGGAGAGCGAGGAGAGCTGTCAGCTCTCACAGGACTCTGGCCTCCGCACTGTCTGCCATGCAACTGCACTCAAGACCACACGTCTCCTCCCGACCTGCTGAGAAACAGGCATCCGCGTAGGCCCTTGTTAACATTTCCTGGCGTGCAGAGTCCAAGGCGACACACTGTCCTCTTCCTTGGAAAACTACGGTACCCCAGCTTGCCAACGCTCACGAAGGCAGTCCTAACCAGTCTCGTGTGCTGCGCAACTTTGATTCGGTTACGAAAAGCCACCTGCATTGCGGTGAACACTCTGCTCAGCGTTCTTTCCAAGAGCTCACAGTTGCTCCCTCTCTAGGTTAAGCAAGGTGTCGAGGTGAGGTCCAGACTGAGCAAAGAGCACAATTGCTCACTTTGCAGTGGTAGTCGTCCTAAGAGGCATTGCCTACTACGCCTTGCTAAGGTCTTCGTTCTGTTAGGGAAGTCGCCACACTTAGACGCCTGTAAAGGAGAATTTATTCAGCGAAGTTCCCAGTGTCTTGCGACGGTCTCCCTTCGCAGTGCCAATACAGCAGGGACTTAGCTTTGCTGCTAACTAGGCTAGGTGACCCTGCAGACAGAAGCAGGCGTTTCCCTTTGGAAGCTTGGATCCCAGTTTCCTAGGGGCTGCTTCCAAGGCCCTGCTATTGCCCAGCATCTGTCCTCTGCCCCTACGCCTGGGTAGGAAGCGTGTATTTTAGCCTGAGAAGCAGGGCTCTTGCATCTCTGGAGGAGAGCTAATCCTGCAGCCCACGTTCGTCCTGGGAAACCGCAAGGCGACCCTTGGCCTCAGAGTAGTGGCGAAATTGCCACCAGACAGGTCTTGCCTGCCGCAGTTTCCATGAGTTCTCCACCGTTTTCGGGCTTAAATGGAGAGCGAGGAGAGCTGTCGGCTCTCACAGAACTCTGGCCTCCGCACTGTCTGCCATGCAACTGCACTCAAGACCACACGTCTCCTCCCGCCTGCTGAGAAACAGGCTGCCGTGTAGCCCCTTCGTAACACTTCTTGGCCTGTAGACTCCAAGGAGACACACTGTCCTCTTCCTTGGAAAACTACGGTTCCGCAGCTTGCCAACGCTCACGAAGGCAGTCCAAGCCTGTCTCATGTGCTGGGCCACTTGCATTCAGTGAGGAAAAGCCACCTGCATTGAGGTGAACACTCTGCTCAGCGTTCTTTCCGGGAGCTCACAATTGCCGCCTCTCTAGGTTAAGCAGAAAGTCGTAGTGAGGACCAACCTGAGCAAAGAGCACAATTCCTCATGTTACACTGGTAGTCGTCGAAAGAGGAATTGCCAACTACGCCTGCCTAAGGCCTTCCCTGGGTTAAGGAACCAGCCACACTTAGACGCCTTTAAAGGAAAATTTATTCAGCGAAGTTCCCATTGTTTGGCGATGGTCAACTTTTGCAGCGCCAATACTGCAGGGACTTAGGTTTGCTGCTAACAAGGCTAGGTGACCCTGCAGACAGAAGCAGGCGTTTCCCTTTGGAAGCTTGGATCCCGGTTTCCTAAGGGCTGCTTCCAAGGCCCTGCTATTGCCCAGCATCTGTCCTCTGCCCCTACACCTCGGTAGGAAGCGTGAATTTTAGCCTGAGAAGCAGGGCTCTTGCATCTCTGGAGGAGAGCTAATCCTGCAGCCCACGTTCATCCTGGGAAACCGCAAGGTGACCCTTAGCCTCAGTGTAGTGGCGAAATTGCCGCTGGACAGATCTTGCCTGTTGCGGTTTCCGTGAGTTCTCCACCGTTTTCGGGCTTAAATGGAGAGCGAGGAGAGCTGTCGGCTCTCACAGAACTCTGGCCTCCGCACTGTCTGCCATGCAACTGCACTCAAGACCACACGTCTCCTCCCGACCTGCTGAGAAACAGGCATCCGCGTAGGCCCTTGTTAACATTTCCTGGCGTGCAGAGTCCAAGGCGACACGCTGTCCTCTTCCTTGGAAACCTACGTTACCACAGCTTGCCAAACGCTACCGAAGGCAGTCCTAACCAGTCTCGTGTGCTGCGCAACTTTGATTCGGTTACGAAAAGCCACCTGCATTGCGGTGAACACTCTGCTCAACCTTCTTTCCGGGAGCTCACAGTTGCTCCCTCTCTAGGTTAAGCAAGGTGTCGAGGTGAGGTCCAGAATGAGCAAAGAGCACAATTGCTCACTTTGCAGTGGTAGTCGTCCTAAGAGGCATTGCCTACTACGCCTTGCTAAGGTCTTCGTTCTGTTAGGGAAGTCGCCACACTTAGACGCCTGTAAAGGAGAATTTATTCAGCCAAGTTCCCAGGGTCTTGCGACGGTCTCCCTTCGCAGTGCCAATACAGCAGGGACTTAGGTTTGCTGCTAACTAGGCTAGGTGACCCTGCATACAGAAGCAGGCGTTTCCCTTTGGAAGCTTGGATCCCGGTTTCTCAGGGGCTGCTTGCAAGACCCTGCTATTGCCCAGCATCTGTCCTCTGCCCCTACGCCTGGGTAGGAAGCGAGTATTTTAGCCTGAGAAGCAGGGCTCTTGCAACTCTGGAGGAGAGCTAATCCTGCAGCCCACGTTCGTCCTGGGAAACCGCAAGGCGACCCTTGGCCTCAGAGTAGTGGCGAAATTGCCGCCGGACAGGTCTTGCCTGCCGCGGTTTCCATGAGTTCGCCACCGTTTTCGGGCTTAAATGGAGAGCGAGGAGAGCTGTCAGCTCTCACAGGACTCTGGCCTCCGCACTGTCTGCCATGCAACTGCACTCAAGACCACACGTCTCCTCCCGACCTGCTGAGAAACAGGCATCCGCGTAGGCCCTTGTTAACATTTCCTGGCGTGCAGAGTCCAAGGCGACACACTGTCCTCTTCCTTGGAAAACTACGGTACCCCAGCTTGCCAACGCTCACGAAGGCAGTCCTAACCAGTCTCGTGTGCTGCGCAACTTTGATTCGGTTACGAAAAGCCACCTGCATTGCGGTGAACACTCTGCTCAGCGTTCTTTCCAAGAGCTCACAGTTGCTCCCTCTCTAGGTTAAGCAAGGTGTCGAGGTGAGGTCCAGACTGAGCAAAGAGCACAATTGCTCACTTTGCAGTGGTAGTCGTCCTAAGAGGCATTGCCTACTACGCCTTGCTAAGGTCTTCGTTCTGTTAGGGAAGTCGCCACACTTAGACGCCTGTAAAGGAGAATTTATTCAGCGAAGTTCCCAGTGTCTTGCGACGGTCTCCCTTCGCAGTGCCAATACAGCAGGGACTTAGGTTTGCTGCTAACTAGGCTAGGTGACCCTGCAGACAGAAGCAGGCGTTTCCCTTTGGAAGCTTGGATCCCAGTTTCCTAGGGGCTGCTTCCAAGGCCCTGCTATTGCCCAGCATCTGTCCTCTGCCCCTACGCCTGGGTAGGAAGCGTGTATTTTAGCCTGAGAAGCAGGGCTCTTGCATCTCTGGAGGAGAGCTAATCCTGCAGCCCACGTTCGTCCTGGGAAACCGCAAGGCGACCCTTGGCCTCAGAGTAGTGGCGAAATTGCCACCAGACAGGTCTTGCCTGCCGCAGTTTCCATGAGTTCTCCACCGTTTTCGGGCTTAAATGGAGAGCGAGGAGAGCTGTCGGCTCTCACAGAACTCTGGCCTCCGCACTGTCTGCCATGCAACTGCACTCAAGACCACACGTCTCCTCCCGCCTGCTGAGAAACAGGCTGCCGTGTAGCCCCTTCGTAACACTTCTTGGCCTGTAGACTCCAAGGAGACACACTGTCCTCTTCCTTGGAAAACTACGGTTCCGCAGCTTGCCAACGCTCACGAAGGCAGTCCAAGCCTGTCTCATGTGCTGGGCCACTTGCATTCAGTGAGGAAAAGCCACCTGCATTGAGGTGAACACTCTGCTCAGCGTTCTTTCCGGGAGCTCACAATTGCCGCCTCTCTAGGTTAAGCAGAAAGTCGTAGTGAGGACCAACCTGAGGAAAGAGCACAATTCCTCATGTTACACTGGTAGTCGTCGAAAGAGGAATTGCCAACTACGCCTGCCTAAGGCCTTCCCTGGGTTAAGGAACCAGCCACACTTAGACGCCTTTAAAGGAAAATTTATTCAGCGAAGTTCCCATTGTTTGGCGATGGTCAACTTTTGCAGCGCCAATACTGCAGGGACTTAGGTTTGCTGCTAACTAGGCTAGGTGACCCTGCAGACAGAAGCAGGCGTTTCCCTTTGGAAGCTTGGATCCCGGTTTCCTAAGGGCTGCTTCCAAGGCCCTGCTATTGCCCAGCATCTGTCCTCTGCCCCTACACCTCGGTAGGAAGCGTGAATTTTAGCCTGAGAAGCAGGGCTCTTGCATCTCTGGAGGAGAGCTAATCCTGCAGCCCACGTTCGTCCTGGGAAACCGCAAGGTGACCCTTGGCCTCAGAGTAGTGGCGAAATTGCCGCCGGACAGGTCTTGCCTGCCGCGGTTTCCATGAGTTCGCCACCGTTTTCGGGCTTAAATGGAGAGCGAGGAGAGCTGTCGGCTCTCACAGAACTCTGGCCTCTGCACTGTCTGCCATGCAACTGCACTCAAGACCACACGTCTCCTCCCGGCCTGCTGAGAAACAGGCCGCCGTGTAGGCCCTTCATAACACTTCTTGGCCTGTAGACTCCAAGGCGACACACTGTCCTCTTCCTTGGAAAACTACGGTGCCCCAGCTTGCCAACGCTCACGAAGGCAGTCCGAGCCCGTCTCATGTGCTGGGCCACTTGCATTCAGTGAGGAAAAGCCACCTGCATTGAGGAAACACTCTGCTCAGCATTCTTTCCGGGAGCTCACAATTGCCGCCTCTCTAGGTTAAGCAGGAAGTCGTAGTGAGGACCAACCTGAGCAAAGAGCACAATTCCTCACGTTACACTGGTAGTCGTCGAAAGAGGAATTGCCAACTACGCCTGCCTAAGGCCTTCCCTGGGTTAAGGAACCAGCCACACTTAGACGCCTTTAAAGGAAAATTTATTCAGCGAAGTTCCCATTGTTTGGCGATGGTCAACCTTTGCAGCGCCAATACTGCAGGGACTTAGGTTTGCTGCTAACAAGGCTAGGTGACCCTGCAGACAGAAGCAGGCGTTTCCCTTTGGAAGCTTGGATCCCGGTTTCCTAAGGGCTGCTTCCAAGGCCCTGCTATTGCCCAGCATCTGTCCTCTGCCCCTACGCCTGGGTAGGAAGCGAGTATTTTAGTCTGAGAAGCAGGGCTCTTGCATCTCTGGAGGAGAGCTAATCCTGCAGCCCACGTTCGTCCTGGGAAACCGCAAGGCGACCCTTGGCCTCAGTGTAGTGGCGAAATTGCCGCCGGACAGGTCTTGCCTGCCGCGGTTTCCGTGAGTTCTCCACCGTTTTCGGGCTTAAATGGAGAGCGAGGAGAGCTGTCGGCTCTCACAGAACTCTGGCCTCCGCACTGTTTGCCATGCAACTGCACTCAAGACCACACGTCTCCTCCCGACCTGCTGAGAAACAGGCATCTGCGTAGGCCCTTGTTAACATTTCCTGGCGTGCAGAGTCCAAGGCGACACGCTGTCCTCTTCCTTGGAAACCTACGTTGCCACAGCTTGCCAAACGCTACCGAAGGCAGTCCTAACCAGTCTCGTGTCCTGCGCAACTTTGATTCGGTTACGAAAAGCCACCTGCATTGCGGTGAACACTCTGCTCAGCGTTCTTTCCGAGAGCTCACAGTTGCTCCCTCTCTAGGTTAAGCAAAGTGTCGACGTGAGGTCCAGACTGAGCAAAGAGCACAATTGCTCACTTTGCAGTGGTAGTCGTCCTAAGAGGCATTGCCTACTACGCCTTGCTAAGGTCTTCGTTCTGTTAGGGAAGTCGCCACACTTAGACGCCTGTAAAGGAGAATTTATTCAGCCAAGTTCCCAGGGTCTTGCGACGGTCTCCCTTCGCAGTGCCAATACAGCAGGGACTTAGGTTTGCTGCTAACTAGGCTAGGTGACCCTGCATACAGAAGCAGGCGTTTCCCTTTGGAAGCTTGGATCCTGGTTTCTCAGGGGCTGCTTGCAAGACCCTGCTATTGCCCAGCATCTGTCCTCTGCCCCTACGCCTGGGTAGGAAGCGAGTATTTTAGCCTGAGAAGCAGGGCTCTTGCAACTCTGGAGGAGAGCTAATCCTGCAGCCCACGTTCGTCCTGGGAAACCGCAAGGCGACCCTTGGCCTCAGAGTAGTGGCGAAATTGCCGCCGGACAGGTCTTGCCTGCCGCGGTTTCCATGAGTTCGCCACCGTTTTCGGGCTTAAATGGAGAGCGAGGAGAGCTGTCAGCTCTCACAGGACTCTGGCCTCCGCACTGTCTGCCATGCAACTGCACTCAAGACCACACGTCTCCTCCCGGCCTGCTGAGAAACAGGCCGCTGTGTAGGCCCTTCGTAACACTTCTTGGCCTGTAGACTCCAAGGCGACACACTGTCCTCTTCCTTGGAAAACTACGGTGCCCCAGCTTGCCAACGCTCACGAAGGCAGTCCCAGCCCGTCTCCTGTGCTGGGCCACTTGCATTCAGTGAGGAAAAGCCACCTGCATTGAGGTGAACACTCTGCTCAGCGTTCTTTCCGGGAGCTCACAATTGCCGCCTCTCTAGGTTAAGCAGGAAGTCGTAGTGAGGACCAACCTGAGCAAAGAGCACAATTCCTCACGTTACACTGGTAGTCGTCGAAAGAGGAATTGCCAACTACGCCTGGCTAAGGCCTTCCCTGGGTTAAGGAACCAGGCACACTTAGACGCCTTTAAAGGAAAATTTATTCAGCGAAGTTCCCATTGTTTGGCGATGGTCAACCTTTGCAGCGCCAATACTGCAGGGACTTAGGTTTGCTGCTAACAAGGCTAGGTGACCCTGCAGACAGAAGCAGGCGTTTCCCTTTGGAAGCTTGGATCCCGGTTTCCTAGGGGCTGCTTCCAAGGCCCTGCTATTGCCCAGCATCTGTCCTCTGCCCCTACGCCTGGGTAGGAAGCGAGTATTTTAGTCTGAGAAGCAGGGCTCTTGCATCTCTGGAGGAGAGCTAATCCTGCAGCCCACGTTCGTCCTGGGAAACCGCAAGGCGACCCTTGGCCTCAGTGTAGTGGCGAAATTGCCGCCGGACAGGTCTTGCCTGCCGCGGTTTCTGTGAGTTCTCCACCGTTTTCGGGCTTAAATGGAGAGCGAGGAGAGCTGTCGGCTCTCACAGAACTCTGGCCTCCGCACTGTTTGCCATGCAACTGCACTCAAGACCACACGTCTCCTCCCGACCTGCTGAGAAACAGGCATCCGCGTAGGCCCTTGTTAACATTTCCTGGCGTGCAGAGTCCAAGGCGACACGCTGTCCTCTTCCTTGGAAACCTACGTTACCACAGCTTGCCAAACGCTACCGAAGGCAGTCATAACCAGTATCGTGTGCTGCGCAACTTTGATTCGGTTACGAAAAGCCACCTGCATTGCGGTGAACACTCTGCTCAGCGTTCTTTCCGGGAGCTCACCGTTGCTCCCTCTCTAGGTTAAGCAAGGTGTCGAGGTGAGGTCCAGACTGAGCAAAGAGCACAATTGCTCACTTTGCAGTGGTAGTCGTCCTAAGAGGCATTGCCTACTACGCCTTGCGAAGGTCTTCGTTCTGTTAGGGACGTCGCCACACTTAGACGCCTGTAAAGGAGAATTTATTCAGCGAAGTTCCCAGTGTCTTGCGACGGTCTCCCTTCGCAGTGCCAATACAGCAGGGACTTAGGTTTGCTGCTAACTAGGCTAGGTGACCCTGCATACAGAAGCAGGCGTTTCCCTTTGGAAGCTTGGATCCCGGTTTCTCAGGGGCTGCTTGCAAGACCCTGCTATTGCCCAGCATCGGTCCTCTGCCCCTACGCCTGGGTAGGAAGCGAGTATTTTAGCCTGAGAAGCAGGGCTCTTGCAACTCTGGAGGAGAGCTAATCCTGCAGCCCACGTTCGTCCTGGGAAACCGCAAGGCGACCCTTGGCCTCAGTGTAGTGGCGAAATTGCCGCCGGACAGGTCTTGCCTGCCGCGGTTTCCGTGAGTTCTCCACCGTTTTCGGGCTTAAATGGAGTGCGAGGAGAGCTGTCGGCTCTCACAGAACTCTGGCCTCCGCACTGTTTGCCATGCAACTGCACTCAAGACCACACATCTCCTCCCGACCTGCTGAGAAACAGGCATCCGCGTAGGCCCTTGTTAACATTTCCTGGCGTGCAGAGTCCAAGGCGACACACTGTCCTCTTCCTTGGAAACCTACGTTGCCACAGCTTGCCAAACGCTACCGAAGGCAGTCCTAACCAGTCTCGTGTCCTGCGCAACTTTGATTCGGTTACGAAAAGCCACCTGCATTGCGGTGAACACTCTGCTCAGCGTTCTTTCCAAGAGCTCACAGTTGCTCCCTCTCTAGGTTAAGCAAGGTGTCGACGTGAGGTCCAGACTGAGCAAAGAGCACAATTGCTCACTTTGCAGTGGTAGTCGTCCTAAGAGGCATTGCCTACTACGCCTTGCTAAGGTCGTCGTTCTGTTAGGGAAGTCGCCACACTTAGACGCCTGTAAAGGAGAATTTATTCAGCCAAGTTCCCAGGGTCTTGCGACGGTCTCCCTTCGCAGTGCCAATACAGCAGGGACTTAGGTTTGCTGCTAACTAGGCTAGGTGACCCTGCATACAGAAGCAGGCGTTTCCCTTTGGAAGCTTGGATCCCGGTTTCTCAGGGGCTGCTTGCAAGACCCTGCTATTGCCCAGCATCTGTCCTCTGCCCCTACGCCTGGGTAGGAAGCGAGTATTTTAGCCTGAGAAGCAGGGCTCTTGCAACTCTGGAGGAGAGCTAATCCTGCAGCCCACGTTCGTCCTGGGAAACCGCAAGGCGACCCTTGGCCTCAGAGTAGTGGCGAAATTGCCGCCGGACAGGTCTTGCCTGCCGCGGTTTCCATGAGTTCGCCACCGTTTTCGGGCTTAAATGGAGAGCGAGGAGAGCTGTCGGCTCTCACAGAACTCTGGCCTCCGCACTGTCTGCCATGCAACTGCACTCAAGACCACACGTCTCCTCCCGCCTGCTGAGAAACAGGCTGCCGTGTAGCCCCTTCGTAACACTTCTTGGCCTGTAGACTCCAAGGAGACACACTGTCCTCTTCCTTGGAAAACTACGGTTCCGCAGCTTGCCAACGCTCACGAAGGCAGTCCAAGCCTGTCTCATGTGCTGGGCCACTTGCATTCAGTGAGGAAAAGCCACCTGCATTGAGGTGAACACTCTGCTCAGCGTTCTTTCCGGGAGCTCACAATTGCCGCCTCTCTAGGTTAAGCAGAAAGTCGTAGTGAGGACCAACCTGAGCAAAGAGCACAATTCCTCATGTTACACTGGTAGTCGTCGAAAGAGGAATTGCCAACTACGCCTGCCTAAGGCCTTCCCTGGGTTAAGGAACCAGCCACACTTAGACGCCTTTAAAGGAAAATTTATTCAGCGAAGTTCCCATTGTTTGGCGATGGTCAACTTTTGCAGCGCCAATACTGCAGGGACTTAGGTTTGCTGCTAACAAGGCTAGGTGACCCTGCAGACAGAAGCAGGCGTTTCCCTTTGGAAGCTTGGATCCCGGTTTCCTAAGGGCTGCTTCCAAGGCCCTGCTATTGCCCAGCATCTGTCCTCTGCCCCTACACCTCGGTAGGAAGCGTGAATTTTAGCCTGAGAAGCAGGGCTCTTGCATCTCTGGAGGAGAGCTAATCCTGCAGCCCACGTTCATCCTGGGAAACCGCAAGGTGACCCTTAGCCTCAGTGTAGTGGCGAAATTGCCGCTGGACAGATCTTGCCTGTTGCGGTTTCCGTGAGTTCTCCACCGTTTTCGGGCTTAAATGGAGAGCGAGGAGAGCTGTCGGCTCTCACAGAACTCTGGCCTCCGCACTGTCTGCCATGCAACTGCACTCAAGACCACACGTCTCCTCCCGACCTGCTGAGAAACAGGCATCCGCGTAGGCCCTTGTTAACATTTCCTGGCGTGCAGAGTCCAAGGCGACACGCTGTCCTCTTCCTTGGAAACCTACGTTACCACAGCTTGCCAAACGCTACCGAAGGCAGTCCTAACCAGTCTCGTGTGCTGCGCAACTTTGATTCGGTTACGAAAAGCCACCTGCATTGCGGTGAACACTCTGCTCAACCTTCTTTCCGGGAGCTCACAGTTGCTCCCTCTCTAGGTTAAGCAAGGTGTCGAGGTGAGGTCCAGACTGAGCAAAGAGCACAATTGCTCACTTTGCAGTGGTAGTCGTCCTAAGAGGCATTGCCTACTACGCCTTGCTAAGGTCTTCGTTCTGTTAGGGAAGTCGCCACACTTAGACGCCTGTAAAGGAGAATTTATTCAACCAAGTTCCCAGGGTCTTGCGACGGTCTCCCTTCGCAGTGCCAATACAGCAGGGACTTAGGTTTGCTGCTAACTAGGCTAGGTGACCCTGCATACAGAAGCAGGCGTTTCCCTTTGGAAGCTTGGATCCCGGTTTCTCAGGGGCTGCTTGCAAGACCCTGCTATTGCCCAGCATCTGTCCTCTGCCCCTACGCCTGGGTAGGAAGCGAGTATTTTAGCCTGAGAAGCAGGGCTCTTGCAACTCTGGAGGAGAGCTAATCCTGCAGCCCACGTTCGTCCTGGGAAACCGCAAGGTGACCCTTGGCCTCAGAGTAGTGGCGAAATTGCCGCCGGACAGGTCTTGCCTGCCGCGGTTTCCATGAGTTCGCCACCGTTTTCGGGCTTAAATGGAGAGCGAGGAGAGCTGTCGGCTCTCACAGAACTCTGGCCTCTGCACTGTCTGCCATGCAACTGCACTCAAGACCACACGTCTCCTCCCGGCCTGCTGAGAAACAGGCCGCCGTGTAGGCCCTTCATAACACTTCTTGGCCTGTAGACTCCAAGGCGACACACTGTCCTCTTCCTTGGAAAACTACGGTGCCCCAGCTTGCCAACGCTCACGAAGGCAGTCCGAGCCCGTCTCATGTGCTGGGCCACTTGCATTCAGTGAGGAAAAGCCACCTGCATTGAGGAAACACTCTGCTCAGCATTCTTTCCGGGAGCTCACAATTGCCGCCTCTCTAGGTTAAGCAGGAAGTCGTAGTGAGGACCAACCTGAGCAAAGAGCACAATTCCTCACGTTACACTGGTAGTCGTCGAAAGAGGAATTGCCAACTACGCCTGCCTAAGGCCTTCCCTGGGTTAAGGAACCAGCCACACTTAGACGCCTTTAAAGGAAAATTTATTCAGCGAAGTTCCCATTGTTTGGCGATGGTCAACCTTTGCAGCGCCAATACTGCAGGGACTTAGGTTTGCTGCTAACAAGGCTAGGTGACCCTGCAGACAGAAGCAGGCGTTTCCCTTTGGAAGCTTGGATCCCGGTTTCCTAGGGGCTGCTTCCAAGGCCCTGCTATTGCCCAGCATCTGTCCTCTGCCCCTACGCCTGGGTAGGAAGCGAGTATTTTAGTCTGAGAAGCAGGGCTCTTGCATCTCTGGAGGAGAGCTAATCCTGCAGCCCACGTTCGTCCTGGGAAACCGCAAGGCGACCCTTGGCCTCAGAGTAGTGGCGAAATTGCCGCCGGACAGGTCTTGCCTGCCGCGGTTTCCATGAGTTCGCCACCGTTTTCGGGCTTAAATGGAGAGCGAGGAGAGCTGTCAGCTCTCACAGGACTCTGGCCTCCGCACTGTCTGCCATGCAACTGCACTCAAGACCACACGTCTCCTCCCGGCCTGCTGAGAAACAGGCCGCTGTGTAGGCCCTTCGTAACACTTCTTGGCCTGTAGACTCCAAGGCGACACACTGTCCTCTTCCTTGGAAAACTACGGTGCCCCAGCTTGCCAACGCTCACGAAGGCAGTCCCAGCCCGTCTCCTGTGCTGGGCCACTTGCATTCAGTGAGGAAAAGCCACCTGCATTGAGGTGAACACTCTGCTCAGCGTTCTTTCCGGGAGCTCACAATTGCCGCCTCTCTAGGTTAAGCAGGAAGTCGTAGTGAGGACCAACCTGAGCAAAGAGCACAATTCCTCACGTTACACTGGTAGTCGTCGAAAGAGGAATTGCCAACTACGCCTGGCTAAGGCCTTCCCTGGGTTAAGGAACCAGGCACACTTAGACGCCTTTAAAGGAGAATTTATTCAGCCAAGTTCCCAGGGTCTTGCGACGGTCTCCCTTCGCAGTGCCAATACAGCAGGGACTTAGGTTTGCTGCTAACTAGGCTAGGTGACCCTGCATACAGAAGCAGGCGTTTCCCTTTGGAAGCTTGGATCCCGGTTTCCTAAGGGCTGCTTCCAAGGCCCTGCTATTGCCCAACATCTGTCCTCTGCCCCTACGCCTGGGTAGGAAGCGAGTATTTTAGCCTGAGAAGCAGGGCTCTTGCAACTCTGGAGGAGAGCTAATCCTGCAGCCCACGTTCGTCCTGGGAAACCGCAAGGCGACCCTTGGCCTCAGAGTAGTGGCGAATTTGCCGCCGGACAGGTCTTGCCTGCCGCGGTTTCCATGAGTTCGCCACCGTTTTCGGGCTTAAATGGAGAGCGAGGAGAGCTGTCGGCTCTCACAGAACTCTGGCCTCCGCACTGTCTGCCATGCAACTGCACTCAAGACCACACGTCTCCTCCCGACCTGCTGAGAAACAGGCATCCGCGTAGGCCCTTGTTAACATTTCCTGGCGTGCAGAGTCCAAGGCGACACGCTGTCCTCTTCCTTGGAAACCTACGTTGCCACAGCTTGCCAAACGCTACTGAAGGCAGTCCTAACCAGTCTCGTGTGCTGCGCAACTTTGATTCGGTTACGAAAAGCCACCTGCATTGTGGTGAACACTCTGCTCAGCGTTCTTTCCAAGAGCTCACAGTTGCTCCCTCTCTAGGTTAAGCAACGTGTCGAGGTGAGGTCCAGACTGAGCAAAGAGCACAATTGCTCACTTTGCAGTGGTAGTCGTCCTAAGAGGCATTGCCTACTACGCCTTGCTAAGGTCTTCGTTCTGTTAGGGAAGTCGCCACACTTAGACGCCTGTAAAGGAGAATTTATTCAGCGAAGTTCCCAGTGTCTTGCGACGGTCTCCCTTCGCAGTGCCAATACAGCAGGGACTTAGCTTTGCTGCTAACTAGGCTAGGTGACCCTGCAGACAGAAGCAGGCGTTTCCCTTTGGAAGCTTGGATCCCGGTTTCCTAGGGGCTGCTTCCAAGGCCCTGCTATTGCCCAGCATCTGTCCTCTGCCCCTACGCCTGGGTAGGAAGCGAGTATTTTAGCCTGAGAAGCAGGGCTCTTGCAACTCTGGAGGAGAGCTAATCCTGCAGCCCACGTTCGTCCTGGGAAACCGCAAGGCGACCCTTGGCCTCAGAGTAGTGGCGAAATTGCCACCAGACAGGTCTTGCCTGCCGCAGTTTCCATGAGTTCTCCACCGTTTTCGGGCTTAAATGGAGAGCGAGGAGAGCTGTCAGCTCTCACAGAACTCTGGCCTCCGCACTGTCTGCCATGCAACTGCACTCAAGACCACACGTCTCCTCCCGCCTGCTGAGAAACAGGCTGCCGTGTAGCCCCTTCGTAACACTTCTTGGCCTGTAGACTCCAAGGAGACACACTGTCCTCTTCCTTGGAAAACTACGGTTCCGCAGCTTGCCAACGCTCACGAAGGCAGTCCAAGCCTGTCTCATGTGCTGGGCCACTTGCATTCAGTGAGGAAAAGCCACCTGCATTGAGGTGAACACTCTGCTCAGCGTTCTTTCCGGGAGCTCACAATTGCCGCCTCTCTAGGTTAAGCAGAAAGTCGTAGTGAGGACCAACCTGAGGAAAGAGCACAATTCCTCATGTTACACTGGTAGTCGTCGAAAGAGGAATTGCCAACTACGCCTGCCTAAGGCCTTCCCTGGGTTAAGGAACCAGCCACACTTAGACGCCTTTAAAGGAAAATTTATTCAGCGAAGTTCCCATTGTTTGGCGATGGTCAACCTTTGCAGCGCCAATACTGCAGGGACTTAGGTTTGCTGCTAACAAGGCTAGGTGACCCTGCAGACAGAAGCAGGCGTTTCCCTTTGGAAGCTTGGATCCCGGTTTCCTAGGGGCTGCTTCCAAGGCCCTGCTATTGCCCAGCATCTGTCCTCTGCCCCTACGCCTGGGTAGGAAGCGAGTATTTTAGTCTGAGAAGCAGGGCTCTTGCATCTCTGGAGGAGAGCTAATCCTGCAGCCCACGTTCGTCCTGGGAAACCGCAAGGCGACCCTTGGCCTCAGTGTAGTGGCGAAATTGCCGCCGGACAGGTCTTGCCTGCCGCGGTTTCTGTGAGTTCTCCACCGTTTTCGGGCTTAAATGGAGAGCGAGGAGAGCTGTCGGCTCTCACAGAACTCTGGCCTCCGCACTGTTTGCCATGCAACTGCACTCAAGACCACACGTCTCCTCCCGACCTGCTGAGAAACAGGCATCCGCGTAGGCCCTTGTTAACATTTCCTGGCGTGCAGAGTCCAAGGCGACACGCTGTCCTCTTCCTTGGAAACCTACGTTACCACAGCTTGCCAAACGCTACCGAAGGCAGTCATAACCAGTATCGTGTGCTGCGCAACTTTGATTCGGTTACGAAAAGCCACCTGCATTGCGGTGAACACTCTGCTCAGCGTTCTTTCCGGGAGCTCACCGTTGCTCCCTCTCTAGGTTAAGCAAGGTGTCGAGGTGAGGTCCAGACTGAGCAAAGAGCACAATTGCTCACTTTGCAGTGGTAGTCGTCCTAAGAGGCATTGCCTACTACGCCTTGCGAAGGTCTTCGTTCTGTTAGGGACGTCGCCACACTTAGACGCCTGTAAAGGAGAATTTATTCAGCGAAGTTCCCAGTGTCTTGCGACGGTCTCCCTTCGCAGTGCCAATACAGCAGGGACTTAGGTTTGCTGCTAACTAGGCTAGGTGACCCTGCATACAGAAGCAGGCGTTTCCCTTTGGAAGCTTGGATCCCGGTTTCTCAGGGGCTGCTTGCAAGACCCTGCTATTGCCCAGCATCGGTCCTCTGCCCCTACGCCTGGGTAGGAAGCGAGTATTTTAGCCTGAGAAGCAGGGCTCTTGCAACTCTGGAGGAGAGCTAATCCTGCAGCCCACGTTCGTCCTGGGAAACCGCAAGGCGACCCTTGGCCTCAGTGTAGTGGCGAAATTGCCGCCGGACAGGTCTTGCCTGCCGCGGTTTCCGTGAGTTCTCCACCGTTTTCGGGCTTAAATGGAGTGCGAGGAGAGCTGTCGGCTCTCACAGAACTCTGGCCTCCGCACTGTTTGCCATGCAACTGCACTCAAGACCACACATCTCCTCCCGACCTGCTGAGAAACAGGCATCCGCGTAGGCCCTTGTTAACATTTCCTGGCGTGCAGAGTCCAAGGCGACACACTGTCCTCTTCCTTGGAAACCTACGTTGCCACAGCTTGCCAAACGCTACCGAAGGCAGTCCTAACCAGTCTCGTGTCCTGCGCAACTTTGATTCGGTTACGAAAAGCCACCTGCATTGCGGTGAACACTCTGCTCAGCGTTCTTTCCAAGAGCTCACAGTTGCTCCCTCTCTAGGTTAAGCAAGGTGTCGACGTGAGGTCCAGACTGAGCAAAGAGCACAATTGCTCACTTTGCAGTGGTAGTCGTCCTAAGAGGCATTGCCTACTACGCCTTGCTAAGGTCGTCGTTCTGTTAGGGAAGTCGCCACACTTAGACGCCTGTAAAGGAGAATTTATTCAGCCAAGTTCCCAGGGTCTTGCGACGGTCTCCCTTCGCAGTGCCAATACAGCAGGGACTTAGGTTTGCTGCTAACTAGGCTAGGTGACCCTGCATACAGAAGCAGGCGTTTCCCTTTGGAAGCTTGGATCCCGGTTTCTCAGGGGCTGCTTGCAAGACCCTGCTATTGCCCAGCATCTGTCCTCTGCCCCTACGCCTGGGTAGGAAGCGAGTATTTTAGCCTGAGAAGCAGGGCTCTTGCAACTCTGGAGGAGAGCTAATCCTGCAGCCCACGTTCGTCCTGGGAAACCGCAAGGCGACCCTTGGCCTCAGAGTAGTGGCGAAATTGCCGCCGGACAGGTCTTGCCTGCCGCGGTTTCCATGAGTTCGCCACCGTTTTCGGGCTTAAATGGAGAGCGAGGAGAGCTGTCGGCTCTCACAGAACTCTGGCCTCCGCACTGTCTGCCATGCAACTGCACTCAAGACCACACGTCTCCTCCCGCCTGCTGAGAAACAGGCTGCCGTGTAGCCCCTTCGTAACACTTCTTGGCCTGTAGACTCCAAGGAGACACACTGTCCTCTTCCTTGGAAAACTACGGTTCCGCAGCTTGCCAACGCTCACGAAGGCAGTCCAAGCCTGTCTCATGTGCTGGGCCACTTGCATTCAGTGAGGAAAAGCCACCTGCATTGAGGTGAACACTCTGCTCAGCGTTCTTTCCGGGAGCTCACAATTGCCGCCTCTCTAGGTTAAGCAGAAAGTCGTAGTGAGGACCAACCTGAGCAAAGAGCACAATTCCTCATGTTACACTGGTAGTCGTCGAAAGAGGAATTGCCAACTACGCCTGCCTAAGGCCTTCCCTGGGTTAAGGAACCAGCCACACTTAGACGCCTTTAAAGGAAAATTTATTCAGCGAAGTTCCCATTGTTTGGCGATGGTCAACTTTTGCAGCGCCAATACTGCAGGGACTTAGGTTTGCTGCTAACAAGGCTAGGTGACCCTGCAGACAGAAGCAGGCGTTTCCCTTTGGAAGCTTGGATCCCGGTTTCCTAAGGGCTGCTTCCAAGGCCCTGCTATTGCCCAGCATCTGTCCTCTGCCCCTACACCTCGGTAGGAAGCGTGAATTTTAGCCTGAGAAGCAGGGCTCTTGCATCTCTGGAGGAGAGCTAATCCTGCAGCCCACGTTCATCCTGGGAAACCGCAAGGTGACCCTTAGCCTCAGTGTAGTGGCGAAATTGCCGCTGGACAGATCTTGCCTGTTGCGGTTTCCGTGAGTTCTCCACCGTTTTCGGGCTTAAATGGAGAGCGAGGAGAGCTGTCGGCTCTCACAGAACTCTGGCCTCCGCACTGTCTGCCATGCAACTGCACTCAAGACCACACGTCTCCTCCCGACCTGCTGAGAAACAGGCATCCGCGTAGGCCCTTGTTAACATTTCCTGGCGTGCAGAGTCCAAGGCGACACGCTGTCCTCTTCCTTGGAAACCTACGTTACCACAGCTTGCCAAACGCTACCGAAGGCAGTCCTAACCAGTCTCGTGTGCTGCGCAACTTTGATTCGGTTACGAAAAGCCACCTGCATTGCGGTGAACACTCTGCTCAACCTTCTTTCCGGGAGCTCACAGTTGCTCCCTCTCTAGGTTAAGCAAGGTGTCGAGGTGAGGTCCAGACTGAGCAAAGAGCACAATTGCTCACTTTGCAGTGGTAGTCGTCCTAAGAGGCATTGCCTACTACGCCTTGCTAAGGTCTTCGTTCTGTTAGGGAAGTCGCCACACTTAGACGCCTGTAAAGGAGAATTTATTCAACCAAGTTCCCAGGGTCTTGCGACGGTCTCCCTTCGCAGTGCCAATACAGCAGGGACTTAGGTTTGCTGCTAACTAGGCTAGGTGACCCTGCATACAGAAGCAGGCGTTTCCCTTTGGAAGCTTGGATCCCGGTTTCTCAGGGGCTGCTTGCAAGACCCTGCTATTGCCCAGCATCTGTCCTCTGCCCCTACGCCTGGGTAGGAAGCGAGTATTTTAGCCTGAGAAGCAGGGCTCTTGCAACTCTGGAGGAGAGCTAATCCTGCAGCCCACGTTCGTCCTGGGAAACCGCAAGGTGACCCTTGGCCTCAGAGTAGTGGCGAAATTGCCGCCGGACAGGTCTTGCCTGCCGCGGTTTCCATGAGTTCGCCACCGTTTTCGGGCTTAAATGGAGAGCGAGGAGAGCTGTCGGCTCTCACAGAACTCTGGCCTCTGCACTGTCTGCCATGCAACTGCACTCAAGACCACACGTCTCCTCCCGGCCTGCTGAGAAACAGGCCGCCGTGTAGGCCCTTCATAACACTTCTTGGCCTGTAGACTCCAAGGCGACACACTGTCCTCTTCCTTGGAAAACTACGGTGCCCCAGCTTGCCAACGCTCACGAAGGCAGTCCGAGCCCGTCTCATGTGCTGGGCCACTTGCATTCAGTGAGGAAAAGCCACCTGCATTGAGGAAACACTCTGCTCAGCATTCTTTCCGGGAGCTCACAATTGCCGCCTCTCTAGGTTAAGCAGGAAGTCGTAGTGAGGACCAACCTGAGCAAAGAGCACAATTCCTCACGTTACACTGGTAGTCGTCGAAAGAGGAATTGCCAACTACGCCTGCCTAAGGCCTTCCCTGGGTTAAGGAACCAGCCACACTTAGACGCCTTTAAAGGAAAATTTATTCAGCGAAGTTCCCATTGTTTGGCGATGGTCAACCTTTGCAGCGCCAATACTGCAGGGACTTAGGTTTGCTGCTAACAAGGCTAGGTGACCCTGCAGACAGAAGCAGGCGTTTCCCTTTGGAAGCTTGGATCCCGGTTTCCTAGGGGCTGCTTCCAAGGCCCTGCTATTGCCCAGCATCTGTCCTCTGCCCCTACGCCTGGGTAGGAAGCGAGTATTTTAGTCTGAGAAGCAGGGCTCTTGCATCTCTGGAGGAGAGCTAATCCTGCAGCCCACGTTCGTCCTGGGAAACCGCAAGGCGACCCTTGGCCTCAGTGTAGTGGCGAAATTGCCGCCGGACAGGTCTTGCCTGCCGCGGTTTCCGTGAGTTCTCCACCGTTTTCGGGCTTAAATGGAGAGCGAGGAGAGCTGTCGGCTCTCACAGAACTCTGGCCTCCGCACTGTTTGCCAGGCAACTGCACTCAAGACCACACGTCTCCTCCCGACCTGCTGAGAAACAGGCATCCGCGTAGGCCCTTGTTAACATTTCCTGGCGTGCAGAGTCCAAGGCGACACGCTGTCCTCTTCCTTGGAAACCTACGTTACCACAGCTTGCCAAACGCTACCGAAGGCAGTCATAACCACTATCGTGTGCTGCGCAACTTTGATTCGGTTACGAAAAGCCACCTGCATTGAGGTGAACACTCTGCTCAGCGTTCTTTCCGGGAGCTCACCGTTGCTCCCTCTCTAGGTTAAGCAAGGTGTCGAGGTGAGGTCCAGACTGAGCAAAGAGCACAATTGCTCACTTTGCAGTGGTAGTCGTCCTAAGAGGCATTGCCTACTACGCCTTGCTAAGGTCTTCGTTCTGTTAGGGACGTCGCCACACTTAGACGCCTGTAAAGGAGAATTTATTCAGCGAAGTTCCCAGTGTCTTGCGACGGTCTCCCTTCGCAGTGCCAATACAGCAGGGACTTAGGTTTGCTGCTAACTAGGCTAGGTGACCCTGCATACAGAAGCAGGCGTTTCCCTTTGGAAGCTTGGATCCCGGTTTCTCAGGGGCTGCTTGCAAGACCCTGCTATTGCCCAGCATCGGTCCTCTGCCCCTACGCCTGGGTAGGAAGCGAGTATTTTAGCCTGAGAAGCAGGGCTCTTGCAACTCTGGAGGAGAGCTAATCCTGCAGCCCACGTTCGTCCTGGGAAACCGCAAGGCGACCCTTGGCCTCAGTGTAGTGGCGAAATTGCCGCCGGACAGGTCTTGCCTGCCGCGGTTTCCGTGAGTTCTCCACCGTTTTCGGGCTTAAATGGAGAGCGAGGAGAGCTGTCGGCTCTCACAGAACTCTGGCCTCCGCACTGTCTGCCATGCAACTGCACTCAAGACCACACGTCTCCTCCCGCCTGCTGAGAAACAGGCTGCCGTGTAGCCCCTTCGTAACACTTCTTGGCCTGTAGACTCCAAGGAGACACACTGTCCTCTTCCTTGGAAAACTACGGTTCCGCAGCTTGCCAACGCTCACGAAGGCAGTCCAAGCCTGTCTCATGTGCTGGGCCACTTGCATTCAGTGAGGAAAAGCCACCTGCATTGAGGTGAACACTCTGCTCAGCGTTCTTTCCGGGAGCTCACAATTGCCACCTCTCTAGGTTAAGCAGAAAGTCGTAGTGAGGACCAACCTGAGCAAAGAGCACAATTCCTCATGTTACACTGGTAGTCGTCGAAAGAGGAATTGCCAACTACGCCTGCCTAAGGCCTTCCCTGGGTTAAGGAACCAGCCACACTTAGACGCCTTTAAAGGAAAATTTATTCAGCGAAGTTCCCATTGTTTGGCGATGGTCAACTTTTGCAGCGCCAATACTGCAGGGACTTAGGTTTGCTGCTAACAAGGCTAGGTGACCCTGCAGACAGAAGCAGGCGTTTCCCTTTGGAAGCTTGGATCCCGGTTTCCTAAGGGCTGCTTCCAAGGCCCTGCTATTGCCCAGCATCTGTCCTCTGCCCCTACACCTCGGTAGGAAGCGTGAATTTTAGCCTGAGAAGCAGGGCTCTTGCATCTCTGGAGGAGAGCTAATCCTGCAGCCCACGTTCATCCTGGGAAACCGCAAGGTGACCCTTAGCCTCAGTGTAGTGGCGAAATTGCCGCTGGACAGATCTTGCCTGTTGCGGTTTCCGTGAGTTCTCCACCGTTTTCGGGCTTAAATGGAGAGCGAGGAGAGCTGTCGGCTCTCACAGAACTCTGGCCTCCGCACTGTCTGCCATGCAACTGCACTCAAGACCACACGTCTCCTCCCGACCTGCTGAGAAACAGGCATCCGCGTAGGCCCTTGTTAACATTTCCTGGCGTGCAGAGTCCAAGGCGACACGCTGTCCTCTTCCTTGGAAACCTACGTTACCACAGCTTGCCAAACGCTACCGAAGGCAGTCCTAACCAGTCTCGTGTGCTGCGCAACTTTGATTCGGTTACGAAAAGCCACCTGCATTGCGGTGAACACTCTGCTCAACCTTCTTTCCGGGAGCTCACAGTTGCTCCCTCTCTAGGTTAAGCAAGGTGTCGAGGTGAGGTCCAGACTGAGCAAAGAGCACAATTGCTCACTTTGCAGTGGTAGTCGTCCTAAGAGGCATTGCCTACTACGCCTTGCTAAGGTCTTCGTTCTGTTAGGGAAGTCGCCACACTTAGACGCCTGTAAAGGAGAATTTATTCAACCAAGTTCCCAGGGTCTTGCGACGGTCTCCCTTCGCAGTGCCAATACAGCAGGGACTTAGGTTTGCTGCTAACTAGGCTAGGTGACCCTGCATACAGAAGCAGGCGTTTCCCTTTGGAAGCTTGGATCCCGGTTTCTCAGGGGCTGCTTGCAAGACCCTGCTATTGCCCAGCATCTGTCCTCTGCCCCTACGCCTGGGTAGGAAGCGAGTATTTTAGCCTGAGAAGCAGGGCTCTTGCATCTCTGGAGGAGAGCTAATCCTGCAGCCCACGTTCGTCCTGGGAAACCGCAAGGTGACCCATGGCCTCAGAGTAGTGGCGAAATTGCCGCCGGACAGGTCTTGCCTGCCGCGGTTTCCATGAGTTCGCCACCGTTTTCGGGCTTAAATGGAGAGCGAGGAGAGCTGTCGGCTCTCACAGAACTCTGGCCTCCGCACTGTCTGCCATGCAACTGCACTCAAGACCACACGTCTCCTCCCGCCTGCTGAGAAACAGGCTGCCGTGTAGCCCCTTCGTAACACTTCTTGGCCTGTAGACTCCAAGGAGACACACTGTCCTCTTCCTTGGAAAACTACGGTTCCGCAGCTTGCCAACGCTCACGAAGGCAGTCCAAGCCTGTCTCATGTGCTGGGCCACTTGCATTCAGTGAGGAAAAGCCACCTGCATTGAGGTGAACACTCTGCTCAGCGTTCTTTCCGGGAGCTCACAATTGCCGCCTCTCTAGGTTAAGCAGAAAGTCGTAGTGAGGACCAACCTGAGGAAAGAGCACAATTCCTCATGTTACACTGGTAGTCGTCGAAAGAGGAATTGCCAACTACGCCTGCCTAAGGCCTTCCCTGGGTTAAGGAACCAGCCACACTTAGACGCCTTTAAAGGAAAATTTATTCAGCGAAGTTCCCATTGTTTGGCGATGGTCAACTTTTGCAGTGCCAATACTGCAGGGACTTAGGTTTGCTGCTAACAAGGCTAGGTGACCCTGCAGACAGAAGCAGGCGTTTCCCTTTGGAAGCTTGGATCCCGGTTTCCTAAGGGCTGCTTCCAAGGCCCTGCTATTGCCCAGCATCTGTCCTCTGCCCCTACACCTCGGTAGGAAGCGTGAATTTTAGCCTGAGAAGCAGGGCTCTTGCATCTCTGGAGGAGAGCTAATCCTGCAGCCCACGTTCATCCTGGGAAACCGCAAGGTGACCCTTAGCCTCAGTGTAGTGGCGAAATTGCCGCTGGACAGATCTTGCCTGTTGCGGTTTCCGTGAGTTCTCCACCGTTTTCGGGCTTAAATGGAGAGCGAGGAGAGCTGTCGGCTCTCACAGAACTCTGGCCTCCGCACTGTCTGCCATGCAACTGCACTCAAGACCACACGTCTCCTCCCGACCTGCTGAGAAACAGGCATCCGCGTAGGCCCTTGTTAACATTTCCTGGCGTGCAGAGTCCAAGGCGACACGCTGTCCTCTTCCTTGGAAACCTACGTTACCACAGCTTGCCAAACGCTACCGAAGGCAGTCCTAACCAGTCTCGTGTGCTGCGCAACTTTGATTCGGTTACGAAAAGCCACCTGCATTGCGGTGAACACTCTGCTCAGCGTTCTTTCCGGGAGCTCACAGTTGCTCCCTCTCTAGGTTAAGCAAGGTGTCGAGGTGAGGTCCAGACTGAGCAAAGAGCACAATTGCTCACTTTGCAGTGGTAGTCGTCCTAAGAGGCATTGCCTACTACGCCTTGCTAAGGTCTTCGTTCTGTTAGGGAAGTCGCCACACTTAGACGCCTGTAAAGGAGAATTTATTCAACCAAGTTCCCAGGGTCTTGCGACGGTCTCCCTTCGCAGTGCCAATACAGCAGGGACTTAGGTTTGCTGCTAACTAGGCTAGGTGACCCTGCATACAGAAGCAGGCGTTTCCCTTTGGAAGCTTGGATCCCGGTTTCTCAGGGGCTGCTTGCAAGACCCTGCTATTGCCCAGCATCTGTCCTCTGCCCCTACGCCTGGGTAGGAAGCGAGTATTTTAGCCTGAGAAGCAGGGCTCTTGCAACTCTGGAGGAGAGCTAATCCTGCAGCCCACGTTCGTCCTGGGAAACCGCAAGGTGACCCTTGGCCTCAGAGTAGTGGCGAAATTGCCGCCGGACAGGTCTTGCCTGCCGCGGTTTCCATGAGTTCGCCACCGTTTTCGGGCTTAAATGGAGAGCGAGGAGAGCTGTCGGCTCTCACAGAACTCTGGCCTCTGCACTGTCTGCCATGCAACTGCACTCAAGACCACACGTCTCCTCCCGGCCTGCTGAGAAACAGGCCGCCGTGTAGGCCCTTCATAACACTTCTTGGCCTGTAGACTCCAAGGCGACACACTGTCCTCTTCCTTGGAAAACTACGGTGTCCCAGCTGGCCAACGCTCACGAAGGCAGTCCGAGCCCGTCTCATGTGCTGGGCCACTTGCATTCAGTGAGGAAAAGCCACCTGCATTGAGGAAACACTCTGCTCAGCATTCTTTCCGGGAGCTCACAATTGCCGCCTCTCTAGGTTAAGCAGGAAGTCGTAGTGAGGACCAACCTGAGCAAAGAGCACAATTCCTCACGTTACACTGGTAGTCGTCGAAAGAGGAATTGCCAACTACGCCTGCCTAAGGCCTTCCCTGGGTTAAGGAACCAGCCACACTTAGACGCCTTTAAAGGAAAATTTATTCAGCGAAGTTCCCATTGTTTGGCGATGGTCAACCTTTGCAGCGCCAATACTGCAGGGACTTAGGTTTGCTGCTAACAAGGCTAGGTGACCCTGCAGACAGAAGCAGGCGTTTCCCTTTGGAAGCTTGGATCCCGGTTTCCTAGGGGCTGCTTCCAAGGCCCTGCTATTGCCCAGCATCTGTCCTCTGCCCCTACGCCTGGGTAGGAAGCGAGTATTTTAGTCTGAGAAGCAGGGCTCTTGCATCTCTGGAGGAGAGCTAATCCTGCAGCCCACGTTCGTCCTGGGAAACCGCAAGGCGACCCTTGGCCTCAGTGTAGTGGCGAAATTGCCGCCGGACAGGTCTTGCCTGCCGCGGTTTCCGTGAGTTCTCCACCGTTTTCGGGCTTAAATGGAGAGCGAGGAGAGCTGTCGGCTCTCACAGAACTCTGGCCTCCGCACTGTTTGCCATGCAACTGCACTCAAGACCACACGTCTCCTCCCGACCTGCTGAGAAACAGGCATCCGCGTAGGCCCTTGTTAACATTTCCTGGCGTGCAGAGTCCAAGGCGACACGCTGTCCTCTTCCTTGGAAACCTACGTTACCACAGCTTGCCAAACGCTACCGAAGGCAGTCCTAACCAGTATCGTGTGCTGCGCAACTTTGATTCGGTTACGAAAAGCCACCTGCATTGAGGTGAACACTCTGCTCAGCGTTCTTTCCGGGAGCTCACCGTTGCTCCCTCTCTAGGTTAAGCAAGGTGTCGAGGTGAGGTCCAGACTGAGCAAAGAGCACAATTGCTCACTTTGCAGTGGTAGTCGTCCTAAGAGGCATTGCCTACTACGCCTTGCTAAGGTCTTCGTTCTGTTAGGGACGTCGCCACACTTAGACGCCTGTAAAGGAGAATTTATTCAGCGAAGTTCCCAGTGTCTTGCGACGGTCTCCCTTCGCAGTGCCAATACAGCAGGGACTTAGGTTTGCTGCTAACTAGGCTAGGTGACCCTGCATACAGAAGCAGGCGTTTCCCTTTGGAAGCTTGGATCCCGGTTTCTCAGGGGCTGCTTGCAAGACCCTGCTATTGCCCAGCATCGGTCCTCTGCCCCTACGCCTGGGTAGGAAGCGAGTATTTTAGCCTGAGAAGCAGGGCTCTTGCAACTCTGGAGGAGAGCTAATCCTGCAGCCCACGTTCGTCCTGGGAAACCGCAAGGCGACCCTTGGCCTCAGTGTAGTGGCGAAATTGCCGCCGGACAGGTCTTGCCTGCCGCGGTTTCCGTGAGTTCTCCACCGTTTTCGGGCTTAAATGGAGAGCGAGGAGAGCTGTCGGCTCTCACAGAACTCTGGCCTCCGCACTGTTTGCCATGCAACTGCACTCAAGACCACACGTCTCCTCCCGACCTGCTGAGAAACAGGCATCCGCGTAGGCCCTTGTTAACATTTCCTGGCGTGCAGAGTCCAAGGCGACACGCTGTCCTCTTCCTTGGAAACCTACGTTGCCACAGCTTGCCAAACGCTACCGAAGGCAGTCCTAACCAGTCTCGTGTGCTGCGCAACTTTGATTCGGTTACGAAAAGCCACCTGCATTGCGGTGAACACTCTGCTCAGCGTTCTTTCCGAGAGCTCACAGTTGCTACCTCTCTAGGTTAAGCAAGGTGTCGACGTGAGGTCCAGACTGAGCAAAGAGCACAATTGCTCACTTTGCAGTGGTAGTCGTCCTAAGAGGCATTGCCTACTACGCCTTGCTAAGGTCTTCGTTCTGTTAGGGAAGTCGCCACACTTAGACGCCTGTAAAGGAGAATTTATTCAGCCAAGTTCCCAGGGTCTTGCGACGGTCTCCCTTCGCAGTGCCAATACAGCAGGGACTTAGGTTTGCTGCTAACTAGGCTAGGTGACCCTGCATACAGAAGCAGGCGTTTCCCTTTGGAAGCTTGGATCCCGGTTTCTCAGGGGCTGCTTGCAAGACCCTGCTATTGCCCAGCATCGGTCCTCTGCCCCTACGCCTGTGTAGGAAGCGAGTATTTTAGCCTGAGAAGCAGGGCTCTTGCAACTCTGGAGGAGAGCTAATCCTGCAGCCCACGTTCGTCCTGGGAAACCGCAAGGCGACCCTTGGCCTCAGAGTAGTGGCGAAATTGCCGCCGGACAGGTCTTGCCTGCCGCGGTTTCCATGAGTTCGCCACCGTTTTCGGGCTTAAATGGAGAGCGAGTTGAGCTGTCAGCTCTCACAGGACTCTGGCCTCCGCACTGTCTGCCATGCAACTGCACTCAAGACCACACGTCTCCTCCCGGCCTGCTGAGAAACAGACCGCTGTGTAGGCCCTTCGTAACACTTCTTTGCCTGTAGACTCCAAGGCGACACACTGTCCTCTTCCTTGGAAAACTACGGTACCCCAGCTTGCCAACGCTCACGAAGGCAGTCCCAGCCCGTCTCCTGTGCTGGGCCACTTGCATTCAGTGAGGAAAAGCCACCTGCATTGAGGTGAACACTCTGCTCAGCGTTCTTTCCGGGAGCTCACAATTGCCGCCTCTCTAGGTTAAGCAGAAAGTCGTAGTGAGGACCAACCTGAGGAAAGAGCACAATTTCTCATGTTACACTGGTAGTCGTCGAAAGAGGAATTGCCAACTACGCCTGCCTAAGGCCTTCCCTGGGTTAAGGAACCAGCCACACTTAGACGCCTTTAAAGGAAAATTTATTCAGCGAAGTTCCCATTGTTTGGCGATGGTCAACTTTTGCAGCGCCAATACTGCAGGGACTTAGGTTTGCTGCTAACAAGGCTAGGTGACCCTGCAGACAGAAGCAGGCGTTTCCCTTTGGAAGCTTGGATCCCGGTTTCCTAAGGGCTGCTTCCAAGGCCCTGCTATTGCCCAGCATCTGTCCTCTGCCCCTACGCCTGGGTAGGAAGCGAGTATTTTAGTCTGAGAAGCAGGGCTCTTGCATCTCTGGAGGAGAGCTAATCCTGCAGCCCACGTTCGTCCTGGGAAACCGCAAGGCGACCCTTGGCCTCAGTGTAGTGGCGAAATTGCCGCCGGACAGGTCTTGCCTGCCGCGGTTTCCGTGAGTTCTCCACCGTTTTCGGGCTTAAATGGAGAGCGAGGAGAGCTGTCGGCTCTCACAGAACTCTGGCCTCCGCACTGTTTGCCATGCAACTGCACTCAAGACCACACGTCTCCTCCCGACCTGCTGAGAAACAGGCATCTGCGTAGGCCCTTGTTAACATTTCCTGGCGTGCAGAGTCCAAGGCGACACGCTGTCCTCTTCCTTGGAAACCTACGTTGCCACAGCTTGCCAAACGCTACCGAAGGCAGTCCTAACCAGTCTCGTGTCCTGCGCAACTTTGATTCGGTTACGAAAAGCCACCTGCATTGCGGTGAACACTCTGCTCAGCGTTCTTTCCGAGAGCTCACAGTTGCTCCCTCTCTAGGTTAAGCAAAGTGTCGACGTGAGGTCCAGACTGAGCAAAGAGCACAATTGCTCACTTTGCAGTGGTAGTCGTCCTAAGAGGCATTGCCTACTACGCCTTGCTAAGGTCTTCGTTCTGTTAGGGAAGTCGCCACACTTAGACGCCTGTAAAGGAGAATTTATTCAGCCAAGTTCCCAGGGTCTTGCGACGGTCTCCCTTCGCAGTGCCAATACAGCAGGGACTTAGGTTTGCTGCTAACTAGGCTAGGTGACCCTGCATACAGAAGCAGGCGTTTCCCTTTGGAAGCTTGGATCCCGGTTTCTCAGGGGCTGCTTGCAAGACCCTGCTATTGCCCAGCATCTGTCCTCTGCCCCTACGCCTGGGTAGGAAGCGAGTATTTTAGCCTGAGAAGCAGGGCTCTTGCAACTCTGGAGGAGAGCTAATCCTGCAGCCCACGTTCGTCCTGGGAAACCGCAAGGCGACCCTTGGCCTCAGAGTAGTGGCGAAATTGCCGCCGGACAGGTCTTGCCTGCCGCGGTTTCCATGAGTTCGCCACCGTTTTCGGGCTTAAATGGAGAGCGAGGAGAGCTGTCAGCTCTCACAGGACTCTGGCCTCCGCACTGTCTGCCATGCAACTGCACTCAAGACCACACGTCTCCTCCCGACCTGCTGAGAAACAGGCATCCGCGTAGGCCCTTGTTAACATTTCCTGGCGTGCAGAGTCCAAGGCGACACACTGTCCTCTTCCTTGGAAAACTACGGTACCCCAGCTTGCCAACGCTCACGAAGGCAGTCCTAACCAGTCTCGTGTGCTGCGCAACTTTGATTCGGTTACGAAAAGCCACCTGCATTGCGGTGAACACTCTGCTCAGCGTTCTTTCCAAGAGCTCACAGTTGCTCCCTCTCTAGGTTAAGCAAGGTGTCGAGGTGAGGTCCAGACTGAGCAAAGAGCACAATTGCTCACTTTGCAGTGGTAGTCGTCCTAAGAGGCATTGCCTACTACGCCTTGCTAAGGTCTTCGTTCTGTTAGGGAAGTCGCCACACTTAGACGCCTGTAAAGGAGAATTTATTCAGCGAAGTTCCCAGTGTCTTGCGACGGTCTCCCTTCGCAGTGCCAATACAGCAGGGACTTAGCTTTGCTGCTAACTAGGCTAGGTGACCCTGCAGACAGAAGCAGGCGTTTCCCTTTGGAAGCTTGGATCCCAGTTTCCTAGGGGCTGCTTCCAAGGCCCTGCTATTGCCCAGCATCTGTCCTCTGCCCCTACGCCTGGGTAGGAAGCGTGTATTTTAGCCTGAGAAGCAGGGCTCTTGCATCTCTGGAGGAGAGCTAATCCTGCAGCCCACGTTCGTCCTGGGAAACCGCAAGGCGACCCTTGGCCTCAGAGTAGTGGCGAAATTGCCACCAGACAGGTCTTGCCTGCCGCAGTTTCCATGAGTTCTCCACCGTTTTCGGGCTTAAATGGAGAGCGAGGAGAGCTGTCGGCTCTCACAGAACTCTGGCCTCCGCACTGTCTGCCATGCAACTGCACTCAAGACCACACGTCTCCTCCCGCCTGCTGAGAAACAGGCTGCCGTGTAGCCCCTTCGTAACACTTCTTGGCCTGTAGACTCCAAGGAGACACACTGTCCTCTTCCTTGGAAAACTACGGTTCCGCAGCTTGCCAACGCTCACGAAGGCAGTCCAAGCCTGTCTCATGTGCTGGGCCACTTGCATTCAGTGAGGAAAAGCCACCTGCATTGAGGTGAACACTCTGCTCAGCGTTCTTTCCGGGAGCTCACAATTGCCGCCTCTCTAGGTTAAGCAGAAAGTCGTAGTGAGGACCAACCTGAACAAAGAGCACAATTCCTCATGTTACACTGGTAGTCGTCGAAAGAGGAATTGCCAACTACGCCTGCCTAAGGCCTTCCCTGGGTTAAGGAACCAGCCACACTTAGACGCCTTTAAAGGAAAATTTATTCAGCGAAGTTCCCATTGTTTGGCGATGGTCAAATTCACCTCGGTGAATTTTAGCCTGAGAAGCAGGGCTCTTGCATCTCTGGAGGAGAGCTAATCCTGCAGCCCACGTTCATCCTGGGAAACCGCAAGGTGACCCTTAGCCTCAGTGTAGTGGCGAAATTGCCGCTGGACAGATCTTGCCTGTTGCGGTTTCCGTGAGTTCTCCACCGTTTTCGGGCTTAAATGGAGAGCGAGGAGAGCTGTCGGCTCTCACAGAACTCTGGCCTCCGCACTGTCTGCCATGCAACTGCACTCAAGACCACACGTCTCCTCCCGACCTGCTGAGAAACAGGCATCCGCGTAGGCCCTTGTTAACATTTCCTGGCGTGCAGAGTCCAAGGCGACACGCTGTCCTCTTCCTTGGAAACCTACGTTACCACAGCTTGCCAAACGCTACCGAAGGCAGTCCTAACCAGTCTCGTGTGCTGCGCAACTTTGATTCGGTTACGAAAAGCCACCTGCATTGCGGTGAACACTCTGCTCAACCTTCTTTCCGGGAGCTCACAGTTGCTCCCTCTCTAGGTTAAGCAAGGTGTCGAGGTGAGGTCCAGAATGAGCAAAGAGCACAATTGCTCACTTTGCAGTGGTAGTCGTCCTAAGAGGCATTGCCTACTACGCCTTGCTAAGGTCTTCGTTCTGTTAGGGAAGTCGCCACACTTAGACGCCTGTAAAGGAGAATTTATTCAACCAAGTTCCCAGGGTCTTGCGACGGTCTCCCTTCGCAGTGCCAATACAGCAGGGACTTAGGTTTGCTGCTAACTAGGCTAGGTGACCCTGCATACAGAAGCAGGCGTTTCCCTTTGGAAGCTTGGATCCCGGTTTCTCAGGGGCTGCTTGCAAGACCCTGCTATTGCCCAGCATCTGTCCTCTGCCCCTACGCCTGGGTAGGAAGCGAATATTTTAGCCTGAGAAGCAGGGCTCTTGCAACTCTGGAGGAGAGCTAATCCTGCAGCCCACGTTCGTCCTGGGAAACCGCAAGGTGACCCTTGGCCTCAGAGTAGTGGCGAAATTGCCGCCGGACAGGTCTTGCCTGCCGCGGTTTCCATGAGTTCGCCACCGTTTTCGGGCTTAAATGGAGAGCGAGGAGAGCTGTCGGCTCTCACAGAACTCTGGCCTCTGCACTGTCTGCCATGCAACTGCACTCAAGACCACACGTCTCCTCCCGGCCTGCTGAGAAACAGGCCGCCGTGTAGGCCCTTCATAACACTTCTTGGCCTGTAGACTCCAAGGCGACACACTGTCCTCTTCCTTGGAAAACTACGGTGCCCCAGCTTGCCAACGCTCACGAAGGCAGTCCGAGCCCGTCTCATGTGCTGGGCCACTTGCATTCAGTGAGGAAAAGCCACCTGCATTGAGGAAACACTCTGCTCAGCATTCTTTCCGGGAGCTCACAATTGCCGCCTCTCTAGGTTAAGCAGGAAGTCGTAGTGAGGACCAACCTGAGCAAAGAGCACAATTCCTCACGTTACACTGGTAGTCGTCGAAAGAGGAATTGCCAACTACGCCTGCCTAAGGCCTTCCCTGGGTTAAGGAACCAGCCACACTTAGACGCCTTTAAAGGAAAATTTATTCAGCGAAGTTCCCATTGTTTGGCGATGGTCAACCTTTGCAGCGCCAATACTGCAGGGACTTAGGTTTGCTGCTAACAAGGCTAGGTGACCCTGCAGACAGAAGCAGGCGTTTCCCTTTGGAAGCTTGGATCCCGGTTTCCTAAGGGCTGCTTCCAAGGCCCTGCTATTGCCCAGCATCTGTCCTCTGCCCCTACGCCTGGGTAGGAAGCGAGTATTTTAGTCTGAGAAGCAGGGCTCTTGCATCTCTGGAGGAGAGCTAATCCTGCAGCCCACGTTCGTCCTGGGAAACCGCAAGGCGACCCTTGGCCTCAGTGTAGTGGCGAAATTGCCGCCGGACAGGTCTTGCCTGCCGCGGTTTCCGTGAGTTCTCCACCGTTTTCGGGCTTAAATGGAGAGCGAGGAGAGCTGTCGGCTCTCACAGAACTCTGGCCTCCGCACTGTTTGCCATGCAACTGCACTCAAGACCACACGTCTCCTCCCGACCTGCTGAGAAACAGGCATCTGCGTAGGCCCTTGTTAACATTTCCTGGCGTGCAGAGTCCAAGGCGACACGCTGTCCTCTTCCTTGGAAACCTACGTTGCCACAGCTTGCCAAACGCTACCGAAGGCAGTCCTAACCAGTCTCGTGTCCTGCGCAACTTTGATTCGGTTACGAAAAGCCACCTGCATTGCGGTGAACACTCTGCTCAGCGTTCTTTCCGAGAGCTCACAGTTGCTCCCTCTCTAGGTTAAGCAAAGTGTCGACGTGAGGTCCAGACTGAGCAAAGAGCACAATTGCTCACTTTGCAGTGGTAGTCGTCCTAAGAGGCATTGCCTACTACGCCTTGCTAAGGTCTTCGTTCTGTTAGGGAAGTCGCCACACTTAGACGCCTGTAAAGGAGAATTTATTCAGCCAAGTTCCCAGGGTCTTGCGACGGTCTCCCTTCGCAGTGCCAATACAGCAGGGACTTAGGTTTGCTGTTAACTAGGCTAGGTGACCCTGCATACAGAAGCAGGCGTTTCCCTTTGGAAGCTTGGATCCCGGTTTCTCAGGGGCTGCTTGCAAGACCCTGCTATTGCCCAGCATCTGTCCTCTGCCCCTACGCCTGGGTAGGAAGCGAGTATTTTAGCCTGAGAAGCAGGGCTCTTGCAACTCTGGAGGAGAGCTAATCCTGCAGCCCACGTTCGTCCTGGGAAACCGCAAGGCGACCCTTGGCCTCAGAGTAGTGGCGAAATTGCCGCCGGACAGGTCTTGCCTGCCGCGGTTTCCATGAGTTCGCCACCGTTTTCGGGCTTAAATGGAGAGCGAGGAGAGCTGTCAGCTCTCACAGGACTCTGGCCTCCGCACTGTCTGCCATGCAACTGCACTCAAGACCACACGTCTCCTCCCGACCTGCTGAGAAACAGGCATCCGCGTAGGCCCTTGTTAACATTTCCTGGCGTGCAGAGTCCAAGGCGACACACTGTCCTCTTCCTTGGAAAACTACGGTACCCCAGCTTGCCAACGCTCACGAAGGCAGTCCTAACCAGTCTCGTGTGCTGCGCAACTTTGATTCGGTTACGAAAAGCCACCTGCATTGCGGTGAACACTCTGCTCAGCGTTCTTTCCAAGAGCTCACAGTTGCTCCCTCTCTAGGTTAAGCAAGGTGTCGAGGTGAGGTCCAGACTGAGCAAAGAGCACAATTGCTCACTTTGCAGTGGTAGTCGTCCTAAGAGGCATTGCCTACTACGCCTTGCTAAGGTCTTCGTTCTGTTAGGGAAGTCGCCACACTTAGACGCCTGTAAAGGAGAATTTATTCAGCCAAGTTCCCAGGGTCTTGCGACGGTCTCCCTTCGCAGTGCCAATACAGCAGGGACTTAGGTTTGCTGCTAACTAGGCTAGGTGACCCTGCATACAGAAGCAGGCGTTTCCCTTTGGAAGCTTGGATCCCGGTTTCTCAGGGGCTGCTTGCAAGACCCTGCTATTGCCCAGCATCGGTCCTCTGCCCCTACGCCTGGGTAGGAAGCGAGTATTTTAGCCTGAGAAGCAGGGCTCTTGCAACTCTGGAGGAGAGCTAATCCTGCAGCCCACGTTCGTCCTGGGAAACCGCAAGGCGACCCTTGGCCTCAGAGTAGTGGCGAAATTGCCGCCGGACAGGTCTTGCCTGCCGCGGTTTCCGTGAGTTCGCCACCGTTTTCGGGCTTAAATGGAGAGCGAGGAGAGCTGTCAGCTCTCACAGGACTCTGGCCTCCGCACTGTCTGCCATGCAACTGCACTCAAGACCACACGTCTCCTCCCGACCTGCTGAGAAACAGGCATCCGCGTAGGCCCTTGTTAACATTTCCTGGCGTGCAGAGTCCAAGGCGACACACTGTCCTCTTCCTTGGAAAACTACGGTACCCCAGCTTGCCAACGCTCACGAAGGCAGTCCTAACCAGTCTCGTGTGCTGCGCAACTTTGATTCGGTTACGAAAAGCCACCTGCATTGCGGTGAACACTCTGCTCAGCGTTCTTTCCAAGAGCTCACAGTTGCTCCCTCTCTAGGTTAAGCAAGGTGTCGAGGTGAGGTCCAGACTGAGCAAAGAGCACAATTGCTCACTTTGCAGTGGTAGTCGTCCTAAGAGGCATTGCCTACTACGCCTTGCTAAGGTCTTCGTTCTGTTAGGGAAGTCGCCACACTTAGACGCCTGTAAAGGAGAATTTATTCAGCGAAGTTCCCAGTGTCTTGCGACGGTCTCCCTTCGCAGTGCCAATACAGCAGGGACTTAGCTTTGCTGCTAACTAGGCTAGGTGACCCTGCAGACAGAAGCAGGCGTTTCCCTTTGGAAGCTTGGATCCCAGTTTCCTAGGGGCTGCTTCCAAGGCCCTGCTATTGCCCAGCATCTGTCCTCTGCCCCTACGCCTGGGTAGGAAGCGTGTATTTTAGCCTGAGAAGCAGGGCTCTTGCATCTCTGGAGGAGAGCTAATCCTGCAGCCCACGTTCGTCCTGGGAAACCGCAAGGCGACCCTTGGCCTCAGAGTAGTGGCGAAATTGCCACCAGACAGGTCTTGCCTGCCGCAGTTTCCATGAGTTCTCCACCGTTTTCGGGCTTAAATGGAGAGCGAGGAGAGCTGTCGGCTCTCACAGAACTCTGGCCTCCGCACTGTCTGCCATGCAACTGCACTCAAGACCACACGTCTCCTCCCGCCTGCTGAGAAACAGGCTGCCGTGTAGCCCCTTCGTAACACTTCTTGGCCTGTAGACTCCAAGGAGACACACTGTCCTCTTCCTTGGAAAACTACGGTTCCGCAGCTTGCCAACGCTCACGAAGGCAGTCCAAGCCTGTCTCATGTGCTGGGCCACTTGCATTCAGTGAGGAAAAGCCACCTGCATTGAGGTGAACACTCTGCTCAGCGTTCTTTCCGGGAGCTCACAATTGCCGCCTCTCTAGGTTAAGCAGAAAGTCGTAGTGAGGACCAACCTGAGGAAAGAGCACAATTCCTCATGTTACACTGGTAGTCGTCGAAAGAGGAATTGCCAACTACGCCTGCCTAAGGCCTTCCCTGGGTTAAGGAACCAGCCACACTTAGACGCCTTTAAAGGAAAATTTATTCAGCGAAGTTCCCATTGTTTGGCGATGGTCAACTTTTGCAGCGCCAATACTGCAGGGACTTAGGTTTGCTGCTAACTAGGCTAGGTGACCCTGCAGACAGAAGCAGGCGTTTCCCTTTGGAAGCTTGGATCCCGGTTTCCTAAGGGCTGCTTCCAAGGCCCTGCTATTGCCCAGCATCTGTCCTCTGCCCCTACACCTCGGTAGGAAGCGTGAATTTTAGCCTGAGAAGCAGGGCTCTTGCATCTCTGGAGGAGAGCTAATCCTGCAGCCCACGTTCATCCTGGGAAACCGCAAGGTGACCCTTAGCCTCAGTGTAGTGGCGAAATTGCCGCTGGACAGATCTTGCCTGTTGCGGTTTCCGTGAGTTCTCCACCGTTTTCGGGCTTAAATGGAGAGCGAGGAGAGCTGTCGGCTCTCACAGAACTCTGGCCTCCGCACTGTCTGCCATGCAACTGCACTCAAGACCACACGTCTCCTCCCGACCTGCTGAGAAACAGGCATCCGCGTAGGCCCTTGTTAACATTTCCTGGCGTGCAGAGTCCAAGGCGACACGCTGTCCTCTTCCTTGGAAACCTACGTTACCACAGCTTGCCAAACGCTACCGAAGGCAGTCCTAACCAGTCTCGTGTGCTGCGCAACTTTGATTCGGTTACGAAAAGCCACCTGCATTGCGGTGAACACTCTGCTCAGCGTTCTTTCCGGGAGCTCACAGTTGCTCCCTCTCTAGGTTAAGCAAGGTGTCGAGGTGAGGTCCAGACTGAGCAAAGAGCACAATTGCTCACTTTGCAGTGGTAGTCGTCCTAAGAGGCATTGCCTACTACGCCTTGCTAAGGTCTTCGTTCTGTTAGGGAAGTCGCCACACTTAGACGCCTGTAAAGGAGAATTTATTCAACCAAGTTCCCAGGGTCTTGCGACGGTCTCCCTTCGCAGTGCCAATACAGCAGGGACTTAGGTTTGCTGCTAACTAGGCTAGGTGACCCTGCATACAGAAGCAGGCGTTTCCCTTTGGAAGCTTGGATCCCGGTTTCTCAGGGGCTGCTTGCAAGACCCTGCTATTGCCCAGCATCTGTCCTCTGCCCCTACGCCTGGGTAGGAAGCGAGTATTTTAGCCTGAGAAGCAGGGCTCTTGCAACTCTGGAGGAGAGCTAATCCTGCAGCCCACGTTCGTCCTGGGAAACCGCAAGGTGACCCTTGGCCTCAGAGTAGTGGCGAAATTGCCGCCGGACAGGTCTTGCCTGCCGCGGTTTCCATGAGTTCGCCACCGTTTTCGGGCTTAAATGGAGAGCGAGGAGAGCTGTCGGCTCTCACAGAACTCTGGCCTCTGCACTGTCTGCCATGCAACTGCACTCAAGACCACACGTCTCCTCCCGGCCTGCTGAGAAACAGGCCGCCGTGTAGGCCCTTCATAACACTTCTTGGCCTGTAGACTCCAAGGCGACACACTGTCCTCTTCCTTGGAAAACTACGGTGTCCCAGCTGGCCAACGCTCACGAAGGCAGTCCGAGCCCGTCTCATGTGCTGGGCCACTTGCATTCAGTGAGGAAAAGCCACCTGCATTGAGGAAACACTCTGCTCAGCATTCTTTCCGGGAGCTCACAATTGCCGCCTCTCTAGGTTAAGCAGGAAGTCGTAGTGAGGACCAACCTGAGCAAAGAGCACAATTCCTCACGTTACACTGGTAGTCGTCGAAAGAGGAATTGCCAACTACGCCTGCCTAAGGCCTTCCCTGGGTTAAGGAACCAGCCACACTTAGACGCCTTTAAAGGAAAATTTATTCAGCGAAGTTCCCATTGTTTGGCGATGGTCAACCTTTGCAGCGCCAATACTGCAGGGACTTAGGTTTGCTGCTAACAAGGCTAGGTGACCCTGCAGACAGAAGCAGGCGTTTCCCTTTGGAAGCTTGGATCCCGGTTTCCTAGGGGCTGCTTCCAAGGCCCTGCTATTGCCCAGCATCTGTCCTCTGCCCCTACGCCTGGGTAGGAAGCGAGTATTTTAGTCTGAGAAGCAGGGCTCTTGCATCTCTGGAGGAGAGCTAATCCTGCAGCCCACGTTCGTCCTGGGAAACCGCAAGGCGACCCTTGGCCTCAGTGTAGTGGCGAAATTGCCGCCGGACAGGTCTTGCCTGCCGCGGTTTCCGTGAGTTCTCCACCGTTTTCGGGCTTAAATGGAGAGCGAGGAGAGCTGTCGGCTCTCACAGAACTCTGGCCTCCGCACTGTTTGCCATGCAACTGCACTCAAGACCACACGTCTCCTCCCGACCTGCTGAGAAACAGGCATCCGCGTAGGCCCTTGTTAACATTTCCTGGCGTGCAGAGTCCAAGGCGACACGCTGTCCTCTTCCTTGGAAACCTACGTTACCACAGCTTGCCAAACGCTACCGAAGGCAGTCCTAACCAGTATCGTGTGCTGCGCAACTTTGATTCGGTTACGAAAAGCCACCTGCATTGAGGTGAACACTCTGCTCAGCGTTCTTTCCGGGAGCTCACCGTTGCTCCCTCTCTAGGTTAAGCAAGGTGTCGAGGTGAGGTCCAGACTGAGCAAAGAGCACAATTGCTCACTTTGCAGTGGTAGTCGTCCTAAGAGGCATTGCCTACTACGCCTTGCTAAGGTCTTCGTTCTGTTAGGGACGTCGCCACACTTAGACGCCTGTAAAGGAGAATTTATTCAGCGAAGTTCCCAGTGTCTTGCGACGGTCTCCCTTCGCAGTGCCAATACAGCAGGGACTTAGGTTTGCTGCTAACTAGGCTAGGTGACCCTGCATACAGAAGCAGGCGTTTCCCTTTGGAAGCTTGGATCCCGGTTTCTCAGGGGCTGCTTGCAAGACCCTGCTATTGCCCAGCATCGGTCCTCTGCCCCTACGCCTGGGTAGGAAGCGAGTATTTTAGCCTGAGAAGCAGGGCTCTTGCAACTCTGGAGGAGAGCTAATCCTGCAGCCCACGTTCGTCCTGGGAAACCGCAAGGCGACCCTTGGCCTCAGTGTAGTGGCGAAATTGCCGCCGGACAGGTCTTGCCTGCCGCGGTTTCCGTGAGTTCTCCACCGTTTTCGGGCTTAAATGGAGAGCGAGGAGAGCTGTCGGCTCTCACAGAACTCTGGCCTCCGCACTGTTTGCCATGCAACTGCACTCAAGACCACACGTCTCCTCCCGACCTGCTGAGAAACAGGCATCCGCGTAGGCCCTTGTTAACATTTCCTGGCGTGCAGAGTCCAAGGCGACACGCTGTCCTCTTCCTTGGAAACCTACGTTGCCACAGCTTGCCAAACGCTACCGAAGGCAGTCCTAACCAGTCTCGTGTGCTGCGCAACTTTGATTCGGTTACGAAAAGCCACCTGCATTGCGGTGAACACTCTGCTCAGCGTTCTTTCCGAGAGCTCACAGTTGCTACCTCTCTAGGTTAAGCAAGGTGTCGACGTGAGGTCCAGACTGAGCAAAGAGCACAATTGCTCACTTTGCAGTGGTAGTCGTCCTAAGAGGCATTGCCTACTACGCCTTGCTAAGGTCTTCGTTCTGTTAGGGAAGTCGCCACACTTAGACGCCTGTAAAGGAGAATTTATTCAGCCAAGTTCCCAGGGTCTTGCGACGGTCTCCCTTCGCAGTGCCAATACAGCAGGGACTTAGCTTTGCTGCTAAATAGGCTAGGTGACCCTGCAGACAGAAGCAGGCGTTTCCCTTTGGAAGCTTGGATCCCGGTTTCCTAAGGGCTGCTTCCAAGGCCCTGCTATTGCCCAACATCTGTCCTCTGCCCCTACACCTCGGTAGGAAGCGTGAATTTTAGCCTGAGAAGCAGGGCTCTTGCATCTCTGGAGGAGAGCTAATCCTGCAGCCCACGTTCATCCTGGGAAACCGCAAGGTGACCCTTAGCCTCAGTGTAGTGGCGAAATTGCCGCTGGACAGATCTTGCCTGTTGTGGTTTCCGTGAGTTCTCCACCGTTTTCGGGCTTAAATGGAGAGCGAGGAGAGCTGTCAGCTCTCACAGAACTCTGGCCTCCGCACTGTCTGCCATGCAACTGCACTCAAGACCACACGTCTCCTCCCGACCTGCTGAGAAACAGGCATCCGCGTAGGCCCTTGTTAACATTTCCTGGCGTGCAGAGTCCAAGGCGACATGCTGTCCTCTTCCTTGGAAACCTACGTTACCACAGCTTTCCAAACGCTACCGAAGGCAGTCCTAACCAGTCTCGTGTGCTGCGCAACTTTGATTCGGTTACGAAAAGCCACCTGCATTGCGGTGAACACTCTGCTCAACCTTCTTTCCGGGAGCTCACAGTTGCTCCCTCTCTAGGTTAAGCAAGGTGTCGAGGTGAGGTCCAGACTGAGCAAAGAGCACAATTGCTCACTTTGCAGTGGTAGTCGTCCTAAGAGGCATTGCCTACTACGCCTTGCTAAGGTCTTCGTTCTGTTAGGGAAGTCGCCACACTTAGACGCCTGTAAAGGAGAATTTATTCAACCAAGTTCCCAGGGTCTTGCGACGGTCTCCCTTCGCAGTGCCAATACAGCAGGGACTTAGGTTTGCTGCTAACTAGGCTAGGTGACCCTGCATACAGAAGCAGGCGTTTCCCTTTGGAAGCTTGGATCCCGGTTTCTCAGGGGCTGCTTGCAAGACCCTGCTATTGCCCAGCATCTGTCCTCTGCCCCTACGCCTGGGTAGGAAGCGAGTATTTTAGCCTGAGAAGCAGGGCTCTTGCAACTCTGGAGGAGAGCTAATCCTGCAGCCCACGTTCGTCCTGGGAAACCGCAAGGTGACCCTTGGCCTCAGAGTAGTGGCGAAATTGCCGCCAGACAGGTCTTGCCTGCCGCGGTTTCCATGAGTTCGCCACCGTTTTCTGGCTTAAATGGAGAGCGAGGAGAGCTGTCGGCTCTCACAGAACTCTGGCCTCTGCACTGTCTGCCATGCAACTGCACTCAAGACCACACGTCTCCTCCCGGCCTGCTGAGAAACAGGCCGCCGTGTAGGCCCTTCATAACACTTCTTGGCCTGTAGACTCCAAGGCGACACACTGTCCTCTTCCTTGGAAAACTACGGTGTCCCAGCTGGCCAACGCTCACGAAGGCAGTCCGAGCCCGTCTCATGTGCTGGGCCACTTGCATTCAGTGAGGAAAAGCCACCTGCATTGAGGAAACACTCTGCTCAGCATTCTTTCCGGGAGCTCACAATTGCCGCCTCTCTAGGTTAAGCAGGAAGTCGTAGTGAGGACCAACCTGAGCAAAGAGCACAATTCCTCACGTTACACTGGTAGTCGTCGAAAGAGGAATTGCCAACTACGCCTGCCTAAGGCCTTCCCTGGGTTAAGGAACCAGCCACACTTAGACGCCTTTAAAGGAAAATTTATTCAGCGAAGTTCCCATTGTTTGGCGATGGTCAACCTTTGCAGCGCCAATACTGCAGGGACTTAGGTTTGCTGCTAACAAGGCTAGGTGACCCTGCAGACAGAAGCAGGCGTTTCCCTTTGGAAGCTTGGATCCCGGTTTCCTAGGGGCTGCTTCCAAGGCCCTGCTATTGCCCAGCATCTGTCCTCTGCCCCTACGCCTGGGTAGGAAGCGAGTATTTTAGTCTGAGAAGCAGGGCTCTTGCATCTCTGGAGGAGAGCTAATCCTGCAGCCCACGTTCGTCCTGGGAAACCGCAAGGCGACCCTTGGCCTCAGTGTAGTGGCGAAATTGCCGCCGGACAGGTCTTGCCTGCCGCGGTTTCCGTGAGTTCTCCACCGTTTTCGGGCTTAAATGGAGAGCGAGGAGAGCTGTCGGCTCTCACAGAACTCTGGCCTCCGCACTGTTTGCCATGCAACTGCACTCAAGACCACACGTCTCCTCCCGACCTGCTGAGAAACAGGCATCCGCGTAGGCCCTTGTTAACATTTCCTGGCGTGCAGAGTCCAAGGCGACACGCTGTCCTCTTCCTTGGAAACCTACGTTACCACAGCTTGCCAAACGCTACCGAAGGCAGTCATAACCAGTATCGTGTGCTGCGCAACTTTGATTCGGTTACGAAAAGCCACCTGCATTGAGGTGAACACTCTGCTCAGCGTTCTTTCCGGGAGCTCACCGTTGCTCCCTCTCTAGGTTAAGCAAGGTGTCGAGGTGAGGTCCAGACTGAGCAAAGAGCACAATTGCTCACTTTGCAGTGGTAGTCGTCCTAAGAGGCATTGCCTACTACGCCTTGCTAAGGTCTTCGTTCTGTTAGGGACGTCGCCACACTTAGACGCCTGTAAAGGAGAATTTATTCAGCGAAGTTCCCAGTGTCTTGCGACGGTCTCCCTTCGCAGTGCCAATACAGCAGGGACTTAGGTTTGCTGCTAACTAGGCTAGGTGACCCTGCATACAGAAGCAGGCGTTTCCCTTTGGAAGCTTGGATCCCGGTTTCTCAGGGGCTGCTTGCAAGACCCTGCTATTGCCCAGCATCGGTCCTCTGCCCCTACGCCTGGGTAGGAAGCGAGTATTTTAGCCTGAGAAGCAGGGCTCTTGCAACTCTGGAGGAGAGCTAATCCTGCAGCCCACGTTCGTCCTGGGAAACCGCAAGGCGACCCTTGGCCTCAGTGTAGTGGCGAAATTGCCGCCGGACAGGTCTTGCCTGCCGCGGTTTCCGTGAGTTCTCCACCGTTTTCGGGCTTAAATGGAGAGCGAGGAGAGCTGTCGGCTCTCACAGAACTCTGGCCTCCGCACTGTTTGCCATGCAACTGCACTCAAGACCACACGTCTCCTCCCGACCTGCTGAGAAACAGGCATCCGCGTAGGCCCTTGTTAACATTTCCTGGCGTGCAGAGTCCAAGGCGACACGCTGTCCTCTTCCTTGGAAACCTACGTTGCCACAGCTTGCCAAACGCTACCGAAGGCAGTCCTAACCAGTCTCGTGTCCTGCGCAACTTTGATTCGGTTACGAAAAGCCACCTGCATTGCGGTGAACACTCTGCTCAGCGTTCTTTCCGAGAGCTCACAGTTGCTCCCTCTCTAGGTTAAGCAAGGTGTCGAGGTGAGGTCCAGACTGAGCAAAGAGCACAATTGCTCACTTTGCAGTGGTAGTCGTCCTAAGAGGCATTGCCTACTACGCCTTGCTAAGGTCTTCGTTCTGTTAGGGAAGTCGCCACACTTAGACGCCTGTAAAGGAGAATTTATTCAGCCAAGTTCCCAGTGTCTTGCGACGGTCTCCCTTCGCAGTGCCAATACAGCAGGGACTTAGCTTTGCTGCTAACTAGGCTAGGTGACCCTGCAGACAGAAGCAGGCGTTTCCCTTTGGAAGCTTGGATCCCAGTTTCCTAGGGGCTGCTTCCAAGGCCCTGCTATTGCCCAGCATCTGTCCTCTGCCCCTACGCCTGGGTAGGAAGCGTGTATTTTAGCCTGAGAAGCAGGGCTCTTGCATCTCTGGAGGAGAGCTAATCCTGCAGCCCACGTTCGTCCTGGGAAACCGCAAGGCGACCCTTGGCCTCAGAGTAGTGGCGAAATTGCCACCAGACAGGTCTTGCCTGCCGCAGTTTCCATGAGTTCTCCACCGTTTTCGGGCTTAAATGGAGAGCGAGGAGAGCTGTCGGCTCTCACAGAACTCTGGCCTCCGCACTGTCTGCCATGCAACTGCACTCAAGACCACACGTCTCCTCCCGCCTGCTGAGAAACAGGCTGCCGTGTAGCCCCTTCATAACACTTCTTGGCCTGTAGACTCCAAGGAGACACACTGTCCTCTTCCTTGGAAAACTACGGTTCCGCAGCTTGCCAACGCTCACGAAGGCAGTCCAAGCCTGTCTCATGTGCTGGGCCACTTGCATTCAGTGAGGAAAAGCCACCTGCATTGAGGTGAACACTCTGCTCAGCGTTCTTTCCGGGAGCTCACAATTGCCGCCTCTCTAGGTTAAGCAGAAAGTCGTAGTGAGGACCAACCTGAGGAAAGAGCACAATTTCTCATGTTACACTGGTAGTCGTCGAAAGAGGAATTGCCAACTACGCCTGCCTAAGGCCTTCCCTGGGTTAAGGAACCAGCCACACTTAGACGCCTTTAAAGGAAAATTTATTCAGCGAAGTTCCCATTGTTTGGCGATGGTCAACTTTTGCAGCGCCAATACTGCAGGGACTTAGGTTTGCTGCTAACAAGGCTAGGTGACCCTGCAGACAGAAGCAGGCGTTTCCCTTTGGAAGCTTGGATCCCGGTTTCCTAAGGGCTGCTTCCAAGGCCCTGCTATTGCCCAGCATCTGTCCTCTGCCCCTACACCTCGGTAGGAAGCGTGAATTTTAGCCTGAGAAGCAGGGCTCTTGCATCTCTGGAGGAGAGCTAATCCTGCAGCCCACGTTCATCCTGGGAAACCGCAAGGTGACCCTTAGCCTCAGTGTAGTGGCGAAATTGCCGCTGGACAGATCTTGCCTGTTGCGGTTTCCGTGAGTTCTCCACCGTTTTCGGGCTTAAATGGAGAGCGAGGAGAGCTGTCGGCTCTCACAGAACTCTGGCCTCCGCACTGTCTGCCATGCAACTGCACTCAAGACCACACGTCTCCTCCCGACCTGCTGAGAAACAGGCATCCGCGTAGGTCCTTGTTAACATTTCCTGGCGTGCAGAGTCCAAGGCGACACGCTGTCCTCTTCCTTGGAAACCTACGTTACCACAGCTTGCCAAACGCTACCGAAGGCAGTCCTAACCAGTCTCGTGTGCTGCGCAACTTTGATTCAGTTACGAAAAGCCACCTGCATTGCGGTGAACACTCTGCTCAACCTTCTTTCCGGGAGCTCACAGTTGCTCCCTCTCTAGGTTAAGCAAGGTGTCGAGGTGAGGTCCAGACTGAGCAAAGAGCACAATTGCTCACTTTGCAGTGGTAGTCGTCCTAAGAGGCATTGCCTACTACGCCTTGCTAAGGTCTTCGTTCTGTTAGGGAAGTCGCCACACTTAGATGCCTGTAAAGGAGAATTTATTCAACCAAGTTCCCAGGGTCTTGCGACGGTCTCCCTTCGCAGTGCCAATACAGCAGGGACTTAGGTTTGCTGCTAACTAGGCTAGGTGACCCTGCATACAGAAGCAGGCGTTTCCCTTTGGAAGCTTGGATCCCGGTTTCTCAGGGGCTGCTTGCAAGACCCTGCTATTGCCCAGCATCTGTCCTCTGCCCCTACGCCTGTGTAGGAAGCGAGTATTTTAGTCTGAGAAGCAGGGCTCTTGCATCTCTGGAGGAGAGCTAATCCTGCAGCCCACGTTCGTCCTGGGAAACCGCAAGGCGACCCTTGGCCTCAGTGTAGTGGCGAAATTGCCGCCGGACAGGTCTTGCCTGCCGCGGTTTCCGTGAGTTCTCCACCGTTTTCGGGCTTAAATGGAGAGCGAGGAGAGCTGTCGGCTCTCACAGAACTCTGGCCTCCGCACTGTTTGCCATGCAACTGCACTCAAGACCACACGTCTCCTCCCGACCTGCTGAGAAACAGGCATCCGCGTAGGCCCTTGTTAACATTTCCTGGCGTGCAGAGTCCAAGGCGACACGCTGTCCTCTTCCTTGGAAACCTACGTTGCCACAGCTTGCCAAACGCTACCGAAGGCAGTCCTAACCAGTCTCGTGTCCTGCGCAACTTTGATTCGGTTACGAAAAGCCACCTGCATTGCGGTGAACACTCTGCTCAGCGTTCTTTCCAAGAGCTCTCAGTTGCTCCCTCTCTAGGTTAAGCAAGGTGTCGACGTGAGGTCCAGACTGAGCAAAGAGCACAATTGCTCACTTTGCAGTGGTAGTCGTCCTAAGAGGCATTGCCTTCTACGCCTTGCTAAGGTCTTCGTTCTGTTAGGGAAGTCGCCACACTTAGACGCCTGTAAAGGAGAATTTATTCAGCCAAGTTCCCAGGGTCTTGCGACGGTCTCCCTTCGCAGTGCCAATACAGCAGGGACTTAGGTTTGCTGCTAACTAGGCTAGGTGACCCTGCATACAGAAGCAGGCGTTTCCCTTTGGAAGCTTGGATCCCGGTTTCTCAGGGGCTGCTTGCAAGACCCTGCTATTGCCCAGCATCGGTCCTCTGCCCCTACGCCTGTGTAGGAAGCGAGTATTTTAGCCTGAGAAGCAGGGCTCTTGCAACTCTGGAGGAGAGCTAATCCTGCAGCCCACGTTCGTCCTGGGAAACCGCAAGGCGACCCTTGGCCTCAGAGTAGTGGCGAAATTGCCGCCGGACAGGTCTTGCCTGCCGCGGTTTCCATGAGTTCGCCACCGTTTTCGGGCTTAAATGGAGAGCGAGTTGAGCTGTCAGCTCTCACAGGACTCTGGCCTCCGCACTGTCTGCCATGCAACTGCACTCAAGACCACACGTCTCCTCCCGGCCTGCTGAGAAACAGACCGCTGTGTAGGCCCTTCGTAACACTTCTTTGCCTGTAGACTCCAAGGCGACACACTGTCCTCTTCCTTGGAAAACTACGGTACCCCAGCTTGCCAACGCTCACGAAGGCAGTCCCAGCCCGTCTCCTGTGCTGGGCCACTTGCATTCAGTGAGGAAAAGCCACCTGCATTGAGGTGAACACTCTGCTCAGTGTTCTTTCCGGGAGCTCACAATTGCCGCCTCTCTAGGTTAAGCAGGAAGTCGTAGTGAGGACCAACCTGAGCAAAGAGCACAATTCCTCACGTTACACTGGTAGTCGTCGAAAGAGGAATTGCCAACTACGCCTGGCTAAGGCCTTCCCTGGGTTAAGGAACCAGCCACACTTAGACGCCTTTAAAGGAAAATTTATTCAGCGAAGTTCCCATTGTTTGGCGATGGTCAACCTTTGCAGCGCCAATACTGCAGGGACTTAGGTTTGCTGCTAACAAGGCTAGGTGACCCTGCAGACAGAAGCAGGCGTTTCCCTTTGGAAGCTTGGATCCCGGTTTCCTAGGGGCTGCTTCCAAGGCCCTTCTATTGCCCAGCATCTGTCCTCTGCCCCTACGCCTGGGTAGGAAGCTAGTATTTTAGTCTGAGAAGCAGGGCTCTTGCATCTCTGGAGGAGAGCTAATCCTGCAGCCCACGTTCGTCCTGGGAAACCGCAAGGCGACCCTTGGCCTCAGTGTAGTGGCGAAATTGCCGCCGGACAGGTCTTGCCTGCCGCGGTTTCCGTGAGTTCTCCACCGTTTTCGGGCTTAAATGGAGAGCGAGGAGAGCTGTCGGCTCTCACAGAACTCTGGCCTCCGCACTGTTTGCCATGCAACTGCACTCAAGACCACACGTCTCCTCCCGACCTGCTGAGAAACAGGCATCCGCGTAGGCCCTTGTTAACATTTCCTGGCGTGCAGAGTCCAAGGCGACACGCTGTCCTCTTCCTTGGAAACCTACGTTGCCACAGCTTGCCAAACGCTACCGAAGGCAGTCCTAACCAGTCTCGTGTCCTGCGCAACTTTGATTCGGTTACGAAAAGCCACCTGCATAGCGGTGAACACTCTGCTCAGCGTTCTTTCCGGGAGCTCACAGTTGCTCCCTCTCTAGGTTAAGCAAGGTGTCGAGGTGAGGTCCAGACTGAGCAAAGAGCACAATTGCTCACTTTGCAGTGGTAGTCGTCCTAAGAGGCATTGCCTACTACGCCTTGCTAAGGTCTTCGTTCTGTTAGGGAAGTCGCCACACTTAGACGCCTGTAAAGGAGAATTTATTCAGCGAAGTTCCCAGTGTCTTGCGACGGTCTCCCTTCGCAGTGCCAATACAGCAGGGACTTAGGTTTGCTGCTAACTAGGCTAGGTGACCCTGCAGACAGAAGCAGGCGTTTCCCTTTGGAAGCTTGGATCCCGGTTTCTCAGGCGCTGCTTGCAAGACCCTGCTATTGCCCAGCATCTGTCCTCTGCCCCTACGCCTGGGTAGGAAGCGAGTATTTTAGCCTGAGAAGCAGGGCTCTTGCAACTCTGGAGGAGAGCTAATCCTGCAGCCCACGTTCATCCTGGGAAACCGCAAGGCGACCCTTGGCCTCAGTGTAGTGGCGAAATTGCCGCCGGACAGGTCTTGCCTGCCGCGGTTTCCGTGAGTTCTCCACCGTTTTCGGGCTTAAATGGAGAGCGAGGAGAGCTGTCGGCTCTCACAGAACTCTGGCCTCCGCACTGTCTGCCATGCAACTGCACTCAAGACCACACGTCTCCTCCCGACCTGCTGAGAAACAGGCATCCGCGTAGGCCCTTGTTAACATTTCCTGGCGTGCAGAGTCCAAGGCGACACGCTGTCCTCTTCCTTGGAAACCTACGTTGCCACAGCTTGCCAAACGCTACCGAAGGCAGTCCTAACCAGTCTCGTGTGCTGCGCAACTTTGATTCGGTTACGAAAAGCCACCTGCATTGCGGTGAACACTCTGCTCAGCGTTCTTTCCAAGAGCTCACAGTTGCTCCCTCTCTAGGTTAAGCAAGGTGTCGAGGTGAGGTCCAGACTGAGCAAAGAGCACAATTGCTCACTTTGCAGTGGTAGTCGTCCTAAGAGGCATTGCCTACTACGCCTTGCTAAGGTCTTCATTCTGTTAGGGAAGTCGCCACACTTAGACGCCTGTAAAGGAGAATTTATTCAGCCAAGTTCCCAGTGTCTTGCGACGGTCTCCCTTCGCAGTGCCAATACAGCAGGGACTTAGCTTTGCTGCTAACTAGGCTAGGTGACCCTGCAGACAGAAGCAGGCGTTTCCCTTTGGAAGCTTGGATCCCAGTTTCCTAGGGGCTGCTTCCAAGGCCCTGCTATTGCCCAGCATCTGTCCTCTGCCCCTACGCCTGGGTAGGAAGCGTGTATTTTAGCCTGAGAAGCAGGGCTCTTGCATCTCTGGAGGAGAGCTAATCCTGCAGCCCACGTTCGTCCTGGGAAACCGCAAGGCGACCCTTGGCCTCAGAGTAGTGGCGAAATTGCCACCAGACAGGTCTTGCCTGCCGCAGTTTCCATGAGTTCTCCACCGTTTTCGGGCTTAAATGGAGAGCGAGGAGAGCTGTCGGCTCTCACAGAACTCTGGCCTCCGCACTGTCTGCCATGCAACTGCACTCAAGACCACACGTCTCCTCCCGCCTGCTGAGAAACAGGCTGCCGTGTAGCCCCTTCGTAACACTTCTTGGCCTGTAGACTCCAAGGAGACACACTGTCCTCTTCCTTGGAAAACTACGGTTCCGCAGCTTGCCAACGCTCACGAAGGCAGTCCAAGCCTGTCTCATGTGCTGGGCCACTTGCATTCAGTGAGGAAAAGCCACCTGCATTGAGGTGAACACTCTGCTCAGCGTTCTTTCCGGGAGCTCACAATTGCCGCCTCTCTAGGTTAAGCAGAAAGTCGTAGTGAGGACCAACCTGAGGAAAGAGCACAATTTCTCATGTTACACTGGTAGTCGTCGAAAGAGGAATTGCCAACTACGCCTGCCTAAGGCCTTCCCTGGGTTAAGGAACCAGCCACACTTAGACGCCTTTAAAGGAAAATTTATTCAGCGAAGTTCCCATTGTTTGGCGATGGTCAACTTTTGCAGCGCCAATACTGCAGGGACTTAGGTTTGCTGCTAACAAGGCTAGGTGACCCTGCAGACAGAAGCAGGCGTTTCCCTTTGGAAGCTTGGATCCCGGTTTCCTAAGGGCTGCTTTCAAGGCCCTGCTATTGCCCAGCATCTGTCCTCTGCCCCTACACCTCGGTAGGAAGCGTGAATTTTAGCCTGAGAAGCAGGGCTCTTGCATCTCTGGAGGAGAGCTAATCCTGCAGCCCACGTTCATCCTGGGAAACCGCAAGGTGACCCTTAGCCTCAGTGTAGTGGCGAAATTGCCGCTGGACAGATCTTGCCTGTTGCGGTTTCCGTGAGTTCTCCACCGTTTTCGGGCTTAAATGGAGAGCGAGGAGAGCTGTCGGCTCTCACAGAACTCTGGCCTCCGCACTGTCTGCCATGCAACTGCACTCAAGACCACACGTCTCCTCCCGACCTGCTGAGAAACAGGCATCCGCGTAGGCCCTTGTTAACATTTCCTGGCGTGCAGAGTCCAAGGCGACACGCTGTCCTCTTCCTTGGAAACCTACGTTACCACAGCTTGCCAAACGCTACCGAAGGCAGTCCTAACCAGTCTCGTGTGCTGCGCAACTTTGATTCGGTTACGAAAAGCCACCTGCATTGCGGTGAACACTCTGCTCAACCTTCTTTCCGGGAGCTCACAGTTGCTCCCTCTCTAGGTTAAGCAAGGTGTCGAGGTGAGGTCCAGACTGAGCAAAGAGCACAATTGCTCACTTTGCAGTGGTAGTCGTCCTAAGAGGCATTGCCTACTACGCCTTGCTAAGGTCTTCGTTCTGTTAGGGAAGTCGCCACACTTAGACGCCTGTAAAGGAGAATTTATTCAACCAAGTTCCCAGGGTCTTGCGACGGTCTCCCTTCGCAGTGCCAATACAGCAGGGACTTAGGTTTGCTGCTAACTAGGCTAGGTGACCCTGCATACAGAAGCAGGCGTTTCCCTTTGGAAGCTTGGATCCCGGTTTCTCAGGGGCTGCTTGCAAGACCCTGCTATTGCCCAGCATCGGTCCTCTGCCCCTACGCCTGTGTAGGAAGCGAGTATTTTAGCCTGAGAAGCAGGGCTCTTGCAACTCTGGAGGAGAGCTAATCCTGCAGCCCACGTTCGTCCTGGGAAACCGCAAGGCGACCCTTGGCCTCAGAGTAGTGGCGAAATTGCCGCCGGACAGGTCTTGCCTGCCGCGGTTTCCATGAGTTCGCCACCGTTTTCGGGCTTAAATGGAGAGCGAGGAGAGCTGTCAGCTCTCACAGGACTCTGGCCTCCGCACTGTCTGCCATGCAACTGCACTCAAGACCACACGTCTCCTCCCGGCCTGCTGAGAAACAGACCGCTGTGTAGGCCCTTCGTAACACTTCTTTGCCTGTAGACTCCAAGGCGACACACTGTCCTCTTCCTTGGAAAACTACAGTACCCCAGCTTGCCAACGCTCACGAAGGCAGTCCCAGCCCGTCTCCTGTGCTGGGCCACTTGCATTCAGTGAGGAAAAGCCACCTGCATTGAGGTGAACACTCTGCTCAGTGTTCTTTCCGGGAGCTCACAATTGCCGCCTCTCTAGGTTAAGCAGGAAGTCGTAGTGAGGACCAACCTGAGCAAAGAGCACAATTCCTCACGTTACACTGGTAGTCGTCGAAAGAGGAATTGCCAACTACGCCTGGCTAAGGCCTTCCCTGGGTTAAGGAACCAGCCACACTTAGACGCCTTTAAAGGAAAATTTATTCAGCGAAGTTCCCATTGTTTGGCGATGGTCAACCTTTGCAGCGCCAATACTGCAGGGACTTAGGTTTGCTGCTAACAAGGCTAGGTGACCCTGCAGACAGAAGCAGGCGTTTCCCTTTGGAAGCTTGGATCCCGGTTTCCTAGGGGCTGCTTCCAAGGCCCTGCTATTGCCCAGCATCTGTCCTCTGCCCCTACGCCTGGGTAGGAAGCGAGTATTTTAGTCTGAGAAGCAGGGCTCTTGCATCTCTGGAGGAGAGCTAATCCTGCAGCCCACGTTCGTCCTGGGAAACCGCAAGGCGACCCTTCGCCTCAGTGTAGTGGCGAAATTGCCGCCGGACAGGTCTTGCCTGCCGCGGTTTCCGTGAGTTCTCCACCGTTTTCGGGCTTAAATGGAGAGCGAGGAGAGCTGTCGGCTCTCACAGAACTCTGGCCTCCGCACTGTTTGCCATGCAACTGCACTCAAGACCACACGTCTCCTCCCGACCTGCTGAGAAACAGGCATCCGCGTAGGCCCTTGTTAACATTTCCTGGCGTGCAGAGTCCAAGGCGACACGCTGTCCTCTTCCTTGGAAACCTACGTTGCCACAGCTTGCCAAACGCTACCGAAGGCAGTCCTAACCAGTCTCGTGTCCTGCGCAACTTTGATTCGGTTACGAAAAGCCACCTGCATAGCGGTGAACACTCTGCTCAGCGTTCTTTCCGGGAGCTCACAGTTGCTCTCTCTCTAGGTTAAGCAAGGTGTCGAGGTGAGGTCCAGACTGAGCAAAGAGCACAATTGCTCACTTTGCAGTGGTAGTCGTCCTAAGAGGCATTGCCTACTACGCCTTGCTAAGGTCTTCGTTCTGTTAGGGAAGTCGCCACACTTAGACGCCTGTAAAGGAGAATTTATTCAGCGAAGTTCCCAGTGTCTTGCGACGGTCTCCCTTCGCAGTGCCAATACAGCAGGGACTTAGGTTTGCTGCTAACTAGGCTAGGTGACCCTGCAGACAGAAGCAGGCGTTTCCCTTTGGAAGCTTGGATCCCGGTTTCTCAGGCGCTGCTTGCAAGACCCTGCTATTGCCCAGCATCTGTCCTCTGCCCCTACGCCTGGGTAGGAAGCGAGTATTTTAGCCTGAGAAGCAGGGCTCTTGCAACTCTGGAGGAGAGCTAATCCTGCAGCCCACGTTCATCCTGGGAAACCGCAAGGCGACCCTTGGCCTCAGTGTAGTGGCGAAATTGCCGCCGGACAGGTCTTGCCTGCCGCGGTTTCCGTGAGTTCTCCACCGTTTTCGGGCTTAAATGGAGAGCGAGGAGAGCTGTCGGCTCTCACAGAACTCTGGCCTCCGCACTGTCTGCCATGCAACTGCACTCAAGACCACACGTCTCCTCCCGGCCTGCTGAGAAACAGGCCGCCGTGTAGGCCCTTCGTAACACTTCTTGGCCTGTAGACTCCAAGGCGACACACTGTCCTCTTCCTTGGAAAACTACGGTTCCGCAGCTTGCCAACGCTCACGAAGGCAGTCCAAGCCTGTCTCATGTGCTGGGCCACTTGCATTCAGTGAGGAAAAGCCACCTGCATTGAGGTGAACACTCTGCTCAGCGTTCTTTCCGGGAGCTCACAATTGCCGCCTCTCTAGGTTAAGCAGAAAGTCGTAGTGAGGACCAACCTGAGCAAAGAGCACAATTCCTCATGTTACACTGGTAGTCGTCGAAAGAGGAATTGCCAACTACGCCTGCCTAAGGCCTTCCCTGGGTTAAGGAACCAGCCACACTTAGACGCCTTTAAAGGAAAATTTATTCAGCGAAGTTCCCATTGTTTGGCGATGGTCAACTTTTGCAGCGCCAATACTGCAGGGACTTAGGTTTGCTGCTAACAAGGCTAGGTGACCCTGCAGACAGAAGCAGGCGTTTCCCTTTGGAAGCTTGGATCCCGGTTTCCTAAGGGCTGCTTCCAAGGCCCTGCTATTGCCCAGCATCTGTCCTCTGCCCCTACACCTCGGTAGGAAGCGTGAATTTTAGCCTGAGAAGCAGGGCTCTTGCATCTCTGGAGGAGAGCTAATCCTGCAGCCCACGTTCATCCTGGGAAACCGCAAGGTGACCCTTAGCCTCAGTGTAGTGGCGAAATTGCCGCTGGACAGATCTTGCCTGTTGCGGTTTCCGTGAGTTCTCCACCGTTTTCGGGCTTAAATGGAGAGCGAGGAGAGCTGTCGGCTCTCACAGAACTCTGGCCTCCGCACTGTCTGCCATGCAACTGCACTCAAGACCACACGTCTCCTCCCGACCTGCTGAGAAACAGGCATCCGCGTAGGCCCTTGTTAACATTTCCTGGCGTGCAGAGTCCAAGGCGACACGCTGTCCTCTTCCTTGGAAACCTACGTTACCACAGCTTGCCAAACGCTACCGAAGGCAGTCCTAACCAGTCTCGTGTGCTGCGCAACTTTGATTCGGTTACGAAAAGCCACCTGCATTGCGGTGAACACTCTGCTCAACCTTCTTTCCGGGAGCTCACAGTTGCTCCCTCTCTAGGTTAAGCAAGGTGTCGAGGTGAGGTCCAGAATGAGCAAAGAGCACAATTGCTCACTTTGCAGTGGTAGTCGTCCTAAGAGGCATTGCCTACTACGCCTTGCTAAGGTCTTCGTTCTGTTAGGGAAGTCGCCACACTTAGACGCCTGTAAAGGAGAATTTATTCAACCAAGTTCCCAGGGTCTTGCGACGGTCTCCCTTCGCAGTGCCAATACAGCAGGGACTTAGGTTTGCTGCTAACTAGGCTAGGTGACCCTGCATACAGAAGCAGGCGTTTCCCTTTGGAAGCTTGGATCCCGGTTTCTCAGGGGCTGCTTGCAAGACCCTGCTATTGCCCAGCATCTGTCCTCTGCCCCTACGCCTGGGTAGGAAGCGAGTATTTTAGCCTGAGAAGCAGGGCTCTTGCAACTCTGGAGGAGAGCTAATCCTGCAGCCCACGTTCGTCCTGGGAAACCGCAAGGTGACCCTTGGCCTCAGAGTAGTGGCGAAATTGCCGCCGGACAGGTCTTGCCTGCCGCGGTTTCCATGAGTTCGCCACCGTTTTCGGGCTTAAATGGAGAGCGAGGAGAGCTGTCGGCTCTCACAGAACTCTGGCCTCTGCACTGTCTGCCATGCAACTGCACTCAAGACCACACGTCTCCTCCCGGCCTGCTGAGAAACAGGCCGCCGTGTAGGCCCTTCATAACACTTCTTGGCCTGTAGACTCCAAGGCGACACACTGTCCTCTTCCTTGGAAAACTACGGTGCCCCAGCTTGCCAACGCTCACGAAGGCAGTCCGAGCCCGTCTCATGTGCTGGGCCACTTGCATTCAGTGAGGAAAAGCCACCTGCATTGAGGAAACACTCTGCTCAGCATTCTTTCCGGGAGCTCACAATTGCCGCCTCTCTAGGTTAAGCAGGAAGTCGTAGTGAGGACCAACCTGAGCAAAGAGCACAATTCCTCACGTTACACTGGTAGTCGTCGAAAGAGGAATTGCCAACTACGCCTGCCTAAGGCCTTCCCTGGGTTAAGGAACCAGCCACACTTAGACGCCTTTAAAGGAAAATTTATTCAGCGAAGTTCCCATTGTTTGGCGATGGTCAACCTTTGCAGCGCCAATACTGCAGGGACTTAGGTTTGCTGCTAACAAGGCTAGGTGACCCTGCAGACAGAAGCAGGCGTTTCCCTTTGGAAGCTTGGATCCCGGTTTCCTAAGGGCTGCTTCCAAGGCCCTGCTATTGCCCAGCATCTGTCCTCTGCCCCTACGCCTGGGTAGGAAGCGAGTATTTTAGTCTGAGAAGCAGGGCTCTTGCATCTCTGGAGGAGAGCTAATCCTGCAGCCCACGTTCGTCCTGGGAAACCGCAAGGCGACCCTTGGCCTCAGTGTAGTGGCGAAATTGCCGCCGGACAGGTCTTGCCTGCCGCGGTTTCCGTGAGTTCTCCACCGTTTTCGGGCTTAAATGGAGAGCGAGGAGAGCTGTCGGCTCTCACAGAACTCTGGCCTCCGCACTGTTTGCCATGCAACTGCACTCAAGACCACACGTCTCCTCCCGACCTGCTGAGAAACAGGCATCTGCGTAGGCCCTTGTTAACATTTCCTGGCGTGCAGAGTCCAAGGCGACACGCTGTCCTCTTCCTTGGAAACCTACGTTGCCACAGCTTGCCAAACGCTACCGAAGGCAGTCCTAACCAGTCTCGTGTCCTGCGCAACTTTGATTCGGTTACGAAAAGCCACCTGCATTGCGGTGAACACTCTGCTCAGCGTTCTTTCCGAGAGCTCACAGTTGCTCCCTCTCTAGGTTAAGCAAAGTGTCGACGTGAGGTCCAGACTGAGCAAAGAGCACAATTGCTCACTTTGCAGTGGTAGTCGTCCTAAGAGGCATTGCCTACTACGCCTTGCTAAGGTCTTCGTTCTGTTAGGGAAGTCGCCACACTTAGACGCCTGTAAAGGAGAATTTATTCAGCCAAGTTCCCAGGGTCTTGCGACGGTCTCCCTTCGCAGTGCCAATACAGCAGGGACTTAGGTTTGCTGCTAACTAGGCTAGGTGACCCTGCATACAGAAGCAGGCGTTTCCCTTTGGAAGCTTGGATCCCGGTTTCTCAGGGGCTGCTTGCAAGACCCTGCTATTGCCCAGCATCTGTCCTCTGCCCCTACGCCTGGGTAGGAAGCGAGTATTTTAGCCTGAGAAGCAGGGCTCTTGCAACTCTGGAGGAGAGCTAATCCTGCAGCCCACGTTCGTCCTGGGAAACCGCAAGGCGACCCTTGGCCTCAGAGTAGTGGCGAAATTGCCGCCGGACAGGTCTTGCCTGCCGCGGTTTCCATGAGTTCGCCACCGTTTTCGGGCTTAAATGGAGAGCGAGGAGAGCTGTCAGCTCTCACAGGACTCTGGCCTCCGCACTGTCTGCCATGCAACTGCACTCAAGACCACACGTCTCCTCCCGACCTGCTGAGAAACAGGCATCCGCGTAGGCCCTTGTTAACATTTCCTGGCGTGCAGAGTCCAAGGCGACACACTGTCCTCTTCCTTGGAAAACTACGGTACCCCAGCTTGCCAACGCTCACGAAGGCAGTCCTAACCAGTCTCGTGTGCTGCGCAACTTTGATTCGGTTACGAAAAGCCACCTGCATTGCGGTGAACACTCTGCTCAGCGTTCTTTCCAAGAGCTCACAGTTGCTCCCTCTCTAGGTTAAGCAAGGTGTCGAGGTGAGGTCCAGACTGAGCAAAGAGCACAATTGCTCACTTTGCAGTGGTAGTCGTCCTAAGAGGCATTGCCTACTACGCCTTGCTAAGGTCTTCGTTCTGTTAGGGAAGTCGCCACACTTAGACGCCTGTAAAGGAGAATTTATTCAGCGAAGTTCCCAGTGTCTTGCGACGGTCTCCCTTCGCAGTGCCAATACAGCAGGGACTTAGCTTTGCTGCTAACTAGGCTAGGTGACCCTGCAGACAGAAGCAGGCGTTTCCCTTTGGAAGCTTGGATCCCAGTTTCCTAGGGGCTGCTTCCAAGGCCCTGCTATTGCCCAGCATCTGTCCTCTGCCCCTACGCCTGGGTAGGAAGCGTGTATTTTAGCCTGAGAAGCAGGGCTCTTGCATCTCTGGAGGAGAGCTAATCCTGCAGCCCACGTTCGTCCTGGGAAACCGCAAGGCGACCCTTGGCCTCAGAGTAGTGGCGAAATTGCCACCAGACAGGTCTTGCCTGCCGCAGTTTCCATGAGTTCTCCACCGTTTTCGGGCTTAAATGGAGAGCGAGGAGAGCTGTCGGCTCTCACAGAACTCTGGCCTCCGCACTGTCTGCCATGCAACTGCACTCAAGACCACACGTCTCCTCCCGCCTGCTGAGAAACAGGCTGCCGTGTAGCCCCTTCGTAACACTTCTTGGCCTGTAGACTCCAAGGAGACACACTGTCCTCTTCCTTGGAAAACTACGGTTCCGCAGCTTGCCAACGCTCACGAAGGCAGTCCAAGCCTGTCTCATGTGCTGGGCCACTTGCATTCAGTGAGGAAAAGCCACCTGCATTGAGGTGAACACTCTGCTCAGCGTTCTTTCCGGGAGCTCACAATTGCCGCCTCTCTAGGTTAAGCAGAAAGTCGTAGTGAGGACCAACCTGAGCAAAGAGCACAATTCCTCATGTTACACTGGTAGTCGTCGAAAGAGGAATTGCCAACTACGCCTGCCTAAGGCCTTCCCTGGGTTAAGGAACCAGCCACACTTAGACGCCTTTAAAGGAAAATTTATTCAGCGAAGTTCCCATTGTTTGGCGATGGTCAACTTTTGCAGCGCCAATACTGCAGGGACTTAGGTTTGCTGCTAACAAGGCTAGGTGACCCTGCAGACAGAAGCAGGCGTTTCCCTTTGGAAGCTTGGATCCCGGTTTCCTAAGGGCTGCTTCCAAGGCCCTGCTATTGCCCAGCATCTGTCCTCTGCCCCTACACCTCGGTAGGAAGCGTGAATTTTAGCCTGAGAAGCAGGGCTCTTGCATCTCTGGAGGAGAGCTAATCCTGCAGCCCACGTTCATCCTGGGAAACCGCAAGGTGACCCTTAGCCTCAGTGTAGTGGCGAAATTGCCGCTGGACAGATCTTGCCTGTTGCGGTTTCCGTGAGTTCTCCACCGTTTTCGGGCTTAAATGGAGAGCGAGGAGAGCTGTCGGCTCTCACAGAACTCTGGCCTCCGCACTGTCTGCCATGCAACTGCACTCAAGACCACACGTCTCCTCCCGACCTGCTGAGAAACAGGCATCCGCGTAGGCCCTTGTTAACATTTCCTGGCGTGCAGAGTCCAAGGCGACACGCTGTCCTCTTCCTTGGAAACCTACGTTACCACAGCTTGCCAAACGCTACCGAAGGCAGTCCTAACCAGTCTCGTGTGCTGCGCAACTTTGATTCGGTTACGAAAAGCCACCTGCATTGCGGTGAACACTCTGCTCAACCTTCTTTCCGGGAGCTCACAGTTGCTCCCTCTCTAGGTTAAGCAAGGTGTCGAGGTGAGGTCCAGAATGAGCAAAGAGCACAATTGCTCACTTTGCAGTGGTAGTCGTCCTAAGAGGCATTGCCTACTACGCCTTGCTAAGGTCTTCGTTCTGTTAGGGAAGTCGCCACACTTAGACGCCTGTAAAGGAGAATTTATTCAACCAAGTTCCCAGGGTCTTGCGACGGTCTCCCTTCGCAGTGCCAATACAGCAGGGACTTAGGTTTGCTGCTAACTAGGCTAGGTGACCCTGCATACAGAAGCAGGCGTTTCCCTTTGGAAGCTTGGATCCCGGTTTCTCAGGGGCTGCTTGCAAGACCCTGCTATTGCCCAGCATCTGTCCTCTGCCCCTACGCCTGGGTAGGAAGCGAATATTTTAGCCTGAGAAGCAGGGCTCTTGCAACTCTGGAGGAGAGCTAATCCTGCAGCCCACGTTCGTCCTGGGAAACCGCAAGGTGACCCTTGGCCTCAGAGTAGTGGCGAAATTGCCGCCGGACAGGTCTTGCCTGCCGCGGTTTCCATGAGTTCGCCACCGTTTTCGGGCTTAAATGGAGAGCGAGGAGAGCTGTCGGCTCTCACAGAACTCTGGCCTCTGCACTGTCTGCCATGCAACTGCACTCAAGACCACACGTCTCCTCCCGGCCTGCTGAGAAACAGGCCGCCGTGTAGGCCCTTCATAACACTTCTTGGCCTGTAGACTCCAAGGCGACACACTGTCCTCTTCCTTGGAAAACTACGGTGCCCCAGCTTGCCAACGCTCACGAAGGCAGTCCGAGCCCGTCTCATGTGCTGGGCCACTTGCATTCAGTGAGGAAAAGCCACCTGCATTGAGGAAACACTCTGCTCAGCATTCTTTCCGGGAGCTCACAATTGCCGCCTCTCTAGGTTAAGCAGGAAGTCGTAGTGAGGACCAACCTGAGCAAAGAGCACAATTCCTCACGTTACACTGGTAGTCGTCGAAAGAGGAATTGCCAACTACGCCTGCCTAAGGCCTTCCCTGGGTTAAGGAACCAGCCACACTTAGACGCCTTTAAAGGAAAATTTATTCAGCGAAGTTCCCATTGTTTGGCGATGGTCAACCTTTGCAGCGCCAATACTGCAGGGACTTAGGTTTGCTGCTAACAAGGCTAGGTGACCCTGCAGACAGAAGCAGGCGTTTCCCTTTGGAAGCTTGGATCCCGGTTTCCTAAGGGCTGCTTCCAAGGCCCTGCTATTGCCCAGCATCTGTCCTCTGCCCCTACGCCTGGGTAGGAAGCGAGTATTTTAGTCTGAGAAGCAGGGCTCTTGCATCTCTGGAGGAGAGCTAATCCTGCAGCCCACGTTCGTCCTGGGAAACCGCAAGGCGACCCTTGGCCTCAGTGTAGTGGCGAAATTGCCGCCGGACAGGTCTTGCCTGCCGCGGTTTCCGTGAGTTCTCCACCGTTTTCGGGCTTAAATGGAGAGCGAGGAGAGCTGTCGGCTCTCACAGAACTCTGGCCTCCGCACTGTTTGCCATGCAACTGCACTCAAGACCACACGTCTCCTCCCGACCTGCTGAGAAACAGGCATCTGCGTAGGCCCTTGTTAACATTTCCTGGCGTGCAGAGTCCAAGGCGACACGCTGTCCTCTTCCTTGGAAACCTACGTTGCCACAGCTTGCCAAACGCTACCGAAGGCAGTCCTAACCAGTCTCGTGTCCTGCGCAACTTTGATTCGGTTACGAAAAGCCACCTGCATTGCGGTGAACACTCTGCTCAGCGTTCTTTCCGAGAGCTCACAGTTGCTCCCTCTCTAGGTTAAGCAAAGTGTCGACGTGAGGTCCAGACTGAGCAAAGAGCACAATTGCTCACTTTGCAGTGGTAGTCGTCCTAAGAGGCATTGCCTACTACGCCTTGCTAAGGTCTTCGTTCTGTTAGGGAAGTCGCCACACTTAGACGCCTGTAAAGGAGAATTTATTCAGCCAAGTTCCCAGGGTCTTGCGACGGTCTCCCTTCGCAGTGCCAATACAGCAGGGACTTAGGTTTGCTGCTAACTAGGCTAGGTGACCCTGCATACAGAAGCAGGCGTTTCCCTTTGGAAGCTTGGATCCCGGTTTCTCAGGGGCTGCTTGCAAGACCCTGCTATTGCCCAGCATCTGTCCTCTGCCCCTACGCCTGGGTAGGAAGCGAGTATTTTAGCCTGAGAAGCAGGGCTCTTGCAACTCTGGAGGAGAGCTAATCCTGCAGCCCACGTTCGTCCTGGGAAACCGCAAGGCGACCCTTGGCCTCAGAGTAGTGGCGAAATTGCCGCCGGACAGGTCTTGCCTGCCGCGGTTTCCATGAGTTCGCCACCGTTTTCGGGCTTAAATGGAGAGCGAGGAGAGCTGTCAGCTCTCACAGGACTCTGGCCTCCGCACTGTCTGCCATGCAACTGCACTCAAGACCACACGTCTCCTCCCGACCTGCTGAGAAACAGGCATCCGCGTAGGCCCTTGTTAACATTTCCTGGCGTGCAGAGTCCAAGGCGACACACTGTCCTCTTCCTTGGAAAACTACGGTACCCCAGCTTGCCAACGCTCACGAAGGCAGTCCTAACCAGTCTCGTGTGCTGCGCAACTTTGATTCGGTTACGAAAAGCCACCTGCATTGCGGTGAACACTCTGCTCAGCGTTCTTTCCAAGAGCTCACAGTTGCTCCCTCTCTAGGTTAAGCAAGGTGTCGAGGTGAGGTCCAGACTGAGCAAAGAGCACAATTGCTCACTTTGCAGTGGTAGTCGTCCTAAGAGGCATTGCCTACTACGCCTTGCTAAGGTCTTCGTTCTGTTAGGGAAGTCGCCACACTTAGACGCCTGTAAAGGAGAATTTATTCAGCCAAGTTCCCAGGGTCTTGCGACGGTCTCCCTTCGCAGTGCCAATACAGCAGGGACTTAGGTTTGCTGCTAACTAGGCTAGGTGACCCTGCATACAGAAGCAGGCGTTTCCCTTTGGAAGCTTGGATCCCGGTTTCTCAGGGGCTGCTTGCAAGACCCTGCTATTGCCCAGCATCTGTCCTCTGCCCCTACGCCTGGGTAGGAAGCGAGTATTTTAGCCTGAGAAGCAGGGCTCTTGCAACTCTGGAGGAGAGCTAATCCTGCAGCCCACGTTCGTCCTGGGAAACCGCAAGGCGACCCTTGGCCTCAGAGTAGTGGCGAAATTGCCGCCGGACAGGTCTTGCCTGCCGCGGTTTCCATGAGTTCGCCACCGTTTTCGGGCTTAAATGGAGAGCGAGGAGAGCTGTCAGCTCTCACAGGACTCTGGCCTCCGCACTGTCTGCCATGCAACTGCACTCAAGACCACACGTCTCCTCCCGACCTGCTGAGAAACAGGCATCCGCGTAGGCCCTTGTTAACATTTCCTGGCGTGCAGAGTCCAAGGCGACACACTGTCCTCTTCCTTGGAAAACTACGGTACCCCAGCTTGCCAACGCTCACGAAGGCAGTCCTAACCAGTCTCGTGTGCTGCGCAACTTTGATTCGGTTACGAAAAGCCACCTGCATTGCGGTGAACACTCTGCTCAGCGTTCTTTCCAAGAGCTCACAGTTGCTCCCTCTCTAGGTTAAGCAAGGTGTCGAGGTGAGGTCCAGACTGAGCAAAGAGCACAATTGCTCACTTTGCAGTGGTAGTCGTCCTAAGAGGCATTGCCTACTACGCCTTGCTAAGGTCTTCGTTCTGTTAGGGAAGTCGCCACACTTAGACGCCTGTAAAGGAGAATTTATTCAGCGAAGTTCCCAGTGTCTTGCGACGGTCTCCCTTCGCAGTGCCAATACAGCAGGGACTTAGCTTTGCTGCTAACTAGGCTAGGTGACCCTGCAGACAGAAGCAGGCGTTTCCCTTTGGAAGCTTGGATCCCAGTTTCCTAGGGGCTGCTTCCAAGGCCCTGCTATTGCCCAGCATCTGTCCTCTGCCCCTACGCCTGGGTAGGAAGCGTGTATTTTAGCCTGAGAAGCAGGGCTCTTGCATCTCTGGAGGAGAGCTAATCCTGCAGCCCACGTTCGTCCTGGGAAACCGCAAGGCGACCCTTGGCCTCAGAGTAGTGGCGAAATTGCCACCAGACAGGTCTTGCCTGCCGCAGTTTCCATGAGTTCTCCACCGTTTTCGGGCTTAAATGGAGAGCGAGGAGAGCTGTCGGCTCTCACAGAACTCTGGCCTCCGCACTGTCTGCCATGCAACTGCACTCAAGACCACACGTCTCCTCCCGCCTGCTGAGAAACAGGCTGCCGTGTAGCCCCTTCGTAACACTTCTTGGCCTGTAGACTCCAAGGAGACACACTGTCCTCTTCCTTGGAAAACTACGGTTCCGCAGCTTGCCAACGCTCACGAAGGCAGTCCAAGCCTGTCTCATGTGCTGGGCCACTTGCATTCAGTGAGGAAAAGCCACCTGCATTGAGGTGAACACTCTGCTCAGCGTTCTTTCCGGGAGCTCACAATTGCCGCCTCTCTAGGTTAAGCAGAAAGTCGTAGTGAGGACCAACCTGAGGAAAGAGCACAATTCCTCATGTTACACTGGTAGTCGTCGAAAGAGGAATTGCCAACTACGCCTGCCTAAGGCCTTCCCTGGGTTAAGGAACCAGCCACACTTAGACGCCTTTAAAGGAAAATTTATTCAGCGAAGTTCCCATTGTTTGGCGATGGTCAACTTTTGCAGCGCCAATACTGCAGGGACTTAGGTTTGCTGCTAACTAGGCTAGGTGACCCTGCAGACAGAAGCAGGCGTTTCCCTTTGGAAGCTTGGATCCCGGTTTCCTAAGGGCTGCTTCCAAGGCCCTGCTATTGCCCAGCATCTGTCCTCTGCCCCTACACCTCGGTAGGAAGCGTGAATTTTAGCCTGAGAAGCAGGGCTCTTGCATCTCTGGAGGAGAGCTAATCCTGCAGCCCACGTTCATCCTGGGAAACCGCAAGGTGACCCTTAGCCTCAGTGTAGTGGCGAAATTGCCGCTAGACAGATCTTGCCTGTTGCGGTTTCCGTGAGTTCTCCACCGTTTTCGGGCTTAAATGGAGAGCGAGGAGAGCTGTCGGCTCTCACAGAACTCTGGCCTCCGCACTGTCTGCCATGCAACTGCACTCAAGACCACACGTCTCCTCCCGACCTGCTGAGAAACAGGCATCCGCGTAGGCCCTTGTTAACATTTCCTGGCGTGCAGAGTCCAAGGCGACACGCTGTCCTCTTCCTTGGAAACCTACGTTACCACAGCTTGCCAAACGCTACCGAAGGCAGTCCTAACCAGTCTCGTGTGCTGCGCAACTTTGATTCGGTTACGAAAAGCCACCTGCATTGCGGTGAACACTCTGCTCAACCTTCTTTCCGGGAGCTCACAGTTGCTCCCTCTCTAGGTTAAGCAAGGTGTCGAGGTGAGGTCCAGACTGAGCAAAGAGCACAATTGCTCACTTTGCAGTGGTAGTCGTCCTAAGAGGCATTGCCTACTACGCCTTGCTAAGGTCTTCGTTCTGTTAGGGAAGTCGCCACACTTAGATGCCTGTAAAGGAGAATTTATTCAACCAAGTTCCCAGGGTCTTGCGACGGTCTCCCTTCGCAGTGCCAATACAGCAGGGACTTAGGTTTGCTGCTAACTAGGCTAGGTGACCCTGCATACAGAAGCAGGCGTTTCCCTTTGGAAGCTTGGATCCCGGTTTCTCAGGGGCTGCTTGCAAGACCCTGCTATTGCCCAGCATCTGTCCTCTGCCCCTACGCCTGGGTAGGAAGCGAGTATTTTAGCCTGAGAAGCAGGGCTCTTGCAACTCTGGAGGAGAGCTAATCCTGCAGCCCACGTTCGTCCTGGGAAACCGCAAGGTGACCCTTGGCCTCAGAGTAGTGGCGAAATTGCCGCCGGACAGGTCTTGCCTGCCGCGGTTTCCATGAGTTCGCCACCGTTTTCGGGCTTAAATGGAGAGCGAGGAGAGCTGTCGGCTCTCACAGAACTCTGGCCTCTGCACTGTCTGCCATGCAACTGCACTCAAGACCACACGTCTCCTCCCGGCCTGCTGAGAAACAGGCCGCCGTGTAGGCCCTTCATAACACTTCTTGGCCTGTAGACTCCAAGGCGACACACTGTCCTCTTCCTTGGAAAACTACGGTGCCCCAGCTTGCCAACGCTCACGAAGGCAGTCCGAGCCCGTCTCATGTGCTGGGCCACTTGCATTCAGTGAGGAAAAGCCACCTGCATTGAGGAAACACTCTGCTCAGCATTCTTTCCGGGAGCTCACAATTGCCGCCTCTCTAGGTTAAGCAGGAAGTCGTAGTGAGGACCAACCTGAGCAAAGAGCACAATTCCTCACGTTACACTGGTAGTCGTCGAAAGAGGAATTGCCAACTACGCCTGCCTAAGGCCTTCCCTGGGTTAAGGAACCAGCCACACTTAGACGCCTTTAAAGGAAAATTTATTCAGCGAAGTTCCCATTGTTTGGCGATGGTCAACCTTTGCAGCGCCAATACTGCAGGGACTTAGGTTTGCTGCTAACAAGGCTAGGTGACCCTGCAGACAGAAGCAGGCGTTTCCCTTTGGAAGCTTGGATCCCGGTTTCCTAAGGGCTGCTTCCAAGGCCCTGCTATTGCCCAGCATCTGTCCTCTGCCCCTACGCCTGGGTAGGAAGCGAGTATTTTAGTCTGAGAAGCAGGGCTCTTGCATCTCTGGAGGAGAGCTAATCCTGCAGCCCACGTTCGTCCTGGGAAACCGCAAGGCGACCCTTGGCCTCAGTGTAGTGGCGAAATTGCCGCCGGACAGGTCTTGCCTGCCGCGGTTTCCGTGAGTTCTCCACCGTTTTCGGGCTTAAATGGAGAGCGAGGAGAGCTGTCGGCTCTCACAGAACTCTGGCCTCCGCACTGTTTGCCATGCAACTGCACTCAAGACCACACGTCTCCTCCCGACCTGCTGAGAAACAGGCATCTGCGTAGGCCCTTGTTAACATTTCCTGGCGTGCAGAGTCCAAGGCGACACGCTGTCCTCTTCCTTGGAAACCTACGTTGCCACAGCTTGCCAAACGCTACCGAAGGCAGTCCTAACCAGTCTCGTGTCCTGCGCAACTTTGATTCGGTTACGAAAAGCCACCTGCATTGCGGTGAACACTCTGCTCAGCGTTCTTTCCGAGAGCTCACAGTTGCTCCCTCTCTAGGTTAAGCAAAGTGTCGACGTGAGGTCCAGACTGAGCAAAGAGCACAATTGCTCACTTTGCAGTGGTAGTCGTCCTAAGAGGCATTGCCTACTACGCCTTGCTAAGGTCTTCGTTCTGTTAGGGAAGTCGCCACACTTAGACGCCTGTAAAGGAGAATTTATTCAGCCAAGTTCCCAGGGTCTTGCGACGGTCTCCCTTCGCAGTGCCAATACAGCAGGGACTTAGGTTTGCTGCTAACTAGGCTAGGTGACCCTGCATACAGAAGCAGGCGTTTCCCTTTGGAAGCTTGGATCCTGGTTTCTCAGGGGCTGCTTGCAAGACCCTGCTATTGCCCAGCATCGGTCCTCTGCCCCTACGCCTGGGTAGGAAGCGAGTATTTTAGCCTGAGAAGCAGGGCTCTTGCAACTCTGGAGGAGAGCTAATCCTGCAGCCCACGTTCGTCCTGGGAAACCGCAAGGCGACCCTTGGCCTCAGAGTAGTGGCGAAATTGCCGCCGGACAGGTCTTGCCTGCCGCGGTTTCCATGAGTTCGCCACCGTTTTCGGGCTTAAATGGAGAGCGAGGAGAGCTGTCAGCTCTCACAGGACTCTGGCCTCCGCACTGTCTGCCATGCAACTGCACTCAAGACCACACGTCTCCTCCCGGCCTGCTGAGAAACAGGCCGCTGTGTAGGCCCTTCGTAACACTTCTTGGCCTGTAGACTCCAAGGCGACACACTGTCCTCTTCCTTGGAAAACTACGGTACCCCAGCTTGCCAACGCTCACGAAGGCAGTCCCAGCCCGTCTCCTGTGCTGGGCCACTTGCATTCAGTGAGGAAAAGCCACCTGCATTGAGGTGAACACTCTGCTCAGCGTTCTTTCCGGGAGCTCACAATTGCCGCCTCTCTAGGTTAAGCAGGAAGTCGTAGTGAGGACCAACCTGAGCAAAGAGCACAATTCCTCACGTTACACTGGTAGTCGTCGAAAGAGGAATTGCCAACTACGCCTGGCTAAGGCCTTCCCTGGGTTAAGGAACCAGGCACACTTAGACGCCTTTAAAGGAGAATTTATTCAGCCAAGTTCCCAGGGTCTTGCGACGGTCTCCCTTCGCAGTGCCAATACAGCAGGGACTTAGGTTTGCTGCTAACTAGGCTAGGTGACCCTGCATACAGAAGCAGGCGTTTCCCTTTGGAAGCTTGGATCCCGGTTTCCTAAGGGCTGCTTCCAAGGCCCTGCTATTGCCCAACATCTGTCCTCTGCCCCTACGCCTGGGTAGGAAGCGAGTATTTTAGCCTGAGAAGCAGGGCTCTTGCAACTCTGGAGGAGAGCTAATCCTGCAGCCCACGTTCGTCCTGGGAAACCGCAAGGCGACCCTTGGCCTCAGAGTAGTGGCGAAATTGCCGCCGGACAGGTCTTGCCTGCCGCGGTTTCCATGAGTTCGCCACCGTTTTCGGGCTTAAATGGAGAGCGAGGAGAGCTGTCGGCTCTCACAGAACTCTGGCCTCCGCACTGTCTGCCATGCAACTGCACTCAAGACCACACGTCTCCTCCCGACCTGCTGAGAAACAGGCATCCGCGTAGGCCCTTGTTAACATTTCCTGGCGTGCAGAGTCCAAGGCGACACGCTGTCCTCTTCCTTGGAAACCTACGTTACCACAGCTTGCCAAACGCTACCGAAGGCAGTCCTAACCAGTCTCGTGTGCTGCGCAACTTTGATTCGGTTACGAAAAGCCACCTGCATTGCGGTGAACACTCTGCTCAACCTTCTTTCCGGGAGCTCACAGTTGCTCCCTCTCTAGGTTAAGCAAGGTGTCGAGGTGAGGTCCAGACTGAGCAAAGAGCACAATTGCTCACTTTGCAGTGGTAGTCGTCCTAAGAGGCATTGCCTACTACGCCTTGCTAAGGTCTTCGTTCTGTTAGGGAAGTCGCCACACTTAGATGCCTGTAAAGGAGAATTTATTCAACCAAGTTCCCAGGGTCTTGCGACGGTCTCCCTTCGCAGTGCCAATACAGCAGGGACTTAGGTTTGCTGCTAACTAGGCTAGGTGACCCTGCATACAGAAGCAGGCGTTTCCCTTTGGAAGCTTGGATCCCGGTTTCTCAGGGGCTGCTTGCAAGACCCTGCTATTGCCCAGCATCTGTCCTCTGCCCCTACGCCTGGGTAGGAAGCGAGTATTTTAGCCTGAGAAGCAGGGCTCTTGCAACTCTGGAGGAGAGCTAATCCTGCAGCCCACGTTCGTCCTGGGAAACCGCAAGGTGACCCTTGGCCTCAGAGTAGTGGCGAAATTGCCGCCGGACAGGTCTTGCCTGCCGCGGTTTCCATGAGTTCGCCACCGTTTTCGGGCTTAAATGGAGAGCGAGGAGAGCTGTCGGCTCTCACAGAACTCTGGCCTCTGCACTGTCTGCCATGCAACTGCACTCAAGACCACACGTCTCCTCCCGGCCTGCTGAGAAACAGGCCGCCGTGTAGGCCCTTCATAACACTTCTTGGCCTGTAGACTCCAAGGCGACACACTGTCCTCTTCCTTGGAAAACTACGGTGCCCCAGCTTGCCAACGCTCACGAAGGCAGTCCGAGCCCGTCTCATGTGCTGGGCCACTTGCATTCAGTGAGGAAAAGCCACCTGAATTGAGGAAACACTCTGCTCAGCATTCTTTCCGGGAGCTCACAATTGCCGCCTCTCTAGGTTAAGCAGGAAGTCGTAGTGAGGACCAACCTGAGCAAAGAGCACAATTCCTCACGTTACACTGGTAGTCGTCGAAAGAGGAATTGCCAACTACGCCTGCCTAAGGCCTTCCCTGGGTTAAGGAACCAGCCACACTTAGACGCCTTTAAAGGAAAATTTATTCAGCGAAGTTCCCATTGTTTGGCGATGGTCAACCTTTGCAGCGCCAATACTGCAGGGACTTAGGTTTGCTGCTAACAAGGCTAGGTGACCCTGCAGACAGAAGCAGGCGTTTCCCTTTGGAAGCTTGGATCCCGGTTTCCTAAGGGCTGCTTCCAAGGCCCTGCTATTGCCCAGCATCTGTCCTCTGCCCCTACGCCTGGGTAGGAAGCGAGTATTTTAGTCTGAGAAGCAGGGCTCTTGCATCTCTGGAGGAGAGCTAATCCTGCAGCCCACGTTCGTCCTGGGAAACCGCAAGGCGACCCTTGGCCTCAGTGTAGTGGCGAAATTGCCGCCGGACAGGTCTTGCCTGCCGCGGTTTCCGTGAGTTCTCCACCGTTTTCGGGCTTAAATGGAGAGCGAGGAGAGCTGTCGGCTCTCACAGAACTCTGGCCTCCGCACTGTTTGCCATGCAACTGCACTCAAGACCACACGTCTCCTCCCGACCTGCTGAGAAACAGGCATCTGCGTAGGCCCTTGTTAACATTTCCTGGCGTGCAGAGTCCAAGGCGACACGCTGTCCTCTTCCTTGGAAACCTACGTTGCCACAGCTTGCCAAACGCTACCGAAGGCAGTCCTAACCAGTCTCGTGTCCTGCGCAACTTTGATTCGGTTACGAAAAGCCACCTGCATTGCGGTGAACACTCTGCTCAGCGTTCTTTCCGAGAGCTCACAGTTGCTCCCTCTCTAGGTTAAGCAAAGTGTCGACGTGAGGTCCAGACTGAGCAAAGAGCACAATTGCTCACTTTGCAGTGGTAGTCGTCCTAAGAGGCATTGCCTACTACGCCTTGCTAAGGTCTTCGTTCTGTTAGGGAAGTCGCCACACTTAGACGCCTGTAAAGGAGAATTTATTCAGCCAAGTTCCCAGGGTCTTGCGACGGTCTCCCTTCGCAGTGCCAATACAGCAGGGACTTAGCTTTGCTGCTAACTAGGCTAGGTGACCCTGCAGACAGAAGCAGGCGTTTCCCTTTGGAAGCTTGGATCCCGGTTTCCTAGGGGCTGCTTCCAAGGCCCTGCTATTGCCCAGCATCTGTCCTCTGCCCCTACGCCTGGGTAGGAAGCGAGTATTTTAGCCTGAGAAGCAGGGCTCTTGCAACTCTGGAGGAGAGCTAATCCTGCAGCCCACGTTCGTCCTGGGAAACCGCAAGGCGACCCTTGGCCTCAGAGTAGTGGCGAAATTGCCACCAGACAGGTCTTGCCTGCCGCAGTTTCCATGAGTTCTCCACCGTTTTCGGGCTTAAATGGAGAGCGAGGAGAGCTGTCAGCTCTCACAGAACTCTGGCCTCCGCACTGTCTGCCATGCAACTGCACTCAAGACCACACGTCTCCTCCCGCCTGCTGAGAAACAGGCTGCCGTGTAGCCCCTTCGTAACACTTCTTGGCCTGTAGACTCCAAGGAGACACACTGTCCTCTTCCTTGGAAAACTACGGTTCCGCAGCTTGCCAACGCTCACGAAGGCAGTCCAAGCCTGTCTCATGTGCTGGGCCACTTGCATTCAGTGAGGAAAAGCCACCTGCATTGAGGTGAACACTCTGCTCAGCGTTCTTTCCGGGAGCTCACAATTGCCGCCTCTCTAGGTTAAGCAGAAAGTCGTAGTGAGGACCAACCTGAGGAAAGAGCACAATTCCTCATGTTACACTGGTAGTCGTCGAAAGAGGAATTGCCAACTACGCCTGCCTAAGGCCTTCCCTGGGTTAAGGAACCAGCCACACTTAGACGCCTTTAAAGGAAAATTTATTCAGCGAAGTTCCCATTGTTTGGCGATGGTCAACCTTTGCAGCGCCAATACTGCAGGGACTTAGGTTTGCTGCTAACAAGGCTAGGTGACCCTGCAGACAGAAGCAGGCGTTTCCCTTTGGAAGCTTGGATCCCGGTTTCCTAGGGGCTGCTTCCAAGGCCCTGCTATTGCCCAGCATCTGTCCTCTGCCCCTACGCCTGGGTAGGAAGCGAGTATTTTAGTCTGAGAAGCAGGGCTCTTGCATCTCTGGAGGAGAGCTAATCCTGCAGCCCACGTTCGTCCTGGGAAACCGCAAGGCGACCCTTGGCCTCAGTGTAGTGGCGAAATTGCCGCCGGACAGGTCTTGCCTGCCGCGGTTTCTGTGAGTTCTCCACCGTTTTCGGGCTTAAATGGAGAGCGAGGAGAGCTGTCGGCTCTCACAGAACTCTGGCCTCCGCACTGTTTGCCATGCAACTGCACTCAAGACCACACGTCTCCTCCCGACCTGCTGAGAAACAGGCATCCGCGTAGGCCCTTGTTAACATTTCCTGGCGTGCAGAGTCCAAGGCGACACGCTGTCCTCTTCCTTGGAAACCTACGTTACCACAGCTTGCCAAACGCTACCGAAGGCAGTCATAACCAGTATCGTGTGCTGCGCAACTTTGATTCGGTTACGAAAAGCCACCTGCATTGAGGTGAACACTCTGCTCAGCGTTCTTTCCGGGAGCTCACCGTTGCTCCCTCTCTAGGTTAAGCAAGGTGTCGAGGTGAGGTCCAGACTGAGCAAAGAGCACAATTGCTCACTTTGCAGTGGTAGTCGTCCTAAGAGGCATTGCCTACTACGCCTTGCGAAGGTCTTCGTTCTGTTAGGGACGTCGCCACACTTAGACGCCTGTAAAGGAGAATTTATTCAGCGAAGTTCCCAGTGTCTTGCGACGGTCTCCCTTCGCAGTGCCAATACAGCAGGGACTTAGGTTTGCTGCTAACTAGGCTAGGTGACCCTGCATACAGAAGCAGGCGTTTCCCTTTGGAAGCTTGGATCCCGGTTTCTCAGGGGCTGCTTGCAAGACCCTGCTATTGCCCAGCATCGGTCCTCTGCCCCTACGCCTGGGTAGGAAGCGAGTATTTTAGCCTGAGAAGCAGGGCTCTTGCAACTCTGGAGGAGAGCTAATCCTGCAGCCCACGTTCGTCCTGGGAAACCGCAAGGCGACCCTTGGCCTCAGTGTAGTGGCGAAATTGCCGCCGGACAGGTCTTGCCTGCCGCGGTTTCCGTGAGTTCTCCACCGTTTTCGGGCTTAAATGGAGTGCGAGGAGAGCTGTCGGCTCTCACAGAACTCTGGCCTCCGCACTGTTTGCCATGCAACTGCACTCAAGACCACACATCTCCTCCCGACCTGCTGAGAAACAGGCATCCGCGTAGGCCCTTGTTAACATTTCCTGGCGTGCAGAGTCCAAGGCGACACACTGTCCTCTTCCTTGGAAACCTACGTTGCCACAGCTTGCCAAACGCTACCGAAGGCAGTCCTAACCAGTCTCGTGTCCTGCGCAACTTTGATTCGGTTACGAAAAGCCACCTGCATTGCGGTGAACACTCTGCTCAGCGTTCTTTCCAAGAGCTCACAGTTGCTCCCTCTCTAGGTTAAGCAAGGTGTCGACGTGAGGTCCAGACTGAGCAAAGAGCACAATTGCTCACTTTGCAGTGGTAGTCGTCCTAAGAGGCATTGCCTACTACGCCTTGCTAAGGTCGTCGTTCTGTTAGGGAAGTCGCCACACTTAGACGCCTGTAAAGGAGAATTTATTCAGCCAAGTTCCCAGGGTCTTGCGACGGTCTCCCTTCGCAGTGCCAATACAGCAGGGACTTAGGTTTGCTGCTAACTAGGCTAGGTGACCCTGCATACAGAAGCAGGCGTTTCCCTTTGGAAGCTTGGATCCCGGTTTCTCAGGGGCTGCTTGCAAGACCCTGCTATTGCCCAGCATCTGTCCTCTGCCCCTACGCCTGGGTAGGAAGCGAGTATTTTAGCCTGAGAAGCAGGGCTCTTGCAACTCTGGAGGAGAGCTAATCCTGCAGCCCACGTTCGTCCTGGGAAACCGCAAGGTGACCCTTGGCCTCAGAGTAGTGGCGAAATTGCCGCCGGACAGGTCTTGCCTGCCGCGGTTTCCATGAGTTCGCCACCGTTTTCGGGCTTAAATGGAGAGCGAGGAGAGCTGTCGGCTCTCACAGAACTCTGGCCTCTGCACTGTCTGCCATGCAACTGCACTCAAGACCACACGTCTCCTCCCGGCCTGCTGAGAAACAGGCCGCCGTGTAGGCCCTTCATAACACTTCTTGGCCTGTAGACTCCAAGGCGACACACTGTCCTCTTCCTTGGAAAACTACGGTGCCCCAGCTTGCCAACGCTCACGAAGGCAGTCCGAGCCCGTCTCATGTGCTGGGCCACTTGCATTCAGTGAGGAAAAGCCACCTGCATTGAGGAAACACTCTGCTCAGCATTCTTTCCGGGAGCTCACAATTGCCGCCTCTCTAGGTTAAGCAGGAAGTCGTAGTGAGGACCAACCTGAGCAAAGAGCACAATTCCTCACGTTACACTGGTAGTCGTCGAAAGAGGAATTGCCAACTACGCCTGCCTAAGGCCTTCCCTGGGTTAAGGAACCAGCCACACTTAGACGCCTTTAAAGGAAAATTTATTCAGCGAAGTTCCCATTGTTTGGCGATGGTCAACCTTTGCAGCGCCAATACTGCAGGGACTTAGGTTTGCTGCTAACAAGGCTAGGTGACCCTGCAGACAGAAGCAGGCGTTTCCCTTTGGAAGCTTGGATCCCGGTTTCCTAGGGGCTGCTTCCAAGGCCCTGCTATTGCCCAGCATCTGTCCTCTGCCCCTACGCCTGGGTAGGAAGCGAGTATTTTAGTCTGAGAAGCAGGGCTCTTGCATCTCTGGAGGAGAGCTAATCCTGCAGCCCACGTTCGTCCTGGGAAACCGCAAGGCGACCCTTGGCCTCAGTGTAGTGGCGAAATTGCCGCCGGACAGGTCTTGCCTGCCGCGGTTTCCGTGAGTTCTCCACCGTTTTCGGGCTTAAATGGAGAGCGAGGAGAGCTGTCGGCTCTCACAGAACTCTGGCCTCCGCACTGTTTGCCATGCAACTGCACTCAAGACCACACGTCTCCTCCCGACCTGCTGAGAAACAGGCATCCGCGTAGGCCCTTGTTAACATTTCCTGGCGTGCAGAGTCCAAGGCGACACGCTGTCCTCTTCCTTGGAAACCTACGTTACCACAGCTTGCCAAACGCTACCGAAGGCAGTCATAACCACTATCGTGTGCTGCGCAACTTTGATTCGGTTACGAAAAGCCACCTGCATTGAGGTGAACACTCTGCTCAGCGTTCTTTCCGGGAGCTCACAGTTGCTCCCTCTCTAGGTTAAGCAAGGTGTCGAGGTGAGGTCCAGACTGAGCAAAGAGCACAATTGCTCACTTTGCAGTGGTAGTCGTCCTAAGAGGCATTGCCTACTACGCCTTGCTAAGGTCTTCGTTCTGTTAGGGACGTCGCCACACTTAGACGCCTGTAAAGGAGAATTTATTCAGCGAAGTTCCCAGTGTCTTGCGACGGTCTCCCTTCGCAGTGCCAATACAGCAGGGACTTAGGTTTGCTGCTAACTAGGCTAGGTGACCCTGCATACAGAAGCAGGCGTTTCCCTTTGGAAGCTTGGATCCCGGTTTCTCAGGGGCTGCTTGCAAGACCCTGCTATTGCCCAGCATCGGTCCTCTGCCCCTACGCCTGGGTAGGAAGCGAGTATTTTAGCCTGAGAAGCAGGGCTCTTGCAACTCTGGAGGAGAGCTAATCCTGCAGCCCACGTTCGTCCTGGGAAACCGCAAGGCGACCCTTGGCCTCAGTGTAGTGGCGAAATTGCCGCCGGACAGGTCTTGCCTGCCGCGGTTTCCGTGAGTTCTCCACCGTTTTCGGGCTTAAATGGAGAGCGAGGAGAGCTGTCGGCTCTCACAGAACTCTGGCCTCCGCACTGTCTGCCATGCAACTGCACTCAAGACCACACGTCTCCTCCCGCCTGCTGAGAAACAGGCTGCCGTGTAGCCCCTTCGTAACACTTCTTGGCCTGTAGACTCCAAGGAGACACACTGTCCTCTTCCTTGGAAAACTACGGTTCCGCAGCTTGCCAACGCTCACGAAGGCAGTCCAAGCCTGTCTCATGTGCTGGGCCACTTGCATTCAGTGAGGAAAAGCCACCTGCATTGAGGTGAACACTCTGCTCAGCGTTCTTTCCGGGAGCTCACAATTGCCACCTCTCTAGGTTAAGCAGAAAGTCGTAGTGAGGACCAACCTGAGCAAAGAGCACAATTCCTCATGTTACACTGGTAGTCGTCGAAAGAGGAATTGCCAACTACGCCTGCCTAAGGCCTTCCCTGGGTTAAGGAACCAGCCACACTTAGACGCCTTTAAAGGAAAATTTATTCAGCGAAGTTCCCATTGTTTGGCGATGGTCAACTTTTGCAGCGCCAATACTGCAGGGACTTAGGTTTGCTGCTAACAAGGCTAGGTGACCCTGCAGACAGAAGCAGGCGTTTCCCTTTGGAAGCTTGGATCCCGGTTTCCTAAGGGCTGCTTCCAAGGCCCTGCTATTGCCCAGCATCTGTCCTCTGCCCCTACACCTCGGTAGGAAGCGTGAATTTTAGCCTGAGAAGCAGGGCTCTTGCATCTCTGGAGGAGAGCTAATCCTGCAGCCCACGTTCATCCTGGGAAACCGCAAGGTGACCCTTAGCCTCAGTGTAGTGGCGAAATTGCCGCTGGACAGATCTTGCCTGTTGCGGTTTCCGTGAGTTCTCCACCGTTTTCGGGCTTAAATGGAGAGCGAGGAGAGCTGTCGGCTCTCACAGAACTCTGGCCTCCGCACTGTCTGCCATGCAACTGCACTCAAGACCACACGTCTCCTCCCGACCTGCTGAGAAACAGGCATCCGCGTAGGCCCTTGTTAACATTTCCTGGCGTGCAGAGTCCAAGGCGACACGCTGTCCTCTTCCTTGGAAACCTACGTTACCACAGCTTGCCAAACGCTACCGAAGGCAGTCCTAACCAGTCTCGTGTGCTGCGCAACTTTGATTCGGTTACGAAAAGCCACCTGCATTGCGGTGAACACTCTGCTCAACCTTCTTTCCGGGAGCTCACAGTTGCTCCCTCTCTAGGTTAAGCAAGGTGTCGAGGTGAGGTCCAGACTGAGCAAAGAGCACAATTGCTCACTTTGCAGTGGTAGTCGTCCTAAGAGGCATTGCCTACTACGCCTTGCTAAGGTCTTCGTTCTGTTAGGGAAGTCGCCACACTTAGACGCCTGTAAAGGAGAATTTATTCAACCAAGTTCCCAGGGTCTTGCGACGGTCTCCCTTCGCAGTGCCAATACAGCAGGGACTTAGGTTTGCTGCTAACTAGGCTAGGTGACCCTGCATACAGAAGCAGGCGTTTCCCTTTGGAAGCTTGGATCCCGGTTTCTCAGGGGCTGCTTGCAAGACCCTGCTATTGCCCAGCATCTGTCCTCTGCCCCTACGCCTGGGTAGGAAGCGAGTATTTTAGCCTGAGAAGCAGGGCTCTTGCATCTCTGGAGGAGAGCTAATCCTGCAGCCCACGTTCGTCCTGGGAAACCGCAAGGTGACCCATGGCCTCAGAGTAGTGGCGAAATTGCCGCCGGACAGGTCTTGCCTGCCGCGGTTTCCATGAGTTCGCCACCGTTTTCGGGCTTAAATGGAGAGCGAGGAGAGCTGTCGGCTCTCACAGAACTCTGGCCTCCGCACTGTCTGCCATGCAACTGCACTCAAGACCACACGTCTCCTCCCGCCTGCTGAGAAACAGGCTGCCGTGTAGCCCCTTCGTAACACTTCTTGGCCTGTAGACTCCAAGGAGACACACTGTCCTCTTCCTTGGAAAACTACGGTTCCGCAGCTTGCCAACGCTCACGAAGGCAGTCCAAGCCTGTCTCATGTGCTGGGCCACTTGCATTCAGTGAGGAAAAGCCACCTGCATTGAGGTGAACACTCTGCTCAGCGTTCTTTCCGGGAGCTCACAATTGCCGCCTCTCTAGGTTAAGCAGAAAGTCGTAGTGAGGACCAACCTGAGGAAAGAGCACAATTCCTCATGTTACACTGGTAGTCGTCGAAAGAGGAATTGCCAACTACGCCTGCCTAAGGCCTTCCCTGGGTTAAGGAACCAGCCACACTTAGACGCCTTTAAAGGAAAATTTATTCAGCGAAGTTCCCATTGTTTGGCGATGGTCAACTTTTGCAGTGCCAATACTGCAGGGACTTAGGTTTGCTGCTAACAAGGCTAGGTGACCCTGCAGACAGAAGCAGGCGTTTCCCTTTGGAAGCTTGGATCCCGGTTTCCTAAGGGCTGCTTCCAAGGCCCTGCTATTGCCCAGCATCTGTCCTCTGCCCCTACACCTCGGTAGGAAGCGTGAATTTTAGCCTGAGAAGCAGGGCTCTTGCATCTCTGGAGGAGAGCTAATCCTGCAGCCCACGTTCATCCTGGGAAACCGCAAGGTGACCCTTAGCCTCAGTGTAGTGGCGAAATTGCCGCTGGACAGATCTTGCCTGTTGCGGTTTCCGTGAGTTCTCCACCGTTTTCGGGCTTAAATGGAGAGCGAGGAGAGCTGTCGGCTCTCACAGAACTCTGGCCTCCGCACTGTCTGCCATGCAACTGCACTCAAGACCACACGTCTCCTCCCGACCTGCTGAGAAACAGGCATCCGCGTAGGCCCTTGTTAACATTTCCTGGCGTGCAGAGTCCAAGGCGACACGCTGTCCTCTTCCTTGGAAACCTACGTTACCACAGCTTGCCAAACGCTACCGAAGGCAGTCCTAACCAGTCTCGTGTGCTGCGCAACTTTGATTCGGTTACGAAAAGCCACCTGCATTGCGGTGAACACTCTGCTCAGCGTTCTTTCCGGGAGCTCACAGTTGCTCCCTCTCTAGGTTAAGCAAGGTGTCGAGGTGAGGTCCAGACTGAGCAAAGAGCACAATTGCTCACTTTGCAGTGGTAGTCGTCCTAAGAGGCATTGCCTACTACGCCTTGCTAAGGTCTTCGTTCTGTTAGGGAAGTCGCCACACTTAGACGCCTGTAAAGGAGAATTTATTCAACCAAGTTCCCAGGGTCTTGCGACGGTCTCCCTTCGCAGTGCCAATACAGCAGGGACTTAGGTTTGCTGCTAACTAGGCTAGGTGACCCTGCATACAGAAGCAGGCGTTTCCCTTTGGAAGCTTGGATCCCGGTTTCTCAGGGGCTGCTTGCAAGACCCTGCTATTGCCCAGCATCTGTCCTCTGCCCCTACGCCTGGGTAGGAAGCGAGTATTTTAGCCTGAGAAGCAGGGCTCTTGCAACTCTGGAGGAGAGCTAATCCTGCAGCCCACGTTCGTCCTGGGAAACCGCAAGGTGACCCTTGGCCTCAGAGTAGTGGCGAAATTGCCGCCGGACAGGTCTTGCCTGCCGCGGTTTCCATGAGTTCGCCACCGTTTTCGGGCTTAAATGGAGAGCGAGGAGAGCTGTCGGCTCTCACAGAACTCTGGCCTCTGCACTGTCTGCCATGCAACTGCACTCAAGACCACACGTCTCCTCCCGGCCTGCTGAGAAACAGGCCGCCGTGTAGGCCCTTCATAACACTTCTTGGCCTGTAGACTCCAAGGCGACACACTGTCCTCTTCCTTGGAAAACTACGGTGTCCCAGCTGGCCAACGCTCACGAAGGCAGTCCGAGCCCGTCTCATGTGCTGGGCCACTTGCATTCAGTGAGGAAAAGCCACCTGCATTGAGGAAACACTCTGCTCAGCATTCTTTCCGGGAGCTCACAATTGCCGCCTCTCTAGGTTAAGCAGGAAGTCGTAGTGAGGACCAACCTGAGCAAAGAGCACAATTCCTCACGTTACACTGGTAGTCGTCGAAAGAGGAATTGCCAACTACGCCTGCCTAAGGCCTTCCCTGGGTTAAGGAACCAGGCACACTTAGACGCCTTTAAAGGAGAATTTATTCAGCCAAGTTCCCAGGGTCTTGCGACGGTCTCCCTTCGCAGTGCCAATACAGCAGGGACTTAGGTTTGCTGCTAACTAGGCTAGGTGACCCTGCATACAGAAGCAGGCGTTTCCCTTTGGAAGCTTGGATCCCGGTTTCCTAAGGGCTGCTTCCAAGGCCCTGCTATTGCCCAACATCTGTCCTCTGCCCCTACGCCTGGGTAGGAAGCGAGTATTTTAGCCTGAGAAGCAGGGCTCTTGCAACTCTGGAGGAGAGCTAATCCTGCAGCCCACGTTCGTCCTGGGAAACCGCAAGGCGACCCTTGGCCTCAGAGTAGTGGCGAAATTGCCGCCGGACAGGTCTTGCCTGCCGCGGTTTCCATGAGTTCGCCACCGTTTTCGGGCTTAAATGGAGAGCGAGGAGAGCTGTCGGCTCTCACAGAACTCTGGCCTCCGCACTGTCTGCCATGCAACTGCACTCAAGACCACACGTCTCCTCCCGACCTGCTGAGAAACAGGCATCCGCGTAGGCCCTTGTTAACATTTCCTGGCGTGCAGAGTCCAAGGCGACACGCTGTCCTCTTCCTTGGAAACCTACGTTGCCACAGCTTGCCAAACGCTACTGAAGGCAGTCCTAACCAGTCTCGTGTGCTGCGCAACTTTGATTCGGTTACGAAAAGCCACCTGCATTGTGGTGAACACTCTGCTCAGCGTTCTTTCCAAGAGCTCACAGTTGCTCCCTCTCTAGGTTAAGCAACGTGTCGAGGTGAGGTCCAGACTGAGCAAAGAGCACAATTGCTCACTTTGCAGTGGTAGTCGTCCTAAGAGGCATTGCCTACTACGCCTTGCTAAGGTCTTCGTTCTGTTAGGGAAGTCGCCACACTTAGACGCCTGTAAAGGAGAATTTATTCAGCGAAGTTCCCAGTGTCTTGCGACGGTCTCCCTTCGCAGTGCCAATACAGCAGGGACTTAGCTTTGCTGCTAACTAGGCTAGGTGACCCTGCAGACAGAAGCAGGCGTTTCCCTTTGGAAGCTTGGATCCCGGTTTCCTAGGGGCTGCTTCCAAGGCCCTGCTATTGCCCAGCATCTGTCCTCTGCCCCTACGCCTGGGTAGGAAGCGAGTATTTTAGCCTGAGAAGCAGGGCTCTTGCAACTCTGGAGGAGAGCTAATCCTGCAGCCCACGTTCGTCCTGGGAAACCGCAAGGCGACCCTTGGCCTCAGAGTAGTGGCGAAATTGCCACCAGACAGGTCTTGCCTGCCGCAGTTTCCATGAGTTCTCCACCGTTTTCGGGCTTAAATGGAGAGCGAGGAGAGCTGTCAGCTCTCACAGAACTCTGGCCTCCGCACTGTCTGCCATGCAACTGCACTCAAGACCACACGTCTCCTCCCGCCTGCTGAGAAACAGGCTGCCGTGTAGCCCCTTCGTAACACTTCTTGGCCTGTAGACTCCAAGGAGACACACTGTCCTCTTCCTTGGAAAACTACGGTTCCGCAGCTTGCCAACGCTCACGAAGGCAGTCCAAGCCTGTCTCATGTGCTGGGCCACTTGCATTCAGTGAGGAAAAGCCACCTGCATTGAGGTGAACACTCTGCTCAGCGTTCTTTCCGGGAGCTCACAATTGCCGCCTCTCTAGGTTAAGCAGAAAGTCGTAGTGAGGACCAACCTGAGGAAAGAGCACAATTCCTCATGTTACACTGGTAGTCGTCGAAAGAGGAATTGCCAACTACGCCTGCCTAAGGCCTTCCCTGGGTTAAGGAACCAGCCACACTTAGACGCCTTTAAAGGAAAATTTATTCAGCGAAGTTCCCATTGTTTGGCGATGGTCAACCTTTGCAGCGCCAATACTGCAGGGACTTAGGTTTGCTGCTAACAAGGCTAGGTGACCCTGCAGACAGAAGCAGGCGTTTCCCTTTGGAAGCTTGGATCCCGGTTTCCTAGGGGCTGCTTCCAAGGCCCTGCTATTGCCCAGCATCTGTCCTCTGCCCCTACGCCTGGGTAGGAAGCGAGTATTTTAGTCTGAGAAGCAGGGCTCTTGCATCTCTGGAGGAGAGCTAATCCTGCAGCCCACGTTCGTCCTGGGAAACCGCAAGGCGACCCTTGGCCTCAGTGTAGTGGCGAAATTGCCGCCGGACAGGTCTTGCCTGCCGCGGTTTCTGTGAGTTCTCCACCGTTTTCGGGCTTAAATGGAGAGCGAGGAGAGCTGTCGGCTCTCACAGAACTCTGGCCTCCGCACTGTTTGCCATGCAACTGCACTCAAGACCACACGTCTCCTCCCGACCTGCTGAGAAACAGGCATCCGCGTAGGCCCTTGTTAACATTTCCTGGCGTGCAGAGTCCAAGGCGACACGCTGTCCTCTTCCTTGGAAACCTACGTTACCACAGCTTGCCAAACGCTACCGAAGGCAGTCATAACCAGTATCGTGTGCTGCGCAACTTTGATTCGGTTACGAAAAGCCACCTGCATTGAGGTGAACACTCTGCTCAGCGTTCTTTCCGGGAGCTCACCGTTGCTCCCTCTCTAGGTTAAGCAAGGTGTCGAGGTGAGGTCCAGACTGAGCAAAGAGCACAATTGCTCACTTTGCAGTGGTAGTCGTCCTAAGAGGCATTGCCTACTACGCCTTGCGAAGGTCTTCGTTCTGTTAGGGACGTCGCCACACTTAGACGCCTGTAAAGGAGAATTTATTCAGCGAAGTTCCCAGTGTCTTGCGACGGTCTCCCTTCGCAGTGCCAATACAGCAGGGACTTAGGTTTGCTGCTAACTAGGCTAGGTGACCCTGCATACAGAAGCAGGCGTTTCCCTTTGGAAGCTTGGATCCCGGTTTCTCAGGGGCTGCTTGCAAGACCCTGCTATTGCCCAGCATCGGTCCTCTGCCCCTACGCCTGGGTAGGAAGCGAGTATTTTAGCCTGAGAAGCAGGGCTCTTGCAACTCTGGAGGAGAGCTAATCCTGCAGCCCACGTTCGTCCTGGGAAACCGCAAGGCGACCCTTGGCCTCAGTGTAGTGGCGAAATTGCCGCCGGACAGGTCTTGCCTGCCGCGGTTTCCGTGAGTTCTCCACCGTTTTCGGGCTTAAATGGAGTGCGAGGAGAGCTGTCGGCTCTCACAGAACTCTGGCCTCCGCACTGTTTGCCATGCAACTGCACTCAAGACCACACATCTCCTCCCGACCTGCTGAGAAACAGGCATCCGCGTAGGCCCTTGTTAACATTTCCTGGCGTGCAGAGTCCAAGGCGACACACTGTCCTCTTCCTTGGAAACCTACGTTGCCACAGCTTGCCAAACGCTACCGAAGGCAGTCCTAACCAGTCTCGTGTCCTGCGCAACTTTGATTCGGTTACGAAAAGCCACCTGCATTGCGGTGAACACTCTGCTCAGCGTTCTTTCCAAGAGCTCACAGTTGCTCCCTCTCTAGGTTAAGCAAGGTGTCGACGTGAGGTCCAGACTGAGCAAAGAGCACAATTGCTCACTTTGCAGTGGTAGTCGTCCTAAGAGGCATTGCCTACTACGCCTTGCTAAGGTCGTCGTTCTGTTAGGGAAGTCGCCACACTTAGACGCCTGTAAAGGAGAATTTATTCAGCCAAGTTCCCAGGGTCTTGCGACGGTCTCCCTTCGCAGTGCCAATACAGCAGGGACTTAGGTTTGCTGCTAACTAGGCTAGGTGACCCTGCATACAGAAGCAGGCGTTTCCCTTTGGAAGCTTGGATCCCGGTTTCTCAGGGGCTGCTTGCAAGACCCTGCTATTGCCCAGCATCTGTCCTCTGCCCCTACGCCTGGGTAGGAAGCGAGTATTTTAGCCTGAGAAGCAGGGCTCTTGCAACTCTGGAGGAGAGCTAATCCTGCAGCCCACGTTCGTCCTGGGAAACCGCAAGGTGACCCTTGGCCTCAGAGTAGTGGCGAAATTGCCGCCGGACAGGTCTTGCCTGCCGCGGTTTCCATGAGTTCGCCACCGTTTTCGGGCTTAAATGGAGAGCGAGGAGAGCTGTCGGCTCTCACAGAACTCTGGCCTCTGCACTGTCTGCCATGCAACTGCACTCAAGACCACACGTCTCCTCCCGGCCTGCTGAGAAACAGGCCGCCGTGTAGGCCCTTCATAACACTTCTTGGCCTGTAGACTCCAAGGCGACACACTGTCCTCTTCCTTGGAAAACTACGGTGCCCCAGCTTGCCAACGCTCACGAAGGCAGTCCGAGCCCGTCTCATGTGCTGGGCCACTTGCATTCAGTGAGGAAAAGCCACCTGCATTGAGGAAACACTCTGCTCAGCATTCTTTCCGGGAGCTCACAATTGCCGCCTCTCTAGGTTAAGCAGGAAGTCGTAGTGAGGACCAACCTGAGCAAAGAGCACAATTCCTCACGTTACACTGGTAGTCGTCGAAAGAGGAATTGCCAACTACGCCTGCCTAAGGCCTTCCCTGGGTTAAGGAACCAGCCACACTTAGACGCCTTTAAAGGAAAATTTATTCAGCGAAGTTCCCATTGTTTGGCGATGGTCAACCTTTGCAGCGCCAATACTGCAGGGACTTAGGTTTGCTGCTAACAAGGCTAGGTGACCCTGCAGACAGAAGCAGGCGTTTCCCTTTGGAAGCTTGGATCCCGGTTTCCTAGGGGCTGCTTCCAAGGCCCTGCTATTGCCCAGCATCTGTCCTCTGCCCCTACGCCTGGGTAGGAAGCGAGTATTTTAGTCTGAGAAGCAGGGCTCTTGCATCTCTGGAGGAGAGCTAATCCTGCAGCCCACGTTCGTCCTGGGAAACCGCAAGGCGACCCTTGGCCTCAGTGTAGTGGCGAAATTGCCGCCGGACAGGTCTTGCCTGCCGCGGTTTCCGTGAGTTCTCCACCGTTTTCGGGCTTAAATGGAGAGCGAGGAGAGCTGTCGGCTCTCACAGAACTCTGGCCTCCGCACTGTTTGCCATGCAACTGCACTCAAGACCACACGTCTCCTCCCGACCTGCTGAGAAACAGGCATCCGCGTAGGCCCTTGTTAACATTTCCTGGCGTGCAGAGTCCAAGGCGACACGCTGTCCTCTTCCTTGGAAACCTACGTTACCACAGCTTGCCAAACGCTACCGAAGGCAGTCATAACCACTATCGTGTGCTGCGCAACTTTGATTCGGTTACGAAAAGCCACCTGCATTGAGGTGAACACTCTGCTCAGCGTTCTTTCCGGGAGCTCACCGTTGCTCCCTCTCTAGGTTAAGCAAGGTGTCGAGGTGAGGTCCAGACTGAGCAAAGAGCACAATTGCTCACTTTGCAGTGGTAGTCGTCCTAAGAGGCATTGCCTACTACGCCTTGCTAAGGTCTTCGTTCTGTTAGGGACGTCGCCACACTTAGACGCCTGTAAAGGAGAATTTATTCAGCGAAGTTCCCAGTGTCTTGCGACGGTCTCCCTTCGCAGTGCCAATACAGCAGGGACTTAGGTTTGCTGCTAACTAGGCTAGGTGACCCTGCATACAGAAGCAGGCGTTTCCCTTTGGAAGCTTGGATCCCGGTTTCTCAGGGGCTGCTTGCAAGACCCTGCTATTGCCCAGCATCGGTCCTCTGCCCCTACGCCTGGGTAGGAAGCGAGTATTTTAGCCTGAGAAGCAGGGCTCTTGCAACTCTGGAGGAGAGCTAATCCTGCAGCCCACGTTCGTCCTGGGAAACCGCAAGGCGACCCTTGGCCTCAGTGTAGTGGCGAAATTGCCGCCGGACAGGTCTTGCCTGCCACGGTTTCCGTGAGTTCTCCACCGTTTTCGGGCTTAAATGGAGAGCGAGGAGAGCTGTCGGCTCTCACAGAACTCTGGCCTCCGCACTGTCTGCCATGCAACTGCACTCAAGACCACACGTCTCCTCCCGCCTGCTGAGAAACAGGCTGCCGTGTAGCCCCTTCGTAACACTTCTTGGCCTGTAGACTCCAAGGAGACACACTGTCCTCTTCCTTGGAAAACTACGGTTCCGCAGCTTGCCAACGCTCACGAAGGCAGTCCAAGCCTGTCTCATGTGCTGGGCCACTTGCATTCAGTGAGGAAAAGCCACCTGCATTGAGGTGAACACTCTGCTCAGCGTTCTTTCCGGGAGCTCACAATTGCCACCTCTCTAGGTTAAGCAGAAAGTCGTAGTGAGGACCAACCTGAGCAAAGAGCACAATTCCTCATGTTACACTGGTAGTCGTCGAAAGAGGAATTGCCAACTACGCCTGCCTAAGGCCTTCCCTGGGTTAAGGAACCAGCCACACTTAGACGCCTTTAAAGGAAAATTTATTCAGCGAAGTTCCCATTGTTTGGCGATGGTCAACTTTTGCAGCGCCAATACTGCAGGGACTTAGGTTTGCTGCTAACAAGGCTAGGTGACCCTGCAGACAGAAGCAGGCGTTTCCCTTTGGAAGCTTGGATCCCGGTTTCCTAAGGGCTGCTTCCAAGGCCCTGCTATTGCCCAGCATCTGTCCTCTGCCCCTACACCTCGGTAGGAAGCGTGAATTTTAGCCTGAGAAGCAGGGCTCTTGCATCTCTGGAGGAGAGCTAATCCTGCAGCCCACGTTCATCCTGGGAAACCGCAAGGTGACCCTTAGCCTCAGTGTAGTGGCGAAATTGCCGCTGGACAGATCTTGCCTGTTGCGGTTTCCGTGAGTTCTCCACCGTTTTCGGGCTTAAATGGAGAGCGAGGAGAGCTGTCGGCTCTCACAGAACTCTGGCCTCCGCACTGTCTGCCATGCAACTGCACTCAAGACCACACGTCTCCTCCCGACCTGCTGAGAAACAGGCATCCGCGTAGGCCCTTGTTAACATTTCCTGGCGTGCAGAGTCCAAGGCGACACGCTGTCCTCTTCCTTGGAAACCTACGTTACCACAGCTTGCCAAACGCTACCGAAGGCAGTCCTAACCAGTCTCGTGTGCTGCGCAACTTTGATTCGGTTACGAAAAGCCACCTGCATTGCGGTGAACACTCTGCTCAACCTTCTTTCCGGGAGCTCACAGTTGCTCCCTCTCTAGGTTAAGCAAGGTGTCGAGGTGAGGTCCAGACTGAGCAAAGAGCACAATTGCTCACTTTGCAGTGGTAGTCGTCCTAAGAGGCATTGCCTACTACGCCTTGCTAAGGTCTTCGTTCTGTTAGGGAAGTCGCCACACTTAGACGCCTGTAAAGGAGAATTTATTCAACCAAGTTCCCAGGGTCTTGCGACGGTCTCCCTTCGCAGTGCCAATACAGCAGGGACTTAGGTTTGCTGCTAACTAGGCTAGGTGACCCTGCATACAGAAGCAGGCGTTTCCCTTTGGAAGCTTGGATCCCGGTTTCTCAGGGGCTGCTTGCAAGACCCTGCTATTGCCCAGCATCTGTCCTCTGCCCCTACGCCTGGGTAGGAAGCGAGTATTTTAGCCTGAGAAGCAGGGCTCTTGCATCTCTGGAGGAGAGCTAATCCTGCAGCCCACGTTCGTCCTGGGAAACCGCAAGGTGACCCATGGCCTCAGAGTAGTGGCGAAATTGCCGCCGGACAGGTCTTGCCTGCCGCGGTTTCCATGAGTTCGCCACCGTTTTCGGGCTTAAATGGAGAGCGAGGAGAGCTGTCGGCTCTCACAGAACTCTGGCCTCCGCACTGTCTGCCATGCAACTGCACTCAAGACCACACGTCTCCTCCCGCCTGCTGAGAAACAGGCTGCCGTGTAGCCCCTTCGTAACACTTCTTGGCCTGTAGACTCCAAGGAGACACACTGTCCTCTTCCTTGGAAAACTACGGTTCCGCAGCTTGCCAACGCTCACGAAGGCAGTCCAAGCCTGTCTCATGTGCTGGGCCACTTGCATTCAGTGAGGAAAAGCCACCTGCATTGAGGTGAACACTCTGCTCAGCGTTCTTTCCGGGAGCTCACAATTGCCGCCTCTCTAGGTTAAGCAGAAAGTCGTAGTGAGGACCAACCTGAGGAAAGAGCACAATTCCTCATGTTACACTGGTAGTCGTCGAAAGAGGAATTGCCAACTACGCCTGCCTAAGGCCTTCCCTGGGTTAAGGAACCAGCCACACTTAGACGCCTTTAAAGGAAAATTTATTCAGCGAAGTTCCCATTGTTTGGCGATGGTCAACTTTTGCAGTGCCAATACTGCAGGGACTTAGGTTTGCTGCTAACAAGGCTAGGTGACCCTGCAGACAGAAGCAGGCGTTTCCCTTTGGAAGCTTGGATCCCGGTTTCCTAAGGGCTGCTTCCAAGGCCCTGCTATTGCCCAGCATCTGTCCTCTGCCCCTACACCTCGGTAGGAAGCGTGAATTTTAGCCTGAGAAGCAGGGCTCTTGCATCTCTGGAGGAGAGCTAATCCTGCAGCCCACGTTCATCCTGGGAAACCGCAAGGTGACCCTTAGCCTCAGTGTAGTGGCGAAATTGCCGCTGGACAGATCTTGCCTGTTGCGGTTTCCGTGAGTTCTCCACCGTTTTCGGGCTTAAATGGAGAGCGAGGAGAGCTGTCGGCTCTCACAGAACTCTGGCCTCCGCACTGTCTGCCATGCAACTGCACTCAAGACCACACGTCTCCTCCCGACCTGCTGAGAAACAGGCATCCGCGTAGGCCCTTGTTAACATTTCCTGGCGTGCAGAGTCCAAGGCGACACGCTGTCCTCTTCCTTGGAAACCTACGTTACCACAGCTTGCCAAACGCTACCGAAGGCAGTCCTAACCAGTCTCGTGTGCTGCGCAACTTTGATTCGGTTACGAAAAGCCACCTGCATTGCGGTGAACACTCTGCTCAGCGTTCTTTCCGGGAGCTCACAGTTGCTCCCTCTCTAGGTTAAGCAAGGTGTCGAGGTGAGGTCCAGACTGAGCAAAGAGCACAATTGCTCACTTTGCAGTGGTAGTCGTCCTAAGAGGCATTGCCTACTACGCCTTGCTAAGGTCTTCGTTCTGTTAGGGAAGTCGCCACACTTAGACGCCTGTAAAGGAGAATTTATTCAACCAAGTTCCCAGGGTCTTGCGACGGTCTCCCTTCGCAGTGCCAATACAGCAGGGACTTAGGTTTGCTGCTAACTAGGCTAGGTGACCCTGCATACAGAAGCAGGCGTTTCCCTTTGGAAGCTTGGATCCCGGTTTCTCAGGGGCTGCTTGCAAGACCCTGCTATTGCCCAGCATCTGTCCTCTGCCCCTACGCCTGGGTAGGAAGCGAGTATTTTAGCCTGAGAAGCAGGGCTCTTGCAACTCTGGAGGAGAGCTAATCCTGCAGCCCACGTTCGTCCTGGGAAACCGCAAGGTGACCCTTGGCCTCAGAGTAGTGGCGAAATTGCCGCCGGACAGGTCTTGCCTGCCGCGGTTTCCATGAGTTCGCCACCGTTTTCGGGCTTAAATGGAGAGCGAGGAGAGCTGTCGGCTCTCACAGAACTCTGGCCTCTGCACTGTCTGCCATGCAACTGCACTCAAGACCACACGTCTCCTCCCGGCCTGCTGAGAAACAGGCCGCCGTGTAGGCCCTTCATAACACTTCTTGGCCTGTAGACTCCAAGGCGACACACTGTCCTCTTCCTTGGAAAACTACGGTGTCCCAGCTGGCCAACGCTCACGAAGGCAGTCCGAGCCCGTCTCATGTGCTGGGCCACTTGCATTCAGTGAGGAAAAGCCACCTGCATTGAGGAAACACTCTGCTCAGCATTCTTTCCGGGAGCTCACAATTGCCGCCTCTCTAGGTTAAGCAGGAAGTCGTAGTGAGGACCAACCTGAGCAAAGAGCACAATTCCTCACGTTACACTGGTAGTCGTCGAAAGAGGAATTGCCAACTACGCCTGCCTAAGGCCTTCCCTGGGTTAAGGAACCAGCCACACTTAGACGCCTTTAAAGGAAAATTTATTCAGCGAAGTTCCCATTGTTTGGCGATGGTCAACCTTTGCAGCGCCAATACTGCAGGGACTTAGGTTTGCTGCTAACAAGGCTAGGTGACCCTGCAGACAGAAGCAGGCGTTTCCCTTTGGAAGCTTGGATCCCGGTTTCCTAGGGGCTGCTTCCAAGGCCCTGCTATTGCCCAGCATCTGTCCTCTGCCCCTACGCCTGGGTAGGAAGCGAGTATTTTAGTCTGAGAAGCAGGGCTCTTGCATCTCTGGAGGAGAGCTAATCCTGCAGCCCACGTTCGTCCTGGGAAACCGCAAGGCGACCCTTGGCCTCAGTGTAGTGGCGAAATTGCCGCCGGACAGGTCTTGCCTGCCGCGGTTTCCGTGAGTTCTCCACCGTTTTCGGGCTTAAATGGAGAGCGAGGAGAGCTGTCGGCTCTCACAGAACTCTGGCCTCCGCACTGTTTGCCATGCAACTGCACTCAAGACCACACGTCTCCTCCCGACCTGCTGAGAAACAGGCATCCGCGTAGGCCCTTGTTAACATTTCCTGGCGTGCAGAGTCCAAGGCGACACGCTGTCCTCTTCCTTGGAAACCTACGTTACCACAGCTTGCCAAACGCTACCGAAGGCAGTCCTAACCAGTATCGTGTGCTGCGCAACTTTGATTCGGTTACGAAAAGCCACCTGCATTGAGGTGAACACTCTGCTCAGCGTTCTTTCCGGGAGCTCACCGTTGCTCCCTCTCTAGGTTAAGCAAGGTGTCGAGGTGAGGTCCAGACTGAGCAAAGAGCACAATTGCTCACTTTGCAGTGGTAGTCGTCCTAAGAGGCATTGCCTACTACGCCTTGCTAAGGTCTTCGTTCTGTTAGGGACGTCGCCACACTTAGACGCCTGTAAAGGAGAATTTATTCAGCGAAGTTCCCAGTGTCTTGCGACGGTCTCCCTTCGCAGTGCCAATACAGCAGGGACTTAGGTTTGCTGCTAACTAGGCTAGGTGACCCTGCATACAGAAGCAGGCGTTTCCCTTTGGAAGCTTGGATCCCGGTTTCTCAGGGGCTGCTTGCAAGACCCTGCTATTGCCCAGCATCGGTCCTCTGCCCCTACGCCTGGGTAGGAAGCGAGTATTTTAGCCTGAGAAGCAGGGCTCTTGCAACTCTGGAGGAGAGCTAATCCTGCAGCCCACGTTCGTCCTGGGAAACCGCAAGGCGACCCTTGGCCTCAGTGTAGTGGCGAAATTGCCGCCGGACAGGTCTTGCCTGCCGCGGTTTCCGTGAGTTCTCCACCGTTTTCGGGCTTAAATGGAGAGCGAGGAGAGCTGTCGGCTCTCACAGAACTCTGGCCTCCGCACTGTTTGCCATGCAACTGCACTCAAGACCACACGTCTCCTCCCGACCTGCTGAGAAACAGGCATCCGCGTAGGCCCTTGTTAACATTTCCTGGCGTGCAGAGTCCAAGGCGACACGCTGTCCTCTTCCTTGGAAACCTACGTTGCCACAGCTTGCCAAACGCTACCGAAGGCAGTCCTAACCAGTCTCGTGTCCTGCGCAACTTTGATTCGGTTACGAAAAGCCACCTGCATTGCGGTGAACACTCTGCTCAGCGTTCTTTCCGAGAGCTCACAGTTGCTCCCTCTCTAGGTTAAGCAAGGTGTCGAGGTGAGGTCCAGACTGAGCAAAGAGCACAATTGCTCACTTTGCAGTGGTAGTCGTCCTAAGAGGCATTGCCTACTACGCCTTGCTAAGGTCTTCGTTCTGTTAGGGAAGTCGCCACACTTAGACGCCTGTAAAGGAGAATTTATTCAGCCAAGTTCCCAGTGTCTTGCGACGGTCTCCCTTCGCAGTGCCAATACAGCAGGGACTTAGCTTTGCTGCTAACTAGGCTAGGTGACCCTGCAGACAGAAGCAGGCGTTTCCCTTTGGAAGCTTGGATCCCAGTTTCCTAGGGGCTGCTTCCAAGGCCCTGCTATTGCCCAGCATCTGTCCTCTGCCCCTACGCCTGGGTAGGAAGCGTGTATTTTAGCCTGAGAAGCAGGGCTCTTGCATCTCTGGAGGAGAGCTAATCCTGCAGCCCACGTTCGTCCTGGGAAACCGCAAGGCGACCCTTGGCCTCAGAGTAGTGGCGAAATTGCCACCAGACAGGTCTTGCCTGCCGCAGTTTCCATGAGTTCTCCACCGTTTTCGGGCTTAAATGGAGAGCGAGGAGAGCTGTCGGCTCTCACAGAACTCTGGCCTCCGCACTGTCTGCCATGCAACTGCACTCAAGACCACACGTCTCCTCCCGCCTGCTGAGAAACAGGCTGCCGTGTAGCCCCTTCATAACACTTCTTGGCCTGTAGACTCCAAGGAGACACACTGTCCTCTTCCTTGGAAAACTACGGTTCCGCAGCTTGCCAACGCTCACGAAGGCAGTCCAAGCCTGTCTCATGTGCTGGGCCACTTGCATTCAGTGAGGAAAAGCCACCTGCATTGAGGTGAACACTCTGCTCAGCGTTCTTTCCGGGAGCTCACAATTGCCGCCTCTCTAGGTTAAGCAGAAAGTCGTAGTGAGGACCAACCTGAGGAAAGAGCACAATTTCTCATGTTACACTGGTAGTCGTCGAAAGAGGAATTGCCAACTACGCCTGCCTAAGGCCTTCCCTGGGTTAAGGAACCAGCCACACTTAGACGCCTTTAAAGGAAAATTTATTCAGCGAAGTTCCCATTGTTTGGCGATGGTCAACTTTTGCAGCGCCAATACTGCAGGGACTTAGGTTTGCTGCTAACAAGGCTAGGTGACCCTGCAGACAGAAGCAGGCGTTTCCCTTTGGAAGCTTGGATCCCGGTTTCCTAAGGGCTGCTTCCAAGGCCCTGCTATTGCCCAGCATCTGTCCTCTGCCCCTACACCTCGGTAGGAAGCGTGAATTTTAGCCTGAGAAGCAGGGCTCTTGCATCTCTGGAGGAGAGCTAATCCTGCAGCCCACGTTCATCCTGGGAAACCGCAAGGTGACCCTTAGCCTCAGTGTAGTGGCGAAATTGCCGCTGGACAGATCTTGCCTGTTGCGGTTTCCGTGAGTTCTCCACCGTTTTCGGGCTTAAATGGAGAGCGAGGAGAGCTGTCGGCTCTCACAGAACTCTGGCCTCCGCACTGTCTGCCATGCAACTGCACTCAAGACCACACGTCTCCTCCCGACCTGCTGAGAAACAGGCATCCGCGTAGGTCCTTGTTAACATTTCCTGGCGTGCAGAGTCCAAGGCGACACGCTGTCCTCTTCCTTGGAAACCTACGTTACCACAGCTTGCCAAACGCTACCGAAGGCAGTCCTAACCAGTCTCGTGTGCTGCGCAACTTTGATTCAGTTACGAAAAGCCACCTGCATTGCGGTGAACACTCTGCTCAACCTTCTTTCCGGGAGCTCACAGTTGCTCCCTCTCTAGGTTAAGCAAGGTGTCGAGGTGAGGTCCAGACTGAGCAAAGAGCACAATTGCTCACTTTGCAGTGGTAGTCGTCCTAAGAGGCATTGCCTACTACGCCTTGCTAAGGTCTTCGTTCTGTTAGGGAAGTCGCCACACTTAGACGCCTGTAAAGGAGAATTTATTCAACCAAGTTCCCAGGGTCTTGCGACGGTCTCCCTTCGCAGTGCCAATACAGCAGGGACTTAGGTTTGCTGCTAACTAGGCTAGGTGACCCTGCATACAGAAGCAGGCGTTTCCCTTTGGAAGCTTGGATCCCGGTTTCTCAGGGGCTGCTTGCAAGACCCTGCTATTGCCCAGCATCTGTCCTCTGCCCCTACGCCTGTGTAGGAAGCGAGTATTTTAGTCTGAGAAGCAGGGCTCTTGCATCTCTGGAGGAGAGCTAATCCTGCAGCCCACGTTCGTCCTGGGAAACCGCAAGGCGACCCTTGGCCTCAGTGTAGTGGCGAAATTGCCGCCGGACAGGTCTTGCCTGCCGCGGTTTCCGTGAGTTCTCCACCGTTTTCGGGCTTAAATGGAGAGCGAGGAGAGCTGTCGGCTCTCACAGAACTCTGGCCTCCGCACTGTTTGCCATGCAACTGCACTCAAGACCACACGTCTCCTCCCGACCTGCTGAGAAACAGGCATCCGCGTAGGCCCTTGTTAACATTTCCTGGCGTGCAGAGTCCAAGGCGACACGCTGTCCTCTTCCTTGGAAACCTACGTTGCCACAGCTTGCCAAACGCTACCGAAGGCAGTCCTAACCAGTCTCGTGTCCTGCGCAACTTTGATTCGGTTACGAAAAGCCACCTGCATTGTGGTGAACACTCTGCTCAGCGTTCTTTCCAAGAGCTCTCAGTTGCTCCCTCTCTAGGTTAAGCAAGGTGTCGACGTGAGGTCCAGACTGAGCAAAGAGCACAATTGCTCACTTTGCAGTGGTAGTCGTCCTAAGAGGCATTGCCTTCTACGCCTTGCTAAGGTCTTCGTTCTGTTAGGGAAGTCGCCACACTTAGACGCCTGTAAAGGAGAATTTATTCAGCCAAGTTCCCAGGGTCTTGCGACGGTCTCCCTTCGCAGTGCCAATACAGCAGGGACTTAGGTTTGCTGCTAACTAGGCTAGGTGACCCTGCATACAGAAGCAGGCGTTTCCCTTTGGAAGCTTGGATCCCGGTTTCTCAGGGGCTGCTTGCAAGACCCTGCTATTGCCCAGCATCGGTCCTCTGCCCCTACGCCTGTGTAGGAAGCGAGTATTTTAGCCTGAGAAGCAGGGCTCTTGCAACTCTGGAGGAGAGCTAATCCTGCAGCCCACGTTCGTCCTGGGAAACCGCAAGGCGACCCTTGGCCTCAGAGTAGTGGCGAAATTGCCGCCGGACAGGTCTTGCCTGCCGCGGTTTCCATGAGTTCGCCACCGTTTTCGGGCTTAAATGGAGAGCGAGGAGAGCTGTCAGCTCTCACAGGACTCTGGCCTCCGCACTGTCTGCCATGCAACTGCACTCAAGACCACACGTCTCCTCCCGGCCTGCTGAGAAACAGACCGCTGTGTAGGCCCTTCGTAACACTTCTTTGCCTGTAGACTCCAAGGCGACACACTGTCCTCTTCCTTGGAAAACTACGGTACCCCAGCTTGCCAACGCTCACGAAGGCAGTCCCAGCCCGTCTCCTGTGCTGGGCCACTTGCATTCAGTGAGGAAAAGCCACCTGCATTGAGGTGAACACTCTGCTCAGTGTTCTTTCCGGGAGCTCACAATTGCCGCCTCTCTAGGTTAAGCAGGAAGTCGTAGTGAGGACCAACCTGAGCAAAGAGCACAATTCCTCACGTTACACTGGTACTCGTCGAAAGAGGAATTGCCAACTACGCCTGGCTAAGGCCTTCCCTGGGTTAAGGAACCAGCCACACTTAGACGCCTTTAAAGGAAAATTTATTCAGCGAAGTTCCCATTGTTTGGCGATGGTCAACCTTTGCAGCGCCAATACTGCAGGGACTTAGGTTTGCTGCTAACAAGGCTAGGTGACCCTGCAGACAGAAGCAGGCGTTTCCCTTTGGAAGCTTGGATCCCGGTTTCCTAGGGGCTGCTTCCAAGGCCCTGCTATTGCCCAGCATCTGTCCTCTGCCCCTACGCCTGGGTAGGAAGCGAGTATTTTAGTCTGAGAAGCAGGGCTCTTGCATCTCTGGAGGAGAGCTAATCCTGCAGCCCACGTTCGTCCTGGGAAACCGCAAGGCGACCCTTGGCCTCAGTGTAGTGGCGAAATTGCCGCCGGACAGGTCTTGCCTGCCGCGGTTTCCGTGAGTTCTCCACCGTTTTCGGGCTTAAATGGAGAGCGAGGAGAGCTGTCGGCTCTCACAGAACTCTGGCCTCCGCACTGTTTGCCATGCAACTGCACTCAAGACCACACGTCTCCTCCCGACCTGCTGAGAAACAGGCATCCGCGTAGGCCCTTGTTAACATTTCCTGGCGTGCAGAGTCCAAGGCGACACGCTGTCCTCTTCCTTGGAAACCTACGTTGCCACAGCTTGCCAAACGCTACCGAAGGCAGTCCTAACCAGTATCGTGTGCTGCGCAACTTTGATTCGGTTACGAAAAGCCACCTGCATAGCGGTGAACACTCTGCTCAGCGTTCTTTCCGGGAGCTCACAGTTGCTCTCTCTCTAGGTTAAGCAAGGTGTCGAGGTGAGGTCCAGACTGAGCAAAGAGCACAATTGCTCACTTTGCAGTGGTAGTCGTCCTAAGAGGCATTGCCTACTACGCCTTGCTAAGGTCTTCGTTCTGTTAGGGACGTCGCCACACTTAGACGCCTGTAAAGGAGAATTTATTCAGCGAAGTTCCCAGTGTCTTGCGACGGTCTCCCTTCGCAGTGCCAATACAGCAGGGACTTAGCTTTGCTGCTAACTAGGCTAGGTGACCCTGCATACAGAAGCAGGCGTTTCCCTTTGGAAGCTTGGATCCCGGTTTCTCAGGCGCTGCTTGCAAGACCCTGCTATTGCCCAGCATCTGTCCTCTGCCCCTACGCCTGGGTAGGAAGCGAGTATTTTAGCCTGAGAAGCAGGGCTCTTGCAACTCTGGAGGAGAGCTAATCCTGCAGCCCACGTTCATCCTGGGAAACCGCAAGGCGACCCTTGGCCTCAGTGTAGTGGCGAAATTGCCGCCGGACAGGTCTTGCCTGCCGCGGTTTCCGTGAGTTCTCCACCGTTTTCGGGCTTAAATGGAGAGCGAGGAGAGCTGTCGGCTCTCACAGAACTCTGGCCTCCGCACTGTCTGCCATGCAACTGCACTCAAGACCACACGTCTCCTCCCGACCTGCTGAGAAACAGGCATCCGCGTAGGCCCTTGTTAACATTTCCTGGCGTGCAGAGTCCAAGGCGACACGCTGTCCTCTTCCTTGGAAACCTACGTTGCCACAGCTTGCCAAACGCTACCGAAGGCAGTCCTAACCAGTCTCGTGTGCTGCGCAACTTTGATTCGGTTACGAAAAGCCACCTGCATTGCGGTGAACACTCTGCTCAGCGTTCTTTCCAAGAGCTCACAGTTGCTCCCTCTCTAGGTTAAGCAAGGTGTCGAGGTGAGGTCCAGACTGAGCAAAGAGCACAATTGCTCACTTTGCAGTGGTAGTCGTCCTAAGAGGCATTGCCTACTACGCCTTGCTAAGGTCTTCATTCTGTTAGGGAAGTCGCCACACTTAGACGCCTGTAAAGGAGAATTTATTCAGCGAAGTTCCCAGTGTCTTGCGACGGTCTCCCTTCGCAGTGCCAATACAGCAGGGACTTAGCTTTGCTGCTAACTAGGCTAGGTGACCCTGCAGACAGAAGCAGGCGTTTCCCTTTGGAAGCTTGGATCCCAGTTTCCTAGGGGCTGCTTCCAAGGCCCTGCTATTGCCCAGCATCTGTCCTCTGCCCCTACGCCTGGGTAGGAAGCGTGTATTTTAGCCTGAGAAGCAGGGCTCTTGCATCTCTGGAGGAGAGCTAATCCTGCAGCCCACGTTCGTCCTGGGAAACCGCAAGGCGACCCTTGGCCTCAGAGTAGTGGCGAAATTGCCACCAGACAGGTCTTGCCTGCCGCAGTTTCCATGAGTTCTCCACCGTTTTCGGGCTTAAATGGAGAGCGAGGAGAGCTGTCGGCTCTCACAGAACTCTGGCCTCCGCACTGTCTGCCATGCAACTGCACTCAAGACCACACGTCTCCTCCCGCCTGCTGAGAAACAGGCTGCCGTGTAGCCCCTTCGTAACACTTCTTGGCCTGTAGACTCCAAGGAGACACACTGTCCTCTTCCTTGGAAAACTACGGTTCCGCAGCTTGCCAACGCTCACGAAGGCAGTCCAAGCCTGTCTCATGTGCTGGGCCACTTGCATTCAGTGAGGAAAAGCCACCTGCATTGAGGTGAACACTCTGCTCAGCGTTCTTTCCGGGAGCTCACAATTGCCGCCTCTCTAGGTTAAGCAGAAAGTCGTAGTGAGGACCAACCTGAGGAAAGAGCACAATTTCTCATGTTACACTGGTAGTCGTCGAAAGAGGAATTGCCAACTACGCCTGCCTAAGGCCTTCCCTGGGTTAAGGAACCAGCCACACTTAGACGCCTTTAAAGGAAAATTTATTCAGCGAAGTTCCCATTGTTTGGCGATGGTCAACTTTTGCAGCGCCAATACTGCAGGGACTTAGGTTTGCTGCTAACAAGGCTAGGTGACCCTGCAGACAGAAGCAGGCGTTTCCCTTTGGAAGCTTGGATCCCGGTTTCCTAAGGGCTGCTTCCAAGGCCCTGCTATTGCCCAGCATCTGTCCTCTGCCCCTACACCTCGGTAGGAAGCGTGAATTTTAGCCTGAGAAGCAGGGCTCTTGCATCTCTGGAGGAGAGCTAATCCTGCAGCCCACGTTCGTCCTGGGAAACCGCAAGGCGACCCTTGGCCTCAGTGTAGTGGCGAAATTGCCGCCGGACAGGTCTTGCCTGCCGCGGTTTCCGTGAGTTCTCCACCGTTTTCGGGCTTAAATGGAGAGCGAGGAGAGCTGTCGGTTCTCACAGAACTCTGGCCTCCGCACTGTTTGCCATGCAACTGCACTCAAGACCACATGTCTCCTCCCGACCTGCTGAGAAACAGGCATCCGCGTAGGCCCTTGTTAACATTTCCTGGCGTGCAGAGTCCAAGGCGACACGCTCTCCTCTTCCTTGGAAACCTACGTTACCACAGCTTGCCAAACGCTACCGAGGCAGTCATAACCAGTATCGTGTGCTGCGCAACTTTGATTCGGTTACGAAAAGCCACCTGCATTGAGGTGAACACTCTGCTCAGCGTTCTTTCCGGGAGCTCACCGTTGCTCCCTCTCTAGGTTAAGCAAGGTGTCGAGGTGAGGTCCAGACTGAGCAAAGAGCACAATTGCTCACTTTGCAGTGGTAGTCGTCCTAAGAGGCATTGCCTACTACGCCTTGCTAAGGTCTTCGTTCTGTTAGGGACGTCGCCACACTTAGACGCCTGTAAAGGAGAATTTATTCAGCGAAGTTCCCAGTGTCTTGCGACGGTCTCCCTTCGCAGTGCCAATACAGCAGGGACTTAGGTTTGCTGCTAACTAGGCTAGGTGACCCTGCATACAGAAGCAGGCGTTTCCCTTTGGAAGCTTGGATCCCGGTTTCTCAGGGGCTGCTTGCAAGACCCTGCTATTGCCCAGCATCGGTCCTCTGCCCCTACGCCTGGGTAGGAAGCGAGTATTTTAGCCTGAGAAGCAGGGCTCTTGCAACTCTGGAGGAGAGTTAATCCTGCAGCCCACGTTCGTCCTGGGAAACCGCAAGGCGACCCTTGGCCTCAGTGTAGTGGCGAAATTGCCGCCGGACAGGTCTTGCCTGCCGCGGTTTCCGTGAGTTCTCCACCGTTTTCGGGCTTAAATGGAGAGCGAGGAGAGCTGTCGGCTCTCACAGAACTCTGGCCTCCGCACTGTCTGCCATGCAACTGCACTCAAGACCACACGTCTCCTCCCGACCTGCTGAGAAACAGGCATCCGCGTAGGCCCTTGTTAACATTTCCTGGCGTGCAGAGTCCAAGGCGACACGCTGTCCTCTTCCTTGGAAACCTACGTTGCCACAGCTTGCCAAACGCTACCGAAGGCAGTCCTAACCAGTCTCGTGTGCTGCGCAACTTTGATTCAGTTACGAAAAGCCACCTGCATTGCGGTGAACACTCTGCTCAACCTTCTTTCCGGGAGCTCACAGTTGCTCCCTCTCTAGGTTAAGCAAGGTGTCGAGGTGAGGTCCAGACTGAGCAAAGAGCACAATTGCTCACTTTGCAGTGGTAGTCGTCCTAAGAGGCATTGCCTACTACGCCTTGCTAAGGTCTTCGTTCTGTTAGGGAAGTCGCCACACTTAGACGCCTGTAAAGGAGAATTTATTCAACCAAGTTCCCAGGGTCTTGCGACGGTCTCCCTTCGCAGTGCCAATACAGCAGGGACTTAGGTTTGCTGCTAACTAGGCTAGGTGACCCTGCATACAGAAGCAGGCGTTTCCCTTTGGAAGCTTGGATCCCGGTTTCTCAGGGGCTGCTTGCAAGACCCTGCTATTGCCCAGCATCTGTCCTCTGCCCCTACGCCTGGGTAAGAAGCGAGTATTTTAGCCTGAGAAGCAGGGCTCTTGCAACTCTGGAGGAGAGCTAATCCTGCAGCCCACGTTCGTCCTGGGAAACCGCAAGGTGACCCTTGGCCTCAGAGTAGTGGCGAAATTGCCGCCGGACAGGTCTTGCCTGCCGCGGTTTCCATGAGTTCGCCACCGTTTTCGGGCTTAAATGGAGAGCGAGGAGAGCTGTCGGCTCTCACAGAACTCTGGCCTCTGCACTGTCTGCCATGCAACTGCACTCAAGACCACACGTCTCCTCCCGGCCTGCTGAGAAACAGGCCGCCGTGTAGGCCCTTCATAACACTTCTTGGCCTGTAGACTCCAAGGCGACACACTGTCCTCTTCCTTGGAAAACTACGGTGCCCCAGCTTGCCAACGCTCACGAAGGCAGTCCGAGCCCGTCTCATGTGCTGGGCCACTTGCATTCAGTGAGGAAAAGCCACCTGCATTGAGGAAACACTCTGCTCAGCATTCTTTCCGGGAGCTCACAATTGCCGCCTCTCTAGGTTAAGCAGGAAGTCGTAGTGAGGACCAACCTGAGCAAAGAGCACAATTCCTCACGTTACACTGGTAGTCGTCGAAAGAGGAATTGCCAACTACGCCTGCCTAAGGCCTTCCCTGGGTTAAGGAACCAGCCACACTTAGACGCCTTTAAAGGAAAATTTATTCAGCGAAGTTCCCATTGTTTGGCGATGGTCAACCTTTGCAGCGCCAATACTGCAGGGACTTAGGTTTGCTGCTAACAAGGCTAGGTGACCCTGCAGACAGAAGCAGGCGTTTCCCTTTGGAAGCTTGGATCCCGGTTTCCTAGGGGCTGCTTCCAAGGCCCTGCTATTGCCCAGCATCTGTCCTCTGCCCCTACGCCTGGGTAGGAAGCGAGTATTTTAGTCTGAGAAGCAGGGCTCTTGCATCTCTGGAGGAGAGCTAATCCTGCAGCCCACGTTCGTCCTGGGAAACCGCAAGGCGACCCTTGGCCTCAGTGTAGTGGCGAAATTGCCGCCGGACAGGTCTTGCCTGCCGCGGTTTCCGTGAGTTCTCCACCGTTTTCGGGCTTAAATGGAGAGCGAGGAGAGCTGTCGGCTCTCACAGAACTCTGGCCTCCGCACTGTTTGCCATGCAACTGCACTCAAGACCACACGTCTCCTCCCGACCTGCTGAGAAACAGGCATCCGCGTAGGCCCTTGTTAACATTTCCTGGCGTGCAGAGTCCAAGGCGACACGCTGTCCTCTTCCTTGGAAACCTACGTTGCCACAGCTTGCCAAACGCTACCGAAGGCAGTCCTAACCAGTCTCGTGTCCTGCGCAACTTTGATTCGGTTACGAAAAGCCACCTGCATTGCGGTGAACACTCTGCTCAGCGTTCTTTCCGAGAGCTCACAGTTGCTCCCTCTCTAGGTTAAGCAAGGTGTCGACGTGAGGTCCAGACTGAGCAAAGAGCACAATTGCTCACTTTGCAGTGGTAGTCGTCCTAAGAGGCATTGCCTTCTACGCCTTGCTAAGGTCTTCGTTCTGTTAGGGAAGTCGCCACACTTAGACGCCTGTAAAGGAGAATTTATTCAGCCAAGTTCCCAGGGTCTTGCGACGGTCTCCCTTCGCAGTGCCAATACAGCAGGGACTTAGGTTTGCTGCTAACTAGGCTAGGTGACCCTGCATACAGAAGCAGGCGTTTCCCTTTGGAAGCTTGGATCCCGGTTTCTCAGGGGCTGCTTGCAAGACCCTGCTATTGCCCAGCATCGGTCCTCTGCCCCTACGCCTGGGTAGGAAGCGAGTATTTTAGCCTGAGAAGCAGGGCTCTTGCAACTCTGGAGGAGAGTTAATCCTGCAGCCCACGTTCGTCCTGGGAAACCGCAAGGCGACCCTTGGCCTCAGTGTAGTGGCGAAATTGCCGCCGGACAGGTCTTGCCTGCCGCGGTTTCCGTGAGTTCTCCACCGTTTTCGGGCTTAAATGGAGAGCGAGGAGAGCTGTCGGCTCTCACAGAACTCTGGCCTCCGCACTGTCTGCCATGCAACTGCACTCAAGACCACACGTCTCCTCCCGACCTGCTGAGAAACAGGCATCCGCGTAGGCCCTTGTTAACATTTCCTGGCGTGCAGAGTCCAAGGCGACACGCTGTCCTCTTCCTTGGAAACCTACGTTGCCACAGCTTGCCAAACGCTACCGAAGGCAGTCCTAACCAGTCTCGTGTGCTGCGCAACTTTGATTCAGTTACGAAAAGCCACCTGCATTGCGGTGAACACTCTGCTCAACCTTCTTTCCGGGAGCTCACAGTTGCTCCCTCTCTAGGTTAAGCAAGGTGTCGAGGTGAGGTCCAGACTGAGCAAAGAGCACAATTGCTCACTTTGCAGTGGTAGTCGTCCTAAGAGGCATTGCCTACTACGCCTTGCTAAGGTCTTCGTTCTGTTAGGGAAGTCGCCACACTTAGACGCCTGTAAAGGAGAATTTATTCAACCAAGTTCCCAGGGTCTTGCGACGGTCTCCCTTCGCAGTGCCAATACAGCAGGGACTTAGGTTTGCTGCTAACTAGGCTAGGTGACCCTGCATACAGAAGCAGGCGTTTCCCTTTGGAAGCTTGGATCCCGGTTTCTCAGGGGCTGCTTGCAAGACCCTGCTATTGCCCAGCATCTGTCCTCTGCCCCTACGCCTGGGTAAGAAGCGAGTATTTTAGCCTGAGAAGCAGGGCTCTTGCAACTCTGGAGGAGAGCTAATCCTGCAGCCCACGTTCGTCCTGGGAAACCGCAAGGTGACCCTTGGCCTCAGAGTAGTGGCGAAATTGCCGCCGGACAGGTCTTGCCTGCCGCGGTTTCCATGAGTTCGCCACCGTTTTCGGGCTTAAATGGAGAGCGAGGAGAGCTGTCGGCTCTCACAGAACTCTGGCCTCTGCACTGTCTGCCATGCAACTGCACTCAAGACCACACGTCTCCTCCCGGCCTGCTGAGAAACAGGCCGCCGTGTAGGCCCTTCATAACACTTCTTGGCCTGTAGACTCCAAGGCGACACACTGTCCTCTTCCTTGGAAAACTACGGTGCCCCAGCTTGCCAACGCTCACGAAGGCAGTCCGAGCCCGTCTCATGTGCTGGGCCACTTGCATTCAGTGAGGAAAAGCCACCTGCATTGAGGAAACACTCTGCTCAGCATTCTTTCCGGGAGCTCACAATTGCCGCCTCTCTAGGTTAAGCAGGAAGTCGTAGTGAGGACCAACCTGAGCAAAGAGCACAATTCCTCACGTTACACTGGTAGTCGTCGAAAGAGGAATTGCCAACTACGCCTGCCTAAGGCCTTCCCTGGGTTAAGGAACCAGCCACACTTAGACGCCTTTAAAGGAAAATTTATTCAGCGAAGTTCCCATTGTTTGGCGATGGTCAACCTTTGCAGCGCCAATACTGCAGGGACTTAGGTTTGCTGCTAACAAGGCTAGGTGACCCTGCAGACAGAAGCAGGCGTTTCCCTTTGGAAGCTTGGATCCCGGTTTCCTAGGGGCTGCTTCCAAGGCCCTGCTATTGCCCAGCATCTGTCCTCTGCCCCTACGCCTGGGTAGGAAGCGAGTATTTTAGTCTGAGAAGCAGGGCTCTTGCATCTCTGGAGGAGAGCTAATCCTGCAGCCCACGTTCGTCCTGGGAAACCGCAAGGCGACCCTTGGCCTCAGTGTAGTGGCGAAATTGCCGCCGGACAGGTCTTGCCTGCCGCGGTTTCCGTGAGTTCTCCACCGTTTTCGGGCTTAAATGGAGAGCGAGGAGAGCTGTCGGCTCTCACAGAACTCTGGCCTCCGCACTGTTTGCCATGCAACTGCACTCAAGACCACACGTCTCCTCCCGACCTGCTGAGAAACAGGCATCCGCGTAGGCCCTTGTTAACATTTCCTGGCGTGCAGAGTCCAAGGCGACACGCTGTCCTCTTCCTTGGAAACCTACGTTGCCACAGCTTGCCAAACGCTACCGAAGGCAGTCCTAACCAGTCTCGTGTCCTGCGCAACTTTGATTCGGTTACGAAAAGCCACCTGCATTGCGGTGAACACTCTGCTCAGCGTTCTTTCCGAGAGCTCACAGTTGCTCCCTCTCTAGGTTAAGCAAGGTGTCGACGTGAGGTCCAGACTGAGCAAAGAGCACAATTGCTCACTTTGCAGTGGTAGTCGTCCTAAGAGGCATTGCCTTCTACGCCTTGCTAAGGTCTTCGTTCTGTTAGGGAAGTCGCCACACTTAGACGCCTGTAAAGGAGAATTTATTCAGCCAAGTTCCCAGGGTCTTGCGACGGTCTCCCTTCGCAGTGCCAATACAGCAGGGACTTAGGTTTGCTGCTAACTAGGCTAGGTGACCCTGCATACAGAAGCAGGCGTTTCCCTTTGGAAGCTTGGATCCCGGTTTCTCAGGGGCTGCTTGCAAGACCCTGCTATTGCCCAGCATCGGTCCTCTGCCCCTACGCCTGGGTAGGAAGCGAGTATTTTAGCCTGAGAAGCAGGGCTCTTGCAACTCTGGAGGAGAGCTAATCCTGCAGCCCACGTTCGTCCTGGGAAACCGCAAGGCGACCCTTGGCCTCAGAGTAGTGGCGAAATTGCCGCCAGACAGGTCTTGCCTGCCGCGGTTTCCATGAGTTCGCCACCGTTTTCGGGCTTAAATGGAGAGCGAGGAGAGCTGTCAGCTCTCACAGGACTCTGGCCTCCGCACTGTCTGCCATGCAACTGCACTCAAGACCACACGTCTCCTCCCGGCCTGCTGAGAAACAGACCGCTGTGTAGGCCCTTCGTAACACTTCTTTGCCTGTAGACTCCAAGGCGACACACTGTCCTCTTCCTTGGAAAACTACGGTACCCCAGCTTGCCAACGCTCACGAAGGCAGTCCCAGCCCGTCTCCTGTGCTGGGCCACTTGCATTCAGTGAGGAAAAGCCACCTGCATTGAGGTGAACACTCTGCTCAGCGTTCTTTCCGGGAGCTCACAATTGCCGCCTCTCTAGGTTAAGCAGGAAGTCGTAGTGAGGACCAACCTGAGCAAAGAGCACAATTCCTCACGTTACACTGGTAGTCGTCGAAAGAGGAATTGCCAACTACGCCTGGCTAAGGCCTTCCCTGGGTTAAGGAACCAGCCACACTTAGACGCCTTTAAAGGAAAATTTATTCAGCGAAGTTCCCATTGTTTGGCGATGGTCAACCTTTGCAGCGCCAATACTGCAGGGACTTAGGTTTGCTGCTAACAAGGCTAGGTGACCCTGCAGACAGAAGCAGGCGTTTCCCTTTGGAAGCTTGGATCCCGGTTTCCTAGGGGCTGCTTCCAAGGCCCTGCTATTGCCCAGCATCTGTCCTCTGCCCCTACGCCTGGGTAGGAAGTGAGTATTTTAGCCTGAGAAGCAGGGCTCTTGCATCTCTGGAGGAGAGCTAATCCTGCAGCCCACGTTCGTCCTGGGAAACCGCAAGGCGACCCTTGGCCTCAGAGTAGTGGCGAAATTGCCGCCAGACAGGTCTTTCCTGTTGCGGATTCCATAAGTTCGCCACCATTTTCGGGCTTAAATGGAGAGCGAGGAGAGCTGTCGGCTCTCACAGAACTCTGGCCTCTGCACTGTCTGCCATGCAACTGCACTCAAGACCACACGTCTCCTCCCGACCTGCTGAGAAACAGGCATCCGCATAGGCCCTTGTTAACATTTCCTGGCGTGCAGAGTCCAAGGCGACACGCTGTCCTCTTCCTTGGAAACCTACGTTGCCACAGCTTGCCAAACGCTACCGAAGGCAGTCCTAACCAGTCTCGTGTGCTGCGCAACTTTGATTCGGTTACGAAAAGCCACCTGCATTGCGGTGAACACTCTGCTCAGCGTTCTTTCCAAGAGCTCACAGTTGCTCCCTCTCTAGGTTAAGCAAGGTGTCGAGGTGAGGTCCAGACTGAGCAAAGAGCACAATTGCTCACTTTGCAGTGGTAGTCGTCCTAAGAGGCATTGCCTACTACGACTTGCTAAGGTCTTCGTTCTGTTAGGGAAGTCGCCACACTTAGACGCCTGTAAAGGAGAATTTATTCAGCGAAGTTCCCAGTGTCTTGCGACGGTCTCCCTTCGCAGTGCCAATACAGCAGGGACTTATCTTTGCTGCTAACTAGGCTAGGTGACCCTGCAGACAGAAGCAGGCGTTTCCCTTTGGAAGCTTGGATCCCGGTTTCTCAGGCGCTGCTTGCAAGACCCTGCTATTGCCCAGCATCTGTCCTCTGCCCCTACGCCTGGGTAGGAAGCGAGTATTTTAGCCTGAGAAGCAGGGCTCTTGCAACTCTGGAGGAGAGCTAATCCTGCAGCCCACGTTCATCCTGGGAAACCGCAAGGCGAACCTTGGCCTCAGTGTAGTGGCGAAATTGCCGCCGGACAGGTCTTGCCTGCCGCGGTTTCCGTGAGTTCTCCACCGTTTTCGGGCTTAAATGGAGAGCGAGGAGAGCTGTCGGCTCTCACAGAACTCTGGCCTCCGCACTGTCTGCCATGCAACTGCACTCAAGACCACACGTCTCCTCCCGACCTGCTGAGAAACAGGCATCCGCGTAGGCCCTTGTTAACATTTCCTGGCGTGCAGAGTCCAAGGCGACACGCTGTCCTCTTCCTTGGAAACCTACGTTGCCACAGCTTGCCAAACGCTACCGAAGGCAGTCCTAACCAGTCTCGTGTGCTGCGCAACTTTGATTCGGTTACGAAAAGCCACCTGCATTGCGGTGAACACTCTGCTCAGCGTTCTTTCCAAGAGCTCACAGTTGCTCCCTCTCTAGGTTAAGCAAGGTGTCGAGGTGAGGTCCAGACTGAGCAAAGAGCACAATTGCTCACTTTGCAGTGGTAGTCGTCCTAAGAGGCATTGCCTACTACGCCTTGCTAAGGTCTTCGTTCTGTTAGGGAAGTCGCCACACTTAGACGCCTGTAAAGGAGAATTTATTCAGCGAAGTTCCCAGTGTCTTGCGACGGTCTCCCTTCGCAGTGCCAATACAGCAGGGACTTAGCTTTGCTGCTAACTAGGCTAGGTGACCCTGCATACAGAAGCAGGCGTTTCCCTTTGGAAGCTTGGATCCCGGTTTCTCAGGGGCTGCTTGCAAGACCCTGCTATTGCCCAGCATCTGTCCTCTGCCCCTACGCCTGGGTAAGAAGCGAGTATTTTAGCCTGAGAAGCAGGGCTCTTGCAACTCTGGAGGAGAGCTAATCCTGCAGCCCACGTTCGTCCTGGGAAACCGCAAGGTGACCCTTGGCCTCAGAGTAGTGGCGAAATTGCCGCCGGACAGGTCTTGCCTGCCGCGGTTTCCATGAGTTCGCCACCGTTTTCGGGCTTAAATGGAGAGCGAGGAGAGCTGTCGGCTCTCACAGAACTCTGGCCTCTGCACTGTCTGCCATGCAACTGCACTCAAGACCACACGTCTCCTCCCGGCCTGCTGAGAAACAGGCCGCCGTGTAGGCCCTTCATAACACTTCTTGGCCTGTAGACTCCAAGGCGACACACTGTCCTCTTCCTTGGAAAACTACGGTTCCGCAGCTTGCCAACGCTCACGAAGGCAGTCCAAGCCTGTCTCATGTGCTGGGCCACTTGCATTCAGTGAGGAAAAGCCACCTGCATTGAGGTGAACACTCTGCTCAGCGTTCTTTCCGGGAGCTCACAATTGCCGCCTCTCTAGGTTAAGCAGAAAGTCGTAGTGAGGACCAACCTGAGGAAAGAGCACAATTCCTCATGTTACACTGGTAGTCGTCGAAAGAGGAATTGCCAACTACGCCTGCCTAAGGCCTTCCCTGGGTTAAGGAACCAGCCACACTTAGACGCCTTTAAAGGAAAATTTATTCAGCGAAGTTCCCATTGTTTGGCGATGGTCAAGCTTTGCAGCGCCAATACTGCAGGGACTTAGGTTTGCTGCTAACAAGGCTAGGTGACCCTGCAGACAGAAGCAGGCGTTTCCCTTTGGAAGCTTGGATCCCGGTTTCCTAGGGGCTGCTTCCAAGGCCCTGCTATTGCCCAGCATCTGTCCTCTGCCCCTACGCCTGGGTAGGAAGCGAGTATTTTAGTCTGAGAAGCAGGGCTCTTGCATCTCTGGAGGAGAGCTAATCCTGCAGCCCACGTTCGTCCTGGGAAACCGCAAGGCGACCCTTGGCCTCAGTGTAGTGGCGAAATTGCCGCCGGACAGGTCTTGCCTGCCGCGGTTTCCGTGAGTTCTCCACCGTTTTCGGGCTTAAATGGAGAGCGAGGAGAGCTGTCGGTTCTCACAGAACTCTGGCCTCCGCACTGTTTGCCATGCAACTGCACTCAAGACCACATGTCTCCTCCCGACCTGCTGAGAAACAGGCATCCGCGTAGGCCCTTGTTAACATTTCCTGGCGTGCAGAGTCCAAGGCGACACGCTGTCCTCTTCCTTGGAAACCTACGTTACCACAGCTTGCCAAACGCTACCGAAGGCAGTCATAACCAGTATCGTGTGCTGCGCAACTTTGATTCGGTTACGAAAAGCCACCTGCATTGAGGTGAACACTCTGCTCAGCGTTCTTTCCGGGAGCTCACCGTTGCTCCCTCTCTAGGTTAAGCAAGGTGTCGAGGTGAGGTCCAGACTGAGCAAAGAGCACAATTGCTCACTTTGCAGTGGTAGTCGTCCTAAGAGGCATTGCCTACTACGCCTTGCTAAGGTCTTCGTTCTGTTAGGGACGTCGCCACACTTAGACGCCTGTAAAGGAGAATTTATTCAGCGAAGTTCCCAGTGTCTTGCGACGGTCTCCCTTCGCAGTGCCAATACAGCAGGGACTTAGGTTTGCTGCTAACTAGGCTAGGTGACCCTGCATACAGAAGCAGGCGTTTCCCTTTGGAAGCTTGGATCCCGGTTTCTCAGGGGCTGCTTGCAAGACCCTGCTATTGCCCAGCATCGGTCCTCTGCCCCTACGCCTGGGTAGGAAGCGAGTATTTTAGCCTGAGAAGCAGGGCTCTTGCAACTCTGGAGGAGAGCTAATCCTGCAGCCCACGTTCGTCCTGGGAAACCGCAAGGCGACCCTTGGCCTCAGTGTAGTGGCGAAATTGCCGCTGGACAGGTCTTGCCTGCCGCGGTTTCCGTGAGTTCTCCACCGTTTTCGGGCTTAAATGGAGAGCGAGGAGAGCTGTCGGCTCTCACAGAACTCTGGCCTCCGCACTGTCTGCCATGCAACTGCACTCAAGACCACACGTCTCCTCCCGACCTGCTGAGAAACAGGCATCCGCGTAGGCCCTTGTTAACATTTCCTGGCGTGCAGAGTCCAAGGCGACACGCTGTCCTCTTCCTTGGAAACCTACGTTGCCACAGCTTGCCAAACGCTACCGAAGGCAGTCCTAACCAGTCTCGTGTGCTGCGCAACTTTGATTCAGTTACGAAAAGCCACCTGCATTGCGGTGAACACTCTGCTCAACCTTCTTTCCGGGAGCTCACAGTTGCTCCCTCTCTAGGTTAAGCAAGGTGTCGAGGTGAGGTCCAGACTGAGCAAAGAGCACAATTGCTCACTTTGCAGTGGTAGTCGTCCTAAGAGGCATTGCCTACTACGCCTTGCTAAGGTCTTCGTTCTGTTAGGGAAGTCGCCACACTTAGACGCCTGTAAAGGAGAATTTATTCAACCAAGTTCCCAGGGTCTTGCGACGGTCTCCCTTCGCAGTGCCAATACAGCAGGGACTTAGGTTTGCTGCTAACTATGCTAGGTGACCCTGCATACAGAAGCAGGCGTTTCCCTTTGGAAGCTTGGATCCCGGTTTCTCAGGGGCTGCTTGCAAGACCCTGCTATTGCCCAGCATCTGTCCTCTGCCCCTACGCCTGGGTAAGAAGCGAGTATTTTAGCCTGAGAAGCAGGGCTCTTGCAACTCTGGAGGAGAGCTAATCCTGCAGCCCACGTTCGTCCTGGGAAACCGCAAGGTGACCCTTGGCCTCAGAGTAGTGGCGAAATTGCCGCCGGACAGGTCTTGCCTGCCGCGGTTTCCATGAGTTCGCCACCGTTTTCGGGCTTAAATGGAGAGCGAGGAGAGCTGTCGGCTCTCACAGAACTCTGGCCTCTGCACTGTCTGCCATGCAACTGCACTCAAGACCACACGTCTCCTCCCGGCCTGCTGAGAAACAGGCCGCTGTGTAGGCCCTTCGTAACACTTCTTGGCCTGTAGACTCCAAGGCGACACACTGTCCTCTTCCTTGGAAAACTACGGTACCCCAGCTTGCCAACGCTCACGAAGGCAGTCCCAGCCCGTCTCCTGTGCTGGGCCACTTGCATTCAGTGAGGAAAAGCCACCTGCATTGAGGTGAACACTCTGCTCAGCGTTCTTTCCGGGAGCTCACAATTGCCGCCTCTCTAGGTTAAGCAGGAAGTCGTAGTGAGGACCAACCTGAGGAAAGAGCACAATTCCTCACGTTACACTGGTAGTCGTCGAAAGAGGAATTGCCAACTACGCCTGGCTAAGGCCTTCCCTGGGTTAAGGAACCAGGCACACTTAGACGCCTTTAAAGGAGAATTTATTCAGCCAAGTTCCCAGGGTCTTGCGACGGTCTCCCTTCGCAGTGCCAATACAGCAGGGACTTAGGTTTGCTGCTAACTAGGCTAGGTGACCCTGCATACAGAAGCAGGCGTTTCCCTTTGGAAGCTTGGATCCCGGTTTCCTAAGGGCTGCTTCCAAGGCCCTGCTATTGCCCAGCATCTGTCCTCTGCCCCTACGCCTGGGTAGGAAGCGAGTATTTTAGCCTGAGAAGCAGGGCTCTTGCAACTCTGGAGGAGAGCTAATCCTGCAGCCCACGTTCGTCCTGGGAAACCGCAAGGCGACCCTTGGCCTCAGAGTAGTGGCGAAATTGCCGCCGGACAGGTCTTGCCTGCCGCGGTTTCCATGAGTTTGCCACCGTTTTCGGGCTTAAATGGAGAGCGAGGAGAGCTGTCGGCTCTCACAGAACTCTGGCCTCCGCACTGTCTGCCATGCAACTGCACTCAAGACCACACGTCTCCTCCCGACCTGCTGAGAAACAGGCATCCGCGTAGGCCCTTGTTAACATTTCCTGGCGTGCAGAGTCCAAGGCGACACGCTGTCCTCTTCCTTGGAAACCTACGTTGCCACAGCTTGCCAAACGCTACCGAAGGCAGTCCTAACCAGTCTCGTGTGCTGCGCAACTTTGATTCGGTTACGAAAAGCCACCTGCATTGCGGTGAACACTCTGCTCAGCGTTCTTTCCAAGAGCTCACAGTTGCTCCCTCTCTAGGTTAAGCAACGTGTCGAGGTGAGGTCCAGACTGAGCAAAGAGCACAATTGCTCACTTTGCAGTGGTAGTCGTCCTAAGAGGCATTGCCTACTACGACTTGCTAAGGTCTTCGTTCTGTTAGGGAAGTCGCCACACTTAGACGCCTGTAAAGGAGAATTTATTCAGCGAAGTTCCCAGTGTCTTGCGACGGTCTCCCTTCGCAGTGCCAATACAGCAGGGACTTAGCTTTGCTGCTAACTAGGCTAGGTGACCCTGCAGACAGAAGCAGGCGTTTCCCTTTGGAAGCTTGGATCCCGGTTTCCTAGGGGCTGCTTCCAAGGCCCTGCTATTGCCCAGCATCTGTCCTCTGCCCCTACGCCTGGGTAGGAAGCGAGTATTTTAGCCTGAGAAGCAGGGCTCTTGCAACTCTGGAGGAGAGCTAATCCTGCAGCCCACGTTCGTCCTGGGAAACCGCAAGGCGACCCTTGGCCTCAGAGTAGTGGCGAAATTGCCACCAGACAGGTCTTGCCTGCCGCAGTTTCCATGAGTTCTCCACCGTTTTCGGGCTTAAATGGAGAGCGAGGAGAGCTGTCGGCTCTCACAGAACTCTGGCCTCCGCACTGTCTGCCATGCAACTGCACTCAAGACCACACGTCTCCTCCCGCCTGCTGAGAAACAGGCTGCCGTGTAGCCCCTTCGTAACACTTCTTGGCCTGTAGACTCCAAGGAGACACACTGTCCTCTTCCTTGGAAAACTACGGTTCCGCAGCTTGCCAACGCTCACGAAGGCAGTCCAAGCCTGTCTCATGTGCTGGGCCACTTGCATTCAGTGAGGAAAAGCCACCTGCATTGAGGTGAACACTCTGCTCAGCGTTCTTTCCGGGAGCTCACAATTGCCGCCTCTCTAGGTTAAGCAGAAAGTCGTAGTGAGGACCAACCTGAGGAAAGAGCACAATTCCTCATGTTACACTGGTAGTCGTCGAAAGAGGAATTGCCAACTACGCCTGCCTAAGGCCTTCCCTGGGTTAAGGAACCAGCCACACTTAGACGCCTTTAAAGGAAAATTTATTCAGCGAAGTTCCCATTGTTTGGCGATGGTCAACCTTTGCAGCGCCAATACTGCAGGGACTTAGGTTTGCTGCTAACAAGGCTAGGTGACCCTGCAGACAGAAGCAGGCGTTTCCCTTTGGAAGCTTGGATCCCGGTTTCCTAGGGGCTGCTTCCAAGGCCCTGCTATTGCCCAGCATCTGTCCTCTGCCCCTACGCCTGTGTAGGAAGCGAGTATTTTAGTCTGAGAAGCAGGGCTCTTGCATCTCTGGAGGAGAGCTAATCCTGCAGCCCACGTTCGTCCTGGGAAACCGCAAGGCGACCCTTGGCCTCAGTGTAGTGGCGAAATTGCCGCCGGACAGGTCTTGCCTGCCGCGGTTTCCGTGAGTTCTCCACCGTTTTCGGGCTTAAATGGAGAGCGAGGAGAGCTGTCGGCTCTCACAGAACTCTGGCCTCCGCACTGTTTGCCATGCAACTGCACTCAAGACCACACGTCTCCTCCCGACCTGCTGAGAAACAGGCATCCGCGTAGGCCCTTGTTAACATTTCCTGGCGTGCAGAGTCCAAGGCGACACGCTGTCCTCTTCCTTGGAAACCTACGTTACCACAGCTTGCCAAACGCTACCGAAGGCAGTCATAACCAGTATCGTGTGCTGCGCAACTTTGATTCGGTTACGAAAAGCCACCTGCATTGAGGTGAACACTCTGCTCAGCGTTCTTTCCGGGAGCTCACCGTTGCTCCCTCTCTAGGTTAAGCAAGGTGTCGAGGTGAGGTCCAGACTGAGCAAAGAGCACAATTGCTCACTTTGCAGTGGTAGTCGTCCTAAGAGGCATTGCCTACTACGCCTTGCTAAGGTCTTCGTTCTGTTAGGGAAGTCGCCACACTTAGACGCCTGTAAAGGAGAATTTATTCAACCAAGTTCCCAGGGTCTTGCGACGGTCTCCCTTCGCAGTGCCAATACAGCAGGGACTTAGGTTTGCTGCTAACTAGGCTAGGTGACCCTGCATACAGAAGCAGGCGTTTCCCTTTGGAAGCTTGGATCCCGGTTTCTCAGGGGCTGCTTGCAAGACCCTGCTATTGCCCAGCATCTGTCCTCTGCCCCTACGCCTGGGTAGGAAGCGAGTATTTTAGCCTGAGAAGCAGGGCTCTTGCAACTCTGGAGGAGAGCTAATCCTGCAGCCCACGTTCGTCCTGGGAAACCGCAAGGTGACCCTTGGCCTCAGAGTAGTGGCGAAATTGCCGCCGGACAGGTCTTGCCTGCCGCGGTTTCCATGAGTTCGCCACCGTTTTCGGGCTTAAATGGAGAGCGAGGAGAGCTGTCGGCTCTCACAGAACTCTGGCCTCTGCACTGTCTGCCATGCAACTGCACTCAAGACCACACGTCTCCTCCCGGCCTGCTGAGAAACAGGCCGCCGTGTAGGCCCTTCATAACACTTCTTGGCCTGTAGACTCCAAGGCGACACACTGTCCTCTTCCTTGGAAAACTACGGTGCCCCAGCTTGCCAACGCTCACGAAGGCAGTCCGAGCCCGTCTCATGTGCTGGGCCACTTGCATTCAGTGAGGAAAAGCCACCTGCATTGAGGAAACACTCTGCTCAGCATTCTTTCCGGGAGCTCACAATTGCCGCCTCTCTAGGTTAAGCAGGAAGTCGTAGTGAGGACCAACCTGAGCAAAGAGCACAATTCCTCACGTTACACTGGTAGTCGTCGAAAGAGGAATTGCCAACTACGCCTGCCTAAGGCCTTCCCTGGGTTAAGGAACCAGCCACACTTAGACGCCTTTAAAGGAAAATTTATTCAGCGAAGTTCCCATTGTTTGGCGATGGTCAACCTTTGCAGCGCCAATACTGCAGGGACTTAGGTTTGCTGCTAACAAGGCTAGGTGACCCTGCAGACAGAAGCAGGCGTTTCCCTTTGGAAGCTTGGATCCCGGTTTCCTAGGGGCTGCTTCCAAGGCCCTGCTATTGCCCAGCATCTGTCCTCTGCCCCTACGCCTGGGTAGGAAGCGAGTATTTTAGTCTGAGAAGCAGGGCTCTTGCATCTCTGGAGGAGAGCTAATCCTGCAGCCCACGTTCGTCCTGGGAAACCGCAAGGCGACCCTTGGCCTCAGTGTAGTGGCGAAATTGCCGCTGGACAGATCTTGCCTGTTGCGGTTTCCGTGAGTTCTCCACCGTTTTCGGGCTTAAATGGAGAGCGAGGAGAGCTGTCGGCTCTCACAGAACTCTGGCCTCCGCACTGTCTGCCATGCAACTGCACTCAAGACCACACGTCTCCTCCCGACCTGCTGAGAAACAGGCATCCGCGTAGGCCCTTGTTAACATTTCCTGGCGTGCAGAGTCCAAGGCGACACGCTGTCCTCTTCCTTGGAAACCTACGTTACCACAGCTTGCCAAACGCTACCGAAGGCAGTCCTAACCAGTATCGTGTGCTGCGCAACTTTGATTCGGTTACGAAAAGCCACCTGCATTGCGGTGAACACTCTGCTCAACCTTCTTTCCGGGAGCTCACAGTTGCTCCCTCTCTAGGTTAAGCAAGGTGTCGAGGTGAGGTCCAGACTGAGCAAAGAGCACAATTGCTCACTTTGCAGTGGTAGTCGTCCTAAGAGGCATTGCCTACTACGCCTTGCTAAGGTCTTCGTTCTGTTAGGGAAGTCGCCACACTTAGACGCCTGTAAAGGAGAATTTATTCAACCAAGTTCCCAGGGTCTTGCGACGGTCTCCCTTCGCAGTGCCAATACAGCAGGGACTTAGGTTTGCTGCTAACTAGGCTAGGTGACCCTGCATACAGAAGCAGGCGTTTCCCTTTGGAAGCTTGGATCCCGGTTTCTCAGGGGCTGCTTGCAAGACCCTGCTATTGCCCAGCATCTGTCCTCTGCCCCTACGCCTGGGTAGGAAGCGAGTATTTTAGCCTGAGAAGCAGGGCTCTTGCAACTCTGGAGGAGAGCTAATCCTGCAGCCCACGTTCGTCCTGGGAAACCGCAAGGTGACCCTTGGCCTCAGAGTAGTGGCGAAATTGCCGCCGGACAGGTCTTGCCTGCCGCGGTTTCCATGAGTTCGCCACCGTTTTCGGGCTTAAATGGAGAGCGAGGAGAGCTGTCGGCTCTCACAGAACTCTGGCCTCCGCACTGTCTGCCATGCAACTGCACTCAAGACCACACGTCTCCTCCCGCCTGCTGAGAAACAGGCTGCCGTGTAGCCCCTTCGTAACACTTCTTGGCCTGTAGACTCCAAGGAGACACACTGTCCTCTTCCTTGGAAAACTACGGTTCCGCAGCTTGCCAACGCTCACGAAGGCAGTCCAAGCCTGTCTCATGTGCTGGGCCACTTGCATTCAGTGAGGAAAAGCCACCTGCATTGAGGTGAACACTCTGCTCAGCGTTCTTTCCGGGAGCTCACAATTGCCGCCTCTCTAGGTTAAGCAGAAAGTCGTAGTGAGGACCAACCTGAGCAAAGAGCACAATTCCTCATGTTACACTGGTAGTCGTCGAAAGAGGAATTGCCAACTACGCCTGCCTAAGGCCTTCCCTGGGTTAAGGAACCAGCCACACTTAGACGCCTTTAAAGGAAAATTTATTCAGCGAAGTTCCCATTGTTTGGCGATGGTCAACTTTTGCAGCGCCAATACTGCAGGGACTTAGGTTTGCTGCTAACAAGGCTAGGTGACCCTGCAGACAGAAGCAGGCGTTTCCCTTTGGAAGCTTGGATCCCGGTTTCCTAAGGGCTGCTTCCAAGGCCCTGCTATTGCCCAGCATCTGTCCTCTGCCCCTACACCTCGGTAGGAAGCGTGAATTTTAGCCTGAGAAGCAGGGCTCTTGCATCTCTGGAGGAGAGCTAATCCTGCAGCCCACGTTCATCCTGGGAAACCGCAAGGTGACCCTTAGCCTCAGTGTAGTGGCGAAATTGCCGCTGGACAGATCTTGCCTGTTGCGGTTTCCGTGAGTTCTCCACCGTTTTCGGGCTTAAATGGAGAGCGAGGAGAGCTGTCGGCTCTCACAGAACTCTGGCCTCCGCACTGCCATGCAACTGCACTCAAGACCACACGTCTCCTCCCGACCTGCTGAGAAACAGGCATCCGCGTAGGCCCTTGTTAACATTTCCTGGCGTGCAGAGTCCAAGGCGACACGCTGTCCTCTTCCTTGGAAACCTACGTTGCCACAGCTTGCCAAACGCTACCGAAGGCAGTCCTAACCAGTCTCGTGTGCTGCGCAACTTTGATTCGGTTACGAAAAGCCACCTGCATTGCGGTGAACACTCTGCTCAGCGTTCTTTCCGGGAGCTCACAGTTGCTCCCTCTCTAGGTTAAGCAAGGTGTCGAGGTGAGGTCCAGACTGAGCAAAGAGCACAATTGCTCACTTTGCAGTGGTAGTCGTCCTAAGAGGCATTGCCTACTACGCCTTGCTAAGGTCTTCGTTCTGTTAGGGAAGTCGCCACACTTAGACGCCTGTAAAGGAGAATTTATTCAGCCAAGTTCCCAGTGTCTTGCGACGGTCTCCCTTCGCAGTGCCAATACAGCAGGGACTTAGCTTTGCTGCTAACTAGGCTAGGTGACCCTGCAGACAGAAGCAGGCGTTTCCCTTTGGAAGCTTGGATCCCAGTTTCCTAGGGGCTGCTTCCAAGGCCCTGCTATTGCCCAGCATCTGTCCTCTGCCCCTACGCCTGGGTAGGAAGCGTGTATTTTAGCCTGAGAAGCAGGGCTCTTGCATCTCTGGAGGAGAGCTAATCCTGCAGCCCACGTTCGTCCTGGGAAACCGCAAGGCGACCCTTGGCCTCAGAGTAGTGGCGAAATTGCCACCAGACAGGTCTTGCCTGCCGCAGTTTCCATGAGTTCTCCACCGTTTTCGGGCTTAAATGGAGAGCGAGGAGAGCTGTCGGCTCTCACAGAACTCTGGCCTCCGCACTGTCTGCCATGCAACTGCACTCAAGACCACACGTCTCCTCCCGCCTGCTGAGAAACAGGCTGCCGTGTAGCCCCTTCGTAACACTTCTTGGCCTGTAGACTCCAAGGAGACACACTGTCCTCTTCCTTGGAAAACTACGGTTCCGCAGCTTGCCAACGCTCACGAAGGCAGTCCAAGCCTGTCTCATGTGCTGGGCCACTTGCATTCAGTGAGGAAAAGCCACCTGCATTGAGGTGAACACTCTGCTCAGCGTTCTTTCCGGGAGCTCACAATTGCCGCCTCTCTAGGTTAAGCAGAAAGTCGTAGTGAGGACCAACCTGAGGAAAGAGCACAATTTCTCATGTTACACTGGTAGTCGTCGAAAGAGGAATTGCCAACTACGCCTGCCTAAGGCCTTCCCTGGGTTAAGGAACCAGCCACACTTAGACGCCTTTAAAGGAAAATTTATTCAGCAAAGTTCCCATTGTTTGGCGATGGTCAACTTTTGCAGCGCCAATACTGCAGGGACTTAGGTTTGCTGCTAACAAGGCTAGGTGACCCTGCAGACAGAAGCAGGCGTTTCCCTTTGGAAGCTTGGATCCCGGTTTCCTAAGGGCTGCTTCCAAGGCCCTGCTATTGCCCAGCATCTGTCCTCTGCCCCTACACCTCGGTAGGAAGCGTGAATTTTAGCCTGAGAAGCAGGGCTCTTGCATCTCTGGAGGAGAGCTAATCCTGCAGCCCACGTTCATCCTGGGAAACCGCAAGGTGACCCTTAGCCTCAGTGTAGTGGCGAAATTGCCGCTGGACAGATCTTGCCTGTTGCGGTTTCCGTGAGTTCTCCACCGTTTTCGGGCTTAAATGGAGAGCGAGGAGAGCTGTCGGCTCTCACAGAACTCTGGCCTCCGCACTGTCTGCCATGCAACTGCACTCAAGACCACACGTCTCCTCCCGACCTGCTGAGAAACAGGCATCCGCGTAGGCCCTTGTTAACATTTCCTGGCGTGCAGAGTCCAAGGCGACACGCTGTCCTCTTCCTTGGAAACCTACGTTGCCACAGCTTGCCAAACGCTACCGAAGGCAGTCCTAACCTGTCTCGTGTCCTGCGCAACTTTGATTCGGTTACGAAAAGCCACCTGCATTGCGGTGAACACTCTGCTCAGCGTTCTTTCCGAGAGCTCACAGTTGCTCCCTCTCTAGGTTAAGCAAGGTGTCGACGTGAGGTCCAGACTGAGCAAAGAGCACAATTGCTCACTTTGCAGTGGTAGTCGTCCTAAGAGGCATTGCCTACTACGCCTTGCTAAGGTCTTCGTTCTGTTAGGGAAGTCGCCACACTTAGACGCCTGTAAAGGAGAATTTATTCAGCCAAGTTCCCAGGGTCTTGCGACGGTCTCCCTTCGCAGTGCCAATACAGCAGGGACTTAGGTTTGCTGCTAACTAGGCTAGGTGACCCTGCATACAGAAGCAGGTGTTTCCCTTTGGAAGCTTGGTTCCCGGTTTCTCAGGGGCTGCTTGCAAGACCCTGCTATTGCCCAGCATCTGTCCTCTGCCCCTACGCCTGGGTAGGAAGCGAGTATTTTAGCCTGAGAAGCAGGGCTCTTGCAACTCTGGAGGAGAGCTAATCCTGCAGCCCACGTTCGTCCTGGGAAACCGCAAGGCGACCCTTGGCCTCAGAGTAGTGGCGAAATTGCCGCAGGACAGGTCTTGCCTGCCGCGGTTTCCATGAGTTCGCCACCGTTTTCGGGCTTAAATGGAGAGCGAGGAGAGCTGTCAGCTCTCACAGGACTCTGGCCTCCGCACTGTCTGCCATGCAACTGCACTCAAGACCACACGTCTCCTCCCGGCCTGCTGAGAAACAGGCCGCCGTGTAGGCCCTTCGTAACACTTCTTGGCCTGTAGACTCCAAGGCGACACACTGTCCTCTTCCTTGGAAAACTACAGTGCCCCACCTTGCCAACGCTCACGAAGGCAGTCCCAGCCCGTCTCCTGTGCTGGGCCACTTGCATTCAGTGAGGAAAAGCCACCTGCATTGAGGTGAACACTCTGCTCAGCGTTCTTTCCGGGAGCTCACAATTGCCGCCTCTCTAGGTTAAGCAGGAAGTCGTAGTGAGGACCAACCTGAGCAAAGAGCACAATTCCTCACGTTACACTGGTAGTCGTCGAAAGAGGAATTGCCAACTACGCCTGGCTAAGGCCTTCCCTGGGTTAAGGAACCAGCCACACTTAGACGCCTTTAAAGGAAAATTTATTCAGCGAAGTTCCCATTGTTTGGCGATGGTCAACCTTTGCAGCGCCAATACTGCAGGGACTTAGGTTTGCTGCTAACAAGGCTAGGTGACCCTGCAGACAGAAGCAGGCGTTTCCCTTTGGAAGCTTGGATCCCGGTTTCCTAGGGGCTGCTTCCAAGGCCCTGCTATTGCCCAGCATCTGTCCTCTGCCCCTACGCCTGGGTAGGAAGTGAGTATTTTAGCCTGAGAAGCAGGGCTCTTGCATCTCTGGAGGAGAGCTAATCCTGCAGCCCACGTTCGTCCTGGGAAACCGCAAGGCGACCCTTGGCCTCAGTGTAGTGGCGAAATTGCCGCCGGACAGGTCTTGCCTGCCGCGGTTTCCATGAGTTCTCCACCGTTTTCGGGCTTAAATGGAGAGCGAGGAGAGCTGTCGGCTCTCACAGAACTCTGGCCTCCGCACTGTTTGCCATGCAACTGCACTCAAGACCACACGTCTCCTCCCGACCTGCTGAGAAACAGGCATCCGCGTAGGCCCTTGTTAACATTTCCTGGCGTGCAGAGTCCAAGGCGACACGCTGTCCTCTTCCTTGGAAACCTACGTTGCCACAGCTTGCCAAACGCTACCGAAGGCAGTCCTAACCAGTCTCGTGTGCTGCGCAACTTTGATTCGGTTACGAAAAGCCACCTGCATGCGGTGAACACTCTGCTCAGCGTTCTTTCCAAGAGCTCACAGTTGCTCCCTCTCTAGGTTAAGCAAGGTGTCGAGGTGAGGTCCAGACTGAGCAAAGAGCACAATTGCTCACTTTGCAGTGGTAGTCGTCCTAAGAGGCATTGCCTACTACGCCTTGCTAAGGTCTTCGTTCTGTTAGGGAAGTCGCCACACTTAGACGCCTGTAAAGGAGAATTTATTCAGCGAAGTTCCCAGTGTCTTGCGACGGTCTCCCTTCGCAGTGCCAATACAGCAGGGACTTAGCTTTGCTGCTAACTAGGCTAGGTGACCCTGCAGACAGAAGCAGGCGTTTCCCTTTGGAAGCTTGGATCCCAGTTTCCTAGGGGCTGCTTCCAAGGCCCTGCTATTGCCCAGCATCTGTCCTCTGCCCCTACGCCTGGGTAGGAAGCGTGTATTTTAGCCTGAGAAGCAGGGCTCTTGCATCTCTGGAGGAGAGCTAATCCTGCAGCCCACGTTCGTCCTGGGAAACCGCAAGGCGACCCTTGGCCTCAGAGTAGTGGCGAAATTGCCACCAGACAGGTCTTGCCTGCCGCAGTTTCCATGAGTTTTCCACCGTTTTCGGGCTTAAATGGAGAGCGAGGAGAGCTGTCGGCTCTCACAGAACTCTGGCCTCCGCACTGTCTGCCATGCAACTGCACTCAAGACCACACGTCTCCTCCCGCCTGCTGAGAAACAGGCTGCCGTGTAGCCCCTTCGTAACACTTCTTGGCCTGTAGACTCCAAGGAGACACACTGTCCTCTTCCTCGGAAAACTACGGTTCCGCAGCTTGCCAACGCTCACGAAGGCAGTCCAAGCCTGTCTCATGTGCTGGGCCACTTGCATTCAGTGAGGAAAAGCCACCTGCATTGAGGTGAACACTCTGCTCAGCGTTCTTTCCGGGAGCTCACAATTGCCGCCTCTCTAGGTTAAGCAGAAAGTCGTAGTGAGGACCAACCTGAGGAAAGAGCACAATTCCTCATGTTACACTGGTAGTCGTCGAAAGAGGAATTGCCAACTACGCCTGCCTAAGGCCTTCCCTGGGTTAAGGAACCAGCCACACTTAGACGCCTTTAAAGGAAAATTTATTCAGCGAAGTTCCCATTGTTTGGCGATGGTCAACTTTTGCAGCGCCAATACTGCAGGGACTTAGGTTTGCTGCTAACAAGGCTAGGTGACCCTGCAGACAGAAGCAGGCGTTTCCCTTTGGAAGCTTGGATCCCGGTTTCCTAAGGGCTGCTTCCAAGGCCCTGCTATTGCCCAGCATCTGTCCTCTGCCCCTACACCTCGGTAGGAAGCGTGAATTTTAGCCTGAGAAGCAGGGCTCTTGCATCTCTGGAGGAGAGCTAATCCTGCAGCCCACGTTCATCCTGGGAAACCGCAAGGTGACCCTTAGCCTCAGTGTAGTGGCGAAATTGCCGCTGGACAGATCTTGCCTGTTGCGGTTTCCGTGAGTTCTCCACCGTTTTCGGGCTTAAATGGAGAGCGAGGAGAGCTGTCGGCTCTCACAGAACTCTGGCCTCCGCACTGTCTGCCATGCAACTGCACTGAAGACCACACGTCTCCTCCCGACCTGCTGAGAAACAGGCATCCGCGTAGGCCCTTGTTAACATTTCCTGGTGTGCAGAGTCCAAGGCGACACGCTGTCCTCTTCCTTGGAAACCTACGTTACCACAGCTTGCCAAACGCTACCGAAGGCAGTCATAACCAGTATCGTGTGCTGCGCAACTTTGATTCGGTTACGAAAAGCCACCTGCATTGAGGTGAACACTCTGCTCAGCGTTCTTTCCTGGAGCTCACCGTTGCTCCCTCTCTAGGTTAAGCAAGGTGTCGAGGTGAGGTCCAGACTGAGCAAAGAGCACAATTGCTCACTTTGCAGTGGTAGTCGTCCTAAGAGGCATTGCCTACTACGCCTTGCTAAGGTCTTCGTTCTGTTAGGGACGTCGCCACACTTAGACGCCTGTAAAGGAGAATTTATTCAGCGAAGTTCCCAGTGTCTTGCGACGGTCTCCCTTCGCAGTGCCAATACAGCAGGGACTTAGCTTTGCTGCTAACTAGGCTAGGTGACCCTGCATACAGAAGCAGGCGTTTCCCTTTGGAAGCTTGGATCCCGGTTTCTCAGGGGCTGCTTGCAAGACCCTGCTATTGCCCAGCATCGGTCCTCTGCCCCTACGCCTGGGTAGGAAGCGAGTATTTTAGCCTGAGAAGCAGGGCTCTTGCAACTCTGGAGGAGAGCTAATCCTGCAGCCCACGTTCGTCCTGGGAAACTGCAAGGCGACCCTTGGCCTCAGAGTAGTGGCGAAATTGCCGCCGGACAGGTCTTGCCTGCCACGGTTTCCATGAGTTCGCCACCGTTTTCGGGCTTAAATGGAGAGCGAGGGGAGCTGTCGGCTCTCAGAGAACTCTGACCTCCGCACTGTCTGCCATGCAACTGCACTCAAGACCACACGTCTCCTCCCGGCCTGCTGAGAAACAGGCCGATGTGTAGGCCCTTCGTAACACTTCTTGGCCTGTAGACTCCAAGGCGACACACTGTCCTCTTCCTTGGAAAACTACGGTGCCCCAGCTTGCCAACGCTCACAAAGGCATTCCGAGCCCGTCTCATGTGCTGGGCCACTTGCATTCAGTGAGGAAAAGCCACCTGCATTGAGGTGAACACTCTGCTCAGCGTTCTTTCCGGGAGCTCACAATTACCACCTCTCTAGGTTAAGCAGGAAGTCGTAGTGAGGACCAACCTGAGCAAAGAGCACAATTCCTCACGTTACACTGGTAGTCGTCGAAAGAGGAATTGTCAACTACGCCTGGCTAAGGCCTTCCCTGGGTTAAGGAACCAGCCACACTTAGACGCCTTTAAAGGAAAATTTATTCAGCGAAGTTCCCATTGTTTGGCGATGGTCAACCTTTGCAGCGCCAATACTGCACGGACTTAGGTTTGCTGCTAACAAGGCTAGGTGACCCTGCAGACCGAAGCAGGCGTTTCCCTTTGGAAGCTTGGATCCCAGTTTCCTAGGTGCTGCTTCCAAGGCCCTGCTATTGCCCAGCATCTGTCCTCTGCCCCTACGCCTGGGTAGGAAGCGTGTATTTTAGCCTGAGAAGCAGGGCTCTTGCATCTCTGGAGGAGAGCTAATCCTGCAGCCCACGTTCGTCCTGGGAAACCGCAAGGCGACCCTTGGCCTCAGAGTAGTGGCGAAATTGCCACTAGACAGGTCTTGCCTGCCGCAGTTTCCATGAGTTTTCCACCGTTTTCGGGCTTAAATGGAGAGCGAGGAGAGCTGTCGGCTCTCACAGAACTCTGGCCTCCGCACTGTCTGCCATGCAACTGCACTCAAGACCACACGTCTCCTCCCGCCTGCTGAGAAACAGGCTGCCGTGTAGCCCCTTCGTAACACTTCTTGGCCTGTAGACTCCAAGGAGACACACTGTCCTCTTCCTTGGAAAACTACGGTTCCGCAGCTTGCCAACGCTCACGAAGGCAGTCCGAGCCTGTCTCATGTGCTGGGCCACTTGCATTCAGTGAGGAAAAGCCACCTGCATTGAGGTGAACACTCTGCTCAGCGTTCTTTCCGGGAGCTCACAATTGCCGCCTCTCTAGGTTAAGCAGAAAGTCATAGTGAGGAGCAACCTGAGGAAAGAGCACAATTCCTCATGTTACACTGGTAGTCGTCGAAAGAGGAATTGCCAACTACGCCTGCCTAAGGCCTTCCCTGGGTTAAGGAACCAGCCACACTTAGACGCCTTTAAAGGAAAATTTATTCAGCGAAGTTCCCATTGTTTGGCGATGGTCAACTTTTGCAGCGCCAATACTGCAGGGACTTAGGTTTGCTGCTAACAAGGCTAGGTGACCCTGCAGACAGAAGCAGGCGTTTCCCTTTGGAAGCTTGGATCCCGGTTTCCTAAGGGCTGCTTCCAAGGCCCTGCTATTGCCCAGCATCTGTCCTCTGCCCCTACACCTCGGTAGGAAGCGTGAATTTTAGCCTGAGGAGCAGGGCTCTTGCATCTCTGGAGGAGAGCTAATCCTGCAGCCCACGTTCATCCTGGGAAACCGCAAGGCGACCCTTGGCCTCAGTGTAGTGGCGAAATTGCCGCCGGACAGGTCTTGCCTGCCGCGGTTTCCGTGAGTTCTCCACCGTTTTCGGGCTTAAATGGAGAGCGAGGAGAGCTGTCGGCTCTCACAGAACTCTGGCCTCCGCACTGTTTGCCATGCAACTGCACTCAAGACCACACGTCTCCTCCCGACCTGCTGAGAAACAGGCATCCGCGTAGGCCCTTGTTAACATTTCCTGGCGTGCAGAGTCCAAGGCGACACGCTGTCCTCTTCCTTGGAAACCTACGTTGCCACAGCTTGCCAAACGCTACCGAAGGCAGTCCTAACCAGTCTCGTGTCCTGCGCAACTTTGATTCGGTTACGAAAAGCCACCTGCATTGCGGTGAACACTCTGCTCAGCGTTCTTTCCGAGAGCTCACAGTTGCTCCCTCTCTAGGTTAAGCAAGGTGTCGACGTGAGGTCCAGACTGAGCAAAGAGCACAATTGCTCACTTTGCAGTGGTAGTCGTCCTAAGAGGCATTGCCTACTACGCCTTGCTAAGGTCTTCGTTCTGTTAGGGAAGTCGCCACACTTAGACGCCTGTAAAGGAGAATTTATTCAGCCAAGTTCCCAGGGTCTTGCGACGGTCTCCCTTCGCAGTGCCAATACAGCAGGGACTTAGGTTTGCTGCTAACTAGGCTAGGTGACCCTGCATACAGAAGCAGGCGTTTCCCTTTGGAAGCTTGGATCCCGGTTTCTCAGGGGCTGCTTGCAAGACCCTGCTATTGCCCAGCATCTGTCCTCTGCCCCTACGCCTGGGTAGGAAGCGAGTATTTTAGCCTGAGAAGCAGGGCTCTTGCAACTCTGGAGGAGAGCTAATCCTGCAGCCCACATTCGTCCTGGGAAACCGCAAGGCGACCCTTGGCCTCAGAGTAGTGGCGAAATTGCCGCCGGACAGGTCTTGCCTGCCGCGGTTTCCATGAGTTCGCTACCGTTTTCGGGCTTAAATGGAGAGCGAGGAGAGCTGTCAGCTCTCACAGGACTCTGGCCTCCGCACTGTCTGCCATGCAACTGCACTCAAGACCACACGTCTCCTCCCGGCCTGCTGAGAAACAGGCCGCTGTGTAGGCCCTTCGTAACACTTCTTGGCCTGTAGACTCCAAGGCGACACACTGTCCTCTTCCTTGGAAAACTACGGTGCCCCAGCTTGCCAACGCTCACGAAGGCAGTCCCAGCCCGTCTCCTGTGCTGGGCCACTTGCATTCAGTGAGGAAAAGCCACCTGCATTGAGGTGAACACTCTGCTCAGCGTTCTATCCGGGAGCTCACAATTGCCGCCTCTCTAGGTTAAGCAGGAAGTCGTAGTGAGGACCAACCTGAGCAAAGAGCACAATTCCTCACGTTACACTGGTAGTCGTCGAAAGAGGAATTGCCAACTACGCCTGGCTAAGGCCTTCCCTGGGTTAAGGAACCAGCCACACTTAGACGCCTTTAAAGGAAAATTTATTCAGCGAAGTTCCCATTGTTTGGCGATGGTCAACCTTTGCAGCGCCAATACTGCAGGGACTTAGGTTTGCTGCTAACAAGGCTAGGTGACCCTGCAGACAGAAGCAGGCGTTTCCCTTTGGAAGCTTGGATCCCGGTTTCCTAGGGGCTGCTTCCAAGGCCCTGCTATTGCCCAGCATCTGTCCTCTGCCCCTACGCCTGGGTAGGAAGCGAGTATTTTAGTCTGAGAAGCAGGGCTCTTGCATCTCTGGAGGAGAGCTAATCCTGCAGCCCACGTTCGTCCTGGGAAACCGCAAGGCGACCCTTGGCCTCAGTGTAGTGTCGAAATTGCCGCCGGACAGGTCTTGCCTGCCGCGGTTTCCGTGAGTTCTCCACCGTTTTCGGGCTTAAATGGAGAGCGAGGAGAGCTGTCGGCTCTCACAGAACTCTGGCCTCCGCACTGTTTGCCATGCAACTGCACTCAAGACCACACGTCTCCTCCCGACCTGCTGAGAAACAGGCATCCGCGTAGGCCCTTGTTAACATTTCCTGGCGTGCAGAGTCCAAGGCGACACGCTGTCCTCTTCCTTGGAAACCTACGTTGCCACAGCTTGCCAAACGCTACCGAAGGCAGTCCTAACCTGTCTCGTGTCCTGCGCAACTTTGATTCGGTTACGAAAAGCCACCTGCATTGCGGTGAACACTCTGCTCAGCGTTCTTTCCGAGAGCTCACAGTTGCTCCCTCTCTAGGTTAAGCAAGGTGTCGAGGTGAGGTCCAGACTGAGCAAAGAGCACAATTGCTCACTTTGCAGTGGTAGTCGTCCTAAGAGGCATTGCCTACTACGCCTTGCTAAGGTCTTCGTTCTGTTAGGGAAGTCGCCACACTTAGACGCCTGTAAAGGAGAATTTATTCAGCCAAGTTCCCAGGGTCTTGCGACGGTCTCCCTTCGCAGTGCCAATACAGCAGGGACTTAGGTTTGCTGCTAACTAGGCTAGGTGACCCTGCATACAGAAGCAGGCGTTTCCCTTTGGAAGCTTGGATCCCGGTTTCTCAGGGGCTGCTTGCAAGACCCTGCTATTGCCCAGCATCTGTCCTCTGCCCCTACGCCTGGGTAGGAAGCGAGTATTTTAGCCTGAGAAGCAGGGCTCTTGCAACTCTGGAGGAGAGCTAATCCTGCAGCCCACGTTCGTCCTGGGAAACCGCAAGGCGACCCTTGGCCTCAGAGTAGTGGCGAAATTGCCGCCGGACAGGTCTTGCCTGCCGCGGTTTCCATGAGTTCGCCACCGTTTTCGGGCTTAAATGGAGAGCGAGGAGAGCTGTCAGCTCTCACAGGACTCTGGCCTCCGCACTGTCTGCCATGCAACTGCACTCAAGACCACACGTCTCCTCCCGGCCTGCTGAGAAACAGGCCGCTGTGTAGGCCCTTCGTAACACTTCTTGGCCTGTAGACTCCAAGGCGACACACTGTCCTCTTCCTTGGAAAACTATGGTGCCCCAGCTTGCCAACGCTCACGAAGGCAGTCCCAGCCCGTCTCCTGTGCTGGGCCACTTGCATTCAGTGAGGAAAAGCCACCTGCATTGAGGTGAACACTCTGCTCAGCGTTCTTTCCGGGAGCTCACAATTGCCGCCTCTCTAGGTTAAGCAGGAAGTCGTAGTGAGGACCAACCTGAGCAAAGAGCACAATTCCTCACGTTACACTGGTACTCGTCGAAAGAGGAATTGCCAACTACGCCTGGCTAAGGCCTTCCCTGGGTTAAGGAACCAGCCACACTTAGACGCCTTTAAAGGAAAATTTATTCAGCGAAGTTCCCATTGTTTGGCGATGGTCAACCTTTGCAGCGCCAATACTGCAGGGACTTAGGTTTGCTGCTAACAAGGCTAGGTGACCCTGTAGACAGAAGCAGGCGTTTCCCTTTGGAAGCTTGGATCCCGGTTTCCTAGGGGCTGCGTCCAAGGCCCTGCTATTGCCCAGCATCTGTCCTCTGCCCCTACGCCTGGGTAGGAAGTGAGTATTTTAGCCTGAGAAGCAGGGCTCTTGCATCTCTGGAGGAGAGCTAATCCTGCAGCCCACGTTCGTCCTGGGAAACCGCAAGGCGACCCTTGGCCTCAGTGTAGTGGCGAAATTGCCGCCGGACAGGTCTTGCCTGCCGCGGTTTCCGTGAGTTCTCCACCGTTTTCGGGCTTAAATGGAGAGCGAGGAGAGCTGTCGGCTCTCACAGAACTCTGGCCTCCGCACTGTTTGCCATGCAACTGCACTCAAGACCACACGTCTCCTCCCGACCTGCTGAGAAACAGGCATCCGCGTAGGCCCTTGTTAACATTTCCTGGCGTGCAGAGTCCAAGGCGACACGCTGTCCTCTTCCTTGGAAACCTACGTTGCCACAGCTTGCCAAACGCTACCGAAGGCAGTCCTAACCAGTCTCGTGTGCTGCGCAACTTTGATTCGGTTACGAAAAGCCACCTGCATGCGGTGAACACTCTGCTCAGCGTTGTTTCCAAGAGCTCACAGTTGCTCCCTCTCTAGGTTAAGCAAGGTGTCGAGGTGAGGTCCAGACTGAGCAAAGAGCACAATTGCTCACTTTGCAGTGGTAGTCGTCCTAAGAGGCATTGCCTACTACGCCTTGCTAAGGTCTTCGTTCTGTTAGGGAAGTCGCCACACTTAGACGCCTGTAAAGGAGAATTTATTCAGCGAAGTTCCCAGTGTCTTGCGACGGTCTCCCTTCGCAGTGCCAATACAGCAGGGACTTAGGTTTGCTGCTAACTAGGCTAGGTGACCCTGCATACAGAAGCAGGCGTTTCCCTTTGGAAGCTTGGATCCCGGTTTCTCAGGGGCTGCTTGCAAGACCCTGCTATTGCCCAGCATCTGTCCTCTGCCCCTACGCCTGGGTAGGAAGCGAGTATTTTAGCCTGAGAAGCAGGGCTCTTGCAACTCTGGAGGAGAGCTAATCCTGCAGCCCACGTTCGTCCTGGGAAACCGCAAGGTGACCCTTGGCCTCAGAGTAGTGGCGAAATTGCCGCCGGACAGGTCTTGCCTGCCGCGGTTTCCATGAGTTCGCCACCGTTTTCGGGCTTAAATGGAGAGCGAGGAGAGCTGTCGGCTCTCACAGAACTCTGGCCTCTGCACTGTCTGCCATGCAACTGCACTCAAGACCACACGTCTCCTCCCGGCCTGCTGAGAAACAGGCCGCCGTGTAGGCCCTTCATAACACTTCTTGGCCTGTAGACTCCAAGGCGACACACTGTCCTCTTCCTTGGAAAACTACGGTGCCCCAGCTTGCCAACGCTCACGAAGGCAGTCCGAGCCCGTCTCATGTGCTGGGCCACTTGCATTCAGTGAGGAAAAGCCACCTGCATTGAGGAAACACTCTGCTCAGCGTTCTTTCCGGGAGCTCACAATTGCCGCCTCTCTAGGTTAAGCAGGAAGTCGTAGTGAGGACCAACCTGAGCAAAGAGCACAATTCCTCACGTTACACTGGTAGTCGTCGAAAGAGGAATTGCCAACTACGCCTGGCTAAGGCCTTCCCTGGGTTAAGGAACCAGCCACACTTAGACGCCTTTAAAGGAAAATTTATTCAGCGAAGTTTCCATTGTTTGGCGATGGTCAACCTTTGCAGCGCCAATACTGCAGGGACTTAGGTTTGCTGATAACAAGGCTAGGTGACCCTGCAGACAGAAGCAGGCGTTTCCCTTTGGAAGCTTGGATCCCGGTTTCCTAAGGGCTGCTTCCAAGGCCCTGCTATTGCCCAGCATCTGTCCTCTGCCCCTACACCTCGGTAGGAAGCGTGAATTTTAGTCTGAGAAGCAGGGCTCTTGCATCTCTGGAGGAGAGCTAATCCTGCAGCCCACGTTCGTCCTGGGAAACCGCAAGGCGACCCTTGGCCTCAGTGTAGTGGCGAAATTGCCGCCGGACAGGTCTTGCCTGCCGCGGTTTCCGTGAGTTCTCCACCGTTTTCGGGCTTAAATGGAGAGCGAGGAGAGCTGTCGGCTCTCACAGAACTCTGGCCTCCGCACTGTTTGCCATGCAACTGCACTCAAGACCACACGTCTCCTCCCGACCTGCTGAGAAACAGGCATCCGCGTAGGCCCTTGTTAACATTTCCTGGCGTGCAGAGTCCAAGGCGACACGCTGTCCTCTTCCTTGGAAACCTACGTTGCCACAGCTTGCCAAACGCTACCGAAGGCAGTCCTAACCAGTCTCGTGTGCTGCGCAACTTTGATTCGGTTACGAAAAGCCACCTGCATGCGGTGAACACTCTGCTCAGCGTTCTTTCCAAGAGCTCACAGTTGCTCCCTCTCTAGGTTAAGCAAGGTGTCGAGGTGAGGTCCAGACTGAGCAAAGAGCACAATTGCTCACTTTGCAGTGGTAGTCGTCCTAAGAGGCATTGCCTACTACGCCTTGCTAAGGTCTTCGTTCTGTTAGGGAAGTCGCCACACTTAGACGCCTGTAAAGGAGAATTTATTCAGCGAAGTTCCCAGTGTCTTGCGACGGTCTCCCTTCGCAGTGCCAATACAGCAGGGACTTAGCTTTGCTGCTAACTAGGCTAGGTGACCCTGCAGACAGAAGCAGGCGTTTCCCTTTGGAAGCTTGGATCCCAGTTTCCTAGGGGCTGCTTCCAAGGCCCTGCTATTGCCCAGCATCTGTCCTCTGCCCCTACGCCTGGGTAGGAAGCGTGTATTTTAGCCTGAGAAGCAGGGCTCTTGCATCTCTGGAGGAGAGCTAATCCTGCAGCCCACGTTCGTCCTGGGAAACCGCAAGGCGACCCTTGGCCTCAGAGTAGTGGCGAAATTGCCACCAGACAGGTCTTGCCTGCCGCAGTTTCCATGAGTTTTCCACCGTTTTCGGGCTTAAATGGAGAGCGAGGAGAGCTGTCGGCTCTCACAGAACTCTGGCCTCCGCACTGTCTGCCATGCAACTGCACTCAAGACCACACGTCTCCTGCCGCCTGCTGAGAAACAGGCTGCCGTGTAGCCCCTTCGTAACACTTCTTGGCCTGTAGACTCCAAGGAGACACACTGTCCTCTTCCTTGGAAAACTACGGTTCCGCAGCTTGCCAACGCTCATGAAGGCAGTCCAAGCCTGTCTCATGTGCTGGGCCACTTGCATTCAGTGAGGAAAAGCCACCTGCATTGAGGTGAACACTCTGCTCAGCGTTCTTTCCGGGAGCTCACAATTGCCGCCTCTCTAGGTTAAGCAGAAAGTCGTAGTGAGGACCAACCTGAGGAAAGAGCACAATTCCTCATGTTACACTGGTAGTCGTCGAAAGAGGAATTGCCAACTACGCCTGCCTAAGGCCTTCCCTGGGTTAAGGAACCAGCCACACTTAGACGCCTTTAAAGGAAAATTTATTCAGCGAAGTTCCCATTGTTTGGCGATGGTCAACTTTTGCAGCGCCAATACTGCAGGGACTTAGGTTTGCTGCTAACAAGGCTAGGTGACCCTGCAGACAGAAGCAGGCGTTTCCCTTTGGAAGCTTGGATCCCGGTTTCCTAAGGGCTGCTTCCAAGGCCCTGCTATTGCCCAGCATCTGTCCTCTGCCCCTACGCCTGGGTAGGAAGCGAGTATTTTAGTCTGAGAAGCAGGGCTCTTGCATCTCTGGAGGAGAGCTAATCCTGCAGCCCACGTTCGTCCTGGGAAACCGCAAGGCGACCCTTGGCCTCAGTGTAGTGGCGAAATTGCCGCCGGACAGGTCTTGCCTGCCGCGGTTTCCGTGAGTTCTCCACCGTTTTCGGGCTTAAATGGAGAGCGAGGAGAGCTGTCGGCTCTCACAGAACTCTGGCCTCCGCACTGTTTGCCATGCAACTGCACTCAAGACCACACGTCTCCTCCCGACCTGCTGAGAAACAGGCATCCGCGTAGGCCCTTGTTAACATTTCCTGGCGTGCAGAGTCCAAGGCGACACGCTGTCCTCTTCCTTGGAAACCTACGTTGCCACAGCTTGCCAAACGCTACCGAAGGCAGTCCTAACCAGTCTCGTGTCCTGCGCAACTTTGATTCGGTTACGAAAAGCCACCTGCATTGCGGTGAACACTCTGCTCAGCGTTCTTTCCGAGAGCTCACAGTTGCTCCCTCTCTAGGTTAAGCAAGGTGTCGACGTGAGGTCCAGACTGAGCAAAGAGCACAATTGCTCACTTTGCAGTGGTAGTCGTCCTAAGAGGCATTGCCTACTACGCCTTGCTAAGGTCTTCGTTCTGTTAGGGAAGTCGCCACACTTAGACGCCTGTAAAGGAGAATTTATTCAGCGAAGTTCCCAGTGTCTTGCGACGGTCTCCCTTCGCAGTGCCAATACAGCAGGGACTTAGGTTTGCTGCTAACTAGGCTAGGTGACCCTGCATACAGAAGCAGGCGTTTCCCTTTGGAAGCTTGGATCCCGGTTTCTCAGGGGCTGCTTGCAAGACCCTGCTATTGCCCAGCATCTGTCCTCTGCCCCTACGCCTGGGTAGGAAGCGTGTATTTTAGCCTGAGAAGCAGGGCAATTGCATCTCTGGAGGAGAGCTAATCCTGCAGCCCACGTTTGTCCTGGGAAACCGCAAGGCGACCCTTGGCCTCAGAGTAGTGGCGAAATTGCCACCAGACAGGTCTTGCCTGCCGCACTTTCCATGAGTTCTCCACCGTTTTCGGGCTTAAATGGAGAGCGAGGAGAGCTGTCGGCTCTCACAGAACTCTGGCCTCCGCACTGTCTGCCATGCAACTGCACTCAAGACCACACGTCTCCTCCCGCCTGCTGAGAAACAGGCTGCCGTGTAGCCCCTTCGTAACACTTCTTGGCCTGTAGACTCCAAGGAGACACACTGTCCTCTTCCTTGGAAAACTACGGTTCCGCAGCTTGCCAACGCTCACGAAGGCAGTCCAAGCCTGTCTCATGTGCTGGGCCACTTGCATTCAGTGAGGAAAAGCCACCTGCATTGAGGTGAACACTCTGCTCAGCGTTCTTTCCGGGAGCTCACAATTGCCGCCTCTCTAGGTTAAGCAGAAAGTCGTAGTGAGGACCAACCTGAGGAAAGAGCACAATTCCTCATGTTACACTGGTAGTCGTCGAAAGAGGAATTGCCAACTACGCCTGCCTAAGGCCTTCCCTGGGTTAAGGAACCAGCCACACTTAGACGCCTTTAAAGGAAAATTTATTCAGCGAAGTTCCCATTGTTTGGCGATGGTCAACTTTTGCAGCGCCAATACTGCAGGGACTTAGGTTTGCTGCTAACAAGGCTAGGTGACCCTGCAGACAGAAGCAGGCGTTTCCCTTTGGAAGCTTGGATCCCGGTTTCCTAAGGGCTGCTTCCAAGGCCCTGCTATTGCCCAGCATCTGTCCTCTGCCCCTACACCTCGGTAGGAAGCGTGAATTTTAGCCTGAGAAGCAGGGCTCTTGCATCTCTGGAGGAGAGCTAATCCTGCAGCCCACGTTCATCCTGGGAAACCGCAAGGCGAACCTTGGCCTCAGTGTAGTGGCGAAATTGCCGCCAGACAGGTCTGGCCTGCCGCGGTTTCCGTGAGTTCTCCACCGTTTTTGGGCTTAAGTGGAGAGCGAGGAGAGCTGTCAGCTCTCACAGAACTCTGGCCTCCGCACTGTCTGCCATGCAACTGCACTCAAGACCACACGTCTCCTCCCGACCTGCTGAGAAACAGGCATCTGTGTAGGCCCTTGTTAACATTTCCTGGCGTGCAGAGTCCAAAGCGAAACGCTGTCCTCTTCCTTGGAAACCTACGTTGCCACAGCTTGCCAAACGCTACCGAAGGCAGTCCTAACCAGTCTCGTGTGCTGCGCAACTTTGATTCGGTTACGAAAAGCCACCTGCATTGCGGTGAACACTCTGCTCAGCATTCTTTCCAGGAGCTCACAGTTGCTCCCTCTCTAGGTTAAGCAAGATGTTGAGGTGAGGTCCAGACTGAGCAAAGAGCACAATTGCTCACTTTGCAGTGGTAGTTGTCCTAAGAGACATTGCCTACTACGCCTTGCTAAGGTCTTCGTTCTGTTAGGGAAGTCGCCACACTTAGACGCCTGTAAAGGAGAATTTATTCAGCGAAGTTCCCAGTGTCTTGCGACGGTGTCCCTTCGCAGTGCCAATACAGCAGGGACTTAGGTTTGCTGCTAACTAGGCTAGTAGACCCTGCATACAGAAGCAGGCGTTTCCCTTTGGAAGCTTGGATCCCGGTTTCTCACGGGCTGCTTGCAAGACCCTGCTATTGCCCAGCATCTGTCCTCTGCCCCTACGCCTGGGTAGGAAGCGAGTATTTTAGCCTGAGAAGCAGGGCTCTTGGACTCTGGAGGAGAGCTAATCCTGCAGCCCACGTTCGTCCTGGGAAACCGCAAGGCGACCCTTGGCCTCAGTGTAGTGGCGAAATTGCCGCCGGACAGGTCTTGCCTGCCGCGGTTTCCATGAGTTTGCCACCGTTATCGGGCTTAAATGGAGAGCGAGGAGAGCTGTCGGCTCTCACAGAACTCTGACCTCCGCACTGTCTGCCATTCAACTGCACTCAAGACCACACGTCTCCTCCCGGCCTGCTGAGAAACACGCCGCCGTGTAGGCCCTTCGTAACACTTCTTGGCCTGTAGACTCCAAGGCGACACACTGTCCTCTTCCTTGGAAATCTACGGTGCCCCAGCTTGCCAACGCTCACGAAGGCAGTCCGAGCCCGTCTCATGTGCTGGGCCACTTGCATTCAGTGAGGAAAAGCCACCTGCATTGAGGTGAACACTCTGCTCAGCGTTCTTTCCGGGAGCTCACAATTGCCGCCTCTTAGGTTAAGCAGGAAGTCGTAATGAGGACCAACCTGAGCAAAGAGCACAATTCCTCACGTTACACTGGTAATCGTCGAAAGAGGAATTGTCAACTACGCCTGGCTAAGGCCTTCCCTGGGTTAAGGAACCAGCCACACTTAGACGCCTTTAAAGGAAAATTTATTCAGCGAAGTTCCCATTGTTTGGCGATGGTCAACCTTTGCAGCGCCAATACTGCACGGACTTAGGTTTGCTGCTAACAAGGCTAGGTGACCCTGCAGACAGAAGCAGGCGTTTCCCTTTGGAAGCTTGGATCCCAGTTTCCTAGGGGCTGCTTCCAAGGCCCTGCTATTGCCCAGCATCTGTCCTCTGCCCCTACGCCTGGGTAGGAAGCGTGTATTTTAGCCTGAGAAGCAGGGCAATTGCATCTCTGGAGGAGAGCTAATCCTGCAGCCCACGTTTGTCCTGGGAAACCGCAAGGCGACCCTTGGCCTCAGAGTAGTGGCGAAATTGCCACCAGACAGGTCTTGCCTGCCGCAGTTTCCATGAGTTCTCCACCGTTTTCGGGCTTAAATGGAGAGCGAGGAGAGCTGTCGGCTCTCACAGAACTCTGGCCTCCGCACTGTCTGCCATGCAACTGCACTCAAGACCACACGTCTCCTCCCGCCTGCTGAGAAACAGGCTGCCGTGTAGCCCCTTCGTAACACTTCTTGGCCTGTAGAGTCCAAGGAGACACACTGTCCTCTTCCTTGGAAAACTACGGTTCCGCAGCTTGCCAACGCTCACGAAGGCAGTCCAAGCCTGTCTCATGTGCTGGGCCACTTGCATTCAGTGAGGAAAAGCCACCTGCATTGAGGTGAACACTCTGCTCAGCGTTCTTTCCGGGAGCTCACAATTGCCGCCTCTCTAGGTTAAGCAGAAAGTCGTAGTGAGGACCAACCTGAAGAAAGAGCACAATTCCTCATGTTACACTGGTAGTCGTCGAAAGAGGAATTGCCAACTACGCCTGCCTAAGGCCTTCCCTGGGTTAAGGAACCAGCCACACTTAGACGCCTTTAAAGGAAAATTTATTCAGCGAAGTTCCCATTGTTTGGCGATGGTCAACTTTTGCAGCGCCAATACTGCAGGGACTTAGGTTTGCTGCTAACAAGGCTAGGTGACCCTGCAGACAGAAGCAGGCGTTTCCCTTTGGAAGCTTGGATCCCGGTTTCCTAAGGGCTGCTTCCAAGGCCCTGCTATTGCCCAGCATCTGTCCTCTGCCCCTACACCTCGGTAGGAAGCGTGAATTTTAGCCTGAGAAGCAGGGCTCTTGCATCTCTGGAGGAGAGCTAATCCTGCAGCCCACGTTCATCCTGGGAAACCGCAAGGCGAACCTTGGCCTCAGTGTAGTGGCGAAATTGCCGCCGGACAGGTCTTGCCTGCCGCGGTTTCCGTGAGTTCTCCACCGTTTTCGGGCTTAAATGGAGAGCGAGGAGAGCTGTCGGCTCTCACAGAACTCTGGCCTCCGCACTGTTTGCCATGCAACTGCACTCAAGACCACACGTCTCCTCCCGACCTGCTGAGAAACAGGCATCCGCGTAGGCCCTTGTTAACATTTCCTGGCGTGCAGAGTCCAAGGCGACACGCTGTCCTCTTCCTTGGAAACCTACGTTGCCACAGCTTGCCAAACGCTACCGAAGGCAGTCCTAACCAGTCTCGTGTCCTGCGCAACTTTGATTCGGTTACGAAAAGCCACCTGCATTGCGGTGAACACTCTGCTCAGCGTTCTTTCCGAGAGCTCACAGTTGCTCCCTCTCTAGGTTAAGCAAGGTGTCGACGTGAGGTCCAGACTGAGCAAAGAGCACAATTGCTCACTTTGCAGTGGTAGTCGTCCTAAGAGGCATTGCCTACTACGCCTTGCTAAGGTCTTCGTTCTGTTAGGGAAGTCGCCACACTTAGACGCCTGTAAAGGAGAATTTATTCAGCCAAGTTCCCAGGGTCTTGCGACGGTCTCCCTTCGCAGTGCCAATACAGCAGGGACTTAGGTTTGCTGCTAACTAGGCTAGGTGACCCTGCATACAGAAGCAGGCGTTTCCCTTTGGAAGCTTGGATCCCGGTTTCTCAGGGGCTGCTTGCAAGACCCTGCTATTGCCCAGCATCTGTCTTCTGCCCCTACGCCTGGGTAGGAAGCGAGTATTTTAGGCTGAGAAGCAGGGCTCTTGCAACTCTGGAGGAGAGCTAATCCTGCAGCCCACGTTCGTCCTGGGAAACCGCAAGGCGACCCTTGGCCTCAGAGTAGTGGCGAAATTGCCGCCGGACAGGTCTTGCCTGCCGCGGTTTCCATGAGTTCGCCACCGTTTTCGGGCTTAAATGGAGAGCGAGGAGAGCTGTCAGCTCTCACAGGACTCTGGCCTCCGCACTGTCTGCCATGCAACTGCACTCAAGACCACACGTCTCCTCCCGGCCTGCTGAGAAACAGGCCGCCGTGTAGGCCCTTCGTAACACTTCTTGGCCTGTAGACTCCAAGGCGACACACTGTCCTCTTCCTTGGAAATCTACGGTGCCCCAGCTTGCCAACGCTCACGAAGGCAGTCCGAGCCCGTCTCATGTGCTGGGCCACTTGCATTCAGTGAGGAAAAGCCACCTGCATTGAGGTGAACACTCTGCTCAGCGTTCTTTCCGGGAGCTCACAATTGCCGCCTCTTAGGTTAAGCAGGAAGTCGTAATGAGGACCAACCTGAGCAAAGAGCACAATTCCTCACGTTACACTGGTAATCGTCGAAAGAGGAATTGTCAACTACGCCTGGCTAAGGCCTTCCCTGGGTTAAGGAACCAGCCACACTTAGACGCCTTTAAAGGAAAATTTATTCAGCGAAGTTCCCATTGTTTGGCGATGGTCAACCTTTGCAGCGCCAATACTGCACGGACTTAGGTTTGCTGCTAACAAGGCTAGGTGACCCTGCAGACAGAAGCAGGCGTTTCCCTTTGGAAGCTTGGATCCCAGTTTCCTAGGGGCTGCTTCCAAGGCCCTGCTATTGCCCAGCATCTGTCCTCTGCCCCTACGCCTGGGTAGGAAGCGTGTATTTTAGCCTGAGAAGCAGGGCAATTGCATCTCTGGAGGAGAGCTAATCCTGCAGCCCACGTTTGTCCTGGGAAACCGCAAGGCGACCCTTGGCCTCAGAGTAGTGGCGAAATTGCCACCAGACAGGTCTTGCCTGCCGCAGTTTCCATGAGTTCTCCACCGTTTTCGGGCTTAAATGGAGAGCGAGGAGAGCTGTCGGCTCTCACAGAACTCTGGCCTCCGCACTGTCTGCCATGCAACTGCACTCAAGACCACACGTCTCCTGCCGCCTGCTGAGAAACAGGCTGCCGTGTAGCCCCTTCGTAACACTTCTTGGCCTGTAGAGTCCAAGGAGACACACTGTCCTCTTCCTTGGAAAACTACGGTTCCGCAGCTTGCCAACGCTCACGAAGGCAGTCCAAGCCTGTCTCATGTGCTGGGCCACTTGCATTCAGTGAGGAAAAGCCACCTGCATTGAGGTGAACACTCTGCTCAGCGTTCTTTCCGGGAGCTCACAATTGCCGCCTCTCTAGGTTAAGCAGAAAGTCGTAGTGAGGACCAACCTGAGGAAAGAGCACAATTCCTCATGTTACACTGGTAGTCGTCGAAAGAGGAATTGCCAACTACGCCTGCCTAAGGCCTTCCCTGGGTTAAGGAACCAGCCACACTTAGACGCCTTTAAAGGAAAATTTATTCAGCGAAGTTCCCATTGTTTGGCGATGGTCAACTTTTGCAGCGCCAATACTGCAGGGACAGAGGTTTGCTGCTAACAAGGCTAGGTGACCCTGCAGACAGAAGCAGGCGTTTCCCTTTGGAAGCTTGGATCCCGGTTTCCTAAGGGCTGCTTCCAAGGCCCTGCTATTGCCCAGCATCTGTCCTCTGCCCCTACACCTCGGTAGGAAGCGTGAATTTTAGCCTGAGAAGCAGGGCTCTTGCATCTCTGGAGGAGAGCTAATCCTGCAGCCCACGTTCATCCTGGGAAACCGCAAGGTGACCCTTAGCCTCAGTGTAGTGGCGAAATTGCTGCTGGACAGATCTTGCCTGTTGCGGTTTCCGTGAGTTCTCCACCGTTTTCGGGCTTAAATGGAGAGCGAGGAGAGCTGTCGGCTCTCACAGAACTCTGGCCTCCGCACTGTCTGCCATGCAACTGCACTCAAGACCACACGTCTCCTCCCGACCTGCTGAGAAACAGGCATCCGCGTAGGCCCTTGTTAACATTTCCTGGCGTGCAGAGTCCAAGGCGACACGCTGTCCTCTTCCTTGGAAACCTACGTTACCACAGCTTGCCAAACGCTACCGAAGGCAGTACTAACCAGTCTCGTGTGCTGCGCAACTTTGATTCGGTTACGAAAAGCCACCTGCATTGCGGTGAACACTCTGCTCAACCTTCTTTCCGGGAGCTCACAGTTGCTCCCTCTCTAGGTTAAGCAAGGTGTCGAGGTGAGGTCCAGACTGAGCAAAGAGCACAATTGCTCACTTTGCAGTGGTAGTCGTCCTAAGAGGCATTGCCTACTACGCCTTGCTAAGGTCTTCGTTCTGTTAGGGAAGTCGCCACACTTAGACGCCTGTAAAGGAGAATTTATTCAACCAAGTTCCCAGGGTCTTGCGACGGTCTCCCTTCGCAGTGCCAATACAACAGGGACTTAGGTTTGCTGCTAACTAGGCTAGGTGACCCTGCATACAGAAGCAGGCGTTTCCCTTTGGAAGCTTGGATCCCGGTTTCTCAGGGGCTGCTTGCAAGACCCTGCTATTGCCCAGCATCTGTCCTCTGCCCCTACGCCTGGGTAGGAAGCGAGTATTTTAGCCTGAGAAGCAGGGCTCTTGCAACTCTGGAGGAGAGCTAATCCTGCAGCCCACGTTCGTCCTGGGAAACCGCAAGGTGACCCTTGGCCTCAGAGTAGTGGCGAAATTGCCGCCGGACAGGTCTTGCCTGCCGCGGTTTCCATGAGTTCGCCACCGTTTTCGGGCTTAAATGGAGAGCGAGGAGAGCTGTCGGCTCTCACAGAACTCTGGCCTCTGCACTGTCTGCCATGCAACTGCACTCAAGACCACACGTCTCCTCCCGGCCTGCTGAGAAACAGGCCGCCGTGTAGGCCCTTCATAACACTTCTTGGCCTGTAGACTCCAAGGCGACACACTGTCCTCTTCCTTGGAAAACTACGGTGCCCCAGCTTGCCAACGCTCACGAAGGCAGTCCGAGCCCGTCTCATGTGCTGGGCCACTTGCATTCAGTGAGGAAAAGCCACCTGCATTGAGGAAACACTCTGCTCAGCGTTCTTTCCGGGAGCTCACAATTGCCGCCTCTCTAGGTTAAGCAGGAAGTCGTAGTGAGGACCAACCTGAGCAAAGAGCACAATTCCTCACGTTACACTGGTAGTCGTCGAAAGAGGAATTGCCAACTACGCCTGGCTAAGGCCTTCCCTGGGTTAAGGAACCAGCCACACTTAGACGCCTTTAAAGGAAAATTTATTCAGCGAAGTTTCCATTGTTTGGCGATGGTCAACCTTTGCAGCGCCAATACTGCAGGGACTTAGGTTTGCTGATAACAAGGCTAGGTGACCCTGCAGACAGAAGCAGGCGTTTCCCTTTGGAAGCTTGGATCCCGGTTTCCTAAGGGCTGCTTCCAAGGCCCTGCTATTGCCCAGCATCTGTCCTCTGCCCCTACACCTCGGTAGGAAGCGTGAATTTTAGTCTGAGAAGCAGGGCTCTTGCATCTCTGGAGGAGAGCTAATCCTGCAGCCCACGTTCGTCCTGGGAAACCGCAAGGCGACCCTTGGCCTCAGTGTAGTGGCGAAATTGCCGCCGGACAGGTCTTGCCTGCCGCGGTTTCCGTGAGTTCTCCACCGTTTTCGGGCTTAAATGGAGAGCGAGGAGAGCTGTCGGCTCTCACAGAACTCTGGCCTCCGCACTGTTTGCCATGCAACTGCACTCAAGACCACACGTCTCCTCCCGACCTGCTGAGAAACAGGCATCCGCGTAGGCCCTTGTTAACATTTCCTGGCGTGCAGAGTCCAAGGCGACACGCTGTCCTCTTCCTTGGAAACCTACGTTGCCACAGCTTGCCAAACGCTACCGAAGGCAGTCCTAACCAGTCTCGTGTGCTGCGCAACTTTGATTCGGTTACGAAAAGCCACCTGCATGCGGTGAACACTCTGCTCAGCGTTCTTTCCAAGAACTCACAGTTGCTCCCTCTCTAGGTTAAGCAAGGTGTCGAGGTGAGGTCCAGACTGAGCAAAGAGCACAATTGCTCACTTTGCAGTGGTAGTCGTCCTAAGAGGCATTGCCTACTACGCCTTGCTAAGGTCTTCGTTCTGTTAGGGAAGTCGCCACACTTAGACGCCTGTAAAGGAGAATTTATTCAGCGAAGTTCCCAGTGTCTTGCGACGGTCTCCCTTCGCAGTGCCAATACAGCAGGGACTTAGCTTTGCTGCTAACTAGGCTAGGTGACCCTGCAGACAGAAGCAGGCGTTTCCCTTTGGAAGCTTGGATCCCAGTTTCCTAGGGGCTGCTTCCAAGGCCCTGCTATTGCCCAGCATCTGTCCTCTGCCCCTACGCCTGGGTAGGAAGCGTGTATTTTAGCCTGAGAAGCAGGGCTCTTGCATCTCTGGAGGAGAGCTAATCCTGCAGCCCACGTTCGTCCTGGGAAACCGCAAGGCGACCCTTGGCCTCAGAGTAGTGGCGAAATTGCCACCAGACAGGTCTTGCCTGCCGCAGTTTCCATGAGTTTTCCACCGTTTTCGGGCTTAAATGGAGAGCGAGGAGAGCTGTCGGCTCTCACAGAACTCTGGCCTCCGCACTGTCTGCCATGCAACTGCACTCAAGACCACACGTCTCCTGCCGCCTGCTGAGAAACAGGCTGCCGTGTAGCCCCTTCGTAACACTTCTTGGCCTGTAGACTCCAAGGAGACACACTGTCCTCTTCCTTGGAAAACTACGGTTCCGCAGCTTGCCAACGCTCACGAAGGCAGTCCAAGCCTGTCTCATGTGCTGGGCCACTTGCATTCAGTGAGGAAAAGCCACCTGCATTGAGGTGAACACTCTGCTCAGCGTTCTTTCCGGGAGCTCACAATTGCCGCCTCTCTAGGTTAAGCAGAAAGTCGTAGTGAGGACCAACCTGAGGAAAGAGCACAATTCCTCATGTTACACTGGTAGTCGTCGAAAGAGGAATTGCCAACTACGCCTGCCTAAGGCCTTCCCTGGGTTAAGGAACCAGCCACACTTAGACGCCTTTAAAGGAAAATTTATTCAGCGAAGTTCCCATTGTTTGGCGATGGTCAACTTTTGCAGCGCCAATACTGCAGGGACTTAGGTTTGCTGCTAACAAGGCTAGGTGACCCTGCAGACAGAAGCAGGCGTTTCCCTTTGGAAGCTTGGATCCCGGTTTCCTAAGGGCTGCTTCCAAGGCCCTGCTATTGCCCAGCATCTGTCCTCTGCCCCTACGCCTGGGTAGGAAGCGAGTATTTTAGTCTGAGAAGCAGGGCTCTTGCATCTCTGGAGGAGAGCTAATCCTGCATCCCACGTTCGTCCTGGGAAACCGCAAGGCGACCCTTGGCCTCAGTGTAGTGGCGAAATTGCCGCCGGACAGGTCTTGCCTGCCGCGGTTTCCGTGAGTTCTCCACCGTTTTCGGGCTTAAATGGAGAGCGAGGAGAGCTGTCGGCTCTCACAGAACTCTGGCCTCCGCACTGTTTGCCATGCAACTGCACTCAAGACCACACGTCTCCTCCCGACCTGCTGAGAAACAGGCATCCGCGTAGGCCCTTGTTAACATTTCCTGGCGTGCAGAGTCCAAGGCGACACGCTGTCCTCTTCCTTGGAAACCTACGTTGCCACAGCTTGCCAAACGCTACCGAAGGCAGTCCTAACCAGTCTCGTGTCCTGCGCAACTTTGATTCGGTTACGAAAAGCCACCTGCATTGCGGTGAACACTCTGCTCAGCGTTCTTTCCGAGAGCTCACAGTTGCTCCCTCTCTAGGTTAAGCAAGGTGTCGACGTGAGGTCCAGACTGAGCAAAGAGCACAATTGCTCACTTTGCAGTGGTAGTCGTCCTAAGAGGCATTGCCTACTACGCCTTGCTAAGGTCTTCGTTCTGTTAGGGAAGTCGCCACACTTAGACGCCTGTAAAGGAGAATTTATTCAGCGAAGTTCCCAGTGTCTTGCGACGGTCTCCCTTCGCAGTGCCAATACAGCAGGGACTTAGGTTTGCTGCTAACTAGGCTAGGTGACCCTGCATACAGAAGCAGGCGTTTCCCTTTGGAAGCTTGGATCCCGGTTTCTCAGGGGCTGCTTGCAAGACCCTGCTATTGCCCAGCATCTGTCCTCTGCCCCTACGCCTGGGTAGGAAGCGTGTATTTTAGCCTGAGAAGCAGGGCAATTGCATCTCTGGAGGAGAGCTAATCCTGCAGCCCACGTTCGTCCTGGGAAACCGCAAGGCGACCCTTGGCCTCAGAGTAGTGGCGAAATTGCCACCAGACAGGTCTTGCCTGCCGCACTTTCCATGAGTTCTCCACCGTTTTCGGGCTTAAATGGAGAGCGAGGAGAGCTGTCGGCTCTCACAGAACTCTGGCCTCCGCACTGTCTGCCATGCAACTGCACTCAAGACCACACGTCTCCTCCCGCCTGCTGAGAAACAGGCTGCCGTGTAGCCCCTTCGTAACACTTCTTGGCCTGTAGACTCCAAGGAGACACACTGTCCTCTTCCTTGGAAAACTACGGTTCCGCAGCTTGCCAACGCTCACGAAGGCAGTCCAAGCCTGTCTCATGTGCTGGGCCACTTGCATTCAGTGAGGAAAAGCCACCTGCATTGAGGTGAACACTCTGCTCAGCGTTCTTTCCGGGAGCTCACAATTGCCGCCTCTCTAGGTTAAGCAGAAAGTCGTAGTGAGGACCAACCTGAGGAAAGAGCACAATTCCTCATGTTACACTGGTAGTCGTCGAAAGAGGAATTGCCAACTACGCCTGCCTAAGGCCTTCCCTGGGTTAAGGAACCAGCCACACTTAGACGCCTTTAAAGGAAAATTTATTCAGCGAAGTTCCCATTGTTTGGCGATGGTCAACTTTTGCAGCGCCAATACTGCAGGGACTTAGGTTTGCTGCTAACAAGGCTAGGTGACCCTGCAGACAGAAGCAGGCGTTTCCCTTTGGAAGCTTGGATCCCGGTTTCCTAAGGGCTGCTTCCAAGGCCCTGCTATTGCCCAGCATCTGTCCTCTGCCCCTACACCTCGGTAGGAAGCGTGAATTTTAGCCTGAGAAGCAGGGCTCTTGCATCTCTGGAGGAGAGCTAATCCTGCAGCCCACGTTCATCCTGGGAAACCGCAAGGCGAACCTTGGCCTCAGTGTAGTGGCAAAATTGCCGCCAGACAGGTCTGGCCTGCCGCGGTTTCCGTGAGTTCTCCACCGTTTTTGGGCTTAAGTGGAGAGCGAGGAGAGCTGTCAGCTCTCACAGAACTCTGGCCTCCGCACTGTCTGCCATGCAACTGCACTCAAGACCACACGTCTCCTCCCGACCTGCTGAGAAACAGGCATCTGTGTAGGCCCTTGTTAACATTTCCTGGCGTGCAGAGTCCAAAGCGAAACGCTGTCCTCTTCCTTGGAAACCTACGTTGCCACAGCTTGCCAAACGCTACCGAAGGCAGTCCTAACCAGTCTCGTGTGCTGCGCAACTTTGATTCGGTTACGAAAAGCCACCTGCATTGCGGTGAACACTCTGCTCAGCATTCTTTCCAGGAGCTCACAGTTGCTCCCTCTCTAGGTTAAGCAAGATGTTGAGGTGAGGTCCAGACTGAGCAAAGAGCACAATTGCTCACTTTGCAGTGGTAGTTGTCCTAAGAGACATTGCCTACTACGCCTTGCTAAGGTCTTCGTTCTGTTAGGGAAGTCGCCACACTTAGACGCCTGTAAAGGAGAATTTATTCAGCGAAGTTCCCAGTGTCTTGCGACGGTGTCCCTTCGCAGTGCCAATACAGCAGGGACTTAGGTTTGCTGCTAACTAGGCTAGTAGACCCTGCATACAGAAGCAGGCGTTTCCCTTTGGAAGCTTGGATCCCGGTTTCTCACGGGCTGCTTGCAAGACCCTGCTATTGCCCAGCATCTGTCCTCTGCCCCTACGCCTGGGTAGGAAGCGAGTATTTTAGCCTGAGAAGCAGGGCTCTTGGACTCTGGAGGAGAGCTAATCCTGCAGCCCACGTTCGTCCTGGGAAACCGCAAGGCGACCCTTGGCCTCAGTGTAGTGGCGAAATTGCCGCCGGACAGGTCTTGCCTGCCGCGGTTTCCATGAGTTTGCCACCGTTATCGGGCTTAAATGGAGAGCGAGGAGAGCTGTCGGCTCTCACAGAACTCTGACCTCCGCACTGTCTGCCATTCAACTGCACTCAAGACCACACGTCTCCTCCCGGCCTGCTGAGAAACACGCCGCCGTGTAGGCCCTTCGTAACACTTCTTGGCCTGTAGACTCCAAGGCGACACACTGTCCTCTTCCTTGGAAATCTACGGTGCCCCAGCTTGCCAACGCTCACGAAGGCAGTCCGAGCCCGTCTCATGTGCTGGGCCACTTGCATTCAGTGAGGAAAAGCCACCTGCATTGAGGTGAACACTCTGCTCAGCGTTCTTTCCGGGAGCTCACAATTGCCGCCTCTTAGGTTAAGCAGGAAGTCGTAATGAGGACCAACCTGAGCAAAGAGCACAATTCCTCACGTTACACTGGTAATCGTCGAAAGAGGAATTGTCAACTACGCCTGGCTAAGGCCTTCCCTGGGTTAAGGAACCAGCCACACTTAGACGCCTTTAAAGGAAAATTTATTCAGCGAAGTTCCCATTGTTTGGCGATGGTCAACCTTTGCAGCGCCAATACTGCACGGACTTAGGTTTGCTGCTAACAAGGCTAGGTGACCCTGCAGACAGAAGCAGGCGTTTCCCTTTGGAAGCTTGGATCCCAGTTTCCTAGGGGCTGCTTCCAAGGCCCTGCTATTGCCCAGCATCTGTCCTCTGCCCCTACGCCTGGGTAGGAAGCGTGTATTTTAGCCTGAGAAGCAGGGCAATTGCATCTCTGGAGGAGAGCTAATCCTGCAGCCCACGTTTGTCCTGGGAAACCGCAAGGCGACCCTTGGCCTCAGAGTAGTGGCGAAATTGCCACCAGACAGGTCTTGCCTGCCGCAGTTTCCATGAGTTCTCCACCGTTTTCGGGCTTAAATGGAGAGCGAGGAGAGCTGTCGGCTCTCACAGAACTCTGGCCTCCGCACTGTCTGCCATGCAACTGCACTCAAGACCACACGTCTCCTCCCGCCTGCTGAGAAACAGGCTGCCGTGTAGCCCCTTCGTAACACTTCTTGGCCTGTAGAGTCCAAGGAGACACACTGTCCTCTTCCTTGGAAAACTACGGTTCCGCAGCTTGCCAACGCTCACGAAGGCAGTCCAAGCCTGTCTCATGTGCTGGGCCACTTGCATTCAGTGAGGAAAAGCCACCTGCATTGAGGTGAACACTCTGCTCAGCGTTCTTTCCGGGAGCTCACAATTGCCGCCTCTCTAGGTTAAGCAGAAAGTCGTAGTGAGGACCAACCTGAAGAAAGAGCACAATTCCTCATGTTACACTGGTAGTCGTCGAAAGAGGAATTGCCAACTACGCCTGCCTAAGGCCTTCCCTGGGTTAAGGAACCAGCCACACTTAGACGCCTTTAAAGGAAAATTTATTCAGCGAAGTTCCCATTGTTTGGCGATGGTCAACTTTTGCAGCGCCAATACTGCAGGGACTTAGGTTTGCTGCTAACAAGGCTAGGTGACCCTGCAGACAGAAGCAGGCGTTTCCCTTTGGAAGCTTGGATCCCGGTTTCCTAAGGGCTGCTTCCAAGGCCCTGCTATTGCCCAGCATCTGTCCTCTGCCCCTACACCTCGGTAGGAAGCGTGAATTTTAGCCTGAGAAGCAGGGCTCTTGCATCTCTGGAGGAGAGCTAATCCTGCAGCCCACGTTCATCCTGGGAAACCGCAAGGCGAACCTTGGCCTCAGTGTAGTGGCGAAATTGCCGCCGGACAGGTCTTGCCTGCCGCGGTTTCCGTGAGTTCTCCACCGTTTTCGGGCTTAAATGGAGAGCGAGGAGAGCTGTCGGCTCTCACAGAACTCTGGCCTCCGCACTGTTTGCCATGCAACTGCACTCAAGACCACACGTCTCCTCCCGACCTGCTGAGAAACAGGCATCCGCGTAGGCCCTTGTTAACATTTCCTGGCGTGCAGAGTCCAAGGCGACACGCTGTCCTCTTCCTTGGAAACCTACGTTGCCACAGCTTGCCAAACGCTACCGAAGGCAGTCCTAACCAGTCTCGTGTCCTGCGCAACTTTGATTCGGTTACGAAAAGCCACCTGCATTGCGGTGAACACTCTGCTCAGCGTTCTTTCCGAGAGCTCACAGTTGCTCCCTCTCTAGGTTAAGCAAGGTGTCGACGTGAGGTCCAGACTGAGCAAAGAGCACAATTGCTCACTTTGCAGTGGTAGTCGTCCTAAGAGGCATTGCCTACTACGCCTTGCTAAGGTCTTCGTTCTGTTAGGGAAGTCGCCACACTTAGACGCCTGTAAAGGAGAATTTATTCAGCCAAGTTCCCAGGGTCTTGCGACGGTCTCCCTTCGCAGTGCCAATACAGCAGGGACTTAGGTTTGCTGCTAACTAGGCTAGGTGACCCTGCATACAGAAGCAGGCGTTTCCCTTTGGAAGCTTGGATCCCGGTTTCTCAGGGGCTGCTTGCAAGACCCTGCTATTGCCCAGCATCTGTCTTCTGCCCCTACGCCTGGGTAGGAAGCGAGTATTTTAGGCTGAGAAGCAGGGCTCTTGCAACTCTGGAGGAGAGCTAATCCTGCAGCCCACGTTCGTCCTGGGAAACCGCAAGGCGACCCTTGGCCTCAGAGTAGTGGCGAAATTGCCGCCGGACAGGTCTTGCCTGCCGCGGTTTCCATGAGTTCGCCACCGTTTTCGGGCTTAAATGGAGAGCGAGGAGAGCTGTCAGCTCTCACAGGACTCTGGCCTCCGCACTGTCTGCCATGCAACTGCACTCAAGACCACACGTCTCCTCCCGGCCTGCTGAGAAACAGGCCGCCGTGTAGGCCCTTCGTAACACTTCTTGGCCTGTAGACTCCAAGGCGACACACTGTCCTCTTCCTTGGAAATCTACGGTGCCCCAGCTTGCCAACGCTCACGAAGGCAGTCCGAGCCCGTCTCATGTGCTGGGCCACTTGCATTCAGTGAGGAAAAGCCACCTGCATTGAGGTGAACACTCTGCTCAGCGTTCTTTCCGGGAGCTCACAATTGCCGCCTCTTAGGTTAAGCAGGAAGTCGTAATGAGGACCAACCTGAGCAAAGAGCACAATTCCTCACGTTACACTGGTAATCGTCGAAAGAGGAATTGTCAACTACGCCTGGCTAAGGCCTTCCCTGGGTTAAGGAACCAGCCACACTTAGACGCCTTTAAAGGAAAATTTATTCAGCGAAGTTCCCATTGTTTGGCGATGGTCAACCTTTGCAGCGCCAATACTGCACGGACTTAGGTTTGCTGCTAACAAGGCTAGGTGACCCTGCAGACAGAAGCAGGCGTTTCCCTTTGGAAGCTTGGATCCCAGTTTCCTAGGGGCTGCTTCCAAGGCCCTGCTATTGCCCAGCATCTGTCCTCTGCCCCTACGCCTGGGTAGGAAGCGTGTATTTTAGCCTGAGAAGCAGGGCAATTGCATCTCTGGAGGAGAGCTAATCCTGCAGCCCACGTTTGTCCTGGGAAACCGCAAGGCGACCCTTGGCCTCAGAGTAGTGGCGAAATTGCCACCAGACAGGTCTTGCCTGCCGCAGTTTCCATGAGTTCTCCACCGTTTTCGGGCTTAAATGGAGAGCGAGGAGAGCTGTCGGCTCTCACAGAACTCTGGCCTCCGCACTGTCTGCCATGCAACTGCACTCAAGACCACACGTCTCCTCCCGCCTGCTGAGAAACAGGCTGCCGTGTAGCCCCTTCGTAACACTTCTTGGCCTGTAGAGTCCAAGGAGACACACTGTCCTCTTCCTTGGAAAACTACGGTTCCGCAGCTTGCCAACGCTCACGAAGGCAGTCCAAGCCTGTCTCATGTGCTGGGCCACTTGCATTCAGTGAGGAAAAGCCACCTGCATTGAGGTGAACACTCTGCTCAGCGTTCTTTCCGGGAGCTCACAATTGCCGCCTCTCTAGGTTAAGCAGAAAGTCGTAGTGAGGACCAACCTGAGGAAAGAGCACAATTCCTCATGTTACACTGGTAGTCGTCGAAAGAGGAATTGCCAACTACGCCTGCCTAAGGCCTTCCCTGGGTTAAGGAACCAGCCACACTTAGACGCCTTTAAAGGAAAATTTATTCAGCGAAGTTCCCATTGTTTGCCGATGGTCAACTTTTGCAGCGCCAATACTGCAGGGACAGAGGTTTGCTGCTAACAAGGCTAGGTGACCCTGCAGACAGAAGCAGGCGTTTCCCTTTGGAAGCTTGGATCCCGGTTTCCTAAGGGCTGCTTCCAAGGCCCTGCTATTGCCCAGCATCTGTCCTCTGCCCCTACACCTCGGTAGGAAGCGTGAATTTTAGCCTGAGAAGCAGGGCTCTTGCATCTCTGGAGGAGAGCTAATCCTGCAGCCCACGTTCATCCTGGGAAACCGCAAGGTGACCCTTAGCCTCAGTGTAGTGGCGAAATTGCTGCTGGACAGATCTTGCCTGTTGCGGTTTCCGTGAGTTCTCCACCGTTTTCGGGCTTAAATGGAGAGCGAGGAGAGCTGTCGGCTCTCACAGAACTCTGGCCTCCGCACTGTCTGCCATGCAACTGCACTCAAGACCACACGTCTCCTCCCGACCTGCTGAGAAACAGGCATCCGCGTAGGCCCTTGTTAACATTTCCTGGCGTGCAGAGTCCAAGGCGACACGCTGTCCTCTTCCTTGGAAACCTACGTTACCACAGCTTGCCAAACGCTACCGAAGGCAGTCCTAACCAGTCTCGTGTGCTGCGCAACTTTGATTCGGTTACGAAAAGCCACCTGCATGCGGTGAACACTCTGCTCAACCTTCTTTCCGGGAGCTCACAGTTGCTCCCTCTCTAGGTTAAGCAAGGTGTCGAGGTGAGGTCCAGACTGAGCAAAGAGCACAATTGCTCACTTTGCAGTGGTAGTCGTCCTAAGAGGCATTGCCTACTACGCCTTGCTAAGGTCTTCGTTCTGTTAGGGAAGTCGCCACACTTAGACGCCTGTAAAGGAGAATTTATTCAACCAAGTTCCCAGGGTCTTGCGACGGTCTCCCTTCGCAGTGCCAATACAACAGGGACTTAGGTTTGCTGCTAACTAGGCTAGGTGACCCTGCATACAGAAGCAGGCGTTTCCCTTTGGAAGCTTGGATCCCGGTTTCTCAGGGGCTGCTTGCAAGACCCTGCTATTGCCCAGCATCTGTCCTCTGCCCCTACGCCTGGGTAGGAAGCGAGTATTTTAGCCTGAGAAGCAGGGCTCTTGCAACTCTGGAGGAGAGCTAATCCTGCAGCCCACGTTCGTTCTGGGAAACCGCAAGGTGACCCTTGGCCTCAGAGTAGTGGCGAAATTGCCGCCGGACAGGTCTTGCCTGCCGCGGTTTCCATGAGTTCGCCACCGTTTTCGGGCTTAAATGGAGAGCGAGGAGAGCTGTCGGCTCTCACAGAACTCTGGCCTCTGCACTGTCTGCCATGCAACTGCACTCAAGACCACACGTCTCCTCCCGGCCTGCTGAGAAACAGGCCGCCGTGTAGGCCCTTCATAACACTTCTTGGCCTGTAGACTCCAAGGCGACACACTGTCCTCTTCCTTGGAAAACTACGGTGCCCCAGCTTGCCAACGCTCACGAAGGCAGTCCGAGCCCGTCTCATGTGCTGGTCCACTTGCATTCAGTGAGGAAAAGCCACCTGCATTGAGGAAACACTCTGCTCAGCGTTCTTTCCGGGAGCTCACAATTGCCGCCTCTCTAGGTTAAGCAGGAAGTCGTAGTGAGGACCAACCTGAGCAAAGAGCACAATTCCTCACGTTACACTGGTAGTCGTCGAAAGAGGAATTGCCAACTACGCCTGGCTAAGGCCTTCCCTGGGTTAAGGAACCAGCCATACTTAGACGCCTTTAAAGGAAAATTTATTCAGCGAAGTTTCCATTGTTTGGCGATGGTCAACCTTTGCAGCGCCAATACTGCAGGGACTTAGGTTTGCTGATAACAAGGCTAGGTGACCCTGCAGACAGAAGCAGGCGTTTCCCTTTGGAAGCTTGGATCCCGGTTTCCTAAGGGCTGCTTCCAAGGCCCTGCTATTGCCCAGCATCTGTCCTCTGCCCCTACACCTCGGTAGGAAGCGTGAATTTTAGTCTGAGAAGCAGGGCTCTTGCATCTCTGGAGGAGAGCTAATCCTGCAGCCCACGTTCGTCCTGGGAAACCGCAAGGCGACCCTTGGCCTCAGTGTAGTGGCGAAATTGCCGCCGGACAGGTCTTGCCTGCCGCGGTTTCCGTGAGTTCTCCACCGTTTTCGGGCTTAAATGGAGAGCGAGGAGAGCTGTCGGCTCTCACAGAACTCTGGCCTCCGCACTGTTTGCCATGCAACTGCACTCAAGACCACACGTCTCCTCCCGACCTGCTGAGAAACAGGCATCCGCGTAGGCCCTTGTTAACATTTCCTGGCGTGCAGAGTCCAAGGCGACACGCTGTCCTCTTCCTTGGAAACCTACGTTGCCACAGCTTGCCAAACGCTACCGAAGGCAGTCCTAACCAGTCTCGTGTGCTGCGCAACTTTGATTCGGTTACGAAAAGCCACCTGCATGCGGTGAACACTCTGCTCAGCGTTCTTTCCAAGAGCTCACAGTTGCTCCCTCTCTAGGTTAAGCAAGGTGTCGAGGTGAGGTCCAGACTGAGCAAAGAGCACAATTGCTCACTTTGCAGTGGTAGTCGTCCTAAGAGGCATTGCCTACTACGCCTTGCTAAGGTCTTCGTTCTGTTAGGGAAGTCGCCACACTTAGACGCCTGTAAAGGAGAATTTATTCAGCGAAGTTCCCAGTGTCTTGCGACGGTCTCCCTTCGCAGTGCCAATACAGCAGGGACTTAGCTTTGCTGCTAACTAGGCTAGGTGACCCTGCATACAGAAGCAGGCGTTTCCCTTTGGAAGCTTGGATCCCAGTTTCCTAGGGGCTGCTTCCAAGGCCCTGCTATTGCCCAGCATCTGTCCTCTGCCCCTACGCCTGGGTAGGAAGCGTGTATTTTAGCCTGAGAAGCAGGGCTCTTGCATCTCTGGAGGAGAGCTAATCCTGCAGCCCACGTTCATCCTGGGAAACCGCAAGGCGACCCTTGGCCTCAGAGTAGTGGCGAAATTGCCACCAGACAGGTCTTGCCTGCCGCAGTTTCCATGAGTTTTCCACCGTTTTCGGGCTTAAATGGAGAGCGAGGAGAGCTGTCGGCTCTCACAGAACTCTGGCCTCCGCACTGTCTGCCATGCAACTGCACTCAAGACCACACGTCTCCTGCCGCCTGCTGAGAAACAGGCTGCCGTGTAGCCCCTTCGTAACACTTCTTGGCCTGTAGACTCCAAGGAGACACACTGTCCTCTTCCTTGGAAAACTACGGTTCCGCAGCTTGCCAACGCTCACGAAGGCAGTCCAAGCCTGTCTCATGTGCTGGGCCACTTGCATTCAGTGAGGAAAAGCCACCTGCATTGAGGTGAACACTCTGCTCAGCGTTCTTTCCGGGAGCTCACAATTGCCGCCTCTCTAGGTTAAGCAGAAAGTCGTAGTGAGGACCAACCTGAGGAAAGAGCACAATTCCTCATGTTACACTGGTAGTCGTCGAAAGAGGAATTGCCAACTACGCCTGCCTAAGGCCTTCCCTGGGTTAAGGAACCAGCCACACTTAGACGCCTTTAAAGGAAAATTTATTCAGCGAAGTTCCCATTGTTTGGCGATGGTCAACTTTTGCAGCGCCAATACTGCAGGGACTTATGTTTGCTGCTAACAAGGCTAGGTGACCCTGCAGACAGAAGCAGGCGTTTCCCTTTGGAAGCTTGGATCCCGGTTTCCTAAGGGCTGCTTCCAAGGCCCTGCTATTGCCCAGCATCTGTCCTCTGCCCCTACGCCTGTGTAGGAAGCGAGTATTTTAGTCTGAGAAGCAGGGCTCTCGCATCTCTGGAGGAGAGCTAATCCTGCAGCCCACGTTCGTCCTGGGAAACCGCAAGGCGACCCTTGGCCTCAGTGTAGTGGCGAAATTGCCGCCGGACAGGTCTTGCCTGCCGCGGTTTCCGTGAGTTCTCCACCGTTTTCGGGCTTAAATGGAGAGCGAGGAGAGCTGTCGGCTCTCACAGAACTCTGGCCTCCGCACTGTTTGCCATGCAACTGCACTCAAGACCACACGTCTCCTCCCGACCTGCTGAGAAACAGGCATCCGCGTAGGCCCTTGTTAACATTTCCTGACGTGCAGAGTCCAAGGCGACACGCTGTCCTCTTCCTTGGAAACCTACGTTGCCACAGCTTGCCAAACGCTACCGAAGGCAGTCCTAACCAGTCTCGTGTCCTGCGCAACTTTGATTCGGTTACGAAAAGCCACCTGCATTGCGGTGAACACTCTGCTCAGCGTTCTTTCCGAGAGCTCACAGTTGCTCCCTCTCTAGGTTAAGCAAGGTGTCGACGTGAGGTCCAGACTGAGCAAAGAGCACAATTGCTCACTTTGCAGTGGTAGTCGTCCTAAGAGGCATTGCCTACTACGCCTTGCTAAGGTCTTCGTTCTGTTAGGGAAGTCGCCACACTTAGACGCCTGTAAAGGAGAATTTATTCAGCGAAGTTCCCAGTGTCTTGCGACGGTCTCCCTTCGCAGTGCCAATACAGCAGGGACTTAGGTTTGCTGCTAACTAGGCTAGGTGACCCTGCATACAGAAGCAGGCGTTTCCCTTTGGAAGCTTGGATCCCGGTTTCTCAGGGGCTGCTTGCAAGACCCTGCTATTGCCCAGCATCTGTCCTCTGTCCCTACGCCTGGGTAGGAAGCGAGTATTTTAGCCTGAGAAGCAGGGCTCTTGCAACTCTGGAGGAGAGCTAATCCTGCAGCCCACGTTCGTCCTGGGAAACCGCAAGGCGACCCTTGGCCTCAGAGTAGTGGCGAAATTGCCGCCGGACAGGTCTTGCCTGCCGCGGTTTCCATGAGTTCGCCACCGTTTTCGGGCTTAAATGGAGAGCGAGGAGAGCTGTCAGCTCTCACAGGACTCTGGCCTCCGCACTGTCTGCCATGCAACTGCACTCAAGACCACACGTCTCCTCCCGGCCTGCTGAGAAACAGGCCGCCGTGTAGGCCCTTCGTAACACTTCTTGGCCTGTAGACTCCAAGGCGACACACTGTCCTCTTCCTTGGAAATCTACGGTGCCCCAGCTTGCCAACGCTCACGAAGGCAGTCCGAGCCCGTCTCATGTGCTGGGCCACTTGCATTCAGTGAGGAAAAGCCACCTGCATTGAGGTGAACACTCTGCTCAGCGTTCTTTCCGGGAGCTCACAATTGCTGCCTCTTAGGTTAAGCAGGAAGTCGTAATGAGGACCAACCTGAGCAAAGAGCACAATTCCTCACGTTACACTGGTAATCGTCGAAAGAGGAATTGTCAACTACGCCTGGCTAAGGCCTTCCCTGGGTTAAGGAACCAGCCACACTTAGACGCCTTTAAAGGAAAATTTATTCAGCGAAGTTCCCATTGTTTGGCGATGGTCAACCTTTGCAGCGCCAATACTGCACGGACTTAGGTTTGCTGCTAACAAGGCTAGGTGACCCTGCAGACAGAAGCAGGCGTTTCCCTTTGGAAGCTTGGATCCCAGTTTCCTAGGGGCTGCTTCCAAGGCCCTGCTATTGCCCAGCATCTGTCCTCTGCCCCTACGCCTGGGTAGGAAGCGTGTATTTTAGCCTGAGAAGCAGGGCAATTGCATCTCTGGAGGAGAGCTAATCCTGCAGCCCACGTTCGTCCTGGGAAACCGCAAGGCGACCCTTGGCCTCAGAGTAGTGGCGAAATTGCCACCAGACAGGTCTTGCCTGCCGCACTTTCCATGAGTTCTCCACCGTTTTCGGGCTTAAATGGAGAGCGAGGAGAGCTGTCGGCTCTCACAGAACTCTGGCCTCCGCACTGTCTGCCATGCAACTGCACTCAAGACCACACGTCTCCTCCCGCCTGCTGAGAAACAGGCTGCCGTGTAGCCCCTTCGTAACACTTCTTGGCCTGTAGACTCCAAGGAGACACACTGTCCTCTTCCTTGGAAAACTACGGTTCCGCAGCTTGCCAACGCTCACGAAGGCAGTCCAAGCCTGTCTCATGTGCTGGGCCACTTGCATTCAGTGAGGAAAAGCCACCTGCATTGAGGTGAACACTCTGCTCAGCGTTCTTTCCGGGAGCTCACAATTGCCGCCTCTCTAGGTTAAGCAGAAAGTCGTAGTGAGGACCAACCTGAGGAAAGAGCACAATTCCTCATGTTACACTGGTAGTCGTCGAAAGAGGAATTGCCAACTACGCCTGCCTAAGGCCTTCCCTGGGTTAAGGAACCAGCCACACTTAGACGCCTTTAAAGGAAAATTTATTCAGCGAAGTTCCCATTGTTTGGCGATGGTCAACTTTTGCAGCGCCAATACTGCAGGGACTTAGGTTTGCTGCTAACAAGGCTAGGTGACCCTGCAGACAGAAGCAGGCGTTTCCCTTTGGAAGCTTGGATCCCGGTTTCCTAAGGGCTGCTTCCAAGGCCCTGCTATTGCCCAGCATCTGTCCTCTGCCCCTACACCTCGGTAGGAAGCGTGAATTTTAGCCTGAGAAGCAGGGCTCTTGCATCTCTGGAGGAGAGCTAATCCTGCAGCCCACGTTCATCCTGGGAAACCGCAAGGCGAACCTTGGCCTCAGTGTAGTGGCGAAATTGCCGCCAGACAGGTCTGGCCTGCCGCGGTTTCCGTGAGTTCTCCACCGTTTTTGGGCTTAAGTGGAGAGCGAGGAGAGCTGTCAGCTCTCACAGAACTCTGGCCTCCGCACTGTCTGCCATGCAACTGCACTCAAGACCACACGTCTCCTCCCGACCTGCTGAGAAACAGGCATCTGTGTAGGCCCTTGTTAACATTTCCTGGCGTGCAGAGTCCAAAGCGAAACGCTGTCCTCTTCCTTGGAAACCTACGTTGCCACAGCTTGCCAAACGCTACCGAAGGCAGTCCTAACCAGTCTCGTGTGCTGCGCAACTTTGATTCGGTTACGAAAAGCCACCTGCATTGCGGTGAACACTCTGCTCAGCATTCTTTCCAGGAGCTCACAGTTGCTCCCTCTCTAGGTTAAGCAAGATGTTGAGGTGAGGTCCAGACTGAGCAAAGAGCACAATTGCTCACTTTGCAGTGGTAGTTGTCCTAAGAGACATTGCCTACTACGCCTTGCTAAGGTCTTCGTTCTGTTAGGGAAGTCGCCACACTTAGACGCCTGTAAAGGAGAATTTATTCAGCGAAGTTCCCAGTGTCTTGCGACGGTGTCCCTTCGCAGTGCCAATACAGCAGGGACTTAGGTTTGCTGCTAACTAGGCTAGTAGACCCTGCATACAGAAGCAGGCGTTTCCCTTTGGAAGCTTGGATCCCGGTTTCTCACGGGCTGCTTGCAAGACCCTGCTATTGCCCAGCATCTGTCCTCTGCCCCTACGCCTGGGTAGGAAGCGAGTATTTTAGCCTGAGAAGCAGGGCTCTTGGACTCTGGAGGAGAGCTAATCCTGCAGCCCACGTTCGTCCTGGGAAACCGCAAGGCGACCCTTGGCCTCAGTGTAGTGGCGAAATTGCCGCCGGACAGGTCTTGCCTGCCGCGGTTTCCATGAGTTTGCCACCGTTATCGGGCTTAAATGGAGAGCGAGGAGAGCTGTCGGCTCTCACAGAACTCTGACCTCCGCACTGTCTGCCATTCAACTGCACTCAAGACCACACGTCTCCTCCCGGCCTGCTGAGAAACACGCCGCCGTGTAGGCCCTTCGTAACACTTCTTGGCCTGTAGACTCCAAGGCGACACACTGTCCTCTTCCTTGGAAATCTACGGTGCCCCAGCTTGCCAACGCTCACGAAGGCAGTCCGAGCCCGTCTCATGTGCTGGGCCACTTGCATTCAGTGAGGAAAAGCCACCTGCATTGAGGTGAACACTCTGCTCAGCGTTCTTTCCGGGAGCTCACAATTGCCGCCTCTTAGGTTAAGCAGGAAGTCGTAATGAGGACCAACCTGAGCAAAGAGCACAATTCCTCACGTTACACTGGTAATCGTCGAAAGAGGAATTGTCAACTACGCCTGGCTAAGGCCTTCCCTGGGTTAAGGAACCAGCCACACTTAGACGCCTTTAAAGGAAAATTTATTCAGCGAAGTTCCCATTGTTTGGCGATGGTCAACCTTTGCAGCGCCAATACTGCACGGACTTAGGTTTGCTGCTAACAAGGCTAGGTGACCCTGCAGACAGAAGCAGGCGTTTCCCTTTGGAAGCTTGGATCCCAGTTTCCTAGGGGCTGCTTCCAAGGCCCTGCTATTGCCCAGCATCTGTCCTCTGCCCCTACGCCTGGGTAGGAAGCGTGTATTTTAGCCTGAGAAGCAGGGCAATTGCATCTCTGGAGGAGAGCTAATCCTGCAGCCCACGTTTGTCCTGGGAAACCGCAAGGCGACCCTTGGCCTCAGAGTAGTGGCGAAATTGCCACCAGACAGGTCTTGCCTGCCGCAGTTTCCATGAGTTCTCCACCGTTTTCGGGCTTAAATGGAGAGCGAGGAGAGCTGTCGGCTCTCACAGAACTCTGGCCTCCGCACTGTCTGCCATGCAACTGCACTCAAGACCACACGTCTCCTCCCGCCTGCTGAGAAACAGGCTGCCGTGTAGCCCCTTCGTAACACTTCTTGGCCTGTAGAGTCCAAGGAGACACACTGTCCTCTTCCTTGGAAAACTACGGTTCCGCAGCTTGCCAACGCTCACGAAGGCAGTCCAAGCCTGTCTCATGTGCTGGGCCACTTGCATTCAGTGAGGAAAAGCCACCTGCATTGAGGTGAACACTCTGCTCAGCGTTCTTTCCGGGAGCTCACAATTGCCGCCTCTCTAGGTTAAGCAGAAAGTCGTAGTGAGGACCAACCTGAAGAAAGAGCACAATTCCTCATGTTACACTGGTAGTCGTCGAAAGAGGAATTGCCAACTACGCCTGCCTAAGGCCTTCCCTGGGTTAAGGAACCAGCCACACTTAGACGCCTTTAAAGGAAAATTTATTAAGCGAAGTTCCCATTGTTTGGCGATGGTCAACTTTTGCAGCGCCAATACTGCAGGGACATAGGTTTGCTGCTAACAAGGCTAGGTGACCCTGCAGACAGAAGCAGGCGTTTCCCTTTGGAAGCTTGGATCCCGGTTTCCTAAGGGCTGCTTCCAAGGCCCTGCTATTGCCCAGCATCTGTCCTCTGCCCCTACACCTCGGTAGGAAGCGTGAATTTTAGCCTGAGAAGCAGGGCTCTTGCATCTCTGGAGGAGAGCTAATCCTGCAGCCCACGTTCGTCCTGGGAAACCGCAAGGCGACCCTTGGCCTCAGTGTAGTGGCGAAATTGCCGCCGGACAGGTCTTGCCTGCCGCGGTTTCCGTGAGTTCTCCACCGTTTTCGGGCTTAAATGGAGAGCGAGGAGAGCTGTCGGCTCTCACAGAACTCTGGCCTCCGCACTGTTTGCCATGCAACTGCACTCAAGACCACACGTCTCCTCCCGACCTGCTGAGAAACAGGCATCCGCGTAGGCCCTTGTTAACATTTCCTGGCGTGCAGAGTCCAAGGCGACACGCTGTCCTCTTCCTTGGAAACCTACGTTGCCACAGCTTGCCAAACGCTACCGAAGGCAGTCCTAACCAGTCTCGTGTCCTGCGCAACTTTGATTCGGTTACGAAAAGCCACCTGCATGCGGTGAACACTCTGCTCAGCGTTCTTTCCGAGAGCTCACAGTTGCTCCCTCTCTAGGTTAAGCAAGGTGTCGACGTGAGGTCCAGACTGAGCAAAGAGCACAATTGCTCACTTTGCAGTGGTAGTCGTCCTAAGAGGCATTGCCTACTACGCCTTGCTAAGGTCTTCGTTCTGTTAGGGAAGTCGCCACACTTAGACGCCTGTAAAGGAGAATTTATTCAGCGAAGTTCCCAGTGTCTTGCGACGGTCTCCCTTCGCAGTGCCAATACAGCAGGGACTTAGGTTTGCTGCTAACTAGGCTAGGTGACCCTGCATACAGAAGCAGGCGTTTCCCTTTGGAAGCTTGGATCCCGGTTTCTCAGGGGCTGCTTGCAAGACCCTGCTATTGCCCAGCATCTGTCCTCTGTCCCTACGCCTGGGTAGGAAGCGAGTATTTTAGCCTGAGAAGCAGGGCTCTTGCAACTCTGGAGGAGAGCTAATCCTGCAGCCCACGTTCGTCCTGGGAAACCGCAAGGCGACCCTTGGCCTCAGAGTAGTGGCGAAATTGCCGCCGGACAGGTCTTGCCTGCCGCGGTTTCCATGAGTTCGCCACCGTTTTCGGGCTTAAATGGAGAGCGAGGAGAGCTGTCAGCTCTCACAGGACTCTGGCCTCCGCACTGTCTGCCATGCAACTGCACTCAAGACCACACGTCTCCTCCCGGCCTGCTGAGAAACAGGCCGCCGTGTAGGCCCTTCGTAACACTTCTTGGCCTGTAGACTCCAAGGCGACACACTGTCCTCTTCCTTGGAAATCTACGGTGCCCCAGCTTGCCAACGCTCACGAAGGCAGTCCGAGCCCGTCTCATGTGCTGGGCCACTTGCATTCAGTGAGGAAAAGCCACCTGCATTGAGGTGAACACTCTGCTCAGCGTTCTTTCCGGGAGCTCACAATTGCCGCCTCTTAGGTTAAGCAGGAAGTCGTAATGAGGACCAACCTGAGCAAAGAGCACAATTCCTCACGTTACACTCGTAATCGTCGAAAGAGGAATTGTCAACTACGCCTGGCTAAGGCCTTCCCTGGGTTAAGGAACCAGCCACACTTAGACGCCTTTAAAGGAAAATTTATTCAGCGAAGTTCCCATTGTTTGGCGATGGTCAACCTTTGCAGCGCCAATACTGCAGGGACTTAGGTTTGCTGCTAACAAGGCTAGGTGACCCTGCAGACAGAAGCAGGCGTTTCCCTTTGGAAGCTTGGATCCCGGTTTCCTAGGGGCTGCTTCCAAGGCCCTGCTATTGCCCAGCATCTGTCCTCTGCCCCTACGCCTGGGTAGGAAGTGAGTATTTTAGCCTGAGAAGCAGGGCTCTTGCATCTCTGGAGGAGAGCTAATCCTGCAGCCCACGTTCGTCCTGGGAAACCGCAAGGCGACCCTTGGCCTCAGTGTAGTGGCGAAATTGCCGCCGGACAGGTCTTGCCTGCCGCGGTTTCCGTGAGTTCTCCACCGTTTTCGGGCTTAAATGGAGAGCGAGGAGAGCTGTCGGCTCTCACAGAACTCTGGCCTCCGCACTGTTTGCCATGCAACTGCACTCAAGACCACACGTCTCCTCCCGACCTGCTGAGAAACAGGCATCCGCGTAGGCCCTTGTTAACATTTCCTGGCGTGCAGAGTCCAAGGCGACACGCTGTCCTCTTCCTTGGAAACCTACGTTGCCACAGCTTGCCAAACGCTACCGAAGGCAGTCCTAACCAGTCTCGTGTGCTGCGCAACTTTGATTCGGTTACGAAAAGCCACCTGCATGCGGTGAACACTCTGCTCAGCGTTCTTTCCAAGAGCTCACAGTTGCTCCCTCTCTAGGTTAAGCAAGGTGTCGAGGTGAGGTCCAGACTGAGCAAAGAGCACAATTGCTCACTTTGCAGTGGTAGTCGTCCTAAGAGGCATTGCCTACTACGCCTTGCTAAGGTCTTCGTTCTGTTAGGGAAGTCGCCACACTTAGACGCCTGTAAAGGAGAATTTATTCAGCGAAGTTCCCAGTGTCTTGCGACGGTCTCCCTTCGCAGTGCCAATACAGCAGGGACTTAGCTTTGCTGCTAACTAGGCTAGGTGACCCTGCAGACAGAAGCAGGCGTTTCCCTTTGGAAGCTTGGATCCCAGTTTCCTAGGGGCTGCTTCCAAGGCCCTGCTATTGCCCAGCATCTGTCCTCTGCCCCTACGCCTGGGTAGGAAGCGTGTATTTTAGCCTGAGAAGCAGGGCTCTTGCATCTCTGGAGGAGAGCTAATCCTGCAGCCCACGTTCGTCCTGGGAAACCGCAAGGCGACCCTTGGCCTCAGAGTAGTGGCGAAATTGCCACCAGACAGGTCTTGCCTGCCGCAGTTTCCATGAGTTTTCCACCGTTTTCGGGCTTAAATGGAGAGCGAGGAGAGCTGTCGGCTCTCACAGAACTCTGGCCTCCGCACTGTCTGCCATGCAACTGCACTCAAGACCACACGTCTCCTCCCGCCTGCTGAGAAACAGGCTGCCGTGTAGCCCCTTCATAACACTTCTTGGCCTGTAGACTCCAAGGAGACACACTGTCCTCTTCCTTGGAAAACTACGGTTCCGCAGCTTGCCAACGCTCACGAAGGCAGTCCAAGCCTGTCTCATGTGCTGGGCCACTTGCATTCAGTGAGGAAAAGCCACCTGCATTGAGGTGAACACTCTGCTCAGCGTTCTTTCCGGGAGCTCACAATTGCCGCCTCTCTAGGTTAAGCAGAAAGTCGTAGTGAGGACCAACCTGAGGAAAGAGCACAATTCCTCATGTTACACTGGTAGTCGTCGAAAGAGGAATTGCCAACTACGCCTGCCTAAGGCCTTCCCTGGGTTAAGGAACCAGCCACACTTAGACGCCTTTAAAGGAAAATTTATTCAGCGAAGTTCCCATTGTTTGGCGATGGTCAACCTTTGCAGCGCCAATACTGCAGGGACTTAGGTTTGCTGCTAACACGGCTAGGTGACCCTGCAGACAGAAGCAGGCGTTTCCCTTTGGAAGCTTGGATCCCGGTTTCCTAAGGGCTGCTTCCAAGGCCCTGCTATTGCCCAGCATCTGTCCTCTGCCCCTACACCTCGGTAGGAAGCGTGAATTTTAGCCTGAGAAGCAGGGCTCTTGCATCTCTGGAGGAGAGCTAATCCTGCAGCCCACGTTCATCCTGGGAAACCGCAAGGTGACCCTTAGCCTCAGTGTAGTGGCGAAATTGCCGCTGGACAGATCTTGCCTGTTGCGGTTTCCGTGAGTTCTCCACCGTTTTCGGGCTTAAATGGAGAGCGAGGAGAGCTGTCGGCTCTCACAGAACTCTGGCCTCCGCACTGTCTGCCATGCAACTGCACTCAAGACCACACGTCTCCTCCCGACCTGCTGAGAAACAGGCATCCGCGTAGGCCCTTGTTAACATTTCCTGGCGTGCAGAGTCCAAGGCGACACGCTGTCCTCTTCCTTGGAAACCTACGTTACCACAGCTTGCCAAACGCTACCGAAGGCAGTCATAACCAGTATCGTGTGCTGCGCAACTTTGATTCGGTTACGAAAAGCCACCTGCATTGAGGTGAACACTCTGCTCAGCATTCTTTCCTGGAGCTCACCGTTGCTCCCTCTCTAGGTTAAGCAAGGTGTCGAGGTGAGGTCCAGACTGAGCAAAGAGCACAATTGCTCACTTTGCAGTGGTAGTCGTCCTAAGAGGCATTGCCTACTACGCCTTGCTAAGGTCTTCGTTCTGTTAGGGACGTCGCCACACTTAGACGCCTGTAAAGGAGAATTTATTCAGCGAAGTTCCCAGTGTCTTGCGACGGTCTCCCTTCGCAGTGCCAATACAGCAGGGACTTAGGTTTGCTGCTAACTAGGCTAGGTGACCCTGCATACAGAAGCAGGCGTTTCCCTTTGGAAGCTTGGATCCCGGTTTCTCAGGGGCTGCTTGCAAGACCCTGCTATTGCCCAGCATCGGTCCTCTGCCCCTACGCCTGGGTAGGAAGCGAGTATTTTAGCCTGAGAAGCAGGGCTCTTGCAACTCTGGAGGAGAGCTAATCCTGCAGCCCACGTTCGTCCTGGGAAACTGCAAGGCGACCCTTGGCCTCAGAGTAGTGGCGAAATTGCCGCCGGACAGGTCTTGCCTGCCACGGTTTCCATGAGTTCGCCACCGTTTTCGGGCTTAAATGGAGAGCGAGGGGAGCTGTCGGCTCTCACAGAACTCTGACCTCCGCACTGTCTGCCATGCAACTGCACTCAAGACCACACGTCTCCTCCCGGCCTGCTGAGAAACAGGCCGATGTGTAGGCCCTTCGTAACACTTCTTGGCCTGTAGACTCCAAGGCGACACACTGTCCTCTTCCTTGGAAAACTACGGTGCCCCAGCTTGCCAACGCTCACAAAGGCATTCCGAGCCCGTCTCATGTGCTGGGCCACTTGCATTCAGTGAGGAAAAGCCACCTGCATTGAGGTGAACACTCTGCTCAGCGTTCTTTCCGGGAGCTCACAATTACCGCCTCTCTAGGTTAAGCAGGAAGTCGTAGTGAGGACCAACCTGAGCAAAGAGCACAATTCCTCACGTTACACTGGTAGTCGTCGAAAGAGGAATTGTCAACTACGCCTGGCTAAGGCCTTCCCTGGGTTAAGGAACCAGCCACACTTAGACGCCTTTAAAGGAAAATTTATTCAGCGAAGTTCCCATTGTTTGGCGATGGTCAACCTTTGCAGCGCCAATACTGCACGGACTTAGGTTTGCTGCTAACAAGGCTAGGTGACCCTGCAGACCGAAGCAGGCGTTTCCCTTTGGAAGCTTGGATCCCAGTTTCCTAGGGGCTGCTTCCAAGGCCCTGCTATTGCCCAGCATCTGTCCTCTGCCCCTACGCCTGGGTAGGAAGCGTGTATTTTAGCCTGAGAAGCAGGGCTCTTGCATCTCTGGAGGAGAGCTAATCCTGCAGCCCACGTTCGTCCTGGGAAACCGCAAGGCGACCCTTGGCCTCAGAGTAGTGGCGAAATTGCCACTAGACAGGTCTTGCCTGCCGCAGTTTCCATGAGTTCTCCACCGTTTTCGGGCTTAAATGGAGAGCGAGGAGAGCTGTCAGCTCTCACAGGACTCTGGCCTCCGCACTGTCTGCCATGCAACTGCACTCAAGACCACACGTCTCCTCCCGGCCTGCTGAGAAACAGGCCGCCGTGTAGGCCCTTCGTAACACTTCTTGGCCTGTAGACTCCAAGGCGACACACTGTCCTCTTCCTTGGAAAACTACGGTGCCCCAGCTTGCCAACGCTCACGAAGGCAGTCCCAGCCCGTCTCCTGTGCTGGGCCACTTGCATTCAGTGAGGAAAAGCCACCTGCATTGAGGTGAACACTCTGCTCAGCGTTCTATCCGGGAGCTCACAATTGCCGCCTCTCTAGGTTAAGCAGGAAGTCGTAGTGAGGACCAACCTGAGCAAAGAGCACAATTCCTCACGTTACACTGGTAGTCGTCGAAAGAGGAATTGCCAACTACGCCTGGCTAAGGCCTTCCCTGGGTTAAGGAACCAGCCACACTTAGACGCCTTTAAAGGAAAATTTATTCAGCGAAGTTCCCATTGTTTGGCGATGGTCAACCTTTGCAGCGCCAATACTGCAGGGACTTAGGTTTGCTGCTAACAAGGCTAGGTGACCCTGCAGACAGAAGCAGGCGTTTCCCTTTGGAAGCTTGGATCCCGGTTTCCTAAGGGCTGCTTCCAAGGCCCTGCTATTGCCCAGCATCTGTCCTCTGCCCCTACGCCTGTGTAGGAAGCGAGTATTTTAGTCTGAGAAGCAGGGCTCTTGCATCTCTGGAGGAGAGCTAATCCTGCAGCCCACGTTCGTCCTGGGAAACCGCAAGGCGACCCTTGGCCTCAGTGTAGTGGCGAAATTGCCGCCGGACAGGTCTTGCCTGCCGCGGTTTCCGTGAGTTCTCCACCGTTTTCGGGCTTAAATGGAGAGCGAGGAGAGCTGTCGGCTCTCACAGAACTCTGGCCTCCGCACTGTTTGCCATGCAACTGCACTCAAGACCACACGTCTCCTCCCGACCTGCTGAGAAACAGGCATCCGCGTAGGCCCTTGTTAACATTTCCTGGCGTGCAGAGTCCAAGGCGACACGCTGTCCTCTTCCTTGGAAACCTACGTTGCCACAGCTTGCCAAACGCTACCGAAGGCAGTCCTAACCAGTCTCGTGTCCTGCGCAACTTTGATTCGGTTACGAAAAGCCACCTGCATTGCGGTGAACACTCTGCTCAGCGTTCTTTCCGAGAGCTCACAGTTGCTCCCTCTCTAGGTTAAGCAAGGTGTCGACGTGAGGTCCAGACTGAGCAAAGAGCACAATTGCTCACTTTGCAGTGGTAGTCGTCCTAAGAGGCATTGCCTACTACGCCTTGCTAAGGTCTTCGTTCTGTTAGGGAAGTCGCCACACTTAGACGCCTGTAAAGGAGAATTTATTCAGCGAAGTTCCCAGTGTCTTGCGACGGTCTCCCTTCGCAGTGCCAATACAGAAGGGACTTAGGTTTGCTGCTAACTAGGCTAGGTGACCCTGCATACAGAAGCAGGCGTTTCCCTTTGGAAGCTTGGATCCCGGTTTCTCAGGGGCTGCTTGCAAGACCCTGCTATTGCCCAGCATCTGTCCTCTGTCCCTACGCCTGGGTAGGAAGCGAGTATTTTAGCCTGAGAAGCAGGGCTCTTGCAACTCTGGAGGAGAGCTAATCCTGCAGCCCACGTTCGTCCTGGGAAACCGCAAGGCGACCCTTGGCCTCAGAGTAGTGGCGAAATTGCCGCCGGACAGGTCTTGCCTGCCGCGGTTTCCATGAGTTCGCCACCGTTTTCGGGCTTAAATGGAGAGCGAGGAGAGCTGTCAGCTCTCACAGGACTCTGGCCTCCGCACTGTCTGCCATGCAACTGCACTCAAGACCACACGTCTCCTCCCGGCCTGCTGAGAAACAGGCCGCCGTGTAGGCCCTTCGTAACACTTCTTGGCCTGTAGACTCCAAGGCGACACACTGTCCTCTTCCTTGGAAATCTACGGTGCCCCAGCTTGCCAACGCTCACGAAGGCAGTCCGAGCCCGTCTCATGTGCTGGGCCACTTGCATTCAGTGAGGAAAAGCCACCTGCATTGAGGTGAACACTCTGCTCAGCGTTCTTTCCGGGAGCTCACAATTGCTGCCTCTTAGGTTAAGCAGGAAGTCGTAATGAGGACCAACCTGAGCAAAGAGCACAATTCCTCACGTTACACTGGTAATCGTCGAAAGAGGAATTGTCAACTACGCCTGGCTAAGGCCTTCCCTGGGTTAAGGAACCAGCCACACTTAGACGCCTTTAAAGGAAAATTTATTCAGCGAAGTTCCCATTGTTTGGCGATGGTCAACCTTTGCAGCGCCAATACTGCACGGACTTAGGTTTGCTGCTAACAAGGCTAGGTGACCCTGCAGACAGAAGCAGGCGTTTCCCTTTGGAAGCTTGGATCCCAGTTTCCTAGGGGCTGCTTCCAAGGCCCTGCTATTGCCCAGCATCTGTCCTCTGCCCCTACGCCTGGGTAGGAAGCGTGTATTTTAGCCTGAGAAGCAGGGCAATTGCATCTCTGGAGGAGAGCTAATCCTGCAGCCCACGTTCGTCCTGGGAAACCGCAAGGCGACCCTTGGCCTCAGAGTAGTGGCGAAATTGCCACCAGACAGGTCTTGCCTGCCGCACTTTCCATGAGTTCTCCACCGTTTTCGGGCTTAAATGGAGAGCGAGGAGAGCTGTCGGCTCTCACAGAACTCTGGCCTCCGCACTGTCTGCCATGCAACTGCACTCAAGACCACACGTCTCCTCCCGCCTGCTGAGAAACAGGCTGCCGTGTAGCCCCTTCGTAACACTTCTTGGCCTGTAGACTCCAAGGAGACACACTGTCCTCTTCCTTGGAAAACTACGGTTCCGCAGCTTGCCAACGCTCACGAAGGCAGTCCAAGCCTGTCTCATGTGCTGGGCCACTTGCATTCAGTGAGGAAAAGCCACCTGCATTGAGGTGAACACTCTGCTCAGCGTTCTTTCCGGGAGCTCACAATTGCCGCCTCTCTAGGTTAAGCAGAAAGTCGTAGTGAGGACCAACCTGAGGAAAGAGCACAATTCCTCATGTTACACTGGTAGTCGTCGAAAGAGGAATTGCCAACTACGCCTGCCTAAGGCCTTCCCTGGGTTAAGGAACCAGCCACACTTAGACGCCTTTAAAGGAAAATTTATTCAGCGAAGTTCCCATTGTTTGGCGATGGTCAACTTTTGCAGCGCCAATACTGCAGGGACTTAGGTTTGCTGCTAACAAGGCTAGGTGACCCTGCAGACAGAAGCAGGCGTTTCCCTTTGGAAGCTTGGATCCCGGTTTCCTAAGGGCTGCTTCCAAGGCCCTGCTATTGCCCAGCATCTGTCCTCTGCCCCTACACCTCGGTAGGAAGCGTGAATTTTAGCCTGAGAAGCAGGGCTCTTGCATCTCTGGAGGAGAGCTAATCCTGCAGCCCACGTTCATCCTGGGAAACCGCAAGGCGAACCTTGGCCTCAGTGTAGTGGCGAAATTGCCGCCAGACAGGTCTGGCCTGCCGCGGTTTCCGTGAGTTCTCCACCGTTTTTGGGCTTAAGTGGAGAGCGAGGAGAGCTGTCAGCTCTCACAGAACTCTGGCCTCCGCACTGTCTGCCATGCAACTGCACTCAAGACCACACGTCTCCTCCCGACCTGCTGAGAAACAGGCATCTGTGTAGGCCCTTGTTAACATTTCCTGGCGTGCAGAGTCCAAAGCGAAACGCTGTCCTCTTCCTTGGAAACCTACGTTGCCACAGCTTGCCAAACGCTACCGAAGGCAGTCCTAACCAGTCTCGTGTGCTGCGCAACTTTGATTCGGTTACGAAAAGCCACCTGCATTGCGGTGAACACTCTGCTCAGCATTCTTTCCAGGAGCTCACAGTTGCTCCCTCTCTAGGTTAAGCAAGATGTTGAGGTGAGGTCCAGACTGAGCAAAGAGCACAATTGCTCACTTTGCAGTGGTAGTTGTCCTAAGAGACATTGCCTACTACGCCTTGCTAAGGTCTTCGTTCTGTTAGGGAAGTCGCCACACTTAGACGCCTGTAAAGGAGAATTTATTCAGCGAAGTTCCCAGTGTCTTGCGACGGTGTCCCTTCGCAGTGCCAATACAGCAGGGACTTAGGTTTGCTGCTAACTAGGCTAGTAGACCCTGCATACAGAAGCAGGCGTTTCCCTTTGGAAGCTTGGATCCCGGTTTCTCACGGGCTGCTGGCAAGACCCTGCTATTGCCCAGCATCTGTCCTCTGCCCCTACGCCTGGGTAGGAAGCGAGTATTTTAGCCTGAGAAGCAGGGCTCTTGGACTCTGGAGGAGAGCTAATCCTGCAGCCCACGTTCGTCCTGGGAAACCGCAAGGCGACCCTTGGCCTCAGTGTAGTGGCGAAATTGCCGCCGGACAGGTCTTGCCTGCCGCGGTTTCCATGAGTTTGCCACCGTTATCGGGCTTAAATGGAGAGCGAGGAGAGCTGTCGGCTCTCACAGAACTCTGACCTCCGCACTGTCTGCCATTCAACTGCACTCAAGACCACACGTCTCCTCCCGGCCTGCTGAGAAACACGCCGCCGTGTAGGCCCTTCGTAACACTTCTTGGCCTGTAGACTCCAAGGCGACACACTGTCCTCTTCCTTGGAAATCTACGGTGCCCCAGCTTGCCAACGCTCACGAAGGCAGTCCGAGCCCGTCTCATGTGCTGGGCCACTTGCATTCAGTGAGGAAAAGCCACCTGCATTGAGGTGAACACTCTGCTCAGCGTTCTTTCCGGGAGCTCACAATTGCCGCCTCTTAGGTTAAGCAGGAAGTCGTAATGAGGACCAACCTGAGCAAAGAGCACAATTCCTCACGTTACACTGGTAATCGTCGAAAGAGGAATTGTCAACTACGCCTGGCTAAGGCCTTCCCTGGGTTAAGGAACCAGCCACACTTAGACGCCTTTAAAGGAAAATTTATTCAGCGAAGTTCCCATTGTTTGGCGATGGTCAACCTTTGCAGCGCCAATACTGCACGGACTTAGGTTTGCTGCTAACAAGGCTAGGTGACCCTGCAGACAGAAGCAGGCGTTTCCCTTTGGAAGCTTGGATCCCGGTTTCCTAGGGGCTGCTTCCAAGGCCCTGCTATTGCCCAGCATCTGTCCTCTGCCCCTACGCCTGGGTAGGAAGCGTGTATTTTAGCCTGAGAAGCAGGGCAATTGCATCTCTGGAGGAGAGCTAATCCTGCAGCCCACGTTTGTCCTGGGAAACCGCAAGGCGACCCTTGGCCTCAGAGTAGTGGCGAAATTGCCACCAGACAGGTCTTGCCTGCCGCAGTTTCCATGAGTTCTCCACCGTTTTCGGGCTTAAATGGAGAGCGAGGAGAGCTGTCGGCTCTCACAGAACTCTGGCCTCCGCACTGTCTGCCATGCAACTGCACTCAAGACCACACGTCTCCTCCCGCCTGCTGAGAAACAGGCTGCCGTGTAGCCCCTTCGTAACACTTCTTGGCCTGTAGAGTCCAAGGAGACACACTGTCCTCTTCCTTGGAAAACTACGGTTCCGCAGCTTGCCAACGCTCACGAAGGCAGTCCAAGCCTGTCTCATGTGCTGGGCCACTTGCATTCAGTGAGGAAAAGCCACCTGCATTGAGGTGAACACTCTGCTCAGCGTTCTTTCCGGGAGCTCACAATTGCCGCCTCTCTAGGTTAAGCAGAAAGTCGTAGTGAGGACCAACCTGAAGAAAGAGCACAATTCCTCATGTTACACTGGTAGTCGTCGAAAGAGGAATTGCCAACTACGCCTGCCTAAGGCCTTCCCTGGGTTAAGGAACCAGCCACACTTAGACGCCTTTAAAGGAAAATTTATTAAGCGAAGTTCCCATTGTTTGGCGATGGTCAACTTTTGCAGCGCCAATACTGCAGGGACATAGGTTTGCTGCTAACAAGGCTAGGTGACCCTGCAGACAGAAGCAGGCGTTTCCCTTTGGAAGCTTGGATCCCGGTTTCCTAAGGGCTGCTTCCAAGGCCCTGCTATTGCCCAGCATCTGTCCTCTGCCCCTACACCTCGGTAGGAAGCGTGAATTTTTGCCTGAGAAGCAGGGCTCTTGCATCTCTGGAGGAGAGCTAATCCTGCAGCCCACGTTCGTCCTGGGAAACCGCAAGGCGACCCTTGGCCTCAGTGTAGTGGCGAAATTGCCGCCGGACAGGTCTTGCCTGCCGCGGTTTCCGTGAGTTCTCCACCGTTTTCGGGCTTAAATGGAGAGCGAGGAGAGCTGTCGGCTCTCACAGAACTCTGGCCTCCGCACTGTTTGCCATGCAACTGCACTCAAGACCACACGTCTCCTCCCGACCTGCTGAGAAACAGGCATCCGCGTAGGCCCTTGTTAACATTTCCTGGCGTGCAGAGTCCAAGGCGACACGCTGTCCTCTTCCTTGGAAACCTACGTTGCCACAGCTTGCCAAACGCTACCGAAGGCAGTCCTAACCAGTCTCGTGTCCTGCGCAACTTTGATTCGGTTACGAAAAGCCACCTGCATTGCGGTGAACACTCTGCTCAGCGTTCTTTCCGAGAGCTCACAATTGCTCCCTCTCTAGGTTAAGCAAGGTGTCGACGTGAGGTCCAGACTGAGCAAAGAGCACAATTGCTCACTTTGCAGTGGTAGTCGTCCTAAGAGGCATTGCCTACTACGCCTTGCTAAGGTCTTCGTTCTGTTAGGGAAGTCGCCACACTTAGACGCCTGTAAAGGAGAATTTATTCAGCGAAGTTCCCAGTGTCTTGCGACGGTCTCCCTTCGCAGTGCCAATACAGCAGGGACTTAGGTTTGCTGCTAACTAGGCTAGGTGACCCTGCATACAGAAGCAGGCGTTTCCCTTTGGAAGCTTGGATCCCGGTTTCTCAGGGGCTGCTTGCAAGACCCTGCTATTGCCCAGCATCTGTCCTCTGTCCCTACGCCTGGGTAGGAAGCGAGTATTTTAGCCTGAGAAGCAGGGCTCTTGCAACTCTGGAGGAGAGCTAATCCTGCAGCCCACGTTCGTCCTGGGAAACCGCAAGGCGACCCTTGGCCTCAGAGTAGTGGCGAAATTGCCGCCGGACAGGTCTTGCCTGCCGCGGTTTCCATGAGTTCGCCACCGTTTTCGGGCTTAAATGGAGAGCGAGGAGAGCTGTCAGCTCTCACAGGACTCTGGCCTCCGCACTGTCTGCCATGCAACTGCACTCAAGACCACACGTCTCCTCCCGGCCTGCTGAGAAACAGGCCGCCGTGTAGGCCCTTCGTAACACTTCTTGGCCTGTAGACTCCAAGGCGACACACTGTCCTCTTCCTTGGAAATCTACGGTGCCCCAGCTTGCCAACGCTCACGAAGGCAGTCCGAGCCCGTCTCATGTGCTGGGCCACTTGCATTCAGTGAGGAAAAGCCACCTGCATTGAGGTGAACACTCTGCTCAGCGTTCTTTCCGGGAGCTCACAATTGCCGCCTCTTAGGTTAAGCAGGAAGTCGTAATGAGGACCAACCTGAGCAAAGAGCACAATTCCTCACGTTACACTCGTAATCGTCGAAAGAGGAATTGTCAACTACGCCTGGCTAAGGCCTTCCCTGGGTTAAGGAACCAGCCACACTTAGACGCCTTTAAAGGAAAATTTATTCAGCGAAGTTCCCATTGTTTGGCGATGGTCAACCTTTGCAGCGCCAATACTGCAGGGACTTAGGTTTGCTGCTAACAAGGCTAGGTGACCCTGCAGACAGAAGCAGGCGTTTCCCTTTGGAAGCTTGGATCCCGGTTTCTCAGGGGCTGCTTCCAAGGCCCTGCTATTGCCCAGCATCTGTCCTCTGCCCCTACGCCTGGGTAGGAAGTGAGTATTTTAGCCTGAGAAGCAGGGCTCTTGCATCTCTGGAGGAGAGCTAATCCTGCAGCCCACGTTCGTCCTGGGAAACCGCAAGGCGACCCTTGGCCTCAGTGTAGTGGCGAAATTGCCGCCGGACAGGTCTTGCCTGCCGCGGTTTCCGTGAGTTCTCCACCGTTTTCGGGCTTAAATGGAGAGCGAGGAGAGCTGTCGGCTCTCACAGAACTCTGGCCTCCGCACTGTTTGCCATGCAACTGCACTCAAGACCACACGTCTCCTCCCGACCTGCTGAGAAACAGGCATCCGCGTAGGCCCTTGTTAACATTTCCTGGCGTGCAGAGTCCAAGGCGACACGCTGTCCTCTTCCTTGGAAACCTACGTTGCCACAGCTTGCCAAACGCTACCGAAGGCAGTCCTAACCAGTCTCGTGTGCTGCGCAACTTTGATTCGGTTACGAAAAGCCACCTGCATGCGGTGAACACTCTGCTCAGCGTTCTTTCCAAGAGCTCACAGTTGCTCCCTCTCTAGGTTAAGCAAGGTGTCGAGGTGAGGTCCAGACTGAGCAAAGAGCACAATTGCTCACTTTGCAGTGGTAGTCGTCCTAAGAGGCATTGCCTACTACGCCTTGCTAAGGTCTTCGTTCTGTTAGGGAAGTCGCCACACTTAGACGCCTGTAAAGGAGAATTTATTCAGCGAAGTTCCCAGTGTCTTGCGACGGTCTCCCTTCGCAGTGCCAATACAGCAGGGACTTAGCTTTGCTGCTAACTAGGCTAGGTGACCCTGCAGACAGAAGCAGGCGTTTCCCTTTGGAAGCTTGGATCCCAGTTTCCTAGGGGCTGCTTCCAAGGCCCTGCTATTGCCCAGCATCTGTCCTCTGCCCCTACGCCTGGGTAGGAAGCGTGTATTTTAGCCTGAGAAGCAGGGCTCTTGCATCTCTGGAGGAGAGCTAATCCTGCAGCCCACGTTCGTCCTGGGAAACCGCAAGGCGACCCTTGGCCTCAGAGTAGTGGCGAAATTGCCACCAGACAGGTCTTGCCTGCCGCAGTTTCCATGAGTTTTCCACCGTTTTCGGGCTTAAATGGAGAGCGAGGAGAGCTGTCGGCTCTCACAGAACTCTGGCCTCCGCACTGTCTGCCATGCAACTGCACTCAAGACCACACGTCTCCTCCCGCCTGCTGAGAAACAGGCTGCCGTGTAGCCCCTTCATAACACTTCTTGGCCTGTAGACTCCAAGGAGACACACTGTCCTCTTCCTTGGAAAACTACGGTTCCGCAGCTTGCCAACGCTCACGAAGGCAGTCCAAGCCTGTCTCATGTGCTGGGCCACTTGCATTCAGTGAGGAAAAGCCACCTGCATTGAGGTGAACACTCTGCTCAGCGTTCTTTCCGGGAGCTCACAATTGCCGCCTCTCTAGGTTAAGCAGAAAGTCGTAGTGAGGACCAACCTGAGGAAAGAGCACAATTCCTCATGTTACACTGGTAGTCGTCGAAAGAGGAATTGCCAACTACGCCTGCCTAAGGCCTTCCCTGGGTTAAGGAACCAGCCACACTTAGACGCCTTTAAAGGAAAATTTATTCAGCGAAGTTCCCATTGTTTGGCGATGGTCAACCTTTGCAGCGCCAATACTGCAGGGACTTAGGTTTGCTGCTAACACGGCTAGGTGACCCTGCAGACAGAAGCAGGCGTTTCCCTTTGGAAGCTTGGATCCCGGTTTCCTAAGGGCTGCTTCCAAGGCCCTGCTATTGCCCAGCATCTGTCCTCTGCCCCTACACCTCGGTAGGAAGCGTGAATTTTAGCCTGAGAAGCAGGGCTCTTGCATCTCTGGAGGAGAGCTAATCCTGCAGCCCACGTTCATCCTGGGAAACCGCAAGGTGACCCTTAGCTTCAGTGTAGTGGCGAAATTGCCGCTGGACAGATCTTGCCTGTTGCGGTTTCCGTGAGTTCTCCACCGTTTTCGGGCTTAAATGGAGAGCGAGGAGAGCTGTCGGCTCTCACAGAACTCTGGCCTCCGCACTGTTTGCCATGCAACTGCACTCAAGACCACACGTCTCCTCCCGACCTGCTGAGAAACAGGCATCCGCGTAGGCCCTTGTTAACATTTCCTGGCGTGCAGAGTCCAAGGCGACACGCTGTCCTCTTCCTTGGAAACCTACGTTACCACAGCTTGCCAAACGCTACCGAAGGCAGTCATAACCAGTATCGTGTGCTGCGCAACTTTGATTCGGTTACGAAAAGCCACCTGCATTGAGGTGAACACTCTGCTCAGCGTTCTTTCCTGGAGCTCACCGTTGCTCCCTCTCTAGGTTAAGCAAGGTGTCGAGGTGAGGTCCAGACTGAGCAAAGAGCACAATTGCTCACTTTGCAGTGGTAGTCGTCCTAAGAGGCATTGCCTACTACGCCTTGCTAAGGTCTTCGTTCTGTTAGGGACGTCGCCACACTTAGACGCCTGTAAAGGAGAATTTATTCAGCGAAGTTCCCAGTGTCTTGCGACGGTCTCCCTTCGCAGTGCCAATACAGCAGGGACTTAGGTTTGCTGCTAACTAGGCTAGGTGACCCTGCATACAGAAGCAGGCGTTTCCCTTTGGAAGCTTGGATCCCGGTTTCTCAGGGGCTGCTTGCAAGACCCTGCTATTGCCCAGCATCGGTCCTCTGCCCCTACGCCTGGGTAGGAAGCGAGTATTTTAGCCTGAGAAGCAGGGCTCTTGCAACTCTGGAGGAGAGCTAATCCTGCAGCCCACGTTCGTCCTGGGAAACTGCAAGGCGACCCTTGGCCTCAGAGTAGTGGCGAAATTGCCGCCGGACAGGTCTTGCCTGCCACGGTTTCCATGAGTTCGCCACCGTTTTCGGGCTTAAATGGAGAGCGAGGGGAGCTGTCGGCTCTCACAGAACTCTGACCTCCGCACTGTCTGCCATGCAACTGCACTCAAGACCACACGTCTCCTCCCGGCCTGCTGAGAAACAGGCCGATGTGTAGGCCCTTCGTAACACTTCTTGGCCTGTAGACTCCAAGGCGACACACTGTCCTCTTCCTTGGAAAACTACGGTGCCCCAGCTTGCCAACGCTCACAAAGGCATTCCGAGCCCGTCTCATGTGCTGGGCCACTTGCATTCAGTGAGGAAAAGCCACCTGCATTGAGGTGAACACTCTGCTCAGCGTTCTTTCCGGGAGCTCACAATTACCGCCTCTCTAGGTTAAGCAGGAAGTCGTAGTGAGGACCAACCTGAGCAAAGAGCACAATTCCTCACGTTACACTGGTAGTCGTCGAAAGAGGAATTGTCAACTACGCCTGGCTAAGGCCTTCCCTGGGTTAAGGAACCAGCCACACTTAGACGCCTTTAAAGGAAAATTTATTCAGCGAAGTTCCCATTGTTTGGCGATGGTCAACCTTTGCAGCGCCAATACTGCACGGACTTAGGTTTGCTGCTAACAAGGCTAGGTGACCCTGCAGACCGAAGCAGGCGTTTCCCTTTGGAAGCTTGGATCCCAGTTTCCTAGGGGCTGCTTCCAAGGCCCTGCTATTGCCCAGCATCTGTCCTCTGCCCCTACGCCTGGGTAGGAAGCGTGTATTTTAGCCTGAGAAGCAGGGCTCTTGCATCTCTGGAGGAGAGCTAATCCTGCAGCCCACGTTCGTCCTGGGAAACCGCAAGGCGACCCTTGGCCTCAGAGTAGTGGCGAAATTGCCACTAGACAGGTCTTGCCTGCCGCAGTTTCCATGAGTTCTCCACCGTTTTCGGGCTTAAATGGAGAGCGAGGAGAGCTGTCAGCTCTCACAGGACTCTGGCCTCCGCACTGTCTGCCATGCAACTGCACTCAAGACCACACGTCTCCTCCCGGCCTGCTGAGAAACAGGCCGCCGTGTAGGCCCTTCGTAACACTTCTTGGCCTGTAGACTCCAAGGCGACACACTGTCCTCTTCCTTGGAAAACTACGGTGCCCCAGCTTGCCAACGCTCACGAAGGCAGTCCCAGCCCGTCTCCTGTGCTGGGCCACTTGCATTCAGTGAGGAAAAGCCACCTGCATTGAGGTGAACACTCTGCTCAGCGTTCTATCCGGGAGCTCACAATTGCCGCCTCTCTAGGTTAAGCAGGAAGTCGTAGTGAGGACCAACCTGAGCAAAGAGCACAATTCCTCACGTTACACTGGTAGTCGTCGAAAGAGGAATTGCCAACTACGCCTGGCTAAGGCCTTCCCTGGGTTAAGGAACCAGCCACACTTAGACGCCTTTAAAGGAAAATTTATTCAGCGAAGTTCCCATTGTTTGGCGATGGTCAACCTTTGCAGCGCCAATACTGCAGGGACTTAGGTTTGCTGCTAACAAGGCTAGGTGACCCTGCAGACAGAAGCAGGCGTTTCCCTTTGGAAGCTTGGATCCCGGTTTCCTAAGGGCTGCTTCCAAGGCCCTGCTATTGCCCAGCATCTGTCCTCTGCCCCTACGCCTGTGTAGGAAGCGAGTATTTTAGTCTGAGAAGCAGGGCTCTTGCATCTCTGGAGGAGAGCTAATCCTGCAGCCCACGTTCGTCCTGGGAAACCGCAAGGCGACCCTTGGCCTCAGTGTAGTGGCGAAATTGCCGCCGGACAGGTCTTGCCTGCCGCGGTTTCCGTGAGTTCTCCACCGTTTTCGGGCTTAAATGGAGAGCGAGGAGAGCTGTCGGCTCTCACAGAACTCTGGCCTCCGCACTGTTTGCCATGCAACTGCACTCAAGACCACACGTCTCCTCCCGACCTGCTGAGAAACAGGCATCCGCGTAGGCCCTTGTTAACATTTCCTGGCGTGCAGAGTCCAAGGCGACACGCTGTCCTCTTCCTTGGAAACCTACGTTGCCACAGCTTGCCAAACGCTACCGAAGGCAGTCCTAACCTGTCTCGTGTCCTGCGCAACTTTGATTCGGTTACGAAAAGCCACCTGCATTGCGGTGAACACTCTGCTCAGCGTTCTTTCCGAGAGCTCACAGTTGCTCCCTCTCTAGGTTAAGCAAGGTGTCGACGTGAGGTCCAGACTGAGCAAAGAGCACAATTGCTCACTTTGCAGTGGTAGTCGTCCTAAGAGGCATTGCCTACTACGCCTTGCTAAGGTCTTCGTTCTGTTAGGGAAGTCGCCACACTTAGACGCCTGTAAAGGAGAATTTATTCAGCCAAGTTCCCAGGGTCTTGCGACGGTCTCCCTTCGCAGTGCCAATACAGCAGGGACTTAGGTTTGCTGCTAACTAGGCTAGGTGACCCTGCATACAGAAGCAGGCGTTTCCCTTTGGAAGCTTGGATCCCGGTTTCTCAGGGGCTGCTTGCAAGACCCTGCTATTGCCCAGCATCTGTCCTCTGCCCCTACGCCTGGGTAGGAAGCGAGTATTTTAGCCTGAGAAGCAGGGCTCTTGCAACTCTGGAGGAGAGCTAATCCTGCAGCCCACGTTCGTCCTGGGAAACCGCAAGGCGACCCTTGGCCTCAGAGTAGTGGCGAAATTGCCGCCGGACAGGTCTTGCCTGCCGCGGTTTCCATGAGTTCACCACCGTTTTCGGGCTTAAATGGAGAGCGAGGAGAGCTGTCAGCTCTCACAGGACTCTGGCCTCCGCACTGTCTGCCATGCAACTGCACTCAAGACCACACGTCTCCTCCCGGCCTGCTGAGAAACAGGCCGCTGTGTAGGCCCTTCGTAACACTTCTTGGCCTGTAGACTCCAAGGCGACACACTGTCCTCTTCCTTGGAAAACTACGGTGCCCCAGCTTGCCAACGCTCACGAAGGCAGTCCCAGCCCGTCTCCTGTGCTGGGCCACTTGCATTCAGTGAGGAAAAGCCACCTGCATTGAGGTGAACACTCTGCTCAGCGTTCTTTCCGGGAGCTCACAATTGCCGCCTCTCTAGGTTAAGCAGGAAGTCGTAGTGAGGACCAACCTGAGCAAAGAGCACAATTCCTCACGTTACACTGGTAGTCGTCGAAAGAGGAATTGCCAACTACGCCTGGCTAAGGCCTTCCCTGGGTTAAGGAACCAGCCACACTTAGACGCCTTTAAAGGAAAATTTATTCAGCGAAGTTCCCATTGTTTGGCGATGGTCAACCTTTGCAGCGCCAATACTGCAGGGACTTAGGTTTGCTGCTAACAAGGCTAGGTGACCCTGTAGACAGAAGCAGGCGTTTCCCTTTGGAAGCTTGGATCCCGGTTTCCTAGGGGCTGCTTCCAAGGCCCTGCTATTGCCCAGCATCTGTCCTCTGCCCCTACGCCTGGGTAGGAAGTGAGTATTTTAGCCTGAGAAGCAGGGCTCTTGCATCTCTGGAGGAGAGCTAATCCTGCAGCCCACGTTCGTCCTGGGAAACCGCAAGGCGACCCTTGGCCTCAGTGTAGTGGCGAAATTGCCGCCGGACAGGTCTTGCCTGCCGCGGTTTCCGTGAGTTCTCCACCGTTTTCGGGCTTAAATGGAGAGCGAGGAGAGCTGTCGGCTCTCACAGAACTCTGGCCTCCGCACTGTTTGCCATGCAACTGCACTCAAGACCACACGTCTCCTCCCGACCTGCTGAGAAACAGGCATCCGCGTAGGCCCTTGTTAACATTTCCTGGCGTGCAGAGTCCAAGGCGACACGCTGTCCTCTTCCTTGGAAACCTACGTTACCACAGCTTGCCAAACGCTACCGAAGGCAGTCCTAACCAGTCTCGTGTGCTGCGCAACTTTGATTCGGTTACGAAAAGCCACCTGCATGCGGTGAACACTCTGCTCAGCGTTCTTTCCAAGAGCTCACAGTTGCTCCCTCTCTAGGTTAAGCAAGGTGTCGAGGTGAGGTCCAGACTGAGCAAAGAGCACAATTGCTCACTTTGCACTGGTAGTCGTCCTAAGAGGCATTGCCTATTACGCCTTGCTAAGGTCTTCGTTCTGTTAGGGAAGTCGCCACACTTAGACGCCTGTAAAGGAGAATTTATTCAGCCAAGTTCCCAGGGTCTTGCGACGGTCTCCCTTCGCAGTGCCAATACAGCAGGGACTTAGGTTTGCTGCTAACTAGGCTAGGTGACCCTGCATACAGAAGCAGGCGTTTCCCTTTGGAAGCTTGGATCCCGGTTTCTCAGGGGCTGCTTGCAAGACCCTGCTATTGCCCAGCATCTGTCCTCTGCCCCTACGCCTGGGTAGGAAGCGAGTATTTTAGCCTGAGAAGCAGGGCTCTTGCAACTCTGGAGGAGAGCTAATCCTGCAGCCCACGTTCGTCCTGGGAAACCGCAAGGCGACTCTTGGCCTCAGAGTAGTGGCGAAATTGCCGCCGGACAGGTCTTGCCTGCCGCGGTTTCCATGAGTTCGCTACCGTTTTCGGGCTTAAATGGAGAGCGAGGAGAGCTGTCGGCTCTCACAGAACTCTGGCCTCCGCACTGTCTGCCATGCAACTGCACTCAAGACCACACGTCTCCTGCCGCCTGCTGAGAAACAGGCTGCCGTGTAGCCCCTTCGTAACACTTCTTGGCCTGTAGACTCCAAGGAGACACACTGTCCTCTTCCTTGGAAAACTACGGTTCCGCAGCTTGCCAACGCTCACGAAGGCAGTCCAAGCCTGTCTCATGTGCTGGGCCACTTGCATTCAGTGAGGAAAAGCCACCTGCATTGAGGTGAACACTCTGCTCAGCGTTCTTTCCGGGAGCTCACAATTGCCGCCTCTCTAGGTTAAGCAGAAAGTCGTAGTGAGGACCAACCTGAGGAAAGAGCACAATTCCTCATGTTACACTGGTAGTCGTCGAAAGAGGAATTGCCAACTACGCCTGCCTAAGGCCTTCCCTGGGTTAAGGAACCAGCCACACTTAGACGCCTTTAAAGGAAAATTTATTCAGCGAAGTTCCCATTGTTTGGCGATGGTCAACTTTTGCAGCGCCAATACTGCAGGGACTTAGGTTTGCTGCTAACAAGGCTAGGTGACCCTGCAGACAGAAGCAGGCGTTTCCCTTTGGAAGCTTGGATCCCGGTTTCCTAAGGGCTGCTTCCAAGGCCCTGCTATTGCCCAGCATCTGTCCTCTGCCCCTACACCTCGGTAGGAAGCGTGAATTTTAGCCTGAGAAGCAGGGCTCTTGCATCTCTGGAGGAGAGCTAATCCTGCAGCCCACGTTCATCCTGGGAAACCGCAAGGCGAACCTTGGCCTCAGTGTAGTGGCGAAATTGCCGCCGGACAGGTCTTGCCTGCCGCGGTTTCCGTGAGTTCTCCACCGTTTTCGGGCTTAAATGGAGAGCGAGGAGAGCTGTCGGCTCTCACAGAACTCTGGCCTCCGCACTGTTTGCCATGCAACTGCACTCAAGACCACACGTCTCCTCCCGACCTGCTGAGAAACAGGTATCCGCGTAGGCCCTTGTTAACATTTCCTGGCGTGCAGAGTCCAAGGCGACACGCTGTCCTCTTCCTTGGAAACCTACGTTGCCACAGCTTGCCAAACGCTACCGAAGGCAGTCCTAACCAGTCTCGTGTCCTGCGCAACTTTGATTCGGTTACGAAAAGCAACCTGCATTGCGGTGAACACTCTGCTCAGCGTTCTTTCCGAGAGCTCACAGTTGCTCCCTCTCTAGGTTAAGCAAGGTGTCGAGGTGAGGTCCAGACTGAGCAAAGAGCACAATTGCTCACTTTGCAGTGGTAGTCGTCCTAAGAGGCATTGCCTACTACGCCTTGCTAAGGTCTTCGTTCTGTTAGGGAAGTCGCCACACTTAGACGCCTGTAAAGGAGAATTTATTCAGCCAAGTTCCCAGGGTCTTGCGACGGTCTCCCTTCGCAGTGCCAATACAGCAGGGACTTAGGTTTGCTGCTAACTAGGCTAGGTGACCCTGCATACAGAAGCAGGCGTTTCCCTTTGGAAGCTTGGATCCCGGTTTCTCAGGGGCTGCTTGCAAGACCCTGCTATTGCCCAGCATCTGTCCTCTGCCCCTACGCCTGGGTAGGAAGCGAGTATTTTAGCCTGAGAAGCAGGGCTCTTGCAACTCTGGAGGAGAGCTAATCCTGCAGCCCACGTTCGTCCTGGGAAACCGCAAGGCGACCCTTGGCCTCAGAGTAGTGGCGAAATTGCCGCCGGACAGGTCTTGCCTGCCGCGGTTTCCATGAGTTCGCCACCGTTTTCGGGCTTAAATGGAGAGCGAGGAGAGCTGTCAGCTCTCACAGAACTCTGGCCTCCGCACTGTCTGCCATGCAACTGCACTCAAGACCACACGTCTCCTCCCGGCCTGCTGAGAAACAGGCCGCCGTGTAGGCCCTTCGTAACACTTCTTGGCCTGTAGACTCCAAGGCGACACACTGTCCTCTTCCTTGGAAATCTATGGTGCCCCAGCTTGCCAACGCTCACGAAGGCAGTCCGAGCCCGTCTCATGTGCTGGGCCACTTGCATTCAGTGAGGAAAAGCCACCTGCATTGAGGTGAACACTCTGCTCAGCGTTCTTTCCGGGAGCTCACAATTGCCGCCTCTTAGGTTAAGCAGGAAGTCGTAATGAGGACCAACCTGAGCAAAGAGCACAATTCCTCACGTTACACTGGTAATCGTCGAAAGAGGAATTGTCAACTACGCCTGGCTAAGGCCTTCCCTGGGTTAAGGAACCAGCCACACTTAGACGCCTTTAAAGGAAAATTTATTCAGCGAAGTTCCCATTGTTTGGCGATGGTCAACCTTTGCAGCGCCAATACTGCACGGACTTAGGTTTGCTGCTAACAAGGCTAGGTGACCCTGCAGACAGAAGCAGGCGTTTCCCTTTGGAAGCTTGGATCCCAGTTTCCTAGGGGCTGCCTCCAAGGCCCTGCTATTGCCCAGCATCTGTCCTCTGCCCCTACGCCTGGGTAGGAAGCGTGTATTTTAGCCTGAGAAGCAGGGCAATTGCATCTCTGGAGGAGAGCTAATCCTGTAGCCCACGTTTGTCCTGGGAAACCGCAAGGCGACCCTTGGCCTCAGAGTAGTGGCGAAATTGCCACCAGACAGGTCTTGCCTGCCGCAGTTTCCATGAGTTCTCCACCGTTTTCGGGCTTAAATGGAGAGCGAGGAGAGCTGTCGGCTCTCACAGAACTCTGGCCTCCGCACTGTCTGCCATGCAACTGCACTCAAGACCACACGTCTCCTCCCGCCTGCTGAGAAACAGGCTGCCGTGTAGCCCCTTCGTAACACTTCTTGGCCTGTAGACTCCAAGGAGACACACTGTCCTCTTCCTTGGAAAACTACGGTTCCGCAGCTTGCCAACGCTCACGAAGGCAGTCCAAGCCTGTCTCATGTGCTGGGCCACTTGCATTCAGTGAGGAAAAGCCACCTGCATTGAGGTGAACACTCTGCTCAGCGTTCTTTCCGGGAGCTCACAATTGCCGCCTCTCTAGGTTAAGCAGAAAGTCGTAGTGAGGACCAACCTGAGGAAAGAGCACAATTCCTCATGTTACACTGGTAGTCGTCGAAAGAGGAATTGCCAACTACGCCTGCCTAAGGCCTTCCCTGGGTTAAGGAACCAGCCACACTTAGACGCCTTTAAAGGAAAATTTATTCAGCGAAGTTCCCATTGTTTGGCGATGGTCAACTTTTGCAGCGCCAATACTGCAGGGACTTAGGTTTGCTGCTAACAAGGCTAGGTGACCCTGCAGACAGAAGCAGGCGTTTCCCTTTGGAAGCTTGGATCCCGGTTTCCTAAGGGCTGCTTCCAAGGCCCTGCTATTGCCCAGCATCTGTCCTCTGCCCCTACACCTCGGTAGGAAGCGTGAATTTTAGCCTGAGAAGAAGGGCTCTTGCATCTCTGGAGGAGAGCTAATCCTGCAGCCCACGTTCATCCTGGGAAACCGCAAGGCGAACCTTGGCCTCAGTGTAGTGGCGAAATTGCCGCCGGACAGGTCTTGCCTGCCGCGGTTTCCGTGAGTTCTCCACTGTTTTCGGGCTTAAATGGAGAGCGAGGAGAGCTGTCGGCTCTCACAGAACTCTAGCCTCCGCACTGTTTGCCATGCAACTGCACTCAAGACCACACGTCTCCTCCCGACCTGCTGAGAAACAGGCATCCGCGTAGGCCCTTGTTAACATTTCCTGGCGTGCAGAGTCCAAGGCGACACGCTGTCCTCTTCCTTGGAAACCTACGTTGCCACAGCTTGCCAAACGCTACCGAAGGCAGTCCTAACCAGTCTCGTGTCCTGCGCAACTTTGATTCGGTTACGAAAAGCCACCTGCATTGCGGTGAACACTCTGCTCAGCGTTCTTTCCGAGAGCTCACCGTTGCTCCCTCTCTAGGTTAAGCAAGGTGTCGACGTGAGGTCCAGACTGAACAAAGAGCACAATTGCTCACTTTGCAGTGGTAGTCGTCCTAAGAGGCATTGCCTACTACGCCTTGCTAAGGTCTTCGTTCTGTTAGGGAAGTCGCCACACTTAGACGCCTGTAAAGGAGAATTTATTCAGCCAAGTTCCCAGGGTCTTGCGACGGTCTCCCTTCGCAGTGCCAATACAGCAGGGACTTAGGTTTGCTGCTAACTAGGCTAGGTGACCCTGCATACAGAAGCAGGCGTTTCCCTTTGGAAGCTTGGATCCCGGTTTCTCAGGGACTGCTTGCAAGACCCTGCTATTGCCCAGCATCTGTCCTCTGCCCCTACGCCTGGGTAGGAAGCGAGTATTTTAGCCTGAGAAGCAGGGCTCTTGCAACTCTGGAGGAGAGCTAATCCTGCAGCCCACGTTCGTCCTGGGAAACCGCAAGGCGACCCTTGGCCTCAGAGTAGTGGCGAAATTGCCGCCGGACAGGTCTTGCCTGCCGCGGTTTCCATGAGTTCGCCACCGTTTTCAGGCTTAAATGGAGAGCGAGGAGAGCTGTCAGCTCTCACAGGACTCTGGCCTCCGCACTGTCTGCCATGCAACTGCACTCAAGACCACACGTCTCCTCCCGGCCTGCTGAGAAACAGGCCGCCGTGTAGGCCCTTCGTAACACTTCTTGGCCTGTAGACTCCAAGGCGACACACTGTCCTCTTCCTTGGAAATCTACGGTGCCCCAGCTTGCCAACGCTCACGAAGGCAGTCCGAGCCCGTCTCATGTGCTGGGCCACTTGCATTCAGTGAGGAAAAGCCACCTGCATTGAGGTGAACACTCTGCTCAGCGTTCTTTCCGGGAGCTCACAATTGCCGCCTCTTAGGTTAAGCAGGAAGTCGTAATGAGGACCAACCTGAGCAAAGAGCACAATTCCTCACGTTACACTGGTAATCGTCGAAAGAGGAATTGTCAACTACGCCTGGCTAAGGTCTTCCCTGGGTTAAGGAACCAGCCACACTTAGACGCCTTTAAAGGAAAATTTATTCAGCGAAGTTCCCATTGTTTGGCGATGGTCAACCTTTGCAGCGCCAATACTGCACGGACTTAGGTTTGCTGCTAACAAGGCTAGGTGACCCTGCAGACAGAAGCAGGCGTTTCCCTTTGGAAGCTTGGATCCCAGTTTCCTAGGGGCTGCTTCCAAGGCCCTGCTATTGCCCAGCATCTGTCCTCTGCCCCTACGCCTGGGTAGGAAGCGTGTATTTTAGCCTGAGAAGCAGGGCAATTGCATCTCTGGAGGAGAGCTAATCCTGCAGCCCACGTTTGTCCTGGGAAACCGCAAGGCGACCCTTGGCCTCAGAGTAGTGGCGAAATTGCCACCAGACAGGTCTTGCCTGCCGCAGTTTCCATGAGTTCTCCACCGTTTTCGGGCTTAAATGGAGAGCGAGGAGAGCTGTCGGCTCTCACAGAACTCTGGCCTCCGCACTGTCTGCCATGCAACTGCACTCAAGACCACACGTCTCCTCCCGCCTGCTGAGAAACAGGCTGCCGTGTAGCCCCTTCGTAACACTTCTTGGCCTGTAGACTCCAAGGAGACACACTGTCCTCTTCCTTGGAAAACTACGGTTCCGCAGCTTGCCAACGCTCACGAAGGCAGTCCAAGCCTGTCTCATGTGCTGGGCCACTTGCATTCAGTGAGGAAAAGCCACCTGCATTGAGGTGAACACTCTGCTCAGCGTTCTTTCCGGGAGCTCACAATTGCCGCCTCTCTAGGTTAAGCAGGAAGTCGTAGTGAGGACCAACCTGAGCAAAGAGCACAATTCCTCACGTTACACTGGTAGTCGTCGAAAGAGGAATTGCCAACTACGCCTGGCTAAGGCCTTCCCTGGGTTAAGGAACGAGCCACACTTAGACGCCTTTAAAGGAAAATTTATTCAGCGAAGTTCCCATTGTTTGGCGATGGTCAACCTTTGCAGCGCCAATACTGCAGGGACTTAGGTTTGCTGCTAACAAGGCTAGGTGACCCTGCAGACAGAAGCAGGCGTTTCCCTTTGGAAGCTTGGATCCCGGTTTCCTAGGGGCTGCTTCCAAGGCCCTGCTATTGCCCAGCATCTGTCCTCTGCCCCTACGCCTGGGTAGGAAGCGAGTATTTTAGTCTGAGAAGCAGGGCTCTTGCATCTCTGGAGGAGAGCTAATCCTGCAGCCCACGTTCGTCCTGGGAAACCGCAAGGCGACCCTTGGCCTCAGTGTAGTGGCGAAATTGCCGCCGGACAGGTCTTGCCTGCCGCGGTTTCCGTGAGTTCTCCACCGTTTTCGGGCTTAAATGGAGAGCGAGGAGAGCTGTCGGCTCTCACAGAACTCTGTCCTCCGCACTGTTTGCCATGCAACTGCACTCAAGACCACACGTCTCCTCCCGACCTGCTGAGAAACAGGCATCCGCGTAGGCCCTTGTTAACATTTCCTGGCGTGCAGAGTCCAAGGCGACACGCTGTCCTCTTCCTTGGAAACCTACGTTGCCACAGCTTGCCAAACGCTACCGAAGGCAGTCCTAACCAGTCTCGTGTGCTGCGCAACATTGATTCGGTTACGAAAAGCCACCTGCATGCGGTGAACACTCTGCTCAGCGTTCTTTCCAAGAGCTCACAGTTGCTCCCTCTCTAGGTTAAGCAAGGTGTCGAGGTGAGGTCCAGACTGAGCAAAGAGCACAATTGCTCACTTTGCAGTGGTAGTCGTCCTAAGAGGCATTGCCTACTACGCCTTGCTAAGGTCTTCGTTCTGTTAGGGAAGTCGCCACACTTAGACGCCTGTAAAGGAGAATTTATTCAGTGAAGTTCCCAGTGTCTTGCGACGGTCTCCCTTCGCAGTGCCAATACAGCAGGGACTTAGCTTTGCTGCTAACTAGGCTAGGTGACCCTGCAGACAGAAGCAGGCGTTTCCCTTTGGAAGCTTGGATCCCAGTTTCCTAGGGGCTGCTTCCAAGGCCCTGCTATTGCCCAGCATCTGTCCTCTTCCCCTACGCCTGGGTAGGAAGCGTGTATTTTAGCCTGAGAAGCAGGGCTCTTGCATCTCTGGAGGAGAGCTAATCCTGCAGCCCACGTTCGTCCTGGGAAACCGCAAGGCGACCCTTGGCCTCAGAGTAGTGGCGAAATTGCCACCAGACAGGTCTTGCCTGCCGCAGTTTCCATGAGTTTTCCACCGTTTTCGGGCTTAAATGGAGAGCGAGGAGAGCTGTCGGCTCTCACAGAACTCTGGCCTCCGCACTGTCTGCCATGCAACTGCACTCAAGACCACACGTCTCCTGCCGCCTGCTGAGAAACAGGCTGCCGTGTAGCCCCTTCGTAACACTTCTTGGCCTGTAGACTCCAAGGAGACACACTGTCCTCTTCCTTGGAAAACTACTTTTCCGCAGCTTGCCAACGCTCACGAAGGCAGTCCAAGCCTGTCTCATGTGCTGGGCCACTTGCATTCAGTGAGGAAAAGCCACCTGCATTGAGGTGAACACTCTGCTCAGCGTTCTTTCCGGGAGCTCACAATTGCCGCCTCTCTAGGTTAAGCAGAAAGTCGTAGTGAGGACCAACCTGAGGAAAGAGCACAATTCCTCATGTTACACTGGTAGTCGTCGAAAGAGGAATTGCCAACTACGCCTGCCTAAGGCCTTCCCTGGGTTAAGGAACCAGCCACACTTAGACGCCTTTAAAGGAAAATTTATTCAGCGAAGTTCCCATTGTTTGGTGATGGTCAACTTTTGCAGCGCCAATACTGCAGGGACTTAGGTTTGCTGCTAACAAGGCTAGGTGACCCTGCAGACAGAAGCAGGCGTTTCCCTTTGGAAGCTTGGATCCCGGTTTCCTAAGGGCTGCTTCCAAGGCCCTGCTATTGCCCAGCATCTGTCCTCTGCCCCTACACCTCGGTAGGAAGCGTGAATTTTAGCCTGAGAAGCAGGGCTCTTGCATCTCTGGAGGAGAGCTAATCCTGCAGCCCACGTTCATCCTGGGAAACCGCAAGGTGACCCTTAGCTTCAGTGTAGTGGCGAAATTGCCGCTGGACAGATCTTGCCTGTTGCGGTTTCCGTGAGTTCTCCACCATTTTCGGGCTTAAATGGAGAGCGAGGAGAGCTGTCGGCTCTCACAGAACTCTGGCCTCCGCACTGTCTGCCATGCAACTGCACTCAAGACCACACGTCTCCTCCCGACCTGCTGAGAAACAGGCATCCGCGTAGGCCCTTGTTAACATTTCCTGGCGTGCAGAGTCCAAGGCGACACGCTGTCCTCTTCCTTCGAAACCTACGTTACCACAGCTTGCCAAACGCTACCGAAGGCAGTCATAACCAGTATCGTGTGCTGCGCAACTTTGATTCGGTTACGAAAAGCCACCTGCATTGAGGTGAACACTCTGCTCAGCGTTCTTTCCTGGAGCTCACCGTTGCTCCCTCTCTAGGTTAAGCAAGGTGTCGACGTGAGGTCCAGACTGAGCAAAGAGCACAATTGCTCACTTTGCAGTGGTAGTCGTCCTAAGAGGCATTGCCTACTACGCCTTGCTAAGGTCTTCGTTCTGTTAGGGAAGTCGCCACACTTAGACGCCTGTAAAGGAGAATTTATTCAGCCAAGTTCCCAGGGTCTTGCGACGGTCTCCCTTCGCAGTGCCAATACAGCAGGGACTTAGGTTTGCTGCTAACTAGGCTAGGTGACCCTGCATACAGAAGCAGGCGTTTCCCTTTGGAAGCTTGGATCCCGGTTTCTCAGGGGCTGCTTGCAAGACCCTGCTATTGCCCAGCATCTGTCCTCTGCCCCTACGCCTGGGTAGGAAGCGAGTATTTTAGCCTGAGAAGCAGGGCTCTTGCAACTCTGGAGGAGAGCTAATCCTGCAGCCCACGTTCGTCCTGGGAAACCGCAAGGCGACCCTTGGCCTCAGAGTAGTGGCGAAATTGCCGCCGGACAGGTCTTGCCTGCCGCGGTTTCCATGAGTTCGCCACCGTTTTCGGGCTTAAATGGAGAGCGAGGAGAGCTGTCAGCTCTCACAGGACTCTGGCCTCCGCACTGTCTGCCATGCAACTGCACTCAAGACCACACGTCTCCTCCCGGCCTGCTGAGAAACAGGCCGCCGTGTAGGCCCTTCGTAACACTTCTTGGCCTGTAGACTCCAAGGCGACACACTGTCCTCTTCCTTGGAAATCTACGGTGCCCCAGCTTGCCAACGCTCACGAAGGCAGTCCGAGCCCGTCTCATGTGCTGGGCCACTTGCATTCAGTGAGGAAAAGCCACCTGCATTGAGGTGAACACTCTGCTCAGCGTTCTTTCCGGGAGCTCACAATTGCCGCCTCTTAGGTTAAGCAGGAAGTCGTAATGAGGACCAACCTGAGCAAAGAGCACAATTCCTCACGTTACACTGGTAATCGTCGAAAGAGGAATTGTCAACTACGCCTGGCTAAGGCCTTCCCTGGGTTAAGGAACCAGCCACACTTAGACGCCTTTAAAGGAAAATTTATTCAGCGAAGTTCCCATTGTTTGGCGATGGTCAACCTTTGCAGCGCCAATACTGCACGGACTTAGGTTTGCTGCTAACAAGGCTAGGTGACCCTGCAGACAGAAGCAGGCGTTTCCCTTTGGAAGCTTGGATCCCAGTTTCCTAGGGGCTGCTTCCAAGGCCCTGCTATTGCCCAGCATCTGTCCTCTGCCCCTACGCCTGGGTAGGAAGCGTGTATTTTAGCCTGAGAAGCAGGGCAATTGCATCTCTGGAGGAGAGCTAATCCTGCAGCCCACGTTTGTCCTGGGAAACCGCAAGGCGACCCTTGGCCTCAGAGTAGTGGCGAAATTGCCACCAGACAGGTCTTGCCTGCCGCAGTTTCCATGAGTTCTCCACCGTTTTCGGGCTTAAATGGAGAGCGAGGAGAGCTGTCGGCTCTCACAGAACTCTGGCCTCCGCACTGTCTGCCATGCAACTGCACTCAAGACCACACGTCTCCTCCCGTCTGCTGAGAAACAGGCTGCCGTGTAGCCCCTTCATAACACTTCTTGGCCTGTAGACTCCAAGGAGACACACTGTCCTCTTCCTTGGAAAACTACGGTTCCGCAGCTTGCCAACGCTCACGAAGGCAGTCCAAGCCTGTCTCATGTGCTGGGCCACTTGCATTCAGTGAGGAAAAGCCACCTGCATTGATGTGAACACTCTGCTCAGCGTTCTTTCCGGGAGCTCACAATTGCCGCCTCTCTAGGTTAAGCAGAAAGTCGTAGTGAGGACCAACCTGAGGAAAGAGCACAATTCCTCATGTTACACTGGTAGTCGTCGAAAGAGGAATTGCCAACTACGCCTGCCTAAGGCCTTCCCTGGGTTAAGGAACCAGCCACACTTAGACGCCTTTAAAGGAAAATTTATTCAGCGAAGTTCCCATTGTTTGGCGATGGTCAACTTTTGCAGCGCCAATACTGCAGGGACTTAGGTTTGCTGCTAACAAGGCTAGGTGACCCTGCAGACAGAAGCAGGCGTTTCCCTTTGGAAGCTTGGATCCCGGTTTCCTAAGGGCTGCTTCCAAGGCCCTGCTATTGCCCAGCATCTGTCCTCTGCCCCTACACCTCGGTAGGAAGCGTGAATTTTAGCCTGAGAAGCAGGGCTCTTGCATCTCTGGAGGAGAGCTAATCCTGCAGCCCACGTTCATCCTGGGAAACCGCAAGGCGAACCTTGGCCTCAGTGTAGTGGCGAAATTGCCGCCAGACAGGTCTGGCCTGCCGCGGTTTCCGTGAGTTCTCCACCGTTTTTGGGCTTAAGTGGAGAGCGAGGAGAGCTGTCAGCTCTCACAGAACTCTGGCCTCCGCACTGTCTGCCATGCAACTGCACTCAAGACCACACGTCTCCTCCCGACCTGCTGAGAAACAGGCATCTGCGTAGGCCCTTGTTAACATTTCCTGGCGTGCAGAGTCCAAAGCGAAACGCTGTCCTCTTCCTTGGAAACCTACGTTGCCACAGCTTGCCAAACGCTACCGAAGGCAGTCCTAACCAGTCTCGTGTGCTGCGCAACTTTGATTCGGTTACGAAAAGCCACCTGCATTGCGGTGAACACTCTGCTCAGCATTCTTTCCGGGAGCTCACAGTTGCTCCCTCTCTAGGTTAAGCAAGATGTTGAGGTGAGGTCCAGACTGAGCAAAGAGCACAATTGCTCACTTTGCAGTGGTAGTTGTCCTAAGAGACATTGCCTACTACGCCTTGCTAAGGTCTTCGTTCTGTTAGGGAAGTCGCCACACTTAGACGCCTGTAAAGGAGAATTTATTCAGCGAAGTTCCCAGTGTCTTGCGACGGTCTCCCTTCGCAGTGCCAATACAGCAGGGACTTAGGTTTGCTGCTAACTAGGCTAGTAGACCCTGCATACAGAAGCAGGCGTTTCTCTTTGGAAGCTTGGATCCCGGTTTCTCACGGGCTGCTTGCAAGACCCTGCTATTGCCCAGCATCTGTCCTCTGCCCCTACGCCTGGGTAGGAAGCGAGAATTTTAGCCTGAGAAGCAGGGCTCTTGCATCTCTGGAGGAGAGCTAATCCTGCAGCCCACGTTCATCCTGGGAAACCGCAAGGTGACCCTTAGCCTCAGTGTAGTGGCGAAATTGCCGCTGGACAGATCTTGCCTGTTGCGGTTTCCGTGAGTTCTCCACCGTTTTCGGGCTTAAATGGAGAGCGAGGAGAGCTGTCGGCTCTCACAGAACTTTGGCCTCCGCACTGTCTGCCATGCAACTGCACTCAAGACCACACGTCTCCTCCCGACCTGCTGAGAAACAGGCATCCGCGTAGGCCCTTGTTAACATTTCCTGGCGTGCAGAGTCCAAGGCGACACGCTGTCCTCTTCCTTGGAAACCTACGTTACCACAGCTTGCCAAACGCTACCGAAGGCAGTCCTAACCAGTCTCGTGTGCTGCGCAACTTTGATTCGGTTACGAAAAGCCACCTGCATTGCGGTGAACACTCTGCTCAACCTTCTTTCCGGGAGCTCACAATTGCTCCCTCTCTAGGTTAAGCAAGGTGTCGAGGTGAGGTCCAGACTGACCAAAGAGCACAATTGCTCACTTTGCAGTGGTAGTCGTCCTAAGAGGCATTGCCTACTACGCCTTGCTAAGGTCTTCGTTCTGTTAGGGAAGTCGCCACACTTAGACGCCTGTAAAGGAGAATTTATTCAACCAAGTTCCCAGGGTCTTGCGACGGTCTCCCTTCGCAGTGCCAATACAGCAGGGACTTAGGTTTGCTGCTAACTAGGCTAGGTGACCCTGCATACAGAAGCAGGCGTTTCCCTTTGGAAGCTTGGATCCCGGTTTCTCAGGGGCTGCTTGCAAGACCCTGCTATTGCCCAGCATCTGTCCTCTGCCCCTACGCCTGGGTAGGAAGCGAGTATTTTAGCCTGAGAAGCAGGGCTCTTGCAACTCTGGAGGAGAGCTAATCCTGCAGCCCACGTTCGTCCTGGGAAACCGCAAGGTGACCCTTGGCCTCAGAGTAGTGGCGAAATTGCCGCCGGACAGGTCTTGCCTGCCGCGGTTTCCATGAGTTCGCCACCGTTTTCGGGCTTAAATGGAGAGCGAGGAGAGCTGTCGGCTCTCACAGAACTCTGGCCTCTGCACTGTCTGCCATGCAACTGCACTCAAGACCACACGTCTCCTCCCGGCCTGCTGAGAAACAGGCCGCCGTGTAGGCCCTTCATAACACTTCTTGGCCTGTAGACTCCAAGGCGACACACTGTCCTCTTCCTTGGAAAACTACGGTGCCCCAGCTTGCCAACGCTCACGAAGGCAGTCCGAGCCCGTCTCATGTGCTGGGCCACTTGCATTCAGTGAGGAAAAGCCACCTGCATTGAGGAAACACTCTGCTCAGCATTCTTTCCGGGAGCTCACAATTGCCGCCTCTCTAGGTTAAGCAGGAAGTCGTAGTGAGGACCAACCTGAGCAAAGAGCACAATTCCTCACGTTACACTGGTAGTCGTCGAAAGAGGAATTGCCAACTACGCCTGGCTAAGGCCTTCCCTGGGTTAAGGAACCAGCCACACTTAGACGCCTTTAAAGGAAAATTTATTCAGCGAAGTTCCCATTGTTTGGCGATGGTCAACCTTTGCAGCGCCAATACTGCAGGGACTTAGGTTTGCTGCTAACAAGGCTAGGTGACCCTGCAGACAGAAGCAGGCGTTTCCCTTTGGAAGCTTGGATCCCGGTTTCCTAGGGGCTGCTTCCAAGGCCCTGCTATTGCCCAGCATCTGTCCTCTGCCCCTACGCCTGGGTAGGAAGCGAGTATTTTAGTCTGAGAAGCAGGGCTCTTGCATCTCTGGAGGAGAGCTAATCCTGCAGCCCACGTTCGTCCTGGGAAACCGCAAGGCGACCCTTGGCCTCAGTGTAGTGGCGAAATTGCCGCCGGACAGGTCTTGCCTGCCGCGGTTTCCGTGAGTTCTCCACCGTTTTCGGGCTTAAATGGAGAGCGAGGAGAGCTGTCGGCTCTCACAGAACTCTGGCCTCTGCACTGTTTGCCATGCAACTGCACTCAAGACCACACGTCTCCTCCCGACCTGCTGAGAAACAGGCATCCGCGTAGGCCCTTGTTAACATTTCCTGGCGTGCAGAGTCCAAGGCGACACGCTGTCCTCTTCCTTGGAAACCTACGTTGCCACAGCTTGCCAAACGCTACCGAAGGCAGTCCTAACCAGTCTCGTGTCCTGCGCAACTTTGATTCGGTTACGAAAAGCCACCTGCATTGCGGTGAACACTCTGCTCAGCGTTCTTTCCGAGAGCTCACAGTTGCTCCCTCTCTAGGTTAAGCAAGGTGTCGACGTGAGGTCCAGACTGAGCAAAGAGCACAATTGCTCACTTTGCAGTGGTAGTCGTCCTAAGAGGCATTGCCTACTACGCCTTGCTAAGGTCTTCGTTCTGTTAGGGAAGTCGCCACACTTAGACGCCTGTAAAGGAGAATTTATTCAGCCAAGTTCCCAGGGTCTTGCGACGGTCTCCCTTCGCAGTGCCAATACAGCAGGGACTTAGGTTTGCTGCTAACTAGGCTAGGTGACCCTGCATACAGAAGCAGGCGTTTCCCTTTGGAAGCTTGGATCCCGGTTTCTCAGGGGCTGCTTGCAAGACCCTGCTATTGCCCAGCATCTGTCCTCTGCCCCTACGCCTGGGTAGGAAGCGAGTATTTTAGCCTGAGAAGCAGGGCTCTTGCAACTCTGGAGGAGAGCTAATCCTGCAGCCCACGTTCGTCCTGGGAAACCGCAAGGCGACCCTTGGCCTCAGAGTAGTGGCGAAATTGCCGCCGGACAGGTCTTGCCTGCCGCGGTTTCCATGAGTTCGCCACCGTTTTCGGGCTTAAATGGAGAGCGAGGAGAGCTGTCAGCTCTCACAGGACTCTGGCCTCCGCACTGTCTGCCATGCAACTGCACTCAAGACCACACGTCTCCTCCCGGCCTGCTGAGAAACAGGCCGCCGTGTAGGCCCTTCGTAACACTTCTTGGCCTGTAGACTCCAAGGCGACACACTGTCCTCTTCCTTGGAAATCTACGGTGCCCCAGCTTGCCAACGCTCACGAAGGCAGTCCGAGCCCGTCTCATGTGCTGGGCCACTTGCATTCAGTGAGGAAAAGCCACCTGCATTGAGGTGAACACTCTGCTCAGCGTTCTTTCCGGGAGCTCACAATTGCCGCCTCTTAGATTAAGCAGGAAGTCGTAATGAGGACCAACCTGAGCAAAGAGCACAATTCCTCACGTTACACTGGTAATCGTCGAAAGAGGAATTGTCAACTACGCCTGGCTAAGGCCTTCCCTGGGTTAAGGAACCAGCCACACTTAGACGCCTTTAAAGGAAAATTTATTCAGCGAAGTTCCCATTGTTTGGCGATGGTCAACCTTTGCAGCGCCAATACTGCACGGACTTAGGTTTGCTGCTAACAAGGCTAGGTGACCCTGCAGACTGAAGCAGGCGTTTCCCTTTGGAAGCTTGGATCCCAGTTTCCTAGGGGCTGCTTCCAAGGCCCTGCTATTGCCCAGCATCTGTCCTCTGCCCCTACGCCTGGGTAGGAAGCGTGTATTTTAGCCTGAGAAGCAGGGCAATTGCATCTCTGGAGGAGAGCTAATCCTGCAGCCCACGTTTGTCCTGGGAAACCGCAAGGCGACCCTTGGCCTCAGAGTAGTGGCGAAATTGCCACCAGACAGGTCTTGCCTGCCGCAGTTTCCATGAGTTCTCCACCGTTTTCGGGCTTAAATGGAGAGCGAGGAGAGCTGTCGGCTCTCACAGAACTCTGGCCTCCGCACTGTCTGCCATGCAACTGCACTCAAGACCACACGTCTCCTCCCGCCTGCTGAGAAACAGGCTGCCGTGTAGCCCCTTCGTAACACTTCTTGGCCTGTAGACTCCAAGGAGACACACTGTCCTCTTCCTTGGAAAACTACGGTTCCGCAGCTTGCCAACGCTCACGAAGGCAGTCCAAGCCTGTCTCATGTGCTGGGCCACTTGCATTCAGTGAGGAAAAGCCACCTGCATTGAGGTGAACACTCTGCTCAGCGTTCTTTCCGGGAGCTCACAATTGCCGCCTCTCTAGGTTAAGCAGAAAGTCGTAGTGAGGACCAACCTGAGGAAAGAGCACAATTCCTCATGTTACACTGGTAGTCGTCGAAAGAGGAATTGCCAACTACGCCTGCCTAAGGCCTTCCCTGGGTTAAGGAACCAGCCACACTTAGACGCCTTTAAAGGAAAATTTATTCAGCGAAGTTCCCATTGTTTGGCGATGGTCAACTTTTGCAGCGCCAATACTGCAGGGACTTAGGTTTGCTGCTAACAAGGCTAGGTGACCCTGCAGACAGAAGCAGGCGTTTCCCTTTGGAAGCTTGGATCCCGGTTTCTCAGGGGCTGCTTGCAAGACCCTGCTATTGCCCAGCATCTGTCCTCTGCCCCTACGCCTGGGTAGGAAGCGAGTATTTTAGCCTGAGAAGCAGGGCTCTTGCAACTCTGGAGGAGAGCTAATCCTGCAGCCCACGTTCGTCCTGGGAAACCGCAAGGCGACCCTTGGCCTCAGTGTAGTGGCGAAATTGCCGCCGGACAGGTCTTGCCTGCCGCGGTTTCCGTGAGTTCTCCACCGTTTTCGGGCTTAAATGGAGAGCGAGGAGAGCTGTCGGCTCTCACAGAACTCTGGCCTCCGCACTGTTTGCCATGCAACTGCACTCAAGACCACACGTCTCCTCCCGACCTGCTGAGAAACAGGCATCCGCGTAGGCCCTTGTTAACATTTCCTGGCGTGCAGAGTCCAAGGCGACACGCTGTCCTCTTCCTTGGAAACCTACGTTGCCACAGCTTGCCAAACGCTACCGAAGGCAGTCCTAACCAGTCTCGTGTCCTGCGCAACTTTGATTCGGTTACGAAAAGCCACCTGCATTGCGGTGAACACTCTGCTCAGCGTTCTTTCCGAGAGCTCACAGTTGCACCCTCTCTAGGTTAAGCAAGGTGTCGACGTGAGGTCCAGACTGAGCAAAGAGCACAATTGCTCACTTTGCAGTGGTAGTCGTCCTAAGAGGCATTGCCTACTACGCCTTGCTAAGGTCTTCGTTCTGTTAGGGAAGTCGCCACACTTAGACGCCTGTAAAGGAGAATTTATTCAGCCAAGTTCCCAGGGTCTTGCGACGGTCTCCCTTTGCAGTGCCAATACAGCAGGGACTTAGGTTTGCTGCTAACTAGGCTAGGTGACCCTGCATACAGAAGCAGGCGTTTCCCTTTGGAAGCTTGGATCCCGGTTTCTCAGGGGCTGCTTGCAAGACCCTGCTATTGCCCAGCATCTGTCCTCTGTCCCTACGCCTGGGTAGGAAGCGAGTATTTTAGCCTGAGAAGCAGGGCTCTTGCAACTCTGGAGGAGAGCTAATCCTGCAGCCCACGTTCGTCCTGGGAAACCGCAAGGCGACCCTTGGCCTCAGAGTAGTGGCGAAATTGCCGCCGGACAGGTCTTGCCTGCCGCGGTTTCCATGAGTTCGCCACCGTTTTCGGGCTTAAATGGAGAGCGAGGAGAGCTGTCAGCTCTCACAGGACTCTGGCCTCCGCACTGTCTGCCATGCAACTGCACTCAAGACCACACGTCTCCTCCCGGCCTGCTGAGAAACAGGCCGCCGTGTAGGCCCTTCGTAACACTTCTTGGCCTGTAGACTCCAAGGCGACACACTGTCCTCTTCCTTGGAAATCTACGGTGCCCCAGCTTGCCAACGCTCACGAAGGCAGTCCGAGCCCGTCTCATGTGCTGGGCCACTTGCATTCAGTGAGGAAAAGCCACCTGCATTGAGGTGAACACTCTGCTCAGCGTTCTTTCCGGGAGCTCACAATTGCCGCCTCTTAGGTTAAGCAGGAAGTCGTAATGAGGACCAACCTGAGCAAAGAGCACAATTCCTCACGTTACACTGGTAATCGTCGAAAGAGGAATTGTCAACTACGCCTGGCTAAGGCCTTCCCTGGGTTAAGGAACCAGCCACACTTAGACGCCTTTAAAGGAAAATTTATTCAGCGAAGTTCCCATTGTTTGGCGATGGTCAACCTTTGCAGCGCCAATACTGCACGGACTTAGGTTTGCTGCTAACAAGGCTAGGTGACCCTGCAGACAGAAGCAGGCATTTCCCTTTGGAAGCTTGGATCCCAGTTTCCTAGGGGCTGCTTCCAAGGCCCTGCTATTGCCCAGCATCTGTCCTCTGCCCCTACGCCTGCGTAGGAAGCGTGTATTTTAGCCTGAGAAGCAGGGCAATTGCATCTCTGGAGGAGAGCTAATCCTGCAGCCCACGTTCGTCCTGGGAAACCGCAAGGCGACCCTTGGCCTCAGAGTAGTGGCGAAATTGCCACCAGACAGGTCTTGCCTGCCGCAGTTTCCATGAGTTCTCCACCGTTTTCGGGCTTAAATGGAGAGCGAGGAGAGCTGTCGGCTCTCACAGAACTCTGGCCTCCGCACTGTCTGCCATGCAACTGCACTCAAGACCACACGTCTCCTCCCGCCTGCTGAGAAACAGGCTGCCGTGTAGCCCCTTCGTAACACTTCTTGGCCTGTAGAGTCCAAGGAGACACACTGTCCTCTTCCTTGGAAAACTACGGTTCCGCAGCTTGCCAACGCTCACGAAGGCAGTCCAAGCCTGTCTCATGTGCTGGGCCACTTGCATTCAGTGAGGAAAAGCCACCTGCATTGAGGTGAACACTCTGCTCAGCGTTCTTTCCGGGAGCTCACAATTGCCGCCTCTCTAGGTTAAGCAGAAAGTCGTAGTGAGGACCAACCTGAGGAAAGAGCACAATTCCTCATGTTACACTGGTAGTCGTCGAAAGAGGAATTGCCAACTACGCCTGCCTAAGGCCTTCCCTGGGTTAAGGAACCAGCCACACTTAGACGCCTTTAAAGGAAAATTTATTCAGCGAAGTTCCCATTGTTTGGCGATGGTCAACTTTTGCAGCGCCAATACTGCAGGGACTTAGGTTTGCTGCTAACAAGGCTAGGTGACCCTGCAGACAGAAGCAGGCGTTTCCCTTTGGAAGCTTGGATCCCGGTTTCCTAAGGGCTGCTTCCAAGGCCCTGCTATTGCCCAGCATCTGTCCTCTGCCCCTACGCCTGGGTAGGAAGCGAGTATTTTAGTCTGAGAAGCAGGGCTCTTGCATCTCTGGAGGAGAGCTAATCCTGCAGCCCACGTTCGTCCTGGGAAACCGCAAGGCGACCCTTGGCCTCAGTGTAGTGGCGAAATTGCCGCCGGACAGGTCTTGCCTGCCGCGGTTTCCGTGAGTTCTCCACCATTTTCGGGCTTAAATGGAGAGCGAGGAGAGCTGTCGGCTCTCACAGAACTCTGGCCTCCGCACTGTTTGCCATGCAACTGCACTCAAGACCACACGTCTCCTCCCGACCTGCTGAGAAACAGGCATCCGCGTAGGCCCTTGTTAACATTTCCTGGCGTGCAGAGTCCAAGGCGACACGCTGTCCTCTTCCTTGGAAACCTACGTTGCCACAGCTTGCCAAACGCTACCGAAGGCAGTCCTAACCAGTCTCGTGTCCTGCGCAACTTTGATTCGGTTACGAAAAGCCACCTGCATTGCGGTGAACACTCTGCTCAGCGTTCTTTCCGAGAGCTCACAGTTGCTCCCTCTCTAGGTTAAGCAAGGTGTCGACGTGAGGTCCAGACTGAGCAAAGAGCACAATTGCTCACTTTGCAGTGGTAGTCGTCCTAAGAGGCATTGCCTACTACGCCTTGCTAAGGTCTTCGTTCTGTTAGGGAAGTCGCCACACTTAGACGCCTGTAAAGGAGAATTTATTCAGCCAAGTTCCCAGGGTCTTGCGACGGTCTCCCTTCGCAGTGCCAATACAGCAGGGACTTAGCTTTGCTGCTAACAAGGCTAGGTGACCCTGCATACAGAAGCAGGCATTTCCCTTTGGAAGCTTGGATCCCGGTTTCTCAGGGGCTGCTTGCAAGACCCTGCTATTGCCCAGCATCTGTCCTCTGCCCCTACGCCTGGGTAGGAAGCGAGTATTTTAGCCTGAGAAGCAGGGCTCTTGCAACTCTGGAGGAGAGCTAATCCTGCAGCCCACGTTCGTCCTGGGAAACCGCAAGGCGACCCTTGGCCTCAGAGTAGTGGCGAAATTGCCGCCGGACAGGTCTTGCCTGCCGCGGTTTCCATGAGTTCGCCACCGTTTTCGGGCTTAAATGGAGAGCGAGGAGAGCTGTCAGCTCTCACAGGACTCTGGCCTCCGCACTGTCTCCCATGCAACTGCACTCAAGACCACACGTCTCCTCCCGGCCTGCTGAGAAACAGGCCGCCGTGTAGGCCCTTCGTAACACTTCTTGGCCTGTAGACTCCAAGGCGACACACTGTCCTCTTCCTTGGAAATCTTCGGTGCCCCAGCTTGCCAACGCTCACGAAGGCAGTCCGAGCCCGTCTCATGTGCTGGGCCACTTGCATTCAGTGAGGAAAAGCCGCCTGCATTGAGGTGAACACTCTGCTCAGCGTTCTTTCCGGGAGCTCACAATTGCCGCCTCTTAGGTTAAGCAGGAAGTCGTAATGAGGACCAACCTGAGCAAAGAGCACAATTCCTCACGTTACACTGGTAATCGTCGAAAGAGGAATTGTCAACTACGCCTGGCTAAGGCCTTCCCTGGGTTAAGGAACCAGCCACACTTAGACGCCTTTAAAGGAAAATTTATTCAGCGAAGTTCCCATTGTTTGGCGATGGTCAACTTTTGCAGCGCCAATACTGCAGGGACTTAGGTTTGCTGCTAACAAGGCTAGGTGACCCTGCAGACAGAAGCAGGCGTTTCCCTTTGGAAGCTTGGATCCCGGTTTCCTAAGGGCTGCTTCCAAGGCCCTGCTATTGCCCAGCATCTGTCCTCTGCCCCTACACCTCGGTAGGAAGCGTGAATTTTAGCCTGAGAAGCAGGGCTCTTGCATCTCTGGAGGAGAGCTAATCCTGCAGCCCACGTTCATCCTGGGAAACCGCAAGGTGACCCTTAGCCTCAGTGTAGTGGCGAAATTGTCGCTGGACAGATCTTGCCTGTTGCGGTTTCCGTGAGTTCTCCACCGTTTTCGGGCTTAAATGGAGAGCGAGGATAGCTGTGGGCTCTCACAGAACTCTGGCCTCCGCACTGTCTGCCATGCAACTGCACTCAAGACCACACGTCTCCTCCCGACCTGCTGAGAAACAGGCATCCGCGTAGGCCCTTGTTAACATTTCCTGGCGTGCAGAGTCCAAGGCGACACGCTGTCCTCTTCCTTGGAAACCTACGTTACCACAGCTTGCCAAACGCTACCGAAGGCAGTCCTAACCAGTCTCGTGTGCTGCGCAACTTTGATTCGGTTACGAAAAGCCACCTGCATTGCGGTGAACACTCTGCTCAACCTTCTTTCCGGGAGCTCACAGTTGCTCCCTCTCTAGGTTAAGCAAGGTGTCGAGGTGAGGTCCAGACTGAGCAAAGAGCACAATTGCTCACTTTGCAGTGGTAGTCGTCCTAAGAGGCATTGCCTACTACGCCTTGCTAAGGTCTTCGTTCTGTTAGGGAAGTCGCCACACTTAGACGCCTGTAAAGGAGAATTTATTCAACCAAGTTCCCAGGGTCTTGCGACGGTCTCCCTTCGCAGTGCCAATACAGCAGGGACTTAGGTTTGCTGCTAACTAGGCTAGGTGACCCTGCATACAGAAGCAGGCGTTTCCCTTTGGAAGCTTGGATCCCGGTTTCTCAGGGGCTGCTTGCAAGACCCTGCTATTGCCCAGCATCTGTCCTCTGCCCCTACGCCTGGGTAGGAAGCGAGTATTTTAGCCTGAGAAGCAGGGCTCTTGCAACTCTGGAGGAGAGCTAATCCTGCAGCCCACGTTCGTCCTGGGAAACCGCAAGGCGACCCTTGGCCTCAGTGTAGTGGCGAAATTGCCGCCGGACAGGTCTTGCCTGCCGCGGTTTCCGTGAGTTCTCCACCGTTTTCGGGCTTAAATGGAGAGCGAGGAGAGCTGTCGGCTCTCACAGGACTCTGGCCTCCGCACTGTCTGCCATGCAACTGCACTCAAGACCACACGTCTCCTCCCGGCCTGCTGAGAAACAGGCCGCCGTGTAGGCCCTTCGTAGCACTTCTTGGCCTGTAGACTCCAAGGCGACACACTGTCCTCTTCCTTGGAAATCTACGGTGCCCCAGCTTGCCAACGCTCACGAAGGCAGTCCGAGCCCGTCTCATGTGCTGGGCCACTTGCATTCAGTGAGGAAAAGCCACCTGCATTGAGGTGAACACTCTGCTCAGCGTTCTTTCCGGGAGCTCACAATTGCCGCCTCTTAGATTAAGCAGGAAGTCGTAATGAGGACCAACCTGAGCAAAGAGCACAATTCCTCACGTTACACTGGTAATCGTCGAAAGAGGAATTGTCAACTACGCCTGGCTAAGGCCTTCCCTGGGTTAAGGAACCAGCCACACTTAGACGCCTTTAAAGGAAAATTTATTCAGCGAAGTTCCCATTGTTTGGCGATGGTCAACCTTTGCAGCGCCAATACTGCACGGACTTAGGTTTGCTGCTAACAAGGCTAGGTGACCCTGCAGACTGAAGCAGGCGTTTCCCTTTGGAAGCTTGGATCCCAGTTTCCTAGGGGCTGCTTCCAAGGCCCTGCTATTGCCCAGCATCTGTCCTCTGCCCCTACGCCTGGGTAGGAAGCGTGTATTTTAGCCTGAGAAGCAGGGCAATTGCATCTCTGGAGGAGAGCTAATCCTGCAGCCCACGTTTGTCCTGGGAAACCGCAAGGCGACCCTTGGCCTCAGAGTAGTGGCGAAATTGCCACCAGACAGGTCTTGCCTGCCGCAGTTTCCATGAGTTCTCCACCGTTTTCGGGCTTAAATGGAGAGCGAGGAGAGCTGTCGGCTCTCACAGAACTCTGGCCTCCGCACTGTCTGCCATGCAACTGCACTCAAGACCACACGTCTCCTCCCGCCTGCTGAGAAACAGGCTGCCGTGTAGCCCCTTCGTAACACTTCTTGGCCTGTAGACTCCAAGGAGACACACTGTCCTCTTCCTTGGAAAACTACGGTTCCGCAGCTTGCCAACGCTCACGAAGGCAGTCCAAGCCTGTCTCATGTGCTGGGCCACTTGCATTCAGTGAGGAAAAGCCACCTGCATTGAGGTGAACACTCTGCTCAGCGTTCTTTCCGGGAGCTCACAATTGCCGCCTCTCTAGGTTAAGCAGAAAGTCGTAGTGAGGACCAACCTGAGGAAAGAGCACAATTCCTCATGTTACACTGGTAGTCGTCGAAAGAGGAATTGCCAACTACGCCTGCCTAAGGCCTTCCCTGGGTTAAGGAACCAGCCACACTTAGACGCCTTTAAAGGAAAATTTATTCAGCGAAGTTCCCATTGTTTGGCGATGGTCAACTTTTGCAGCGCCAATACTGCAGGGACTTAGGTTTGCTGCTAACAAGGCTAGGTGACCCTGCAGACAGAAGCAGGCGTTTCCCTTTGGAAGCTTGGATCCCGGTTTCTCAGGGGCTGCTTGCAAGACCCTGCTATTGCCCAGCATCTGTCCTCTGCCCCTACGCCTGGGTAGGAAGCGAGTATTTTAGCCTGAGAAGCAGGGCTCTTGCAACTCTGGAGGAGAGCTAATCCTGCAGCCCACGTTCGTCCTGGGAAACCGCAAGGCGACCCTTGGCCTCAGTGTAGTGGCGAAATTGCCGCCGGACAGGTCTTGCCTGCCGCGGTTTCCGTGAGTTCTCCACCGTTTTCGGGCTTAAATGGAGAGCGAGGAGAGCTGTCGGCTCTCACAGAACTCTGGCCTCCGCACTGTTTGCCATGCAACTGCACTCAAGACCACACGTCTCCTCCCGACCTGCTGAGAAACAGGCATCCGCGTAGGCCCTTGTTAACATTTCCTGGCGTGCAGAGTCCAAGGCGACACGCTGTCCTCTTCCTTGGAAACCTACGTTGCCACAGCTTGCCAAACGCTACCGAAGGCAGTCCTAACCAGTCTCGTGTCCTGCGCAACTTTGATTCGGTTACGAAAAGCCACCTGCATTGCGGTGAACACTCTGCTCAGCGTTCTTTCCGAGAGCTCACAGTTGCACCCTCTCTAGGTTAAGCAAGGTGTCGACGTGAGGTCCAGACTGAGCAAAGAGCACAATTGCTCACTTTGCAGTGGTAGTCGTCCTAAGAGGCATTGCCTACTACGCCTTGCTAAGGTCTTCGTTCTGTTAGGGAAGTCGCCACACTTAGACGCCTGTAAAGGAGAATTTATTCAGCCAAGTTCCCAGGGTCTTGCGACGGTCTCCCTTTGCAGTGCCAATACAGCAGGGACTTAGGTTTGCTGCTAACTAGGCTAGGTGACCCTGCATACAGAAGCAGGCGTTTCCCTTTGGAAGCTTGGATCCCGGTTTCTCAGGGGCTGCTTGCAAGACCCTGCTATTGCCCAGCATCTGTCCTCTGTCCCTACGCCTGGGTAGGAAGCGAGTATTTTAGCCTGAGAAGCAGGGCTCTTGCAACTCTGGAGGAGAGCTAATCCTGCAGCCCACGTTCGTCCTGGGAAACCGCAAGGCGACCCTTGGCCTCAGAGTAGTGGCGAAATTGCCGCCGGACAGGTCTTGCCTGCCGCGGTTTCCATGAGTTCGCCACCGTTTTCGGGCTTAAATGGAGAGCGAGGAGAGCTGTCAGCTCTCACAGGACTCTGGCCTCCGCACTGTCTGCCATGCAACTGCACTCAAGACCACACGTCTCCTCCCGGCCTGCTGAGAAACAGGCCGCCGTGTAGGCCCTTCGTAACACTTCTTGGCCTGTAGACTCCAAGGCGACACACTGTCCTCTTCCTTGGAAATCTACGGTGCCCCAGCTTGCCAACGCTCACGAAGGCAGTCCGAGCCCGTCTCATGTGCTGGGCCACTTGCATTCAGTGAGGAAAAGCCACCTGCATTGAGGTGAACACTCTGCTCAGCGTTCTTTCCGGGAGCTCACAATTGCCGCCTCTTAGGTTAAGCAGGAAGTCGTAATGAGGACCAACCTGAGCAAAGAGCACAATTCCTCACGTTACACTGGTAATCGTCGAAAGAGGAATTGTCAACTACGCCTGGCTAAGGCCTTCCCTGGGTTAAGGAACCAGCCACACTTAGACGCCTTTAAAGGAAAATTTATTCAGCGAAGTTCCCATTGTTTGGCGATGGTCAACCTTTGCAGCGCCAATACTGCACGGACTTAGGTTTGCTGCTAACAAGGCTAGGTGACCCTGCAGACAGAAGCAGGCATTTCCCTTTGGAAGCTTGGATCCCAGTTTCCTAGGGGCTGCTTCCAAGGCCCTGCTATTGCCCAGCATCTGTCCTCTGCCCCTACGCCTGCGTAGGAAGCGTGTATTTTAGCCTGAGAAGCAGGGCAATTGCATCTCTGGAGGAGAGCTAATCCTGCAGCCCACGTTCGTCCTGGGAAACCGCAAGGCGACCCTTGGCCTCAGAGTAGTGGCGAAATTGCCACCAGACAGGTCTTGCCTGCCGCAGTTTCCATGAGTTCTCCACCGTTTTCGGGCTTAAATGGAGAGCGAGGAGAGCTGTCGGCTCTCACAGAACTCTGGCCTCCGCACTGTCTGCCATGCAACTGCACTCAAGACCACACGTCTCCTCCCGCCTGCTGAGAAACAGGCTGCCGTGTAGCCCCTTCGTAACACTTCTTGGCCTGTAGAGTCCAAGGAGACACACTGTCCTCTTCCTTGGAAAACTACGGTTCCGCAGCTTGCCAACGCTCACGAAGGCAGTCCAAGCCTGTCTCATGTGCTGGGCCACTTGCATTCAGTGAGGAAAAGCCACCTGCATTGAGGTGAACACTCTGCTCAGCGTTCTTTCCGGGAGCTCACAATTGCCGCCTCTCTAGGTTAAGCAGAAAGTCGTAGTGAGGACCAACCTGAGGAAAGAGCACAATTCCTCACGTTACACTGGTAGTCGTCGAAAGAGGAATTGCCAACTACGCCTGCCTAAGGCCTTCCCTGGGTTAAGGAACCAGCCACACTTAGACGCCTTTAAAGGAAAATTTATTCAGCGAAGTTCCCATTGTTTGGCGATGGTCAACTTTTGCAGCGCCAATACTGCAGGGACTTAGGTTTGCTGCTAACAAGGCTAGGTGACCCTGCAGACAGAAGCAGGCGTTTCCCTTTGGAAGCTTGGATCCCGGTTTCCTAAGGGCTGCTTCCAAGGCCCTGCTATTGCCCAGCATCTGTCCTCTGCCCCTACGCCTGGGTAGGAAGCGAGTATTTTAGTCTGAGAAGCAGGGCTCTTGCATCTCTGGAGGAGAGCTAATCCTGCAGCCCACGTTCGTCCTGGGAAACCGCAAGGCGACCCTTGGCCTCAGTGTAGTGGCGAAATTGCCGCCGGACAGGTCTTGCCTGCCGCGGTTTCCGTGAGTTCTCCACCATTTTCGGGCTTAAATGGAGAGCGAGGAGAGCTGTCGGCTCTCACAGAACTCTGGCCTCCGCACTGTTTGCCATGCAACTGCACTCAAGACCACACGTCTCCTCCCGACCTGCTGAGAAACAGGCATCCGCGTAGGCCCTTGTTAACATTTCCTGGCGTGCAGAGTCCAAGGCGACACGCTGTCCTCTTCCTTGGAAACCTACGTTGCCACAGCTTGCCAAACGCTACCGAAGGCAGTCCTAACCAGTCTCGTGTCCTGCGCAACTTTGATTCGGTTACGAAAAGCCACCTGCATTGCGGTGAACACTCTGCTCAGCGTTCTTTCCGAGAGCTCACAGTTGCTCCCTCTCTAGGTTAAGCAAGGTGTCGACGTGAGGTCCAGACTGAGCAAAGAGCACAATTGCTCACTTTGCAGTGGTAGTCGTCCTAAGAGGCATTGCCTACTACGCCTTGCTAAGGTCTTCGTTCTGTTAGGGAAGTCGCCACACTTAGACGCCTGTAAAGGAGAATTTATTCAGCCAAGTTCCCAGGGTCTTGCGACGGTCTCCCTTCGCAGTGCCAATACAGCAGGGACTTAGCTTTGCTGCTAACAAGGCTAGGTGACCCTGCATACAGAAGCAGGCGTTTCCCTTTGGAAGCTTGGATCCCGGTTTCTCAGGGGCTGCTTGCAAGACCCTGCTATTGCCCAGCATCTGTCCTCTGCCCCTACGCCTGGGTAGGAAGCGAGTATTTTAGCCTGAGAAGCAGGGCTCTTGCAACTCTGGAGGAGAGCTAATCCTGCAGCCCACGTTCGTCCTGGGAAACCGCAAGGCGACCCTTGGCCTCAGAGTAGTGGCGAAATTGCCGCCGGACAGGTCTTGCCTGCCGCGGTTTCCATGAGTTCGCCACCGTTTTCGGGCTTAAATGGAGAGCGAGGAGAGCTGTCAGCTCTCACAGGACTCTGGCCTCCGCACTGTCTCCCATGCAACTGCACTCAAGACCACACGTCTCCTCCCGGCCTGCTGAGAAACAGGCCGCCGTGTAGGCCCTTCGTAACACTTCTTGGCCTGTAGACTCCAAGGCGACACACTGTCCTCTTCCTTGGAAATCTTCGGTGCCCCAGCTTGCCAACGCTCACGAAGGCAGTCCGAGCCCGTCTCATGTGCTGGGCCACTTGCATTCAGTGAGGAAAAGCCGCCTGCATTGAGGTGAACACTCTGCTCAGCGTTCTTTCCGGGAGCTCACAATTGCCGCCTCTTAGGTTAAGCAGGAAGTCGTAATGAGGACCAACCTGAGCAAAGAGCACAATTCCTCACGTTACACTGGTAATCGTCGAAAGAGGAATTGTCAACTACGCCTGGCTAAGGCCTTCCCTGGGTTAAGGAACCAGCCACACTTAGACGCCTTTAAAGGAAAATTTATTCAGCGAAGTTCCCATTGTTTGGCGATGGTCAACTTTTGCAGCGCCAATACTGCAGGGACTTAGGTTTGCTGCTAACAAGGCTAGGTGACCCTGCAGACAGAAGCAGGCGTTTCCCTTTGGAAGCTTGGATCCCGGTTTCCTAAGGGCTGCTTCCAAGGCCCTGCTATTGCCCAGCATCTGTCCTCTGCCCCTACACCTCGGTAGGAAGCGTGAATTTTAGCCTGAGAAGCAGGGCTCTTGCATCTCTGGAGGAGAGCTAATCCTGCAGCCCACGTTCATCCTGGGAAACCGCAAGGTGACCCTTAGCCTCAGTGTAGTGGCGAAATTGTCGCTGGACAGATCTTGCCTGTTGCGGTTTCCGTGAGTTCTCCACCGTTTTCGGGCTTAAATGGAGAGCGAGGATAGCTGTGGGCTCTCACAGAACTCTGGCCTCCGCACTGTCTGCCATGCAACTGCACTCAAGACCACACGTCTCCTCCCGACCTGCTGAGAAACAGGCATCCGCGTAGGCCCTTGTTAACATTTCCTGGCGTGCAGAGTCCAAGGCGACACGCTGTCCTCTTCCTTGGAAACCTACGTTACCACAGCTTGCCAAACGCTACCGAAGGCAGTCCTAACCAGTCTCGTGTGCTGCGCAACTTTGATTCGGTTACGAAAAGCCACCTGCATTGCGGTGAACACTCTGCTCAACCTTCTTTCCGGGAGCTCACAGTTGCTCCCTCTCTAGGTTAAGCAAGGTGTCGAGGTGAGGTCCAGACTGAGCAAAGAGCACAATTGCTCACTTTGCAGTGGTAGTCGTCCTAAGAGGCATTGCCTACTACGCCTTGCTAAGGTCTTCGTTCTGTTAGGGAAGTCGCCACACTTAGACGCCTGTAAAGGAGAATTTATTCAACCAAGTTCCCAGGGTCTTGCGACGGTCTCCCTTCGCAGTGCCAATACAGCAGGGACTTAGGTTTGCTGCTAACTAGGCTAGGTGACCCTGCATACAGAAGCAGGCGTTTCCCTTTGGAAGCTTGGATCCCGGTTTCTCAGGGGCTGCTTGCAAGACCCTGCTATTGCCCAGCATCTGTCCTCTGCCCCTACGCCTGGGTAGGAAGCGAGTATTTTAGCCTGAGAAGCAGGGCTCTTGCAACTCTGGAGGAGAGCTAATCCTGCAGCCCACGTTCGTCCTGGGAAACCGCAAGGCGACCCTTGGCCTCAGTGTAGTGGCGAAATTGCCGCCGGACAGGTCTTGCCTGCCGCGGTTTCCGTGAGTTCTCCACCGTTTTCGGGCTTAAATGGAGAGCGAGGAGAGCTGTCGGCTCTCACAGGACTCTGGCCTCCGCACTGTCTGCCATGCAACTGCACTCAAGACCACACGTCTCCTCCCGGCCTGCTGAGAAACAGGCCGCCGTGTAGGCCCTTCGTAGCACTTCTTGGCCTGTAGACTCCAAGGCGACACACTGTCCTCTTCCTTGGAAATCTACGGTGCCCCAGCTTGCCAACGCTCACGAAGGCAGTCCGAGCCCGTCTCATGTGCTGGGCCACTTGCATTCAGTGAGGAAAAGCCACCTGCATTGAGGTGAACACTCTGCTCAGCGTTCTTTCCGGGAGCTCACAATTGCCGCCTCTTAGATTAAGCAGGAAGTCGTAATGAGGACCAACCTGAGCAAAGAGCACAATTCCTCACGTTACACTGGTAATCGTCGAAAGAGGAATTGTCAACTACGCCTGGCTAAGGCCTTCCCTGGGTTAAGGAACCAGCCACACTTAGACGCCTTTAAAGGAAAATTTATTCAGCGAAGTTCCCATTGTTTGGCGATGGTCAACCTTTGCAGCGCCAATACTGCACGGACTTAGGTTTGCTGCTAACAAGGCTAGGTGACCCTGCAGACTGAAGCAGGCGTTTCCCTTTGGAAGCTTGGATCCCAGTTTCCTAGGGGCTGCTTCCAAGGCCCTGCTATTGCCCAGCATCTGTCCTCTGCCCCTACGCCTGGGTAGGAAGCGTGTATTTTAGCCTGAGAAGCAGGGCAATTGCATCTCTGGAGGAGAGCTAATCCTGCAGCCCACGTTTGTCCTGGGAAACCGCAAGGCGACCCTTGGCCTCAGAGTAGTGGCGAAATTGCCACCAGACAGGTCTTGCCTGCCGCAGTTTCCATGAGTTCTCCACCGTTTTCGGGCTTAAATGGAGAGCGAGGAGAGCTGTCGGCTCTCACAGAACTCTGGCCTCCGCACTGTCTGCCATGCAACTGCACTCAAGACCACACGTCTCCTCCCGCCTGCTGAGAAACAGGCTGCCGTGTAGCCCCTTCGTAACACTTCTTGGCCTGTAGACTCCAAGGAGACACACTGTCCTCTTCCTTGGAAAACTACGGTTCCGCAGCTTGCCAACGCTCACGAAGGCAGTCCAAGCCTGTCTCATGTGCTGGGCCACTTGCATTCAGTGAGGAAAAGCCACCTGCATTGAGGTGAACACTCTGCTCAGCGTTCTTTCCGGGAGCTCACAATTGCCGCCTCTCTAGGTTAAGCAGAAAGTCGTAGTGAGGACCAACCTGAGGAAAGAGCACAATTCCTCATGTTACACTGGTAGTCGTCGAAAGAGGAATTGCCAACTACGCCTGCCTAAGGCCTTCCCTGGGTTAAGGAACCAGCCACACTTAGACGCCTTTAAAGGAAAATTTATTCAGCGAAGTTCCCATTGTTTGGCGATGGTCAACTTTTGCAGCGCCAATACTGCAGGGACTTAGGTTTGCTGCTAACAAGGCTAGGTGACCCTGCAGACAGAAGCAGGCGTTTCCCTTTGGAAGCTTGGATCCCGGTTTCTCAGGGGCTGCTTGCAAGACCCTGCTATTGCCCAGCATCTGTCCTCTGCCCCTACGCCTGGGTAGGAAGCGAGTATTTTAGCCTGAGAAGCAGGGCTCTTGCAACTCTGGAGGAGAGCTAATCCTGCAGCCCACGTTCGTCCTGGGAAACCGCAAGGCGACCCTTGGCCTCAGTGTAGTGGCGAAATTGCCGCCGGACAGGTCTTGCCTGCCGCGGTTTCCGTGAGTTCTCCACCGTTTTCGGGCTTAAATGGAGAGCGAGGAGAGCTGTCGGCTCTCACAGAACTCTGGCCTCCGCACTGTTTGCCATGCAACTGCACTCAAGACCACACGTCTCCTCCCGACCTGCTGAGAAACAGGCATCCGCGTAGGCCCTTGTTAACATTTCCTGGCGTGCAGAGTCCAAGGCGACACGCTGTCCTCTTCCTTGGAAACCTACGTTGCCACAGCTTGCCAAACGCTACCGAAGGCAGTCCTAACCAGTCTCGTGTCCTGCGCAACTTTGATTCGGTTACGAAAAGCCACCTGCATTGCGGTGAACACTCTGCTCAGCGTTCTTTCCGAGAGCTCACAGTTGCACCCTCTCTAGGTTAAGCAAGGTGTCGACGTGAGGTCCAGACTGAGCAAAGAGCACAATTGCTCACTTTGCAGTGGTAGTCGTCCTAAGAGGCATTGCCTACTACGCCTTGCTAAGGTCTTCGTTCTGTTAGGGAAGTCGCCACACTTAGACGCCTGTAAAGGAGAATTTATTCAGCCAAGTTCCCAGGGTCTTGCGACGGTCTCCCTTTGCAGTGCCAATACAGCAGGGACTTAGGTTTGCTGCTAACTAGGCTAGGTGACCCTGCATACAGAAGCAGGCGTTTCCCTTTGGAAGCTTGGATCCCGGTTTCTCAGGGGCTGCTTGCAAGACCCTGCTATTGCCCAGCATCTGTCCTCTGTCCCTACGCCTGGGTAGGAAGCGAGTATTTTAGCCTGAGAAGCAGGGCTCTTGCAACTCTGGAGGAGAGCTAATCCTGCAGCCCACGTTCGTCCTGGGAAACCGCAAGGCGACCCTTGGCCTCAGAGTAGTGGCGAAATTGCCGCCGGACAGGTCTTGCCTGCCGCGGTTTCCATGAGTTCGCCACCGTTTTCGGGCTTAAATGGAGAGCGAGGAGAGCTGTCAGCTCTCACAGGACTCTGGCCTCCGCACTGTCTGCCATGCAACTGCACTCAAGACCACACGTCTCCTCCCGGCCTGCTGAGAAACAGGCCGCCGTGTAGGCCCTTCGTAACACTTCTTGGCCTGTAGACTCCAAGGCGACACACTGTCCTCTTCCTTGGAAATCTACGGTGCCCCAGCTTGCCAACGCTCACGAAGGCAGTCCGAGCCCGTCTCATGTGCTGGGCCACTTGCATTCAGTGAGGAAAAGCCACCTGCATTGAGGTGAACACTCTGCTCAGCGTTCTTTCCGGGAGCTCACAATTGCCGCCTCTTAGGTTAAGCAGGAAGTCGTAATGAGGACCAACCTGAGCAAAGAGCACAATTCCTCACGTTACACTGGTAATCGTCGAAAGAGGAATTGTCAACTACGCCTGGCTAAGGCCTTCCCTGGGTTAAGGAACCAGCCACACTTAGACGCCTTTAAAGGAAAATTTATTCAGCGAAGTTCCCATTGTTTGGCGATGGTCAACCTTTGCAGCGCCAATACTGCACGGACTTAGGTTTGCTGCTAACAAGGCTAGGTGACCCTGCAGACAGAAGCAGGCATTTCCCTTTGGAAGCTTGGATCCCAGTTTCCTAGGGGCTGCTTCCAAGGCCCTGCTATTGCCCAGCATCTGTCCTCTGCCCCTACGCCTGCGTAGGAAGCGTGTATTTTAGCCTGAGAAGCAGGGCAATTGCATCTCTGGAGGAGAGCTAATCCTGCAGCCCACGTTCGTCCTGGGAAACCGCAAGGCGACCCTTGGCCTCAGAGTAGTGGCGAAATTGCCACCAGACAGGTCTTGCCTGCCGCAGTTTCCATGAGTTCTCCACCGTTTTCGGGCTTAAATGGAGAGCGAGGAGAGCTGTCGGCTCTCACAGAACTCTGGCCTCCGCACTGTCTGCCATGCAACTGCACTCAAGACCACACGTCTCCTCCCGCCTGCTGAGAAACAGGCTGCCGTGTAGCCCCTTCGTAACACTTCTTGGCCTGTAGAGTCCAAGGAGACACACTGTCCTCTTCCTTGGAAAACTACGGTTCCGCAGCTTGCCAACGCTCACGAAGGCAGTCCAAGCCTGTCTCATGTGCTGGGCCACTTGCATTCAGTGAGGAAAAGCCACCTGCATTGAGGTGAACACTCTGCTCAGCGTTCTTTCCGGGAGCTCACAATTGCCGCCTCTCTAGGTTAAGCAGAAAGTCGTAGTGAGGACCAACCTGAGGAAAGAGCACAATTCCTCACGTTACACTGGTAGTCGTCGAAAGAGGAATTGCCAACTACGCCTGCCTAAGGCCTTCCCTGGGTTAAGGAACCAGCCACACTTAGACGCCTTTAAAGGAAAATTTATTCAGCGAAGTTCCCATTGTTTGGCGATGGTCAACTTTTGCAGCGCCAATACTGCAGGGACTTAGGTTTGCTGCTAACAAGGCTAGGTGACCCTGCAGACAGAAGCAGGCGTTTCCCTTTGGAAGCTTGGATCCCGGTTTCCTAAGGGCTGCTTCCAAGGCCCTGCTATTGCCCAGCATCTGTCCTCTGCCCCTACGCCTGGGTAGGAAGCGAGTATTTTAGTCTGAGAAGCAGGGCTCTTGCATCTCTGGAGGAGAGCTAATCCTGCAGCCCACGTTCGTCCTGGGAAACCGCAAGGCGACCCTTGGCCTCAGTGTAGTGGCGAAATTGCCGCCGGACAGGTCTTGCCTGCCGCGGTTTCCGTGAGTTCTCCACCATTTTCGGGCTTAAATGGAGAGCGAGGAGAGCTGTCGGCTCTCACAGAACTCTGGCCTCCGCACTGTTTGCCATGCAACTGCACTCAAGACCACACGTCTCCTCCCGACCTGCTGAGAAACAGGCATCCGCGTAGGCCCTTGTTAACATTTCCTGGCGTGCAGAGTCCAAGGCGACACGCTGTCCTCTTCCTTGGAAACCTACGTTGCCACAGCTTGCCAAACGCTACCGAAGGCAGTCCTAACCAGTCTCGTGTCCTGCGCAACTTTGATTCGGTTACGAAAAGCCACCTGCATTGCGGTGAACACTCTGCTCAGCGTTCTTTCCGAGAGCTCACAGTTGCTCCCTCTCTAGGTTAAGCAAGGTGTCGACGTGAGGTCCAGACTGAGCAAAGAGCACAATTGCTCACTTTGCAGTGGTAGTCGTCCTAAGAGGCATTGCCTACTACGCCTTGCTAAGGTCTTCGTTCTGTTAGGGAAGTCGCCACACTTAGACGCCTGTAAAGGAGAATTTATTCAGCCAAGTTCCCAGGGTCTTGCGACGGTCTCCCTTCGCAGTGCCAATACAGCAGGGACTTAGCTTTGCTGCTAACAAGGCTAGGTGACCCTGCATACAGAAGCAGGCGTTTCCCTTTGGAAGCTTGGATCCCGGTTTCTCAGGGGCTGCTTGCAAGACCCTGCTATTGCCCAGCATCTGTCCTCTGCCCCTACGCCTGGGTAGGAAGCGAGTATTTTAGCCTGAGAAGCAGGGCTCTTGCAACTCTGGAGGAGAGCTAATCCTGCAGCCCACGTTCGTCCTGGGAAACCGCAAGGCGACCCTTGGCCTCAGAGTAGTGGCGAAATTGCCGCCGGACAGGTCTTGCCTGCCGCGGTTTCCATGAGTTCGCCACCGTTTTCGGGCTTAAATGGAGAGCGAGGAGAGCTGTCAGCTCTCACAGGACTCTGGCCTCCGCACTGTCTCCCATGCAACTGCACTCAAGACCACACGTCTCCTCCCGGCCTGCTGAGAAACAGGCCGCCGTGTAGGCCCTTCGTAACACTTCTTGGCCTGTAGACTCCAAGGCGACACACTGTCCTCTTCCTTGGAAATCTTCGGTGCCCCAGCTTGCCAACGCTCACGAAGGCAGTCCGAGCCCGTCTCATGTGCTGGGCCACTTGCATTCAGTGAGGAAAAGCCGCCTGCATTGAGGTGAACACTCTGCTCAGCGTTCTTTCCGGGAGCTCACAATTGCCGCCTCTTAGGTTAAGCAGGAAGTCGTAATGAGGACCAACCTGAGCAAAGAGCACAATTCCTCACGTTACACTGGTAATCGTCGAAAGAGGAATTGTCAACTACGCCTGGCTAAGGCCTTCCCTGGGTTAAGGAACCAGCCACACTTAGACGCCTTTAAAGGAAAATTTATTCAGCGAAGTTCCCATTGTTTGGCGATGGTCAACTTTTGCAGCGCCAATACTGCAGGGACTTAGGTTTGCTGCTAACAAGGCTAGGTGACCCTGCAGACAGAAGCAGGCGTTTCCCTTTGGAAGCTTGGATCCCGGTTTCCTAAGGGCTGCTTCCAAGTCCCTGCTATTGCCCAGCATCTGTCCTCTGCCCCTACACCTCGGTAGGAAGCGTGAATTTTAGCCTGAGAAGCAGGGCTCTTGCATCTCTGGAGGAGAGCTAATCCTGCAGCCCACGTTCATCCTGGGAAACCGCAAGGTGACCCTTAGCCTCAGTGTAGTGGCGAAATTGCCGCTGGACAGATCTTGCCTGTTGCGGTTTCCGTGAGTTCTCCACCGTTTTCGGGCTTAAATGGAGAGCGAGGAGAGCTGTGGGCTCTCACAGAACTCTGGCCTCCGCACTGTCTGCCATGCAACTGCACTCAAGACCACACGTCTCCTCCCGACCTGCTGAGAAACAGGCATCCGCGTAGGCCCTTGTTAACATTTCCTGGCGTGCAGAGTCCAAGGCGACACGCTGTCCTCTTCCTTGGAAACCTACGTTACCACAGCTTGCCAAACGCTACCGAAGGCAGTCCTAACCAGTCTCGTGTGCTGCGCAACTTTGATTCGGTTACGAAAAGCCACCTGCATTGCGGTGAACACTCTGCTCAACCTTCTTTCCGGGAGCTCACAGTTGCTCCCTCTCTAGGTTAAGCAAGGTGTCGAGGTGAGGTCCAGACTGAGCAAAGAGCACAATTGCTCACTTTGCAGTGGTAGTCGTCCTAAGAGGCATTGCCTACTACGCCTTGCTAAGGTCTTCGTTCTGTTAGGGAAGTCGCCACACTTAGACGCCTGTAAAGGAGAATTTATTCAACCAAGTTCCCAGGGTCTTGCGACGGTCTCCCTTCGCAGTGCCAATACAGCAGGGACTTAGGTTTGCTGCTAACTAGGCTAGGTGACCCTGCATACAGAAGCAGGCGTTTCCCTTTGGAAGCTTGGATCCCGGTTTCTCAGGGGCTGCTTGCAAGACCCTGCTATTGCCCAGCATCTGTCCTCTGCCCCTACGCCTGGGTAGGAAGCGAGTATTTTAGCCTGAGAAGCAGGGCTCTTGCAACTCTGGAGGAGAGCTAATCCTGCAGCCCACGTTCGTCCTGGGAAACCGCAAGGCGACCCTTGGCCTCAGTGTAGTGGCGAAATTGCCGCCGGACAGGTCTTGCCTGCCGCGGTTTCCGTGAGTTCTCCACCGTTTTCGGGCTTAAATGGAGAGCGAGGAGAGCTGTCGGCTCTCACAGAACTCTGGCCTCCGCACTGTTTGCCATGCAACTGCACTCAAGACCACACGTCTCCTCCCGACCTGCTGAGAAACAGGCATCCGCGTAGGCCCTTGTTAACATTTCCTGGCGTGCAGAGTCCAAGGCGATACGCTGTCCTCTTCCTTGGAAACCTACGTTGCCACAGCTTGCCAAACGCTACCGAAGGCAGTCCTAACCAGTCTCGTGTGCTGCGCAACTTTGATTCGGTTACGAAAAGCCACCTGCATAGCGGTGAACACTCTGCTCAGCGTTCTTTCCGGGAGCTCACAGTTGCTCCCTCTCTAGGTTAAGCAAGGTGTCGAGGTGAGGTCCAGACTGAGCAAAGAGCACAATTGCTCACTTTGCAGTGGTAGTCGTCCTAAGAGGCATTGCCTACTACGCCTTGCTAAGGTCTTCGTTCTGTTAGGGAAGTCGCCACACTTAGACGCCTGTAAAGGAGAATTTATTCAGCGAAGTTCCCAGTGTCTTGCGACGGTCTCCCTACGCAGTGCCAATACAGCAGGGACTTAGGTTTGCTGCCAACTAGGCTAGGTGACCCTGCATACAGAAGCAGGCGTTTCCCTTTGGAAGCTTGGATCCCGGTTTCTCAGGGGCTGCTTGCAAGACCCTGCTATTGCCCAGCATCTGTCCTCTGCCCCTACGCCTGGGTAGGAAGCGAGTATTTTAGCCTGAGAAGCAGGGCTCTTGCAACTCTGGAGGAGAGCTAATCCTGCAGCCCACGTTCGTCGTGGGAAACCGCAAGGCGACCCTTGGCCTCAGAGTAGTGGCGAAATTGCCGCCGGACAGGTCTTTCCTGTTGCGGATTCCATAAGTTCGCCACCATTTTCGGGCTTAAATGGAGAGCGAGGAGAGCTGTCGGCTCTCACAGAACTCTGGCCTCCGCACTGTCTGCCATGCAACTGCACTCAAGACCACACGTCTCCTCCCGACCTGCTGAGAAACAGGCATCCGCGTAGGCCCTTGTTAACATTTCCTGGCGTGCAGAGTCCAAGGCGACACGCTGTCCTCTTCCTTGGAAACCTACGTTGCCACAGCTTGCCAAACACTAACGAAGGCAGTCCTAACCAGTCTCGTGTGCTGCGCAACTTTGATTCGGTTACGAAAAGCCACCTGCATTGCGATGAACACTCTGCTCAGCGTTCTTTCCGGGAGCTCACAGTTGCTCCCTCTCTAGGTTAAGCAAGGTGTCGACGTGAGGTCCAGACTGAGCAAAGAACACAATTGCTCACTTTGCAGTGGTAGTCGTCCTAAGAGGCATTGCCTACTATGCCTTGCTAAGGTCTTCGTTCTGTTAGGGAAGTCGCCACACTTAGACGCCTGTAAAGGAGAATTTATTCAACCAAGTTCCCAGGGTCTTGCGACGGTCTCCCTTCGCAGTGCCAATACAGCAGGGACTTAGGTTTGCTGCTAACTAGGCTAGGTGACCCTGCAGACAGAAGCAGGCGTTTCCCTTTGGAAGCTTGGATCCCGGTTTCTCAGGGGCTGCTTGCAAGACCCTGCTATTGCCCAGCATCTGTCCTCTGCCCCTACGCCTGGGTAGGAAGCGAGTATTTTAGCCTGAGAAGCAGGGCTCTTGCAACTCTGGAGGAGAGCTAATCCTGCAGCCCACGTTCGTCCTGGGAAACCGCAAGGTGACCCTTGGCCTCAGAGTAGTGGCGAAATTGCCGCCGGACAGGTCTTGCCTGCCGCGGTTTCCATGAGTTCGCCACCGTTTTCGGGCTTAAATGGAGAGTGAGGAGAGCTGTCGGCTCTCACAGAACTCTGGCGTCTGCACTGTCTGCCATGCAACTGCACTCAAGACCACACGTCTCCTCCCGGCCTGCTGAGAAACAGGCCGCCGTGTAGGCCCTTCATAACACTTCTTGGCCTGTAGACTCCAAGGCGACACACTGTCCTCTTCCTTGGAAAACTACGGTGCCCCAGCTTGCCAACGCTCACGAAGGCAGTCCGAGCCCGTCTCATGTGCTGGGCCACTTGCATTCAGTGAGGAAAAGCCACCTGCATTGAGGAAACACTCTGCTCAGCATTCTTTCCGGGAGCTCACAATTGCCGCCTCTCTAGGTTAAGCAGGAAGTCGTAGTGAGGACCAACCTGAGCAAAGAGCACAATTCCTCACGTTACACTGGTAGTCGTCGAAAGAGGAATTGCCAACTACGCCTGGCTAAGGCCTTCCCTGGGTTAAGGAACCAGCCACACTTAGACGCCTTTAAAGGAAAATTTATTCAGCGAAGTTCCCATTGTTTGGCGATGGTCAACCTTTGCAGCGCCAATACTGCAGGGACTTAGGTTTGCTGCTAACAAGGCTAGGTGACCCTGCAGACAGAAGCAGGCGTTTCCCTTTGGAAGCTTGGATCCCAGTTTCCTAGGGGCTGCTTCCAAGGCCCTGCTATTGCCCAGCATCTGTCCTCTGCCCCTACGCCTGGGTAGGAAGCGAGTATTTTAGTCTGAGAAGCAGGGCTCTTGCATCTCTGGAGGAGAGCTAATCCTGCAGCCCACGTTCGTCCTGGGAAACCGCAAGGCGACCCTTGGCCTCAGTGTAGTGGCGAAATTGCCGCCGGACAGGTCTTGCCTGCCGCGGTTTCCGTGAGTTCTCCACCGTTTTCGGGCTTAAATGGAGAGCGAGGAGAGCTGTCGGCTCTCACAGAACTCTGGCCTCCGCACTGTTTGCCATGCAACTGCACTCAAGACCACACGTCTCCTCCCGACCTGCTGAGAAACAGGCATCCGCGTAGGCCCTTGTTAACATTTCCTGGCGTGCAGAGTCCAAGGCGACACGCTGTCCTCTTCCTTGGAAACCTACGTTGCCACAGCTTGCCAAACGCTACCGAAGGCAGTCCTAACCAGTCTCGTGTCCTGCGCAACTTTGATTCGGTTACGAAAAGCCACCTGCATTGCGGTGAACACTCTGCTCAGCGTTCTTTCCGAGAGCTCACAGTTGCTCCCTCTCTAGGTTAAGCAAGGTGTCGACGTGAGGTCCAGACTGAGCAAAGAGCACAATTGCTCACTTTGCAGTGGTAGTCGTCCTAAGAGGCATTGCCTACTACGCCTTGCTAAGGTCTTCGTTCTGTTAGGGAAGTCGCCACACTTAGACGCCTGTAAAGGAGAATTTATTCAGCGAAGTTCCCAGTGTCTTGCGACGGTCTCCCTTCGCAGTGCCAATACAGCAGGGACTTAGGTTTGCTGCTAACTAGGCTAGGTGACCCTGCATACAGAAGCAGGCGTTTCCCTTTGGAAGCTTGGATCCCGGTTTCTCAGGGGCTGCTTGCAAGACCCTGCTATTGCCCAGCATCTGTCCTCTGCCCCTACGCCTGTGTAGGAAGCCAGTATTTTAGTCTGAGAAGCAGGGCTCTTGCATCTGTGGAGGAGAGCTAATCCTGCAGCCCACATTCGTCCTGGGAAACCGCAAGGCGACCCTTGGCCTCAGTGTAGTGGCGAAATTGCCGCCGGACAGGTCTTGCCTGCTGCGGTTTCCGTGAGTTCTCAACCGTTTTCGGGCTTAAATGGAGAGCGAGGAGAGCTGTCGGCTCTCACAGAACTCTGGCCTCCGCACTGTTTGCCATGCAACTGCACTCAAGACCACACGTCTCCTCCCGACCTGCTGAGAAACAGGCATCCGCGTAGGCCCTTGTTAACATTTCCTGGCGTGCAGAGTCCAAGGCGACACGCTGTCCTCTTCCGTGGAAACCTACGTTGCCAATGCTTGCCAAACGCTACCGAAGGCAGTCCTAACCAGTCTCGTGTGCTGCGCAATTTTGATTCGGTTACGAAAAGCCACCTGCATCGTGGTGAACACTCTGCTCGGCGTTCTTTCCGGGAGCTCACAGTTGCTCCCTCTCTAGGTTAAGCAAGGTGTCGACGTGAGGTCCAGATTGAGCAAAGAGCACAATTGCTCACTTTGCAGTGGTAGTCGTCCTAAGAGGCATTGCCTACTACACCTTGCTAAGGTCTTCGTTCTGTTAGGGAAGTCGCCACACTTAGACGCCTGTAAAGGAGAATTTATTCAGCGAAGTTCCCAGTGTCTTGCGACGGTCTCCCTTCGCAGTGCCAATAAAGCAGGGACTTAGGTTTGCTGCTAACAAGGCTAGGTGACCCTGCAGACAGAAGCAGGCGTTTCCCTTTGGAAGCTTGGATCCCGGTTTCCTAGGGGCTGCTTCCAAGGCCCTGCTATTGCCCAGCATCTGTCCTCTGCCCCTACGCCTGTGTAGGAAGTGAGTATTTTAGCCTGAGAAGCAGGGCTCTTCCATCTCTGGAAGAGAGCTAATCCTGCAGCCCACGTTCGTCCTGGGAAACCGCAAGGCGACCCTTGGCCTCAGTGTAGTGGCGAAATTGCCGCCGGACAGGTCTTGCCTGCCGCGGTTTCCGTGAGTTCTCCACCATTTTCGGGCTTAAATGGAGAGCGAGGAGAGCTGTCGGCTCTCACAGAACTCTGGCCTCTGCACTGTTTGCCATGCAACTGCACTCAAGACCACACGTCTCCTCCCGACCTGCTGAGAAACAGGCATCCGCGTAGGCCCTTGTTAACATTTCCTGGCGTGCAGAGTCCAAGGCGATACGCTGTCCTCTTCCTTGGAAACCTACGTTGACACAGCTTGCCAAACGTTACCGAAGGCAGTCCTAACCAGTCTCGTGTGCTGCGCAACTTTGATTCGGTTACGAAAAGCCAGCTGCATAGCGGTGAACACTCTGCTCAGCGTTCTTTCCGGGAGCTCACAGTTGCTCCCTCTCTAGGTTAAGCAAGGTGTCGAGGTGAGGTCCAGACTGAGCAAAGAGCACAATTGCTCACTTTGCAGTGGTAGTTGTCCTAAGAGGCATTGCCTACTACGCCTTGCTAAGGTCTTCGTTCTGTTAGGGAAGTCGCCACACTTAGACGCCTGTAAAGGAGAATTTATTCAGCGAAGTTCCCAGTGTCTTGCGACGGTCTCCCTTCGCAGTGCCAATACAGCAGGGACTTAGCTTTGCTGCTAACTAGGCTAGGTGACCCTGCATACAGAAGCAGGCGTTTCCCTTTGGAAGCTTGGATCCCGGTTTCTCAGGGGCTGCTTGCAAGACCCTGCTATTGCCCAGCATCTGTCCTCTGCCCCTACGCCTGGGTAGGAAGCGAGTATTTTAGCCTGAGAAGCAGGGCTCTTGCAACTCTGGAGGAGAGCTAATCCTGCAGCCCACGTTCGTCCTGGGAAACCGCAAGGCGACCCTTGGCCTCAGAGTAGTGGCGAAATTGCCGCCGGACAGGTCTTTCCTGTTGCGGATTCCATAAGTTCGCCACCATTTTCGGGCTTAAATGGAGAGCGAGGAGAGCTGTCGGCTCTCACAGAACTCTGGCCTCCGCACTGTCTGCCATGCAACTGCACTCAAGACCACACGTCTCCTCCCGGCCTGCTGAGAAACAGGCCGCCGTGTAGGCCCTTCGTAACACTTCTTGGCCTGTAGACTCCAAGGCGACACACTGTCCTCTTCCTTGGAAATCTACGGTGCCCCAGCTTGCCAACGCTCACGAAGGCAGTCTGAGCCCGTCTAATGTGCTGGGCCACTTGCATTCAGTGAGGAAAAGCCACCTGCATTGAGGTGAACACTCTGCTCAGCGTTCTTTCCGGGAGCTCACAATTGCCGCCTCTCTAGGTTAAGCAGGAAGTCGTAGTGAGGACCAACCTGAGCAAAGGGCACAATTCCTCACGTTACACTGGTAGTCGTCGAAAGAGGAATTGCCAACTACGCCTGGCTAAGGCCTTCCCTGGGTTAAGGAACCAGCCACACTTAGACGCCTTTAAAGGAAAATTTATTCAGCGAAGTTCCCATTGTTTGGCGATGGTCAACCTTTGCAGCGCCAATACTGCAGGGACTTAGGTTTGCTGCTAACAAGGCTAGGTGACCCTGCAGACAGAAGCAGGCGTTTCCCTTTGGAAGCTTGGATCCCGGTTTCCTAGGGGCTGCTTCCAAGGCCCTGCTATTGCCCAGCATCTGTCCTCTGCCCCTACGCTTGTATAGGAAGCCAGTATTTTAGTCTGAGAAGCAGGGCTCTTGCATCTCTGGAGGAGAGCTAATCCTGCAGCCCACGTTCGTCCTGGGAAACCGCAAAGCGACCCTTGGCCTCAGTGTAGTGGCGAAATTGCGGCCGGACAGGTCTTGCCTGCCGCGGTTTCCGTGAGTTCTCCACCGTTTTCGGGCTTAAATGGAGAGCGAGGAGAGCTGTCGGCTCTCACAGAACTCTGGCCTCCGCACTGTCTGCCATGCAACTGCACTCAGGACCACACGTCTCCTCCCGGCCTGCTGAGAAACAGTCCGCCGTGTAGGCCCTTCGTAACACTTCTTGGCCTGTAGACTCCAAGGCGACACACTGTCCTCTTCCTTGGAAAACTACGGTGCCCCAGCTTGCCAACGCTCACGAAGGCAGTCCGAGCCCGTCTCATGTGCTGGGCCACTTGCATTCAGTGAGGAAAAGCCACCTGCATTGAGGTGAACACTCTGCTCAGCGTTCTTTCCGGGAGCTCACAATTGCCGCCTCTCTAGGTTAAGCAGGAAGTCGTAGTGAGGACCAACCTGAGCAAAGAGCACAATTCCTCACGTTACACTGGTAGTCGTCGAAAGAGGAATTGCCAACTACGCCTGGCTAAGGCCTTCCCTGGGTTAAGGAACCAGCCACACTTAGACGCCTTTAAAGGAAAATTTATTCAGCGAAGTTCCCATTGTTTGGCGATGGTCAACCTTTGCAGCGCCAATACTGCAGGGACTTAGGTTTGCTGCTAACAAGGCTAGGTGACCCTGCAGACAGAAGCAGGCGTTTCCCTTTGGAAGCTTGGATCCCGGTTTCCTAGGGGCTGCTTCCAAGGCCCTGCTATTGCCCAGCATCTGTCCTCTGCCCCTACGCCTGGGTAGGAAGCCAGTATTTTAGCCTGAGAGGCAGGGCTCTTGCATCTCTGGAGGAGAGCTAATCCTGCAGCCCACGTTCGTCCTGGGAAACCGCAAGGCGACCCTTGGCCTCAGTGTAGTGGAGAAATTGCCGCCGGACAGGTCTTGCCTGCCGCGGTTTCCGTGAGTTCTCCACCGTTTTCGGGCTTAAATGGAGAGCGAGGAGAGCTGTCGGCTCTCACAGAACTCTGGCCTCCGCACTGTCTGCCATGCAACTGCACTCAAGACCACACGTCTCCTCCCGACCTGCTGAGAAACAGGCATCCGCGTAGGCTCTTGTTAACATTTCCTGGCGTGCAGAGTCCAAGGCGACACGCTGTCCTCTTCCTTGGAAACCTACGTTGCCACAGCTTGCCAAACGCTACCGAAGGCAGTCCTAACCAGTCTCGTGTGCTGCGCAACTTTGATTCGGTTACGAAAAGCCACCTGCATTGCGGTGAACACTCTGCTCAGCGTTCTTTCCGGGAGCTCACAGTTGCTCCCTCTCTAGGTTAAGCAAGGTGTCGAGGTGAGGTCCAGACTGAGCCAAGAGCACAATTGCTCACTTTGCAGTGGTAGTCGTCCTAAGAGGCATTGCCTACTACGCCTTGCTAAGGTCTTCGTTCTGTTAGGGAAGTCGCCACACTTAGACGCCTGTAAAGGAGAATTTATTCAGCGAAGTTCCCAGTGTCTTGCGACGGTCTCCCTTCGCAGTGCCAATACAGCAGGGACTTAGCTTTGCTGCTAACTAGGCTAGGTGACCCTGCATACAGAAGCAGGCGTTTCCCTTTGGAAGCTTGGATCCCGGTTTCTCAGGGGCTGCTTGCAAGACCCTGCTATTGCCCAGCATCTGTCCTCGGCCCCTACGCCTGGGTAGGAAGCGAGTATTTTAGCCTGAGAAGCAGGGCTCTTGCAACTCTGGAGGAGAGCTAATCCTGCAGCCCACGTTCGTCCTGGGAAACCGCAAGGCGACCCTTGGCCTCAGAGTAGTGGCGAAATTGCCGCCGGACAGGTCTTGCCTGCTGCGGTTTCCATGAGTTCGCCACCGTTTTCGGGCTTAAGTGGAGAGCGAGGAGAGCTGTCGGCTCTCACAGAACTCTGGCCTCCGCACTGTCTGCCATGCAACTGCACTCAAGACCACACGTCTCCTCCCGGCCTGCTGAGAAACAGGCCGCCGTGTAGGCCCTTCGTAACACTTCTTGGCCTGTAGACTCCAAGGCGACACACTGTCCTCTTCCTTGGAAATCTACGGTGCCCCAGCTTGCCAACGCTCACGAAGGCAGTCTGAGCCCATCTCATGTGCTGGGCCACTTGCATTCAGTGAGGAAAAGCCACCTGCATTGAGGTGAACACTCTGCTCAGCGTTCTTTCCGGGAGCTCACAATTGCCGCCTCTCTAGGTTAAGCAGGAAGTCGTAGTGAGGACCAACCTGAGCAAAGAGCACAATTCCTCACGTTACACTGGTAGTCGTCGAAAGAGGAATTGCCAACTACGCCTGGCTAAGGCCTTCCCTGGGTTAAGGAACCAGCCACACTTAGACGCCTTTAAAGGAAAATTTATTCAGCGAAGTTCCCATTGTTTGGCGATGGTCAACCTTTGCAGCGCCAATACTGCAGGGACTTAGGTTTGCTGCTAACAAGGCTAGGTGACCCTGCAGACAGAAGCAGGCGTTTCCCTTTGGAAGCTTGGATCCCGGTTTCCTAGGGGCTGCTTCCAAGGCCCTGCTATTGCCCAGCATCTGTCCTCTGCCCCTACGCCTGTGTAGGAAGCCAGTATTTTAGTCTGAGAAGCAGGGCTCTTGCATCTCTGGAGGAGAGCTAATCCTGCAGCCCACGTTCGTCCTGGGAAACCGCAAAGCGACCCTTGGCCTCAGTGTAGTGGCGAAATTGCCGCCGGACAGGTCTTGCCTGCCGCGGTTTCCGTGAGTTCTCCACCGTTTTCGGGCTTAAATGGAGAGCGAGGAGAGCTGTCGGCTCTCACAGAACTCTGGCCTCCGCACTGTCTGCCATGCAACTGCACTCAAGACCACACGTCTCCTCCCGACCTGCTGAGAAACATTCATCCGCGGAGGCCCTTGTTAACATTTCCTGGCGTGCAGAGTCCAAGGCGACACGCTGTCCTCTTCCTTGGAAACCTACGTTGCCACAGCTTGCCAAACGCTACCGAAGGCAGTCCTAACCAGTCTCGTGTGCTGCGCAACTTTGATTCGGTTACGAAAAGCCACCTGCATTGAGGTGAACACTCTGCTCAGCGTTCTTTCCGGGAGCTCACAATTGCCGCCTCTCTAGGTTAAGCAGGAAGTCGTAGTGAGGACCAACCTGAGCAAAGAGCACAATTCCTCACGTTACACTGGTAGTCGTCGAAAGAGGAATTGCCAACTACGCCTGGCTAAGGCCTTCCCTGGGTTAAGGAACCAGCCACACTTAGACGCCTTTAAAGGAAAATTTATTCAGCGAAGTTCCCATTGTTTGGCGATGGTCAACCTTTGCAGCGCCAATACTGCAGGGACTTAGGTTTGCTGCTAACAAGGCTAGGTGACCCTGCAGACAGAAGCAGGCGTTTCCCTTTGGAAGCTTGGATCCCGGTTTCCTAGGGGCTGCTTCCAAGGCCCTGCTATTGCCCAGCATCTGTCCTCTGCCCCTACGCCTGGGTAGGAAGTGAGTATTTTAGCCTGAGAAGCAGGGCTCTTGCATCTCTGGAGGAGAGCTAATCCTGCAGCCCACGTTCGTCCTGGGAAACCGCAAGGCGACCCTTGGCCTCAGTGTAGTGGCGAAATTGCCGCCGGACAGGTCTTGCCTGCCGCGGTTTCCGTGAGTTCTCCACCGTTTTCGGGCTTAAATGGAGAGCGAGGAGAGCTGTCGGCTCTCACAGAACTCTGGCCTCCGCACTGTTTGCCATGCAACTGCACTCAAGACCACACGTCTCCTCCCGACCTGCTGAGAAACAGGCATCCGCGTAGGCCCTTGTTAACATTTCCTGGCGTGCAGAGTCCAAGGCGATACGCTGTCCTCTTCCTTGGAAACCTACGTTGCCACAGCTTGCCAAACGCTACCGAAGGCAGTCCTAACCAGTCTCGTGTGCTGCGCAACTTTAATTCGGTTACGAAAAGCCACCTGCATAGCGGTGAACACTCTGCTCAGCGTTCTTTCCGGGAGCTCACAGTTGCTCCCTCTCTAGGTTAAGCAAGGTGTCGAGGTGAGGTCCAGACTGAGCAAAGAGCACAATTGCTCACTTTGCAGTGGTAGTCGTCCTAAGAGGCATTGCCTACTACGCCTTGCTAAGGTCTTCGTTCTGTTAGGGAAGTCGCCACACTTAGACGCCTGTAAAGGAGAATTTATTCAGCGAAGTTCCCAGTGTCTTGCGACGGTCTCCCTTCGCAGTGCCAATACAGCAGGGACTTAGGTTTGCTGCTAACTAGGCTAGGTGACCCTGCATACAGAAGCAGGCGTTTCCCTTTGGAAGCTTGGATCCCGGTTTCTCAGGGGCTGCTTGCAAGACCCTGCTATTGCCCAGCATCTGTCCTCTGCCCCTACGCCTGGGTAGGAAGCGAGTATTTTAGCCTGAGAAGCAGGGCTCTTGCAACTCTGGAGGAGAGCTAATCCTGCAGCCCACGTTCGTCCTGGGAAACCGCAAGGCGACCCTTGGCCTCAGAGTAGTGGCGAAATTGCCGCCGGACAGGTCTTTCCTGTTGCGGATTCCATAAGTTCGCCACCATTTTCGGGCTTAAATGGAGAGCGAGGAGAGCTGTCGGCTCTCACAGAACTCTGGCCTCCGCACTGTCTGCCATGCAACTGCACTCAAGACCACACGTCTCCTCCCGGCCTGCTGAGAAACAGGCCGCCGTGTAGGCCCTTCGTAACACTTCTTGGCCTGTAGACTCCAAGGCGACACACTCTCCTCTTCCTTGGAAATCTACGGTGCCCCAGCTTGCCAACGCTCACGAAGGCATTCTGAGCCCGTCTCATGTGCTGGGCCACTTGCATTCAGTGAGGAAAAGCCACCTGCATTGAGGTGAACACTCTGCTCAGCGTTCTTTCCGGGAGCTCACAATTGCCGCCTCTCTAGGTTAAGCAGGAAGTCGTAGTGAGGACCAACCTGAGCAAAGAGCACAATTCCTCACGTTACACTGGTAGTCGTCGAAAGAGGAATTGCCAACTACGCCTGGCTAAGGCCTTCCCTGGGTTAAGGAACCAGCCACACTTAGACGCCTTTAAAGGAAAATTTATTCAGCGAAGTTCCCATTGTTTGGCGATGGTCAACCTTTGCAGCGCCAATACTGCAGGGACTTAGGTTTGCTGCTAACAAGGCTAGGTGACCCTGCAGACAGAAGCAGGTGTTTCCCTTTGGAAGCTTGGATCCCGGTTTCCTAGGGGCTGCTTCCAAGGCCCTGCTATTGCCCAGCATCTGTCCTCTGCCCCTACGCCTGTGTAGGAAGCCAGTATTTTAGTCTGAGAAGCAGGGCTCTTGCATCTCTGGAGGAGAGCTAATCCTGCAGCCCACGTTCGTCCTGGGAAACCGCAAAGCGACCCTTGGCCTCAGTGTAGTGGCGAAATTGCGGCCGGACAGGTCTTGCCTGCCGCGGTTTCCGTGAGTTCTCCACCGTTTTCGGGCTTAAATGGAGAGCGAGGAGAGCTGTCGGCTCTCACAGAACTCTGGCCTCCGCACTGTTTGCCATGCAACTGCACTCAAGACCACACGTCTCCTCCCGACCTGCTGAGAAACAGGCATTCGCGTAGGCCCTTGTTAACATTTCCTGGCGTGCATAGTCCAAGGCGACATGCTGTCCTCTTCCTTGGAAACCTACGTTCCCACAGCTTGCCAAACGCTACCGAAGGCAGTCCTAACCAGTCTCGTGTGCTGCGCAACTTTGATTCGGTTACGAAAAGCCACCTGCATAGCGGTGAACACTCTGCTCAGCGTTCTTTCCGGGAGCTCACAGTTGCTCCCTCTCTAGGTTAAGCAAGGTGTCGAGGTGAGGTCCAGACTGAGCCAAGAGCACAATTGCTCACTTTGCAGTGGTAGTCGTCCTAAGAGGCATTGCCTACTACGCCTTGCTAAGGTCTTCGTTCTGTTAGGGAAGTCGCCACACTTAGACGCCTGTAAAGGAGAATTTATTCAGCGAAGTTCCCAGTGTCTTGCGACGGTCTCCCTTCGCAGTGCCAATACAGCAGGGACTTAGCTTTGCTGCTAACTAGGCTAGGTGACCCTGCATACAGAAGCAGGCGTTTCCCTTTGGAAGCTTGGATCCCGGTTTCTCAGGGGCTGCTTGCAAGACCCTGCTATTGCCCAGCATCTGTCCTCGGCCCCTACGCCTGGGTAGGAAGCGAGTATTTTAGCCTGAGAAGCAGGGCTCTTGCAACTCTGGAGGAGAGCTAATCCTGCAGCCCACGTTCGTCCTGGGAAACCGCAAGGCGACCCTTGGCCTCAGAGTAGTGGCGAAATTGCCGCCGGACAGGTCTTGCCTGCTGCGGTTTCCATGAGTTCGCCACCGTTTTCGGGCTTAAGTGGAGAGCGAGGAGAGCTGTCGGCTCTCACAGAACTCTGGCCTCCGCACTGTCTGCCATGCAACTGCACTCAAGACCACACGTCTCCTCCCGGCCTGCTGAGAAACAGGCCGCCGTGTAGGCCCTTCGTAACACTTCTTGGCCTGTAGACTCCAAGGCGACACACTGTCCTCTTCCTTGGAAATCTACGGTGCCCCAGCTTGCCAACGCTCACGAAGGCAGTCTGAGCCCATCTCATGTGCTGGGCCACTTGCATTCAGTGAGGAAAAGCCACCTGCATTGAGGTGAACACTCTGCTCAGCGTTCTTTCCGGGAGCTCACAATTGCCGCCTCTCTAGGTTAAGCAGGAAGTCGTAGTGAGGACCAACCTGAGCAAAGAGCACAATTCCTCACGTTACACTGGTAGTCGTCGAAAGAGGAATTGCCAACTACGCCTGGCTAAGGCCTTCCCTGGGTTAAGGAACCAGCCACACTTAGACGCCTTTAAAGGAAAATTTATTCAGCGAAGTTCCCATTGTTTGGCGATGGTCAACCTTTGCAGCGCCAATACTGCAGGGACTTAGGTTTGCTGCTAACAAGGCTAGGTGACCCTGCAGACAGAAGCAGGCGTTTCCCTTTGGAAGCTTGGATCCCGGTTTCCTAGGGGCTGCTTCCAAGGCCCTGCTATTGCCCAGCATCTGTCCTCTGCCCCTACGCCTGTGTAGGAAGCCAGTATTTTAGTCTGAGAAGCAGGGCTCTTGCATCTCTGGAGGAGAGCTAATCCTGCAGCCCACGTTCGTCCTGGGAAACCGCAAAGCGACCCTTGGCCTCAGTGTAGTGGCGAAATTGCCGCCGGACAGGTCTTGCCTGCCGCGGTTTCCGTGAGTTCTCCACCGTTTTCGGGCTTAAATGGAGAGCGAGGAGAGCTGTCGGCTCTCACAGAACTCTGGCCTCCGCACTGTCTGCCATGCAACTGCACTCAAGACCACACGTCTCCTCCCGACCTGCTGAGAAACATTCATCCGCGGAGGCCCTTGTTAACATTTCCTGGCGTGCAGAGTCCAAGGCGACACGCTGTCCTCTTCCTTGGAAACCTACGTTGCCACAGCTTGCCAAACGCTACCGAAGGCAGTCCTAACCAGTCTCGTGTGCTGCGCAACTTTGATTCGGTTACGAAAAGCCACCTGCATTGAGGTGAACACTCTGCTCAGCGTTCTTTCCGGGAGCTCACAATTGCCGCCTCTCTAGGTTAAGCAGGAAGTCGTAGTGAGGACCAACCTGAGCAAAGAGCACAATTCCTCACGTTACACTGGTAGTCGTCGAAAGAGGAATTGCCAACTACGCCTGGCTAAGGCCTTCCCTGGGTTAAGGAACCAGCCACACTTAGACGCCTTTAAAGGAAAATTTATTCAGCGAAGTTCCCATTGTTTGGCGATGGTCAACCTTTGCAGCGCCAATACTGCAGGGACTTAGGTTTGCTGCTAACAAGGCTAGGTGACCCTGCAGACAGAAGCAGGCGTTTCCCTTTGGAAGCTTGGATCCCGGTTTCCTAGGGGCTGCTTCCAAGGCCCTGCTATTGCCCAGCATCTGTCCTCTGCCCCTACGCCTGGGTAGGAAGTGAGTATTTTAGCCTGAGAAGCAGGGCTCTTGCATCTCTGGAGGAGAGCTAATCCTGCAGCCCACGTTCGTCCTGGGAAACCGCAAGGCGACCCTTGGCCTCAGTGTAGTGGCGAAATTGCCGCCGGACAGGTCTTGCCTGCCGCGGTTTCCGTGAGTTCTCCACCGTTTTCGGGCTTAAATGGAGAGCGAGGAGAGCTGTCGGCTCTCACAGAACTCTGGCCTCCGCACTGTTTGCCATGCAACTGCACTCAAGACCACACGTCTCCTCCCGACCTGCTGAGAAACAGGCATCCGCGTAGGCCCTTGTTAACATTTCCTGGCGTGCAGAGTCCAAGGCGATACGCTGTCCTCTTCCTTGGAAACCTACGTTGCCACAGCTTGCCAAACGCTACCGAAGGCAGTCCTAACCAGTCTCGTGTGCTGCGCAACTTTAATTCGGTTACGAAAAGCCACCTGCATAGCGGTGAACACTCTGCTCAGCGTTCTTTCCGGGAGCTCACAGTTGCTCCCTCTCTAGGTTAAGCAAGGTGTCGAGGTGAGGTCCAGACTGAGCAAAGAGCACAATTGCTCACTTTGCAGTGGTAGTCGTCCTAAGAGGCATTGCCTACTACGCCTTGCTAAGGTCTTCGTTCTGTTAGGGAAGTCGCCACACTTAGACGCCTGTAAAGGAGAATTTATTCAGCGAAGTTCCCAGTGTCTTGCGACGGTCTCCCTTCGCAGTGCCAATACAGCAGGGACTTAGGTTTGCTGCTAACTAGGCTAGGTGACCCTGCATACAGAAGCAGGCGTTTCCCTTTGGAAGCTTGGATCCCGGTTTCTCAGGGGCTGCTTGCAAGACCCTGCTATTGCCCAGCATCTGTCCTCTGCCCCTACGCCTGGGTAGGAAGCGAGTATTTTAGCCTGAGAAGCAGGGCTCTTGCAACTCTGGAGGAGAGCTAATCCTGCAGCCCACGTTCGTCCTGGGAAACCGCAAGGCGACCCTTGGCCTCAGAGTAGTGGCGAAATTGCCGCCGGACAGGTCTTTCCTGTTGCGGATTCCATAAGTTCGCCACCATTTTCGGGCTTAAATGGAGAGCGAGGAGAGCTGTCGGCTCTCACAGAACTCTGGCCTCCGCACTGTCTGCCATGCAACTGCACTCAAGACCACACGTCTCCTCCCGGCCTGCTGAGAAACAGGCCGCCGTGTAGGCCCTTCGTAACACTTCTTGGCCTGTAGACTCCAAGGCGACACACTCTCCTCTTCCTTGGAAATCTACGGTGACCCAGCTTGCCAACGCTCACGAAGGCATTCTGAGCCCGTCTCATGTGCTGGGCCACTTGCATTCAGTGAGGAAAAGCCACCTGCATTGAGGTGAACACTCTGCTCAGCGTTCTTTCCGGGAGCTCACAATTGCCGCCTCTCTAGGTTAAGCAGGAAGTCGTAGTGAGGACCAACCTGAGCAAAGAGCACAATTCCTCACGTTACACTGGTAGTCGTCGAAAGAGGAATTGCCAACTACGCCTGGCTAAGGCCTTCCCTGGGTTAAGGAACCAGCCACACTTAGACGCCTTTAAAGGAAAATTTATTCAGCGAAGTTCCCATTGTTTGGCGATGGTCAACCTTTGCAGCGCCAATACTGCAGGGACTTAGGTTTGCTGCTAACAAGGCTAGGTGACCCTGCAGACAGAAGCAGGTGTTTCCCTTTGGAAGCTTGGATCCCGGTTTCCTAGGGGCTGCTTCCAAGGCCCTGCTATTGCCCAGCATCTGTCCTCTGCCCCTACGCCTGTGTAGGAAGCCAGTATTTTAGTCTGAGAAGCAGGGCTCTTGCATCTCTGGAGGAGAGCTAATCCTGCAGCCCACGTTCGTCCTGGGAAACCGCAAAGCGACCCTTGGCCTCAGTGTAGTGGCGAAATTGCGGCCGGACAGGTCTTGCCTGCCGCGGTTTCCGTGAGTTCTCCACCGTTTTCGGGCTTAAATGGAGAGCGAGGAGAGCTGTCGGCTCTCACAGAACTCTGGCCTCCGCACTGTTTGCCATGCAACTGCACTCAAGACCACACGTCTCCTCCCGACCTGCTGAGAAACAGGCATTCGCGTAGGCCCTTGTTAACATTTCCTGGCGTGCATAGTCCAAGGCGACATGCTGTCCTCTTCCTTGGAAACCTACGTTCCCACAGCTTGCCAAACGCTACCGAAGGCAGTCCTAACCAGTCTCGTGTGCTGCGCAACTTTGATTCGGTTACGAAAAGCCACCTGCATAGCGGTGAACACTCTGCTCAGCGTTCTTTCCGGGAGCTCACAGATGCTCCCTCTCTAGGTTAAGCAAGGTGTCGAGGTGAGGTCCAGACTGAGCCAAGAGCACAATTGCTCACTTTGCAGTGGTAGTCGTCCTAAGAGGCATTGCCTACTACGCCTTGCTAAGGTCTTCGTTCTGTTAGGGAAGTCGCCACACTTAGACGCCTGTAAAGGAGAATTTATTCAGCGAAGTTCCCAGTGTCTTGCGACGGTCTCCCTTCGCAGTGCCAATACAGCAGGGACTTAGCTTTGCTGCTAACTAGGCTAGGTGACCCTGCATACAGAAGCAGGCGTTTCCCTTTGGAAGCTTGGATCCCGGTTTCTCAGGGGCTGCTTGCAAGACCCTGCTATTGCCCAGCATCTGTCCTCGGCCCCTACGCCTGGGTAGGAAGCGAGTATTTTAGCCTGAGAAGCAGGGCTCTTGCAACTCTGGAGGAGAGCTAATCCTGCAGCCCACGTTCGTCCTGGGAAACCGCAAGGCGACCCTTGGCCTCAGAGTAGTGGCGAAATTGCCGCCGGACAGGTCTTGCCTGCTGCGGTTTCCATGAGTTCGCCACCGTTTTCGGGCTTAAGTGGAGAGCGAGGAGAGCTGTCGGCTCTCACAGAACTCTGGCCTCAGCACTGTCTGCCATGCAACTGCACTCAAGACCACACGTCTCCTCCCGGCCTGCTGAGAAACAGGCCGCCGTGTAGGCCCTTCGTAACACTTCTTGGCCTGTAGACTCCAAGGCGACACACTGTCCTCTTCCTTGGAAATCTACGGTGCCCCAGCTTGCCAACGCTCACGAAGGCAGTCTGAGCCCATCTCATGTGCTGGGCCACTTGCATTCAGTGAGGAAAAGCCACCTGCATTGAGGTGAACACTCTGCTCAGCGTTCTTTCCGGGAGCTCACAATTGCCGCCTCTCTAGGTTAAGCAGGAAGTCGTAGTGAGGACCAACCTGAACAAAGAGCACAATTCCTCACGTTACACTGGTAGTCGTCGAAAGAGGAATTGCCAACTACGCCTGGCTAAGGCCTTCCCTGGGTTAAGGAACCAGCCACACTTAGACGCCTTTAAAGGAAAATTTATTCAGCGAAGTTCCCATTGTTTGGCGATGGTCAACCTTTGCAGCGCCAATACTGCAGGGACTTAGGTTTGCTGCTAACAAGGCTAGGTGACCCTGCAGACAGAAGCAGGCGTTTCCCTTTGGAAGCTTGGATCCCGGTTTCCTAGGGGCTGCTTCCAAGGCCCTGCTATTGCCCAGCATCTGTCCTCTGCCCCTACGCCTGTGTAGGAAGCCAGTATTTTAGTCTGAGAAGCAGGGCTCTTGCATCTCTGGAGGAGAGCTAATCCTGCAGCCCACGTTCGTCCTGGGAAACCGCAAAGCGACCCTTGGCCTCAGTGTAGTGGCGAAATTGCCGCCGGACAGGTCTTGCCTGCCGCGGTTTCCGTGAGTTCTCCACCGTTTTCGGGCTTAAATGGAGAGCGAGGAGAGCTGTCGGCTCTCACAGAACTCTGGCCTCCGCACTGTCTGCCATGCAACTGCACTCAAGACCACACGTCTCCTCCCGACCTGCTGAGAAACATTCATCCGCGGAGGCCCTTGTTAACATTTCCTGGCGTGCAGAGTCCAAGGCGACACGCTGTCCTCTTCCTTGGAAACCTACGTTGCCACAGCTTGCCAAACGCTACCGAAGGCAGTCCTAACCAGTCTCGTGTGCTGCGCAACTTTGATTCGGTTACGAAAAGCCACCTGCATTGAGGTGAACACTCTGCTCAGCGTTCTTTCCGGGAGCTCACAATTGCCGCCTCTCTAGGTTAAGCAGGAAGTCTTAGTGAGGACCAACCTGAGCAAAGAGCACAATTCCTCACGTTACACTGGTAGTCGTCGAAAGAGGAATTGCCAACTACGCCTGGCTAAGGCCTTCCCTGGGTTAAGGAACCAGCCACACTTAGACGCCTTTAAAGGAAAATTTATTCAGCGAAGTTCCCATTGTTTGGCGATGGTCAACCTTTGCAGCGCCAATACTGCAGGGACTTAGGTTTGCTGCTAACAAGGCTAGGTGACCCTGCAGACAGAAGCAGGCGTTTCCCTTTGGAAGCTTGGATCCCGGTTTCCTAGGGGCTGCTTCCAAGGCCCTGCTATTGCCCAGCATCTGTCCTCTGCCCCTACGCCTGGGTAGGAAGTGAGTATTTTAGCCTGAGAAGCAGGGCTCTTGCATCTCTGGAGGAGAGCTAATCCTGCAGCCCACGTTCGTCCTGGGAAACCGCAAGGCGACCCTTGGCCTCAGTGTAGTGGCGAAATTGCCGCCGGACAGGTCTTGCCTGCCGCGGTTTCCGTGAGTTCTCCACCGTTTTCGGGCTTAAATGGAGAGCGAGGAGAGCTGTCGGCTCTCACAGAACTCTGGCCTCCGCACTGTTTGCCATGCAACTGCACTCAAGACCACACGTCTCCTCCCGACCTGCTGAGAAACAGGCATCCGCGTAGGCCCTTGTTAACATTTCCTGGCGTGCAGAGTCCAAGGCGATACGCTGTCCTCTTCCTTGGAAACCTACGTTGCCACAGCTTGCCAAACGCTACCGAAGGCAGTCCTAACCAGTCTCGTGTGCTGCGCAACTTTAATTCGGTTACGAAAAGCCACCTGCATAGCGGTGAACACTCTGCTCAGCGTTCTTTCCGGGAGCTCACAGTTGCTCCCTCTCTAGGTTAAGCAAGGTGTCGAGGTGAGGTCCAGACTGAGCAAAGAGCACAATTGCTCACTTTGCAGTGGTAGTCGTCCTAAGAGGCATTGCCTACTACGCCTTGCTAAGGTCTTCGTTCTGTTAGGGAAGTCGCCACACTTAGACGCCTGTACAGGAGAATTTATTCAGCGAAGTTCCCAGTGTCTTGCGACGGTCTCCCTTCGCAGTGCCAATACAGCAGGGACTTAGGTTTGCTGCTAACTAGGCTAGGTGACCCTGCATACAGAAGCAGGCGTTTCCCTTTGGAAGCTTGGATCCCGGTTTCTCAGGGGCTGCTTGCAAGACCCTGCTATTGCCCAGCATCTGTCCTCTGCCCCTACGCCTGGGTAGGAAGCGAGTATTTTAGCCTGAGAAGCAGGGCTCTTGCAACTCTGGAGGAGAGCTAATCCTGCAGCCCACGTTCGTCCTGGGAAACCGCAAGGCGACCCTTGGCCTCAGAGTAGTGGCGAAATTGCCGCCGGACAGGTCTTTCCTGTTGCGGATTCCATAAGTTCGCCACCATTTTCGGGCTTAAATGGAGAGCGAGGAGAGCTGTCGGCTCTCACAGAACTCTGGCCTCCGCACTGTCTGCCATGCAACTGCACTCAAGACCACACGTCTCCTCCCGGCCTGCTGAGAAACAGGCCGCCGTGTAGGCCCTTCGTAACACTTCTTGGCCTGTAGACTCCAAGGCGACACACTGTCCTCTTCCTTGGAAATCTACGGTGCCCCAGCTTGCCAACGCTCACGAAGGCATTCTGAGCCCGTCTCATGTGCTGGGCCACTTGCATTCAGTGAGGAAAAGCCACCTGCATTGAGGTGAACACTCTGCTCAGCGTTCTTTCCGGGAGCTCACAATTGCCGCCTCTCTAGGTTAAGCAGGAAGTCGTAGTGAGGACCAACCTGAGCAAAGAGCACAATTCCTCACGTTACACTGGTAGTCGTCGAAAGAGGAATTGCCAACTACGCCTGGCTAAGGCCTTCCCTGGGTTAAGGAACCAGCCACACTTAGACGCCTTTAAAGGAAAATTTATTCAGCGAAGTTCCCATTGTTTGGCGATGGTCAACCTTTGCAGCGCCAATACTGCAGGGACTTAGGTTTGCTGCTAACAAGGCTAGGTGACCCTGCAGACAGAAGCAGGTGTTTCCCTTTGGAAGCTTGGATCCCGGTTTCCTAGGGGCTGCTTCCAAGGCCCTGCTATTGCCCAGCATCTGTCCTCTGCCCCTACGCCTGTGTAGGAAGCCAGTATTTTAGTCTGAGAAGCAGGGCTCTTGCATCTCTGGAGGAGAGCTAATCCTGCAGCCCACGTTCGTCCTGGGAAACCGCAAAGCGACCCTTGGCCTCAGTGTAGTGGCGAAATTGCGGCCGGACAGGTCTTGCCTGCCGCGGTTTCCGTGAGTTCTCCACCGTTTTCGGGCTTAAATGGAGAGCGAGGAGAGCTGTCGGCTCTCACAGAACTCTGGCCTCCGCACTGTCTGCCATGCAACTGCACTCAAGACCACACGTCTCCTCCCGACCTGCTGAGAAACAGGCATTCGCGTAGGCCCTTGTTAACATTTCCTGGCGTGCAAAGTCCAAGGCGACATGCTGTCCTCTTCCTTGGAAACCTACGTTGCCACAGCTTGCCAAACGCTACCGAAGGCAGTCCTAACCAGTCTCGTGTGCTGCGCAACTTTGATTCGGTTACGAAAAGCCACCTGCATAGCGGTGAACACTCTGCTCAGCGTTCTTTCCGGGAGCTCACAGTTGCTCCCTCTCTAGGTTAAGCAAGGTGTCGAGGTGAGGTCCAGACTGAGCCAAGAGCACAATTGCTCACTTTGCAGTGGTAGTCGTCCTAAGAGGCATTGCCTACTACGCCTTGCTAAGGTCTTCGTTCTGTTAGGGAAGTCGCCACACTTAGACGCCTGTAAAGGAGAATTTATTCAGCGAAGTTCCCAGTGTCTTGCGACGGTCTCCCTTCGCAGTGCCAATACAGCAGGGACTTAGCTTTGCTGCTAACTAGGCTAGGTGACCCTGCATACAGAAGCAGGCGTTTCCCTCTGGAAGCTTGGATCCCGGTATCTCAGGGGCTGTTTGCAAGACCCTGCTATTGCCCAGCATCTGTCCTCTGCCCCTACGCCTGGGTAGGAAGCGAGTATTTTAGCCTGAGAAGCAGGGCTCTTGCAACTCTGGAGGAGAGCTAATCCTGCAGCCCACGTTCGTCCTGGGAAACCGCAAGGCGACCCTTGGCCTCAGAGTAGTGGCGAAATTGCCGCCGGACAGGTCTTGCCTGCCGCAGTTTCCATGAGTTCGCCACCGTTTTCGGGCTTAAATGGAGAGCGAGGAGAGCTGTCGGCTCTCACAGAACTCTGGCCTCCGCACTGTCTGCCATGCAACTGCACTCAAGACCACACGTCTCCTCCCGGCCTGCTGAGAAACAGGCCGCCGTGTAGGCCCTTCGTAACACTTCTTGGCCTGTAGACTCCAAGGCGACACACTGTCCTCTTCCTTGGAAAACTACGGTGCCCCAGCTTGCAAACGCTCACGAAGGCAGTCCGAGCCCGTCTCATGTGCTGGGCCACTTGCATTCAGTGAGGAAAAGCCACCTGCATTGAGGTGAACACTCTGCTCAGCGTTCTTTCCGGGAGCTCACAATTGCCGCCTCTCTAGGTTAAGAAGGAAGTCGTAGTGAGGACCAACCAGAGCAAAGAGCACAATTCCTCACGTTACACTGGTAGTCGTCGAAAGAGGAATTGCCAACTACGCCTGGCTAAGGCCTTCCCTGGGTTAAGGAACCAGCCACACTTAGACGCCTTTAAAGGAAAATTTATTCAGCGAAGTTCCCATTGTTTGGCGATGGTCAACCTTTGCAGCGCCAATACTGCAGGGACTTAGGTTTGCTGCTAACAAGGCTAGGTGACCCTGCAGACAGAAGCAGGCGTTTCCCTTTGGAAGCTTGGATCCCGGTTTCTCAGGCGCTGCTTGCAAGACCCTGCTATTGCCCAGCATCTGTCCTCTGCCCCTACGCCTGTGTAGGAAGCGAGTATTTTAGCCTGAGAAGCAGGGCTCTTGCAACTCTGGAGGAGAGCTAATCCTGCAGCCCACGTTCATCCTGGGAAACCGCAAGGCGACCCTTGGCCACAGTGTAGTGGCGAAATTGCCGCCGGACAGGTCTTGCCTGCCGCGGTTTCCGTGAGTTCTCCACCGTTTTCGGGCTTAAATGGAGAGCGAGGAGAGCTGTCGGCTCTCACAGAACTCTGGCCTCCGCACTGTCTGCCATGCAACTGCACTCAAGACCACACGTCTCCTCCCGACCTGCTGAGAAACAGGCATCCGCGGAGGCCCTTGTTAACATTTCCTGGCGTGCAGAGTCCAAGGCGACACGCTGTCCTCTTCCTTGGAAACCTACGTTGCCACAGCTTGCCAAACGCTACCGAAGGCAGTCCTAACCAGTCTCGTGTGCTGCGCAACTTTGATTCGGTTACGAAAAGCCACCTGCATTGAGGTGAACACTCTGCTCAGCGTTCTTTCCGGGAGCTCACAATTGCCGCCTCTCTAGGTTAAGCAGGAAGTCGTAGTGAGGACCAACCTGAGCAAAGAGCACAATTCCTCACGTTACACTGGTAGTCGTCGAAAGAGGAATTGCCAACTACGCCTGGCTAAGGCCTTCCCTGGGTTAAGGAACCAGCCACACTTAGACGCCTTTAAAGGAAAATTTATTCAGCGAAGTTCCCATTGTTTGGCGATGGTCAACCTTTGCAGCGCCAATACTGCAGGGACTTAGGTTTGCTGCTAACAAGGCTAGGTGACCCTGCAGACAGAAGCAGGCGTTTCCCTTTGGAAGCTTGGATCCCGGTTTCCTAGGGGCTGCTTCCAAGGCCCTGCTATTGCCCAGCATCTGTCCTCTGCCCCTACGCCTGGGTAGGAAGTGAGTATTTTAGCCTGAGAAGCAGGGCTCTTGCATCTCTGGAGGAGAGCTAATCCTGCAGCCCACGTTCGTCCTGGGAAACCGCAAGGCGACCCTTGGCCTCAGTGTAGTGGCGAAATTGCCGCCGGACAGGTCTTGCCTGCCGCGGTTTCCGTGAGTTCTCCACCGTTTTCGGGCTTAAATGGAGAGCGAGGAGAGCTGTCGGCTCTCACAGAACTCTGGCCTCCGCACTGTTTGCCATGCAACTGCACTCAAGACCACACGTCTCCTCCCGACCTGCTGAGAAACAGGCATCCGCGTAGGCCCTTGTTAACATTTCCTGGCGTGCAGAGTCCAAGGCGATACGCTGTCCTCTTCCTTGGAAACCTACGTTGCCACAGCTTGCCAAACGCTACCGAAGGCAGTCCTAACCAGTCTCGTGTGCTGCGCAACTTTAATTCGGTTACGAAAAGCCACCTGCATAGCGGTGAACACTCTGCTCAGCGTTCTTACCGGGAGCTCACAGTTGCTCCCTCTCTAGGTTAAGCAAGGTGTCGAGGTGAGGTCCAGACTGAGCAAAGAGCACAATTGCTCACTTTGCAGTGGTAGTCGTCCTAAGAGGCATTGCCTACTACGCCTTGCTAAGGTCTTCGTTCTGTTAGGGAAGTCGCCACACTTAGACGCCTGTAAAGGAGAATTTATTCAGCGAAGTTCCCAGTGTCTTGCGACGGTCTCCCTTCGCAGTGCCAATACAGCAGGGACTTAGGTTTGCTGCTAACTAGGCTAGGTGACCCTGCATACAGAAGCAGGCGTTTCCCTTTGGAAGCTTGGATCCCGGTTTCTCAGGGGCTGCTTGCAAGACCCTGCTATTGCCCAGCATCTGTCCTCTGCCCCTACGCCTGGGTAGGAAGCGAGTATTTTAGCCTGAGAAGCAGGGCTCTTGCAACTCTGGAGGAGAGCTAATCCTGCAGCCCACGTTCGTCCTGGGAAACCGCAAGGCGACCCTTGGCCTCAGAGTAGTGGCGAAATTGCCGCCGGACAGGTCTTTCCTGTTGCGGATTCCATAAGTTCGCCACCATTTTCGGGCTTAAATGGAGAGCGAGGAGAGCTGTCGGCTCTCACAGAACTCTGGCCTCCGCACTGTCTGCCATGCAACTGCACTCAAGACCACACGTCTCCTCCCGGCCTGCTGAGAAACAGGCCGCCGTGTAGGCCCTTCGTAACACTTCTTGGCCTGTAGACTCCAAGGCGACACACTGTCCTCTTCCTTGGAAATCTACGGTGCCCCAGCTTGCCAACGCTCACGAAGGCATTCTGAGCCCGTCTCATGTGCTGGGCCACTTGCATTCAGTGAGGAAAAGCCACCTGCATTGAGGTGAACACTCTGCTCAGCGTTCTTTCCGGGAGCTCACAATTGCCGCCTCTCTAGGTTAAGCAGGAAGTCGTAGTGAGGACCAACCTGAGCAAAGAGCACAATTCCTCACGTTACACTGGTAGTCGTCGAAAGAGGAATTGCCAACTACGCCTGGCTAAGGCCTTCCCTGGGTTAAGGAACCAGCCACACTTAGACGCCTTTAAAGGAAAATTTATTCAGCGAAGTTCCCATTGTTGGGCGATGGTCAACCTTTGCAGCGCCAATACTGCAGGGACTTAGGTTTGCTGCTAACAAGGCTAGGTGACCCTGCAGACAGAAGCAGGTGTTTCCCTTTGGAAGCTTGGATCCCGGTTTCCTAGGGGCTGCTTCCAAGGCCCTGCTATTGCCCAGCATCTGTCCTCTGCCCCTACGCCTGTGTAGGAAGCCAGTATTTTAGTCTGAGAAGCAGGGCTCTTGCATCTCTGGAGGAGAGCTAATCCTGCAGCCCACGTTCGTCCTGGGAAACCGCAAAGCGACCCTTGGCCTCAGTGTAGTGGCGAAATTGCGGCCGGACAGGTCTTGCCTGCCGCGGTTTCCGTGAGTTCTCCACCGTTTTCGGGCTTAAATGGAGAGCGAGGAGAGCTGTCGGCTCTCACAGAACTCTGGCCTCCGCACTGTTTGCCATGCAACTGCACTCAAGACCACACGTCTCCTCCCGACCTGCTGAGAAACAGGCATTCGCGTAGGCCCTTGTTAACATTTCCTGGCGTGCAAAGTCCAAGGCGACATGCTGTCCTCTTCCTTGGAAACCTACGTTGCCACAGCTTGCCAAACGCTACCGAAGGCAGTCCTAACCAGTCTCGTGTGCTGCGCAACTTTGATTCGGTTACGAAAAGCCACCTGCATAGCGGTGAACACTCTGCTCAGCGTTCTTTCCGGGAGCTCACAGTTGCTCCCTCTCTAGGTTAAGCAAGGTGTCGAGGTGAGGTCCAGACTGAGCCAAGAGCACAATTGCTCACTTTGCAGTGGTAGTCGTCCTAAGAGGCATTGCCTACTACGCCTTGCTAAGGTCTTCGTTCTGTTAGGGAAGTCGCCACACTTAGACGCCTGTAAAGGAGAATTTATTCAGCGAAGTTCCCAGTGTCTTGCGACGGTCTCCCTTCGCAGTGCCAATACAGCAGGGACTTAGCTTTGCTGCTAACTAGGCTAGGTGACCCTGCATACAGAAGCAGGCGTTTCCCTCTGGAAGCTTGGATCCCGGTATCTCAGGGGCTGTTTGCAAGACCCTGCTATTGCCCAGCATCTGTCCTCTGCCCCTACGCCTGGGTAGGAAGCGAGTATTTTAACCTGAGAAGCAGGGCTCTTGCAACTCTGGAGGAGAGCTAATCCTGCAGCCCACGTTCGTCCTGGGAAACCGCAAGGCGACCCTTGGCCTCAGAGTAGTGGCGAAATTGCCGCCGGACAGGTCTTGCCTGCCGCGGTTTCCATGAGTTCGCCACCGTTTTCGGGCTTAAATGGAGAGCGAGGAGAGCTGTCGGCTCTCACAGAACTCTGGCCTCCGCACTGTCTGCCATGCAACTGCACTCAAGACCACACGTCTCCTCCCGGCCTGCTGAGAAACAGGCCGCCGTGTAGGCCCTTCGTAACACTTCTTGGCCTGTAGACTCCAAGGCGACACACTGTCCTCTTCCTTGGAAAACTACGGTGCCCCAGCTTGCAAACGCTCACGAAGGCAGTCCGAGCCCGTCTCATGTGCTGGGCCACTTGCATTCAGTGAGGAAAAGCCACCTGCATTGAGGTGAACACTCTGCTCAGCGTTCTTTCCGGGAGCTCACAATTGCCGCCTCTCTAGGTTAAGCAGGAAGTCGTAGTGAGGACCAACCAGAGCAAAGAGCACAATTCCTCACGTTACACTGGTAGTCGTCGAAAGAGGAATTGCCAACTACGCCTGGCTAAGGCCTTCCCTGGGTTAAGGAACCAGCCACACTTAGACGCCTTTAAAGGAAAATTTATTCAGCGAAGTTCCCATTGTTTGGCGATGGTCAACCTTTGCAGCGCCAATACTGCAGGGACTTAGGTTTGCTGCTAACAAGGCTAGGTGACCCTGCAGACAGAAGCAGGCGTTTCCCTTTGGAAGCTTGGATCCCGGTTTCTCAGGCGCTGCTTGCAAGACCCTGCTATTGCCCAGCATCTGTCCTCTGCCCCTACGCCTGTGTAGGAAGCGAGTATTTTAGCCTGAGAAGCAGGGCTCTTGCAACTCTGGAGGAGAGCTAATCCTGCAGCCCACGTTCATCCTGGGAAACCGCAAGGCGACCCTTGGCCACAGTGTAGTGGCGAAATTGCCGCCGGACAGGTCTTGCCTGCCGCGGTTTCCGTGAGTTCTCCACCGTTTTCGGGCTTAAATGGAGAGCGAGGAGAGCTGTCGGCTCTCACAGAACTCTGGCCTCCGCACTGTCTGCCATGCAACTGCACTCAAGACCACACGTCTCCTCCCGACCTGCTGAGAAACAGGCATCCGCGGAGGCCCTTGTTAACATTTCCTGGCGTGCAGAGTCCAAGGCGACACGCTGTCCTCTTCCTTGGAAACCTACGTTGCCACAGCTTGCCAAACGCTACCGAAGGCAGTCCTAACCAGTCTCGTGTGCTGCGCAACTTTGATTCGGTTACGAAAAGCCACCTGCATTGAGGTGAACACTCTGCTCAGCGTTCTTTCCGGGAGCTCACAATTGCCGCCTCTCTAGGTTAAGCAGGAAGTCGTAGTGAGGACCAACCTGAGCAAAGAGCACAATTCCTCACGTTACACTGGTAGTCGTCGAAAGAGGAATTGCCAACTACGCCTGGCTAAGGCCTTCCCTGGGTTAAGGAACCAGCCACACTTAGACGCCTTTAAAGGAAAATTTATTCAGCGAAGTTCCCATTGTTTGGCGATGGTCAACCTTTGCAGCGCCAATACTGCAGGGACTTAGGTTTGCTGCTAACAAGGCTAGGTGACCCTGCAGACAGAAGCAGGCGTTTCCCTTTGGAAGCTTGGATCCCGGTTTCCTAGGGGCTGCTTCCAAGGCCCTGCTATTGCCCAGCATCTGTCCTCTGCCCCTACGCCTGTGTAGGAAGCCAGTATTTTAGCCTGAGAGGCAGGGCTCTTGCATCTCTGGAGGAGAGCTAATCCTGCAGCCCACGTTCGTCCTGGGAAACCGCAAGGCGACCCTTGGCCTCAGTGTAGTGGCGAAATTGCGGCCGGACAGGTCTTGCCTGCCGCGGTTTCCGTGAGTTCTCCACCGTTTTCGGGCTTAAATGGAGAGCGAGGAGAGCTGTCGGCTCTCACAGAACTCTGGCCTCCGCACTGTTTGCCATGCAACTGCACTCAAGACCACACGTCTCCTCCCGACCTGCTGAGAAACAGGCATCCGCGTAGGCCCTTGTTAACATTTCCTGGCGTGCAGAGTCCAAGGCGACACGCTGTCCTCTTCCTTGGAAACCTACGTTACCACAGCTTGCCAAACGCTACCGAAGGCAGTCATAACCAGTATCGTGTGCTGCGCAACTTTGATTCGGTTACGAAAAGCCACCTGCATTGAGGTGAACACTCTGCTCAGCGTTCTTTCCTGGAGCTCACCGTTGCTCCCTCTCTAGGTTAAGCAAGGTGTCGAGGTGAGGTCCAGACTGAGCCAAGAGCACAATTGCTCACTTTGCAGTGGTAGTCGTCCTAAGAGGCATTGCCTAGTACGCCTTGCTAAGGTCTTCGTTCTGTTAGGGAAGTCGCCACACTTAGACGCCTGTAAAGGAGAATTTATTCAGCGAAGTTCCCAGTGTCTTGCGACGGTCTCCCTTCGCAGTGCCAATACAGCAGGGAGTTAGCTTTGCTGCTAACTAGGCTAGGTGACCCTGCATACAGAAGCAGGCGTTTCCCTCTGGAAGCTTGGATCCCGGTATCTCAGGGGCTGTTTGCAAGACCCTGCTATTGCCCAGCATCTGTCCTCTGCCCCTACGCCTGGGTAGGAAGCGAGTATTTTAGCCTGAGAAGCAGGGCTCTTGCAACTCTGGAGGAGAGCTAATCCTGCAGCCCACGTTCGTCCTGGGAAACCGCAAGGCGACCCTTGGCCTCAGAGTAGTGGCGAAATTGCCGCCGGACAGGTCTTGCCTGCCGCGGTTTCCATGAGTTCGCCACCGTTTTCGGGCTTAAATGGAGAGCGAGGAGAGCTGTCGGCTCTCACAGAACTCTGGCCTCCGCACTGTCTGCCATGCAACTGCACTCAAGACCACACGTCTCCTCCCGGCCTGCTGAGAAACAGGCCGCCGTGTAGGCCCTTCGTAACACTTCTTGGCCTGTAGACTCCAAGGCGACACACTGTCCTCTTCCTTGGAAAACTACGGTGCCCCAGCTTGCAAACGCTCACGAAGGCAGTCCGAGCCCGTCTCATGTGCTGGGCCACTTGCATTCAGTGAGGAAAAGCCACCTGCATTGAGGTGAACACTCTGCTCAGCGTTCTTTCCGGGAGCTCACAATTGCCGCCTCTCTAGGTTAAGCAGGAAGTCGTAGTGAGGACCAACCAGAGCAAAGAGCACAATTCCTCACGTTACACTGGTAGTCGTCGAAAGAGGAATTGCCAACTACGCCTGGCTAAGGCCTTCCCTGGGTTAAGGAACCAGCCACACTTAGACGCCTTTAAAGGAAAATTTATTCAGCGAAGTTCCCATTGTTTGGCGATGGTCAACCTTTGCAGCGCCAATACTGCAGGGACTTAGGTTTGCTGCTAACAAGGCTAGGTGACCCTGCAGACAGAAGCAGGCGTTTCCCTTTGGAAGCTTGGATTCCGGTTTCTCAGGCGCTGCTTGCAAGACCCTGCTATTGCCCAGCATCTGTCCTCTGCCCCTACGCCTGTGTAGGAAGCGAGTATTTTAGCCTGAGAAGCAGGGCTCTTGCAACTCTGGAGGAGAGCTAATCCTGCAGCCCACGTTCATCCTGGGAAACCGCAAGGCGACCCTTGGCCACAGTGTAGTGGCGAAATTGCCGCCGGACAGGTCTTGCCTGCCGCGGTTTCCGTGAGTTCTCCACCGTTTTCGGGCTTAAATGGAGAGCGAGGAGAGCTGTCGGCTCTCACAGAACTCTGGCCTCCGCACTGTCTGCCATGCAACTGCACTCAAGACCACACGTCTCCTCCCGACCTGCTGAGAAACAGGCATCCGCGGAGGCCCTTGTTAACATTTCCTGGCGTGCAGAGTCCAAGGCGACACGCTGTCCTCTTCCTTGGAAACCTACGTTGCCACAGCTTGCCAAACGCTACCGAAGGCAGTCCTAACCAGTCTCGTGTGCTGCGCAACTTTGATTCGGTTACGAAAAGCCACCTGCATTGAGGTGAACACTCTGCTCAGCGTTCTTTCCGGGAGCTCACAATTGCCGCCTCTCTAGGTTAAGCAGGAAGTCGTAGTGAGGACCAACCTGAGCAAAGAGCACAATTCCTCACGTTACACTGGTAGTCGTCGAAAGAGGAATTGCCAACTACGCCTGGCTAAGGCCTTCCCTGGGTTAAGGAACCAGCCACACTTAGACGCCTTTAAAGGAAAATTTATTCAGCGAAGTTCCCATTGTTTGGCGATGGTCAACCTTTGCAGCGCCAATACTGCAGGGACTTAGGTTTGCTGCTAACAAGGCTAGGTGACCCTGCAGACAGAAGCAGGCGTTTCCCTTTGGAAGCTTGGATCCCGGTTTCCTAGGGGCTGCTTCCAAGGCCCTGCTATTGCCCAGCATCTGTCCTCTGCCCCTACGCCTGTGTAGGAAGCCAGTATTTTAGCCTGAGAGGCAGGGCTCTTGCATCTCTGGAGGAGAGCTAATCCTGCAGCCCACGTTCGTCCTGGGAAACCGCAAGGCGACCCTTGGCCTCAGTGTAGTGGCGAAATTGCGGCCGGACAGGTCTTGCCTGCCGCGGTTTCCGTGAGTTCTCCACCGTTTTCGGGCTTAAATGGAGAGCGAGGAGAGCTGTCGGCTCTCACAGAACTCTGGCCTCCGCACTGTTTGCCATGCAACTGCACTCAAGACCACACGTCTCCTCCCGACCTGCTGAGAAACAGGCATCCGCGTAGGCCCTTGTTAACATTTCCTGGCGTGCAGAGTCCAAGGCGATACGCTGTCCTCTTCCTTGGAAACCTACGTTGCCACAGCTTGCCAAACGCTACCGAAGGCAGTCCTAACCAGTCTCGTGTGCTGCGCAACTTTGATTCGGTTACGAAAAGCCACCTGCATAGCGGTGAACACTCTGCTCAGCGTTCTTTCCGGGAGCTCACAGTTGCTCCCTCTCTAGGTTAAGCAAGGTGTCGAGGTGAGGTCCAGACTGAGCAAAGAGCACAATTGCTCACTTTGCAGTGGTAGTCGTCCTAAGAGGCATTGCCTACTACGCCTTGCTAAGGTCTTCGTTCTGTTAGGGAAGTCGCCACACTTAGACGCCTGTAAAGGAGAATTTATTCAGCGAAGTTCCCAGTGTCTTGCGACGGTCTCCCTTCGCAGTGCCAATACAGCAGGGACTTAGGTTTGCTGCTAACTAGGCTAGGTGACCCTGCATACAGAAGCAGGCGTTTCCCTTTGGAAGCTTGGATCCCGGTTTCTCAGGGGCTGCTTGCAAGACCCTGCTATTGCCCAGCATCTGTCCTCTGCCCCTACGCCTGGGTAGGAAGCGAGTATTTTAGCCTGAGAAGCAGGGCTCTTGCAACTCTGGAGGAGAGCTAATCCTGCAGCCCACGTTCGTCCTGGGAAACCGCAAGGCGACCCTTGGCCTCAGAGTAGTGGCGAAATTGCCGCCGGACAGGTCTTTCCTGTTGCGGATTCCATAAGTTCGCCACCATTTTCGGGCTTAAATGGAGAGCGAGGAGAGCTGTCGGCTCTCACAGAACTCTGGCCTCTGCACTGTCTGCCATGCAACTGCACTCAAGACCACACGTCTCCTCCCGGCCTGCTGAGAAACAGGCCGCCGTGTAGGCCCTTCGTAACACTTCTTGGCCTGTAGACTCCAAGGCGACACACTGTCCTCTTCCTTGGAAATCTACGGTGCCCCAGCTTGCCAACGCTCACGAAGGCAGTCCGAGCCCGTCTCATGTGCTGGGCCACTTGCATTCAGTGAGGAAAAGCCACCTGCATTGAGGTGAACACTCTGCTCAGCGTTCTTTCCGGGAGCTCACAATTGCCGCCTCTCTAGGTTAAGCAGGAAGTCGTAGTGAGGACCAACCTGAGCAAAGAGCACAATTCCTCACGTTACACTGGTAGTCGTCGAAAGAGGAATTGCCAACTACGCCTGGCTAAGGCCTTCCCTGGGTTAAGGAACCAGCCACACTTAGACGCCTTTAAAGGAAAATTTATTCAGCGAAGTTCCCATTGTTTGGCGATGGTCAACCTTTGCAGCGCCAATACTGCAGGGACTTAGGTTTGCTGCTAACAAGGCTAGGTGACCCTGCAGACAGAAGCAGGCGTTTCCCTTTGGAAGCTTGGATCCCGGTTTCCTAGGGGCTGCTTCCAAGGCCCTGCTATTGCCCAGCATCTGTCCTCTGCCCCTACGCCTGGGTAGGAAGCGAGTATTTTAGCCTGAGAAGCAGGGCTCTTGCAACTCTGGAGGAGAGCTAAGCCTGCAGCCCACGTTCGTCCTGGGAAACCGCAAGGCGACCCTTGGCCTCAGAGTAGTGGCGAAATTGCCGCCGGACAGGTCTTGCCTGCCGCGGTTTCCATGAGTTCGCCACCGTTTTCGGGCTTAAATGGAGAGCGAGGAGAGCTGTCGGCTCTCACAGAACTCTGGCCTCCGCACTGTCTGCCATGCAACTGCACTCAAGACCACACGTCTGCTCCCGGCCTGCTGAGAAACAGTCCGCCGTGTAGGCCCTTCGTAACACTTCTTGGCCTGTAGACTCCAAGGCGACACACTGTCCTCTTCCGTGGAAAACTACGGTGCCCCAGCTTGCCAACGCTCACGAAGGCAGTCCGAGCCCGTCTCATGTGCTGGGCCACTTGCATTCAGTGAGGAAAAGCCACCTGCATTGAGGTGAACACTCTGCTCAGCGTTCTTTCCGGGAGCTCACAATTGCCGCCTCTCTAGGTTAAGCAGGAAGTCGTAGTGAGGACCAACCAGAGCAAAGAGCACAATTCCTCACGTTACACTGGTAGTCGTCGAAAGAGGAATTGCCAACTACGCCTGGCTAAGGCCTTCCCTGGGTTAAGGAACCAGCCACACTTAGACGCCTTTAAAGGAAAATTTATTCAGCGAAGTTCCCATTGTTTGGCGATGGTCAACCTTTGCAGCGCCAATACTGCAGGGACTTAGGTTTGCTGCTAACAAGGCTAGGTGACCCTGCAGACAGAAGCAGGCGTTTCCCTTTGGAAGCTTGGATCCCGGTTTCCTAGGGGCTGCTTCCAAGGCCCTGCTATTGCCCAGCATCTGTCCTCTGACCCTACGCCTGGGTAGGAAGTGAGTATTTTAGCCTGAGAAGCAGGGCTCTTGCATCTCTGGAGGAGAGCTAATCCTGCAGCCCACGTTCGTCCTGGGAAACCGCAAGGCGACCCTTGGCCTCAGTGTAGTGGCGAAATTGCCGCCGGACAGGTCTTGCCTGCCGCGGTTTCCGTGAGTTCTCCACCATTTTCGGGCTTAAATGGAGAGCGAGGAGAGCTGTCGGCTCTCACAGAACTCTGGCCTCCGCACTGTTTGCCATGCAACTGCACTCAAGACCACACGTCTCCTCCCGACCTGCTGAGAAACAGGTATCCGCGTAGGCCCTTGTTAACATTTCCTGGCGTGCAGAGTCCAAGGCGATACGCTGTCCTCTTCCTTGGAAACCTACGTTGCCACAGCTTGCCAAACGCTACCGAAGGCAGTCCTAACCAGTCTCGTGTGCTGCGCAACTTTGATTCGGTTACGAAAAGCCACCTGCATAGCGGTGAACACTCTGCTCAGCGTTCTTTCCGGGAGCTCACAGTTGCTCCCTCTCTAGGTTAAGCAAGGTGTCGAGGTGAGGTCCAGACTGAGCAAAGAGCACAATTGCTCACTTTGCAGTGGTAGTCGTCCTAAGAGGCATTGCCTACTACGCCTTGCTAAGGTCTTCGTTCTGTTAGGGAAGTCGCCACACTTAGACGCCTGTAAAGGAGAATTTATTCAGCGAAGTTCCCAGTGTCTTGCGACGGTCTCCCTTCGCAGTGCCAATACAGCAGGGACTTAGGTTTGCTGCTAACTAGGCTACGTGACCCTGCCTACAGAAGCAGGCGTTTCCCTTTGGAAGCTTGGATTCCGGTTTCTCAGGGGCTGCTTGCAAGACCCTGCTATTGCCCAGCATCTGTCCTCTGCCCCTACGCCTGTGTAGGAATCGAGTATTTTAGCCTGAGAAGCAGGACTCTTGCAACTCTGTAGGAGAGCTAATCCTGCAGCCCACGTTCGTCCTGGGAAACCGCAAGGCGACCTTTGGCCTCAGAGTAGTGGCGAAATTTCCGCCGGACAGGTCTTGCCTGCCGCGGTTTCCATGAGTTTGCCACCGTTATCGGGCTTAAATGGAGAGCGAGGAGAGCTGTCGGCTCTCACAGAACTCTGACCTCCGCACTGTCTGCCATGCAACTGCACTCAAGACCACACGTCTCCTCCCGGCCTGCTGAGAAACAGGCCACCGTGTAGGCCCTTCGTAACACTTCTTGGCCTGTAGACTCCAAGGCGACACACTGTCCTCTTCCTTGGAAATCTACGGTGCCCCAGCTTGCCAACGCTCACGAAGGCAGTCCGAGCCCGTCTCATGTGCTGGGCCACTTGCATTCAGTGAGGAAAAGCCACCTGCATTGAGGTGAACACTCTGCTCAGCGTTCTTTCCGGGAGCTCACAATTGCCGCCTCTTAGGTTAAGCAGGAAGTCGTAATGAGGACCAACTTGAGCAAAGAGCACAATTCCTCACGTTACACTGGTAATCGTCGAAAGAGGAATTGTCAACTACGCCTGGCTAAGGCCTTCCCTGGGTTAAGGAACCAGCCACACTTAGACGCCTTTAAAGGAAAATTTATTCAGCGAAGTTCCCATTGTTTGGCGATGGTCAACCTTTACAGCGCCAATACTGCACGGACTTAGGTTTGCTGCTAACAAGGCTAGGTGACCCTGCAGACAGAAGCAGGCGTTTCCCTTTGGAAGCTTGGATCCCAGTTTCCTAGGGGCTGCTTCCAAGGCCCTGCTATTGCCCAGCATCTGTCCTCTGCCCCTACGCCTGGGTAGGAAGCGTGTATTTTAGCCTGAGAAGCAGGGCAATTGCATCTCTGGAGGAGAGCTAATCCTGCAGCCCACGTTCGTCCTGGGAAACCGCAAGGCGACCCTTGGCCTCAGAGTAGTGGCGAAATTGCCACCAGACAGGTCTTGCCTGCCGCGGTTTCCATGAGTTCGCCACCGTTTTCGGGCTTAAATGGAGAGCGAGGAGAGCTGTCGGCTCTCACAGAACTCTGGCCTCCGCACTGTCTGCCATGCAACTGCACTCAAGACCACACGTCTCCTCCCAGCCTGCTGAGAAACAGGCCGCCGTGTAGGCCCTTCGTAACACTTCTTGGCCTGTAGAATCCAAGGCGACACACTGTCCTCTTCCTTGGAAAACTACGGTGCCACAGCTTGCCAACGCTCACGAAGGCAGTCTGAGCCCGTCTCGTGTGCTGGGCCACTTGCATTCAGTGAGGAAAAGCCACCTGCATTGAGGTGAACACTCTGCTCAGCGTTCTTTCCGGGAGCTCACAATTGCCGCCTCTCTAGGTTAAGCAGGAAGTCGTAGTGAGGACCAACCTGAGCAAAGAGCACAATTCCTCACGTTACACTGGTAGTCGTCGAAAGAGGAATTGCCAACTACGCCTGGCTAAGGCCTTCCCTGGGTTAAGGAACCAGCCACACTTAGACGCCTTTAAAGGAAAATTTATTCAGCGAAGTTCCCATTGTTTGGCGATGGTCAACCTTTGCAGCGCCAATACTGCAGGGACTTAGGTTTGTTGCTAACAAGGCTAGGTGACCCTGCAGACAGAAGCAGGCCTTTCCCTTTGGAAGCTTGGATCCCGGTTTCATAGGGGCTGCTTCCAAGGCCCTGCTATTGCCCAGCATCTGTCCTCTGCCCCTACGCCTGTGTAGGAAGCGAGTATTTTAGTCTGAGAAGAAGGGCTCTTGCATCTCTGGAGGAGAGCTAATCCTGCAGCCCACATTCGTCCTGGGAAACCGCAAGGCGACCCTTGGCCTCAGAGTAGTGGCGAAATTGCCGCCGAACAGGTCTTGCCTGCCGCGGTTTCCGTGAGTTCTCCACCGTTTTCGGGCTTAAATGGAGAGCGAGGAGAGCTGTCGGCTCTCACAGAACTCTGGCCTCCGCACTGTTTGCCATGCAACTGCACTCAAGACCACACGTCTCCTCCTGACCTGCTGAGAAACAGGCATCCGCGTAGGCCCTTGTTAACATTTCCTGGCGTGCAGAGTCCAAGGCGACACGCTGTCCTCTTCCGTGGAAACCTACGTTGCCACAGCTTGCCAAACGCTACCGAAGGCAGTCCTAACCAGTCTCGTGTGCTGCGCAACTTTGATTCGGTTTTGAAAAGCCACCTGCATCGCGGTGAACACTCTGCTCGGCGTTCTTTCCGGGAGCTCACAGTTGCTCCCTCTCTAGGTTAAGCAAGGTGTCGACGTGAGGTCCAGACTGAGCAAAGAGCACAATTGCTCACTTTGCAGTGGTAGTCGTCCTAAGAGGCATTGCCTACTACACCTTGCTAAGGTCTTCGTTCTGTTAGGGAAGTCGCCACACTTAGATGCCTGTAAAGGAGAATTTATTCAGCGAAGTTCCCAGTGTCTTGCGACGGTCTCCCTTCGCAGTGCCAATACAGCAGGGACTTAGGTTTGCTGCTAACTAGGCTAGGTGACCCTGCAGACAGAAGCAGGCGTTTCCCTTTGGAAGCTTGGATCCCGGTTTCTCAGGGGCTGCTTGCAAGACCCTGCTATTGCCCAGCATCTGTCCTCTGCCCCTACGCCTGGGTAGGAAGCGAGTATTTTAGCCTGAGAAGCAGGGCTCTTGCAACTCTGGAGGAGAGCTAATCCTGCAGCCCACGTTCGTCCTGGGAAACCGCAAGGCGACCCTTGGCCTCAGAGTAGTGGTGAAATTGCCGCCGGACAGGTCTTGCCTGCCGCGGTTTCCATGAGTTCGCCACCGATTTCGGGCTTAAATGGAGAGTGAGGAGAGCTGTCGGCTCTCACAGAACTCTGGCCTCCGCACTGTCTGCCATGCAACTGCACTCAATACCACACGTCTCCTCCCGGCCTGCTGAGAAACAGGCATCCTCGTAGGCCCTTTTTAACATTTCCTGGCGTGCAGAGTCCAAGGCCACACGCTGTCCTCTTCCTTCGAAACCTACGTTGCCACAGCTTGCCAAACGCTACCGAAGGCAGTCCTAACCAGTCTCGTGTGCTGCGCAACTTTGATTCGGTTACGAAAAGCCACCTGCATTGCGGTGAACACTCTGCTCAGTGTTCTTTCCGGGAGCTCACAGTTGCTCCCTCTCTAGGTTAAGCAAGGTGTCGAGGTGAGGTCCAGACTGAGCAAAGAGCACAATTGCTCACTTTACTGTGGTAGTCGTCCTAAGAGACATTGCCTACTACGCCTTGCTAAGGTCTTCGTTCTGTTAGGGACGTCGCCACACTTAGACGCCTGTAAAGGAGAATTTATTCAGCGAAGTTCCCAGTGTCTTGCGACGGTCTCCCTTCGCAGTGCCAATACAGCAGGGACTTAGGTTTGCTGCTAACTAGGCTAGGTGACCCTGCATACAGAAGCAGGCGTTTCCCTTTGGAAGCTTGGATCCCGGTTTCTCAGGCGCTGCTTGCATGACCCTGCTATTGCCCAGCATCTGTCCTCTGCCCCTACGCCTGGGTAGGAAGCGAGTATTTTAGCCTGAGAAGCAGGGCTCTTGCAACTCTGGAGGAGAGCTAATCCTGCAGCCCACGTTCATCCTGGGAAACCGCAAGGCGACCCTTGGCCTCAGAGTAGTGGCGAAATTTCCGCCGGACAGGTCTTGCCTGCCGCGGTTTCCATGAGTTTGCCACCGGTATCGGGCTTAAATGGAGAGCGAGGAGAGCTGTCGGCTCTCACAGAACTCTGACCTCCGCACTGTCTGCCATTCAACTGCACTCAAGACCACACGTCTCCTCCCGGCCTGCTGAGAAACAGGCCGCCGTGTAGGCCCTTCGTAACACTTCTTGGCCTGTAGACTCCAAGGCGACACACTGTCCTCTTCCTTGGAAATCTACGGTGCCCCAGCTTGCCAACGCTCACAAAGGCAGTCCGAGCCCGTCTCATGTGCTGGGCCACTTGCATTCAGTGAGGGAAAGCCACCTGCATTGAGGTGAACACTCTGCTCAGCGTTCTTTCCGGGAGCTCACAATTGCCGCCTCTTAGGTTAAGCAGGAAGTCGTAATGAGGACCAACCTGAGCAAAGAGCACAATTCCTCACATTACACTGGTAATCGTCGAAAGAGGAATTGTCAACTACGCCTGGCTAAGGCCTTCCCTGGGTTAAGGAACCAGCCACACTTAGACGCCTTTAAAGGAAAATTTATTCAGCGAAGTTCCCATTGTTTGGCGATGGTCAACCTTTGCAGCGCCAATACTGCAAGGACTTAGGATTGCTGCTAACAAGGCTAGGTGACCCTGCAGACAGAAGCAGGCGTTTCCCTTTGGAAGCTTGGATCCCAGTTTCCTAGGGGCTGCTTCCAAGGCCCTGCTATTGCCCAGCATCTGTCCTCTGCCCCTACACCTCGGTAGGAAGCGTGAATTTTAGCCTGAGAAGCAGGGCTCTTGCATCTCTGGAGGAGAGCTAATCCTGCAGCCCACGTTCGTCCTGGGAAACCGCAAGGCGACCCTTGGCCTCAGTGTAGTGGCGAAATTGCCACCAGACAGGTCTTGCCTGCCGCAGTTTCCATGAGTTCTCCACCGTTTTCGGGCTTAAATGGAGAGCGAGGAGAGCTGTCGGCTCTCACAGAACTCTGGCCTCCGCACTGTCTGCCATGCAACTGCACTCAAGACCACACGTCTCCTCCCGTCTGCTGAGAAACAGGCTGCCGTGTAGCCCCTTCGTAATACTTCTTGGCCTGTAGACTCCAAGGAGACACACTGTCCTCTTCCTTGGAACACTACGGTTCCGCAGCTTGCCAACGCTCACGAAGGCAGTCCAAGCCTGTCTCATGTGCTGGGCCACTTGCATTCAGTGAGGAAAAGCCACCTGCATTGATGTGAACACTCTGCTCAGCGTTCTTTCCGGGAGCTCACAATTGCCGCCTCTCTAGGTTAAGCAGAAAGTCGTAGTGAGGACCAACCTGAGGAAAGAGCACAATTCCTCATGTTACACTGGTAGTCGTCGAAAGAGGAATTGCCAACTACGCCTGCCTAAGGCCTTCCCTGGGTTAAGGAACCAGCCACACTTAGACGCCTTTAAAGGAAAATTTATTCAGCGAAGTTCCCATTGTTTGGCGATGGTCAACTTTTGCAGCGCCAATACTGCAGGGACTTAGGTTTGCTGCTAACAAGGCTAGGTGACCCTGCAGACAGAAGCAGGCGTTTCCCTTTGGAAGCTTGGATCCCGGTTTCCTAGGGGCTGCTTCCAAGGCCCTGCTATTGCCCAGCATCTGTCCTCTGCCCCTACACCTCGGTAGGAAGCGTGAATTTTAGCCTGAGAAGCAGGGCTCTTGCATCTCTGGAGGAGAGCTAATCCTGCAGCCCACGTTCATCCTGGGAAACCGCAAGGTGACCCTTAGCCTCAGTGTAGTGGCGAAATTGCCGCTGGACAGATCTTTCCTGTTGCGGTTTCCGTGAGTTCTCCACCGTTTTCGGGCTTAAATGGAGAGCGAGGAGAGCTGTCGGCTCTCACAGAACTCTGGCCTCCGTACTGTCTGCCATGCAACTGCACTGAAGACCACACGTCTCCTCCCGACCTGCTGAGAAACAGGCATCCGCGTAGGCCCTTGTTAACATTTCCTGGCGTGCAGAGTCCAAGGCGACACGCTGTCCTCTTCCTTGGAAACCTACGTTACCACAGCTTGCCAAACGCTACCGAAGGCAGTCATAACCAGTATCGTGTGCTGCGCAACTTTGATTCGGTTACGAAAAGCCACCTGCATTGAGGTGAACACTCTGCTCAGCGTTCTTTCCGGGAGCTCACCATTGCTCCCTCTCTAGGTTAAGCAAGGTGTCGAGGTGAGGTCCAGACTGAGCAAAGAGCACAATTGCTCACTTTGCAGTGGTAGTCGTCCTAAGAGGCATTGCCTACTACGCCTTGCTAAGGTCTTCGTTCTGTTAGGGACGTCGCCACACTTAGACGCCTGTAAAGGAGAATTTATTCAGCGAAGTTCCCAGTGTCTTGCGACGGTCTCCCTTCGCAGTGCCAATACAGCAGGGACTTAGGTTTGCTGCTAACTAGGCTAGGTGACCCTGCATAAAGAAGCAGGCGTTTCCCTTTGGAAGCTTGGATCCCGGTTTCTCAGGGGCTGCTTGCAAGACCCTGCTATTGCCCAGCATTGGTCCTCTGCCCCTACGCCTGGGTAGGAAGCGAGTATTTTAGCCTGAGAAGCAGGGCTCTTGCAACTCTGGAGGAGAGCTAATCCTGCAGCCCACGTTCGTCCTGGGAAACTGCAAGGCGACCCTTGGCCTCAGAGTAGGGGCGAAATTGCCGCCGGACAGGTCTTGCCTGCCACGGTTTCCATGAGTTCGCCACCGTTTTCGGGCTTAAATGGAGAGCGAGGGGAGCTGTCGGCTCTCACAGAACTCTGACCTCCGCACTGTCTGCCATGCAACTGCACTCAAGACCACACGTCTCCTCCCGGCCTGCTGAGAAACAGGCTGATGTGTAGGCCCTTTGTAACACTTCTTGGCCTGTAGACTCCAAGGCGACACACTGTCCACTTCCTTGGAAAACTACGGTGCTCCAGCTTGCCAACGCTCACAAAGGCATTCCGAGCCCGTCTCATGTGCTGGGCCACTTGCATTCAGTGAGGAAAAGCCACCTGCATTGAGGTGAACACTCTGCTCAGCGTTCTTTCCGGGAGCTCACAATAACCGCCTCTCTAGGTTAAGCAGGAAGTCGTAGTGAGGACCAACCTGAGCAAAGAGCACAATTCCTCACGTTACACTGGTAGTCGTCGAAAGAGGAATTGTCAACTACGCCTGGCTAAGGCCTTCCCTGGGTTAAGGAACCAGCCACACTTAGACGCCTTTAAAGGAAAATTTATTCAGCGAAGTTCCCATTGTTTGGCGATTGTCAACCTTTGCAGCGCCAATACTGCAGGGACTTAGGTTTGCTGCTAACAAGGCTAGGTGACCCTGCAGACAGAAGCAGGCGTTTCCCTTTGGAAGCTTGGATCCCAGTTTCCTAGGGGCTGCTTCCAAGGCCCTGCTATTGCCCAGCATCTGTCCTCTGCCCCTACGCCTGGGTAGGAAGCGTGTATTTTAGCCTGAGAAGCAGGGCTCTTGCATCTCTGGAGGAGAGCTAATCCTGCAGCCCACGTTCGTCCTGGGAAACCGCAAGGCGACCCTTGGCCTCAGAGTAGTGGCGAAATTGCCACCAGACAGGTCTTGCCTGCCGCAGTTTCCATGAGTTCTCCACCGTTTTCGGGCTTAAATGGAGAGCGAGGAGAGCTGTCGGCTCTCACAGAACTCTGGCCTCCGCACTGTCTGCCATGCAACTGCACTCAAGACCACACGTCTCCTCCCGCCTGCTGAGAAACAGGCTGCCGTGTAGCCCCTTCGTAACACTTCTTGGCCTGTAGACTCCAAGGAGACACACTGTCCTCTTCCTTGGAAAACTACGGTTCCGCAGCTTGCCAACGCTCACGAAGGCAGTCCGAGCCCGTCTCATGTGCAGGGCCACTTGCATTCAGTGAGGAATAGCCACCTGCATTGAGGTGAACACTCTGCTCAGCGTTCTTTCCGGGAGCTCACATTTGCCGCCTCTCTAGGTTAAGCAGAAAGTCATAGTGAGGACCAACCTGAGGAAAGAGCACAATTCCTCATGTTACACTGGTAGTCGTCGAAAGAGGAATTGCCAACTACGCCTGCCTAAGGCCTTCCCTGGGTTAAGGAACCAGCCACACTTAGACGCCTTTAAAGGAAAATTTATTCAGCGAAGTTCCCATTGTTTGGCGATGGTCAACTTTTGCAGCGCCAATACTGCAGGGACTTAGGTTTGCTGCTAACAAGGCTAGGTGACCCTGCAGACAGAAGCAGGCGTTTCCCTTTGGAAGCTTGGATCCCGGTTTCCTAAGGGCTGCTTCCAAGGCCCTGCTATTGCCCAGCATCTGTCCTCTGCCCCTACACCTCGGTAGGAAGCGTGAATTTTAGCCTGAGAAGCAGGGCGCTTGCATCTCTGGAGGAGAGCTAATCCTGCAGCCCACGTTCATCCTGGGAAACCACAAGGTGACCCTTAGCCTCAGTGTAGTGGCGAAATTGCCGCCGGACAGATCTTGCCTGTTGCGGTTTCTGTGAGTTCTCCACCGTTTTCAGGCTTAAATGGAGAGCTAGGAGAGATGTCGGCTCTCACAGAACTCTGGCCTCCGCACTGTCTGCCATGCAACTGCACTCAAGACCACACGTCTCCTCCCGACCTGCTGAGAAACAGGCATCCGCGTAGGCCCTTGTTTACATTTCCTGGCGTGCAGAGTCCAAGGCGACACGATGTCCTCTTCCTTGGAAACCTACGTTACCACAGCTTACCAAACGCTACCGAAGGCAGTCATAACCAGTATCATGTGCTGCGCAACTTTGATTCGGTTACGAAAAGCCACCTGCATTGAGGTGAACACTCTGCTCAGCGTTCTTTCCGGGAGCTCACCGTTGCTCCCTCTCTAGTTTAAGCAAGGTGTCGAGGTGAGGTCCAGACTGAGCCAAGAGCACAATTGCTCACTTTGCAGTGGTAGTTGTCCTAAGAGGCATTGCCTACTACGCCTTGCTAAGGTCTTCGTTCTGTTAGGGATGTCGCCACACTTAGACGCCTGTAAAGGAGAATTTATTCAGCGAAGTTCCCAGTGTCTTGCGACGGTCTCCCTTCGCAGTGCCAATACAGCAGGGACTTAGCTTTGCTGCTAACTAGGCTAGGTGACCCTGCAGACAGAAGCAGGCGTTTCCCTTTGGAAGCTTGGATCCCGGTTTCTCAGGGGCTGCTTGCAAGACCCTGCTATTGCCCAGCATCTGTCCTCTGCCCCTACGCCTGTGTAGGAATCGAGTATTTTAGCCTGAGAAGCAGGGCTCTTGCATCTCTGGAGGAGAGCTAATCCTGCATCCCACATTCGTCCTGGGAAACCGCAAGGCGACCCTTGGCCTCAGTGTAGTGGCGAAATTGCCGCCGGACAGGTCTTGCCTGCCGCGGTTTCCGTGAGTTCTCCACCGTTTTCGGACTTAAATGGAGAGCAAGGAGAGCTGTCGGCTCTCACAGAACTCTGGCCTCCGCACTGTCTGCCATGCAACTGCACTCAAGACCACACGTCTCCTCCCGACCTGCTGAGAAACAGGCATCCGCGTAGGCCCTTGTTAACATTTCCTGGCGTGCAGAGTCCAAGGCGACACGCTGTCCTCTTCCTTGGAAACCTACGTTGCCACAGCTTGCCAAACGCTACCGAAGGCAGTCCTAACCAGTCTCGTGTGCTGCGCAACTTTGATTCGGTTACAAAAAGCCACCTGCATTGCGGTGAACACTCTGCTCAGCGTTCTTTCCGGGAGCTCACATTTGCTCCCTCTCTAGTTTAAGCAAGGTGTCGAGGTGAGGTCCAGACTGAGCAAAGAGCACAATTGCTCACTTTGCAGTGGTAGTCGTCCTAAGAGGCATTGCCTACTTCGCCTTGCTAAGGTCTTCGTTCTGTTAGGGAAGTCGCCACACTTAGACGCCTGTAAAGGAGAATTTATTCAGCGAAGTTCCCAGTGTCTTGCGACGGTCTCCCTTCGCAGTGCCAATACAGCAGGGACTTAGCTTTGCTGCTAACTAGGCTAGGTGACCCTGCAGACAGAAGCAGGCGTTTCCCTTTGGAAGCTTGGATCCCGGTTTCTCAGGGGCTGCTTGCAAGACCCTGCTATTGCCCAGCATCTGTCCTCTGCCCCAACGCCTGGGTAGGAAGCGAGTATTTTAGCCTGAGAAGCAGGGCTCTTGCAACTCTGGAGGAGAGCTAATCCTGCAGCCCACGTTCGTCCTGGGAAACCGCAAGGCGACCCTTGGCCTGAGAGTAGTGGCGAAATTGCCCCCGGACAGGTCTTGCCTGCCGCGGTTTCCATGAGTTCGCCACCGTTTTCGGGCTTAAATGGAGAGTGAGGAGAACTGTCGGCTCTCACAGAACTCTGGCCTCCGCACTGTCTGCCATGCAACTGCACTCAAGACCACACGTCTCCTCCCGACCTGCTGAGAAACAGGCATCCATGTAGGCCCTTGTTAACATTTCCTGGCTTGCAGAGTCCAAGGCGACACGCTGTCCTCTTCCTTGGAAACCTACGTTGCCACAGCTTGCCAAACGCTACCGAAGGCAGTCCTAACCAGTCTCGTGTGCTGCGCAACTTTGATTCGGTTACGAAAAGCCACCTGCATTGCGGTGAACACTCTGCTCAGCGTTCTTTCCGGGAGCTCACAGTTGCTCCCTCTCTAGGTTAAGCAGGAAGTCGTAGTGAGGACCAACCTGAGCAAAGAGCACAATTCCGCACGTTACACTGGTAGTCGTCGAAAGAGGAATTGCCAACTACGCCTGGCTAAGGCCTTCCCTGGGTTAAGGAACCAGCCACACTTAGACGCCTTTAAAGGAAAATTTATTCAGCGAAGTTCCCATTGTTTGGCGATGGTCAACCTTTGCAGCGCCAATACTGCAGGGACTTAGGTTTGCTGCTAACAAGGCTAGGTGACCCTGCATACAGAAGCAGGCGTTTCCCTTTGGAAGCTTGGATCCCGTTTTCTCAGGGACTGCTTCCAATGCCCTGCTATTGCCCAGCATCTGTCCTCTGCCCCTACGCCTGTGTAGGAAGCGAGTATTTTAGCCTGAGAAGCAGGGCTCTTGCATCTCTGGAGGAGAGCTAATCCTGCAGCACACGTTCGTCCTGGGAAACCGCAAGGCGACCCTTGGCCTCAGTGTAGTGGCGAAATTGCCGCCGGACAGGTCTTGCCTGCCGCGGTTTCTGTGAGTTCTCCACCGTTTTCGGTCTTAAATGGAGAGCGAGGAGAGCTGTCGGCTCTCACAGAACTCTGGCCTCCGCACTGTCTGCCATGCAACTGCACTCAAGACCACACGTCTCCTCCCGGCCTGCTGAGAAACCGGCCGCCGTGTAGGCCCTTCGTAACACTTCTTGGCCTGTAGACTCCAAGGCGACACAGTGTCCTCTTCCTTGGAAAACTACGGTGCCCCAGCTTGCCAACGCTCACGAAGGCAGTCCGAGACCGTCTCGTGTGCTGGGCCACTTGCATTCAGTGAGGAAAAGCCACCTGCATTGAGGTGAACACTCTGCTCAGCGTTCTTTCCGGGAGCTCACAATTGCCGCCTCTCTAGGTTAAGCATGAAGTCGTAGTGAGGACCAACCTGAGCAAAGAGCACAATTCCTCACGTTACACTGGTAGTCGTCGAAAGAGGAATTGCCAACTACGCCTGGCTAAGGCCTTCCCTGGGTTAAGGAACCAGCCACACTTAGACGCCTTTAAAGGAAAATTTATTCAGCGAAGTTCCCATTGTTTGGCGATGGTCAACCTTTGCAGCGCCAATACTGCAGGGACTTAGGTTTGCTGCTAACAAGGCTAGGTGACCCTGCAGACAGAAGCAGGCGTTTCCCTTTGGAAGCTTGGATCCCGGTTTCCTAGGGGCTGCTTCCAAGGCCCTGCTATTGCCCAGCATCTGTCCTCTGCCCCTACGCCTGGGTAGGAAGCCAGTATTTTAGCCTGAGAGGCAGGGCTCTTGCATCTCTGGAGGAGAGCTAATCCTGCAGCCCACATTCGTCCTGGGAAACCGCAAGGCGACCCTTGGCCTCAGTGTAGTAGCGAAATTGCTGCCGGACAGGTCTTGCCTGCCGCGGTTTCCGTGAGTTCTCCACCGTTTTCGGGCTTAAATGGAGAGCGAGGAGAGCTGTCGGCTCTCACAGAACTCTGGCCTCCGCACTGTCTGCCATGCAACTGCACTCAAGACCACACGTCTCCTCCTGACCTGCTGAGAAACAGGAATCTGCGTAGGCCCTTGTTAACATTTCCTGGCGTGCAGAGTCCAAGGCGACACGCTGTCCTCTTCCTTGGAAAACTACGGTGCCCCAGCTTGCCAACGCTCACGAAGGCAGTCCGAGCCCATCTCATGTGCTGGGCCACTTGCATTCAGTGAGGAAAAGCCACCTGCATTGAGGTGAACACTCTGCTCAGCGTTCTTTCCGGGAGCTCACAATTGCCGCCTCTCTAGGTTAAGAAGGAAGTCGTAGTGAGGACCAACCTGAGCAAAGAGCACAATTCCTCACGTTACACTGGTAGTCGTCGAAAGAGTAATTGCCAACTACGCCTGGCTAAGGCCTTCCCCGGGTTAAGGAACCAGCCACACTTAGACGCCTTTAAAGGAAAATTTATTCAGCGAAGTTCCCATTGTTTGGCGATGGTCAACCTTTGCAGCGCCAATACTGCAGGGACTTAGGTTTGCTGCTAACAAGGCTAGGTGACCCTGCAGACAGAAGCAGGCGTTTCCCTTTGGAAGCTTGGATCCCGGTTTCCTAGGGGCTGCTTCCAAGGCCCTGCTATTGCCCAGCATCTGTCCTCTGCCCCTACGCCTAGGTAGGAAGCGAGTATTTTAGCCTGAGAAGCAGGGCTCTTGCATCTCTGGAGGAGAGCTAATCCTGCATCCCACGTTCGTCCTGGGAAACCGCAAGGCGACCCTTGGCCTCAGAGTAGTGGCGAAATTGCCGCCGGACAGGTCTTGCCTGCCGCGGTTTCCATGAGTTCTCCACCGTTTCTGGGCTTAAATGGAGAGCGAGGAGAGCTGTCGGCTCTCACAGAACTCTGGCCTCCGCACTGTCTGCCATGCAACTGCACTCAAGACCACACGTCTCCTCCCGACCTGCTGAGAAACAGGCATCCGCGTAGGCCCTTGTTAACATTTCCTGGCGTGCAGAGTCCAAGGCGACACACTGTCCTCTTCCTTGGAAACCTACGTTGCCACAGCTTGCCAAACGCTACCGAAGGCAGTCCTAACCAGTCTCGTGGGCTGCGCAACTTTGATTCGGTTACGAAAAGCCACCTGCATTGCGGTGAACACTCTGCTCAGCGTTCTTTCCGGGAGCTCACAGTTGCTCCCTCTCTAGGTTAAGCAAGGTGTCGAGGTGAGGTCCAGACTGAGCCAAGAGCACAATTGCTCACTTTGCAGTGGTAGTCGTCCTAAGAGGCATTGCCTACTACGCCTTGCTAAGGTCTTCGTTCTGTTAGGGAAGTCGCCACACTTAGACGCCTGTAAAGGAGAATTTATTCAGCGAAGTTCCCAGTGTCTTGCGACGGTCTCCCTTCGCAGTGCCAATACAGCAGGGACTTAGCTTTGCTGCTAACTAGGCTAGGTGACCCTGCAGACAGAAGCAGGCGTTTCCCTTTGGAAGCTTGGATCCCGGTTTCTCAGGGGCTGCTTGCAAGACCCTGCTATTGCCCAGCATCTGTCCTCGGCCCCTACGCCTGGGTAGGAAGCGAGTATTTTAGCCTGAGAAGCAGGGCTCTTGCAACTCTGGAAGAGAGCTAATCCTGCAGCCCACGTTCGTCCTGGGAAACCGCAAGGCGACCCTTGGCCTCAGAGTAGTGGCGAAATTGCCGCCGGACAGGTCTTGCCTGCCGCGGTTTCCATGAGTTCGCCACCGTTTTCGGGCTTAAGTGGAGAGCGAGGAGAGCTGTCGGCTCTCACAGAACTCTGGCCTCCGCACTGTCTGCCATTCAACTGCACTCAAGACCACACGTCTCCTCCCGGCCTGCTGAGAAACAGGCCGCCGTGTAGGCCCTTCGTAACACTTCTTGGCCTGTAGACTCCAAGGCGACACACTGTCCTCTTCCTTGGAAAACTACGGTGCCCCAGCTTGCCAACGCTCACGAAGGCAGTCCGAGCCCGTCTCGTGTGCTGGGCCACTTGCATTCAGTGAGGAAAAGCCACCTGCATTGAGGTGAACACTCTGCTCAGCGTTCTTTCCGGGAGCTCACAATTGCCGCCTCTCTAGGTTAAGCAGGAAGTCGTAGTGAGGACCAACCTGAGCAAAGAGCACAATTCCTCACGTTACACTGGTAGTCGTCGAAACAGGAATTGCCAACTACGCCTGGCTAAGGCCTTCCCTGGGTTAAGGAACCAGCCACACTTAGACGCCTTTAAAGGAAAATTTATTCAGCGAAGTTCCCATTGTTTGGCGATGGTCAACCTTTGCAGCGCCAATACTGCAGGGACTTAGGTTTGCTGCTAACAAGGCTAGGTGACCCTGCAGACAGAAGCAGGCGTTTCCCTTTGGAAGCTTGGATCCCGGTTTCCTAGGGGCTGCTTCCAAGGCCCTGCTATTGCCCAGCATCTGTCCTCTGCCCCTACGCCTGGGTAGGAAGCCAGTATTTTAGCCTGAGAGGCAGGGCTCTTGCATCTCTGGAGGAGAGCTAATCCTGCAGCCCACGTTCGTCCTGGGAAACCGCAAGGCGACCCTTGGCCTCAGTGTAGTGTCGAAATTGCCACCGGACAGGTCTTGCCTGCCGCGGTTTCCGTGAGTTCTCCACCGTTTTCGGGCTTAAATGGAGAGCGAGGAGAGCTGTCGGCTCTCACAGAACTCTGGCCTCCGCACTGTCTGCCATGCAACTGCACTCAAGACCACACGTCTCCTCCCGACCTGCTGAGAAACAGGCATCCACGTAGGCCCTTGTTAACATTTCCTGGCGTGCAGAGTCCAAGGCGACACGCTGTCCTCTTCCTTGGAAAACTACGGTGCCCCAGCTTGCCAACGCTCACGAAGGCAGTCCGAGCCCATCTCATGTGCTGGGCCACTTGCATTCAGTGAGGAAAAGCCACCTGCATTGAGGTGAACACTCTGCTCAGCGTTCTTTCCGGGGGCTCACAATTGCCGCCTCTCTAGGTTAAGCAGGAAGTCGTAGTGAGGACCAACCTGAGCAAAGAGCACAATTCCTCACGTTACACTGGTAGTCGTCGAAAGAGGAATTGCCAACTACGCCTGGCTAAGGCCTTCCCTGGGTTAAGGAACCAGCCACACTTAGACGCCTTTAAAGGAAAATTTATTCAGCGAAGTTCCCATTGTTTGGCGATGGTCAACCTTTGCAGCGCCAATACTGCAGGGACTTAGGTTTGCTGCTAACAAGGCTAGGTGACCCTGCAGACAGAAGCAGGCGTTTCCCTTTGGAAGCTTGGATCCCGGTTTCCTAGGGGCTGCTTCCAAGGCCCTGCTATTGCCCAGCATCTGTCCTCTGCCCCTACGCCTGGGTAGGAAGCCAGTATTTTAGCCTGAGAGGCAGGGCTCTTGCATCTCTGGAGGAGAGCTAATCCTGCAGCCCACGTTCGTCCTGGGAAACCGCAAGGCGACCCTTGGCCTCAGTGTAGTGGCGAAATTGCCGCCGGACAGGTCTTGCCTGCCGCGGTTTCCGTGAGTTCTCCACCGTTTTCGGGCTTAAATGGAGAGCGAGGAGAGCTGTCGGCTCTCACAGAACTCTGGCCTCCGCACTGTCTGCCATGCAACTGCACTCAAGACCACACGTCTCCTCCCGACCTGCTGAGAAACAGGCATCCGCGTAGGCCCTTGTTAACATTTCCTGGCGTGCAGAGTCCAAGGCGACACGCTGTCCTCTTCCTTGGAAACCTACGTTGCCACAGCTTGCCAAACGCTACCGAAGGCAGTCCTAACCAGTCTCGTGTGCTGCGCAACTTTGATTCGGTTACGAAAAGCCACCTGCATTGCGGTGAACACTCTGCTCAGCGTTCTTTCCGGGAGCTCACAGTTGCTCCCTCTCTAGGTTAAGCAAGGTGTCGAGGTGAGGTCCAGACTGAGCCAAGAGCACAATTGCTCACTTTGCAGTGGTAGTCGTCCTAAGAGGCATTGCCTACTACGCCTTGCTAAGGTCTTCGTTCTGTTAGGGAAGTCGCCACACTTAGACGCCTGTAAAGGAGAATTTATTCAGCGAAGTTCCCAGTGTCTTGCGACGGTCTCCCTTCGCAGTGCCAATACAGCAGGGACTTAGCTTTGCTGCTAACTAGGCTAGGTGACCCTGCATACAGAAGCAGGCGTTTCCCTTTGGAAGCTTGGATCCCGGTTTCTCAGGGGCTGCTTGCAAGACCCTGCTATTGCCCAGCATCTGTCCTCGGCCCCTACGCCTGGGTAGGAAGCGAGTATTTTAGCCTGAGAAGCAGGGCTCTTGCAACTCTGGAAGAGAGCTAATCCTGCAGCCCACGTTCGTCCTGGGAAACCGCAAGGCGACCCTTGGCCTCAGAGTAGTGGCGAAATTGCCGCCGGACAGGTCTTGCCTGCCGCGGTTTCCATGAGTTCGCCACCGTTTTCGGGCTTAAGTGGAGAGCGAGGAGAGCTGTCGGCTCTCACAGAACTCTGGCCTCCGCACTGTCTGCCATGCAACTGCACTCAAGACCACACGTCTCCTCCCGGCCTGCTGAGAAACAGGCCGCCGTGTAGGCCCTTCGTAACACTTCTTGGCCTGTAGACTCCAAGGCGACACACTGTCCTCTTCCTTGGAAAACTACGGTGCCCCAGCTTGCCAACGCTCACGAAGGCAGTCCGAGCCCGTCTCGTGTGCTGGGCCACTTGCATTCAGTGAGGAAAAGCCACCTGCATTGAGGTGAACACTCTGCTCAGCGTTCTTTCCGGGAGCTCACAATTGCCGCCTCTCTAGGTTAAGCAGGAAGTCGTAGTGAGGACCAACCTGAGCAAAGAGCACAATTCCTCACGTTACACTGGTAGTCGTCGAAAGAGGAATTGCCAACTACGCCTGGCTAAGGCCTTCCCTGGGTTAAGGAACCAGCCACACTTAGACGCCTTTAAAGGAAAATTTATTCAGCGAAGTTCCCATTGTTTGGCGATGGTCAACCTTTGCAGCGCCAATACTGCAGGGACTTAGGTTTGCTGCTAACAAGGCTAGGTGACCCTGCAGACAGAAGCAGGCGTTTCCCTTTGGAAGCTTGGATCCCGGTTTCCTAGGGGCTGCTTCCAAGGCCCTGCTATTGCCCAGCATCTGTCCTCTGCCCCTACGCCTGGGTAGGAAGCCAGTATTTTAGCCTGAGAGGCAGGGCTCTTGCATCTCTGGAGGAGTGCTAATTCTGCAGCCGACGTTCGTCCTGGGAAACTGCAAGGCGACCCTTGGCCTCAGTGTAGTGGCGAAATTGCCGCCGGACAGGTCTTGCCTGCCGCGGTTTCCGTGAGTTCTCCACCGTTTCCGGGCTTAAATGGAGAGCGAGGAGAGCTGTCGGCTCTCACAGAACTCTGGCCTCCGCACTGTCTGCCATGCAACTGCACTCAAGACCACACGTGTCCTCCCGACCTGCTGAGAAACAGGCATCCGCGTAGGCCCTTGTTAACATTTCCTGGCGTGCAGAGTCCAAGGCGACACGCTGTCCTCTTCCGTGGAAACCTACGTTGCCACAGCTTGCCAAACGCTACCGAAGGCAGTCCTAACCAGTCTCGTGTGCTGCGCAACTTTGATTCGGTTTTGAAAAGCCACCTGCATCGCGGTGAACACTCTGCTCGGCATTCTTTCCGGGAGCTCACAGTTGCTCCCTCTTTAGGTTAAGCAAGGTGTCGACGTGAGGTCCAGACTGAGCAAAGAGCACAATTGCTCACTTTGCAGTGGTAGTCGTCCTAAGAGGCATTGCCTACTACGACTTGCTAAGGCCTTCGTTCTGTTAGGGAAGTCGCCACACTTAGACGCCTGTAAAGGAGAATTTATTCAGCGAAGTTCCCAGTGTCTTGCGACGGTCTCCCTTCGCAGTGCCAATACAGCAGGGACTTAGCTTTGCTGCTAACTAGGCTAGGTGACCCTGCAGACAGAAGCAGGCGTTTCCCTTTGGAAGCTTGGATCCCGGTTTCTCAGGCGCTGCTTGCATGACCCTGCTATTGCCCAGCATCTGTCCTCTGCCCCTACGCCTGCGTAGGAAGCGAGTATTTTAGCCTGAGAAGCAGGGCTCTTGCAACTCTGGAGGAGAGCTAATCCTGCAGCCCACGTTCATCCTGGGAAACCGCAAGGCGACCCTTGGCCTCAGAGTAGTGGCGAAATTTCCGCCGGACAGGTCTTGCCTGCTGCGGTTTCCATGAGTTTGCCACCGTTTTCGGGCTTAAATGGAGAGCGAGGAGAGCTGTCGGCTCTCACAGAACTCTGACCTCCGCACTGTCTGCCATTCAACTGCACTCAAGACCACACGTCTCCTCCCGGCCTGCTGAGAAACAGGCCGCCGTGTAGGCCCTTCGTAACACTTCTTGGCCTGTAGACTCCAAGGCGACACACTGTCCTCTTCCTTGGAAATCTACGGTGCCCCAGCTTGCCAACGCTCACGAAGGCAGTCCGAGCCCGTCTCATGTGCTGGGCCACTTGCATTCAGTGAGGAAAAGCCACCTGCATTGAGGTGAACACTCTGCTCAGCGTTCTTTCCGGGAGCTCACAATTGCCGCCTCTTAGGTTAAGCAGGAAGTCGTAATGAGGACCAACCTGAGCAAAGAGCACAATTCCTCACGTTACACTGGTAATCGTCGAAAGAGGAATTGTCAACTACGCCTGGCTAAGGCCTTCCCTGGGTTAAGGAACCAGCCACACTTAGACGCCTTTAAAGGAAAATTTATTCAGGGAAGTTCCCATTGTTTGGCGATGGTCAACCTTTGCAGCGCCAATACTGCACGGACTTAGGTTTGCTGCTAACAAGGCTAGGTGACCCTGCAGACAGAAGCAGGCGTTTCCCTTTGGAAGCTTGGATCCCAGTTTCCTAGGGGCTGCTTCCAAGGCCCTGCTATTGCCCAGCATCTGTCCTCTGCCCCTACGCCTGGGTAGGAAGCATGTATTTTAGCCTGAGAAGCAGGGCTCTTGCATCTCTGGAGGAGAGCTAATCCTGCAGCCCACGTTCGTCCTGGGAAACCGCAAGGCGACCCTTGGCCTCAGTGTAGTGGCGAAATTGCCACCAGACAGGTCTTGCCTGCCGCAGTTTCCATGAGTTCTCCACCGTTTTCGGGCTTAAATGGAGAGCGAGGAGAGCTGTCGGCTCTCACAGAACTCTGGCCTCCGCACTGTCTGCCATGCAACTGCACTCAAGACCACACGTCTCCTCCCGCCTGCTGAGAAACAGGCTGCCGTGTAGCCCCTTCGTAACACTTCTTGGCCTGTAGACTCCAAGGAGACACACTGTCCTCTTCCTTGGAAAACTACGGTTCCGCAGCTTGCCAACGCTCACGAAGGCAGTCCAAGCCTGTCTCATGTGCTGGGCCACTTGCATTCAGTGAGGAAAAGCCACCTGCATTGATGTGAACACTCTGCTCAGCGTTCTTTCCGGGAGCTCACAATTGCCGCCTCTCTAGGTTAAGCAGAAAGTCGTAGTGAGGACCAACCTGAGGAAAGAGCACAATTCCTCATGTTACACTGGTAGTCGTCGAAAGAGGAATTGCCAACTACGCCTGCCTAAGGCCTTCCCTGGGTTAAGGAACCAGCCACACTTAGACGCCTTTAAAGGAAAATTTATTCAGCGAAGTTCCCATTGTTTGGCGATGGTCAACTTTTGCAGCGCCAATACTGCAGGGACTTAGGTTTGCTGCTAACAAGGCTAGGTGACCCTGCAGACAGAAGCAGGCGTTTCCCTTTGGAAGCTTGGATCCCGGTTTCCTAAGGGCTGCTTCCAAGGCCCTGCTATTGCCCAGCATCTGTCCTCTGCCCCTACACCTCGGTAGGAAGCGTGAATTTTAGCCTGAGAAGCAGGGCTCTTGCATCTCTGGAGGAGAGCTAATCCTGCAGCCCACGTTCATCCTGGGAAACCGCAAGGTGACCCTTAGCCTCAGTGTAGTGGCAAAATTGCCGCTGGACAGATCTTGCCTGTTGCGGTTTCCGTGAGTTCTCCACCGTTTTCGGGCTTAAATGGAGAGCGAGGAGAGCTGTCGGCTCTCACAGAACTCTGGCCTCCGCACTGTCTGCCATGCAACTGCACTGAAGACCACACGTCTCCTCCCGACCTGCTGAGAAACAGGCATCCGCGTAGACCCTTGTTAACATTTCCTGGCGTGCAGAGTCCAAGGCGACACGATGTCCTCTTCCTTGGAAACCTACGTTACCACAGCTTGCCAAACGCTACCGAAGGCAGTCATAACCAGTATCGTGTGCTGCGCAACTTTGATTCGGTTACGAAAAGCCACCTGCATTGAGGTGAACACTCTGCTCAGCGTTCTTTCCGGGAGCTCACCGTTGCTCCCTCTCTAGTTTAAGCAAGGTGTCGAGGTGAGGTCCAGACTGAGCCAAGAGCACAATTGCTCACTTTGCAGTGGTAGTCGTCCTAAGAGGCATTGCCTACTTCGCCTTGCTAAGGTCTTCGTTCTGTTAGGGAAGTCGCCACACTTAGACGCCTGTAAAGGAGAATTTATTCAGCGAAGTTCCCAGTGTCTTGCGACGGTCTCCCTTCGCAGTGCCAATACAGCAGGGACTTAGGTTTGCTGCTAACTAGGCTAGGTGACCCTGCATACAGAAGCAGGCGTTTCCCTTTGGAAGCTTGGATCCCGGTTTCTCAGGGGCTGCTTGCAAGACCCTGCTATTGCCCAGCATCGGTCCTCTGCCCCTACGCCTGGGTAGGAAGCGAGTATTTTAGCCTGAGAAGCAGGGCTCTTGCAACTCTGGAGGAGAGCTAATCCTGCAGCCCACGTACGTCCTGGGAAACTGCAAGGTGACCCTTGGCCTCAGAGTAGTGGCGAAATTGCCGCCGGACTGGTCTTGCCTGCCGCGGTTTCCATGAGTTCGCCACCGTTTTCGGGCTTAAATGGAGAGCGAGGAGAGCTGTCGGCTCTCACAGAACTCTGGCCTCCGCACTGTCTGCCATGCAACTGCACTCAAGACCACACGTCTCCTCCCAGCCTGCTGAGAAACAGGCCGCCGTGTAGGCCCTTCGTAACACTTCTTGGCCTGTAGACTCCAAGGCGACACACTGTCCTCTTCCTTGGAAAACTATGGTGCCACAGCTTGCCAACGCTCACGAAGGCAGTCCGAGCCCGTCTCGTGTGCTGGGCCACTTGCATTCAGTGAGGAAAAGCCACCTGCATTGAGGTGAACACTCTGCTCAGCGTTCTTTCCGGGAGCTCACAATTGCCGCCTCTCTAGGTTAAGCAGGAAGTCATAGTGAGGACCAACCTGAGCAAAGAGCACAATTCCTCACGTTACACTGGTAGTCGTCGAACGTGGAATTGCCAACTACGCATGGCTAAGGCCTTCCCTGGGTTAAGGAACCAGCAACACTTAGACGCCTTTAAAGGAAAATTTATTCAGCGAAGTTCCCATTGTTTGGCGATGGTCAACCTTTGCAGCGCCAATACTGCAGGGAATTAGGTTTGCTGCTAACAAGGCTAGGTGACCCTGCAGAGAGAAGCAAGCGTTTCCCTTTGGAAGCTTGGATCCCGGTTTCCTAGGGGCTGCTTCCAAGGCCCTGCTATTGCCCAGCATCTGTCCTCTGCCCCTATGCCTGGGTAGGAAGCCAGTATTTTAGTCTGAGAGGCAGGGCTCTTGCATCTCTGGAGGAGAGCTAATCCTGCAGCCCACGTTCGTCCTGGGAAACCGCAAAGCGACCCTTGGCCTCAGTGTAGTGGCGAAATTGCGGCTGGACAGGTCTTGCCTGCCGCGGTTTCCGTGAGTTCTCCACCGTTTTCGGGCTTAAATGGAGAGCGAGGAGAGCTGTCGGCTCTCACAGAACTCTGGCCTCCGCACTGTCTGCCATGCAACTGCACTCAAGACCACACGTCTCCTCCCGGCCTGCTGAGAAACAGGCATCCGCATAGGCCCTTGTTAACATTTCCTGGCGTGCAGAGTCCAAGGCGACACGCTGTCCTCTTCCTTGGAAACCTACGTTGCCACAGCTTGCCAAACGCTACCAAAGGCAGTCCTAACCAGTCTCGTGTGCTGCGCAACTTTGATTCGGTTACGAAAAGCCACCTGCATTGCGATGAACACTCTGCTCAGCATTCTTTACGGGAGCTCACAGTTGCTCCCTCTCTAGGTTAAGCAAGGTGTCGACGTGAGGTCCAGACTGAGCAAAGAGCACAATTGCTCACTTTGCAGTGGTAGTCGTCCTAAGAGGCATTGCCTACTACGCCTTGCTAAGGTCTTCGTTCTGTTAGGGAAGTCGCCACACTTAGACGCCTGTAAAGGAGAATTTATTCAGCGAAGTTCCCAGTGTCTTGCGACGGTCTCCCTTCGCAGTGCCAATACAGCAGGGACTTAGGTTTGCTGCTAACTAGGCTAGGTGACCCTGCAGACAGAAGCAGGCGTTTCCCTTTGGAAGCTTGGATCCCGGTTTCTCAGGGGATGCTTGCAAGACCCTGCTATTGCCCAGCATCTGTCCTCTGCCCCTACGCCTGGGTAGGAAGCGAGTATTTTAGCCTGAGAAGCAGGGCTCTTGCAACTCTGGAGGAGAGCTAATCCTGCAGCCCACGTTCGTCCTGGGAAACCGCAAGGCGACCCTTGGCCTGAGAGTAGTGGCGAAATTGCCGCCGGACAGGTCTTGCCTGCCGCGGTTTCCATGAGTTCGCCACCGTTTTCGGGCTTAAATGGAGAGCGAGGAGAGCTGTCGGCTCTCACAGAACTCTGGCCTCCGCACTGTCTGCCATGCAACTGCACTCAAGACCACACGTCTCCTCCCGGCCTGCTGAGAAACAGGCCGCCGTGTAGGCCCTTCGTAACACTTCTTGGCCTGTAGACTCCAAGGCGACACACTGTCCTCTTCCTTGGAAAACTACGGTGCCCCAGCTTGCCAACGCTCACGAAGGCAGTCCAAGCCCGTCTCATGTGCTGGGCCACTTGCATTCAGTGAGGAAAAGCCACCTGCATTGAGGTGAACACTCTGCTCAGCGTTCTTTCCGGGAGCTCACAATTGCCGCCTCTCTAGGTTAAGCAGGAAGTCGTACTGAGGACCAACCTGAGCAAAGAGCACAATTCCTCACGTTACACTGGTAGTCGTCGAAAGAGGAATTGCCAACTACGCCTGCCTAAGGCCTTCCCTGGGTTAAGGAACCAGCCACACTTAGACGCCTTTAAAGGAAAATTTATTCAGCGAAGTTCCCATTGTTTGGCGATGGTCAACCTTTGCAGCGCCAATACTGCAGGGACTTAGGTTTGCTGCTAACAAGGCTAGGTGACCCTGCAGAGAGAAGCAGGCGTTTCCCTTTGGAAACTTGGATCCCGGTTTCCTAGGGGCTGCTTCCAAGGCCCTGCTATTGCCCAGCATCTGTCCTCTGCCCCTACGCCTGGGTAGGAAGCCAGTATTTTAGTCTGAGAAGCAGGGCTCTTGCATCTCTGGAGGAGAGCTAATCCTGCAGCCCACGTTCGTTCTGGGAAACCGCAAAGCGACCCTTGGCCTCAGTGTAGTGGCGAAATTGTGGCCGGACAGGTCTTGCCTGCCGCGGTTTCCATGAGTTCGCCACCGTTTTCGGGCTTAAATGGAGAGCGAGGAGAGCTGTCGGCTCTCACAGAACTCTGGCCTCCGCACTGTCTGCCATGCAACTGCACTCAAGACCACACGTCTCCTCCCGGCCTGCTGAGAAACAGGCCGCCGTGTAGGCCCTTCGTAACACTTCTTGGCCTGTAGACTCCAAGGCGACACACTGTCCTCTTCCTTGGAAAACTACGGTGCCCCAGCTTGCCAACGCTCACGAAGGCAGTCCGAGCCCGTCTCATGTGCTGGGCCACTTGCATTCAGTGAGGAAAAGCCACCTGCATTGAGGTGAACACTCTGCTCAGCGTTCTTTCCGGGAGCTCACAATTGCCGCCTCTCTAGGTTAAGCAGGAAGTCGTAGTGAGGACCAACCTGAGCAAAGAGCACAATTCCTCACGTTACACTGGTAGTCGTCGAAAGAGGAATTGCCAACTACGCCTGGCTAAGGCCTTCCCTGGGTTAAGGAACCAGCCACACTTAGACGCCTTTAAAGGAAAATTTATTCAGCGAAGTTCCCATTGTTTGGCGATGGTCAACCTTTGCAGCGCCAATACTGCAGGGACTTAGGTTTGCTGCTAACAAGGCTAGGTGACCCTGCAGACAGAAGCAGGCCTTTCCCTTTGGAAGCTTGGATCCCGGTTTCATAGGGGCTGCTTCCAAGGCCCTGCTATTGCCCAGCATCTGTCCTCTGCCCCTACGCCTGTGTAGGAAGCGAGTATTTTAGTCTGAGAAGCAGGGCTCTTGCATCTCTGGAGGAGAGCTAATCCTGCAGCCCACATTCGTCCTGGGAAACCGCAAGGCGACCCTTGGCCTCAGAGTAGTGGCGAAATTGCCGCCGGACAGATCTTGCCTGCCGCGGTTTCCGTGAGTTCTCCACCGTTTTCGGGCTTAAATGGAGAGCGAGGAGAGCTGTCGGCTCTCACAGAACTCTGGCCTCCGCACTGTTTGCCATGCAACTGCACTCAAGACCACACGTCTCCTCCCGACCTGCTGAGAAACAGGCATCCGCGTAGGCCCTTGTTAACATTTCCTGGCGTGCAGAGTCCAAGGCGACACGCTGTCCTCTTCCGTGGAAACCTACGTTGCCACAGCTTGCCAAACGCTACCGAAGGCAGTCCTAACCAGTCTCGTGTGCTGCGCAACTTTGATTCGGTTTTGAAAAGCCACCTGCATCGCGGTGAACACTCTGCTCGGCGTTCTTTCCGGGAGCTCACAGTTGCTCCCTCTCTAGGTTAAGCAAGGTGTCGAAGTGAGGTCCAGACTGAGCAAAGAGCACAATTGCTCACTTTGCAGTGGTAGTCGTCCTAAGAGGCATTGCCTACTACACCTTGCTAAGGTCTTCGTTCTGTTAGGGAAGTCGCCACACTTAGACGCCTGTAAAGGAGAATTTATTCAGCGAAGTTCCCAGTGTCTTGCGACGGTCTCCCTTCACAGTGCCAATACAGCAGGGACTTAGGTTTGCTGCTAACTAGGCTAGGTGACCCTGCAGACAGAAGCAGGCGTTTCCCTTTGGAAGCTTGGATCCCGGTTTCTCAGGGGCTGCTTGCAAGACCCTGCTATTGCCCAGCATCTGTCCTCTGCCCCTACGCCTGGGTAGGAAGCGAGTATTTTAGCCTGAGAAGCAGGGCTCTTGCAACTCTGGAGGAGAGCTAATCCTGCAGCCCACGTTCGTCCTGGGAAACCGCAAGGCGACCCTTGGCCTCAGAGTAGTGGTGAAATTGCCGCCGGACAGGTCTTGCCTGCCGCGGTTTCCATGAGTTCGCCACCGATTTCGGGCTTAAATGGAGAGCGAGGAGAGCTGTCGGCTCTCACAGAACTCTGGCCTCCGCACTGTCTGCCATGCAACTGCACTCAAGACCACACGTCTCCTCCCGGCCTGCTGAGAAACAGGCATCCGCGTAGGCCCTTGTTAACATTTCCTGGCGTGCAGAGTCCAAGGCCACACGCTGTCCTCTTCCTTCGAAACCTACGTTGCCACAGCTTTCCAAACGCTACCGAAGGCAGTCCTAACCAGTCTCGTGTGCTGCGCAACTTTGATTCGGTTACGAAAAGCCACCTGCATTGCGGTGAACACTCTGCTCAGTGTTCTTTCCGGGAGCTCACAGTTGCTCCCTCTCTAGGTTAAGCAAGGTGTCGAGGTGAGGTCCAGACTGAGCAAAGAGCACAATTGCTCACTTTACTGTGGTAGTCGTCCTAAGAGACATTGCCTACTACGCCTTGCTAAGGTCTTCGTTCTGTTAGGGACGTCGCCACACTTAGACGCCTGTAAAGGAGAATTTATTCAGCGAAGTTCCCAGTGTCTTGCGACGGTCTCCCTTTGCAGTGCCAATACAGCAGGGACTTAGGTTTGCTGCTAACTAGGCTAGGTGACCCTGCATACAGAAGCAGGCGTTTCCCTTTGTAAGCTTGGATCCCGGTTTCACAGGCGCTGCTTGCATGACCCTGCTATTGCCCAGCATCTGTCCTCTGCCCCTACGCCTGGGTAGGAAGCGAGTATTTTAGCCTGAGAAGCAGGGCTCTTGCAACTCTGGAGGAGAGCTAATCCTGCAGCCCACGTTCATCCTGGGAAACTGCAAGGCGACCCTTGGCCTCAGAGTAGTGGCGAAATTTCCGCCGGACAGGTCTTGCCTGCCGCGGTTTCCATGAGTTTGCCACCGTTATCGGGCTTAAATGGAGAGCGAGGAGAGCTGTCGGCTCTCACAGAACTCTGACCTCCGCACTGTCTGACATTCAACTGCACTCAAGACCACACGTCTCCTCCCGGCCTGCTGAGAAACAGGCCGCCGTGTAGGCCCTTCGTAACACTTCTTGGCCTGTAGACTCCAAGGCGACACACTGTCCTCTTCCTTGGAAATCTACGGTGCCCCAGCTTGCCAACGCTCACGAAGGCAGTCCGAGCCCGTCTCATGTGCTGGGCCACTTGCATTCAGTGAGGAAAAGCCACCTGCATTGAGGTGAACACTCTGCTCAGCGTTCTTTCCGGGAGCTCACAATTGCCGCCTCTTAGGTTAAGCAGGAAGTCGTAATGAGGACCAACCTGAGCAAAGAGCACAATTCCTCACATTACACTGGTAATCGTCGAAAGAGGAATTGTCAACTACGCCTGGCTAAGGCCTTCCCTGGGTTAAGGAACCAGCCACACTTAGACGCCTTTAAAGGAAAATTTATTCAGCGAAGTTCCCATTGTTTGGCGATGGTCAACCTTTGCAGCGACAATACTGCAAGGACTTAGGATTGCTGCTAACAAGGCTAGGTGACCCTGCAGACAGAAGCAGGCGTTTCCCTTTGGAAGCTTGGATCCCAGTTTCCTAGGGGCTGCTTCCAAGGCCCTGCTATTGCCCAGCATCTGTCCTCTGCCCCTACGCCTGGGTAGGAAGCGTGTATTTTAGCCTGAGAAGCAGGGCTCTTGCATCTCTGGAGGAGAGCTAATCCTGCAGCCCACGTTCGTCCTGGGAAACAGCAAGGCGAGCCTTGGCCTCAGTGTAGTGGCGAAATTGCCACCAGACAGGTATTGCCTGCCGCAGTTTCCATGAGTTCTCCACCGTTTTCGGGCTTAAATGGAGAGCGAGGAGAGCTGTCGGCTCTCACAGAACTCTGGCCTCCGCACTGTCTGCCATGCAACTGCACTCAAGACCACACGTCTCCTCCCGCCTGCTGAGAAACAGGCTGCCGTGCAGCCCCTTCGTAACACTTCTTGGCCTGTAGACTCCAAGGAGACACACTGTCCTCTTCCTTGGAAAACTACGGTTCCGCAGCTTGCCAACGCTCACGAAGGCAGTCCGAGCCTGTCTCATGTGCAGGGCCACTTGCATTCAGTGAGGAATAGCCACCTGCATTGAGGTGAACACTCTGCTCAGCGTTCTTTCCGGGAGCTCACAATTGCCGCCTCTCTAGGTTAAGCAGAAAGTCATAGTGAGGACCAACCTGAGGAAAGAGCACAATTCCTCATGTTACACTGGTAGTCGTCGAAAGAGGAATTGCCAACTACGCCTGCCTAAGGCCTTCCCTGGGTTAAGGAACCAGCCACACTTAGACGCCTTTAAAGGAAAATTTATTCAGCGAAGTTCCCATTGTTTGGCGATGGTCAACTTTTGCAGCGCCAATACTGCAGGGACTTAGGTTTGCTGCTAACAAGGCTAGGTGACCCTGCAGACAGAAGCAGGCGTTTCCCTTTGGAAGCTTGGATCCCGGTTTCCTAAGGGCTGCTTCCAAGGCCCTGCTATTGCCCAGCATCTGTCCTCTGCCCCTACACCTCGGTAGGAAGCGTGAATTTTAGCCTGAGAAGCAGGGCGCTTGCATCTCTGGAGGAGAGCTAATCCTGCAGCCCACGTTCATCCTGGGAAACCACAAGGTGACCCTTAGCCTCAGTGTAGTGGCGAAATTGCCGCCGGACAGATCTTGCCTGTTGCGGTTTCCGTGAGTTCTCCACCGTTTTCGGGCTTAAATGGAGAGCGAGGAGAGATGTCGGCTCTCACAGAACTCTGGCCTCCGCACTGTCTGCCATGCAACTGCACTCAAGACCACACGTCTCCTCCCGACCTGCTGAGAAACAGGCATCCGCGTAGGCCCTTGTTTACATTTCCTGGCGTGCAGAGTCCAAGGCGACACGATGTCCTCTTCCTTGGAAACCTACGTTACCACAGCTTGCCAAACGCTACCGAAGGCAGTCATAACCAGTATCGTGTGCTGCGCAACTTTGATTCGGTTACGAAAAGCCACCTGCATTGAGGTGAACACTCTGCTCAGCGTTCTTTCCGGGAGCTCACCGTTGCTCCCTCTCTAGTTTAAGCAAGGTGTCGAGGTGAGGTCCAGACTGAGCCAAGAGCACAATTGCTCACTTTGCAGTGGTAGTCGTCCTAAGAGGCATTGCCTACTACGCCTTGCTAAGGTCTTCGTTCTGTTAGGGACGTCGCCACACTTAGACGCCTGTAAAGGAGAATTTATTCAGCGAAGTTCCCAGTGTCTTGCGACGGTCTCCCTTCGCAGTGCCAATACAGCAGGGACTTAGCTTTGCTGCTAACTAGGCTAGGTGACCCTGCAGACAGAAGCAGGCGTTTCCCCTTGGAAGCTTGGATCCCGGTTTCTCAGGGGCTGCTTGCAAGACCCTGCTATTGCCCAGCATCGGTCCTCTGCCCCTACGCCTGGGTAGGAAGCGAGTATTTTAGCCTGAGAAGCAGGGCTGTTGCAACTCTGGAGGAGAACTAATCCTGCAGCCCACGTACGTCCTGGGAAACTGCAAGGCGACCCTTGGCCTCAGAGTAGTGGCGAAATTGCCGCCGGACAGGTCTTGCCTGCCGCGGTTTCCATGAGTTCGCCACCGTTTTCGGGCTTAAATGGAGAGCGAGGAGAGCTGTCGGCTCTCACAGAACTCTGGCCTCCGCACTGTCTGCCATGCAACTGCACTCAAGACCACACGTCTCCTCCCGGCCTGCTGAGAAACAGGCCGCCGTGTAGGCCCTTCGTAACACTTCTTGGCCTGTAGACTCCAAGGCGACACACTGTCCTCTTCCTTGGAAAACTACGGTGCCCCAGCTTGCCAACGCTCACGAAGGCAGTCCGAGCCCGTCTCGTGTGCTGGGCCACTTGCATTCAGTGAGGAAAAGCCACCTGCATTGAGGTGAACACTCTGCTCAGCGTTCTTTCCGGGAGCTCACAATTGCCGCCTCTCTAGGTTAAGCAGGAAGTCGTAGTGAGGACCAACCTGAGCAAAGAGCACAATTCCTCACGTTACACTGGTAGTCGTCGAAAGAGGAATTGCCAACTACGCCTGGCTAAGGCCTTCCCTGGGTTAAGGAACCAGCCACACTTAGACGCCTTTAAAGGAAAATTTATTCAGCGAAGTTCCCATTGTTTGGCGATGGTCAACCTTTGCAGCGCCAATACTGCAGGGACTTAGGTTTGCTGCTAACAAGGCTAGGTGACCCTGCAGACAGAAGCAGGCCTTTCCCTTTGGAAGCTTGGATCCCGGTTTCCTAGGGGCTGCTTCCAAGGCCCTGCTATTGCCCAGCATCTGTCCTCTGCCCCTACGCCTGTGTAGGAAGCGAGTATTTTAGTCTGAGAAGCAGGGCTCTTGCATCTCTGGAGGAGAGCTAATCCTGCAGCCCACATTCGTCCTGGGAAACCGCAAGGCGACCCTTGGCCTCAGAGTAGTGGTGAAATTGCCGCCGGACAGGTCTTGCCTGCCGCGGTTTCCATGAGTTCGCCACCGATTTCGGGCTTAAATGGAGAGCGAGGAGAGCTGTCGGCTCTCACAGAACTCTGGCCTCCGCACTGTCTGCCATGCAACTGCACTCAAGACCACACGTCTCCTCCCGACCTGCTGAGAAACAGGCATCCGCGTAGGCCCTCGTTAACATTTCCTGGCGTGCAGAGTCCAAGGCCACACGCTGTCCTCTTCCTTGGAAACCTACGTTGCCACAGCTTGCCAAACGCTACCGAAGGCAGTCCTAACCAGTCTCGTGTGCTGCGCAACTTTGATTCGGTTTTGAAAAGCCACCTGCATCGCGGTGAACACTCTGCTCGGCGTTCTTTCCGGGAGCTCACAGTTGCTCCCTCTCTAGGTTAAGCAAGGTGTCGAGGTGAGGTCCAGACTGAGCAAAGAGCACAATTGCTCACTTTACCGTGGTAGTCGTCCTAAGAGACATTGCCTACTACGCCTTGCTAAGGTCTTCGTTCTGTTAGGGAAGTTGCCACACTTAGACGCCTGTAAAGGAGAATTTATTCAGCGAAGTTCCCAGTGTCTTGCGACGGTCTCCCTTCGCAGTGCTAATACAGCAGGGACTTAGGTTTGCTGCTAACTAGGCTAGGTGACCCTGCATACAGAAGCAGGCGTTTCCCTTTGGAAGCTTGGATCCCGGTTTCTCAGGGGCTGCTTGCAAGACCCTGCTATTGCCCAGCATCTGTCCTCTGCCCCTACGCCTGGGTAGGAAGCGAGTATTTTAGCCTGAGAAGCAGGGCTCTTGCAACTCTGGAGGAGAGCTAATCCTGCAGCCCACGTTCGTCCTGGGAAACCGCAAGGCGACCCTCGGCCTGAGAGTAGTGGCGAAATTGCCCCCGGACAGGTCTTGCCTGCCGCGGTTTCCATGAGTTCGCCACCGTTTTCGGGCTTAAATGGAGAGTGAGGAGAACTGTCGGCTCTCACAGAACTCTGGCCTCCGCACTGTCTGCCATGCAACTGCACTGAAGACCACACGTCTCCTCCCGACCTGCTGAGAAACAGGCATCCGCGTAGGCCTATGTTAACATTTCCTGGCTTGCAGAGTCCAAGGCGACACGCTGTCCTCTTCCTTGGAAACCTACGTTGCCACAGCTTGCCAAACGCTACCGAAGGCAGTCCTAACCAGTCTCGTGTGCTGCGCAACTTTGATTCGGTTACGAAAAGCCACCTGCATTGCGGTGAACACTCTGCTCAGCGTTCTTTCCGGGAGCTCACAGTTGCTCCCTCTCTAGGTTAAGCAGGAAGTCGTAGTGAGGACCAACCTGAGCAAAGAGCACAATTCCTCACGTTACACTGGTAGTCGTCGAAAGAGGAATTGCCAACTACGCCTGGCTAAGGCCTTCCCTGGGTTAAGGAACCAGCCACACTTAGACGCCTTTAAAGGAAAATTTATTCAGCGAAGTTCCCATTGTTTGGCGATGGTCAACCTTTGCAGCGCCAATACTGCAGGGACTTAGGTTTGCTGCTAACAAGGCTAGGTGACCCTGCAGAGAGAAGCAGGCGTTTCCCTTTGGAAGCTTGGATCCCGGTTTCCTAGGGGCTGCTTCCAAGGCCCTGTTGTTGCCCAGCATCTGTCCTCTGCCCCTATGCCTGGGTAGAAAGCCAGTATTTTAGTCTGAGAAGCAGGGCTCTTGCATCTCTGGAGGAGAGCTAATCCTGCAGCCCACGTTTGTCCTGGGAAACCGCAAAGCGACCCTTGGCCTCAGTGTAGTGGCGAAATTGCGGCTGGACAGGTCTTGCCTGCCGCGGTTTCCGTGAGTTCTCCACCGTTTTCGGGCTTAAATGGAGAGCGAGGAGAGCTGTCGGCTCTCACAGAACTCTGGCCTCCGCACTGTCTGCCATGCAACTGCACTCAAGACCACACGTCTCCTCCCGGCCTGCTGAGAAACAGGCATCCGCGTAGGCCCTTGTTAACATTTCCTGGCGTGCAGAGTCCAAGGCGACACGCTGTCCTCTTCCTTGGAAACCTACGTTGCCACAGCTTGCCAAACGCTACCGAAGGCAGTCCTAACCAGTCTCGTGTGCTGCGCAACTTTGATTCGGTTACGAAAAGCCACCTGCATTGCGATGAACACTCTGCTCAGCATTCTTTCCGGGAGCTCACAGTTGCTCCCTCTCTAGGTTAAGCAAGGTGTCGACGTGAGGTCCAGACTGAGCAAAGAGCACAATTGCTCACTTTGCAGTGGTAGTCGTCCTAAGAGGCATTGCCTACTACGCCTTGCTAAGGTCTTCGTTCTGTTAGGGAAGTCGCCACACTTAGACGCCTGTAAAGGAGAATTTATTCAGCGAAGTTCCCATTGTTTGGCGATGGTCAACCTTTGCAGCGCCAATACTGCAGGGACTTAGGTTTGCTGCTAACAAGGCTAGGTGACCCTGCAGAGAGAAGCAGGCGTTTCCCTTTGGAAACTTGGATCCCGGTTTCCTAGGGGCTGCTTCCAAGGCCCTGCTATTGCCCAGCATCTGTCCTCTGCCCCTACGCCTGGGTAGGAAGCCAGTATTTTAGTCTGAGAAGCAGGGCTCTTGCATCTCTGGAGGAGAGCTAATCCTGCAGCCCACGTTCGTTCTGGGAAACCGCAAAGCGACCCTTGGCCTCAGTGTAGTGGCGAAATTGCGGCCGGACAGGTCTTGCCTGCCGCGGTTTCCATGAGTTCGCCACCGTTTTCGGGCTTAAATGGAGAGCGAGGAGAGCTGTCGGCTCTCACAGAACTCTGGCCTCAGCACTGTCTGCCATGCAACTGCACTCAAGACCACACGTCTCCTCCCGGCCTGCTGAGAAACAGGCCGCCGTGTAGGCCCTTCGTAACACTTCTTGGCCTGTAGACTCCAAGGCGACACACTGTCCTCTTCCTTGGAAAACTACGGTGCCCCAGCTTGCCAACGCTCACGAAGGCAGTCCGAGCCCGTCTCATGTGCTGGGCCACTTGCATTCAGTGAGGAAAAGCCACCTGCATTGAGGTGAACACTCTGCTCAGCGTTCTTTCCGGGAGCTCACAATTGCCGCCTCTCTAGGTTAAGCAGGAAGTCGTAGTGAGGACCAACCTGAGCAAAGAGCACAATTCCTCACGTTACACTGGTAGTCGTCGAAAGAGGAATTGCCAACTACGCCTGGCTAAGGCCTTCCCTGGGTTAAGGAACCAGCCACACTTAGACGCCTTTAAAGGAAAATTTATTCAGCGAAGTTCCCATTGTTTGGCGATGGTCAACCTTTGCAGCGCCAATACTGCAGGGACTTAGGTTTGCAGCTAACAAGGCTAGGTGACCCTGCAGACAGAAGCAGGCGTTTCCCTTTGGAAGCTTGGATCCCGGTTTCATAGGGGCTGCTTCCAAGGCCCTGCTATTGCCCAGCATCTGTCCTCTGCCCCTACGCCTGTGTAGGAAGCGAGTATTTTAGTCTGAGAAGCAGGGCTCTTGCATCTCTGGAGGAGAGCTAATCCTGCAGCCCACATTCGTCCTGGGAAACCGCAAGGCGACCCTTGGCCTCAGTGTAGTGGCGAAATTGCCGCCGGACAGGTCTTGCCTGCCTCGGTTTCCGTGAGTTCTCCACCGTTTTCGGGCTTAAATGGAGAGCGAGGAGAGCTGTCGGCTCTCACAGAACTCTGGCCTCCGCACTGTCTGCCATGCAACTGCACTCAAGACCACACTTCTCCTCCCGACCTGCTGAGAAACAGGCATCCACGTAGGCCCTTGTTAACATTTCCTGGCGTGCAGAGTCCAAGGCCACACGCTGTACTCTTCCTTGGAAACCTACGTTGCCACAGCTTGCCAAACGCTACCGAAGGCAGTCCTAACCAGTCTCGTGTGCTGCGCAACTTTGATTCGGTTACGAAAAGCCACCTGCATTGCGGTGAACACTCTGCTCAGCGTTCTTTCCGGGAGCTCACAGTTGCTCCCTCTCTAGGTTAAGCAAGGTGTCGAGCTGAGGTCCAGACTGAGCAAAGAGCACAATTGCTCACTTTGCCATGGTAGTCGTCCTAAGAGGCATTGCCTACTACGCCTTGCTAAGGTCTTCGTTCTGTTAGGGAAGTCGCCACACTTAGACGCCTGTAAAGGAGAATTTATTCAGCGAAGTTCCCAGTGTCTTGCGACGGTCTCCCTTCACAGTGCTAATACAGCAGGGACTTAGGTTTGCTGCTAACTAGGCTAGGTGACCCTGCATACAGAAGCAGGCGTTTCCCTTTGGAAGCTTGGATCCCGGTTTCTCAGGGGATGCTTGCAAGAACCTGCTATTGCCCAGCATCTGTCCTCTGCCCCTACGCCTGGGTAGGAAGCAAGTATTTTAGCCTGAGAAGCAGGGCTCTTGCAACTCTGGAGGAGAGCTAATCCTGCAGCCCACGTTCGTCCTGGGAAACCGCAACGCGACCTTTGGCCTCAGAGTAGTGGCGAAATTGCCACCGGACAGGTCTTGCCTGACGAGGTTTCCATGAGTTCGAAACCGTTTTCAGGCTTAAATGGAGAGCGAGGAGAGATGTCGGCTCTCACAGAACTCTGGCCTCCGCACTGTCTGCCATGCAACTGCACTCAAGACCACACGTCTCCTCCCGGCCTGCTGAGAAACAGGCATCCGTGTAGGCCCTTGTTAACATTTCCTGGCGTGCAGAGTCCAAGGCGACACGCTGTCCTCTTCCTTGGAAACCTACGTTGCCACAGCTTGCCAAACGCTACCGAAGGCAGTCCTAACCAGTCTCGTGGGCTGCGCAACTTTGATTCGGTTACGAAAAGCCACCTGCATTGCGGTGAACACTCTGCTCAGTGTTCTTTCCGGGAGCTCACATTTGCTCCCTCTCTAGGTTAAGCAAGGTGTCGAGGTGAGGTCCAGACTGAGCAAAGAGCACAATTGCTCACTTTACCGTGGTAGTCGTCCTAAGAGACATTGCCTACTACGCCTTGCTAAGGTCTTCGTTCTGTTAGGGAAGTCGCCACACTTAGACGCCTGTAAAGGAGAATTTATTCAGCGAAGTTCCCAGTGTCTTGCGACGGTCTCCCTTCGCAGTGCTAATACAGCAGGGACTTAGGTTTGCTGCTAACTAGGCTAGGTGACCCTGCATACAGAAGCAGGCGTTTCCCTTTGGAAGCTTGGATCCCGGTTTCTCAGGGGCTGCTTGCAAGACCCTGCTATTGCCCAGCATCTGTCCTCTGCCCCTACGCCTGGGTAGGAAGCGAGTATTTTAGCCTGAGAAGCAGGGCTCTTGCAACTCTGGAGGAGAGCTAATCCTGCAGCCCACGTTCGTCCTGGGAAACCGCAAGGCGACCCTTGGCCTCAGAGTAGTGGCGAAATTGCCGCCGGACAGGTCTTGCCTGCCGCGGTTTCCATGAGTTCGCCACCGTTTTCGGGCTTAAATGGAGAGCGAGGAGAGCTGTCGGCTCTCACAGAACTCTGGCCTCCGCACTGTCTGCCATTCAACTGCACTCAAGACCACACGTCTCCTCCCGGCCTGCTGAGAAACAGGCCGCCGTGTAGGCCCTTCGTAACACTTCTTGGCCTGTAGACTCCAAGGCGACACACTGTCCTCTTCCTTGGAAAACTACGGTGCCCCAGCTTGCCAACGCTCACGAAGGCAGTCCGAGCCCATCTCATGTGCTGGGCCACTTGCATTCAGTGAGGAAAAGCCACCTGCATTGAGGTGAACACTCTGCTCAGCGTTCTTTCCGGGAGCTCACAATTGCCACCTCTCTAGGTTAAGCAGGAAGTCGTAGTGAGGACCAACCTGAGCAAAGAGCACAATTCCTCACGTTACACTGGTAGTCGTCGAAAGAGGAATTGCCAACTACGCATGGCTAAGGCTTTCCCTGGGTTAAGGAACCAGCCACACTTAGACGCCTTTAAAGGAAAATTTATTCAGCGAAGTTCCCATTGTTTGGCGATGGTCAACCTTTGCAGTGCCAATACTGCAGGGACTTAGGTTTGCTGCTAACAAGGCTAGGTGACCCTGCAGACAGAAGCAGGCGTTTCCCTTTGGAAGCTTGGATCCCGGTTTCCTAGGGGCTGCTTCCAAGGCCCTGCTATTGCCCAGCATCTGTCCTCTGCCCCTACGCCTGGGTAGGAAGCGAGTATTTTAGCCTGAGAAGCAGGGCTCTTGCATCTCTGGAGGAGAGCTAATCCTGCATCCCACGTTCGTCCTGGGAAACCGCAAGGCGACCCTTGGCCTCAGTGTAGTGGCGAAATTGCCGCCGGACAGGTCTTGCCTGCCGCGGTTTCCGTGAGTTCTCCACTGTTTTCGGGCTTAAATGGAGAGCAAGGAGAGCTGTCGGCTCTCACAGAACTCTGGCCTCCGCACTGTCTGCCATGCAACTGCACTCAAGACCACACGTCTCCTCCCGACCTGCTGAGAAACAGGCATCCGCGTAGGCCCTTGTTAACATTTCCTGGCGTGCAGAGTCCAAGGCGACACGCTGTCCTCTTCCTTGGAAACCTACGTTGCCACAGCTTGCCAAACGCTACCGAAGGCAGTCCTAACCAGTCTCGTGTGCTGCGCAACTTTGATTCGGTTACGAAAAGCCACCTGCATTGCGGTGAACACTCTGCTCAGCGTTCTTTCCGGGAGCTCACATTTGCTCCCTCTCTAGTTTAAGCAAGGTGTCGAGGTGAGGTCCAGACTGAGCAAAGAGCACAATTGCTCACTTTGCAGTGGTAGTCGTCCTAAGAGGCATTGCCTACTTCGCCTTGCTAAGGTCTTCGTTCTGTTAGGGAAGTCGCCACACTTAGACGCCTGTAAAGGAGAATTTATTCAGCGAAGTTCCCAGTGTCTTGCGACGGTCTCCCTTCGCAGTGCCAATACAGCAGGGACTTAGCTTTGCTGCTAACTAGGCTAGGTGACCCTGCAGACAGAAGCAGGCGTTTCCCTTTGGAAGCTTGGATCCCGGTTTCTCAGGGGCTGCTTGCAAGACCCTGCTATTGCCCAGCATCTGTCCTCGGCCCCTACGCCTGGGTAGGAAGCGAGTATTTTAGCCTGAGAAGCAGGGCTCTTGCAACTCTGGAGGAGAGCTAATCCTGCAGCCCACGTTCGTCCTGGGAAACCGCAAGGCGACCCTTGGCCTCAGAGTAGTGGCGAAATTGCCCCCGGACAGGTCTTGCCTGCCGCGGTTTCCATGAGTTCGCCACCGTTTTCGGGCTTAAATGGAGAGTGAGGAGAACTGTCGGCTCTCACAGAACTCTGGCCTCCGCACTGTCTGCCATGCAACTGCACTCAAGACCACACGTCTCCTCCCGACCTGCTGAGAAACAGGCATCCGTGTAGGCCCTTGTTAACATTTCCTGGCTTGCAGAGTCCAAGGCGACACGCTGTCCTCTTCCTTGGAAACCTACATTGCCACAGCTTGCCAAACGCTACCGAAGGCAGTCCTAACCAGTCTCGTGTGCTGCGCAACTTTGATTCGGTTACGAAAAGCCACCTGCATTGCGGTGAACACTCTGCTCAGCGTTCTTTCCGGGAGCTCACAGTTGCTCCCTCTCTAGGTTAAGCAGGAAGTCGTAGTGAGGACCAACCTGAGCAAAGAGCACAATTCCTCACGTTACACTGGTAGTCGTCGAAAGAGGAATTGCCAACTACGCCTGGCTAAGGCCTTCCCTGGGTTAAGGAACCAGCCACACTTAGAAGCCTTTAAAGGAAAATTTATTCAGCGAAGTTCCCATTGTTTGGCGATGGTCAACCTTTGCAGCGCCAAAACTGCAGGGACTTAGGTTTGCTGCTAACAAGGCTAGGTGACCCTGCATACAGAAGCAGGCGTTTCCCTTTGGAAGCTTGGATCCCGGTTTCTCAGGGACTGCTTCCAATGCCCTGCTATTGCCCAGCATCTGTCCTCTGCCCCTACGCCTGTGTAGGAAGCGAGTATTTTAGCCTGAGAAGCAGGGCTCTTGCATCTCTGGAGGAGAGCTAATCCTGCAGCACACGTTCGTCCTGGGAAACCGCAAGGCGACCCTTGGCCTCAGTGTAGTGGCGAAATTGCCGCCGGACAGGTCTTGCCTGCCGCGGTTTCTGTGAGTTCTCCACCGTTTTCGGTCTTAAATGGAGAGCGAGGAGAGCTGTCGGCTCTCACAGAACTCTGGCCTCCGCACTGTCTGCCATGCAACTGCACTCAAGACCACACGTCTCCTCCCGACCTGCTGAGAAACAGGCATCTGCGTAGGCCCTTGTTAACATTTCCTGGCGTGCAGAGTCCAAGGCGACACGCTGTCCTCTTCCTTGGAAAACTACGGTGCCCCAGCTTGCCAACGCTCACGAAGGCAGTCCGAGCCCATCTCATGTGCTGGGCCACTTGCATTCAGTGAGGAAAAGCCACCTGCATTGAGGTGAACACTCTGCTCAGCGTTCTTTCCGGGAGCTCACAATTGCCGCCTCTCTAGGTTAAGCAGGAAGTCGTAGTGAGGACCAACCTGAGCAAAGAGCACAATTCCTCACATTACACTGGTAGTCGTCGAAAGAGGAATTGCCAACTACGCCTGGCTAAGGCCTTCCCTGGGTTAAGGAACCAGCCACACTTAGACGCCTTTAAAGGAAAATTTATTCAGCGAAGTTCCCATTGTTTGGCGATGGTCAACCTTTGCAGCGCCAATACTGCAGGGACTTAGGTTTGCTGCTAACAAGGCTAGGTGACCCTGCAGACAGAAGCAGGCGTTTCCCTTTGGAAGCTTGGATCCCGGTTTCCTAGGGGCTGCTTCCAAGGCCCTGCTATTGCCCAGCATCTGTCCTCTGCCCCTACGCCTAGGTAGGAAGCGAGTATTTTAGCCTGAGAAGCAGGGCTCTTGCATCTCTGGAGGAGAGCTAATCCTGCATCCCACGTTCGTCCTGGGAAACCGCAAGGCGACCCTTGGCCTCAGAGTAGTGGCGAAATTGCCGCCGGACAGGTCTTGCCTGCCGCGGTTTCCATGAGTTCTCCACCGTTTCCGGGCTTAAATGGAGAGCGAGGAGAGCTGTCGGCTCTCACAGAACTCTGGCCTCCGCACTGTCTGCCATGCAACTGCACTCAAGACCACACGTCTCCTCCCGACCTGCTGAGAAACAGGCATCCGCGTAGGCCCTTGTTAACATTTCCTGGCGTGCAGAGTCCAAGGCGACACGCTGTCCTCTTCCTTGGAAACCTACGTTGCCACAGCTTGCCAAACGCTACCGAAGGCAGTCCTAACCAGTCTCGTGTGCTGCGCAACTTTGATTCGGTTACGAAAAGCCACCTGCATTGCGGTGAACACTCTGCTCAGCGTTCTTTCCGGGAGCTCACAGTTGCTCCCTCTCTAGGTTAAGCAAGGTGTCGAGGTGAGGTCCAGACTGAGCCAAGAGCACAATTGCTCACTTTGCAGTGGTAGTCGTCCTAAGAGGCATTGCCTACTACGCCTTGCTAAGGTCTTCGTTCTGTTAGGGAAGTCGCCACACTTAGACGCCTGTAAAGGAGAATTTATTCAGCGAAGTTCCCAGTGTCTTGCGACGGTCTCCCTTCGCAGTGCCAATACAGCAGGGACTTAGCTTTGCTGCTAACTAGGCTAGGTGACCCTGCATACAGAAGCAGGCGTTTCCCTTTGGAAGCTTGGATCCCGGTTTCTCAGGGGCTGCTTGCAAGACCCTGCTATTGCCCAGCATCTGTCCTCGGCCCCTACGCCTGGGTAGGAAGCGAGTATTTTAGCCTGAGAAGCAGGGCTCTTGCAACTCTGGAGGAGAGCTAATCCTGCAGCCCACGTTCGTCCTGGGAAACCGCAAGGCGACCCTTGGCCTCAGAGTAGTGGCGAAATTGCCGCCGGACAGGTCTTGCCTGCCGCGGTTTCCATGAGTTCGCCACCGTTTTCGGGCTTAAGTGGAGAGCGAGGAGAGCTGTCGGCTCTCACAGAACTCTGGCCTCCGCACTGTCTGCCATGCAACTGCACTCAAGACCACACGTCTCCTCCCGGCCTGCTGAGAAACAGGCCGCCGTGTAGGCCCTTCGTAACACTTCTTGGCCTGTAGACTCCAAGGCGACACACTGTCCTCTTCCTTGGAAAACTACGGTGCCCCAGCTTGCCAACGCTCACGAAGGCAGTCCGAGCCCGTCTCGTGTGCTGGGCCACTTGCATTCAGTGAGGAAAAGCCACCTGCATTGAGGTGAACACTCTGCTCAGCGTTCTTTCCGGGAGCTCACAATTGCCGCCTCTCTAGGTTAAGCAGGAAGTCGTAGTGAGGACCAACCTGAGCAAAGAGCACAATTCCTCACGTTACACTGGTAGTCGTCGAAAGAGGAATTGCCAACTACGCATGGCTAAGGCTTTCCCTGGGTTAAGGAACCAGCCACACTTAGACGCCTTTAAAGGAAAATTTATTCAGCGAAGTTCCCATTGTTTGGCGATGGTCAACCTTTGCAGTGCCAATACTGCAGGGACTTAGGTTTGCTGCTAACAAGGCTAGGTGACCCTGCAGACAGAAGCAGGCGTTTCCCTTTGGAAGCTTGGATCCCGGTTTCCTAGGGGCTGCTTCCAAGGCCCTGCTATTGCCCAGCATCTGTCCTCTGCCCCTACGCCTGGGTAGGAAGCGAGTATTTTAGCCTGAGAAGCAGGGCTCTTGCATCTCTGGAGGAGAGCTAATCCTGCATCCCACGTTCGTCCTGGGAAACCGCAAGGCGACCCTTGGCCTCAGTGTAGTGGCAAAATTGCCGCCGGACAGGTCTTGCCTGCCGCGGTTTCCGTGAGTTCTCCACTGTTTTCGGGCTTAAATGGAGAGCAAGGAGAGCTGTCGGCTCTCACAGAACTCTGGCCTCCGCACTGTCTGCCATGCAACTGCACTCAAGACCACACGTCTCCTCCCGACCTGCTGAGAAACAGGCATCCGCGTAGGCCCTTGTTAACATTTCCTGGCGTGCAGAGTCCAAGGCGACACGCTGTCCTCTTCCTTGGAAACCTACGTTGCCACAGCTTGCCAAACGCTACCGAAGGCAGTCCTAACCAGTCTCGTGTGCTGCGCAACTTTGATTCGGTTACGAAAAGCCACCTGCATTGCGGTGAACACTCTGCTCAGCGTTCTTTCCGGGAGCTCACATTTGCTCCCTCTCTAGTTTAAGCAAGGTGTCGAGGTGAGGTCCAGACTGAGCAAAGAGCACAATTGCTCACTTTGCAGTGGTAGTCGTCCTAAGAGGCATTGCCTACTTCGCCTTGCTAAGGTCTTCGTTCTGTTAGGGAAGTCGCCACACTTAGACGCCTGTAAAGGAGAATTTATTCAGCGAAGTTCCCAGTGTCTTGCGACGGTCTCCCTTCGCAGTGCCAATACAGCAGGGACTTAGCTTTGCTGCTAACTAGGCTAGGTGACCCTGCAGACAGAAGCAGGCGTTTCCCTTTGGAAGCTTGGATCCCGGTTTCTCAGGGGCTGCTTGCAAGACCCTGCTATTGCCCAGCATCTGTCCTCGGCCCCTACGCCTGGGTAGGAAGCGAGTATTTTAGCCTGAGAAGCAGGGCTCTTGCAACTCTGGAGGAGAGCTAATCCTGCAGCCCACGTTCGTCCTGGGAAACCGCAAGGCGACCCTTGGCCTCAGAGTAGTGGCGAAATTGCCCCCGGACAGGTCTTGCCTGCCGCGGTTTCCATGAGTTCGCCACCGTTTTCGGGCTTAAATGGAGAGTGAGGAGAACTGTCGGCTCTCACAGAACTCTGGCCTCCGCACTGTCTGCCATGCAACTGCACTCAAGACCACACGTCTCCTCCCGACCTGCTGAGAAACAGGCATCTGCGTAGGCCCTTGTTAACATTTCCTGGCGTGCAGAGTCCAAGGCGACACGCTGTCCTCTTCCTTGGAAAACTACGGTGCCCCAGCTTGCCAACGCTCACGAAGGCAGTCCGAGCCCATCTCATGTGCTGGGCCACTTGCATTCAGTGAGGAAAAGCCACCTGCATTGAGGTGAACACTCTGCTCAGCGTTCTTTCCGGGAGATCACAATTGCCGCCTCTCTAGGTTAAGCAGGAAGTCGTAGTGAGGACCAACCTGAGCAAAGAGCACAATTCCTCACATTACACTGGTAGTCGTCGAAAGAGGAATTGCCAACTACGCCTGGCTAAGGCCTTCCCTGGGTTAAGGAACCAGCCACACTTAGACGCCTTTAAAGGAAAATTTATTCAGCGAAGTTCCCATTGTTTGGCGATGGTCAACCTTTGCAGCGCCAATACTGCAGGGACTTAGGTTTGCTGCTAACAAGGCTAGGTGACCCTGCAGACAGAAGCAGGCGTTTCCCTTTGGAAGCTTGGATCCCGGTTTCCTAGGGGCTGCTTCCAAGGCCCTGCTATTGCCCAGCATCTGTCCTCTGCCCCTACGCCTAGGTAGGAAGCGAGTATTTTAGCCTGAGAAGCAGGGCTCTTGCATCTCTGGAGGAGAGCTAATCCTGCATCCCACGTTCGTCCTGGGAAACCGCAAGGCGACCCTTGGCCTCAGAGTAGTGGCGAAATTGCCGCCGGACAGGTCTTGCCTGCCGCGGTTTCCATGAGTTCTCCACCGTTTCCGGGCTTAAATGGAGAGCGAGGAGAGCTGTCGGCTCTCACAGAACTCTGGCCTCCGCACTGTCTGCCATGCAACTGCACTCAAGACCACACGTCTCCTCCCGACCTGCTGAGAAACAGGCATCCGCGTAGGCCCTTGTTAACATTTCCTGGCGTGCAGAGTCCAAGGCGACACGCTGTCCTCTTCCTTGGAAACCTACGTTGCCACAGCTTGCCAAACGCTACCGAAGGCAGTCCTAACCAGTCTCGTGTGCTGCGCAACTTTGATTCGGTTACGAAAAGCCACCTGCATTGCGGTGAACACTCTGCTCAGCGTTCTTTCCGGGAGCTCACAGTTGCTCCCTCTCTAGGTTAAGCAAGGTGTCGAGGTGAGGTCCAGACTGAGCCAAGAGCACAATTGCTCACTTTGCAGTGGTAGTCGTCCTAAGAGGCATTGCCTACTACGCCTTGCTAAGGTCTTCGTTCTGTTAGGGAAGTCGCCACACTTAGACGCCTGTAAAGGAGAATTTATTCAGCGAAGTTCCCAGTGTCTTGCGACGGTCTCCCTTCGCAGTGCCAATACAGCAGGGACTTAGCTTTGCTGCTAACTAGGCTAGGTGACCCTGCATACAGAAGCAGGCGTTTCCCTTTGGAAGCTTGGATCCCGGTTTCTCAGGGGCTGCTTGCAAGACCCTGCTATTGCCCAGCATCTGTCCTCGGCCCCTACGCCTGGGTAGGAAGCGAGTATTTTAGCCTGAGAAGCAGGGCTCTTGCAACTCTGGAGGAGAGCTAATCCTGCAGCCCACGTTCGTCCTGGGAAACCGCAAGGCGACCCTTGGCCTCAGAGTAGTGGCGAAATTGCCGCCGGACAGGTCTTGCCTGCCGCGGTTTCCATGAGTTCGCCACCGTTTTCGGGCTTAAGTGGAGAGCGAGGAGAGCTGTCGGCTCTCACAGAACTCTGGCCTCCGCACTGTCTGCCATGCAACTGCACTCAAGACCACACGTCTCCTCCCGGCCTGCTGAGAAACAGGCCGCCGTGTAGGCCCTTCGTAACACTTCTTGGCCTGTAGACTCCAAGGCGACACACTGTCCTCTTCCTTGGAAATCTACGGTGCCCCAACTTGCCAACGCTCACGAAGGCTGTCCGAGCCCGTCTCATGTGCTGGGCCACTTGCATTCAGTGAGGAAAAGCCACCTGCATTGAGGTGAACACTCTGCTCAGCGTTCTTTCCGGGAGCTCACAATTGCCGCCTCTTAGGTTAAGCAGGAAGTCGTAATGAGGACCAACCTGAGCAAAGAGCACAATTCCTCACGTTACACTGGTAATCGTCGAAAGAGGAATTGTCAACTACGCCTGGCTAAGGCCTTCCCTGGGTTAAGGAACCAGCCACACTTAGACGCCTTTAAAGGAAAATTTATTCAGCGAAGTTCCCATTGTTTGGCGATGGTCAACCTTTGCAGCGCCAATACTGCACGGACTTAGGTTTGCTGCTAACAAGGCTAGGTGACCCTGCAGACAGAATCAGGCGTTTCCCTTTGGAAGCTTGGATCCCAGTTTCCTAGGGGCTGCTTCCAAGGCCCTGCTATTGCCCAGCATCTGTCCTCTGCCCCTACGCCTGGGTAGGAAGCGTGTATTTTAGCCTGAGAAGCAGGGCTCTTGCATCTCTGGAGGAGAGCTAATCCTGCAGCCCACGTTCGTCCTGGGAAACCGCAAGGCGACCCTTGGCCTCAGTGTAGTGGCGAAATTGCCACCAGACAGGTCTTGCCTGCCGCGGTTTCCATGAGTTCGCCACCGTTTTCGGGCTTAAGTGGAGAGCGAGGAGAGCTGTCGGCTCTCACAGAACTCTGGCCTCCGCACTGTCTGCCATGCAACTGCACTCAAGACCACACGTCTCCTCCCGGCCTGCTGAGAAACAGGCCGCCGTGTAGGCCCTTCGTAACACTTCTTGGCCTGTAGACTCCAAGGCGACACACTGTCCTCTTCCTTGGAAAACTACGGTGCCCCAGCTTGCCAACGCTCACGAAGGCAGTCCGAGCCCGTCTCGTGTGCTGGGCCACTTGCATTCAGTGAGGAAAAGCCACCTGCATTGAGGTGAACACTCTGCTCAGCGTTCTTTCCGGGAGCTCACGATTGCCGCCTCTCTAGGTTAAGCAGGAAGTCGTAGTGAGGACCAACCTGAGCAAAGAGCACAATTCCTCACGTTACACTGGTAGTCGTCGAAAGAGTAATTGCCAACTACGCCTGGCTAAGGCCTTCCCTGGGTTAAGGAACCAGCCACACTTAGACGCCTTTAAAGGAAAATTTATTCAGCGAAGTTCCCATTGTTTGGCGATGGTCAACCTTTGCAGCGCCAATACTGCAGGGACTTAGGTTTGCTGCTAACAAGGCTAGGTGACCCTGCAGACAGAAGCAGGCGTTTCCCTTTGGAAGCTTGGATCCCGGTTTCCTAGGGGCTGCTTCCAAGGCCCTGCTATTGCCCAGCATCTGTCCTCTGCCCCTACGCCTAGGTAGGAAGCCAGTATTTTAGCCTGAGAGGCAGGGCTCTTGCATCTCTGGAGGAGAGCTAATCCTGCAGCCCACGTTCGTCCTGGGAAACCGCAAGGCGACCCTTGGCCTCAGTGTAGTGTCGAAATTGCCGCCGGACAGGTCTTGCCTGCCGCGGTTTCCGTGAGTTCTCCACCGTTTTCGGGCTTAAATGGAGAGCGAGGAGAGCTGTCGGCTCTCACAGAACTCTGGCCTCCGCACTGTCTGCCATGCAACTGCACTCAAGACCACACGTCTCCTCCCGACCTGCTGAGAAACAGGCATCCGCGTAGGCCCTTGTTAACATTTCCTGGCGTGCAGAGTCCAAGGCAACACGCTGTCCTCTTCCTTGGAAAACTACGGTGCCCCAGCTTGCCAACGCTCACGAAGGCAGTCCGAGGCCATCTCATGTGCTGGGCCACTTGCATTCAGTGAGGAAAAGCCACCTGCATTGAGGTGAACACTCTGCTCAGCGTTCTTTCCGGGAGATCACAATTGCCGCCTCTCTAGGTTAAGCAGGAAGTCGTAGTGAGGACCAACCTGAGCAAAGAGCACAATTCCTCACGTTACACTGGTAGTCGTCGAAAGAGGAATTGTCAACTACGCCTGGCTAAGGCCTTCCCTGGGTTAAGGAACCAGCCACACTTAGACGTCTTTAAAGGAAAATTTATTCAGCGAAGTTCCCATTGTTTGGCGATTGTCAACCTTTGCAGCGCCAATACTGCACGGACTTAGGTTTGCTGCTAACAAGGCTAGGTGACCCTGCAGACAGAAGCAGGCGTTTCCCTTTGGAAGCTTGGATCCCAGTTTCCTAGGGGCTGCTTCCAAGGCCCTGCTATTGCCCAGCATCTGTCCTCTGCCCCTACGCCTGGGTAGGAAGCGTGTATTTTAGCCTGAGAAGCAGGGCTCTTGCATCTCTGGAGGAGAGCTAATCCTGCAGCCCACGTTCGTCCTGGGAAACCGCAAGGCGACCCTTGGCCTCAGAGTAGTGGCGAAATTGCCACCAGACAGGTCTTGCCTGCCGCAGTTTCCATGAGTTCTCCACCGTTTTCGGGCTTAAATGGAGAGTGAGGAGAGCTGTCGGCTCTCACAGAACTCTGGCCTCCGCACTGTCTGCCATGCAACTGCACTCAAGACCACACGTCTCCTCCCGCCTGCTGAGAAACAGGCTGCCGTGTAGCCCCTTCGTAACACTTCTTGGCCTGTAGACTCCAAGGCGACACACTGTCCTCTTCCTTGGAAAACTACGGTGCCCCAGCTTGCCAATGCTCACGAAGGCAGTCCGAGCCCGTCTCATGTGCTGGGCCACTTGCATTCAGTGAGGAAAAGCCACCTGCATTGAGGTGAACACTCTGCTCAGCGTTCTTTCCGGGAGCTCACAATTGCCGCCTCTCTAGGTTAAGCAGGAAGTCGTAGTGAGGACCAACCTGAGCAAAGAGCACAATTCCTCACGTTACACTGGTAGTCGTCGAAAGAGGAATTGCCAACTACGCCTGCCTAAGGCCTTCCCTGGGTTAAGGAACCAGCCACACTTAGACGCCTTTAAAGGAAAATTTATTCAGCGAAGTTCCCAGTGTCTTGCGACGGTCTCCCTTCGCAGTGCCAATACAGCAGGGACTTAGGTTTGCTGCTAACTAGGCTAGGTGACCCTGCAGACAGAAGCAGGCGTTTCCCTTTGGAAGCTTGGATCCCGGTTTCTCAGGGGCTGCTTGCAAGACCCTGCTATTGCCCAGCATCTGTCCTCTGCCCCTACGCCTGGGTAGGAAGCGAGTATTTTAGCCTGAGAAGCAGGGCTCTTGCAACTCTGGAGGAGAGCTAATCCTGCAGCCCACGTTCGTCCTGGGAAACCGCAAGGCGACCCTTGGCCTCAGAGTAGTGGTGAAATTGCCGCCGGACAGGTCTTGCCTGCCGCGGTTTCCATGAGTTCTCCACCGTTTTCGGGCTTAAATGGAGAGCGAGGAGAGCTGTCGGCTCTCACAGAACTCTGGCCTCCGCACTGTCTGCCATGCAACTGCACTCAAGACCACACGTCTCCTCCCGGCCTGCTGAGAAACAGGCATCCGCGTAGGCCCTTGTTAACATTTCCTGGCGTGCAGAGTCCAAGGCCACACGCTGTCCTCTTCCTTGGAAACCTACGTTGCCACAGCTTGCCAAACGCTACCGAAGGCAGTCCTAACCAGTCTCGTGTGCTGCGCAACTTTGATTCGGTTACGAAAAGCCACCTGCATTGCGGTGAACACTCTGCTCAGTGTTCTTTCCGGGAGCTCACAGTTGCTCCCTCTCTAGGTTAAGCAAGGTGTCGAGGTGAGGTCCAGACTGAGCAAAGAGCACAATTGCTCACTTTACCGTGGTAGTCGTCCTAAGAGACATTGCCTACTACGCCTTGCTAAGGTCTTCGTTCTGTTAGGGAAGTCGCCACACTTAGACGCCTGTAAAGGAGAATTTATTCAGCGAAGTTCCCAGTGTCTTGCGACGGTCTCCCTTCGCAGTGCTAATAGAGCAGGGACTTAGCTTTGTTGCTAACTAGGCTAGGTGACCCTGCATACAGAAGCAGGCGTTTCCCTTTGGAAGCTTGGATCCCGGTTTCTCAGGGGCTGCTTGCAAGACCCTGCTATTGCCCAGCATCTGTCCTCTGCCCCTACGCCTGGGTAGGAAGCGAGTATTTTAGCCTGAGAAGCAGGGCTCTTGCAACTCTGGAGGAGAGTTAAGCCTGCAGCCCACGTTCGTCCTGGGAAACCGCAAGGCGACCCTTGGCCTCAGAGTAGTGGCGAAATTGCCGCCGGACAGGTCTTGCCTGCCGCGGTTTCCATGAGTTCGCCACCGTTTTCGGGCTTAAATGGAGAGCGAGGAGAGCTGTCGGCTCTCACAGAACTCTGGCCTCTGCACTGTCTGCCATTCAACTGCACTCAAGACCACACGTCTCCTCCCGGTCTGCTGAGAAACAGGCCGCCGTGTAGGCCCTTCGTAACACTTCTTGGCCTGTAGACTCCAAGGCGACACACTGTCCTCTTCCTTTGAAAACTACGGTGCCCCAGCTTGCCAACGCTCACGAAGGCAGTCCGAGCCCATCTCCTGTGCTGGGCCACTTGCATTCAGTGAGGAAAAGCCACCTGCATTGAGGTGAACACTCTGCTCAGCGTTCTTTCCGGGAGCTCATAATTGCCACCTCTCTAGGTTAAGCAGGAAGTCGTAGTGAGGACCAACCTGAGCAAAGAGCACAATTCCTCACGTTACACTGGTAGTCGTCGAAAGAGGAATTGCCAACTACGCCTGGCTAAGGCCTTCCCTGGGTTAAGGAACCAGCCACACTTAGACGCCTTTAAAGGAAAATTTATTCAGCGAAGTTCCCATTGTTTGGCGATGGTCAACCTTTGCAGCGCCAATACTGCAGGGACTTAGGTTTGCTGCTAACAAGGCTAGGTGACCCTGCAGACAGAAGCAGGCCTTTCCCTTTGGAAGCTTGGATCCCGGTTTCATAGGGGCTGCTTCCAAGGCCCTGCTATTGCCCAGCATCTGTCCTCTACCCCTACGCCTGTGTAGCAAGCGAGTATTTTAGTCTGAGAAGCAGGGCTCTTGCATCTCTGGAAGAGAGCTAATCCTGCAGCCCACATTCGTCCTGGGAAACCGCAAGGCGACCCTTGGCCTCAGAGTAGTGGCGAAATTGCCGCCGGACAGGTCTTGCCTGCCGCGGTTTCCGTGAGTTCTCCACCGTTTTCGGGCTTAAATGGAGAGCGAGGAGAGCTGTCGGCTCTCACAGAACTCTGGCCTCCGCACTGTCTGCCATGCAACTGCACTCAAGACCACACGTCTCCTCCCGACCTGCTGAGAAACAGGCATCCTCGTAGGCCCTTGTTAACATTTCCTGGCGTGCAGAGTCCAAGGCGACACGCTGTCCTCTTCCGTGGAAACCTACGTTGCCACAGCTTGCCAAACGCTACCGAAGGCAGTCCTAACCAGTCTCGTGTGCTGCGCAACTTTGATTCGGTTTTGAAAAGCCACCTGCATCGCGGTGAACACTCTGCTCGGCATTCTTTCCGGGAGCTCACAGTTGCTCCCTCTCTAGGTTAAGCAAGGTGTCGACGTGAGGTCCAGACTGAGCAAAGAGCACAATTGCTCACTTTGCAGTGGTAGTCGTACTAAGAGGCATTGCCTACTACACCTTGCTAAGGTCTTCGTTCTGTTAGGGAAGTCGCCACACTTAGACGCCTGTAAAGGAGAATTTATTCAGCGAAGTTCCCAGTGTCTTGCGACGGTCTCCCTTCGCAGTGCCAATACAGCAGGGACTTAGGTTTGCTGCTAACTAGGCTAGGTGACCCTGCAGACAGAAGCAGGCGTTTCCCTTTGGAAGCTTGGATCCCGGTTTCTCAGGGGCTGCTTGCAAGACCCTGCTATTGCCCAGCATCTGTCCTCTGCCCCTACGCCTGGGTAGGAAGCGAGTATTTTAGCCTGAGAAGCAGGGCTCTTGCAACTCTGGAGGAGAGCTAATCCTGCAGCCCACGTTCGTCCTGGGCAACCGCAAGGCGACCCTTGGCCTCAGAGTAGTGGTGAAATTGCCGCCGGACAGGTCTTGCCTGCCGCGGTTTCCATGAGTTCGCCACCGATTTCGGGCTTAAATGGAGAGTGAGGAGAGCTGTCGGCTCTCACAGAACTCTGGCCTCCGCACTGTCTGCCATGCAACTGCACTCAAGACCACACGTCTCCTCCCGACCTGCTGAGAAACAGGCATCCGCGTAGGCCCTTGTTAACATTTCCTGGCGTGCAGAGTCCAAGGCCACACGCTGTCCTCTTCCTTGGAAACCTACGTTGCCACAGCTTGCCAAATGCTACCGAAGGCAGTCCTAACCAGTCTCGTGTGCTGCGCAACTTTGATTCGGTTACGAAAAGCCACCTGCTTTGCGGTGAACACTCTGCTCAGCGTTCTTTCCAGGAGCTCACAGTTGCTCCCTCTCTAGGTTAAGCAAGGTGTCGAGGTGAGGTCCAGACTGAGCAAAGAGCACAATTGCTCACTTTGCCGTGGTAGTCGTCCTAAGAGGCATTGCCTACTACGCCTTGCTAAGGTGTTCGTTCTGTTAGGGAAGTCGCCACACTTAGACGCCTGTAAAGGAGAATTTATTCAGCGAAGTTCCCAGTGTCTTGCGACGGTCTCCCTTCGCAGTGCCAATACAGCAGGGACTTAGGTTTGCTGCTAACTAGGCTAGGTGACCCTGCAGACAGAAGCAGGCGTTTCCCTTTGGAAGCTTGGATCCCGGTTTCCTAGGGGCTGCTTCCAAGGCCCTGCTATTGCCCAGCATCTGTCCTCTGCCCCTACGCCTGGGTAGGAAGCCAGTATTTTAGCCTGAGAAGCAGGGCTCTTGCATCTCTGGAGGAGAGCTAATCCTGCATCCCACGTTCGTCCTGGGAAACCGCAAGGCGACCCTTGGCCTCAGTGTAGTGGCGAAATTGCCGCCGGACAGGTCTTGCCTGCCGCGGTTTCCGTGAGTTCTCCACCGTTTTCGGGCTTAAATGGAGAGCAAGGAGAGCTGTCGGCTCTCACAGAACTCTGACCTCCGCACTGTCTGCCATGCAACTGCACTCAAGACCACACGTCTCCTCCCGACCTGCTGAGAAACAGGCATCCGCGTAGGCCCTTGTTAACATTTCCTGGCGTGCAGAGTCCAAGGCGACACGCTGTCCTCTTCCTTGGAAACCTACGTTGCCACAGCTTGCCAAACGCTACCGAAGGCAGTCCTAACCAGTCTCGTGTGCTGCGCAACTTTGATTCGGTTACGAAAAGCCACCTGCATTGCGGTGAACACACTGCTCAGCGTTCTTTCCGGGAGCTCACATTTGCTCCCTCTCTAGTTTAAGCAAGGTGTCGAGGTGAGGTCCAGACTGAGCCAAGAGCACAATTGCTCACTTTGCAGTGGTAGTCGTCCTAAGAGTCATTGCCTACTTCGCCTTGCTAAGGTCTTCGTTCTGTTAGGGAAGTCGCCACACTTAGACGCCTGTAAAGGAGAATTTATTCAGCGAAGTTCCCAGTGTCTTGCGACGGTCTCCCTTCGCAGTGCCAATACAGCAGGGACTTAGCTTTGCTGCTAACTAGGCTAGGTGACCCTGCAGACAGAAGCAGGCGTTTCCCTTTGGAAGCTTGGATCCCGGTTTCTCAGGGGATGCTTGCAAGAACCTGCTATTGCCCAGCATCTGTCCTCTGCCCCTATGCCTGGGTAGGAAGCGAGTATTTTAGCCTGAGAAGCAGGGCTCTTGCAACTCTGGAGGAGAGCTAATCCTGCAGCCCACGTTCGTCCTGGGAAACCGCAACGCGACCTTTGGCCTCAGAGTAGTGGCGAAATTGCCACCGGACAGGTCTTGCCTGCCGCGGTTTCCATGAGTTCGAAACCGTTTTCAGGCTTAAATGGAGAGCGAGGAGAGCTGTCGGCTCTCACAGAACTCTGGCCTCCGCACTGTCTGCCATGCAACTGCACTCAAGACCACACGTCTCCTCCCGGCCTGCTGAGAAACAGGCATCCGCGTAGGCCCTTGTTAACATTTCCTGGCGTGCAGAGTCCAAGGCCACACGCTGTCCTCTTCCTTGGAAACCTACGTTGCCACAGCTTGCCAAACGCTACCGAAGGCAGTCCTAACCAGTCTCGTGTGCTGCGCAACTTTGATTCGGTTACGAAAAGCCACCTGCATTGCGGTGAACACTCTGCTCAGTGTTCTTTCCGGGAGCTCACAGTTGCTCCCTCTCTAGGTTAAGCAAGGTGTCGAGGTGAGGTCCAGACTGAGCAAAGAGCACAATTGCTCACTTTACCGTGGTAGTCGTCCTAAGAGACATTGCCTACTACGCCTTGCTAAGGTCTTCGTTCTGTTAGGGAAGTCGCCACACTTAGACGCCTGTAAAGGAGAATTTATTCAGCGAAGTTCCCAGTGTCTTGCGACGGTCTCCCTTCGCAGTGCTAATACAGCAGGGACTTAGGTTTGCTGCTAACTAGGCTAGGTGACCCTGCATACAGAAGCAGGCGTTTCCCTTTGGAAGCTTGGATCCCGGTTTCTCAGGGGCTGCTTGCAAGACCCTGCTATTGCCCAGCATCTGTCCTCTGCCCCTACGCCTGGGCAGGAAGCGAGTATTTTAGCCTGAGAAGCAGGGCTCTTGCAACTCTGGAGGAGAGCTAATCCTGCAGCCCACGTTCGTCCTGGGAAACCGCAAGGCGACCCTTGGCCTCAGAGTAGTGGCGAAATTGCCGCCGGACAGGTCTTGCCTGCCGCGGTTTCCATGAGTTCGCCACCGTTTTCGGGCTTAAATGGAGAGCGAGGAGAGCTGTCGGCTCTCACAGAACTCTGGCCTCCGCACTGTCTGCCATTCAACTGCACTCAAGACCACACGTCTCCTCCCGGCCTGCTGAGAAACAGGCCGCCGTGTAGGCCCTTCGTAACACTTCTTGGCCTGTAGACTCCAAGGCGACACACTGTCCTCTTCCTTGGAAAACTACGGTGCCCCAGCTTGCCAACGCTCACGAAGGCAGTCCGAGCCCATCTCATGTGCTGGGCCACTTGCATTCAGTGAGGAAAGGCCACCTGCATTGAGGTGAAAACTCTGCTCAGCGTTCTTTCCGGGAGCTCACAATTGCCACCTCTCTAGGTTAAGCAGGAAGTCGTAGTGAGGACCAACCTGAGCAAAGAGCACAATTCCTCACGTTACACTGGTAGTCGTCGAAAGAGGAATTGCCAACTACGCCTGGCTAAGGCCTTCCCTGGGTTAAGGAAACAGCCACACTTAGACGCCTTTAAAGGAAAATTTATTCAGCGAAGTTCCCATTGTTTGGCGATGGTCAACCTTTGCAGCGCCAATACTGCAGGGACTTAGGTTTGCTGCTAACAAGGCTAGGTGACCCTGCAGACAGAAGCAGGTGTTTCCCTTTGGAAGCTTGGATCCCGGTTTCCTAGGGGCTGCATCCAAGGCCCTGCTATTGCCCAGCATCTGTCCTCTGCCCCTACGCCTGGGTAGGAAGCGAGTATTTTAGCCTGAGAAGCAGGGCTCTTGCATCTCTGGAGGAGAGCTAATCCTGCATCCCACGTTCGTCTTGGGAAACCGCAAGGCGACCCTTGGCCTCAGTGTAGTGGCGAAATTGCCGCCGGACAGGTCTTGCCTGCCGCGGTTTCCGTGAGTTCTCCACCGTTTTCGGGCTTAAATGGAGAGCAAGGAGAGCTGTCGGCTCTCACAGAACTCTGGCCTCCGCACTGTCTGCCATGCAACTGCACTCAAGACCACACGTCTCCTCCCGACCTGCTGAGAAACAGGCATCCGCGTAGGCCCTTGTTAACATTTCCTGGCGTGCAGAGTCCAAGGCGACACGCTGTCCTCTTCCTTGGAAACCTACGTTGCCACAGCTTGCCAAACGCTACCGAAGGCAGTCCTAACCAGTCTCGTGTGCTGCGCAACTTTGATTCGGTTACGAAAAGCCACCTGCATTGCGGTGAACACTCTGCTCAGCGTTCTTTCCGGGAGCTCACATTTGCTCCCTCTCTAGTTTAAGCAAGGTGTCGAGGTGAGGTCCAGACTGAGCCAAGAGCACAATTGCTCACTTTGCAGTGGTAGTCGTCCTAAGAGGCATTGCCTACTTCGCCTTGCTAAGGTCTTCGTTCTGTTAGGGAAGTCGCCACACTTAGACGCCTGTAAAGGAGAATTTATTCAGCGAAGTTCCCAGTGTCTTGCGACGGTCTCCCTTCGCAGTGCCAATACAGCAGGGACTTAGCTTTGCTGCTAACTAGGCTAGGTGACCCTGCAGACAGAAGCAGGCGTTTCCCTTTGGAAGCTTGGATCCCGGTTTCTCAGGGGCTGCTTGCAAGACCCTGCTATTGCCCAGCATCTGTCCTCTGCCCCTACGCCTGGGTAGGAAGCGAGTATTTTAGCCTGAGAAGCAGGGCTCTTGCAACTCTGGAGGAGAGCTAATCCTGCAGCCCACGTTCGTCCTGGGAAACCGCAAGGCGACCCTTGGCCTCAGAGTAGTGGTGAAATTGCCGCCGGACAGGTCTTGCCTGCCGCGGTTTCCATGAGTTCGCCACCGATTTCGGGCTTAAATGGAGAGCGAGGAGAGCTGCCGGCTCTCACAGAACTCTGGCCTCCGCACTGTCTGCCATGCAACTGCACTCAAGACCACACGTCTCCTCCCGGCCTGCTGAGAAACAGGCATCCGCGTAGGCCCTTTTTAACATTTCCTGGCGTGCAGAGTCCAAGGCCACACGCTGTCCTCTTCCTTCGAAACCTACGTTGCCACAGCTTGCCAAACGCTACCGAAGGCAGTCCTAACCAGTCTCGTGTGCTGCGCAACTTTGATTCGGTTACGAAAAGCCACCTGCATTGCGGTGAACACTCTGCTCAGTGTTCTTTCCGGGAGCTCACAGTTGCTCCCTCTCTAGGTTAAGCAAGGTGTCGAGGTGAGGTCCAGACTGAGCAAAGAGCACAATTGCTCACTTTACCGTGGTAGTCGTCCTAAGAGACATTGCCTACTACGCCTTGCTAAGGTCTTCGTTCTGTTAGGGAAGTCGCCACACTTAGACGCCTGTAAAGGAGAATTTATTCAGCGAAGTTCCCAGTGTCTTGCGACGGTCCCCCTTCGCAGTGCCAATACAGCAGGGACTTAGGTTTGCTGCTAACTAGGCTAGGTGACCCTGCATACAGAAGCAGGCGTTTCCCTTTGGAAGCTTGGATCCCGGTTTCTCAGGGGCTGCTTGCAAGACCCTGCTATTGCCCAGCATCTGTCCTCTGCCCCTACGCCTGGGTAGGAAGCGAGTATTTTAGCCTGAGAAGCAGGGCTCTTGCAACTCTGGAGGAGAGCTAATCCTGCAGCCCACGTTCGTCCTGGGAAACCGCAAGGCGACCCTTGGCCTCAGAGTAGTGGCGAAATTGCCCCCGGACAGGTCTTGCCTGCCGCGGTTTCCATGAGTTCGCCACCGTTTTCGGGCTTAAATGGAGAGTGAGGAGAACTGTCGGCTCTCACAGAACTCTGGCCTCCGCACTGTCTGCCATGCAACTGCACTGAAGACCACACGTCTCCTCCCGACCTGCTGAGAAACAGGCATCCGCGTAGGCCCTTGTTAACATTTCCTGGCTTGCAGAGTCCAAGGCGACACGCTGTCCTCTTCCTTGGAAACCTACGTTGCCACAGCTTGCCAAACGCTACCGAAGGCAGTCCTAACCAGTCTCGTGTGCTGCGCAACTTTGATTCGGTTACGAAAAGTCACCTGCATTGTGGTGAACACTCTGCTCAGCATTCTTTCCGGGAGCTCACAGTTGCTCCCTCTCTAGGTTAAGCAGGAAGTCGTAGTGAGGACCAACCTGAGCAAAGAGCACAATTCCTCACGTTACACTGGTAGTCGTCGAAAGAGGAATTGCCAACTACGCCTGGCTAAGGCCTTCCCTGGGTTAAGGAACCAGCCACACTTAGACGCCTTTAAAGGAAAATTTATTCAGCGAAGTTCCCATTGTTTGGCGATGGTCAACCTTTGCAGCGCCAATACTGCAGGGACTTAGGTTTGCTGCTAACAAGGCTAGGTGACCCTGCAGAGAGAAGCAGGCGTTTCCCTTTGGAAGCTTGGATCCCGGTTTCCTAGGGGCTGCTTCCAAGGCCCTGTTGTTGCCCAGCATCTGTCCTCTGCCCCTATGCCTGGGTAGAAAGCGAGTATTTTAGTCTGAGAAGCAGGGCTCTTGCATCTCTGGAGGAGAGCTAATCCTGCAGCCCACGTTCGTCCTGGGAAACCGCAAAGCGACCCTTGGCCTCAGTGTAGTGGCGAAATTGCGGCTGGACAGGTCTTGCCTGCCGCGGTTTCCGTGAGTTCTCCACCGTTTTCGGGCTTAAATGGAGAGCGAGGAGAGCTGTCGGCTCTCACAGAACTCTGGCCTCCGCACTGTCTGCCATGCAACTGCACTCAAGACCACACGTCTCCTCCCGGCCTGCTGAGAAACAGGCATCCGCGTAGGCCCTTGTTAACATTTCCTGGCGTGCAGAGTCCAAGGCGACACGCTGTCCTCTTCCTTGGAAACCTACGTTGCCACAGCTTGCCAAACGCTACCGAAGGCAGTCCTAACCAGTCTCGTGTGCTGCGCAACTTTGATTCGGTTACGAAAAGCCACCTGCATTGCGATGAACACTCTGCTCAGCATTCTTTCCGGGAGCTCACAGTTGCTCCCTCTCTAGGTTAAGCAAGGTGTCGACGTGAGGTCCAGACTGAGCAAAGAGCACAATTGCTCACTTTGCAGTGGTAGTCGTCCTAAGAGGCATTGCCTACTACGCCTTGCTAAGGTCTTCGTTCTGTTAGGGAAGTCGCCACACTTAGACGCCTGTAAAGGAGAATTTATTCAGCGAAGTTCCCAGTGTCTTGCGACGGTCTCCCTTCGCAGTGCCAATACAGCAGGGACTTAGCTTTGCTGCTAACTAGGCTAGGTGACCCTGCATACAGAAGCAGGCGTTTCCCTTTGGAAGCTTGGATCCCGGTTTCTCAGGGGCTGCTTGCAAGACCCTGCTATTGCCCAGCATCTGTCCTCTGCCCCTACGCCTGGGTAGGAAGCGAGTATTTTAGCCTGAGAAGCAGGGCTCTTGCAACTCTGGAGGAGAGCTAATCCTGCAGCCCACGTTCGTCCTGGGAAACCGCAAGGCGACCCTTGGCCTCAGAGTAGTGGCGAAATTGTCGCCGGACAGGTCTTGCCTGCCGCGGTTTCCATGAGTTCGCCACCGTTTTCGGGCTTAAATGGAGAGCGAGGAGAGCTGTCGGCTCTCACAGAACTCTGGCCTCCGCACTGTCTGCCATTCAACTGCACTCAAGACCACACGTCTCCTCCCGGCCTGCTGAGAAACAGGCCGCCGTGTAGGCCCTTCGTAACACTTCTTGGCCTGTAGACTCCAAGGCGACACACTGTCCTCTTCCTTGGAAAACTACGGTGCCCCAGCTTGCCAAACGCTACCGAAGGCAGTCCTAACCAGTCTCGTGTGCTGCGCAACTTTGATTCGGTTACGAAAAGCCACCTGCATTGCGGTGAACACTCTGCTCAGTGTTCTTTCCGGGAGCTCACAGTTGCTCCCTCTCTAGGTTAAGCAAGGTGTCGAGGTGAGGTCCAGACTGAGCAAAGAGCACAATTGCTCACTTTACCGTGGTAGTCGTCCTAAGAGACATTGCCTACTACGCCTTGCTAAGGTCTTCGTTCTGTTAGGGAAGTCGCCACACTTAGACGCCTGTAAAGGAGAATTTATTCAGCGAAGTTCCCAGTGTCTTGCGACGGTCTCCCTTCGCAGTGCTAATACAGCAGGGACTTAGGTTTGCTGCTAACTAGGCTAGGTGACCCTGCATACAGAAGCAGGCGTTTCCCTTTGGAAGCTTGTATCCCGGTTTCTCAGGGGCTGCTTGCAAGACCCTGCTATTGCCCAGCATCTGTCCTCTGCCCCTACGCCTGGGTAGGAAGCGAGTATTTTAGCCTGAGAAGCAGGGCTCTTGCAACTCTGGAGGAGAGCTAATCCTGCAGCCCACGTTCGTCCTGGGAAACCGCAAGGCGACCCTTGGCCTCAGAGTAGTGGCGAAATTGTCGCCGGACAGGTCTTGCCTGCCGCGGTTTCCATGAGTTCGCCACCGTTTTCGGGCTTAAATGGAGAGCGAGGAGAGCTGTCGGCTCTCACAGAACTCTGGCCTCCGCACTGTCTGCCATTCAACTGCACTCAAGACCACACGTCTCCTCCCGGCCTGCTGAGAAACAGGCATCCGCGTAGGCCCTTGTTAACATTTCCTGGCGTGCAGAGTCCAAGGCCACACGCTGTCCTCTTCCTTGGAAACCTACGGTGCCCCAGCTTGCCAACGCTCACGAAGGCAGTCCGAGCCCATCTCATGTGCTGGGCCACTTGCATTCAGTGAGGAAAAGCCACCTGCATTGAGGTGAACACTCTGCTCAGCGTTCTTTCCGGGAGCTCACAATTGCCACCTCTCTAGGTTAAGCAGGAAGTCGTAGTGAGGACCAACCTGAGCAAAGAGCACAATTCCTCACGTTACACTGGTAGTCGTCGAAAGAGGAATTGCCAACTACGCCTGGCTAAGGCCTTCCCTGGGTTAAGGAACCAGCCACACTTAGACGCCTTTAAAGGAAAATTTATTCAGCGAAGTTCCATTGTTTGGCGATGGTCAACCTTTGCAGCGCCAATACTGCAGGGAATTAGGTTTGCTGCTAACAAGGCTAGGTGACCCTGCAGACAGAAGCAGGCGTTTCCCTTTGGAAGCTTGGATCCCGGTTTCCTAGGGGCTGCTTCCAAGGCCCTGCTATTGCCCAGCATCTGTCCTCTGCCCCTACGACTGGGTAGGAAGCGAGTATTTTAGCCTGAGAAGCAGGGCTCTTGCATCTCTGGAGGAGAGCTAATCCTGCAGCCCACATTCGTCCTGGGAAACCGCAAGGCGACCCTTGGCCTCAGAGTAGTGGCGAAATTGCCGCCAGACAGGTCTTGCCTGCCGCGGTTTCCGTGAGTTCTCCACCGTTTTCGGGCTTAAATGGAGAGCGAGGAGAGCTGTCGGCTCTCACAGAACTCTGGCCTCCGCACTGTTTGCCATGCAACTGCACTCAAGACCACACGTCTCCTCCCGACCTGCTGAGAAACAGGCATCCGCGTAGGCCCTTGTTAACATTTCCTGGCGTGCAGAGTCCAAGGCGACACGCTGTCCTCTTCCGTGGAAACCTACGTTGCCACAGCTTGCCAAACGCTACCGAAGGCAGTCCTAACCAGTCTCGTGTGCTGCGCAACTTTGATTCGGTTTTGAAAAGCCACCTGCATCGCGGTGAACACTCTGCTCGGCGTTCTTTCCGGGAGCTCACAGTTGCTCCCTCTCTAGGTTAAGCAAGGTGTCGACGTGAGGTCCAGACTGAGCAAAGAGCACAATTGCTCACTTTGCAGTGGTAGTCGTCCTAAGAGGCATTGCCTACTACGCCTTGCTAAGGTCTTCGTTCTGTTAGGGAAGTCGCCACACTTAGACGCCTGTAAAGGAGAATTTATTCAGCGAAGTTCCCAGTGTCTTGCGACGGTCTCCCTTCGCAGTGCCAATACAGCAGGGACTTAGGTTTGCTGCTAACTAGGCTAGGTGACCCTGCAGACAGAAGCAGGCGTTTCCCTTTGGAAGCTTGGATCCCGGTTTCTCAGGGGCTGCTTGCAAGACCCTGCTATTGCCCAGCATCTGTCCTCTGCCCCTACGCCTGGGTAGGAAGCGAGTATTTTAGCCTGAGAAGCAGGGCTCTTGCAACTCTGGAGGAGAGCTAATCCTGCAGCCCACGTTCGTCCTGGGAAACCGCAAGGCGACCCTTGGCCTCAGAGTAGTGGTGAAATTGCCGCCGGACAGGTCTTGCCTGCCGCGGTTTCCATGAGTTCGCCACCGATTTCGGGCTTAAATGGAGAGCGAGGAGAGCTGCCGGCTCTCACAGAACTCTGGCCTCCGCACTGTCTGCCATGCAACTGCACTCAAGACCACACGTCTCCTCCCGGCCTGCTGAGAAACAGGCATCCGCGTAGGCCCTTTTTAACATTTCCTGGCGTGCAGAGTCCAAGGCCACACGCTGTCCTCTTCCTTCGAAACCTACGTTGCCACAGCTTGCCAAACGCTACCGAAGGCAGTCCTAACCAGTCTCGTGTGCTGCGCAACTTTGATTCGGTTACGAAAAGCCACCTGCATTGCGGTGAACACTCTGCTCAGTGTTCTTTCCGGGAGCTCACAGTTGCTCCCTCTCTAGGTTAAGCAAGGTGTCGAGGTGAGGTCCAGACTGAGCAAAGAGCACAATTGCTCACTTTACCGTGGTAGTCGTCCTAAGAGACATTGCCTACTACGCCTTGCTAAGGTCTTCGTTCTGTTAGGGAAGTCGCCACACTTAGACGCCTGTAAAGGAGAATTTATTCAGCGAAGTTCCCAGTGTCTTGCGACGGTCTCCCTTCGCAGTGCTAATACAGCAGGGACTTAGGTTTGCTGCTAACTAGGCTAGGTGACCCTGCATACAGAAGCAGGCGTTTCCCTTTGGAAGCTTGGATCCCGGTTTCTCAGGGGCTGCTTGCAAGACCCTGCTATTGCCCAGCATCTGTCCTCTGCCCCTACGCCTGGGTAGGAAGCGAGTATTTTAGCCTGAGAAGCAGGGCTCTTGCAACTCTGGAGGAGAGCTAATCCTGCAGCCCACGTTCGTCCTGGGAAACCGCAAGGCGACCCTTGGCCTCAGAGTAGTGGCGAAATTGCCCCCGGACAGGTCTTGCCTGCCGCGGTTTCCATGAGTTCGCCACCGTTTTCGGGCTTAAATGGAGAGTGAGGAGAACTGTCGGCTCTCACAGAACTCTGGCCTCCGCACTGTCTGCCATGCAACTGCACTGAAGACCACACGTCTCCTCCCGACCTGCTGAGAAACAGGCATCCGCGTAGGCCCTTGTTAACATTTCCTGGCTTGCAGAGTCCAAGGCGACACGCTGTCCTCTTCCTTGGAAACCTACGTTGCCACAGCTTGCCAAACGCTACCGAAGGCAGTCCTAACCAGTCTCGTGTGCTGCGCAACTTTGATTCGGTTACGAAAAGTCACCTGCATTGTGGTGAACACTCTGCTCAGCATTCTTTCCGGGAGCTCACAGTTGCTCCCTCTCTAGGTTAAGCAGGAAGTCGTAGTGAGGACCAACCTGAGCAAAGAGCACAATTCCTCACGTTACACTGGTAGTCGTCGAAAGAGGAATTGCCAACTACGCCTGGCTAAGGCCTTCCCTGGGTTAAGGAACCAGCCACACTTAGACGCCTTTAAAGGAAAATTTATTCAGCGAAGTTCCCATTGTTTGGCGATGGTCAACCTTTGCAGCGCCAATACTGCAGGGACTTAGGTTTGCTGCTAACAAGGCTAGGTGACCCTGTAGACAGAAGCAGGCGTTTCCCTTTGGAAGCTTGGATCCCGGTTTCTCAGGGGCTGCTTGCAAGACCCTGCTATTGCCCAGCATCTGTCCTCTGCCCCTACGCCTGGGTAGGAAGCGAGTATTTTAGCCTGAGAAGCAGGGCTCTTGCAACTCTGGAGGAGAGCTAATCCTGCAGCCCACGTTCGTCCTGGGAAACCGCAAAGCGACCCTTGGCCTCAGTGTAGTGGCGAAATTGCGGCTGGACAGGTCTTGCCTGCCGCGGTTTCCGTGAGTTCTCCACCGTTTTCGGGCTTAAATGGAGAGCGAGGAGAGCTGTCGGCTCTCACAGAACTCTGGCCTCCGCACTGTCTGCCATGCAACTGCACTCAAGACCACACGTCTCCTCCCGGCCTGCTGAGAAACAGGCATCCGCGTAGGCCCTTGTTAACATTTCCTGGCGTGCAGAGTCCAAGGCGACACGCTGTCCTCTTCCTTGGAAACCTACGTTGCCACAGCTTGCCAAACGCTACCGAAGGCAGTCCTAACCAGTCTCGTGTGCTGCGCAACTTTGATTCGGTTACGAAAAGCCACCTGCATTGCGATGAACACTCTGCTCAGCATTCTTTCCGGGAGCTCACAGTTGCTCCCTCTCTAGGTTAAGCAAGGTGTCGACGTGAGGTCCAGACTGAGCCAAGAGCACAATTGCTCACTTTGCAGTGGTAGTCGTCCTAAGAGGCATTGCCTACTACGCCTTGCTAAGGTCTTCGTTCTGTTAGGGAAGTCGCCACACTTAGACGCCTGTAAAGGAGAATTTATTCAGCGAAGTTCCCAGTGTCTTGCGACGGTCTCCCTTCGCAGTGCCAATACAGCAGGGACTTAGCTTTGCTGCTAACTAGGCTAGGTGACCCTGCATACAGAAGCAGGCGTTTCCCTTTGGAAGCTTGGATCCCGGTTTCTCAGGGGCTGCTTGCAAGACCCTGCTATTGCCCAGCATCTGTCCTCGGCCCCTACGCCTGGGTAGGAAGCGAGTATTTTAGCCTGAGAAGCAGGGCTCTTGCAACTCTGGAAGAGAGCTAATCCTGCAGCCCACGTTCGTCCTGGGAAACTGCAAGGCGACCCTTGGCCTCAGAGTAGTGGCGAAATTGCCGCCGGACAGGTCTTGCCTGCCGCGGTTTCCATGAGTTCGCCACCGTTTTCGGGCTTAAGTGGAGAGCGAGGAGAGCTGTCGGCTCTCACAGAACTCTGGCCTCCGCACTGTCTGCCATGCAACTGCACTCAAGACCACACGTCTCCTCCCGGCCTGCTGAGAAACAGGCCGCCGTGTAGGCCCTTCGTAACACTTCTTGGCCTGTAGACTCCAAGGCGACACACTGTCCTCTTCCTTGGAAAACTACGGTGCCCCAGCTTGCCAACGCTCACGAAGGCAGTCCGAGCCCGTCTCGTGTGCTGGGCCACTTGCATTCAGTGAGGAAAAGCCACCTGCATTGAGGTGAACACTCTGCTCAGCGTTCTTTCCGGGAGCTCACAATTGCCGCCTCTCTAGGTTAAGCAGGAAGTCGTAGTGAGGACCAACCTGAGCAAAGAGCACAATTCCTCACGTTACACTGGTAGTCGTCGAAAGAGGAATTGCCAACTACGCCTGGCTAAGGCCTTCCCTGGGTTAAGGAACCAGCCACACTTAGACGCCTTTAAAGGAAAATTTATTCAGCGAAGTTCCCATTGTTTGGCGATGGTCAACCTTTGCAGCGCCAATACTGCAGGGACTTAGGTTTGCTGCTAACAAGGCTAGGTGACCCTGCAGACAGAAGCAGGCGTTTCCCTTTGGAAGCTTGGATCCCGGTTTCCTAGGGGCTGCTTCCAAGGCCCTGCTATTGCCCAGCATCTGTCCTCTGCCCCTACGCCTGGGTAGGAAGCCAGTATTTTAGCCTGAGAGGCAGGGCTCTTGCATCTCTGGAGGAGAGCTAATCCTGCAGCCCACGTTCGTCCTGGGAAACCGCAAGGCGACCCTTGGCCTCAGTGTAGTGTCGAAATTGCCGCCGGACAGGTCTTGCCTGCCGCGGTTTCCGTGAGTTCTCCACCGTTTTCGGGCTTAAATGGAGAGCGAGGAGAGCTGTCGGCTCTCACAGAACTCTGGCCTCCGCACTGTCTGCCATGCAACTGCACTCAAGACCACACGTCTCCTCCCGACCTGCTGAGAAAGAGACATCTGCGTAGGCCCTTGTTAACATTTCCTGGCGTGCAGAGTCCAAGGCGACATGCTGTCCTCTTCCTTGGAAAACTACGGTGCCCCAGCTTGCCAACGCTCATGAAGGCAGTCCGAGCCCATCTCATGTGCTGGGCCACTTGCATTCAGTGAGGAAAAGCCACCTGCATTGAGGTGAACACTCTGCTCAGCGTTCTTTCCGGGAGCTCACAATTGCCGCCTCTATAGGTTAAGCAGGAAGTCGTAGTGAGGACCAACCTGAGCAAGGAGCACAATTCCTCACGTTATACTGGTAGTCGTCGAAAGAGGAATTGCCAACTATGCCTGGCTAAGGCCTTCCCTGGCTTAAGGAACCAGCCACACTTAGACGCCTTTAAAGGAAAATTTGTTCAGCGAAGTTCCCATTGTTTGGCGATGGTCAACCTTTGCAGCGCCAATACTGCAGGGACTTAGGTTTGCTGCTAACAAGGCTAGGTGACCCTGCAGACAGAAGCAGGCGTTTCCCTTTGGAAGCTTGGATCCCGGTTTCCTAGGGGCTGCTTCCAAGGCCCTGCTATTGCCCAGCATCTGTCCTCTGCCCCTACGCCTGGGTAGGAAGCCAGTATTTTAGCCTGAGAGGCAGGGCTCTTGCATCTCTGGAGGAGAGCTAATCCTGCAGCCCACGTTCGTCCTGGGAAACCGCAAGGCGACCCTTGGCCTCAGTGTAGTGTCGAAATTGCCGCCGGACAGGTCTTGCCTGCCGCGGTTTCCGTGAGTTCTCCACCGTTTTCGGGCTTAAATGGAGAGCGAGGAGAGCTGTCGGCTCTCACAGAACTCTGGCCTCCGCACTGTCTGCCATGCAACTGCACTCAAGACCACACGTCTCCTCCCGACCTGCTGAGAAACAGGCATCCGCGTAGGCCCTTGTTAACATTTCCTGGCGTGCAGAGTCCAAGGCGACACGCTGTCCTCTTCCTTGGAAACCTACGTTGCCACAGCTTGCCAAACGCTACCGAAGGCAGTCCTAACCAGTCTCGTGTGCTGCGCAACTTTGATTCGGTTACGAAAAGCCACCTGCATTGCGGTGAACACTCTGCTCAGCGTTCTTTCCGGGAGCTCACAGTTGCTCCCTCTCTAGCTTAAGCAAGGTGTCGAGGTGAGGTCCAGACTGAGCCAAGAGCACAATTGCTCACTTTGCAGTGGTAGTCGTCCTAAGAGGCATTGCCTACTTCGCCTTGCTAAGGTCTTCGTTCTGTTAGGGAAGTCGCCACACTTAGACGCCTGTAAAGGAGAATTTATTCAGCGAAGTTCCCAGTGTCTTGCGACGGTCTCCCTTCGCAGTGCCAATACAGCAGGGACTTAGCTTTGCTGCTAACTAGGCTAGGTGATCCTGCATACAGAAGCAGGCGTTTCCCTTTGGAAGCTTGGATCCCGGTTTCTCAGGGGCTGCTTGCAAGACCCTGCTATTGCCCAGCATCTGTCCTCGGCCCCTACGCCTGGGTAGGAAGCGAGTATTTTAGCCTGAGAAGCAGGGCTCTTGCAACTCTGGAGGAGAGCTAATCCTGCAGCCCACGTTCGTCCTGGGAAACCGCAAGGCGACCCTTGGCCTCAGAGTAGTGGCGAAATTGCCGCCGGACAGGTCTTGCCTGCCGCGGTTTCCATGAGTTCGCCACCGTTTTCGGGCTTAAGTGGAGAGCGAGGAGAGCTGTCGGCTCTCACAGAACTCTGGCCTCCGCACTGTCTGCCATGCAACTGCACTCAAGACCACACGTCTCCTCCCGGCCTGCTGAGAAACAGGCCGCCGTGTAGGCCCTTCGTAACACTTCTTGGCCTGTAGACTCCAAGGCGACACACTGTCCTCTTCCTTGGAAAACTACGGTGCCCCAGCTTGCCAACGCTCACGAAGGCAGTCCGAGCCCGTCTCGTGTGCTGGGCCACTTGCATTCAGTGAGGAAAAGCCACCTGCATTGAGGTGAACACTCTGCTCAGCGTTCTTTCCGGGAGCTCACAATTGCCGCCTCTCTAGGTTAAGCAGGAAGTCGTAGTGAGGACCAACCTGAGCAAAGAGCACAATTCCTCACGTTACACTGGTAGTCGTCGAAAGAGGAATTGCCAACTACGCCTGGCTAAGGCCTTCCCTGGGTTAAGGAACCAGCCACACTTAGACGCCTTTAAAGGAAAATTTATTCAGCGAAGTTCCCATTGTTTGGCGATGGTCAACCTTTGCAGCGCCAATACTGCAGGGACTTAGGTTTGCTGCTAACAAGGCTAGGTGACCCTGCAGACAGAAGCAGGCGTTTCCCTTTGGAAGCTTGGATCCCGGTTTCCTAGGGGCTGCTTCCAAGGCCCTGCTATTGCCCAGCATCTGTCCTCTGCCCCTACGCCTGGGTAGGAAGCCAGTATTTTAGCCTGAGAGGCAGGGCTCTTGCATCTCTGGAGGAGAGCTAATCCTGCAGCCCACGTTCGTCCTGGGAAACCGCAAGGCGACCCTTGGCCTCAGTGTAGTGTCGAAATTGCCGCCGGACAGGTCTTGCCTGCCGCGGTTTCCGTGAGTTCTCCACCGTTTTCGGGCTTAAATGGAGAGCGAGGAGAGCTGTCGGCTCTCACAGAACTCTGGCCTCCGCACTGTCTGCCATGCAACTGCACTCAAGACCACACGTCTCCTCCCGACCTGCTGAGAAACAGGCATCCGCATAGGCCCTTGTTAACATTTCCTGGCATGCAGAGTCCAAGGCGACACGCTGTCCTCTTCCTTGGAAACCTACGTTGCCACAGCTTGCCAAACGCTACCGAAGGCAGTCCTAACCAGTCTCGTGTGCTGCGCAACTTTGATTCGGTTACGAAAAGCCACCTGCATTGCGGTGAACACTCTGCTCAGCGTTCTTTCCGGGAGCTCACAGTTGCTCCCTCTCTAGGTTAAGCAAGGTGTCGAGGTGAGGTCCAGACTGAGCCAAGAGCACAATTGCTCACTTTGCAGTGGTAGTCGTCCTAAGAGGCATTGCCTACTACGCCTTGCTAAGGTCTTCGTTCTGTTAGGGAAGTCGCCACACTTAGACGCCTGTAAAGGAGAATTTATTCAGCGAAGTTCCCAGTGTCTTGTGACGGTCTCCCTTTGCAGTGCCAATACAGCAGGGACTTAGCTTTGCTGCTAACTAGGCTAGGTGACCCTGCATACAGAAGCAGGCGTTTCCCTTTGGAAGCTTGGATCCCGGTTTCTCAGGGGCTGCTTGCAAGACCCTGCTATTGCCCAGCATCTGTCCTCGGCCCCTACGCCTGGGTAGGAAGCGAGTATTTTAGCCTTAGAAGCAGGGCTCTTGCAACTCTGGAGGAGAGCTAATCCTGCAGCCCACGTTCGTCCTGGGAAACCGCAAGGCGACCCTTGGCCTCAGAGTAGTGGCGAAATTGCCGCCGGACAGGTCTTGCCTGCCGCGGTTTCCATGAGTTCGCCACCGTTTTCGGGCTTAAGTGGAGAGCGAGGAGAGCTGTCGGCTCTCACAGAACTCTGGCCTCCGCACTGTCTGCCATGCAACTGCACTCAAGACCACACGTCTCCTCCCGGCCTGCTGAGAAACAGGCCGCCGTGTAGGCCCTTCGTAACACTTCTTGGCCTGTAGACTCCAAGGCGACACACTGTCCTCTTCCTTGGAAAACTACGGTGCCCCAGCTTGCCAACGCTCACGAAGGCAGTCCGAGCCCGTCTCGTGTGCTGGGCCACTTGCATTCAGTGAGGAAAAGCCACCTGCATTGAGGTGAACACTCTGCTCAGCGTTCTTTCCGGGAGCTCACAATTGCCGCCTCTCTAGGTTAAGCAGGAAGTCGTAGTGAGGACCAACATGAGCAAGGAGCACAATTCCTCACGTTACACTGGTAGTCGTCGAAAGAGGAATTGCCAACTACGCCTGGCTAAGGCCTTCCCTGGGTTAAGGAACCAGCCACACTTAGACGCCTTTAAAGGAAAATTTATTCAGCGAAGTTCCCATTGTTTGGCGATGGTCAACCTTTGCAGCGCCAATACTGCAGGGACTTAGGTTTGCTGCTAACAAGGCTAGGTGACCCTGCAGACAGAAGCAGGCGTTTCCCTTTGGAAGCTTGGATCCCGGTTTCCTAGGGGCTGCTTCCAAGGCCCTGCTATTGCCCAGCATCTGTCCTCTGCCCCTACGCCTGGGTAGGAAGCCAGTATTTTAGCCTGAGAGGCAGGGCTCTTGCATCTCTGGAGGAGAGCTAATCCTGCAGCCCACGTTCGTCCTGGGAAACCGCAAGGCGACCCTTGGCCTCAGTGTAGTGTCGAAATTGCCGCCGGACAGGTCTTGCCTGCCGCGGTTTCCGTGAGTTCTCCACCGTTTTCGGGCTTAAATGGAGAGCGAGGAGAGCTGTCGGCTCTCACAGAACTCTGGCCTCCGCACTGTCTGCCATGCAACTGCACTCAAGACCACACGTCTCCTCCCGACCTGCTGAGAAACAGGCATCCGCGTAGGCCCTTGTTAACATTTCCTGGCGTGCAGAGTCCAAGGCGACACGCTGTCCTCTTCCTTGGAAACCTACGTTGCCACAGCTTGCCAAACGCTACCGAAGGCAGTCCTAACCAGTCTCGTGTGCTGCGCAACTTTGATTCGGTTACGAAAAGCCACCTGCATTGCGGTGAACACTCTGCTCAGCGTTCTTTCCGGGAGCTCACAATTGCCGCCTCTCTAGGTTAAGCAGGAAGTCGTAGTGAGGACCAACCTGAGCAAAGAGCACAATTCCTCACGTTACACTGGTAGTCGTCGAAAGAGGAATTGCCAACTACGCCTGGCTAAGGCCTTCCCTGGGTTAAGGAACCAGCCACACTTAGACGCCTTTAAAGGAAAATTTATTCAGCGAAGTTCCCATTGTTTGGCGATGGTCAACCTTTGCAGCGCCAATACTGCAGGGACTTAGGTTTGCTGCTAACAAGGCTAGGTGACCCTGCAGACAGAAGCAGGCGTTTCCCTTTGGAAGCTTGGATCCCGGTTTCCTAGGGGCTGCTTCCAAGGCCCTGCTATTGCCCAGCATCTGTCCTCTGCCCCTACGCCTGGGTAGGAAGCCAGTATTTTAGCCTGAGAGGCAGGGCTCTTGCATCTCTGGAGGAGAGCTAATCCTGCAGCCCACGTTCGTCCTGGGAAACCGCAAGGCGACCCTTGGCCTCAGTGTAGTGTCGAAATTGCCGCCGGACAGGTCTTGCCTGCCGCGGTTTCCGTGAGTTCTCCACCGTTTTCGGGCTTAAATGGAGAGCGAGGAGAGCTGTCGGCTCTCACAGAACTCTGGCCTCCGCACTGTCTGCCATGCAACTGCACTCAAGACCACACGTCTCCTCCCGACCTGCTGAGAAACAGGCATCCGCGTAGGCCCTTGTTAACATTTCCTGGCGTGCAGAGTCCAAGGCGACACGCTGTCCTCTTCCTTGGAAACCTACGTTGCCACAGCTTGCCAAACGCTACCGAAGGCAGTCCTAACCAGTCTCGTGTGCTGCGCAACTTTGATTCGGTTACGAAAAGCCACCTGCATTGCGGTGAACACTCTGCTCAGCGTTCTTTCCGGGAGCTCACAATTGCCGCCTCTCTAGGTTAAGCAGGAAGTCGTAGTGAGGACCAACCTGAGCAAAGAGCACAATTCCTCACGTTACACTGGTAGTCGTCGAAAGAGGAATTGCCAACTACGCCTGGCTAAGGCCTTCCCTGGGTTAAGGAACCAGCCACACTTAGACGCCTTTAAAGGAAAATTTATTCAGCGAAGTTCCCATTGTTTGGCGATGGTCAACCTTTGCAGCGCCAATACTGCAGGGACTTAGGTTTGCTGCTAACAAGGCTAGGTGACCCTGCAGACAGAAGCAGGCGTTTCCCTTTGGAAGCTTGGATCCCGGTTTCCTAGGGGCTGCTTCCAAGGCCCTGCTATTGCCCAGCATCTGTCCTCTGCCCCTACGCCTGGGTAGGAAGCCAGTATTTTAGCCTGAGAGGCAGGGCTCTTGCATCTCTGGAGGAGAGCTAATCCTGCAGCCCACGTTCGTCCTGGGAAACCGCAAGGCGACCCTTGGCCTCAGTGTAGTGTCGAAATTGCCGCCGGACAGGTCTTGCCTGCCGCGGTTTCCGTGAGTTCTCCACCGTTTTCGGGCTTAAATGGAGAGCGAGGAGAGCTGTCGGCTCTCACAGAACTCTGGCCTCCGCACTGTCTGCCATGCAACTGCACTCAAGACCACACGTCTCCTCCCGACCTGCTGAGAAACAGGCATCCGCGTAGGCCCTTGTTAACATTTCCTGGCGTGCAGAGTCCAAGGCGACACGCTGTCCTCTTCCTTGGAAACCTACGTTGCCACAGCTTGCCAAACACTACTGAAGGCAGTCCTAACCAGTCTCGTGTGCTGCGCAACTTTGATTCGGTTACGAAAAGCCACCTGCATTGCGGTGAACACTCTGCTCAGCGTTCTTTCCGGGAGCTCACAGTTGCTCCCTCTCTAGGTTAAGCAAGGTGTCGAGGTGAGGTCCAGACTGAGCCAAGAGCACAATTGCTCACTTTGCAGTGGTAGTCGTCCTAAGAGGCATTGCCTACTACGCCTTGCTAAGGTCTTCGTTCTGTTAGGGAAGTCGCCACACTTAGACGCCTGTAAAGGAGAATTTATTCAGCGAAGTTCCCAGTGTCTTGCGACGGTCTCCCTTCGCAGTGCCAATACAGCAGGGACTTAGCTTTGCTGCTAACTAGGCTAGGTGACCCTGCATACAGAAGCAGGCATTTCCCTTTGGAAGCTTGGATCCCGGTTTCTCAGGGGCTGCTTGCAAGACCCTGCTATTGCCCAGCATCTGTCCTCGGCCCCTACGCCTGGGTAGGAAGCGAGTATTTTAGCCTGAGAAGCAGGGCTCTTGCAACTCTGGAGGAGAGCTAATCCTGCAGCCCACGTTCGTCCTGGGAAACCGCAAGGCGACCCTTGGCCTCAGAGTAGTGGCGAAATTGCCGCCGGACAGGTCTTGCCTGCCGCGGTTTCCATGAGTTCGCCACCGTTTTCGGGCTTAAGTGGAGAGCGAGGAGAGCTGTCGGCTCTCACAGAACTCTGGCCTCCGCACTGTCTGCCATGCAACTGCACTCAAGACCACACGTCTCCTCCCGGCCTGCTGAGAAACAGGCCGCCGTGTAGGCCCTTCGTAACACTTCTTGGCCTGTAGACTCCAAGGCGACACACTGTCCTCTTCCTTGGAAAACTACGGTGCCCCAGCTTGCCAACGCTCACGAAGGCAGTCCGAGCCCGTCTCGTGTGCTGGGCCACTTGCATTCAGTGAGGAAAAGCCACCTGCATTGAGGTGAACACTCTGCTCAGCGTTCTTTCCGGGAGCTCACAATTGCCGCCTCTCTAGGTTAAGCAGGAAGTCGTAGTGAGGACCAACCTGAGCAAAGAGCACAATTCCTCACGTTACACTGGTAGTCGTCGAAAGAGGAATTGCCAACTACGCCTGGCTAAGGCCTTCCCTGGGTTAAGGAACCAGCCACACTTAGACGCCTTTAAAGGAAAATTTATTCAGCGAAGTTCCCATTGTTTGGCGATGGTCAACCTTTGCAGCGCCAATACTGCAGGGACTTAGGTTTTCTGCTAACAAGGCTAGGTGACCCTGCAGACAGAAGCAGGCGTTTCCCTTTGGAAGCTTGGATCCCGGTTTCCTAGGGGCTGCTTCCAAGGCCCTGCTATTGCCCAGCATCTGTCCTCTGCCCCTACGCCTGGGTAGGAAGCCAGTATTTTAGCCTGAGAGGCAGGGCTCTTGCATCTCTGGAGGAGAGCTAATCCTGCAGCCCACGTTCGTCCTGGGAAACCGCAAGGCGACCCTTGGCCTCAGTGTAGTGTCGAAATTGCCGCCGGACAGGTCTTGCCTGCCGCGGTTTCCGTGAGTTCTCCACCGTTTTCGGGCTTAAATGGAGAGCGAGGAGAGCTGTCGGCTCTCACAGAACTCTGGCCTCCGCACTGTCTGCCATGCAACTGCACTCAAGACCACACGTCTCCTCCCGACCTGCTGAGAAACAGGCATCCGCGTAGGCCCTTGTTAACATTTCCTGGCCTGCAGAGTCCAAGGCGACACGCTGTCCTCTTCCTTGGAAACCTACGTTGCCACAGCTTGCCAAACGCTACCGAAGGCAGTCCTAACCAGTCTCGTGTGCTGCGCAACTTTGATTCGGTTACGAAAAGCCACCTGCATTGAGGTGAACACTCTGCTCAGCGTTCTTTCCGGGAGCTCACAGTTGCTCCCTCTCTAGGTTAAGCAAGGTGTCGAGGTGAGGTCCAGACTGAGCCAAGAGCACAATTGCTCACTTTGCAGTGGTAGTCGTCCTAAGAGGCATTGCCTACTACGCCTTGCTAAGGTCTTCGTTCTGTTAGGGAAGTCGCCACACTTAGACGCCTGTAAAGGAGAATTTATTCAGCGAAGTTCCCAGTGTCTTGCGACGGTCTCCCTTCGCAGTGCCAATACAGCAGGGACTTAGCTTTGCTGCTAACTAGGCTAGGTGACCCTGCATACAGAAGCAGGCGTTTCCCTTTGGAAGCTTGGATCCCGGTTTCTCAGGGGCTGCTTGCAAGACCCTGCTATTGCCCAGCATCTGTCCTCGGCCCCTACGCCTGGGTAGGAAGCGAGTATTTTAGCCTGAGAAGCAGGGCTCTTGCAACTCTGGAGGAGAGCTAATCCTGCAGCCCACGTTCGTCCTGGGAAACCGCAAGGCGACCCTTGGCCTCAGAGTAGTGGCGAAATTGCCGCCGGACAGGTCTTGCCTGCCGCGGTTTCCATGAGTTCGCCACCGTTTTCGGGCTTAAGTGGAGAGCGAGGAGAGCTGTCGGCTCTCACAGAACTCTGGCCTCCGCACTGTCTGCCATGCAACTGCACTCAAGACCACACGTCTCCTCCCGGCCTGCTGAGAAACAGGCCGCCGTGTAGGCCCTTCGTAACACTTCTTGGCCTGTAGACTCCAAGGCGACACACTGTCCTCTTCCTTGGAAAACTACGGTGCCCCAGCTTGCCAACGCTCACGAAGGCAGTCCGAGCCCGTCTCGTGTGCTGGGCCACTTGCATTCAGTGAGGAAAAGCCACCTGCATTGAGGTGAACACTCTGCTCAGCGTTCTTTCCGGGAGCTCACAATTGCCGCCTCTCTAGGTTAAGCAGGAAGTCGTAGTGAGGACCAACCTGAGCAAAGAGCACAATTCCTCACGTTACACTGGTAGTCGTCGAAAGAGGAATTGCCAACTACGCCTGGCTAAGGCCTTCCCTGGGTGAAGGAACCAGCCACACTTAGACGCCTTTAAAGGAAAATTTATTCAGCGAAGTTCCCATTGTTTGGCGATGGTCAACCTTTGCAGCGCCAATACTGCAGGGACTTAGGTTTGCTGCTAACAAGGCTAGGTGACCCTGCAGACAGAAGCAGGCGTTTCCCTTTGGAAGCTTGGATCCCGGTTTCCTAGGGGCTGCTTCCAAGGCCCTGCTATTGCCCAGCATCTGTCCTCTGCCCCTACGCCTGTGTAGGAAGCCAGTATTTTAGCCTGAGAGGCAGGGCTCTTGCATCTCTGGAGGAGAGCTAATCCTGCAGCCCACGTTCGTCCTGGGAAACCGCAAGGCGACCCTTGGCCTCAGTGTAGTGTCGAAATTGCCGCCGGACAGGTCTTGCCTGCCGCGGTTTCCGTGAGTTCTCCACCGTTTTCGGGCTTAAATGGAGAGCGAGGAGAGCTGTCGGCTCTCACAGAACTCTGGCCTCCGCACTGTCTGCCATGCAACTGCACTCAAGACCACACGTCTCCTCCCGACCTGCTGAGAAACAGGCATCCGCGTAGGCCCTTGTTAACATTTCCTGGCGTGCAGAGTCCAAGGCGACACGCTGTCCTCTTCCTTGGAAACCTACGTTGCCACAGCTTGCCAAACGCTACCGAAGGCAGTCCTAACCAGTCTCGTGTGCTGCGCAACTTTGATTCGGTTACGAAAAGCCACCTGCATTGCGGTGAACACTCTGCTCAGCGTTCTTTCCGGGAGCTCACAATTGCCGCCTCTCTAGGTTAAGCAGGAAGTCGTAGTGAGGACCAACCTGAGCAAAGAGCACAATTCCTCACGTTACACTGGTAGTCGTCGAAAGAGGAATTGCCAACTACGCCTGGCTAAGGCCTTCCCTGGGTTAAGGAACCAGCCACACTTAGACGCCTTTAAAGGAAAATTTATTCAGCGAAGTTCCCATTGTTTGGCGATGGTCAACCTTTGCAGCGCCAATACTGCAGGGACTTAGGTTTGCTGCTAACAAGGCTAGGTGACCCTGCAGACAGAAGCAGGCGTTTCCCTTTGGAAGCTTGGATCCCGGTTTCCTAGGGGCTGCTTCCAAGGCCCTGCTATTGCCCAGCATCTGTCCTCTGCCCCTACGCCTGGGTAGGAAGCCAGTATTTTAGCCTGAGAGGCAGGGCTCTTGCATCTCTGGAGGAGAGCTAATCCTGCAGCCCACGTTCGTCCTGGGAAACCGCAAGGCGACCCTTGGCCTCAGTGTAGTGGCGAAATTGCCGCCGGACAGGTCTTGCCTGCCGCGGTTTCCGTGAGTTCTCCACCGTTTTCGGGCTTAAATGGAGAGCGAGGAGAGCTGTCGGCTCTCACAGAACTCTGGCCTCCGCACTGTCTGCCATGCAACTGCACTCAAGACCACACGTCTCCTCCCGACCTGCTGAGAAACAGGCATCCGCGTAGGCCCTTGTTAACATTTCCTGGCGTGCAGAGTCCAAGGCGACACGCTGTCCTCTTCCTTGGAAACCTACGTTGCCACAGCTTGCCAAACGCTACCGAAGGCAGTCCTAACCAGTCTCGTGTGCTGCGCAACTTTGATTCGGTTACGAAAAGCCACCTGCATTGCGGTGAACACTCTGCTCAGCGTTCTTTCCGGGAGCTCACAATTGCCGCCTCTCTAGGTTAAGCAGGAAGTCGTAGTGAGGACCAACCTGAGCAAAGAGCACAATTCCTCACGTTACACTGGTAGTCGTCGAAAGAGGAATTGCCAACTACGCCTGGCTAAGGCCTTCCCTGGGTTAAGGAACCAGCCACACTTAGACGCCTTTAAAGGAAAATTTATTCAGCGAAGTTCCCATTGTTTGGCGATGGTCAACCTTTGCAGCGCCAATACTGCAGGGACTTAGGTTTGCTGCTAACAAGGCTAGGTGACCCTGCAGACAGAAGCAGGCGTTTCCCTTTGGAAGCTTGGATCCCGGTTTCCTAGGGGCTGCTTCCAAGGCCCTGCTATTGCCCAGCATCTGTCCTCTGCCCCTACGCCTGGGTAGGAAGCCAGTATTTTAGCCTGAGAGGCAGGGCTCTTGCATCTCTGGAGGAGAGCTAATCCTGCAGCCCACGTTCGTCCTGGGAAACCGCAAGGCGACCCTTGGCCTCAGTGTAGTGTCGAAATTGCCGCCGGACAGGTCTTGCCTGCCGCGGTTTCCGTGAGTTCTCCACCGTTTTCGGGCTTAAATGGAGAGCGAGGAGAGCTGTCAGCTCTCACAGAACTCTGGCCTCCGCACTGTCTGCCATGCAACTGCACTCAAGACCACACGTCTCCTCCCGACCTGCTGAGAAACAGGCATCTGCGTAGGCCCTTGTTAACATTTCCTGGCGTGCAGAGTCCAAGGCGACATGCTGTCCTCTTCCTTGGAAAACTACGGTGCCCCAGCTTGCCAACGCTCATGAAGGCAGTCCGAGCCCATCTCATGTGCTGGGCCACTTGCATTCAGTGAGGAAAAGCCACCTGCATTGAGGTGAACACTCTGCTCAGCGTTCTTTCCGGGAGCTCACAATTGCCGCCTCTCTAGGTTAAGCAGGAAGTCGTAGTGAGGACCAACCTGAGCAAGGAGCACAATTCCTCACGTTATACTGGTAGTCGTCGAAAGAGGAATTGCCAACTACGCCTGGCTAAGGCCTTCCCTGGCTTAAGGAACCAGCCACACTTAGACGCCTTTAAAGGAAAATTTGTTCAGCGAAGTTCCCATTGTTTGGCGATGGTCAACCTTTGCAGCGCCAATACTGCAGGGACTTAGGTTTGCTGCTAACAAGGCTAGGTGACCCTGCAGACAGAAGCAGGCGTTTCCCTTTGGAAGCTTGGATCCCGGTTTCCTAGGGGCTGCTTCCAAGGCCCTGCTATTGCCCAGCATCTGTCCTCTGCCCCTACGCCTGGGTAGGAAGCCAGTATTTTAGCCTGAGAGGCAGGGCTCTTGCATCTCTGGAGGAGAGCTAATCCTGCAGCCCACGTTCGTCCTGGGAAACCGCAAGGCGACCCTTGGCCTCAGTGTAGTGTCGAAATTGCCGCCGGACAGGTCTTGCCTGCCGCGGTTTCCGTGAGTTCTCCACCGTTTTCGGGCTTAAATGGAGAGCGAGGAGAGCTGTCGGCTCTCACAGAACTCTGGCCTCCGCACTGTCTGCCATGCAACTGCACTCAAGACCACACGTCTCCTCCCGACCTGCTGAGAAACAGGCATCCGCGTAGGCCCTTGTTAACATTTCCTGGCCTGCAGAGTCCAAGGCGACACGCTGTCCTCTTCCTTGGAAACCTACGTTGCCACAGCTTGCCAAACGCTACCGAAGGCAGTCCTAACCAGTCTCGTGTGCTGCGCAACTTTGATTCGGTTACGAAAAGCCACCTGCATTGAGGTGAACACTCTGCTCAGCGTTCTTTCCGGGAGCTCACAGTTGCTCCCTCTCTAGGTTAAGCAAGGTGTCGAGGTGAGGTCCAGACTGAGCCAAGAGCACAATTGCTCACTTTGCAGTGGTAGTCGTCCTAAGAGGCATTGCCTACTACGCCTTGCTAAGGTCTTCGTTCTGTTAGGGAAGTCGCCACACTTAGACGCCTGTAAAGGAGAATTTATTCAGCGAAGTTCCCAGTGTCTTGCGACGGTCTCCCTTCGCAGTGCCAATACAGCAGGGACTTAGCTTTGCTGCTAACTAGGCTAGGTGACCCTGCATACAGAAGCAGGCGTTTCCCTTTGGAAGCTTGGATCCCGGTTTCTCAGGGGCTGCTTGCAAGACCCTGCTATTGCCCAGCATCTGTCCTCGGCCCCTACGCCTGGGTAGGAAGCGAGTATTTTAGCCTGAGAAGCAGGGCTCTTGCAACTCTGGAGGAGAGCTAATCCTGCAGCCCACGTTCGTCCTGGGAAACCGCAAGGCGACCCTTGGCCTCAGAGTAGTGGCGAAATTGCCGCCGGACAGGTCTTGCCTGCCGCGGTTTCCATGAGTTCGCCACCGTTTTCGGGCTTAAGTGGAGAGCGAGGAGAGCTGTCGGCTCTCACAGAACTCTGGCCTCCGCACTGTCTGCCATGCAACTGCACTCAAGACCACACGTCTCCTCCCGGCCTGCTGAGAAACAGGCCGCCGTGTAGGCCCTTCGTAACACTTCTTGGCCTGTAGACTCCAAGGCGACACACTGTCCTCTTCCTTGGAAAACTACGGTGCCCCAGCTTGCCAACGCTCACGAAGGCAGTCCGAGCCCGTCTCGTGTGCTGGGCCACTTGCATTCAGTGAGGAAAAGCCACCTGCATTGAGGTGAACACTCTGCTCAGCGTTCTTTCCGGGAGCTCACAATTGCCGCCTCTCTAGGTTAAGCAGGAAGTCGTAGTGAGGACCAACCTGAGCAAAGAGCACAATTCCTCACGTTACACTGGTAGTCGTCGAAAGAGGAATTGCCAACTACGCCTGGCTAAGGCCTTCCCTGGGTTAAGGAACCAGCCACACTTAGACGCCTTTAAAGGAAAATTTATTCAGCGAAGTTCCCATTGTTTGGCGATGGTCAACCTTTGCAGCGCCAATACTGCAGGGACTTAGGTTTGCTGCTAACAAGGCTAGGTGACCCTGCAGACAGAAGCAGGCGTTTCCCTTTGGAAGCTTGGATCCCGGTTTCCTAGGGGCTGCTTCCAAGGCCCTGCTATTGCCCAGCATCTGTCCTCTGCCCCTACGCCTGTGTAGGAAGCCAGTATTTTAGCCTGAGAGGCAGGGCTCTTGCAACTCTGGAGGAGAGCTAATCCTGCAGCCCACGTTCGTCCTGGGAAACCGCAAGGCGACCCTTGGCCTCAGTGTAGTGTCGAAATTGCCGCCGGACAGGTCTTGCCTGCCGCGGTTTCCGTGAGTTCTCCACCGTTTTCGGGCTTAAATGGAGAGCGAGGAGAGCTGTCGGCTCTCACAGAACTCTGGCCTCCGCACTGTCTGCCATGCAACTGCACTCAAGACCACACGTCTCCTCCCGACCTGCTGAGAAACAGGCATCCGCGTAGGCCCTTGTTAACATTTCCTGGCGTGCAGAGTCCAAGGCGACACGCTGTCCTCTTCCTTGGAAACCTACGTTGCCACAGCTTGCCAAACGCTACCGAAGGCAGTCCTAACCAGTCTCGTGTGCTGCGCAACTTTGATTCGGTTACGAAAAGCCACCTGCATTGCGGTGAACACTCTGCTCAGCGTTCTTTCCGGGAGCTCACAATTGCCGCCTCTCTAGGTTAAGCAGGCAGTCGTAGTGAGGACCAACCTGAGCAAAGAGCACAATTCCTCACGTTACACTGGTAGTCGTCGAAAGAGGAATTGCCAACTACGCCTGGCTAAGGCCTTCCCTGGGTTAAGGAACCAGCCACACTTAGACGCCTTTAAAGGAAAATTTATTTAGTGAAGTTCCCATTGTTTGGCGATGGTCAACCTTTGCAGCCCCAATACTGCAGGGACTTAGGTTTGCTGCTAACAAGGCTAGGTGACCCTGCAGACAGAAGCAGGCGTTTCCCTTTGGAAGCTTGGATCCCGGTTTCCTAGGGGCTGCTTCCAAGGCCCTGCTATTGCCCAGCATCTGTCCTCTGCCCCTACGCCTGTGTAGGAAGCCAGTATTTTAGCCTGAGAGGCAGGGCTCTTGCATCTCTGGAGGAGAGCTAATCCTGCAGCCCACGTTCGTCCTGGGAAACCGCAAGGCGACCCTTGGCCTCAGTGTAGTGTCGAAATTGCCGCCGGACAGGTCTTGCCTGCCGCGGTTTCCGTGAGTTCTCCAGCGTTTTCGGGCTTAAATGGAGAGCGAGGAGAGCTGTCGGCTCTCACAGAACTCTGGCCTCCGCACTGTCTGCCATGCAACTGCACTCAAGACCACACGTCTCCTCCCGACCTGCTGAGAAACAGGCATCTGCGTAGGCCCTTGTTAACATTTCCTGGCGTGCAGAGTCCAAGGCGACACGCTGTCCTCTTCCTTGGAAACCTACGTTGCCACAGCTTGCCAAATGCTACCGAAGGCAGTCCTAACCAGTCTCGTGTGCTGCGCAACTTTGATTCGGTTACGAAAAGCCACCTGCATTGCGGTGAACACTCTGCTCAGCGTTCTTTCCGGGAGCTCACAATTGCCGCCTCTCTAGGTTAAGCAGGAAGTCGTAGTGAGGACCAACCTGAGCAAAGAGCACAATTCCTCACGTTACACTGGTAGTCGTCGAAAGAGGAATTGCCAACTACGCCTGCCTAAGGCCTTCCCTGGGTTAAGGAAGCAGCCACACTTAGACGCCTTTAAAGGAAAATTTATTCAGCGAAGTTCCCATTGTTTGGCGATGGTCAACCTTTGCAGCGCCAATACTGCAGGGACTTAGGTTTGCTGCTAACAAGGCTAGGTGACCCTGCAGACAGAAGCAGGCGTTTCCCTTTGGAAGCTTGGATCCCGGTTTCCTAGGGGCTGCTTCCAAGGCCCTGCTATTGCCCAGCATCTGTCCTCTGCCCCTACGCCTGGGTAGGAAGCCAGTATTTTAGCCTGAGAGGCAGGGCTCTTGCATCTCTGGAGGAGAGCTAATCCTGCAGCCCACGTTCGTCCTGGGAAACCGCAAGGCGACCCTTGGCCTCAGTGTAGTGTCGAAATTGCCGCCGGACAGGTCTTGCCTGCCGCGGTTTCCGTGAGTTCTCCACCGTTTTCGGGCTTAAATGGAGAGCGAGGAGAGCTGTCGGCTCTCACAGAACTCTGGCCTCCGCACTGTCTGCCATGCAACTGCACTCAAGACCACACGTCTCCTCCCGACCTGCTGAGAAACAGGCATCCGCGTAGGCCCTTGTTAACATTTCCTGGCGTGCAGAGTCCAAGGCGACACGCTGTCCTCTTCCTTGGAAACCTACGTTGCCACAGCTTGCCAAACGCTACCGAAGGCAGTCCTAACCAGTCTCGTGTGCTGCGCAACTTTGATTCGGTTACGAAAAGCCACCTGCATTGCGGTGAACACTCTGCTCAGCGTTCTTTCCAGGAGCTCACATTTGCTCCCTCTCTAGTTTAAGCAAGGTGTCGAGGTGAGGTCCAGACTGAGCCAAGAGCACAATTGCTCACTTTGCAGTGGTAGTCGTCCTAAGAGGCATTGCCTACTTCGCCTTGCTAAGGTCTTCGTTCTGTTAGGGAAGTCGCCACACTTAGACGCCTGTAAAGGAGAATTTATTCAGCGAAGTTCCCAGTGTCTTGCGACGGTCTCCCTTCGCAGTGCCAATACAGCAGGGACTTAGGTTTGCTGCTAACTAGGCTAGGTGACCCTGCATAGAGAAGCAGGCGTTTCCCTTTGGAAGCTTGGATCCCGGTTTCTCAGGGGCTGCTTGCAAGACCCTGCTATTGCCCAGCATCTGTCCTCTGCCCCTACGCCTGGGTAGGAAGCGAATATTTTAGCCTGAGAAGCAGGGCTCTTGCAACTCTGGAGGAGAGCTAATCCTGCAGCCCACGTTCGTCCTGGGAAACCGCAAGGCGACCCTTGGCCTGAGAGTAGTGGCGAAATTGCCCCCGGACAGGTCTTGCCTGCCGCGGTTTCCATGAGTTCGCCACCGTTTTCGGGCTTAAATGGAGAGTGAGGAGAACTGTCGGCTCTCACAGAACTCTGGCCTCCGCACTGTCTGCCATGCAACTGCACTGAAGACCACACGTCTCCTCCCGACCTGCTGAGAAACAGGCATCCGTGTAGGCCCTTGTTAACATTTCCTGGCTTGCAGAGTCCAAGGCGACACGCTGTCCTCTTCCTTGGAAACCTACGTTGCCACAGCTTGCCAAACGCTACCGAAGGCAGTCCTAACCAGTCTCATGTGCTGCGCAACTTTGATTCTGTTACGAAAAGCCACCTGCATTGCGGTGAACACTCTGCTCAGCGTTCTTTCCGGGAGCTCACAGTTGCTCCCTCTCTAGGTTAAGCAGGAAGTCGTAGTGAGGACCAACCTGAGCAAAGAGCACAATTCCTCACGTTACACTGGTAGTCGTCGAAAGAGGAATTGCCAACTACGCCTGGCTAAGGCCTTCCCTGGGTTAAGGAACCAGCCACACTTAGACGCCTTTAAAGGAAAATTTATTCAGCGAAGTTCCCATTGTTTGGCGATGGTCAACCTTTGCAGCCCCAATACTGCAGGGACTGAGGTTTGCTGCTAACAAGGCTAGGTGACCCTGCATACAGAAGCAGGCGTTTCCCTTTGGAAGCTTGGATCCCGGTTTCTCAGGGACTGCTTCCAATGCCCTGCTATTGCCCAGCATCTGTCCTCTGCCCCTACGCCTGTGTAGGAAGCGAGTATTTTAGCCTGAGAAGCAGGGCTCTTGCATCTCTGGAGGAGAGCTAATCCTGCAGCCCACGTTCGTCCTGGGAAACCACAAGGCGACCCTTGGCCTCAGTGTAGTGGCGAAATTGCCGCCGGACAGGTCTTGCCTGCCGCGGTTTCCGTGAGTTCTCCACCGTTTTCGGGCTTAAATGGAGAGCGAGGAGAGCTGTCGGCTCTCACAGAACTCTGGCCTCCGCACTGTCTGCCATGCAACTGCACTCAAGACCACACGTCTCCTCCCGACCTGCTGAGAAACAGGCATCCGCGTAGGCCCTTGTTAACATTTCCTGGCGTGCAGAGTCCAAGGCGACACGCTGTCCTCTTCCTTGGAAACCTACGTTGCCACAGCTTGCCAAACGCTACCGAAGGCAGTCCTAACCAGTCTCGTGTGCTGCGCAACTTTGATTCGGTTACGAAAAGCCACCTGCATTGCGGTGAACACTCTGCTCAGCGTTCTTTCCGGGAGCTCACAGTTGCTCCCTCTCTAGGTTAAGCAAGGTGTCGAGGTGAGGTCCAGACTGAGCCAAGAGCACAATTGCTCACTTTGCAGTGGTAGTCGTCCTAAGAGGCATTGCCTACTACGCCTTGCTAAGGTCTTCGTTCTGTTAGGGAAGTCGCCACACTTAGACGCCTGTAAAGGAGAATTTATTCAGCGAAGTTCCCAGTGTCTTGCGACGGTCTCCCTTCGCAGTGCCAATACAGCAGGGACTTAGCTTTGCTGCTAACTAGGCTAGGTGACCCTGCATACAGAAGCAGGCGTTTCCCTTTGGAAGCTTGGATCCCGGTTTCTCAGGGGCTGCTTGCAAGACCCTGCTATTGCCCAGCATCTGTCCTCGGCCCCTACACCTGGGTAGGAAGCGAGTATTTTAGCCTGAGAAGCAGGGCTCTTGCAACTCTGGAGGAGAGCTAATCCTGCAGCCCACGTTCGTCCTGGGAAACCGCAAGGCGACCCTTGGCCTCAGAGTAGTGGCGAAATTGCCGCCGGACAGGTCTTGCCTGCCGCGGTTTCCATGAGTTCGCCACCGTTTTCGGGCTTAAGTGGAGAGCGAGGAGAGCTGTCGGCTCTCACAGAACTCTGGCCTCCGCACTGTCTGCCATGCAACTGCACTCAAGACCACACGTCTCCTCCCGGCCTGCTGAGAAACAGGCCGCCGTGTAGGCCCTTCGTAACACTTCTTGGCCTGTAGACTCCAAGGCGACACACTGTCCTCTTCCTTGGAAAACTACGGTGCCCCAGCTTGCCAACGCTCACGAAGGCAGTCCGAGCCCGTCTCGTGTGCTGGGCCACTTGCATTCAGTGAGGAAAAGCCACCTGCATTGAGGTGAACACTCTGCTCAGCGTTCTTTCCGGGAGCTCACAATTGCCGCCTCTCTAGGTTAAGCAGGAAGTCGTAGTGAGGACCAACCTGAGCAAAGAGCACAATTCCTCACGTTACACTGGTAGTCGTCGAAAGAGGAATTGCCAACTACGCCTGGCTAAGGCCTTCCCTGGGTTAAGGAACCAGCCACACTTAGACGCCTTTAAAGGAAAATTTATTCAGCGAAGTTCCCATTGTTTGGCGATGGTCAACCTTTGCAGCGCCAATACTGCAGGGACTTAGGTTTGCTGCTAACAAGGCTAGGTGACCCTGCAGACAGAAGCAGGCGTTTCCCTTTGGAAGCTTGGATCCCGGTTTCCTAGGGGCTGCTTCCAAGGCCCTGCTATTGCCCAGCATCTGTCCTCTGCCCCTACGCCTGGGTAGGAAGCCAGTATTTTAGCCTGAGAGGCAGGGCTCTTGCATCTCTGGAGGAGAGCTAATCCTGCAGCCCACGTTCGTCCTGGGAAACCGCAAGGCGACCCTTGGCCTCAGTGTAGTGTCGAAATTGCCGCCGGACAGGTCTTGCCTGCCGCGGTTTCCGTGAGTTCTCCACCGTTTTCGGGCTTAAATGGAGAGCGAGGAGAGCTGTCGGCTCTCACAGAACTCTGGCCTCCGCACTGTCTGCCATGCAACTGCACTCAAGACCACACGTCTCCTCCCGACCTGCTGAGAAACAGGCATCCGCATAGGCCCTTGTTAACATTTCCTGGCATGCAGAGTCCAAGGCGACACGCTGTCCTCTTCCTTGGAAACCTACGTTGCCACAGCTTGCCAAACGCTACCGAAGGCAGTCCTAACCAGTCTCGTGTGCTGCGCAACTTTGATTCGGTTACGAAAAGCCACCTGCATTGCGGTGAACACTCTGCTCAGCGTTCTTTCCGGGAGCTCACAGTTGCTCCCTCTCTAGGTTAAGCAAGGTGTCGAGGTGAGGTCCAGACTGAGCCAAGAGCACAATTGCTCACTTTGCAGTGGTAGTCGTCCTAAGAGGCATTGCCTACTACGCCTTGCTAAGGTCTTCGTTCTGTTAGGGAAGTCGCCACACTTAGACGCCTGTAAAGGAGAATTTATTCAGCGAAGTTCCCAGTGTCTTGCGACGGTCTCCCTTTGCAGTGCCAATACAGCAGGGACTTAGCTTTGCTGCTAACTAGGCTAGGTGACCCTGCATACAGTAGCAGGCGTTTCCCTTTGGAAGCTTGGATCCCGGTTTCTCAGGGGCTGCTTGCAAGACCCTGCTATTGCCCAGCATCTGTCCTCGGCCCCTACGCCTGGGTAGGAAGCGAGTATTTTAGCCTGAGAAGCAGGGCTCTTGCAACTCTGGAGGAGAGCTAATCCTGCAGCCCACGTTCGTCCTGGGAAACCGCAAGGCGACCCTTGGCCTCAGTGTAGTGGCGAAATTGCCGCCGGACAGGTCTTGCCTGCCGCGGTTTCCATGAGTTCGCCACCGTTTTCGGGCTTAAGTGGAGAGCGAGGAGAGCTGTCGGCTCTCACAGAACTCTGGCCTCCGCACTGTCTGCCATGCAACTGCACTCAAGACCACACGTCTCCTCCCGGCCTGCTGAGAAACAGGCCGCCGTGTAGGCCCTTCGTAACACTTCTTGGCCTGTAGACTCCAAGGCGACACACTGTCCTCTTCCTTGGAAAACTACGGTGCCCCAGCTTGCCAACGCTCACGAAGGCAGTCCGAGCCCGTCTCGTGTGCTGGGCCACTTGCATTCAGTGAGGAAAAGCCACCTGCATTGAGGTGAACACTCTGCTCAGCGTTCTTTCCGGGAGCTCACAATTGCCGCCTCTCTAGGTTAAGCAGGAAGTCGTAGTGAGGACCAACATGAGCAAGGAGCACAATTCCTCACGTTATACTGGTAGTCGTCGAAAGAGGAATTGCCAACTACGCCTGGCTAAGGCCTTCCCTGGGTTAAGGAACCAGCCACACTTAGACGCCTTTAAAGGAAAATTTATTCAGCGAAGTTCCCATTGTTTGGCGATGGTCAACCTTTGCAGCGCCAATACTGCAGGGACTTAGGTTTGCTGCTAACAAGGCTAGGTGACCCTGCAGACAGAAGCAGGCGTTTCCCTTTGGAAGCTTGGATCCCGGTTTCCTAGGGGCTGCTTCCAAGGCCCTGCTATTGCCCAGCATCTGTCCTCTGCCCCTACGCCTGGGTAGGAAGCCAGTATTTTAGCCTGAGAGGCAGGGCTCTTGCATCTCTGGAGGAGAGCTAATCCTGCAGCCCACGTTCGTCCTGGGAAACCGCAAGGCGACCCTTGGCCTCAGTGTAGTGTCGAAATTGCCGCCGGACAGGTCTTGCCTGCCGCGGTTTCCGTGAGTTCTCCACCGTTTTCGGGCTTAAATGGAGAGCGAGGAGAGCTGTCGGCTCTCACAGAACTCTGGCCTCCGCACTGTCTGCCATGCAACTGCACTCAAGACCACACGTCTCCTCCCGACCTGCTGAGAAACAGGCATCCGCGTAGGCCCTTGTTAACATTTCCTGGCGTGCAGAGTCCAAGGCGACACGCTGTCCTCTTCCTTGGAAACCTACGTTGCCACAGCTTGCCAAACGCTACCGAAGGCAGTCCTAACCAGTCTCGTGTGCTGCGCAACTTTGATTCGGTTACGAAAAGCCACCTGCATTGCGGTGAACACTCTGCTCAGCGTTTTTTCCGGGAGCTCACAGTTGCTCCCTCTCTAGGTTAAGCAAGGTGTCGAGGTGAGGTCCAGACTGAGCCAAGAGCACAATTGCTCACTTTGCAGTGGTAGTCGTCCTAAGAGGCATTGCCTACTACGCCTTGCTAAGGTCTTCGTTCTGTTAGGGAAGTCGCCACACTTAGACGCCTGTAAAGGAGAATTTATTCAGCGAAGTTCCCAGTGTCTTGCGACGGTCTCCCTTCGCAGTGCCAATACAGCAGGGACTTAGCTTTGCTGCTAACTAGGCTAGGAGACCCTGCATACAGAAGCAGGCGTTTCCCTTTGAAAGCTTGGATCCCGGTTTCTCAGGGGCTGCTTGCAAGACCCTGCTATTGCCCAGCATCTGTCCTCGGCCCCTACGCCTGGGTAGGAAGCGAGTATTTTAGCCTGAGAAGCAGGGCTCTTGCAACTCTGGAGGAGAGCTAATCCTGCAGCCCACGTTCGTCCTGGGAAACTGCAAGGCGACCCTTGGCCTCAGAGTAGTGGCGAAATTGCTGCCGGACAGGTCTTGCCTGCCGCGGTTTCCATGAGTTCGCCACCATTTTCGGGCTTAAGTGGAGAGCGAGGAGAGCTGTCGGCTCTCACAGAACTCTGGCCTCCGCACTGTCTGCCATGCAACTGCACTCAAGACCACACGTCTCCTCCCGGCCTGCTGAGAAACAGGCCGCCGTGTAGGCCCTTCGTAACACTTCTTGGCCTGTAGACTCCAAGGCGACACACTGTCCTCTTCCTTGGAAAACTACGGTGCCCCAGCTTGCCAACGCTCACGAAGGCAGTCCGAGCCCGTCTCGTGTGCTGGGCCACTTGCATTCAGTGAGGAAAAGCCACCTGCATTGAGGTGAACACTCTGCTCAGCGTTCTTTCCGGGAGCTCACAATTGCCGCCTCTCTAGGTTAAGCAGGAAGTCGTAGTGAGGACCAACCTGAGCAAAGAGCACAATTCCTCACGTTACACTGGTAGTCGTCGAAAGAGGAATTGCCAACTACGCCTGGCTAAGGCCTTCCCTGGGTTAAGGAACCAGCCACACTTAGACGCCTTTAAAGGAAAATTTATTCAGCGAAGTTCCCATTGTTTGGCGATGGTCAACCTTTGCAGCGCCAATACTGCAGGGACTTAGGTTTGCTGCTAACAAGGCTAGGTGACCCTGCAGACAGAAGCAGGCGTTTCCCTTTGGAAGCTTGGATCCCGGTTTCCTAGGGGCTGCTTCCAAGGCCCTGCTATTGCCCAGCATCTGTCCTTTGCCCCTACGCCTGGGTAGGAAGCCAGTATTTTAGCCTGAGAGGCAGGGCTCTTGCATCTCTGGAGGAGAGCTAATCCTGCAGCCCACGTTCGTCCTGGGAAACTGCAAGGCGACCCTTGGCCTCAGTGTAGTGTCGAAATTGCCGCCGGACAGGTCTTGCCTGCCGCGGTTTCCGTGAGTTCTCCACCGTTTTCGGGCTTAAATGGAGAGCGAGGAGAGCTGTCGGCTCTCACAGAACTCTGGCCTCCGCACTGTCTGCCATGCAACTGCACTCAAGACCACACGTCTCCTCCCGACCTGCTGAGAAACAGGCATCCGCATAGGCCCTTGTTAACATTTCCTGGCGTGCAGAGTCCAAGGTGACACGCTGTCCTCTTCCTTGGAAACCTACGTTGCCACAGCTTGCCAAACGCTACCGAAGGCAGTCCTAACCAGTCTCGTGTGCTGCGCAACTTTGATTCGGTTACAAAAAGCCACGTGCATTCCGGTGAACACTCTGCTCAGCATTCTTTCCGGGAGCTCACAGTTGCTCCCTCTCTAGGTTAAGCAAGGTGTCGAGGTGAGGTCCAGACTGAGCCAAGAGCACAATTGCTCACTTTGCAGTGGTAGTCGTCCTAAGAGGCATTGCCTACTACGCCTTGCTAAGGTCTTCGTTCTGTTAGGGAAGTCGCCACACTTAGACGCCTGTAAAGGAGAATTTATTCAGCGAAGTTCCCAGTGTCTTGCGACGGTCTCCCTTCGCAGTGCCAATACAGCAGGGACTTAGCTTTGCTGCTAACTAGGCTAGGTGACCCTGCATACAGAAGCAGGCGTTTCCCTTTGGAAGCTTGGATCCCGGTTTCTCAGGGGCTGCTTGCAAGACCCTGCTATTGCCCAGCATCTGTCCTCGGCCCCTACGCCTGGGTAGGAAGCGAGTATTTTAGCCTGAGAAGCAGGGCTCTTGCAACTCTGGAAGAGAGCTAATCCTGCAGCCCACGTTCGTCCTGGGAAACCGCAAGGCGACCCTTGGCCTCAGAGTAGTGGCGAAATTGCCGCCGGACAGGTCTTGCCTGCCGCGGTTTCCATGAGTTCGCCACCGTTTTCGGGCTTAAGTGGAGAGCGAGGAGAGCTGTCGGCTCTCACAGAACTCTGGCCTCCGCACTGTCTGCCATGCAACTGCACTCAAGACCACACGTCTCCTCCCGGCCTGCTGAGAAACAGGCCGCCGTGTAGGCCCTTCGTAACACTTCTTGGCCTGTAGACTCCAAGGCGACACACTGTCCTCTTCCTTGGAAAACTACGGTGCCCCAGCTTGCCAACGCTCACGAAGGCAGTCCGAGCCCGTCTCGTGTGCTGGGCCACTTGCATTCAGTGAGGAAAAGCCACCTGCATTGAGGTGAACACTCTGCTCAGCGTTCTTTCCGGGAGCTCACAATTGCCGCCTCTCTAGGTTAAGCAGGAAGTCGTAGTGAGGACCAACCTGAGCAAAGAGCACAATTCCTCACGTTACACTGGTAGTCGTCGAAAGAGGAATTGCCAACTACGCCTGGCTAAGGCCTTCCCTGGGTTAAGGAACCAGCCACACTTAGACGCCTTTAAAGGAAAATTTATTCAGCGAAGTTCCCATTGTTTGGCGATGGTCAACCTTTGCAGCGCCAATACTGCAGGGACTTAGGTTTGCTGCTAACAAGGCTAGGTGACCCTGCAGACAGAAGCAGGCGTTTCCCTTTGGAAGCTTGGATCCCGGTTTCCTAGGGGCTGCTTCCAAGGCCCTGCTATTGCCCAGCATCTGTCCTCTGCCCCTACGCCTGGGTAGGAAGCCAGTATTTTAGCCTGAGAGGCAGGGCTCTTGCATCTCTGGAGGAGAGCTAATCCTGCAGCCCACGTTCATCCTGGGAAACCGCAAGGCGACCCTTGGCCTCAGTGTAGTGTCGAAATTGCCGCCGGACAGGTCTTGCCTGCCGCGGTTTCCGTGAGTTCTCCACCGTTTTCGGGCTTAAATGGAGAGCGAGGAGAGCTGTCGGCTCTCACAGAACTCTGGCCTCCGCACTGTCTGCCATGCAACTGCACTCAAGACCACACGTCTCCTCCCGACCTGCTGAGAAACAGGCATCCGCGTAGGCCCTTGTTAACATTTCCTGGCGTGCAGAGTCCAAGGCGACACGCTGTCCTCTTCCTTGGAAACCTACGTTGCCACAGCTTGCCAAACGCTACCGAAGGCAGTCCTAACCAGTCTCGTGTGCTGCGCAACTTTGATTCGGTTACGAAAAGCCACCTGCATTGCGGTGAACACTCTGCTCAGCGTTTTTTCCGGGAGCTCACAGTTGCTCCCTCTCTAGGTTAAGCAATGTGTCGAGGTGAGGTCCAGACTGAGCCAAGAGCACAATTGCTCACTTTGCAGTGGTAGTCGTCCTAAGAGGCATTGCCTACTACGCCTTGCTAAGGTCTTCGTTCTGTTAGGGAAGTCGCCACACTTAGACGCCTGTAAAGGAGAATTTATTCAGCGAAGTTCCCAGTGTCTTGCGACGGTCTCCCTTCGCAGTGCCAATACAGCAGGGACTTAGCTTTGCTGCTAACTAGGCTAGGTGACCCTGCATACAGAAGCAGGCGTTTCCCTTTGGAAGCTTGGATCCCGGTTTCTCAGGGGCTGCTTGCAAGACCCTGCTATTGCCCAGCATCTGTCCTCGGCCCCTACGCCTGGGTAGGAAGCGAGTATTTTAGCCTGAGAAGCAGGGCTCTTGCAACTCTGGAAGAGAGCTAATCCTGCAGCCCACGTTCGTCCTGGGAAACCGCAAGGCGACCCTTGGCCTCAGAGTAGTGGCGAAATTGCCGCCGGACAGGTCTTGCCTGCCGCGGTTTCCATGAGTTCGCCACCGTTTTCGGGCTTAAGTGGAGAGCGAGGAGAGCTGTCGGCTCTCACAGAACTCTGGCCTCCGCACTGTCTGCCATGCAACTGCACTCAAGACCACACGTCTCCTCCCGGCCTGCTGAGAAACAGGCCGCCGTGTAGGCCCTTCGTAACACTTCTTGGCCTGTAGACTCCAAGGCGACACACTGTCCTCTTCCTTGGAAAACTACGGTGCCCCAGCTTGCCAACGCTCACGAAGGCAGTCCGAGCCCGTCTCGTGTGCTGGGCCACTTGCATTCAGTGAGGAAAAGCCACCTGCATTGAGGTGAACACTCTGCTCAGCGTTCTTTCCGGGAGCTCACAATTGCCGCCTCTCTAGGTTAAGCAGGAAGTCGTAGTGAGGACCAACCTGAGCAAAGAGCACAATTCCTCACGTTACACTGGTAGTCGTCGAAAGAGGAATTGCCAACTACGCCTGGCTAAGGCCTTCCCTGGGTTAAGGAACCAGCCACACTTAGACGCCTTTAAAGGAAAATTTATTCAGCGAAGTTCCCATTGTTTGGCGATGGTCAACCTTTGCAGCGCCAATACTGCAGGGACTTAGGTTTGCTGCTAACAAGGCTAGGTGACCCTGCAGACAGAAGCAGGCGTTTCCCTTTGGAAGCTTGGATCCCGGTTTCCTAGGGGCTGCTTCCAAGGCCCTGCTATTGCCCAGCATCTGTCCTCTGCCCCTACGCCTGGGTAGGAAGCCAGTATTTTAGCCTGAGAGGCAGGGCTCTTGCATCTCTGGAGGAGAGCTAATCCTGCAGCCCACGTTCATCCTGGGAAACCGCAAGGCGACCCTTGGCCTCAGTGTAGTGTCGAAATTGCCGCCGGACAGGTCTTGCCTGCCGCGGTTTCCGTGAGTTCTCCACCGTTTTCGGGCTTAAATGGAGAGCGAGGAGAGCTGTCGGCTCTCACAGAACTCTGGCCTCCGCACTGTCTGCCATGCAACTGCACTCAAGACCACACGTCTCCTCCCGACCTGCTGAGAAACAGGCATCCGCGTAGGCCCTTGTTAACATTTCCTGGCGTGCAGAGTCCAAGGCGACACGCTGTCCTCTTCCTTGGAAACCTACGTTGCCACAGCTTGCCAAACGCTACCGAAGGCAGTCCTAACCAGTCTCGTGTGCTGCGCAACTTTGATTCGGTTACGAAAAGCCACCTGCATTGCGGTGAACACTCTGCTCAGCGTTCTTTCCGGGAGCTCACAGTTGCTCCCTCTCTAGGTTAAGCAAGGTGTCGAGGTGAGGTCCAGACTGAGCCAAGAGCACAATTGCTCACTTTGCAGTGGTAGTCGTCCTAAGAGGCATTGCCTACTACGCCTTGCTAAGGTCTTCGTTCTGTTAGGGAAGTCGCCACACTTAGACGCCTGTAAAGGAGAATTTATTCAGCGAAGTTCCCAGTGTCTTGCGACGGTCTCCCTTCGCAGTGCCAATACAGCAGGGACTTAGCTTTGCTGCTAACTAGGCTAGGTGACCCTGCATACAGAAGCAGGCGTTTCCCTTTGGAAGCTTGGATCCCGGTTTCTCAGGGGCTGCTTGCAAGACCCTGCTATTGCCCAGCATCTGTCCTCGGCCCCTACGCCTGGGTAGGAAGCGAGTATTTTAGCCTGAGAAGCAGGGCTCTTGCAACTCTGGAAGAGAGCTAATCCTGCAGCCCACGTTCGTCCTGGGAAACCGCAAGGCGACCCTTGGCCTCAGAGTAGTGGCGAAATTGCCGCCGGACAGGTCTTGCCTGCCGCGGTTTCCATGAGTTCGCCACCGTTTTCGGGCTTAAGTGGAGAGCGAGGAGAGCTGTCGGCTCTCACAGAACTCTGGCCTCCGCACTGTCTGCCATGCAACTGCACTCAAGACCACACGTCTCCTCCCGGCCTGCTGAGAAACAGGCCGCCGTGTAGGCCCTTCGTAACACTTCTTGGCCTGTAGACTCCAAGGCGACACACTGTCCTCTTCCTTGGAAAACTACGGTGCCACAGCTTGCCAACGCTCACGAAGGCAGTCCGAGCCCGTCTCGTGTGCTGGGCCACTTGCATTCAGTGAGGAAAAGCCACCTGCATTGAGGTGAACACTCTGCTCAGCGTTCTTTCCGGGAGCTCACAATTGCCGCCTCTCTAGGTTAAGCAGGAAGTCGTAGTGAGGACCAACCTGAGCAAAGAGCACAATTCCTCACGTTACACTGGTAGTCGTCGAAAGAGGAATTGCCAACTACGCCTGGCTAAGGCCTTCCCTGGGTTAAGGAACCAGCCACACTTAGACGCCTTTAAAGGAAAATTTATTCAGCGAAGTTCCCATTGTTTGGCGATGGTCAACCTTTGCAGCGCCAATACTGCAGGGACTTAGGTTTGCTGCTAACAAGGCTAGGTGACCCTGCAGACAGAAGCAGGCGTTTCCCTTTGGAAGCTTGGATCCCGGTTTCCTAGGGGCTGCTTCCAAGGCCCTGCTATTGCCCAGCATCTGTCCTCTGCCCCTACGCCTGGGTAGGAAGCCAGTATTTTAGCCTGAGAGGCAGGGCTCTTGCATCTCTGGAGGAGAGCTAATCCTGCAGCCCACGTTCGTCCTGGGAAACCGCAAGGCGACCCTTGGCCTCAGTGTAGTGTCGAAATTGCCGCCGGACAGGTCTTGCCTGCCGCGGTTTCCGTGAGTTCTCCACCGTTTTCGGGCTTAAATGGAGAGCGAGGAGAGCTGTCGGCTCTCACAGAACTCTGGCCTCCGCACTGTCTGCCATGCAACTGCACTCAAGACCACACGTCTCCTCCCGACCTGCTGAGAAACAGGCATCCGCGTAGGCCCTTGTTAACATTTCCTGGCGTGCAGAGTCCAAGGCGACACGCTGTCCTCTTCCTTGGAAACCTACGTTGCCACAGCTTGCCAAACGCTACCGAAGGCAGTCCTAACCAGTCTCGTGTGCTGCGCAACTTTGATTCGGTTACGAAAAGCCACCTGCATTGCGGTGAACACTCTGCTCAGCGTTCTTTCCGGGAGCTCACAATTGCCGCCTCTCTAGGTTAAGCAGGAAGTCGTAGTGAGGACCAACCTGAGCAAAGAGCACAATTCCTCACGTTACACTGGTAGTCGTCGAAAGAGGAATTGCCAACTACGCCTGGCTAAGGCCTTCCCTGGGTTAAGGAACCAGCCACACTTAGACGCCTTTAAAGGAAAATTTATTTAGTGAAGTTCCCATTGTTTGGCGATGGTCAACCTTTGCAGCACCAATACTGCAGGGACTTAGGTTTGCTGCTAACAAGGCTAGGTGACCCTGCAGACAGAAGCAGGCGTTTCCCTTTGGAAGCTTGGATCCCGGTTTCCTAGGGGCTGCTTCCAAGGCCCTGCTATTGCCCAGCATCTGTCCTCTGCCCCTACGCCTGGGTAGGAAGCCAGTATTTTAGCCTGAGAGGCAGGGCTCTTGCATCTCTGGAGGAGAGCTAATCCTGCAGCCCACGTTCGTCCTGGGAAACCGCAAGGCGACCCTTGGCCTCAGTGTAGTGTCGAAATTGCCGCCGGACAGGTCTTGCCTGCCGCGGTTTCCGTGAGTTCTCCACCGTTTTCGGGCTTAAATGGAGAGCGAGGAGAGCTGTCGGCTCTCACAGAACTCTGGCCTCCGCACTGTCTGCCATGCAACTGCACTGAAGACCACACGTCTCCTCCCGACCTGCTGAGAAACAGGCATCTGCGTAGGCCCTTGTTAACATTTCCTGGCGTGCAGAGTCCAAGGCGACACGCTGTCCTCTTCCTTGGAAACCTACGTTGCCACAGCTTGCCAAATGCTACCGAAGGCAGTCCTAACCAGTCTCGTGTGCTGCGCAACTTTGATTCGGTTACGAAAAGCCACCTGCATTGCGGTGAACACTCTGCTCAGCGTTCTTTCCGGGAGCTCACAATTGCCGCCTCTCTAGGTTAAGCAGGAAGTCGTAGTGAGGACCAACCTGAGCAAAGAGCACAATTCCTCACGTTACACTGGTAGTCGTCGAAAGAGGAATTGCCAACTACGCCTGGCTAAGGCCTTCCCTGGGTTAAGGAACCAGCCACACTTAGACGCCTTTAAAGGAAAATTTATTCAGCGAAGTTCCCATTGTTTGGCGATGGTCAACCTTTGCAGCGTCAATACTGCAGGGACTTAGGTTTGCTGCTAACAAGGCTAGGTGACCCTGCAGACAGAAGCAGGCGTTTCCCTTTGGAAGCTTGGATCCCGGTTTCCTAGGGGCTGCTTCCAAGGCCCTGCTATTGCCCAGCATCTGTCCTCTGCCCCTACGCCTGGGTAGGAAGCCAGTATTTTAGCCTGAGAGGCAGGGCTCTTGCATCTCTGGAGGAGAGCTAATCCTGCAGCCCACGTTCGTCCTGGGAAACCGCAAGGCGACCCTTGGCCTCAGTGTAGTGTCGAAATTGCCGCCGGACAGGTCTTGCCTGCCGTGGTTTCCGTGAGTTCTCCACCGTTTTCGGGCTTAAATGGAGAGCGAGGAGAGCTGTCGGCTCTCACAGAACTCTGGCCTCCGCACTGTCTGCCATGCAACTGCACTCAAGACCACATGTCTCCTCCCGACCTGCTGAGAAACAGGCATCCGCGTAGGCCCTTGTTAACATTTCCTGGCGTGCAGAGTCCAAGGCGACACGCTGTCCTCTTCCTTGGAAACCTACGTTGCCACAGCTTGCCAAACGCTACCGAAGGCAGTCCTAACCAGTCTCGTGTGCTGCGCAACTTTGATTCGGTTACGAAAAGCCACCTGCATTGCGGTGAACACTCTGCTCAGCGTTCTTTCCGGGAGCTCACAATTGCCGCCTCTCTAGGTTAAGCAGGAAGTCGTAGTGAGGACCAACCTGAGCAAAGAGCACAATTCCTCACGTTACACTGGTAGTCGTCGAAAGAGGAATTGCCAACTAGGCCTGGCTAAGGCCTTCCCTGGGTTAAGGAACCAGCCACACTTAGACGCCTTTAAAGGAAAATTTATTCAGCGAAGTTCCCATTGTTTGGCGATGGTCAACCTTTGCAGCGCCAATACTGCAGGGACTTAGGTTTGCTGCTAACAAGGCTAGGTGACCCTGCAGACAGAAGCAGGCGTTTCCCTTTGGAAGCTTGGATCCCGGTTTCCTAGGGGCTGCTTCCAAGGCCCTGCTATTGCCCAGCATCTGTCCTCTGCCCCTACGCCTGGGTAGGAAGCCAGTATTTTAGCCTGAGAGGCAGGGCTCTTGCATCTCTGGAGGAGAGCTAATCCTGCAGCCCACGTTCGTCCTGGGAAACCGCAAGGCGACCCTTGGCCTCAGTGTAGTGTCGAAATTGCCGCCGGACAGGTCTTGCCTGCCGCGGTTTCCGTGAGTTCTCCACCGTTTTCGGGCTTAAATGGAGAGCGAGGAGAGCTGTCAGCTCTCACAGAACTCTGGCCTCCGCACTGTCTGCCATGCAACTGCACTCAAGACCACACGTCTCCTCCCGACCTGCTGAGAAACAGGCATCCGCGTAGGCCCTTGTTAACATTTCCTGGCGTGCAGAGTCCAAGGCGACACGCTGTCCTCTTCCTTGGAAACCTACGTTGCCACAGCTTGCCAAACGCTACCGAAGGCAGTCCTAACCAGTCTCGTGTGCTGCGCAACTTTGATTCGGTTACGAAAAGCCACCTGCATTGCGGTGAACACTCTGCTCAGCGTTCTTTCCGGGAGCTCACAATTGCCGCCTCTCTAGGTTAAGCAGGAAGTCGTAGTGAGGACCAACCTGAGCAAAGAGCACAATTCCTCACGTTACACTGGTAGTCGTCGAAAGAGGAATTGCCAACTACGCCTGGCTAAGGCCTTCCCTGGGTTAAGGAACCAGCCACACTTAGACGCCTTTAAAGGAAAATTTATTCAGCGAAGTTCCCATTGTTTGGCGATGGTCAACCTTTGCAGCGCCAATACTGCAGGGACTTAGGTTTGCTGCTAACAAGGCTAGGTGACCCTGCAGACAGAAGCAGGCGTTTCCCTTTGGAAGCTTGGATCCCGGTTTCCTAGGGGCTGCTTCCAAGGCCCTGCTATTGCCCAGCATCTGTCCTCTGCCCCTACGCCTGGGTAGGAAGCCAGTATTTTAGCCTGAGAGGCAGGGATCTTGCATCTCTGGAGGAGAGCTAATCCTGCAGCCCACGTTCGTCCTGGGAAACCGCAAGGCGACCCTTGGCCTCAGTGTAGTGTCGAAATTGCCGCCGGACAGGTCTTGCCTGCCGCGGTTTCCGTGAGTTCTCCACCGTTTTCGGGCTTAAATGGAGAGCGAGGAGAGCTGTCGGCTCTCACAGAACTCTGGCCTCCGCACTGTCTGCCATGCAACTGCACTCAAGACCACACGTCTCCTCCCGACCTGCTGAGAAACAGGCATCCGCGTAGGCCCTTGTTAACATTTCCTGGCATGCAGAGTCCAAGGCGACACGCTGTCCTCTTCCTTGGAAACCTACGTTGCCACAGCTTGCCAAACGCTACCGAAGGCAGTCCTAACCAGTCTCGTGTGCTGCGCAACTTTGATTCGGTTACGAAAAGCCACCTGCATTGCGGTGAACACTCTGCTCAGCGTTCTTTCCGGGAGCTCACAGTTGCTCCCTCTCTAGGTTAAGCAAGGTGTCGAGGTGAGGTCCAGACTGAGCCAAGAGCACAATTGCTCACTTTGCAGTGGTAGTCGTCCTAAGAGGCATTGCCTACTACGCCTTGCTAAGGTCTTCGTTCTGTTAGGGAAGTCGCCACACTTAGACGCCTGTAAAGGAGAATTTATTCAGCGAAGTTCCCAGTGTCTTGCGACGGTCTCCCTTCGCAGTGCCAATACAGCAGGGACTTAGCTTTGCTGCTAACTAGGCTAGGTGACCCTGCATACAGAAGCAGGCGTTTCCCTTTGGAAGCTTGGATCCCGGTTTCTCAGGGGCTGCTTGCAAGACCCTGCTATTGCCCAGCATCTGTCCTCGGCCCCTACGCCTGGGTAGGAAGCGAGTATTTTAGCCTGAGAAGCAGGGCTCTTGCAACTCTGGAAGAGAGCTAATCCTGCAGCCCACGTTCGTCCTGGGAAACCGCAAGGCGACCCTTGGCCTCAGAGTAGTGGCGAAATTGCCGCCGGACAGGTCTTGCCTGCCGCGGTTTCCATGAGTTCGCCACCGTTTTCGGGCTTAAGTGGAGAGCGAGGAGAGCTGTCGGCTCTCACAGAACTCTGGCCTCCGCACTGTCTGCCATGCAACTGCACTCAAGACCACACGTCTCCTCCCGGCCTGCTGAGAAACAGGCCGCCGTGTAGGCCCTTCGTAACACTTCTTGGCCTGTAGACTCCAAGGCGACACACTGTCCTCTTCCTTGGAAAACTACGGTGCCCCAGCTTGCCAACGCTCACGAAGGCAGTCCGAGCCCGTCTCGTGTGCTGGGCCACTTGCATTCAGTGAGGAAAAGCCACCTGCATTGAGGTGAACACTCTGCTCAGCGTTCTTTCCGGGAGCTCACAATTGCCGCCTCTCTAGGTTAAGCAGGAAGTCGTAGTGAGGACCAACCTGAGCAAAGAGCACAATTCCTCACGTTACACTGGTAGTCGTCGAAAGAGGAATTGCCAACTACGCCTGGCTAAGGCCTTCCCTGGGTTAAGGAACCAGCCACACTTAGACGCCTTTAAAGGAAAATTTATTCAGCGAAGTTCCCATTGTTTGGCGATGGTCAACCTTTGCAGCGCCAATACTGCAGGGACTTAGGTTTGCTGCTAACAAGGCTAGGTGACCCTGCAGACAGAAGCAGGCGTTTCCCTTTGGAAGCTTGGATCCCGGTTTCCTAGGGGCTGCTTCCAAGGCCCTGCTATTGCCCAGCATCTGTCCTCTGCCCCTACGCCTGGGTAGGAAGCCAGTATTTTAGCCTGAGAGGCAGGGCTCTTGCATCTCTGGAGGAGAGCTAATCCTGCAGCCCACGTTCGTCCTGGGAAACCGCAAGGCGACCCTTGGCCTCAGTGTAGTGTCGAAATTGCCGCCGGACAGGTCTTGCCTGCCGCGGTTTCCGTGAGTTCTCCACCGTTTTCGGGCTTAAATGGAGAGCGAGGAGAGCTGTCGGCTCTCACAGAACTCTGGCCTCCGCACTGTCTGCCATGCAACTGCACTCAAGACCACACGTCTCCTCCCGACCTGCTGAGAAACAGGCATCCGCGTAGGCCCTTGTTAACATTTCCTGGCGTGCAGAGTCCAAGGCGACACGCTGTCCTCTTCCTTGGAAACCTACGTTGCCACAGCTTGCCAAACGCTACCGAAGGCAGTCCTAACCAGTCTCGTGTGCTGCGCAACTTTGATTCGGTTACGAAAAGCCACCTGCATTGCGGTGAACACTCTGCTCAGCGTTCTTTCCGGGAGCTCACAGTTGCTCCCTCTCTAGGTTAAGCAAGGTGTCGAGGTGAGGTCCAGACTGAGCCAAGAGCACAATTGCTCACTTTGCAGTGGTAGTCGTCCTAAGAGGCATTGCCTACTACGCCTTGCTAAGGTCTTCGTTCTGTTAGGGAAGTCGCCACACTTAGACGCCTGTAAAGGAGAATTTATTCAGCGAAGTTCCCAGTGTCTTGCGACGGTCTCCCTTCGCAGTGCCAATACAGCAGGGACTTAGCTTTGCTGCTAACTAGGCTAGGTGACCCTGCATACAGAAGCAGGCGTTTCCCTTTGGAAGCTTGGATCCCGGTTTCTCAGGGGCTGCTTGCAAGACCCTGCTATTGCCCAGCATCTGTCCTCGGCCCCTACGCCTGGGTAGGAAGCGAGTATTTTAGCCTGAGAAGCAGGGCTCTTGCAACTCTGGAGGAGAGCTAATCCTGCAGCCCACGTTCGTCCTGGGAAACCGCAAGGCGACCCTTGGCCTCAGAGTAGTGGCGAAATTGCCGCCGGACAGGTCTTGCCTGCCGCGGTTTCCATGAGTTCGCCACCGTTTTCGGGCTTAAGTGGAGAGCGAGGAGAGCTGTCGGCTCTCACAGAACTCTGGCCTCCGCACTGTCTGCCATGCAACTGCACTCAAGACCACACGTCTCCTCCCGGCCTGCTGAGAAACAGGCCGCCGTGTAGGCCCTTCGTAACACTTCTTGGCCTGTAGACTCCAAGGCGACACACTGTCCTCTTCCTTGGAAAACTACGGTGCCCCAGCTTGCCAACGCTCACGAAGGCAGTCCGAGCCCGTCTCGTGTGCTGGGCCACTTGCATTCAGTGAGGAAAAGCCACCTGCATTGAGGTGAACACTCTGCTCAGCGTTCTTTCCGGGAGCTCACAATTGCCGCCTCTCTAGGTTAAGCAGGAAGTCGTAGTGAGGACCAACCTGAGCAAAGAGCACAATTCCTCACGTTACACTGGTAGTCGTCGAAAGAGGAATTGCCAACTACGCCTGGCTAAGGCCTTCCCTGGGTTAAGGAACCAGCCACACTTAGACGCCTTTAAAGGAAAATTTATTCAGCGAAGTTCCCATTGTTTGGCGATGGTCAACCTTTGCAGCGCCAATACTGCAGGGACTTAGGTTTTCTGCTAACAAGGCTAGGTGACCCTGCAGACAGAAGCAGGCGTTTCCCTTTGGAAGCTTGGATCCCGGTTTCCTAGGGGCTGCTTCCAAGGCCCTGCTATTGCCCAGCATCTGTCCTCTGCCCCTACGCCTGGGTAGGAAGCCAGTATTTTAGCCTGAGAGGCAGGGCTCTTGCATCTCTGGAGGAGAGCTAATCCTGCAGCCCACGTTCGTCCTGGGAAACCGCAAGGCGACCCTTGGCCTCAGTGTAGTGTCGAAATTGCCGCCGGACAGGTCTTGCCTGCCGCGGTTTCCGTGAGTTCTCCACCGTTTTCGGGCTTAAATGGAGAGCGAGGAGAGCTGTCGGCTCTCACAGAACTCTGGCCTCCGCACTGTCTGCCATGCAACTGCACTCAAGACCACACGTCTCCTCCCGACCTGCTGAGAAACAGGCATCCGCGTAGGCCCTTGTTAACATTTCCTGGCGTGCAGAGTCCAAGGCGACACGCTGTCCTCTTCCTTGGAAACCTACGTTGCCACAGCTTGCCAAACGCTACCGAAGGCAGTCCTAACCAGTCTCGTGTGCTGCGCAACTTTGATTCGGTTACGAAAAGCCACCTGCATTGCGGTGAACACTCTGCTCAGCGTTCTTTCCGGGAGCTCACAGTTGCTCCCTCTCTAGGTTAAGCAAGGTGTCGAGGTGAGGTCCAGACTGAGCCAAGAGCACAATTGCTCACTTTGCAGTGGTAGTCGTCCTAAGAGGCATTGCCTACTACGCCTTGCTAAGGTCTTCGTTCTGTTAGGGAAGTCGCCACACTTAGACGCCTGTAAAGGAGAATTTATTCAGCGAAGTTCCCAGTGTCTTGCGACGGTCTCCCTTCGCAGTGCCAATACAGCAGGGACTTAGCTTTGCTGCTAACTAGGCTAGGTGACCCTGCATACAGAAGCAGGCGTTTCCCTTTGGAAGCTTGGATCCCGGTTTCTCAGGGGCTGCTTGCAAGACCCTGCTATTGCCCAGCATCTGTCCTCGGCCCCTACGCCTGGGTAGGAAGCGAGTATTTTAGCCTGAGAAGCAGGGCTCTTGCAACTCTGGAGGAGAGCTAATCCTGCAGCCCACGTTCGTCCTGGGAAACCGCAAGGCGACCCTTGGCTTCAGAGTAGTGGCGAAATTGCCGCCGGACAGGTCTTGCCTGCCGCGGTTTCCATGAGTTCGCCACCGTTTTCGGGCTTAAGTGGAGAGCGAGGAGAGCTGTCGGCTCTCACAGAACTCTGGCCTCGGCACTGTCTGCCATGCAACTGCACTCAAGACCACACGTCTCCTCCCGGCCTGCTGAGAAACAGGCCGCCGTGTAGGCCCTTCGTAACACTTCTTGGCCTGTAGACTCCAAGGCGACACACTGTCCTCTTCCTTGGAAAACTACGGTGCCCCAGCTTGCCAACGCTCACGAAGGCAGTCCGAGCCCGTCTCATGTGCTGGGCCACTTGCATTCAGTGAGGAAAAGCCACCTGCATTGAGGTGAACACTCTGCTCAGCGTTCTTTCCCGGAGCTCACAATTGCCGCCTCTCTAGGTTAAGCAGGAAGTCGTAGTGAGGACCAACCTGAGCAAAGAGCACAATTCCTCACGTTATACTGGTAGTCGTCGAAAGAGGAATTGCCAACTACGCCTGGCTAAGGCCTTCCCTGGGTTAAGGAACCAGCCACACTTAGACGCCTTTAAAGGAAAATTTATTCAGCGAAGTTCCCATTGTTTGGCGATGGTCAACCTTTGCAGCGCCAATACTGCAGGGACTTAGGTTTGCTGCTAACAAGGCTAGGTGACCCTGCAGACAGAAGCAGGCGTTTCCCTTTGGAAGCTTGGATCCCGGTTTCCTAGGGGCTGCTTCCAAGGCCCTGCTATTGCCCAGCATCTGTCCTCTGCCCCTACGCCTGGGTAGGAAGCCAGTATTTTAGCCTGAGAGGCAGGGCTCTTGCATCTCTGGAGGAGAGCTAATCCTGCAGCCCACGTTCGTCCTGGGAAACCGCAAGGCGACCCTTGGCCTCAGTGTAGTGTCAAAATTGCCGCCGGACAGGTCTTGCCTGCCGCGGTTTCCGTGAGTTCTCCACCGTTTTCGGGCTTAAATGGAGAGCGAGGAGAGCTGTCGGCTCTCACAGAACTCTGGCCTCCGCACTGTCTGCCATGCAACTGCACTCAAGACCACACGTCTCCTCCCGACCTGCTGAGAAACAGGCATCCGCGTAGGCCCTTGTTAACATTTCCTGGTGTGCAGAGTCCAAGGCGACACGCTGTCCTCTTCCTTGGAAACCTACGTTGCCACAGCTTGCCAAACGCTACCGAAGGCAGTCCTAACCAGTCTCGTGTGCTGCGCAACTTTGATTCGGTTACGAAAAGCCACCTGCATTGCGGTGAACACTCTGCTCAGCGTTCTTTCCGGGAGCTCACAATTGCCGCCTCTCTAGGTTAAGCAGGAAGTCGTAGTGAGGACCAACCTGAGCAAAGAGCACAATTCCTCACGTTACACTGGTAGTCGTCGAAAGAGGAATTGCCAACTACGCCTGGCTAAGGCCTTCCCTGGGTTAAGGAACCAGCCACACTTAGACGCCTTTAAAGGAAAATTTATTCAGCGAAGTTCCCATTGTTTGGCGATGGTCAACCTTTGCAGCGCCAATACTGCAGGGACTTAGGTTTGCTGCTAACAAGGCTAGGTGACCCTGCAGACAGAAGCAGGCGTTTCCCTTTGGAAGCTTGGATCCTGGTTTCCTAGGGGCTGCTTCCAAGGCCCTGCTATTGCCCAGCATCTGTCCTCTGCCCCTACGCCTGGGTAGGAAGCCAGTATTTTAGCCTGAGAGGCAGGGCTCTTGCATCTCTGGAGGAGAGCTAATCCTGCAGCCCACGTTCATCCTGGGAAACCGCAAGGCGACCCTTGGCCTCAGTGTAGTGTCGAAATTGCCGCCGGACAGGTCTTGCCTGCCGCGGTTTCCGTGAGTTCTCCACCGTTTTCGGGCTTAAATGGAGAGTGAGGAGAGCTGTCGGCTCTCACAGAACTCTGGCCTCCGCACTGTCTGCCATGCAACTGCACTCAAGACCACACGTCTCCTCCCGACCTGCTGAGAAACAGGCATCCGCGTAGGCCCTTGTTAACATTTCCTGGCGTGCAGAGTCCAAGGCGACACGCTGTCCTCTTCCTTGGAAACCTACGTTGCCACAGCTTGCCAAACGCTACCGAAGGCAGTCCTAACCAGTCTCGTGTGCTGCGCAACTTTGATTCGGTTACGAAAAGCCACCTGCATTGCGGTGAACACTCTGCTCAGCGTTCTTTCCGGGAGCTCACAATTGCCGCCTCTCTAGGTTAAGCAGGAAGTCGTAGTGAGGACCAACCTGAGCAAAGAGCACAATTCCTCACGTTACACTGGTAGTCGTCGAAAGAGGAATTGCCAACTACGCCTGGCTAAGGCCTTCCCTGGGTTAAGGAACCAGCCACACTTAGACGCCTTTAAAGGAAAATTTATTCAGCGAAGTTCCCATTGTTTGGCGATGGTCAACCTTTGCAGCGCCAATACTGCAGGGACTTAGGTTTGCTGCTAACAAGGCTAGGTGACCCTGCAGACAGAAGCAGGCGTTTCCCTTTGGAAGCTTGGATCCTGGTTTCCTAGGGGCTGCTTCCAAGGCCCTGCTATTGCCCAGCATCTGTCCTCTGCCCCTACGCCTGGGTAGGAAGCCAGTATTTTAGCCTGAGAGGCAGGGCTCTTGCATCTCTGGAGGAGAGCTAATCCTGCAGCCCACGTTCATCCTGGGAAACCGCAAGGCGACCCTTGGCCTCAGTGTAGTGTCGAAATTGCCGCCGGACAGGTCTTGCCTGCCGCGGTTTCCGTGAGTTCTCCACCGTTTTCGGGCTTAAATGGAGAGCGAGGAGAGCTGTCGGCTCTCACAGAACTCTGGCCTCCGCACTGTCTGCCATGCAACTGCACTCAAGACCACACGTCTCCTCCCGACCTGCTGAGAAACAGGCATCCGCGTAGGCCCTTGTTAACATTTCCTGGCGTGCAGAGTCCAAGGCGACACGCTGTCCTCTTCCTTGGAAACCTACGTTGCCACAGCTTGCCAAACGCTACCGAAGGCAGTCCTAACCAGTCTCGTGTGCTGCGCAACTTTGATTCGGTTACGAAAAGCCACCTGCATTGCGGTGAACACTCTGCTCAGCGTTCTTTCCGGGAGCTCACAGTTGCTCCCTCTCTAGGTTAAGCAAGGTGTCGAGGTGAGGTCCAGACTGAGCCAAGAGCACAATTGCTCACTTTGCAGTGGTAGTCGTCCTAAGAGGCATTGCCTACTACGCCTTGCTAAGGTCTTCGTTCTGTTAGGGAAGTCGCCACACTTAGACGCCTGTAAAGGAGAATTTATTCAGCGAAGTTCCCAGTGTCTTGCGACGGTCTCCCTTCGCAGTGCCAATACAGCAGGGACTTAGCTTTGCTGCTAACTAGGCTAGGTGACCCTGCATACAGAAGCAGGCGTTTCCCTTTGGAAGCTTGGATCCCGGTTTCTCAGGGGCTGCTTGCAAGACCCTGCTATTGCCCAGCATCTGTCCTCGGCCCCTACGCCTGGGTAGGAAGCGAGTATTTTAGCCTGAGAAGCAGGGCTCTTGCAACTCTGGAGGAGAGCTAATCCTGCAGCCCACGTTCGTCCTGGGAAACCGCAAGGCGACCCTTGGCCTCAGAGTAGTGGCGAAATTGCCGCCGGACAGGTCTTGCCTGCCGCGGTTTCCATGAGTTCGCCACCGTTTTCGGGCTTAAGTGGAGAGCGAGGAGAGCTGTCGGCTCTCACAGAACTCTGGCCTCCGCACTGTCTGCCATGCAACTGCACTCAAGACCACACGTCTCCTCCCGGCCTGCTGAGAAACAGGCCGCCGTGTAGGCCCTTCGTAACACTTCTTGGCCTGTAGACTCCAAGGCGACACACTGTCCTCTTCCTTGGAAAACTACGGTGCCCCAGCTTGCCAACGCTCACGAAGGCAGTCCGAGCCCGTCTCGTGTGCTGGGCCACTTGCATTCAGTGAGGAAAAGCCACCTGCATTGAGGTGAACACTCTGCTCAGCGTTCTTTCCGGGAGCTCACAATTGCCGCCTCTCTAGGTTAAGCAGGAAGTCGTAGTGAGGACCAACCTGAGCAAAGAGCACAATTCCTCACGTTACACTGGTAGTCGTCGAAAGAGGAATTGCCAACTACGCCTGGCTAAGGCCTTCCCTGGGTTAAGGAACCAGCCACACTTAGACGCCTTTAAAGGAAAATTTATTCAGCGAAGTTCCCATTGTTTGGCGATGGTCAACCTTTGCAGCGCCAATACTGCAGGGACTTAGGTTTGCTGCTAACAAGGCTAGGTGACCCTGCAGACAGAAGCAGGCGTTTCCCTTTGGAAGCTTGGATCCCGGTTTCCTAGGGGCTGCTTCCAAGGCCCTGCTATTGCCCAGCATCTGTCCTCTGCCCCTACGCCTGTGTAGGAAGCCAGTATTTTAGCCTGAGAGGCAGGGCTCTTGCATCTCTGGAGGAGAGCTAATCCTGCAGCCCACGTTCGTCCTGGGAAACCGCAAGGCGACCCTTGGCCTCAGTGTAGTGTCGAAATTGCCGCCGGACAGGTCTTGCCTGCCGCGGTTTTCGTGAGTTCTCCACCGTTTTCGGGCTTAAATGGAGAGCGAGGAGAGCTGTCGGCTCTCACAGAACTCTGGCCTCCGCACTGTCTGCCATGCAACTGCACTCAAGACCACACGTCTCCTCCCGACCTGCTGAGAAACAGGCATCCGCGTAGGCCCTTGTTAACATTTCCTGGCGTGCAGAGTCCAAGGCGACACGCTGTCCTCTTCCTTGGAAACCTACGTTGCCACAGCTTGCCAAACGCTACCGAAGGCAGTCCTAACCAGTCTCGTGTGCTGCGCAACTTTGATTCGGTTACGAAAAGCCACCTGCATTGCGGTGAACACTCTGCTCAGCGTTCTTTCCGGGAGCTCACAATTGCCGCCTCTCTAGGTTAAGCAGGAAGTCGTAGTGAGGACCAACCTGAGCAAAGAGCACAATTCCTCACGTTACACTGGTAGTCGTCGAAAGAGGAATTGCCAACTACGCCTGGCTAAGGCCTTCCCTGGGTTAAGGAACCAGCCACACTTAGACGCCTTTAAAGGAAAATTTATTCAGCGAAGTTCCCATTGTTTGGCGATGGTCAACCTTTGCAGCGCCAATACTGCAGGGACTTAGGTTTGCTGCTAACAAGGCTAGGTGACCCTGCAGACAGAAGCAGGCGTTTCCCTTTGGAAGCTTGGATCCCGGTTTCCTAGGGGCTGCTTCCAAGGCCCTGCTATTGCCCAGCATCTGTCCTCTGCCCCTACGCCTGGGTAGGAAGCCAGTATTTTAGCCTGAGAGGCAGGGCTCTTGCATCTCTGGAGGAGAGCTAATCCTGCAGCCCACGTTCGTCCTGGGAAACCGCAAGGCGACCCTTGGCCTCAGTGTAGTGTCGAAATTGCCGCCGGACAGGTCTTGCCTGCCGCGGTTTCCGTGAGTTCTCCACCGTTTTCGGGCTTAAATGGAGAGCGAGGAGAGCTGTCGGCTCTCACAGAACTCTGGCCTCCGCACTGTCTGCCATGCAACTGCACTCAAGACCACACGTCTCCTCCCGACCTGCTGAGAAACAGGCATCCGCGTAGGCCCTTGTTAACATTTCCTGGCGTGCAGAGTCCAAGGCGACACACTGTCCTCTTCCTTGGAAACCTACGTTGCCACAGCTTGCCAAACGCTACCGAAGGCAGTCCTAACCAGTCTCGTGGGCTGCGCAACTTTGATTCGGTTACGAAAAGCCACCTGCATTGCGGTGAACACTCTGCTCAGCGTTCTTTCCGGGAGCTCACAGTTGCTCCCTCTCTAGGTTAAGCAAGGTGTCGAGGTGAGGTCCAGACTGAGCCAAGAGCACAATTGCTCACTTTGCAGTGGTAGTCGTCCTAAGAGGCATTGCCTACTACGCCTTGCTAAGGTCTTCGTTCTGTTAGGGAAGTCGCCACACTTAGACGCCTGTAAAGGAGAATTTATTCAGCGAAGTTCCCAGTGTCTTGCGACGGTCTCCCTTCGCAGTGCCAATACAGCAGGGACTTAGCTTTGCTGCTAACTAGGCTAGGTGACCCTGCATACAGAAGCAGGCGTTTCCCTTTGGAAGCTTGGATCCCGGTTTCTCAGGGGCTGCTTGCAAGACCCTGCTATTGCCCAGCATCTGTCCTCGGCCCCTACGCCTGTGTAGGAAGCGAGTATTTTAGCCTGAGAAGCAGGGCTCTTGCAACTCTGGAGGAGAGCTAATCCTGCATCCCACGTTCGTCCTGGGAAACTGCAAGGCGACCCTTGGCTTCAGAGTAGTGGCGAAATTGCCGCCGGACAGGTCTTGCCTGCCGCGGTTTCCATGAGTTCGCCACCGTTTTCGGGCTTAAGTGGAGAGCGAGGAGAGCTGTCGGCTCTCACAGAACTCTGGCCTCCGCACTGTCTGCCATGCAACTGCACTCAAGACCACACGTCTCCTCCCGGCCTGCTGAGAAACAGGCCGCCGTGTAGGCCCTTCGTAACACTTCTTGGCCTGTAGACTCCAAGGCGACACACTGTCCTCTTCCTTGGAAAACTACGGTGCCCCAGCTTGCCAACGCTCACGAAGGCAGTCCGAGCCCGTCTCGTGTGCTGGGCCACTTGCATTCAGTGAGGAAAAGCCACCTGCATTGAGGTGAACACTCTGCTCAGCGTTCTTTCCGGGAGCTCACAATTGCCGCCTCTCTAGGTTAAGCAGGAAGTCGTAGTGAGGACCAACCTGAGCAAAGAGCACAATTCCTCACGTTATACTGGTAGTCGTCGAAAGAGGAATTGCCAACTACGCCTGGCTAAGGCCTTCCCTGGGTTAAGGAACCAGCCACACTTAGACGCCTTTAAAGGAAAATTTATTCAGCGAAGTTCCCATTGTTTGGCGATGGTCAACCTTTGCAGCGCCAATACTGCAGGGACTTAGGTTTGCTGCTAACAAGGCTAGGTGACCCTGCAGACAGAAGCAGGCGTTTCCCTTTGGAAGCTTGGATCCCGGTTTCCTAGGGGCTGCTTCCAAGGCCCTGCTATTGCCCAGCATCTGTCCTCTGCCCCTACGCCTGGCTAGGAAGCCAGTATTTTAGCCTGAGAGGCAGGGCTCTTGCATCTCTGGAGGAGAGCTAATCCTGCAGCCCACGTTCGTCCTGGGAAACCGCAAGGCGACCCTTGGCCTCAGTGTAGTGTCGAAATTGCCGCCGGACAGGTCTTGCCTGCCGCGGTTTCCGTGAGTTCTCCACCGTTTTCGGGCTTAAATGGAGAGCGAGGAGAGCTGTCGGCTCTCACAGAACTCTGGCCTCCGCACTGTCTGCCATGCAACTGCACTCAAGACCACACGTCTCCTCCCGACCTGCTGAGAAACAGGCATCCGCGTAGGCCCTTGTTAACATTTCCTGGCGTGCAGAGTCCAAGGCGACACGCTGTCCTCTTCCTTGGAAACCTACGTTGCCACAGCTTGCCAAACGCTACCGAAGGCAGTCCTAACCAGTCTCGTGTGCTGCGCAACTTTGATTCGGTTACGAAAAGCCACCTGCATTGCGGTGAACACTCTGCTCAGCGTTCTTTCCGGGAGCTCACAATTGTCACCTCTCTAGGTTAAGCAGGAAGTCGTAGTGAGGACCAACCTGAGCAAAGAGCACAATTCCTCACGTTACACTGGTAGTTGTCGAAAGAGGAATTGCCAACTACGCCTGGCTAAGGCCTTCCCTGGGTTAAGGAACCAGCCACACTTAGACGCCTTTAAAGGAAAATTTATTCAGCGAAGTTCCCATTGTTTGGCGATGGTCAACCTTTGCAGCGCCAATACTGCAGGGACTTAGGTTTGCTGCTAACAAGGCTAGGTGACCCTGCAGACAGAAGCAGGCGTTTCCCTTTGGAAGCTTGGATCCCGGTTTCCTAGGGGCTGCTTCCAAGGCCCTGCTATTGCCCAGCATCTGTCCTCTGCCCCTACGCCTGGGTAGGAAGCCAGTATTTTAGCCTGAGAGGCAGGGCTCTTGCATCTCTGGAGGAGAGCTAATCCTGCAGCCCACGTTCGTCCTGGGAAACCGCAAGGCGACCCTTGGCCTCAGTGTAGTGTCGAAATTGCCGCCGGACAGGTCTTGCCTGCCGCGGTTTCCGTGAGTTCTCCACCGTTTTCGGGCTTAAATGGAGAGTGAGGAGAGCTGTCGGCTCTCACAGAACTCTGGCCTCCGCACTGTCTGCCATGCAACTGCACTCAAGACCACACGTCTCCTCCCGACCTGCTGAGAAACAGGCATCCGCGTAGGCCCTTGTTAACATTTCCTGGCGTGCAGAGTCCAAGGCGACACGCTGTCCTCTTCCTTGGAAACCTACGTTGCCACAGCTTGCCAAACGCTACCGAAGGCAGTCCTAACCAGTCTCGTGTGCTGCGCAACTTTGATTCGGTTACGAAAAGCCACCTGCATTGCGGTGAACACTCTGCTCAGCGTTCTTTCCGGGAGCTCACAGTTGCTCCCTCTCTAGGTTAAGCAAGGTGTCGAGGTGAGGTCCAGACTGAGCCAAGAGCACAATTGCTCACTTTGCAGTGGTAGTCGTCCTAAGAGGCATTGCCTACTACGCCTTGCTAAGGTCTTCGTTCTGTTAGGGAAGTCGCCACACTTAGACGCCTGTAAAGGAGAATTTATTCAGCGAAGTTCCCAGTGTCTTGTGACGGTCTCCCTTCGCAGTGCCAATACAGCAGGGACTTAGCTTTGCTGCTAACTAGGCTAGGTGACCCTGCATACAGAAGCAGGCGTTTCCCTTTGGAAGCTTGGATCCCGGTTTCTCAGGGGCTGCTTGCAAGACCCTGCTATTGCCCAGCATCTGTCCTCGGCCCCAACGCCTGGGTAGGAAGCGAGTATTTTAGCCTGAGAAGCAGGGCTCTTGCAACTCTGGAAGAGAGCTAATCCTGCAGCACACGTTCGTCCTGGGAAACCGCAAGGTGACCCTTGGCCTCAGAGTAGTGGCGAAATTGCCGCCGGACAGGTCTTGCCTGCCGCGGTTTCCATGAGTTCGCCACCGTTTTCGGGCTTAAGTGGAGAGCGAGGAGAGCTGTCGGCTCTCACAGAACTCTGGCCTCCGCACTGTCTGCCATGCAACTGCACTCAAGACCACACGTCTCCTCCCGGCCTGCTGAGAAACAGGCCGCCGTGTAGGCCCTTCGTAACACTTCTTGGCCTGTAGACTCCAAGGCGACACACTGTCCTCTTCCTTGGAAAACTACGGTGCCCCAGCTTGCCAACGCTCACGAAGGCAGTCCGAGCCCGTCTCGTGTGCTGGGCCACTTGCATTCAGTGAGGAAAAGCCACCTGCATTGAGGTGAACACTCTGCTCAGCGTTCTTTCCGGGAGCTCACAATTGCCGCCTCTCTAGGTTAAGCAGGAAGTCGTAGTGAGGACCAACCTGAGCAAAGAGCACAATTCCTCACGTTATACTGGTAGTCGTCGAAAGAGGAATTGCCAACTAGGCCTGGCTAAGGCCTTCCCTGGGTTAAGGAACCAGCCACACTTAGACGCCTTTAAAGGAAAATTTATTCAGCGAAGTTCCCATTGTTTGGCGATGGTCAACCTTTGCAGCGCCAATACTGCAGGGACTTAGGTTTGCTGCTAACAAGGCTAGGTGACCCTGCAGACAGAAGCAGGCGTTTCCCTTTGGAAGCTTGGATCCCGGTTTCCTAGGGGCTGCTTCCAAGGCCCTGCTATTGCCCAGCATCTGTCCTCTGCCCCTACGCCTGGGTAGGAAGCCAGTATTTTAGCCTGAGAGGCAGGGCTCTTGCATCTCTGGAGGAGAGCTAATCCTGCAGCCCACGTTCGTCCTGGGAAACCGCAAGGCGACCCTTGGCCTCAGTGTAGTGTCGAAATTGCCGCCGGACAGGTCTTGCCTGCCGCGGTTTCCGTGAGTTCTCCACCGTTTTTGGGCTTAAATGGAGAGCGAGGAGAGCTGTCGGCTCTCACAGAACTCTGGCCTCCGCACTGTCTGCCATGCAACTGCACTCAAGACCACACGTCTCCTCCCGACCTGCTGAGAAACAGGCATCCGCGTAGGCCCTTGTTAACATTTCCTGGCGTGCAGAGTCCAAGGCGACACACTGTCCTCTTCCTTGGAAACCTACGTTGCCACAGCTTGCCAAACGCTACCGAAGGCAGTCCTAACCAGTCTCGTGTGCTGCGCAACTTTGATTCGGTTACGAAAAGCCACCTGCATTGCGGTGAACACTCTGCTCAGCGTTCTTTCCGGGAGCTCACAGTTGCTCCCTCTCTAGGTTAAGCAAGGTGTCGAGGTGAGGTCCAGACTGAGCCAAGAGCACAATTGCTCACTTTGCAGTGGTAGTCGTCCTAAGAGGCATTGCCTACTACGCCTTGCTAAGGTCTTCGTTCTGTTAGGGAAGTCGCCACACTTAGACGCCTGTAAAGGAGAATTTATTCAGCGAAGTTCCCAGTGTCTTGCGACGGTCTCCCTTCGCAGTGCCAATACAGCAGGGACTTAGCTTTGCTGCTAACTAGGCTAGGTGACCCTGCATACAGAAGCAGGCGTTTCCCTTTGGAAGCTTGGATCCCGGTTTCTCAGGGGCTGCTTGCAAGACCCTGCTATTGCCCAGCATCTGTCCTCGGCCCCTACGCCTGGGTAGGAAGCGAGTATTTTAGCCTGAGAAGCAGGGCTCTTGCAACTCTGGAGGAGAGCTAATCCTGCAGCCCACGTTCATCCTGGGAAACCGCAAGGCGACCCTTGGCCTGAGAGTAGTGGCGAAATTGCCGCCGGACAGGTCTTGCCTGCCGCGGTTTCCATGAGTTCGCCACCGTTTTCGGGCTTAAATGGAGAGCGAGGAGAGCTGTCGGCTCTCACAGAACTCTGGCCTCCGCACTGTCTGCCATGCAACTGCACTCAAGACCACACGTCTCCTCCCGGCCTGCTGAGAAACAGGCCGCCGTGTAGGCCCTTCGTAACACTTCTTGGCCTGTAGACTCCAAGGCGACACACTGTCCTCTTCCTTGGAAAACTACGGTGCCCCAGCTTGCCAACGCTCACGAAGGCAGTCCTAACCAGTCTCGTGTGCTGGGCCACTTGCATTCAGTGAGGAAAAGCCACCTGCATTGAGGTGAACACTCTGCTCAGCGTTCTTTCCGGGAGCTCACAATTGCCGCCTCTCTAGGTTAAGCAGGAAGTCGTAGTGAGGACCAACCTGAGCAAAGAGCACAATTCCTCACGTTATACTGGTAGTCGTCGAAAGAGGAATTGCCAACTACGCCTGGCTAAGGCCTTCCCTGGGTTAAGGAACCAGCCACACTTAGACGCCTTTAAAGGAAAATTTATTCAGCGAAGTTCCCATTGTTTGGCGATGGTCAACCTTTGCAGCGCCAATACTGCAGGGACTTAGGTTTGCTGCTAACAAGGCTAGGTGACCCTGCAGACAGAAGCAGGCGTTTCCCTTTGGAAGCTTGGATCCCGGTTTCCTAGGGGCTGCTTCCAAGGCCCTGCTATTGCCCAGCATCTGTCCTCTGCCCCTACGCCTGGGTAGGAAGCCAGTATTTTAGCCTGAGAGGCAGGGCTCTTGCATCTCTGGAGGAGAGCTAATCCTGCAGCCCACGTTCGTCCTGGGAAACCGCAAGGCGACCCTTGGCCTCAGTGTAGTGTCGAAATTGCCGCCGGACAGGTCTTGCCTGCCGCGGTTTCCGTGAGTTCTCCACCGTTTTCGGGCTTAAATGGAGAGCGAGGAGAGCTGTCGGCTCTCACAGAACTCTGGCCTCCGCACTGTCTGCCATGCAACTGCACTCAAGACCACACGTCTCCTCCCGACCTGCTGAGAAACAGGCATCCGCGTAGGCCCTTGTTAACATTTCCTGGCGTGCAGAGTCCAAGGCGACACGCTGTCCTCTTCCTTGGAAACCTACGTTGCCACAGCTTGCCAAACGCTACCGAAGGCAGTCCTAACCAGTCTCGTGTGCTGCGCAACTTTGATTCGGTTACGAAAAGCCACCTGCATTGCGGTGAACACTCTGCTCAGCGTTCTTTCCGGGAGCTCACAATTGCCGCCTCTCTAGGTTAAGCACGAAGTCGTAGTGAGGACCAACCTGAGCAAAGAGCACAATTCCTCACGTTACACTGGTAGTCGTCGAAAGAGGAATTGCCAACTACGCCTGGCTAAGGCCTTCCCTGGGTTAAGGAACCAGCCACACTTAGACGCCTTTAAAGGAAAATTTATTCAGCGAAGTTCCCATTGTTTGGCGATGGTCAACCTTTGCAGCGCCAATACTGCAGGGACTTAGGTTTGCTGCTAACAAGGCTAGGTGACCCTGCAGACAGAAGCAGGCGTTTCCCTTTGGAAGCTTGGATCCCGGTTTCCTAGGGGCTGCTTCCAAGGCCCTGCTATTGCCCAGCATCTGTCCTCTGCCCCTACGCCTGGGTAGGAAGCCAGTATTTTAGCCTGAGAGGCAGGGCTCTTGCATCTCTGGAGGAGAGCTAATCCTGCAGCCCACGTTCGTCCTGGGAAACCGCAAGGCGACCCTCGGCCTCAGTGTAGTGTCGAAATTGCCGCCGGACAGGTCTTGCCTGCCGCGGTTTCCGTGAGTTCTCCACCGTTTTCGGGCTTAAATGGAGAGCGAGGAGAGCTGTCGGCTCTCACAGAACTCTGGCCTCCGCACTGTCTGCCATGCAACTGCACTCAAGACCACACGTCTCCTCCCGACCTGCTGAGAAACAGGCATCCGCGTAGGCCCTTGTTAACATTTCCTGTCGTGCAGAGTCCAAGGCGACACGCTGTCCTCTTCCTTGGAAACCTACGTTGCCACAGCTTGCCAAACGCTACCGAAGGCAGTCCTAACCAGTCTCGTGTGCTGCGCAACTTTGATTCGGTTACGAAAAGCCACCTGCATTGCGGTGAACACTCTGCTCAGCGTTCTTTCCGGGAGCTCACAGTTGCTCCCTCTCTAGGTTAAGCAAGGTGTCGAGGTGAGGTCCAGACTGAGCCAAGAGCACAATTGCTCACTTTGCAGTGGTAGTCGTCCTAAGAGGCATTGCCTACTACGCCTTGCTAAGGTCTTCGTTCTGTTAGGGAAGTCGCCACACTTAGACGCCTGTAAAGGAGAATTTATTCAGCGAAGTTCCCAGTGTCTTGCGACGGTCTCCCTTCGCAGTGCCAATACAGCAGGGACTTAGCTTTGCTGCTAACTAGGCTAGGTGACCCTGCATACAGAAGCAGGCGTTTCCCTTTGGAAGCTTGGATCCCGGTTTCTCAGGGGCTGCTTGCAAGACCCTGCTATTGCCCAGCATCTGTCCTCGGCCCCTACGCCTGGGTAGGAAGCGAGTATTTTAGTCTGAGAAGCAGGGCTCTTGCAACTCTGGAGGAGAGCTAATCCTGCAGCCCACGTTCGTCCTGGGAAACCGCAAGGCGACCCTTGGCCTGAGAGTAGTGGCAAAATTGCCGCCGGACAGGTCTTGCCTGCCGCGGTTTCCATGAGTTCGCCACCGTTTTCGGGCTTAAGTGGAGAGCGAGGAGAGCTGTCGGCTCTCACAGAACTCTGGCCTCCGCACTGTCTGCCATGCAACTGCACTCAAGACCACACGTCTCCTCCCGGCCTGCTGAGAAACAGGCCGCCGTGTAGGCCCTTCGTAACACTTCTTGGCCTGTAGACTCCAAGGCGACACACTGTCCTCTTCCTTGGAAAACTACGGTGCCCCAGCTTGCCAACGCTCACGAAGGCAGTCCGAGCCCGTCTCGTGTGCTGGGCCACTTGCATTCAGTGAGGAAAAGCCACCTGCATTGAGGTGAACACTCTGCTCAGCGTTCTTTCCGGGAGCTCACAATTGCCGCCTCTCTAGGTTAAGCAGGAAGTCGTAGTGAGGACCAACCTGAGCAAAGAGCACAATTCCTCACGTTATACTGGTAGTCGTCGAAAGAGGAATTGCCAACTACGCCTGGCTAAGGCCTTCCCTGGGTTAAGGAACCAGCCACACTTAGATGCCTTTAAAGGAAAATTTATTCAGCGAAGTTCCCATTGTTTGGCGATGGTCAACCTTTGCAGCGCCAATACTGCAGGGACTTAGGTTTGCTGCTAACTAGGCTAGGTGACCCTGCAGACAGAAGCAGGCGTTTCCCTTTGCAAGCTTGGATCCCGGTTTCCTAGGGGCTGCTTCCAAGGTCCTGCTATTGCCCAGCATCTGTCCTCTGCCCCTACGCCTGGGTAGGAAGCCAGTATTTTAGCCTGAGAGGCAGGGCTCTTGCATCTCTGGAGGAGAGCTAATCCTGCAGCCCACGTTCGTCCTGGGAAACCGCAAGGCGACCCTTGGCCTCAGTGTAGTGTCGAAATTGCCGCCGGACAGGTCTTGCCTGCCGCGGTTTCCGTGAGTTCTCCACCGTTTTCGGGCTTAAATGGAGAGCGAGGAGAGCTGTCGGCTCTCACAGAACTCTGGCCTCCGCACTGTCTGCCATGCAACTGCACTCAAGACCACACGTCTCCTCCCGACCTGCTGAGAAACAGGCATCCGCGTAGGCCCTTGTTAACATTTCCTGGCGTGCAGAGTCCAAGGCGACACGCTGTCCTCTTCCTTGGAAACCTACGTTGCCACAGCTTGCCAAACGCTACCGAAGGCAGTCCTAACCAGTCTCGTGTGCTGCGCAACTTTGATTCGGTTACGAAAAGCCACCTGCATTGCGGTGAACACTCTGCTCAGCGTTCTTTCCGGGAGCTCACAATTGCCGCCTCTCTAGGTTAAGCACGAATTCGTAGTGAGGACCAACCTGAGCAAAGAGCACAATTCCTCACGTTACACTGGTAGTCGTCGAAAGAGGAATTGCCAACTACGCCTGGCTAAGGCCTTCCCTGGGTTAAGGAACCAGCCACACTTAGACGCCTTTAAAGGAAAATTTATTCAGCGAAGTTCCCATTGTTTGGCGATGGTCAACCTTTGCAGCGCCAATACTGCAGGGACTTAGGTTTGCTGCTAACAAGGCTAGGTGACCCTGCAGACAGAAGCAGGCGTTTCCCTTTGGAAGCTTGGATCCCGGTTTCCTAGGGGCTGCTTCCAAGGCCCTGCTATTGCCCAGCATCTGTCCTCTGCCCCTACGCCTGGGTAGGAAGCCAGTATTTTAGCCTGAGAGGCAGGGCTCTTGCATCTCTGGAGGAGAGCTAATCCTGCAGCCCACGTTCGTCTTGGGAAACCGCAAGGCGATCCTTGGCCTCAGTGTAGTGTCGAAATTGCCGCCGGACAGGTCTTGCCTGCCGCGGTTTCCGTGAGTTCTCCACCGTTTTCCGGCTTAAATGGAGAGCGAGGAGAGCTGTCGGCTCTCACAGAACTCTGGCCTCCGCACTGTCTGCCATGCAACTGCACTCAAGACCACACGTCTCCTCCCGACCTGCTGAGAAACAGGCATCCGCGTAGGCCCTTGTTAACATTTCCTGGCGTGCAGAGTCCAAGGCGACACGCTGTCCTCTTCCTTGGAAACCTACATTGCCACAGCTTGCCAAACGCTACCGAAGGCAGTCCTAACCAGTCTCGTGTGCTGCGCAACTTTGATTCGGTTACGAAAAGCCACCTGCATTGCGGTGAACACTCTGCTCAGCGTTCTTTCCGGGAGCTCACAGTTGCTCCCTCTCTAGGTTAAGCAAGGTGTCGAGGTGAGGTCCAGACTGAGCCAAGAGCACAATTGCTCACTTTGCAGTGGTAGTCGTCCTAAGAGGCATTGCCTACTACGCCTTGCTAAGGTCTTCGTTCTGTTAGGGAAGTCGCCACACTTAGACGCCTGTAAAGGAGAATTTATTCAGCGAAGTTCCCAGTGTCTTGCGACGGTCTCCCTTCGCAGTGCCAATACAGCAGGGACTTAGCTTTGCTGCTAACTAGGCTAGGTGACCCTGCATACAGAAGCAGGCGTTTCCCTTTGGAAGCTTGGATCCCGGTTTCTCAGGGGCTGCTTGCAAGACCCTGCTATTGCCCAGCATCTGTCCTCGGCCCCTACGCCTGGGTAGGAAGCGAGTATTTTAGTCTGAGAAGCAGGGCTCTTGCAACTCTGGAGGAGAGCTAATCCTGCAGCCCACGTTCGTCCTGGGAAACCGCAAGGCGACCCTTGGCCTGAGAGTAGTGGCGAAATTGCCGCCGGACAGGTCTTGCCTGCCGCGGTTTCCATGAGTTCGCCACCGTTTTCGGGCTTAAGTGGAGAGCGAGGAGAGCTGTCGGCTCTCACAGAACTCTGGCCTCCGCACTGTCTGCCATGCAACTGCACTCAAGACCACACGTCTCCTCCCGGCCTGCTGAGAAACAGGCCGCCGTGTAGGCCCTTCGTAACACTTCTTGGCCTGTAGACTCCAAGGCGACACACTGTCCTCTTCCTTGGAAAACTACGGTGCCCCAGCTTGCCAACGCTCACGAAGGCAGTCCGAGCCCGTCTCGTGTGCTGGGCCACTTGCATTCAGTGAGGAAAAGCCACCTGCATTGAGGTGAACACTCTGCTCAGCGTTCTTTCCGGGAGCTCACAATTGCCGCCTCTCTAGGTTAAGCAGGAAGTCGTAGTGAGGACCAACCTGAGCAAAGAGCACAATTCCTCACGTTATACTGGTAGTCGTCGAAAGAGGAATTGCCAACTACGCCTGGCTAAGGCCTTCCCTGGGTTAAGGAACCAGCCACACTTAGACGCCTTTAAAGGAAAATTTATTCAGCGAAGTTCCCATTGTTTGGCGATGGTCAACCTTTGCAGCGCCAATACTGCAGGGACTTAGGTTTGCTGCTAACTAGGCTAGGTGACCCTGCAGACAGAAGCAGGCGTTTCCCTTTGCAAGCTTGGATCCCGGTTTCCTAGGGGCTGCTTCCAAGGTCCTGCTATTGCCCAGCATCTGTCCTCTGCCCCTACGCCTGGGTAGGAAGCCAGTATTTTAGCCTGAGAGGCAGGGCTCTTGCATCTCTGGAGGAGAGCTAATCCTGCAGCCCACGTTCGTCCTGGGAAACCGCAAGGCGACCCTTGGCCTCAGTGTAGTGTCGAAATTGCCGCCGGACAGGTCTTGCCTGCCGCGGTTTCCGTGAGTTCTCCACCGTTTTCGGGCTTAAATGGAGAGCGAGGAGAGCTGTCGGCTCTCACAGAACTCTGGCCTCCGCACTGTCTGCCATGCAACTGCACTCAAGACCACACGTCTCCTCCCGACCTGCTGAGAAACAGGCATCCGCGTAGGCCCTTGTTAACATTTCCTGGCGTGCAGAGTCCAAGGCGACACGCTGTCCTCTTCCTTGGAAACCTACGTTGCCACAGCTTGCCAAACGCTACCGAAGGCAGTCCTAACCAGTCTCGTGTGCTGCGCAACTTTGATTCGGTTACGAAAAGCCACCTGCATTGCGGTGAACACTCTGCTCAGCGTTCTTTCCGGGAGCTCACAATTGCCGCCTCTCTAGGTTAAGCACGAATTCGTAGTGAGGACCAACCTGAGCAAAGAGCACAATTCCTCACGTTACACTGGTAGTCGTCGAAAGAGGAATTGCCAACTACGCCTGGCTAAGGCCTTCCCTGGGTTAAGGAACCAGCCACACTTAGACGCCTTTAAAGGAAAATTTATTCAGCGAAGTTCCCATTGTTTGGCGATGGTCAACCTTTGCAGCGCCAATACTGCAGGGACTTAGGTTTGCTGCTAACAAGGCTAGGTGACCCTGCAGACAGAAGCAGGCGTTTCCCTTTGGAAGCTTGGATCCCGGTTTCCTAGGGGCTGCTTCCAAGGCCCTGCTATTGCCCAGCATCTGTCCTCTGCCCCTACGCCTGGGTAGGAAGCCAGTATTTTAGCCTGAGAGGCAGGGCTCTTGCATCTCTGGAGGAGAGCTAATCCTGCAGCCCACGTTCGTCTTGGGAAACCGCAAGGCGATCCTTGGCCTCAGTGTAGTGTCGAAATTGCCGCCGGACAGGTCTTGCCTGCCGCGGTTTCCGTGAGTTCTCCACCGTTTTCCGGCTTAAATGGAGAGCGAGGAGAGCTGTCGGCTCTCACAGAACTCTGGCCTCCGCACTGTCTGCCATGCAACTGCACTCAAGACCACACGTCTCCTCCCGACCTGCTGAGAAACAGGCATCCGCGTAGGCCCTTGTTAACATTTCCTGGCGTGCAGAGTCCAAGGCGACACGCTGTCCTCTTCCTTGGAAACCTACATTGCCACAGCTTGCCAAACGCTACCGAAGGCAGTCCTAACCAGTCTCGTGTGCTGCGCAACTTTGATTCGGTTACGAAAAGCCACCTGCATTGCGGTGAACACTCTGCTCAGCGTTCTTTCCGGGAGCTCACAGTTGCTCCCTCTCTAGGTTAAGCAAGGTGTCGAGGTGAGGTCCAGACTGAGCCAAGAGCACAATTGCTCACTTTGCAGTGGTAGTCGTCCTAAGAGGCATTGCCTACTACGCCTTGCTAAGGTCTTCGTTCTGTTAGGGAAGTCGCCACACTTAGACGCCTGTAAAGGAGAATTTATTCAGCGAAGTTCCCAGTGTCTTGCGACGGTCTCCCTTCGCAGTGCCAATACAGCAGGAACTTAGCTTTGCTGCTAACTAGGCTAGGTGACCCTGCATACAGAAGCAGGCGTTTCCCTTTGGAAGCTTGGATCCCGGTTTCTCAGGGGCTGCTTGCAAGACCCTGCTATTGCCCAGCATCTGTCCTCGGCCCCTACGCCTGGGTAGGAAGCGAGTATTTTAGCCTGAGAAGCAGGGCTCTGGCAACTCTGGAGGAGAGCTAATCCTGCAGCCCACGTTCGTCCTGGGAAACTGCAAGGCGACCCTTGGCTTCAGAGTAGTGGCGAAATTGCCGCCGGACAGGTCTTGCCTGCCGCGGTTTCCATGAGTTCGCCACCGTTTTCGGGCTTAAGTGGAGAGCGAGGAGAGCTGTCGGCTCTCACAGAACTCTGGCCTCCGCACTGTCTGCCATGCAACTGCACTCAAGACCACACGTCTCCTCCCGGCCTGCTGAGAAACAGGCCGCCGTGTAGGCCCTTCGTAACACTTCTTGGCCTGTAGACTCCAAGGCGACACACTGTCCTCTTCCTTGGAAAACTACGGTGCCCCAGCTTGCCAACGCTCACGAAGGCAGTCCGAGCCCGTCTCGTGTGCTGGGCCACTTGCATTCAGTGAGGAAAAGCCACCTGCATTGAGGTGAACACTCTGCTCAGCGTTCTTTCCGGGAGCTCACAATTGCCACCTCTCTAGGTTAAGCAGGAAGTCGTAGTGAGGACCAACCTGAGCAAAGAGCACAATTCCTCACGTTATACTGGTAGTCGTCGAAAGAGGAATTGCCAACTACGCCTGGCTAAGGCCTTCCCTGGGTTAAGGAACCAGCCACACTTAGACGCCTTTAAAGGAAAATTTATTCAGCGAAGTTCCCATTGTTTGGCGATGGTCAACCTTTGCAGCGCCAATACTGCAGGGACTTAGGTTTGCTGCTAACAAGGCTAGGTGACCCTGCAGACAGAAGCAGGCGTTTCCCTTTGGAAGCTTGGATCCCGGTTTCCTAGGGGCTGCTTCCAAGGCCCTGCTATTGCCCAGCATCTGTCCTCTGCCCCTACGCCTGGGTAGGAAGCCAGTATTTTAGCCTGAGAGGCAGGGCTCTTGCATCTCTGGAGGAGAGCTAATCCTGCAGCCCACGTTCGTCCTGGGAAACCGCAAGGCGACCCTTGGCCTCAGTGTAGTGTCGAAATTGCCGCCGGACAGGTCTTGCCTGCCGCGGTTTCCGTGAGTTCTCCACCGTTTTCGGGCTTAAATGGAGAGCGAGGAGAGCTGTCGGCTCTCACAGAACTCTGGCCTCCGCACTGTCTGCCATGCAACTGCACTCAAGACCACACGTCTCCTCCCGACCTGCTGAGAAACAGGCATCCGCGTAGGCCCTTGTTAACATTTCCTGGCGTGCAGAGTCCAAGGCGACACGCTGTCCTCTTCCTTGGAAACCTACGTTGCCACAGCTTGCCAAACGCTACCGAAGGCAGTCCTAACCAGTCTCGTGTGCTGCGCAACTTTGATTCGGTTACGAAAAGCCACCTGCATTGCGGTGAACACTCTGCTCAGCGTTCTTTCCGGGAGCTCACAATTGCCGCCTCTCTAGGTTAAGCAGGAAGTCGTAGTGAGGACCAACCTGAGCAAAGAGCACAATTCCTCACGTTACACTGGTAGTCGTCGAAAGAGGAATTGCCAACTACGCCTGGCTAAGGCCTTCCCTGGGTTAAGGAACCAGCCACACTTAGACGCCTTTAAAGGAAAATTTATTCAGCGAAGTTCCCATTGTTTGGCGATGGTCAACCTTTGCAGCGCCAATACTGCAGGGACTTAGGTTTGCTGCTAACAAGGCTAGGTGACCCTGCAGACAGAAGCAGGCGTTTCCCTTTGGAAGCTTGGATCCCGGTTTCCTAGGGGCTGCTTCCAAGGCCCTGCTATTGCCCAGCATCTGTCCTCTGCCCCTACGCCTGGGTAGGAAGCCAGTATTTTAGCCTGAGAGGCAGGGCTCTTGCATCTCTGGAGGAGAGCTAATCCTGCAGCCCACGTTCGTCCTGGGAAACCGCAAGGCGACCCTTGGCCTCAGTGTAGTGTCGAAATTGCCGCCGGACAGGTCTTGCCTGCCGCAGTTTCCGTGAGTTCTCCACCGTTTTCGGGCTTAAATGGAGAGCGAGGAGAGCTGTCGGCTCTCACAGAACTCTGGCCTCCACACTGTCTGCCATGCAACTGCACTCAAGACCACACGTCTCCTCCCGACCTGCTGAGAAACAGGCATCCGCGTAGGCCCTTGTTAACATTTCCTGGCGTGCAGAGTCCAAGGCGACACGCTGTCCTCTTCCTTGGAAACCTACGTTGCCACAGCTTGCCAAACGCTACCGAAGGCAGTCCTAACCAGTCTCGTGGGCTGCGCAACTTTGATTCGGTTACGAAAAGCCACCTGCATTGCGGTGAACACTCTGCTCAGCGTTCTTTCCGGGAGCTCACAGTTGCTCCCTCTCTAGGTTAAGCAAGGTGTCGAGGTGAGGTCCAGACTGAGCCAAGAGCACAATTGCTCACTTTGCAGTGGTAGTCGTCCTAAGAGGCATTGCCTACTACGCCTTGCTAAGGTCTTCGTTCTGTTAGGGAAGTCGCCACACTTAGACGCCTGTAAAGGAGAATTTATTCAGCGAAGTTCCCAGTGTCTTGCGACGGTCTCCCTTCGCAGTGCCAATACAGCAGGAACTTAGCTTTGCTGCTAACTAGGCTAGGTGAACCTGCATACAGAAGCAGGCGTTTCCCTTTGGAAGCTTGGATCCCGGTTTCTCAGGGGCTGCTTGCAAGACCCTGCTATTGCCCAGAATCTGTCCTCGGCCCCTACGCCTGGGTAGGAAGCGAGTATTTTAGCCTGAGAAGCAGGGCTCTGGCAACTCTGGAGGAGAGCTAATCCTGCAGCCCACGTTCGTCCTGGGAAACCGCAAGGCGACCCTTGGCTTCAGAGTAGTGGCGAAATTGCCGCCGGACAGGTCTTGCCTGCCGCGGTTTCCATGAGTTCGCCACCGTTTTCGGGCTTAAGTGGAGAGCGAGGAGAGCTGTCGGCTCTCACAGAACTCTGGCCTCCGCACTGTCTGCCATGCAACTGCACTCAAGACCACACGTCTCCTCCCGGCCTGCTGAGAAACAGGCCGCCGTGTAGGCCCTTCTTAACACTTCTTGGCCTGTAGACTCCAAGGCGACACACTGTCCTCTTCCTTGGAAAACTACGGTGCCCCAGCTTGCCAACGCTCACGAAGGCAGTCCGAGCCCGTCTCGTGTGCTGGGCCACTTGCATTCAGTGAGGAAAAGCCACCTGCATTGAGGTGAACACTCTGCTCAGCGTTCTTTCCGGGAGCTCACAATTGCCGCCTCTCTAGGTTAAGCAGGAAGTCGTAGTGAGGACCAACCTGAGCAAAGAGCACAATTCCTCACGTTACACTGGTAGTCGTCGAAAGAGGAATTGCCAACTACGCCTGGCTAAGGCCTTCCCTGGGTTAAGGAACCAGCCACACTTAGACGCCTTTAAAGGAAAATTTATTCAGCGAAGTTCCCTTTGTTTGGCGATGGTCAACCTTTGCAACGCCAATACTGCAGGGACTTAGGTTTGCTGCTAACAAGGCTAGGTGACCCTGCAGACAGAAGCAGGCGTTTCCCTTTGGAAGCTTGGATCCCGGTTTCCTAGGGGCTGCTTCCAAGGCCCTGCTATTGCCCAGCATCTGTCCTCTGCCCCTACGCCTGGGTAGGAAGCCAGTATTTTAGCCTGAGAGGCAGGGCTCTTGCATCTCTGGAGGAGAGCTAATCCTGCAGCCCACGTTCGTCCTGGGAAACCGCAAGGCGACCCTTGGCCTCAGTGTAGTGTCGAAATTGCCGCCGGACAGGTCTTGCCTGCCGCGGTTTCCGTGAGTTCTCCACCGTTTTCGGGCTTAAATGGAGAGCGAGGAGAGCTGTCGGCTCTCACAGAACTCTGGCCTCCGCACTGTCTGCCATGCAACTGCACTCAAGACCACACGTCTCCTCCCGACCTGCTGAGAAACAGGCATCCGCGTAGGCCCTTGTTAACATTTCCTGGCGTGCAGAGTCCAAGGCGACACGCTGTCCTCTTCCTTGGAAACCTACGTTGCCACAGCTTGCCAAACGCTACCGAAGGCAGTCCTAACCAGTCTCGTGTGCTGCGCAACTTTGATTCGGTTACGAAAAGCCACCTGCATTGCGGTGAACACTCTGCTCAGCGTTCTTTCCGGGAGCTCACAATTGCCGCCTCTCTAGGTTAAGCAGGAAGTCGTAGTGAGGACCAACCTGAGCAAAGAGCACAATTCCTCACGTTACACTGGTAGTCGTCGAAAGAGGAATTGCCAACTACGCCTGGCTAAGGCCTTCCCTGGGTAAAGGAACCAGCCACACTTAGACGCCTTTAAAGGAAAATTTATTCAGCGAAGTTCCCATTGTTTGGCGATGGTCAACCTTTGCAGCGCCAATACTGCAGGGACTTAGGTTTGCTGCTAACAAGGCTAGGTGACCCTGCAGACAGAAGCAGGCGTTTCCCTTTGGAAGCTTGGATCCCGGTTTCCTAGGGGCTGCTTCCAAGGCCCTGCTATTGCCCAGCATCTGTCCTCTGCCCCTACGCCTGGGTAGGAAGCCAGTATTTTAGCCTGAGAGGCAGGGCTCTTGCATCTCTGGAGGAGAGCTAATCCTGCAGCCCACGTTCGTCCTGGGAAACCGCAAGGCGACCCTTGGCCTCAGTGTAGTGTCGAAATTGCCGCCGGACAGGTCTTGCCTGCCGCGGTTTCCGTGAGTTCTCCACCGTTTTCGGGCTTAAATGGAGAGCGAGGAGAGCTGTCGGCTCTCACAGAACTCTGGCCTCCGCACTGTCTGCCATGCAACTGCACTCAAGACCACACGTCTCCTCCCGACCTGCTGAGAAACAGGCATCCGCGTAGGCCCTTGTTAACATTTCCTGGCGTGCAGAGTCCAAGGCGACACGCTGTCCTCTTCCTTGGAAACCTACGTTGCCACAGCTTGCCAAACGCTACCGAAGGCAGTCCTAACCAGTCTCGTGTGCTGCGCAACTTTGATTCGGTTACGAAAAGCCACCTGCATTGCGGTGAACACTCTGCTCAGCGTTCTTTCCGGGAGCTCACAATTGCCGCCTCTCTAGGTTAAGCAGGAAGTCGTAGTGAGGACCAACCTGAGCAAAGAGCACAATTCCTCACGTTACACTGGTAGTCGTCGAAAGAGGAATTGCCAACTACGCCTGGCTAAGGCCTTCCCTGGGTTAAGGAACCAGCCACACTTAGACGCCTTTAAAGGAAAATTTATTCAGCGAAGTTCCCATTGTTTGGCGATGGTCAACCTTTGCAGCGCCAATACTGCAGTGACTTAGGTTTGCTGCTAAAAAGGCTAGGTGACCCTGCAGACAGAAGCAGGCGTTTCCCTTTGGAAGCTTGGATCCCGGTTTCCTAGGGGCTGCTTCCAAGGCCCTGCTATTGCCCAGCATCTGTCCTCTGCCCCTACGCCTGGGTAGGAAGCCAGTATTTTAGCCTGAGCGGCAGGGCTCTTGCAACTCTGGAGGAGAGCTAATCCTGCAGCCCACGTTCGTCCTGGGAAACCGCAAGGCGACCCTTGGCCTCAGTGTAGTGTCGAAATTGCCGCCGGACAGGTCTTGCCTGCCGCGGTTTCCGTGAGTTCTCCACCGTTTTCGGGCTTAAATGGAGAGCGAGGAGAGCTGTCGGCTCTCACAGAACTCTGGCCTCCGCACTGTCTGCCATGCAACTGCACTCAAGACCACACGTCTCCTCCCGACCTGCTGAGAAACAGGCATCCGCGTAGGCCCTTGTTAACATTTCCTGGCGTGCAGAGTCCAAGGCGACACGCTGTCCTCTTCCTTGGAAACCTACGTTGCCACAGCTTGCCAAACGCTACCGAAGGCAGTCCTAACCAGTCTCGTGTGCTGCGCAACTTTGATTCGGTTACGAAAAGCCACCTGCATTGCGGTGAACACTCTGCTCAGCGTTCTTTCCGGGAGCTCACAATTGCCGCCTCTCTAGGTTAAGCAGGAAGTCGTAGTGAGGACCAACCTGAGCAAAGAGCACAATTCCTCACGTTACACTGGTAGTCGTCGAAAGAGGAATTGCCAACTACGCCTGGCTAAGGCCTTCCCTGGGTTAAGGAACCAGCCACACTTAGACGCCTTTAAAGGAAAATTTATTCAGCGAAGTTCCCATTGTTTGGCGATGGTCAACCTTTGCAGCGCCAATACTGCAGGGACTTAGGTTTGCTGCTAACAAGGCTAGGTGACCCTGCAGACAGAAGCAGGCGTTTCCCTTTGGAAGCTTGGATCCCGGTTTCCTAGGGGCTGCTTCCAAGGCCCTGCTATTGCCCAGCATCTGTCCTCTGCCCCTACGCCTGGGTAGGAAGCCAGTATTTTAGCCTGAGAGGCAGGGCTCTTGCATCTCTGGAGGAGAGCTAATCCTGCAGCCCACGTTCGTCCTGGGAAACCGCAAGGCGACCCTTGGCCTCAGTGTAGTGTCGAAATTGCCGCCGGACAGGTCTTGCCTGCCGCGGTTTCCGTGAGTTCTCCACCGTTTTCGGGCTTAAATGGAGAGCGAGGAGAGCTGTCAGCTCTCACAGAACTCTGGCCTCCGCACTGTCTGCCATGCAACTGCACTCAAGACCACACGTCTCCTCCCGACCTGCTGAGAAACAGGCATCCGCGTAGGCCCTTGTTAACATTTCCTGGCGTGCAGAGTCCAAGGCGACACGCTGTCCTCTTCCTTGGAAACCTACGTTGCCACAGCTTGCCAAACGCTACCGAAGGCAGTCCTAACCAGTCTCGTGGGCTGCGCAACTTTGATTCGGTTACGAAAAGCCACCTGCATTGCGGTGAACACTCTGCTCAGCGTTCTTTCCGGGAGCTCACAGTTGCTCCCTCTCTAGGTTAAGCAAGGTGTCGAGGTGAGGTCCAGACTGAGCCAAGAGCACAATTGCTCACTTTGCAGTGGTAGTCGTCCTAAGAGGCATTGCCTACTACGCCTTGCTAAGGTCTTCGTTCTGTTAGGGAAGTCGCCACACTTAGACGCCTGTAAAGGAGAATTTATTCAGCGAAGTTCCCAGTGTCTTGCGACGGTCTCCCTTCGCAGTGCCAATACAGCAGGGACTTAGCTTTGCTGCTAACTAGGCTAGGTGACCCTGCATACAGAAGCAGGCGTTTCCCTTTGGAAGCTTGGATCCCGGTTTCTCAGGGGCTGCTTGCAAGACCCTGCTATTGCCCAGCATCTGTCCTCGGCCCCTACGCCTGGGTAGGAAGCGAGTATTTTAGCCTGAGAAGCAGGGCTCTTGCAACTCTGGAGGAGAGCTAATCCTGCAGCCCACGTTCGTCCTGGGAAACCGCAAGGCGACCCTTGGCCTCAGAGTAGTGGCGAAATTGCCGCCGGACAGGTCTTGCCTGCCGCGGTTTCCATGAGTTCGCCACCGTTTTCGGGCTTAAGTGGAGAGCGAGGAGAGCTGTCGGCTCTCACAGAACTCTGGCCTCCGCACTGTCTGCCATGCAACTGCACTCAAGACCACACGTCTCCTCCCGGCCTGCTGAGAAACAGGCCGCCGTGTAGGCCCTTCGTAACACTTCTTGGCCTGTAGACTCCAAGGCAACACACTGTCCTCTTCCTTGGAAAACTACGGTGCCCCAGCTTGCCAACGCTCACGAAGGCAGTCCGAGCCCGTCTCGTGTGCTGGGCCACTTGCATTCAGTGAGGAAAAGCCACCTGCATTGAGGTGAACACTCTGCTCAGCGTTCTTTCCGGGAGCTCACAATTGCCGCCTCTCTAGGTTAAGCAGGAAGTCGTAGTGAGGACCAACCTGAGCAAAGAGCACAATTCCTCACGTTACACTGGTAGTCGTCGAAAGAGGAATTGCCAACTATGCCTGGCTAAGGCCTTCCCTGGGTTAAGGAACCAGCCACACTTAGACGCCTTTAAAGGAAAATTTATTCAGCGAAGTTCCCATTGTTTGGCGATGGTCAACATTTGCAGCGCCAATACTGCAGGGACTTAGGTTTGCTGCTAACAAGGCTAGGTGACCCTGCAGACAGAAGCAGGCGTTTCCCTTTGGAAGCTTGGATCCCGGTTTCCTAGGGGCTGCTTCCAAGGCCCTGCTATTGCCCAGCATCTGTCCTCTGCCCCTACGCCTGGGTAGGAAGCCAGTATTTTAGCCTGAGAGGCAGGGCTCTTGCATCTCTGGAGGAGAGCTAATCCTGCAGCCCACGTTCGTCCTGGGAAACCACAAGGCGACCCTTGGCCTCAGTGTAGTGTCGAAATTGCCGCCGGACAGGTCTTGCCTGCCGCAGTTTCCGTGAGTTCTCCACCGTTTTCGGGCTTAAATGGAGAGCGAGGAGAGCTGTCGGCTCTCACAGAACTCTGGCCTCCGCACTGTCTGCCATGCAACTGCACTCAAGACCACACGTCTCCTCCCGACCTGCTGAGAAACAGGCATCCGCGTAGGCCCTTGTTAACATTTCCTGGCGTGCAGAGTCCAAGGCGACACGCTGTCCTCTTCCTTGGAAACCTACGTTGCCACAGCTTGCCAAACGCTACCGAAGGCAGTCCTAACCAGTCTCGTGTGCTGCGCAACTTTGATTCGGTTACGAAAAGCCACCTGCATTGCGGTGAACACTCTGCTCAGCGTTCTTTCCGGGAGCTCACAGTTGCTCCCTCTCTAGGTTAAGCAAGGTGTCGAGGTGAGGTCCAGACTGAGCCAAGAGCACAATTGCTCACTTTGCAGTGGTAGTCGTCCTAAGAGGCATTGCCTACTACGCCTTGCTAAGGTCTTCGTTCTGTTAGGGAAGTCGCCACACTTAGACGCCTGTAAAGGAGAATTTATTCAGCGAAGTTCCCAGTGTCTTGCGACGGTCTCCCTTCGCAGTGCCAATACAGCAGGGACTTAGCTTTGCTGCTAACTAGGCTAGGTGACCCTGCATACAGAAGCAGGCGTTTCCCTTTGGAAGCTTGGATCCCGGTTTCTCAGGGGCTGCTTGCAAGACCCTGCTATTGCCCAGCATCTGTCCTCGGCCCCTACGCCTGGGTAGGAAGCGAGTATTTTAGCCTGAGAAGCAGGGCTCTTGCAACTCTGGAGGAGAGCTAATCCTGCAGCCCACGTTCGTCCTGGGAAACCGCAAGGCGACCCTTGGCTTCAGAGTAGTGGCGAAATTGCCGCCGGACAGGTCTTGCCTGCCGCGGTTTCCATGAGTTCGCCACCGTTTTCGGGCCTAAGTGGAGAGCGAGGAGAGCTGTCGGCTCTCACAGAACTCTGGCCTCCGCACTGTCTGCCATGCAACTGCACTCAAGACCACACGTCTCCTCCCGGCCTGCTGAGAAACAGGCCGCCGTGTAGGCCCTTTGTAACACTTCTTGGCCTGTAGACTCCAAGGCGACACGCTGTCCTCTTCCTTGGAAACCTACGTTGCCACAGCTTGCCAAACGCTACCGAAGGCAGTCCTAACCAGTCTCGTGTGCTGCGCAACTTTGATTCGGTTACGAAAAGCCACCTGCATTGCGGTGAACACTCTGCTCAGCGTTCTTTCCGGGAGCTCACAATTGCCGCCTCTCTAGGTTAAGCAGGAAGTCGTAGTGAGGACCAACCTGAGCAAAGAGCACAATTCCTCACGTTACACTGGTAGTCGTCGAAAGAGGAATTGCCAACTACGCCTGGCTAAGGCCTTCCCTGGGTTAAGGAACCAGCCACACTTAGACGCCTTTAAAGGAAAATTTATTCAGCGAAGTTCCCATTGTTTGGCGATGGTCAACCTTTGCAGCGCCAATACTGCAGGGACTTAGGTTTGCTGCTAACAAGGCTAGGTGACCCTGCAGACAGAAGCAGGCGTTTCCCTTTGGAAGCTTGGATCCCGGTTTCCTAGGGGCTGCTTCCAAGGCCCTGCTATTGCCCAGCATCTGTCCTCTGCCCCTACGCCTGGGTAGGAAGCCAGTATTTTAGCCTGAGAGGCAGGGCTCTTGCATCTCTGGAGGAGAGCTAATCCTGCAGCCCACGTTCGTCCTGGGAAACCGCAAGGCGACCCTTGGCCTCAGTGTAGTGTCGAAATTGCCGCCGGACAGGTCTTGCCTGCCGCGGTTTCCGTGAGTTCTCCACCGTTTTCGGGCTTAAATGGAGAGCGAGGAGAGCTGTCAGCTCTCACAGAACTCTGGCCTCCGCACTGTCTGCCATGCAACTGCACTCAAGACCACACGTCTCCTCCCGACCTGCTGAGAAACAGGCATCCGCGTAGGCCCTTGTTAACATTTCCTGGCGTGCAGAGTCCAAGGCGACACGCTGTCCTCTTCCTTGGAAACCTACGTTGCCACAGCTTGCCAAACGCTACCGAAGGCAGTCCTAACCAGTCTCGTGTGCTGCGCAACTTTGATTCGGTTACGAAAAGCCACCTGCATTGCGGTGAACACTCTGCTCAGCGTTCTTTCCGGGAGCTCACAGTTGCTCCCTCTCTAGGTTAAGCAAGGTGTCGAGGTGAGGTACAGACTGAGCCAAGAGCACAATTGCTCACTTTGCAGTGGTAGTCGTCCTAAGAGGCATTGCCTACTACGCCTTGCTAAGGTCTTCGTTCTGTTAGGGAAGTCGCCACACTTAGACGCCTGTAAAGGAGAATTTATTCAGCGAAGTTCCCAGTGTCTTGCGACGGTCTCCCTTCGCAGTGCCAATACAGCAGGGACTTAGCTTTGCTGCTAACTAGGCTAGGTGACCCTGCATACAGAAGCAGGCGTTTCCCTTTGGAAGCTTGGATCCCGGTTTCTCAGGGGCTGCTTGCAAGACCCTGCTATTGCCCAGCATCTGTGCTCGGCCCCTACGCCTGGGTAGGAAGCGAGTATTTTAGCCTGAGAAGCAGGGCTCTTGCAACTCTGGAGGAGAGCTAATCCTGCAGCCCACGTTCGTCCTGGGAAACCGCAAGGCGACCCTTGGCTTCAGAGTAGTGGCGAAATTGCCGCCGGACAGGTCTTGCCTGCCGCGGTTTCCATGAGTTCGCCACCGTTTTCGGGCTTAAGTGGAGAGCGAGGAGAGCTGTCGGCTCTCACAGAACTCTGGCCTCCGCACTGTCTGCCATGCAACTGCACTCAAGACCACACGTCTCCTCCCGGCCTGCTGAGAAACAGGCCGCCGTGTAGGCCCTTCGTAACACTTCTTGGCCTGTAGACTCCAAGGCGACACACTGTCCTCTTCCTTGGAAAACTACGGTGCCCCAGCTTGCCAACGCTCACGAAGGCAGTCCGAGCCCGTCTCGTGTGCTGGGCCACTTGCATTCAGTGAGGAAAAGCCACCTGCATTGAGGTGAACACTCTGCTCAGCGTTCTTTCCGGGAGCTCACAATTGCCGCCTCTCTAGGTTAAGCAGGAAGTCGTAGTGAGGACCAACCTGAGCAAAGAGCACAATTCCTCACGTTATACTGGTAGTCGTCGAAAGAGGAATTGCCAACTACGCCTGGCTAAGGCCTTCCCTGGGTTAAGGAACCAGCCACACTTAGACGCCTTTAAAGGAAAATTTATTCAGCGAAGTTCCCATTGTTTGGCGATGGTCAACCTTTGCAGCGCCAATACTGCAGGGACTTAGGTTTGCTGCTAACAAGGCTAGGTGACCCTGCAGACAGAAGCAGGCGTTTCCCTTTGGAAGCTTGGATCCCGGTTTCCTAGGGGCTGCTTCCAAGGCCCTGCTATTGCCCAGCATCGGTCCTCTGCCCCTACGCCTGGGTAGGAAGCCAGTATTTTAGCCTGAGAGGCAGGGCTCTTGCATCTCTGGAGGAGAGCTAATCCTGCAGCCCACGTTCGTCCTGGGAAACCGCAAGGCGACCCTTGGCCTCAGTGTAGTGTCGAAATTGCCGCCGGACAGGTCTTGCCTGCCGCGGTTTCCGTGAGTTCTCCACCGTTTTCGGGCTTAAATGGAGAGCGAGGAGAGCTGTCGGCTCTCACAGAACTCTGGCCTCCGCACTGTCTGCCATGCAACTGCACTCAAGACCACACGTCTCCTCCCGACCTGCTGAGAAACAGGCATCCGCGTAGGCCCTTGTTAACATTTCCTGGCGTGCAGAGTCCAAGGCGACACGCTGTCCTCTTCCTTGGAAACCTACGTTGCCACAGCTTGCCAAACGCTACCGAAGGCAGTCCTAACCAGTCTCGTGTGCTGCGCAACTTTGATTCGGTTACGAAAAGCCACCTGCATTGCGGTGAACACTCTGCTCAGCGTTCTTTCCGGGAGCTCACAATTGCCGCCTCTCTAGGTTAAGCAGGAAGTCGTAGTGAGGACCAACCTGAGCAAAGAGCACAATTCCTCACGTTACACTGGTAGTCGTCGAAAGAGGAATTGCCAACTACGCCTGGCTAAGGCCTTCCCTGGGTTAAGGAACCAGCCACACTTAGACGCCTTTAAAGGAAAATTTATTCAGCGAAGTTCCCATTGTTTGGCGATGGTCAACCTTTGCAGCACCAATACTGCAGGGACTTAGGTTTGCTGCTAACAAGGCTAGGTGACCCTGCAGACAGAAGCAGGCGTTTCCCTTTGGAAGCTTGGATCCCGGTTTCCTAGGGGCTGCTTCCAAGGCCCTGCTATTGCCCAGCATCTGTCCTCTGCCCCTACGCCTGGGTAGGAAGCCAGTATTTTAGCCTGAGAGGCAGGGCTCTTGCATCTCTGGAGGAGAGCTAATCCTGCAGCCCACGTTCGTCCTGGGAAACCGCAAGGCGACCCTTGGCCTCAGAGTAGTGTCGAAATTTCCGCCGGACAGGTCTTGCCTGCCGCGGTTTCCGTGAGTTCTCCACCGTTTTCGGGCTTAAATGGAGAGCGAGGAGAGCTGTCGGCTCTCACAGAACTCTGGCCTCCGCACTGTCTGCCATGCAACTGCACTCAAGACCACACGTCTCCTCCCGACCTGCTGAGAAACAGGCATCCGCGTAGGCCCTTGTTAACATTTCCTGGCGTGCAGAGTCCAAGGCGACACGCTGTCCTCTTCCTTGGAAACCTACGTTGCCACAGCTTGCCAAACGCTACCGAAGGCAGTCCTAACCAGTCTCGTGTGCTGCGCAACTTTGATTCGGTTACGAAAAGCCACCTGCATTGCGGTGAACACTCTGCTCAGCGTTCTTTCCGGGAGCTCACAGTTGCTCCCTCTCTAGGTTAAGCAAGGTGTCGAGGTGAGGTCCAGACTGAGCCAAGAGCACAATTGCTCACTTTGCAGTGGTAGTCGTCCTAAGAGGCATTGCCTACTACGCCTTGCTAAGGTATTCGCTCTGTTAGGGAAGTCGCCACACTTAGACGCCTGTAAAGGAGAATTTATTCAGCGAAGTTCCCAGTGTCTTGCGACGGTCTCCCTTCGCAGTGCCAATACAGCAGGGACTTAGGTTTGCTGCTAACTAGGCTAGGTGACCCTGCATACAGAAGCAGGCGTTTCCCTTTGGAAGCTTGGATCCCGGTTTCTCAGGGGCTGCTTGCAAGACCCTGCTATTGCCCAGCATCTGTCCTCTGCCCCTACGCCTGGGTAGGAAGCGAGTATTTTAGCCTGAGAAGCAGGGCTCTTGCAACTCTGGAGGAGAGCTAATCCTGCAGCCCACGTTCGTCCTGGGAAACCGCAAGGCGACCCTTGGCCTGAGAGTAGTGGCGAAATTGCCGCCGGACAGGTCTTGCCTGCCGCGGTTTCCATGAGTTCGCCACCGTTTTCGGGCTTAAGTGGAGAGCGAGGAGAGCTGTCGGCTCTCACAGAACTCTGGCCTCCGCACTGTCTGCCATGCAACTGCACTCAAGACCACACGTCTCCTCCCGGCCTGCTGAGAAACAGGCCGCCGTGTAGGCCCTTCGTAACACTTCTTGGCCTGTAGACTCCAAGGCGACACACTGTCCTCTTCCTTGGAAAACTACGGTGCCCCAGCTTGCCAACGCTCACGAAGGCAGTCTGAGCCCATCTCGTGTGCTGGGCCACTTGCATTCAGTGAGGAAAAGCCACCTGCATTGAGGTGAACACTCTGCTCAGCGTTCTTTCCGGGAGCTCACAATTGCCGCCTCTCTAGGTTAAGCAGGAAGTCGTAGTGAGGACCAACCTGAGCAAAGAGCACAATTCCTCACGTTACACTGGTAGTCGTCGAAAGAGGAATTGTCAACTACGCCTGGCTAAGGCCTTCCCTGGGTTAAGGAACCAGCCACACTTAGACGCCTTTAAAGGAAAATTTATTCAGCGAAGTTCCCATTGTTTGGCGATGGTCAACCTTTGCAGCGCCAATACTGCAGGGACTTAGGTTTGCTGCTAACAAGGCTAGGTGACCCTGCAGACAGAAGCAGGCGTTTCCCTTTGGAAGCTTGGATCCCGGTTTCCTAGGGGCTGCTTCCAAGGCCCTGCTATTGCCCAGCATCTGTCCTCTGCCCCTACGCCTGGGTAGGAAGCCAGTATTTTAGCCTGAGAGGCAGGGCTCTTGCATCTCTGGAGGAGAGCTAATCCTGCAGCCCACGTTCGTCCTGGGAAACCGCAAGGCGACCCTTGGCCTCAGTGTAGTGTCGAAATTGCCGCCGGACAGGTCTTGCCTGCCGCGGTTTCCGTGAGTTCTCCACCGTTTTCGGGCTTAAATGGAGAGCGAGGAGAGCTGTCGGCTCTCACAGAACTCTGGCCTCCGCACTGTCTGCCATGCAACTGCACTCAAGACCACACGTCTCCTCCCGACCTGCTGAGAAACAGGCATCCGCGTAGGCCCTTGTTAACATTTCCTGGCGTGCAGAGTCCAAGGCGACACGCTGTCCTCTTCCTTGGAAACCTACGTTGCCACAGCTTGCCAAACACTACCGAAGGCAGTCCTAACCAGTCTCGTGTGCTGCGCAACTTTGATTCGGTTACGAAAAGCCACCTGCATTGCGGTGAACACTCTGCTCAGCGTTCTTTCCGGGAGCTCACAATTGCCGCCTCTCTAGGTTAAGCAGGAAGTCGTAGTGAGGACCAACCTGAGCAAAGAGCACAATTCCTCACGTTACACTGGTAGTCGTCGAAAGAGGAATTGCCAACTACGCCTGGCTAAGGCCTTCCCTGGGTTAAGGAACCAGCCACACTTAGACGCCTTTAAAGGAAAATTTATTCAGCGAAGTTCCCATTGTTTGACGATGGTCAACCTTTGCAGCGCCAATACTGCAGGGACTTAGGTTTGCTGCTAACAAGGCTAGGTGACCCTGCAGACAGAAGCAGGCGTTTCCCTTTGGAAGCTTGGATCCCGGTTTCCTAGGGGCTGCTTCCAAGGCCCTGCTATTGCCCAGCATCTGTCCTCTGCCCCTACGCCTGGGTAGGAAGCCAGTATTTTAGCCTGAGAGGCAGGGCTCTTGCATCTCTGGAGGAGAGCTAATCCTGCAGCCCACGTTCGTCCTGGGAAACCGCAAGGCGACCCTTGGCCTCAGAGTAGTGTCGAAATTGCCGCCGGACAGGTCTTGCCTGCCGCGGTTTCCGTGAGTTCTCCACCGTTTTCGGGCTTAAATGGAGAGCGAGGAGAGCTGTCGGCTCTCACAGAACTCTGGCCTCCGCACTGTCTGCCATGCAACTGCACTCAAGACCACACGTCTCCTCCCGACCTGCTGAGAAACAGGCATCCGCGTAGGCCCTTGTTAACATTTCCTGGCGTGCAGAGTCCAAGGCCACACGCTGTCCTCTTCCTTGGAAACCTACGTTGCCACAGCTTGCCAAACGCTACCGAAGGCAGTCCTAACCAGTCTCGTGTGCTGCGCAACTTTGATTCGGTTACGAAAAGCCACCTGCATTGCGGTGAACACTCTGCTCAGCGTTCTTTCCGGGAGCTCACAGTTGCTCCCTCTCTAGGTTAAGCAAGGTGTCGAGGTGAGGTCCAGACTGAGCCAAGAGCACAATTGCTCACTTTGCAGTGGTAGTCGTCCTAAGAGGCATTGCCTACTACGCCTTGCTAAGGTCTTCGCTCTGTTAGGGAAGTCGCCACACTTAGACGCCTGTAAAGGAGAATTTATTCAGCGAAGTTCCCAGTGTCTTGCGACGGTCTCCCTTCGCAGTGCCAATACAGCAGGGACTTAGGTTTGCTGCTAACTAGGCTAGGTGACCCTGCATACAGAAGCAGGCGTTTCCCTTTGGAAGCTTGGATCCCGGTTTCTCAGGGGCTGCTTGCAAGACCCTGCTATTGCCCAGCATCTGTCCTCTGCCCCTACGCCTGGGTAGGAAGCGAGTATTTTAGCCTGAGAAGCAGGGCTCTTGCAACTCTGGAGGAGAGCTAATCCTGCAGCCCACGTTCGTCCTGGGAAACCGCAAGGCGACCCTTGGCCTGAGAGTAGTGGCGAAATTGCCGCCGGACAGGTCTTGCCTGCCGCGGTTTCCATGAGTTCGCCACCGTTTTCGGGCTTAAGTGGAGAGCGAGGAGAGCTGTCGGCTCTCACAGAACTCTGGCCTCCGCACTGTCTGCCATGCAACTGCACTCAAGACCACACGTCTCCTCCCGGCCTGCTGAGAAACAGGCCGCCGTGTAGGCCCTTCGTAACACTTCTTGGCCTGTAGACTCCAAGGCGACACACTGTCCTCTTCCTTGGAAAACTACGGTGCCCCAGCTTGCCAACGCTCACGAAGGCAGTCCGAGCCCATCTCGTGTGCTGGGCCACTTGCATTCAGTGAGGAAAAGCCACCTGCATTGAGGTGAACACTCTGCTCAGCGTTCTTTCCGGGAGCTCACAATTGCCGCCTCTCTAGGTTAAGCAGGAAGTCGTAGTGAGGACCAACCTGAGCAAAGAGCACAATTCCTCACGTTACACTGGTAGTCGTCGAAAGAGGAATTGTCAACTACGCCTGGCTAAGGCCTTCCCTGGGTTAAGGAACCAGCCACACTTAGACGCCTTTAAAGGAAAATTTATTCAGCGAAGTTCCCATTGTTTGGCGATGGTCAACCTTTGCAGCGCCAATACTGCAGGGACTTAGGTTTGCTGCTAACAAGGCTAGGTGACCCTGCAGACAGAAGCAGGCGTTTCCCTTTGGAAGCTTGGATCCCGGTTTCCTAGGGGCTGCTTCCAAGGCCCTGCTATTGCCCAGCATCTGTCCTCTGCCCCTACGCCTGGGTAGGAAGCCAGTATTTTAGCCTGAGAGGCAGGGCTCTTGCATCTCTGGAGGAGAGCTAATCCTGCAGCCCACGTTCGTCCTGGGAAACCGCAAGGCGACCCTTGGCCTCAGTGTAGTGTCGAAATTGCCGCCGGACAGGTCTTGCCTGCCGCGGTTTCCGTGAGTTCTCCACCGTTTTCGGGCTTAAATGGAGAGTGAGGAGAGCTGTCGGCTCTCACAGAACTCTGGCCTCCGCACTGTCTGCCATGCAACTGCACTCAAGACCACACGTCTCCTCCCGACCTGCTGAGAAACAGGCATCCGCGTAGGCCCTTGTTAACATTTCCTGGCGTGCAGAGTCCAAGGCGACACGCTGTCCTCTTCCTTGGAAACCTACGTTGCCACAGCTTGCCAAACACTACCGAAGGCAGTCCTAACCAGTCTCGTGTGCTGCGCAACTTTGATTCGGTTACGAAAAGCCACCTGCATTGCGGTGAACACTCTGCTCAGCGTTCTTTCCGGGAGCTCACAATTGCCGCCTCTCTAGGTTAAGCAGGAAGTCGTAGTGAGGACCAACCTGAGCAAAGAGCACAATTCTTCACGTTACACTGGTAGTCGTCGAAAGAGGAATTGCCAACTACGCCTGGCTAAGGCCTTCCCTGGGTTAAGGAACCAGCCACACTTAGACGCCTTTAAAGGAAAATTTATTCAGCGAAGTTCCCATTGTTTGGCGATGGTCAACCTTTGCAGCGCCAATACTGCAGGGACTTAGGTTTGCTGCTAACAAGGCTAGGTGACCCTGCAGACAGAAGCAGGCGTTTCCCTTTGGAAGCTTGGATCCCGGTTTCCTAGGGGCTGCTTCCAAGGCCCTGCTATTGCCCAGCATCTGTCCTCTGCCCCTACGCCTGGGTAGGAAGCCAGTATTTTAGCCTGAGAGGCAGGGCTCTTGCATCTCTGGAGGAGAGCTAATCCTGCAGCCCACGTTCGTCCTGGGAAACCGCAAGGCGACCCTTGGCCTCAGTGTAGTGTCGAAATTGCCGCCGGACAGGTCTTGCCTGCCGCGGTTTCCGTGAGTTCTCCACCGTTTTCGGGCTTAAATGGAGAGCGAGGAGAGCTGTCGGCTCTCACAGAACTCTGGCCTCCACACTGTCTGCCATGCAACTGCACTCAAGACCACACGTCTCCTCCCGACCTGCTGAGAAACAGGCATCCGCGTAGGCCCTTGTTAACATTTCCTGGCGTGCAGAGTCCAAGGCAACACGCTGTCCTCTTCCTTGGAAACCTACGTTGCCACAGCTTGCCAAACGCTACCGAAGGCAGTCCTAACCAGTCTCGTGTGCTGCGCAACTTTGATTCGGTTACGAAAAGCCACCTGCATTGCGGTGAACACTCTGCTCAGCGTTCTTTCCGGGAGCTCACAATTGCCGCCTCTCTAGGTTAAGCAGGAAGTCGTAGTGAGGACCAACCTGAGCAAAGAGCACAATTCCTCACGTTACACTGGTAGTCGTCGAAAGAGGAATTGCCAACTACGCCTGGCTAAGGCCTTCCCTGGGTTAAGGAACCAGCCACACTTAGACGCCTTTAAAGGAAAATTTATTCAGCGAAGTTCCCATTGTTTGGCGATGGTCAACCTTTGCAGCACCAATACTGCAGGGACTTAGGTTTGCTGCTAACAAGGCTAGGTGACCCTGCAGACAGAAGCAGGCGTTTCCCTTTGGAAGCTTGGATCCCGGTTTCCTAGGGGCTGCTTCCAAGGCCCTGCTATTGCCCAGCATCTGTCCTCTGCCCCTACGCCTGGGTAGGAAGCCAGTATTTTAGCCTGAGAGGCAGGGCTCTTGCATCTCTGGAGGAGAGCTAATCCTGCAGCCCACGTTCGTCCTGGGAAACCGCAAGGCGACCCTTGGCCTCAGAGTAGTGTCGAAATTGCCGCCGGACAGGTCTTGCCTGCCGCGGTTTCCGTGAGTTCTCCACCGTTTTCGGGCTTAAATGGAGAGCGAGGAGAGCTGTCGGCTCTCACAGAACTCTGGCCTCCGCACTGTCTGCCATGCAACTGCACTGAAGACCACACGTCTCCTCCCGACCTGCTGAGAAACAGGCATCCGCGTAGGCCCTTGTTAACATTTCCTGGCGTGCAGAGTCCAAGGCCACACGCTGTCCTCTTCCTTGGAAACCTACGTTGCCACAGCTTGCCAAACGCTACCGAAGGCAGTCCTAACCAGTCTCGTGTGCTGCGCAACTTTGATTCGGTTACGAAAAGCCACCTGCATTGCGGTGAACACTCTGCTCAGCGTTCTTTCCGGGAGCTCACAGTTGCTCCCTCTCTAGGTTAAGCAAGGTGTCGAGGTGAGGTCCAGACTGAGCCAAGAGCACAATTGCTCACTTTGCAGTGGTAGTCGTCCTAAGAGGCATTGCCTACTACGCCTTGCTAAGGTCTTCGCTCTGTTAGGGAAGTCGCCACACTTAGACGCCTGTAAAGGAGAATTTATTCAGCGAAGTTCCCAGTGTCTTGCGACGGTCTCCCTTCGCAGTGCCAATACAGCAGGGACTTAGCTTTGCTGCTAACTAGGCTAGGTGACCCTGCATACAGAAGCAGGCGTTTCCCTTTGGAAGCTTGGATCCCGGTTTCTCAGGGGCTGCTTGCAAGACCCTGCTATTGCCCAGCATCTGTCCTCTGCCCCTACGCCTGGGTAGGAAGCGAGTATTTTAGCCTGAGAAGCAGGGCTCTTGCAACTCTGGAGGAGAGCTAATCCTGCAGCCCACGTTCGTCCTGGGAAACCGCAAGGCGAACCTTGGCCTGAGAGTAGTGGCGAAATTGCCGCCGGACAGGTCTTGCCTGCCGCGGTTTCCATGAGTTCGCCACCGTTTTCGGGCTTAAGTGGAGAGCGAGGAGAGCTGTCGGCTCTCACAGAACTCTGGCCTCCGCACTGTCTGCCATGCAACTGCACTCAAGACCACACGTCTCCTCCCGGCCTGCTGAGAAACAGGCCGCCGTGTAGGCCCTTCGTAACACTTCTTGGCCTGTAGACTCCAAGGCGACACACTGTCCTCTTCCTTGGAAAACTACGGTGCCCCAGCTTGCCAACGCTCACGAAGGCAGTCCGAGCCCATCTCGTGTGCTGGGCCACTTGCATTCAGTGAGGAAAAGCCACCTGCATTGAGGTGAACACTCTGCTCAGCGTTCTTTCCGGGAGCTCACAATTGCCGCCTCTCTAGGTTAAGCAGGAAGTCGTAGTGAGGACCAACCTGAGCAAAGAGCACAATTCCTCACGTTACACTGGTAGTCGTCGAAAGAGGAATTGTCAACTACGCCTGGCTAAGGCCTTCCCTGGGTTAAGGAACCAGCCACACTTAGACGCCTTTAAAGGAAAATTTATTCAGCGAAGTTCCCATTGTTTGGCGATGGTCAACCTTTGCAGCGCCAATACTGCAGGGACTTAGGTTTGCTGCTAACAAGGCTAGGTGACCCTGCAGACAGAAGCAGGCGTTTCCCTTTGGAAGCTTGGATCCCGGTTTCCTAGGGGCTGCTTCCAAGGCCCTGCTATTGCCCAGCATCTGTCCTCTGCCCCTACGCCTGGGTAGGAAGCCAGTATTTTAGCCTGAGAGGCAGGGCTCTTGCATCTCTGGAGGAGAGCTAATCCTGCAGCCCACGTTCGTCCTGGGAAACCGCAAGGCGACCCTTGGCCTCAGTGTAGTGTCGAAATTGCCGCCGGACAGGTCTTGCCTGCCGCGGTTTCCGTGAGTTCTCCACCGTTTTCGGGCTTAAATGGAGAGCGAGGAGAGCTGTCGGCTCTCACAGAACTCTGGCCTCCGCACTGTCTGCCATGCAACTGCACTCAAGACCACACGTCTCCTCCCGACCTGCTGAGAAACAGGCATCCGCGTAGGCCCTTGTTAACATTTCCTGGCGTGCAGAGTCCAAGGCGACACGCTGTCCTCTTCCTTGGAAACCTACGTTGCCACAGCTTGCCAAACACTACCGAAGGCAGTCCTAACCAGTCTCGTGTGCTGCGCAACTTTGATTCGGTTACGAAAAGCCACCTGCATTGCGGTGAACACTCTGCTCAGCGTTCTTTCCGGGAGCTCACAATTGCCGCCTCTCTAGGTTAAGCAGGAAGTCGTAGTGAGGACCAACCTGAGCAAAGAGCACAATTCCTCACGTTACACTGGTAGTCGTCGAAAGAGGAATTGCCAACTACGCCTGGCTAAGGCCTTCCCTGGGTTAAGGAACCAGCCACACTTAGACGCCTTTAAAGGAAAATTTATTCAGCGAAGTTCCCATTGTTTGGCGATGGTCAACCTTTGCAGCGCCAATACTGCAGGGACTTAGGTTTGCTGCTAACAAGGCTAGGTGACCCTGCAGACAGAAGCAGGCGTTTCCCTTTGGAAGCTTGGATCCCGGTTTCCTAGGGGCTGCTTCCAAGGCCCTGCTATTGCCCAGCATCTGTCCTCTGCCCCTACGCCTGGGTAGGAAGCCAGTATTTTAGCCTGAGAGGCAGGGCTCTTGCATCTCTGGAGGAGAGCTAATCCTGCAGCCCACGTTCGTCCTGGGAAACCGCAAGGCGACCCTTGGCCTCAGTGTAGTGTCGAAATTGCCGCCGGACAGGTCTTGCCTGCCGCGGTTTCCGTGAGTTCTCCACCGTTTTCGGGCTTAAATGGAGAGCGAGGAGAGCTGTCGGCTCTCACAGAACTCTGGCCTCCGCACTGTCTGCCATGCAACTGCACTCAAGACCACACGTCTCCTCCCGACCTGCTGAGAAACAGGCATCCGCGTAGGCCCTTGTTAACATTTCCTGGCGTGCAGAGTCCAAGGCGACACGCTGTCCTCTTCCTTGGAAACCTACGTTGCCACAGCTTGCCAAACACTACCGAAGGCAGTCCTAACCAGTCTCGTGTGCTGCGCAACTTTGATTCGGTTACGAAAAGCCACCTGCATTGCGGTGAACACTCTGCTCAGCGTTCTTTCCGGGAGCTCACAATTGCCGCCTCTCTAGGTTAAGCAGGAAGTCGTAGTGAGGACCAACCTGAGCAAAGAGCACAATTCCTCACGTTACACTGGTAGTCGTCGAAAGAGGAATTGCCAACTACGCCTGGCTAAGGCCTTCCCTGGGTTAAGGAACCAGCCACACTTAGACGCCTTTAAAGGAAAATTTATTCAGCGAAGTTCCCATTGTTTGGCGATGGTCAACCTTTGCAGCGCCAATACTGCAGGGACTTAGGTTTGCTGCTAACAAGGCTAGGTGACCCTGCAGACAGAAGCAGGCGTTTCCCTTTGGAAGCTTGGATCCCGGTTTCCTAGGGGCTGCTTCCAAGGCCCTGCTATTGCCCAGCATCTGTCCTCTGCCCCTACGCCTGGGTAGGAAGCCAGTATTTTAGCCTGAGAGGCAGGGCTCTTGCATCTCTGGAGGAGAGCTAATCCTGCAGCCCACGTTCGTCCTGGGAAACCGCAAGGCGACCCTTGGCCTCAGTGTAGTGTCGAAATTGCCGCCGGACAGGTCTTGCCTGCCGCGGTTTCCGTGAGTTCTCCACCGTTTTCGGGCTTAAATGGAGAGCGAGGAGAGCTGTCGGCTCTCACAGAACTCTGGCCTCCGCACTGTCTGCCATGCAACTGCACTCAAGACCACACGTCTCCTCCCGACCTGCTGAGAAACAGGCATCCGCGTAGGCCCTTGTTAACATTTCCTGGCGTGCAGAGTCCAAGGCAACACGCTGTCCTCTTCCTTGGAAACCTACGTTGCCACAGCTTGCCAAACGCTACCGAAGGCAGTCCTAACCAGTCTCGTGTGCTGCGCAACTTTGATTCGGTTACGAAAAGCCACCTGCATTGCGGTGAACACTCTGCTCAGCGTTCTTTCCGGGAGCTCACAATTGCCGCCTCTCTAGGTTAAGCAGGAAGTCGTAGTGAGGACCAACCTGAGCAAAGAGCACAATTCCTCACGTTACACTGGTAGTCGTCGAAAGAGGAATTGCCAACTACGCCTGGCTAAGGCCTTCCCTGGGTTAAGGAACCAGCCACACTTAGAGGCCTTTAAAGGAAAATTTATTCAGCGAAGTTCCCATTGTTTGGCGATGGTCAACCTTTGCAGCGCCAATACTGCAGGGACTTAGGTTTGCTGCTAACAAGGCTAGGTGACCCTGCAGACAGAAGCAGGCGTTTCCCTTTGGAAGCTTGGATCCCGGTTTCCTAGGGGCTGCTTCCAAGGCCCTGCTATTGCCCAGCATCTGTCCTCTGCCCCTACGCCTGGGTAGGAAGCCAGTATTTTAGCCTGAGAGGCAGGGCTCTTGCATCTCTGGAGGAGAGCTAATCCTGCAGCCCACGTTCGTCCTGGGAAACCGCAAGGCGACCCTTGGCCTCAGTGTAGTGTCGAAATTGCCGCCGGACAGGTCTTGCCTGCCGCGGTTTCCGTGAGTTCTCCACCGTTTTCGGGCTTAAATGGAGAGCGAGGAGAGCTGTCGGCTCTCACAGAACTCTGGCCTCCGCACTGTCTGCCATGCAACTGCACTCAAGACCACACGTCTCCTCCCGACCTGCTGAGAAACAGGCATCCGCGTAGGCCCTTGTTAACATTTCCTGGCCTGCAGAGTCCAAGGCGACACGCTGTCCTCTTCCTTGGAAGCCTACGTTGCCACAGCTTGCCAAACGCTACCGAAGGCAGTCCTAACCAGTCTCGTGGGCTGCGCAACTTTGATTCGGTTACGAAAAGCCACCTGCATTGCGGTGAACACTCTGCTCAGCGTTCTTTCCGGGAGCTCACAGTTGCTCCCTCTCTAGGTTAAGCAAGGTGTCGAGGTGAGGTCCAGACTGAGCCAAGAGCACAATTGCTCACTTTGCAGTGGTAGTCGTCCTAAGAGGCATTGCCTACTACGCCTTGCTAAGGTCTTCGTTCTGTTAGGGAAGTCGCCACACTTAGACGCCTGTAAAGGAGAATTTATTCAGCGAAGTTCCCAGTGTCTTGCGACGGTCTCCCTTCGCAGTGCCAATACAGCAGGGACTTAGCTTTGCTGCTAACTAGGCTAGGTGACCCTGCATACAGAAGCAGGCGTTTCCCTTTGGAAGCTTGGATCCCGGTTTCTCAGGGGCTGCTTGCAAGACCCTGCTATTGCCCAGCATCTGTCCTCGGCCCCTACGCCTGGGTAGGAAGCGAGTATTTTAGCCTGAGAAGCAGGGCTCTGGCAACTCTGGAGGAGAGCTAATCCTGCAGCCCACGTTCGTCCTGGGAAACCGCAAGGCGACCCTTGGCCTCAGAGTAGTGGCGAAATTGCCGCCGGACAGGTCTTGCCTGCCGCGGTTTCCATGAGTTCGCCACCGTTTTCGGGCTTAAGTGGAGAGCGAGGAGAGCTGTCGGCTCTCACAGAACTCTGGCCTCCGCACTGTCTGCCATGCAACTGCACTCAAGACCACACGTCTCCTCCCGGCCTGCTGAGAAACAGGCCGCCGTGTAGGCCCTTCGTAACACTTCTTGGCCTGTAGACTCCAAGGCGACACACTGTCCTCTTCCTTGGAAAACTACGGTGCCCCAGCTTGCCAACGCTCACGAAGGCAGTCTGAGCCCGTCTCGTGTGCTGGGCCACTTGCATTCAGTGAGGAAAAGCCACCTGCATTGAGGTGAACACTCTGCTCAGCGTTCTTTCCGGGAGCTCACAATTGCCGCCTCTCTAGGTTAAGCAGGAAGTCGTAGTGAGGACCAACCTGAGCAAAGAGCACAATTCCTCACGTTACACTGGTAGTCGTCGAAAGAGGAATTGCCAACTACGCCTGGCTAAGGCCTTCCCTGGGTTAAGGAACCAGCCACACTTAGACGCCTTTAAAGGAAAATTTATTCAGTGAAGTTCCCATTGTTTGGCGATGGTCAACCTTTGCAGCGCCAATACTGCAGGGACTTAGGTTTGCTGCTAACAAGGCTAGGTGACCCTGCAGACAGAAGCAGGCGTTTCCCTTTGGAAGCTTGGATCCCGGTTTCCTAGGGGCTGCTTCCAAGGCCCTGCTATTGCCCAGCATCTGTCCTCTGCCCCTACGCCTGGGTAGGAAGCCAGTATTTTAGCCTGAGAGGCAGGGCTCTTGCATCTCTGGAGGAGAGCTAATCCTGCAGCCCACGTTCGTCCTGGGAAACCGCAAGGCGACCCTTGGCCTCAGTGTAGTGTCGAAATTGCCGCCGGACAGGTCTTGCCTGCCGCGGTTTCCGTGAGTTCTCCACCGTTTTCGGGCTTAAATGGAGAGCGAGGAGAGCTGTCGGCTCTCACAGAACTCTGGCCTCCGCACTGTCTGCCATGCAACTGCACTCAAGACCACACGTCTCCTCCCGACCTGCTGAGAAACAGGCATCCGCGTAGGCCCTTGTTAACATTTCCTGGCGTGCAGAGTCCAAGGCGACACGCTGTCCTCTTCCTTGGAAACCTACGTTGCCACAGCTTGCCAAACGCTACCGAAGGCAGTCCTAACAAGTCTCGTGTGCTGCGCAACTTTGATTCGGTTACGAAAAGCCACATGCATTGCGGTGAACACTCTGTTCAGCGTTCTTTCCGGGAGCTCACAATTGCCGCCTCTCTAGGTTAAGCAGGAAGTCGTAGTGAGGACCAACCTGAGCAAAGAGCACAATTCCTCACGTTACACTGGTAGTCGTCGAAAGAGGAATTGCCAACTACGCCTGGCTAAGGCCTTCCCTGGGTTAAGGAACCAGCCACACTTAGACGCCTTTAAAGGAAAATTTATTCAGCGAAGTTCCCATTGTTTGGCGATGGTCAACCTTTGCAGCGCCAATACTGCAGGGACTTAGGTTTGCTGCTAACAAGGCTAGGTGACCCTGCAGACAGAAGCAGGCGTTTCCCTTTGGAAGCTTGGATCCCGGTTTCCTAGGGGCTGCTTCCAAGGCCCTGCTATTGCCCAGCATCTGTCCTCTGCCCCTACGCCTGGGTAGGAAGCCAGTATTTTAGCCTGAGAGGCAGGGCTCTTGCATCTCTGGAGGAGAGCTAATCCTGCAGCCCACGTTCGTCCTGGGAAACCGCAAGGCGACCCTTGGCCTCAGTGTAGTGTCGAAATTGCCGCCGGACAGGTCTTGCCTGCCGCGGTTTCCGTGAGTTCTCCACCGTTTTCGGGCTTAAATGGAGAGCGAGGAGAGCTGTCAGCTCTCACAGAACTCTGGCCTCCGCACTGTCTGCCATGCAACTGCACTCAAGACCACACGTCTCCTCCCGACCTGCTGAGAAACAGGCATCCGCGTAGGCCCTTGTTAACATTTCCTGGCGTGCAGAGTCCAAGGCGACACGCTGTCCTCTTCCTTGGAAACCTACGTTGCCACAGCTTGCCAAACGCTACCGAAGGCAGTCCTAACCAGTCTCGTGTGCTGCGCAACTTTGATTCGGTTACGAAAAGCCACCTGCATTGCGGTGAACACTCTGCTCAGCGTTCTTTCCGGGAGCTCACAGTTGCTCCCTCTCTAGGTTAAGCAAGGTGTTGAGGTGAGGTCCAGACTGAGCCAAGAGCACAATTGCTCACTTTGCAGTGGTAGTCGTCCTAAGAGGCATTGCCTACTACGCCTTGCTAAGGTCTTCGTTCTGTTAGGGAAGTCGCCACACTTAGACGCCTGTAAAGGAGAATTTATTCAGCGAAGTTCCCAGTGTCTTGCGACGGTCTCCCTTCGCAGTGCCAATACAGCAGGGACTTAGCTTTGCTGCTAACTAGGCTAGGTGACCCTGCATACAGAAGCAGGCGTTTCCCTTTGGAAGCTTGGATCCCGGTTTCCTAGGGGCTGCTTCCAAGGCCCTGCTATTGCCCAGCATCTGTCCTCTGCCCCTACGCCTGGGTAGGAAGCCAGTATTTTAGCCTGAGAGGCAGGGCTCTTGCATCTCTGGAGGAGAGCTAATCCTGCAGCCCACGTTCGTCCTGGGAAACCGCAAGGCGACCCTTGGCCTCAGTGTAGTGTCGAAATTGCCGCCGGACAGGTCTTGCCTGCCGCGGTTTCCGTGAGTTCTCCACCGTTTTCGGGCTTAAATGGAGAGCGAGGAGAGCTGTTGGCTCTCACAGAACTCTGGCCTCCGCACTGTCTGCCATGCAACTGCACTCAAGACCACACGTCTCCTCCCGACCTGCTGAGAAACAGGCATCCGCGTAGGCCCTTGTTAACATTTCCTGGCGTGCAGAGTCTAAGGCGACACGCTGTCCTCTTCCTTGGAAACCTACGTTGCCACCGCTTGCCAAACGCTACCGAAGGCAGTCCTAACCAGTCTCGTGTGCTGCGCAACTTTGATTCGGTTACGAAAAGCCACCTGCATTGCGGTGAACACTCTGCTCAGCGTTCTTTCCGGGAGCTCACAGTTGCTCCCTCTCTAGGTTAAGCAAGGTGTCGAGGTGAGGTCCAGACTGAGCCAAGAGCACAATTGCTCACTTTGCAGTGGTAGTCGTCCTAAGAGGCATTGCCTACTACGCCTTGCTAAGGTCTTCGTTCTGTTAGGGAAGTCACCACACTTAGACGCCTGTAAAGGAGAATTTATTCAGCAAAGTTCCCAGTGTCTTGCGACGGTCTCCCTTCGCAGTGCCAATACAGCAGGGACTTAGCTTTGCTGCTAACTAGGCTAGGTGACCCTGCATACAGAAGCAGGCGTTTCCCTTTGGAAGCTTGGATCCCGGTTTCTCAGGGGCTGCTTGCAAGACCCTGCTATTGCCCAGCATCTGTCCTCTGCCCCTACGCCTGGGTAGGAAGCGAGTATTTTAGCCTGAGAAGCAGGGCTCTTGCAACTCTGGAGGAGAGCTAATCCTGCAGCCCACGTTCGTCCTGGGAAACTGCAAGGCGACCCTTGGCCTCAGAGTAGTGGCGAAATTGCCGCCGGACAGGTCTTGCCTGCCGCGGTTTCCATGAGTTCGCCACCGTTTTCGGGCTTAAGTGGAGAGCGAGGAGAGCTGTCGGCTCTCACAGAACTCTGGCCTCCGCACTGTCTGCCATGCAACTGCACTCAAGACCACACGTCTCCTCCCGGCCTGCTGAGAAACAGGCCGCCGTGTAGGCCCTTCGTAACACTTCTTGGCCTGTAGACTCCAAGGCGACACACTGTCCTCTTCCTTGGAAAACTACGGTGCCCCAGCTTGCCAACGCTCACGAAGGCAGTCCGAGCCCGTCTCGTGTGCTGGGCCACTTGCATTCAGTGAGGAAAAGCCACCTGCATTGAGGTGAACACTCTGCTCAGCGTTCTTTCCGGGAGCTCACAATTGCCGCCTCTCTAGGTTAAGCAGGAAGTCGTAGTGAGGACCAACCTGAGCAAAGAGCACAATTCCTCACGTTACACTGGTAGTCGTCGAAAGAGGAATTGCCAACTACGCCTGGCTAAGGCCTTCCCTGGGTTAAGGAACCAGCCACACTTAGACGCCTTTAAAGGAAAATTTATTCAGCGAAGTTCCCATTGTTTGGCGATGGTCAACCTTTGCAGCGCCAATACTGCAGGGACTTAGGTTTGCTGCTAACAAGGCTAGGTGACCCTGCAGACAGAAGCAGGCGTTTCCCTTTGGAAGCTTGGATCCCGGTTTCCTAGGGGCTGCTTCCAAGGCCCTGCTATTGCCCAGCATCTGTCCTCTGCCCCTACGCCTGGGTAGGAAGCCAGTATTTTAGCCTGAGAGGCAGGGCTCTTGCATCTCTGGAGGAGAGCTAATCCTGCAGCCCACGTTCGTCCTGGGAAACCGCAAGGCGACCCTTGGCCTCAGTGTAGTGTCGAAATTGCCGCCGGACAGGTCTTGCCTGCTGCGGTTTCCGTGAGTTCTCCACCGTTTTGGGGCTTAAATGGAGAGCGAGGAGAGCTGTCGGCTCTCACAGAACTCTGGCCTCCGCACTGTCTGCCATGCAACTGCACTCAAGACCACACGTCTCCTCCCGACCTGCTGAGAAACAGGCATCCGCGTAGGCCCTTGTTAACATTTCCTGGCGTGCAGAGTCCAAGGCGACACGCTGTCCTCTTCCTTGGAAACCTACGTTGCCACAGCTTGCCAAACGCTACCGAAGGCAGTCCTAACCAGTCTCGTGTGCTGCGCAACTTTGATTCGGTTACGAAAAGCCACCTGCATTGCGGTGAACACTCTGCTCAGCGTTCTTTCCGGGAGCTCACAGTTGCTCCCTCTCTAGGTTAAGCAAGGTGTCGAGGTGAGGTCCAGACTGAGCCAAGAGCACAATTGCTCACTTTGCAGTGGTAGTCGTCCTAAGAGGCATTGCCTACTACGCCTTGCTAAGGTCTTCGTTCTGTTAGGGAAGTCGCCACACTTAGACGCCTGTAAAGGAGAATTTATTCAGCGAAGTTCCCAGTGTCTTGCGACGGTCTCCCTTCGCAGTGCCAATACAGCAGGGACTTAGCTTTGCTGCTAACTAGGCTAGGTGACCCTGCATAGAGAAGCAGGCGTTTCCCTTTGGAAGCTTGGATCCCGGTTTCTCAGGGGCTGCTTGCAAGACCCTGCTATTGCCCAGCATCTGTCCTCTGCCCCTACGCCTGGTTAGGAAGCGAGTATTTTAGCCTGAGAAGCAGGGCTCTTGCAACTCTGGAGGAGAGCTAATCCTGCAGCCCACGTTCGTCCTGGGAAACCGCAAGGCGACCCTTGGCCTCAGAGTAGTGGCGAAATTGCCGCCGGACAGGTCTTGCCTGCCGCGGTTTCCATGAGTTCGCCACCGTTTTCGGGCTTAAGTGGAGAGCGAGGAGAGCTGTCGGCTCTCACAGAACTCTGGCCTCCGCACTGTCTGCCATGCAACTGCACTCAAGACCACACGTCTCCTCCCGGCCTGCTGAGAAACAGGCCGCCGTGTAGGCCCTTCGTAACACTTCTTGGCCTGTAGACTACAAGGCGACACGCTGTCCTCTTCCTTGGAAACCTACGTTGCCACAGCTTGCCAAACGCTACCGAAGGCAGTCCTAACCAGTCTCGTGTGCTGCGCAACTTTGATTCGGTTATGAAAAGCCACCTGCATTGCGGTGAACACTCTGCTCAGCGTTCTTTCCGGGAGCTCACAATTGCCGCCTCTCTAGGTTAAGCAGGAAGTCGTAGTGAGGACCAACCTGAGCAAAGAGCACAATTCCTCACGTTACACTGGTAGTCGTCGAAAGAGGAATTGCCAACTACGCCTGGCTAAGGCCTTCCCTGGGTTAAGGAACCAGCCACACTTAGACGCCTTTAAAGGAAAATTTATTCAGCGAAGTTCCCATTGTTTGGCGATGGTCAACCTTTGCAGCGCCAATACTGCAGGGACTTAGGTTTGCTGCTAACAAGGCTAGGTGACCCTGCAGACAGAAGCAGGCGTTTCCCTTTGGAAGCTTGGATCCCGGTTTCCTAGGGGCTGCTTCCAAGGCCCTGCTATTGCCCAGCATCTGTCCTCTGCCCCTACGCCTGGGTAGGAAGCCAGTATTTTAGCCTGAGAGGCAGGGCTCTTGCATCTCTGGAGGAGAGCTAATCCTGCAGCCCACGTTCGTCCTGGGAAACCGCAAGGCGACCCTTGGCCTCAGTGTAGTGTCGAAATTGCCGCCGGACAGGTCTTGCCTGCCGCGGTTTCCGTGAGTTCTCCACCGTTTTCGGGCTTAAATGGAGAGCGAGGAGAGCTGTCGGCTCTCACAGAACTCTGGCCTCCGCACTGTCTGCCATGCAACTGCACTCAAGACCACACGTCTCCTCCCGACCTGCTGAGAAACAGGCATCCGCGTAGGCCCTTGTTAACATTTCCTGGCCTGCAGAGTCCAAGGCGACATGCTGTCCTCTTCCTTGGAAGCCTACGTTGCCACAGCTTGCCAAACGCTACCGAAGGCAGTCCTAACCAGTCTCGTGGGCTGCGCAACTTTGATTCGGTTACGAAAAGCCACCTGCATTGCGGTGAACACTCTGCTCAGCGTTCTTTCCGGGAGCTCACAGTTGCTCCCTCTCTAGGTTAAGCAAGGTGTCGAGGTGAGGTCCAGACTGAGCCAAGAGCACAATTGCTCACTTTGCAGTGGTAGTCGTCCTAAGAGGCATTGCCTACTACGCCTTGCTAAGGTCTTCGTTCTGTTAGGGAAGTCGCCACACTTAGACGCCTGTAAAGGAGAATTTATTCAGCGAAGTTCCCAGTGTCTTGCGACGGTCTCCCTTCGCAGTGCCAATACAGCAGGGACTTAGCTTTGCTGCTAACTAGGCTAGGTGACCCTGCATACAGAAGCAGGCGTTTCCCTTTGGAAGCTTGGATCCCGGTTTCTCAGGGGCTGCTTGCAAGACCCTGCTATTGCCCAGCATCTGTCCTCGGCCCCTACGCCTGGGTAGGAAGCGAGTATTTTAGCCTGAGAAGCAGGGCTCTTGCAACTCTGGAGGAGAGCTAATCCTGCAGCCCACGTTCGTCCTGGGAAACCGCAAGGCGACCCTTGGCCTCAGAGTAGTGGCGAAATTGCCGCCGGACAGGTCTTGCCTGCCGCGGTTTCCATGAGTTCGCCACCGTTTTCGGGCTTAAGTGGAGAGCGAGGAGAGCTGTCGGCTCTCACAGAACTCTGGCCTCCGCACTGTCTGCCATGCAACTGCACTCAAGACCACACGTCTCCTCCCGGCCTGCTGAGAAACAGGCCGCCGTGTAGGCCCTTCGTAACACTTCTTGGCCTGTAGACTCCAAGGCGACACACTGTCCTCTTCCTTGGAAAACTACGGTGCCCCAGCTTGCCAACGCTCACGAAGGCAGTCTGAGCCCGTCTCGTGTGCTGGGCCACTTGCATTCAGTGAGGAAAAGCCACCTGCATTGAGGTGAACACTCTGCTCAGCGTTCTTTCCGGGAGCTCACAATTGCCGCCTCTCTAGGTTAAGCAGGAAGTCGTAGTGAGGACCAACCTGAGCAAAGAGCACAATTCCTCACGTTACACTGGTAGTCGTCGAAAGAGGAATTGCCAACTACGCCTGGCTAAGGCCTTCCCTGGGTTAAGGAACCAGCCACACTTAGACGCCTTTAAAGGAAAATTTATTCAGCGAAGTTCCCATTGTTTGGCGATGGTCAACCTTTGCAGCGCCAATACTGCAGGGACTTAGGTTTGCTGCTAACAAGGCTAGGTGACCCTGCAGACAGAAGCAGGCGTTTCCCTTTGGAAGCTTGTATCCCGGTTTCCTAGGGGCTGCTTCCAAGGCCCTGCTATTGCCCAGCATCTGTCCTCTGCCCCTACGCCTGGGTAGGAAGCCAGTATTTTAGCCTGAGAGGCAGGGCTCTTGCATCTCTGGAGGAGAGCTAATCCTGCAGCCCACGTTCGTCCTGGGAAACCGCAAGGCGACCCTTGGCCTCAGTGTAGTGTCGAAATTGCCGCCGGACAGGTCTTGCCTGCCGCGGTTTCCGTGAGTTCTCCACCGTTTTCGGGCTTAAATGGAGAGCGAGGAGAGCTGTCGGCTCTCACAGAACTCTGGCCTCCGCACTGTCTGCCATGCAACTGCACTCAAGACCACACGTCTCCTCCCGACCTGCTGAGAAACAGGCATCCGCGTAGGCCCTTGTTAACATTTCCTGGCGTGCAGAGTCCAAGGCGACACGCTGTCCTCTTCCTTGGAAACCTACGTTGCCACAGCTTGCCAAACACTACCGAAGGCAGTCCTAACCAGTCTCGTGTGCTGCGCAACTTTGATTCGGTTACGAAAAGCCACCTGCATTGCGGTGAACACTCTGCTCAGCGTTCTTTCCGGGAGCTCACAGTTGCTCCCTCTCTAGGTTAAGCAAGGTGTCGAGGTGAGGTCCAGACTGAGCCAAGAGCACAATTGCTCACTTTGCAGTGGTAGTCGTCCTAAGAGGCATTGCCTACTACGCCTTGCTAAGGTCTTCGTTCTGTTAGGGAAGTCGCCACACTTAGACGCCTGTAAAGGAGAATTTATTCAGCGAAGTTCCCAGTGTCTTGCGACGGTCTCCCTTCGCAGTGCCAATACAGCAGGGACTTAGCTTTGCTGCTAACTAGGCTAGGTGACCCTGCATACAGAAGCAGGCGTTTCCCTTTGGAAGCATGGATCCCGGTTTCTCAGGGGCTGCTTGCAAGACCCTGCTATTGCCCAGCATCTGTCCTCGGCCCCTACGCCTGGGTAGGAAGCGAGTATTTTAGCCTGAGAAGCAGGGCTCTTGCAACTCTGGAGGAGAGCTAATCCTGCAGCCCACGTTCGTCCTGGGAAACCGCAAGGCGACCCTTGGCCTCAGAGTAGTGGCGAAATTGCCGCCGGACAGGTCTTGCCTGCCGCGGTTTCCATGAGTTCGCCACCGTTTTCGGGCTTAAGTGGAGAGCGAGGAGAGCTGTCGGCTCTCACAGAACTCTGGCCTCCGCACTGTCTGCCATGCAACTGCACTCAAGACCACACGTCTCCTCCCGGCCTGCTGAGAAACAGGCCGCCGTGTAGGCCCTTCGTAACACTTCTTGGCCTGTAGACTCCAAGGCGACACACTGTCCTCTTCCTTGGAAAACTACGGTGCCCCAGCTTGCCAACGCTCACGAAGGCAGTCCGAGCCCGTCTCGTGTGCTGGGCCACTTGCATTCAGTGAGGAAAAGCCACCTGCATTGAGGTGAACACTCTGCTCAGCGTTCTTTCCGGGAGCTCACAATTGCCGCCTCTCTAGGTTAAGCAGGAAGTCGTAGTGAGGACCAACCTGAGCAAAGAGCACAATTCCTCACGTTACACTGGTAGTCGTCGAAAGAGGAATTGCCAACTACGCCTGGCTAAGGCCTTCCCTGGGTTAAGGAACCAGCCACACTTAGACGCCTTTAAAGGAAAATTTATTCAGCGAAGTTCCCATTGTTTGGCGATGGTCAACCTTTGCAGCGCCAATACTGCAGGGACTTAGGTTTGCTGCTAACAAGGCTAGGTGACCCTGCAGACAGAAGCAGGCGTTTCCCTTTGGAAGCTTGGATCCCGGTTTCCTAGGGGCTGCTTCCAAGGCCCTGCTATTGCCCAGCATCTGTCCTCTGCCCCTACGCCTGGGTAGGAAGCCAGTATTTTAGCCTGAGAGGCAGGGCTCTTGCATCTCTGGAGGAGAGCTAATCCTGCAGCCCACGTTCGTCCTGGGAAACCGCAAGGCGACCCTTGGCCTCAGTGTAGTGTCGAAATTGCCGCCGGACAGGTCTTGCCTGCCGCGGTTTCCGTGAGTTCTCCACCGTTTTCGGGCTTAAATGGAGAGCGAGGAGAGCTGTCGGCTCTCACAGAACTCTGGCCTCCGCACTGTCTGCCATGCAACTGCACTCAAGACCACACGTCTCCTCCCGGCCTGCTGAGAAACAGGCCGCCGTGTAGGCCCTTCGTAACACTTCTTGGCCTGTAGACTACAAGGCGACACGCTGTCCTCTTCCTTGGAAACCTACGTTGCCACAGCTTGCCAAACGCTACCGAAGGCAGTCCTAACCAGTCTCGTGTGCTGCGCAACTTTGATTCGGTTATGAAAAGCCACCTGCATTGCGGTGAACACTCTGCTCAGCGTTCTTTCCGGGAGCTCACAATTGCCGCCTCTCTAGGTTAAGCAGGAAGTCGTAGTGAGGACCAACCTGAGCAAAGAGCACAATTCCTCACGTTACACTGGTAGTCGTCGAAAGAGGAATTGCCAACTACGCCTGGCTAAGGCCTTCCCTGGGTTAAGGAACCAGCCACACTTAGACGCCTTTAAAGGAAAATTTATTCAGCGAAGTTCCCATTGTTTGGCGATGGTCAACCTTTGCAGCGCCAATACTGCAGGGACTTAGGTTTGCTGCTAACAAGGCTAGGTGACCCTGCAGACAGAAGCAGGCGTTTCCCTTTGGAAGCTTGGATCCCGGTTTCCTAGGGGCTGCTTCCAAGGCCCTGCTATTGCCCAGCATCTGTCCTCTGCCCCTACGCCTGGGTAGGAAGCCAGTATTTTAGCCTGAGAGGCAGGGCTCTTGCATCTCTGGAGGAGAGCTAATCCTGCAGCCCACGTTCGTCCTGGGAAACCGCAAGGCGACCCTTGGCCTCAGTGTAGTGTTGAAATTGCCGCCGGACAGGTCTTGCCTGCCGCGGTTTCCGTGAGTTCTCCACCGTTTTCGGGCTTAAATGGAGAGCGAGGAGAGCTGTCGGCTCTCACAGAACTCTGGCCTCCGCACTGTCTGCCATGCAACTGCACTCAAGACCACACGTCTCCTCCCGACCTGCTGAGAAACAGGCATCCGCGTAGGCCCTTGTTAACATTTCCTGGCGTGCAGAGTCCAAGGCGACACGCTGTCCTCTTCCTTGGAAACCTACGTTGCCACAGCTTGCCAAACGCTACCGAAGGCAGTCCTAACCAGTCTCGTGGGCTGCGCAACTTTGATTCGGTTACGAAAAGCCACCTGCATTGCGGTGAACACTCTGCTCAGCGTTCTTTCCGGGAGCTCACAGTTGCTCCCTCTCTAGGTTAAGCAAGGTGTCGAGGTGAGGTCCAGACTGAGCCAAGAGCACAATTGCTCACTTTGCAGTGGTAGTCGTCCTAAGAGGCATTGCCTACTACGCCTTGCTAAGGTCTTCGTTCTGTTAGGGAAGTCGCCACACTTAGACGCCTGTAAAGGAGAATTTATTCAGCGAAGTTCCCAGTGTCTTGCGACGGTCTCCCTTCGCAGTGCCAATACAGCAGGGACTTAGCTTTGCTGCTAACTAGGCTAGGTGACCCTGCATACAGAAGCAGGCGTTTCCCTTTGGAAGCTTGGATCCCGGTTTCTCAGGGGCTGCTAGCAAGACCCTGCTATTGCCCAGCATCTGTCCTCTGCCCCTACGCCTGGGTAGGAAGCGAGTATTTTAGCCTGAGAAGCAGGGCTCTTGCAACTCTGGAGGAGAGCTAATCCTGCAGCCCACGTTCGTCCTGGGAAACCGCAAGGCGACCCTTGGCCTCAGAGTAGTGGTGAAATTGCCGCCGGACAGGTCTTGCCTGCCGCGGTTTCCATGAGTTCGCCACCGTTTTCGGGCTTAAGTGGAGAGCGAGGAGAGCTGTCGGCTCTCACAGAACTCTGGCCTCCGCACTGTCTGCCATGCAACTGCACTCAAGACCACACGTCTCCTCCCGGCCTGCTGAGAAACAGGCCGCCGTGTAGGCCCTTCGTAACACTTCTTGGCCTGTAGACTCCAAGGCGACACACTGTCCTCTTCCTTGGAAAACTACGGTGCCCCAGCTTGCCAACGCTCACGAAGGCAGTCCGAGCCCGTCTCGTGTGCTGGGCCACTTGCATTCAGTGAGGAAAAGCCACCTGCATTGAGGTGAACACTCTGCTCAGCGTTCTTTCCGGGAGCTCACAATTGCCGCCTCTCTAGGTTAAGCAGGAAGTCGTAGTGAGGACCAACCTGAGCAAAGAGCACAATTCCTCACGTTACACTGGTAGTCGTCGAAAGAGGAATTGCCAACTACGCCTGGCTAAGGCCTTCCCTGGGTTAAGGAACCAGCCACACTTAGACGCCTTTAAAGGAAAATTTATTCAGCGAAGTTCCCATTGTTTGGCGATGGTCAACCTTTGCAGCGCCAATACTGCAGGGACTTAGGTTTGCTGCTAACAAGGCTAGGTGACCCTGCAGACAGAAGCAGGCGTTTCCCTTTGGAAGCTTGGATCCCGGTTTCCTAGGGGCTGCTTCCAAGGCCCTGCTATTGCCCAGCATCTGTCCTCTGCCCCTATGCCTGGGTAGGAAGCCAGTATTTTAGCCTGAGAGGCAGGGCTCTTGCATCTCTGGAGGAGAGCTAATCCTGCAGCCCACGTTCGTCCTGGGAAACCGCAAGGCGACCCTTGGCCTCAGTGTAGTGTCGAAATTGCCGCCGGACAGGTCTTGCCTGCCGCGGTTTCCGTGAGTTCTCCACCGTTTTCGGGCTTAAATGGAGAGCGAGGAGAGCTGTCGGCTCTCACAGAACTCTGGCCTCCGCACTGTCTGCCATGCAACTGCACTCAAGACCACACGTCTCCTCCCGACCTGCTGAGAAACAGGCATCCGCGTAGGCCCTTGTTAACATTTCCTGGCGTGCAGAGTCCAAGGCGACACGCTGTCCTCTTCCTTGGAAACCTACGTTGCCACAGCTTGCCAAACGCTACCGAAGGCACTCCTAACAAGTCTCGTGTGCTGCGCAACTTTGATTCGGTTACGAAAAGCCACCTGCATTGCGGTGAACACTGTGTTCAGCGTTCTTTCCGGGAGCTCACAATTGCCGCCTCTCTAGGTTAAGCAGGAAGTCGTAGTGAGGACCAACCTGAGCAAAGAGCACAATTCCTCACGTTACACTGGTAGTCGTCGAAAGAGGAATTGCCAACTACGCCTGGCTAAGGCCTTCCCTGGGTTAAGGAACCAGCCACACTTAGACGCCTTTAAAGGAAAATTTATTCAGCGAAGTTCCCATTGTTTGGCGATGGTCAACCTTTGCAGCGCCAATACTGCAGGGACTTAGGTTTGCTGCTAACAAGGCTAGGTGACCCTGCAGACAGAAGCAGGCGTTTCCCTTTGGAAGCTTGGATCCCGGTTTCCTAGGGGCTGCTTCCAAGGCCCTGCTATTGCCCAGCATCTGTCCTCTGCCCCTACGCCTGGGTAGGAAGCCAGTATTTTAGCCTGAGAGGCAGGGCTCTTGCATCTCTGGAGGAGAGCTAATCCTGCAGCCCACGTTCGTCCTGGGAAACCGTAAGGCGACCCTTGGCCTCAGTGTAGTGTCGAAATTGCCGCCGGACAGGTCTTGCCTGCCGCGGTTTCCGTGAGTTCTCCACCGTTTTCGGGCTTAAATGGAGAGCGAGGAGAGCTGTCGGCTCTCACAGAACTCTGGCCTCCGCACTGTCTGCCATGCAACTGCACTCAAGACCACACGTCTCCTCCCGACCTGCTGAGAAACAGGCATCCGCGTAGGCCCTTGTTAACATTTCCTGGCGTGCAGAGTCCAAGGCGACACGCTGTCCTCTTCCTTGGAAACCTACGTTGCCACAGCTTGCCAAACGCTACCGAAGGCAGTCCTAACCAGTCTCGTGTGCTGCGCAACTTTGATTCGGTTACGAAAAGCCACCTGCATTGCGGTGAACACTCTGCTCAGCGTTCTTTCCGGGAGCTCACAATTGCCGCCTCTCTAGGTTAAGCAGGAAGTCGTAGTGAGGACCAACCTGAGCAAAGAGCACAATTCCTCACGTTACACTGGTAGTCGTCGAAAGAGGAATTGCCAACTACGCCTGGCTAAGGCCTTCCCTGGGTTAAGGAACCAGCCACACTTAGACGCCTTTAAAGGAAAATTTATTCAGCGAAGTTCCCATTGTTTGGCGATGGTCAACCTTTGCAGCGCCAATACTGCAGGGACTTAGGTTTGCTGCTAACAAGGCTAGGTGACCCTGCAGACAGAAGCAGGCGTTTCCCTTTGGAAGCTTGGATCCCGGTTTCCTAGGGGCTGCTTCCAAGGCCCTGCTATTGCCCAGCATCTGTCCTCTGCCCCTACGCCTGGGTAGGAAGCCAGTATTTTAGCCTGAGAGGCAGGGCTCTTGCATCTCTGGAGGAGAGCTAATCCTGCAGCCCACGTTCGTCCTGGGAAACCGTAAGGCGACCCTTGGCCTCAGTGTAGTGTCGAAATTGCCGCCGGACAGGTCTTGCCTGCCGCGGTTTCCGTGAGTTCTCCACCGTTTTCGGGCTTAAGTGGAGAGCGAGGAGAGCTGTCGGCTCTCACAGAACTCTGGCCTCCGCACTGTCTGCCATGCAACTGCACTCAAGACCACACGTCTCCTCCCGACCTGCTGAGAAACAGGCATCCGCGTAGGCCCTTGTTAACATTTCCTGGCGTGCAGAGTCCAAGGCGACACGCTGTCCTCTTCCTTGGAAACCTACGTTGCCACAGCTTGCCAAACGCTACCGAAGGCAGTCCTAACCAGTCTCGTGGGCTGCGCAACTTTGATTCGGTTACGAAAAGCCACCTGCATTGCGGTGAACACTCTGCTCAGCGTTCTTTCCGGGAGCTCACAGTTGCTCCCTCTCTAGGTTAAGCAAGGTGTCGAGGTGAGGTCCAGACTGAGCCAAGAGCACAATTGCTCACTTTGCAGTGGTAGTCGTCCTAAGAGGCATTGCCTACTACGCCTTGCTAAGGTCTTCGTTCTGTTAGGGAAGTCGCCACACTTAGACGCCTGTAAAGGAGAATTTATTCAGCGAAGTTCCCAGTGTCTTGCGACGGTCTCCCTTCGCAGTGCCAATACAGCAGGGACTTAGCTTTGCTGCTAACTAGGCTAGGTGACCCTGCATACAGAAGCAGGCGTTTCCCTTTGGAAGCTTGGATCCCGGTTTCTCAGGGGCTGCTTGCAAGACCCTGCTATTGCCCAGCATCTGTCCTCGGCCCCTACGCCTGAGTAAGAAGCGAGTATTTTAGCCTGAGAAGCAGGGCTCTTGCAACTCTGGAGGAGAGCTAATCCTGCAGCCCACGTTCGTCCTGGGAAACCGCAAGGCGACCCTTGGCCTCAGAGTAGTGGCGAAATTGCCGCCGGACAGGTCTTGCCTGCCGCGGTTTCCATGAGTTCGCCACCGTTTTCGGGCTTAAGTGGAGAGCGAGGAGAGCTGTCGGCTCTCACAGAACTCTGGCCTCCGCACTGTCTGCCATGCAACTGCACTCAAGACCACACGTCTCCTCCCGGCCTGCTGAGAAACAGGCCGCCGTGTAGGCCCTTCGTAACACTTCTTGGCCTGTAGACTCCAAGGCGACACACTGTCCTCTTCCTTGGAAAACTACGGTGCCCCAGCTTGCCAACGCTCACGAAGGCAGTCCGAGCCCGTCTCGTGTGCTGGGCCACTTGCATTCAGTGAGGAAAAGCCACCTGCATTGAGGTGAACACTCTGCTCAGCGTTCTTTCCGGGAGCTCACAATTGCCGCCTCTCTAGGTTAAGCAGGAAGTCGTAGTGAGGACCAACCTGAGCAAAGAGCACAATTCCTCACGTTACACTGGTAGTCGTCGAAAGAGGAATTGCCAACTACGCCTGGCTAAGGCCTTCCCTGGGTTAAGGAACCAGCCACACTTAGACGCCTTTAAAGGAAAATTTATTCAGCGAAGTTCCCATTGTTTGGCGATGGTCAACCTTTGCAGCGCCAATACTGCAGGGACTTAGGTTTGCTGCTAACAAGGCTAGGTGACCCTGCAGACAGAAGCAGGCGTTTCCCTTTGGAAGCTTGGATCCCGGTTTCCTAGGGGCTGCTTCCAAGGCCCTGCTATTGCCCAGCATCTGTCCTCTGCCCCTACGCCTGGGTAGGAACCCAGTATTTTAGCCTGAGAGGCAGGGCTCTTGCATCTCTGGAGGAGAGCTAATCCTGCAGCCCACGTTCGTCCTGGGAAACCGCAAGGCGACCCTTGGCCTCAGTGTAGTGTCGAAATTGCCGCCGGACAGGTCTTGCCTGCCGCGGTTTCCGTGAGTTCTCCACCGTTTTCGGGCTTAAATGGAGAGCGAGGAGAGCTGTCGGCTCTCACAGAACTCTGGCCTCCGCACTGTCTGCCATGCAACTGCACTCAAGACCACACGTCTCCTCCCGACCTGCTGAGAAACAGGCATCCGCGTAGGCCCTTGTTAACATTTCCTGGCGTGCAGAGTCCAAGGCGACACGCTGTCCTCTTCCTTGGAAACCTACGTTGCCACAGCTTGCCAAACGCTACCGAAGGCAGTCCTAACCAGTCTCGTGTGCTGCGCAACTTTGATTCGGTTACGAAAAGCCACCTGCATTGCGGTGAACACTCTGCTCAGCGTTCTTTCCGGGAGCTCACAGTTGCTCCCTCTCTAGGTTAAGCAAGGTGTCGAGGTGAGGTCCAGACTGAGCCAAGAGCACAATTGCTCACTTTGCAGTGGTAGTCGTCCTAAGAGGCATTGCCTACTACGCCTTGCTAAGGTCTTCGTTCTGTTAGGGAAGTCACCACACTTAGACGCCTGTAAAGGAGAATTTATTCAGCGAAGTTCCCAGTGTCTTGCAACGGTCTCCCTTCGCAGTGCCAATACAGCAGGGACTTAGCTTTGCTGCTAACTAGGCTAGGTGACCCTGCATAGAGAAGCAGGCGTTTCCCTTTGGAAGCTTGGATCCCGGTTTCTCAGGGGCTGCTTGCAAGACCCTGCTATTGCCCAGCATCTGTCCTCGGCCCCTACGCCTGGGTAGGAAGCGAGTATTTTAGCCTGAGAAGCAGGGCTCTTGCAACTCTGGAGGAGAGCTAATCCTGCAGCCCACGTTCGTCCTGGGAAACCGCAAGGCGACCCTTGGCCTCAGAGTAGTGGCGAAATTGCCGCCGGACAGGTCTTGCCTGCCGCGGTTTCCATGAGTTCGCCACCGTTTTCGGGCTTAAGTGGAGAGCGAGGAGAGCTGTCGGCTCTCACAGAACTCTGGCCTCCGCACTGTCTGCCATGCAACTGCACTCAAGACCACACGTCTCCTCCCGGCCTGCTGAGAAACAGGCCACCGTGTAGGCCCTTCGTAACACTTCTTGGCCTGTAGACTCCAAGGCGACACACTGTCCTCTTCCTTGGAAAACTACGGTGCCCCAGCTTGCCAACGCTCACGAAGGCAGTCCGAGCCCGTCTCGTGTGCTGGGCCACTTGCATTCAGTGAGGAAAAGCCACCTGCATTGAGGTGAACACTCTGCTCAGCGTTCTTTCCGGGAGCTCACAATTGCCGCCTCTCTAGGTTAAGCAGGAAGTCGTAGTGAGGACCAACCTGAGCAAAGAGCACAATTCCTCACGTTACACTGGTAGTCGTCGAAAGAGGAATTGCCAACTACGCCTGGCTAAGGCCTTCCCTGGGTTAAGGAACCAGCCACACTTAGACGCCTTTAAAGGAAAATTTATTCAGCGAAGTTCCCATTGTTTGGCGATGGTCAACCTTTGCAGCGCCAATACTGCAGGGACTTAGGTTTGCTGCTAACAAGGCTAGGTGACCCTGCAGACAGAAGCAGGCGTTTCCCTTTGGAAGCTTGGATCCCGGTTTCCTAGGGGCTGCTTCCAAGGCCCTGCTATTGCCCAGCATCTGTCCTCTGCCCCTACGCCTGGGTAGGAAGCCAGTATTTTAGCCTGAGAGGCAGGGCTCTTGCATCTCTGGAGGAGAGCTAATCCTGCAGCCCACGTTCGTCCTGGGAAACCGCAAGGCGACCCTTGGCCTCAGTGTAGTGTCGAAATTGCCGCCGGACAGGTCTTGCCTGCCGCGGTTTCCGTGAGTTCTCCACCGTTTTCGGGCTTAAATGGAGAGCGAGGAGAGCTGTCGGCTCTCACAGAACTCTGGCCTCCGCACTGTCTGCCATGCAACTGCACTCAAGACCACACGTCTCCTCCCGACCTGCTGAGAAACAGGCATCCGCGTAGGCCCTTGTTAACATTTCCTGGCGTGCAGAGTCCAAGGCGACACGCTGTCCTCTTCCTTGGAAACCTACGTTGCCACAGCTTGCCAAACGCTACCGAAGGCAGTCCTAACCAGTCTCGTGTGCTGCGCAACTTTGATTCGGTTACGAAAAGCCACCTGCATTGCGGTGAACACTCTGCTCAGCGTTCTTTCCGGGAGCTCACAGTTGCTCCCTCTCTAGGTTAAGCAAGGTGTCGAGGTGAGGTCCAGACTGAGCCAAGAGCACAATTGCTCACTTTGCAGTGGTAGTCGTCCTAAGAGGCATTGCCTACTACGCCTTGCTAAGGTCTTCGTTCTGTTAGGGAAGTCGCCACACTTAGACGCCTGTAAAGGAGAATTTATTCAGCGAAGTTCCCAGTGTCTTGCGACGGTCTCCCTTCGCAGTGCCAATACAGCAGGGACTTAGCTTTGCTGCTAACTAGGCTAGGTGACCCTGCATACAGAAGCAGGCGTTTCCCTTTGGAAGCTTGGATCCCGGTTTCTCAGGGGCTGCTTGCAAGACCCTGCTATTGCCCAGCATCTGTCCTCGGCCCCTACGCCTGGGTAGGAAGCGAGTATTTTAGCCTGAGAAGCAGGGCTCTTGCAACTCTGGAGGAGAGCTAATCCTGCAGCCCACGTTCGTCCTGGGAAACCGCAAGGCGACCCTTGGCCTCAGAGTAGTGGCGAAATTGCCGCCGGACAGGTCTTGCCTGCCGCGGTTTCCATGAGTTCGCCACCGTTTTCGGGCTTAAGTGGAGAGCGAGGAGAGCTGTCGGCTCTCACAGAACTCTGGCCTCCGCACTGTCTGCCATGCAACTGCACTCAAGACCACACGTCTCCTCCCGGCCTGCTGAGAAACAGGCCGCCGTGTAGGCCCTTCGTAACACTTCTTGGCCTGTAGACTCCAAGGCGACACACTGTCCTCTTCCTTGGAAAACTACGGTGCCCCAGCTTGCCAACGCTCACGAAGGCAGTCCGAGCCCGTCTCGTGTGCTGGGCCACTTGCATTCAGTGAGGAAAAGCCACCTGCATTGAGGTGAACACTCTGCTCAGCGTTCTTTCCGGGAGCTCACAATTGCCGCCTCTCTAGGTTAAGCAGGAAGTCGTAGTGAGGACCAACCTGAGCAAAGAGCACAATTCCTCACGTTACACTGGTAGTCGTCGAAAGAGGAATTGCCAACTACGCCTGGCTAAGGCCTTCCCTGGGTTAAGGAACCAGCCACACTTAGACGCCTTTAAAGGAAAATTTATTCAGCGAAGTTCCCATTGTTTGGCGATGGTCAACCTTTGCAGCGCCAATACTGCAGGGACTTAGGTTTGCTGCTAACAAGGCTAGGTGACCCTGCAGACAGAAGCAGGCGTTTCCCTTTGGAAGCTTGGATCCCGGTTTCCTAGGGGCTGCTTCCAAGGCCCTGCTATTGCCCAGCATCTGTCCTCTGCCCCTACGCCTGGGTAGGAAGCCAGTATTTTAGCCTGAGAGGCAGGGCTCTTGCATCTCTGGAGGAGAGCTAATCCTGCAGCCCACGTTCGTCCTGGGAAACCGCAAGGCGACCCTTGGCCTCAGTGTAGTGTCGAAATTGCCGCCGGACAGGTCTTGCCTGCCGCGGTTTCCGTGAGTTCTCCACCGTTTTCGGGCTTAAATGGAGAGCGAGGAGAGCTGTCGGCTCTCACAGAACTCTGGCCTCCGCACTGTCTGCCATGCAACTGCACTCAAGACCACACGTCTCCTCCCGACCTGCTGAGAAACAGGCATCCGCGTAGGCCCTTGTTAACATTTCCTGGCGTGCAGAGTCCAAGGCGACACGCTGTCCTCTTCCTTGGAAACCTACGTTGCCACAGCTTGCCAAACGCTACCGAAGGCAGTCCTAACCAGTCTCGTGTGCTGCGCAACTTTGATTCGGTTACGAAAAGCCACCTGCATTGCAGTGAACACTCTGCTCAGCGTTCTTTCCGGGAGCTCACAATTGCCGCCTCTCTAGGTTAAGCAGGAAGTCGTAGTGAGGACCAACCTGAGCAAAGAGCACAATTCCTCACGTTACACTGGTAGTCGTCGAAAGAGGAATTGCCAACTACGCCTGGCTAAGGCCTTCCCTGGGTTAAGGAACCAGCCACACTTAGACGCCCTTAAAGGAAAATTTATTCAGCGAAGTTCCCATTGTTTGGCGATGGTCAACCTTTGCAGCGCCAATACTGCAGGGACTTAGGTTTGCTGCTAACAAGGCTAGGTGACCCTGCAGACAGAAGCAGGCGTTTCCCTTTGGAAGCTTGGATCCCGGTTTCCTAGGGGCTGCTTCCAAGGCCCTGCTATTGCCCAGCATCTGTCCTCTGCCCCTACGCCTGGGTAGGAAGCCAGTATTTTAGCCTGAGAGGCAGGGCTCTTGCATCTCTGGAGGAGAGCTAATCCTGCAGCCCACGTTCATCCTGGGAAACCGCAAGGCGACCCTTGGCCTCAGTGTAGTGTCGAAATTGCCGCCGGACAGGTCTTGCCTGCCGCGGTTTCCGTGAGTTCTCCACCGTTTTCGGGCTTAAATGGAGAGCGAGGAGAGCTGTCGGCTCTCACAGAACTCTGGCCTCCGCACTGTCTGCCATGCAACTGCACTCAAGACCACACGTCTCCTCCCGACCTGCTGAGAAACAGGCATCCGCGTAGGCCCTTGTTAACATTTCCTGGCGTGCAGAGTCCAAGGCGACACGCTGTCCTCTTCCTTGGAAACCTACGTTGCCACAGCTTGCCAAACGCTACCGAAGGCAGTCCTAACCAGTCTCGTGTGCTGCGCAACTTTGATTCGGTTACGAAAAGCCACCTGCATTGCGGTGAACACTCTGCTCAGCGTTCTTTCTGGGAGCTCACAATTGCCGCCTCTCTAGGTTAAGCAGGAAGTCGTAGTGAGGACCAACCTGAGCAAAGAGCACAATTCCTCACGTTACACTGGTAGTCGTCGAAAGAGGAATTGCCAACTACGCCTGGCTAAGGCCTTCCCTGGGTTAAGGAACCAGCCACACTTAGACGCCTTTAAAGGAAAATTTATTCAGCGAAGTTCCCATTGTTTGGCGATGGTCAACCTTTGCAGCGCCAATACTGCAGGGACTTAGGTTTGCTGCTAACAAGGCTAGGTGACCCTGCAGACAGAAGCAGGCGTTTCCCTTTGGAAGCTTGGATCCCGGTTTCCTAGGGGCTGCTTCCAAGGCCCTGCTATTGCCCAGCATCTGTCCTCTGCCCCTACGCCTGGGTAGGAAGCCAGTATTTTAGCCTGAGAGGCAGGGCTCTTGCATCTCTGGAGGAGAGCTAATCCTGCAGCCCACGTTCATCCTGGGAAACCGCAAGGCGACCCTTGGCCTCAGTGTAGTGTCGAAATTGCCGCCGGACAGGTCTTGCCTGCCGCGGTTTCCGTGAGTTCTCCACCGTTTTCGGGCTTAAATGGAGAGCGAGGAGAGCTGTCGGCTCTCACAGAACTCTGGCCTCCGCACTGTCTGCCATGCAACTGCACTCAAGACCACACGTCTCCTCCCGACCTGCTGAGAAACAGGCATCCGCGTAGGCCCTTGTTAACATTTCCTGGCGTGCAGAGTCCAAGGCGACACGCTGTCCTCTTCCTTGGAAACCTACGTTGCCACAGCTTGCCAAACGCTACCGAAGGCAGTCCTAACCAGTCTCGTGTGCTGCGCAACTTTGATTCGGTTACGAAAAGCCACCTGCATTGCGGTGAACACTCTGCTCAGCGTTCTTTCCGGGAGCTCACAGTTGCTCCCTCTCTAGGTTAAGCAAGGTGTCGAGGTGAGGTCCAGACTGAGCCAAGAGCACAATTGCTCACTTTGCAGTGGTAGTCGTCCTAAGAGGCATTGCCTACTACGCCTTGCTAAGGTCTTCGTTCTGTTAGGGAAGTCGCCACACTTAGACGCCTGTAAAGGAGAATTTATTCAGCAAAGTTCCCAGTGTCTTGCGACGGTCTCCCTTCGCAGTGCCAATACAGCAGGGACTTAGCTTTGCTGCTAACTAGGCTAGGTGACCCTGCATACAGAAGCAGGCGTTTCCCTTTGGAAGCTTGGATCCCGGTTTCTCAGGGGCTGCTTGCAAGACCCTGCTATTGCCCAGCATCTGTCCTCTGCCCCTACGCCTGGGTAGGAAGCGAGTATTTTAGCCTGAGAAGCAGGGCTCTTGCAACTCTGGAGGAGAGCTAATCCTGCAGCCCACGTTCGTCCTGGGAAACCGCAAGGCGACCCTTGGCCTCAGAGTAGTGGCGAAATTGCCGCCGGACAGGTCTTGCCTGCCGCGGTTTCCATGAGTTCGCCACCGTTTTCGGGCTTAAGTGGAGAGCGAGGAGAGCTGTCGGCTCTCACAGAACTCTGGCCTCCGCACTGTCTGCCATGCAACTGCACTCAAGACCACACGTCTCCTCCCGGCCTGCTGAGAAACAGGCCGCCGTGTAGGCCCTTCGTAACACTTCTTGGCCTGTAGACTCCAAGGCGACACACTGTCCTCTTCCTTGGAAAACTACGGTGCCCCAGCTTGCCAACGCTCACGAAGGCAGTCCGAGCCCGTCTCGTGTGCTGGGCCACTTGCATTCAGTGAGGAAAAGCCACCTGCATTGAGGTGAACACTCTGCTCAGCGTTCTTTCCGGGGGCTCACAATTGCCGCCTCTCTAGGTTAAGCAGGAAGTCGTAGTGAGGACCAACCTGAGCAAAGAGCACAATTCCTCACGTTACACTGGTAGTCGTCGAAAGAGGAATTGCCAACTACGCCTGGCTAAGGCCTTCCCTGGGTTAAGGAACCAGCCACACTTAGACGCCTTTAAAGGAAAATTTATTCAGCGAAGTTCCCATTGTTTGGCGATGGTCAACCTTTGCAGCGCCAATACTGCAGGGACTTAGGTTTGCTGCTAACAAGGCTAGGTGACCCTGCAGACAGAAGCAGGCGTTTCCCTTTGGAAGCTTGGATCCCGGTTTCCTAGGGGCTGCTTCCAAGGCCCTGTTATTGCCCAGCATCTGTCCTCTGACCCTACGCCTGGGTAGGAAGCCAGTATTTTAGCCTGAGAGGCAGGGCTCTTGCATCTCTGGAGGAGAGCTAATCCTGCAGCCCACGTTCGTCCTGGGAAACCGTAAGGCGACCCTTGGCCTCAGTGTAGTGTCGAAATTGCCGCCGGACAGGTCTTGCCTGCCGCGGTTTCCGTGAGTTCTCCACCGTTTTCGGGCTTAAATGGAGAGCGAGGAGAGCTGTCGGCTCTCACAGAACTCTGGCCTCCGCACTGTCTGCCATGCAACTGCACTCAAGACCACACGTCTCCTCCCGACCTGCTGAGAAACAGGCATCCGCGTAGGCTCTTTTATAACATTTCCTGGCGTGCAGAGTCCAAGGCGACACGCTGTCCTCTTCCTTGGAAACCTACGTTGCCACAGCTTGCCAAACGCTACCGAAGGCAGTCCTAACCAGTCTCGTGGGCTGCGCAACTTTGATTCGGTTACGAAAAGCCACCTGCATTGAGGTGAACACTCTGCTCAGCGTTCTTTCCGGGAGCTCACAGTTGCTCCCTCTCTAGGTTAAGCAAGGTGTCGAGGTGAGGTCCAGACTGAGCCAAGAGCACAATTGCTCACTTTGCAGTGGTAGTCGTCCTAAGAGGCATTGCCTACTACGCCTTGCTAAGGTCTTCGTTCTGTTAGGGAAGTCGCCACACTTAGACGCCTGTAAAGGAGAATTTATTCAGCGAAGTTCCCAGTGTCTTGCGACGGTCTCCCTTCGCAGTGCCAATACAGCAGGGACTTAGCTTTGCTGCTAACTAGGCTAGGTGACCCTGCATACAGAAGCAGGCGTTTCCCTTTGGAAGCTTGGATCCCGGTTTCTCAGGGGCTGCTTGCAAGACCCTGCTATTGCCCAGCATCTGTCCTCTGCCCCTACGCCTGGGTAGGAAGCGAGTATTTTAGCCTGAGAAGCAGGGCTCTTGTAACTCTGGAGGAGAGCTAATCCTGCAGCCCACGTTCGTCCTGGGAAACCGCAAGGCGACCCTTGGCCTCAGAGTAGTGGCGAAATTGCCGCCGGACAGGTCTTGCCTGCCGCGGTTTCCATGAGTTCGCCACCATTTTCGGGCTTAAGTGGAGAGCGAGGAGAGCTGTCGGCTCTCACAGAACTCTGGCCTCCGCACTGTCTGCCATGCAACTGCACTCAAGACCACACGTCTCCTCCCGGCCTGCTGAGAAACAGGCCGCCGTGTAGGCCCTTCGTAACACTTCTTGGCCTGTAGACTCCAAGGCGACACACTGTCCTCTTCCTTGGAAAACTACGGTGCCCCAGCTTGCCAACGCTCACGAAGGCAGTCCGAGCCCGTCTCGTGTGCTGGGCCACTTGCATTCAGTGAGGAAAAGCCACCTGCATTGAGGTGAACACTCTGCTCAGCGTTCTTTCCGGGAGCTCACAATTGCCGCCTCTCTAGGTTAAGCAGGAAGTCGTAGTGAGGACCAACCTGAGCAAAGAGCACAATTCCTCACGTTACACTGGTAGTCGTCGAAAGAGGAATTGCCAACTACGCCTGGCTAAGGCCTTCCCTGGGTTAAGGAAACAGCCACACTTAGACGCCCTTAAAGGAAAATTTATTCAGCGAAGTTCCCATTGTTTGGCGATGGTCAACCTTTGCAGCGCCAATACTGCAGGGACTTAGGTTTGCTGCTAACAAGGCTAGGTGACCCTGCAGACAGAAGCAGGCGTTTCCCTTTGGAAGCTTGGATCCCGGTTTCCTAGGGGCTGCTTCCAAGGCCCTGCTATTGCCCAGCATCTGTCCTCTGCCCCTACGCCTGGGTAGGAAGCCAGTATTTTAGCCTGAGAGGCAGGGCTCTTGCATCTCTGGAGGAGAGCTAATCCTGCAGCCCACGTTCGTCCTGGGAAACCGCAAGGCGACCCTTGGCCTCAGTGTAGTGTCGAAATTGCCGCCGGACAGGTCTTGCCTGCCGCGGTTTCCGTGAGTTCTCCACCGTTTTCGGGCTTAAATGGAGAGCGAGGAGAGCTGTCGGCTCTCACAGAACTCTGGCCTCCGCACTGTCTGCCATGCAACTGCACTCAAGACCACACGTCTCCTCCCGACCTGCTGAGAAACAGGCATCCGCGTAGGCCCTTGTTAACATTTCCTGGCGTGCAGAGTCCAAGGCGACACGCTGTCCTCTTCCTTGGAAACCTACGTTGCCACAGCTTGCCAAACGCTACCGAAGGCAGTCCTAACCAGTCTCGTGTGCTGCGCAACTTTGATTCGGTTACGAAAAGCCACCTGCATTGCGGTGAACACTCTGCTCAGCGTTCTTTCCGGGAGCTCACAGTTGCTCCCTCTCTAGGTTAAGCAAGGTGTCGAGGTGAGGTCCAGACTGAGCCAAGAGCACAATTGCTCACTTTGCAGTGGTAGTCGTCCTAAGAGACATTGCCTACTACGCCTTGCTAAGGTCTTCGTTCTGTTAGGGAAGTCGCCACACTTAGACGCCTGTAAAGGAGAATTTATTCAGCGAAGTTCCCAGTGTCTTGCGACGGTCTCCCTTTGCAGTGCCAATACAGCAGGGACTTAGCTTTGCTGCTAACTAGGCTAGGTGACCCTGCATACAGAAGCAGGCGTTTCCCTTTGGAAGCTTGGATCCCGGTTTCTCAGGGGCTGCTTGCAAGACCCTGCTATTGCCCAGCATCTGTCCTCGGCCCCTACGCCTGGGTAGGAAGCGAGTATTTTAGCCTGAGAAGCAGGGCTCTTGCAACTCTGGAGGAGAGCTAATCCTGCAGCCCACGTTCGTCCTGGGAAACCGCAAGGCGACCCTTGGCCTCAGAGTAGTGGCGAAATTGCCGCCGGACAGGTCTTGCCTGCCGCGGTTTCCATGAGTTCGCCACCGTTTTCGGGCTTAAGTGGAGAGCGAGGAGAGCTGTCAGCTCTCACAGAACTCTGGCCTCCGCACTGTCTGCCATGCAACTGCACTCAAGACCACACGTCTCCTCCCGGCCTGCTGAGAAACAGGCCGCCGTGTAGGCCCTTCGTAACACTTCTTGGCCTGTAGACTCCAAGGCGACACACTGTCCTCTTCCTTGGAAAACTACGGTGCCCCAGCTTGCCAACGCTCACGAAGGCAGTCCGAGCCCGTCTCGTGTGCTGGGCCACTTGCATTCAGTGAGGAAAAGCCACCTGCATTGAGGTGAACACTCTGCTCAGCGTTCTTTCCGGGAGCTCACAATTGCCGCCTCTCTAGGTTAAGCAGGAAGTCGTAGTGAGGACCAACCTGAGCAAAGAGCACAATTCCTCACGTTACACTGGTAGTCGTCGAAAGAGGAATTGCCAACTACGCCTGGCTAAGGCCTTCCCTGGGTTAAGGAACCAGCCACACTTAGACGCCTTTAAAGGAAAATTTATTCAGCGAAGTTCCCATTGTTTGGCGATGGTCAACCTTTGCAGCGCCAATACTGCAGGGACTTAGGTTTGCTGCTAACAAGGCTAGGTGACCCTGCAGACAGAAGCAGGCGTTTCCCTTTGGAAGCTTGGATCCCGGTTTCCTAGGGGCTGCTTCCAAGGCCCTGCTATTGCCCAGCATCTGTCCTCTGCCCCTACGCCTGGGTAGGAAGCCAGTATTTTAGCCTGAGAGGCAGGGCTCTTGCATCTCTGGAGGAGAGCTAATCCTGCAGCCCACGTTCGTCCTGGGAAACCGCAAGGCGACCCTTGGCCTCAGTGTAGTGTCGAAATTGCCGCCGGACAGGTCTTGCCTGCCGCGGTTTCCGTGAGTTCTCCACCGTTTTCGGGCTTAAATGGAGAGCGAGGAGAGCTGTCGGCTCTCACAGAACTCTGGCCTCCGCACTGTCTGCCATGCAACTGCACTCAAGACCACACGTCTCCTCCCGACCTGCTGAGAAACAGGCATCCGCGTAGGCCCTTGTTAACATTTCCTGGCGTGCAGAGTCCAAGGCGACACGCTGTCCTCTTCCTTGGAAACCTACGTTGCCACAGCTTGCCAAACGCTACCGAAGGCAGTCCTAACCAGTCTCGTGGGCTGCGCAACTTTGATTCGGTTACGAAAAGCCACCTGCATTGCGGTGAACACTCTGCTCAGCGTTCTTTCCGGGAGCTCACAGTTGCTCCCTCTCTAGGTTAAGCAAGGTGTCGAGGTGAGGTCCAGACTGAGCCAAGAGCACAATTGCTCACTTTGCAGTGGTAGTCGTCCTAAGAGGCATTGCCTACTACGCCTTGCTAAGGTCTTCGTTCTGTTAGGGAAGTCGCCACACTTAGACGCCTGTAAAGGAGAATTTATTCAGCGAAGTTCCCAGTGTCTTGCGACGGTCTCCCTTCGCAGTGCCAATACAGCAGGGACTTAGCTTTGCTGCTAACTAGGCTAGGTGACCCTGCATACAGAAGCAGGCGTTTCCCTTTGGAAGCTTGGATCCCGGTTTCTCAGGGGCTGCTTGCAAGAGCCTGCTATTGCCCAGCATCTGTCCTCTGCCCCTACGCCTGGGTAGGAAGCGAGTATTTTAGCCTGAGAAGCAGGGCTCTTGCAACTCTGGAGGAGAGCTAATCCTGCAGCCCACGTTCGTCCTGGGAAACCGCAAGGCGACCCTTGGCCTCAGAGTAGTGGCGAAATTGCCGCCGGACAGGTCTTGCCTGCCGCGGTTTCCATGAGTTCGCCACCGTTTTCGGGCTTAAGTGGAGAGCGAGGAGAGCTGTCGGCTCTCACAGAACTCTGGCCTCCGCACTGTCTGCCATGCAACTGCACTCAAGACCACACGTCTCCTCCCGGCCTGCTGAGAAACAGGCCGCCGTGTAGGCCCTTCGTAACACTTCTTGGCCTGTAGACTCCAAGGCGACACACTGTCCTCTTCCTTGGAAAACTACGGTGCCCCAGCTTGCCAACGCTCACGAAGGCAGTCCGAGCCCGTCTCGTGTGCTGGGCCACTTGCATTCAGTGAGGAAAAGCCACCTGCATTGAGGTGAACACTCTGCTCAGCGTTCTTTCCGGGAGCTCACAATTGCCGCCTCTCTAGGTTAAGCAGGAAGTCGTAGTGAGGACCAACCTGAGCAAAGAGCACAATTCCTCACGTTACACTGGTAGTCGTCGAAAGAGGAATTGCCAACTACGCCTGGCTAAGGCCTTCCCTGGGTTAAGGAACCAGCCACACTTAGACGCCCTTAAAGGAAAATTTATTCAGCGAAGTTCCCATTGTTTGGCGATGGTCAACCTTTGCAGCGCCAATACTGCAGGGACTTAGGTTTGCTGCTAACAAGGCTAGGTGACCCTGCAGACAGAAGCAGGCGTTTCCCTTTGGAAGCTTGGATCCCGGTTTCCTAGGGGCTGCTTCCAAGGCCCTGCTATTGCCCAGCATCTGTCCTCTGCCCCTACGCCTGGGTAGGAAGCCAGTATTTTAGCCTGAGAGGCAGGGCTCTTGCATCTCTGGAGGAGAGCTAATCCTGCAGCCCACGTTCGTCCTGGGAAACCGCAAGGCGACCCTTGGCCTCAGAGTAGTGGTGAAATTGCCGCCGGACAGGTCTTGCCTGCCGCGGTTTCCGTGAGTTCTCCACCGTTTTCGGGCTTAAATGGAGAGCGAGGAGAGCTGTCGGCTCTCACAGAACTCTGGCCTCCGCACTGTCTGCCATGCAACTGCACTCAAGACCACACGTCTCCTCCCGACCTGCTGAGAAACAGGCATCCGCGTAGGCCCTTGTTAACATTTCCTGGCGTGCAGAGTCCAAGGCGACACGCTGTCCTCTTCCTTGGAAACCTACGTTGCCACAGCTTGCCAAACGCTACCGAAGGCAGTCCTAACCAGTCTCGTGTGCTGCGCAACTTTGATTCGGTTACGAAAAGCCACCTGCATTGCGGTGAACACTCTGCTCAGCGTTCTTTCCGGGAGCTCACAGTTGCTCCCTCTCTAGGTTAAGCAAGGTGTCGAGGTGAGGTCCAGACTGAGCCAAGAGCACAATTGCTCACTTTGCAGTGGTAGTCGTCCTAAGAGGCATTGCCTACTACGCCTTGCTAAGGTCTTCGTTCTGTTAGGGAAGTCGCCACACTTAGACGCCTGTAAAGGAGAATTTATTCAGCGAAGTTCCCAGTGTCTTGCGACGGTCTCCCTTCGCAGTGCCAATACAGCAGGGACTTAGCTTTGCTGCTAACTAGGCTAGGTGACCCTGCATACAGAAGCAGGCGTTTCCCTTTGGAAGCTTGGATCCCGGTTTCTCAGGGGCTGCTTGCAAGACCCTGCTATTGCCCAGCATCTGTCCTCTGCCCCTACGCCTGGGTAGGAAGCGAGTATTTTAGCCTGAGAAGCAGGGCTCTTGTAACTCTGGAGGAGAGCTAATCCTGCAGCCCACGTTCGTCCTGGGAAACCGCAAGGCGACCCTTGGCCTCAGAGTAGTGGCGAAATTGCCGCCGGACAGGTCTTGCCTGCCGCGGTTTCCATGAGTTCGCCACCGTTTTCGGGCTTAAGTGGAGAGCGAGGAGAGCTGTCGGCTCTCACAGAACTCTGGCCTCCGCACTGTCTGCCATGCAACTGCACTCAAGACCACACGTCTCCTCCCGGCCTGCTGAGAAACAGGCCGCCGTGTAGGCCCTTCGTAACACTTCTTGGCCTGTAGACTCCAAGGCGACACACTGTCCTCTTCCTTGGAAAACTACGGTGCCCCAGCTTGCCAACGCTCACGAAGGCAGTCCGAGCCCGTCTCGTGTGCTGGGCCACTTGCATTCAGTGAGGAAAAACCACCTGCATTGAGGTGAACACTCTGCTCAGCGTTCTTTCCGGGAGCTCACAATTGCCGCCTCTCTAGGTTAAGCAGGAAGTCGTAGTGAGGACCAACCTGAGCAAAGAGCACAATTCCTCACGTTACACTGGTAGTCGTCGAAAGAGGAATTGCCAACTACGCCTGGCTAAGGCCTTCCCTGGGTTAAGGAACCAGCCACACTTAGACGCCCTTAAAGGAAAATTTATGCAGCGAAGTTCCCATTGTTTGGCGATGGTCAACCTTTGCAGCGCCAATACTGCAGGGACTTAGGTTTGCTGCTAACAAGGCTAGGTGACCCTGCAGACAGAAGCAGGCGTTTCCCTTTGGAAGCTTGGATCCCGGTTTCCTAGGGGCTGCTTCCAAGGCCCTGCTATTGCCCAGCATCTGTCCTCTGCCCCTACGCCTGGGTAGGAAGCCAGTATTTTAGCCTGAGAGGCAGGGCTCTTGCATCTCTGGAGGAGAGCTAATCCTGCAGCCCACGTTCGTCCTGGGAAACCGCAAGGCGACCCTTGGCCTCAGTGTAGTGTCGAAATTGCCGCCGGACAGGTCTTGCCTGCCGCGGTTTCCGTGAGTTCTCCACCGTTTTCGGGCTTAAATGGAGAGCGAGGAGAGCTGTCGGCTCTCACAGAACTCTGGCCTCCGCACTGTCTGCCATGCAACTGCACTCAAGACCACACGTCTCCTCCCGACCTGCTGAGAAACAGGCATCCGCGTAGGCCCTTGTTAACATTTCCTGGCGTGCAGAGTCCAAGGCGACACGCTGTCCTCTTCCTTGGAAACCTACGTTGCCACAGCTTGCCAAACGCTACCGAAGGCAGTCCTAACCAGTCTCGTGTGCTGCGCAACTTTGATTCGGTTACGAAAAGCCACCTGCATTGCGGTGAACACTCTGCTCAGCGTTCTTTCCGGGAGCTCACAGTTGCTCCCTCTCTAGGTTAAGCAAGGTGTCGAGGTGAGGTCCAGACTGAGCCAAGAGCACAATTGCTCACTTTGCAGTGGTAGTCGTCCTAAGAGGCATTGCCTACTACGCCTTGCTAAGGTCTTCGTTCTGTTAGGGAAGTCGCCACACTTAGACGCCTGTAAAGGAGAATTTATTCAGCGAAGTTCCCAGTGTATTGCGACGGTCTCCCTTCGCAGTGCCAATACAGCAGGGACTTAGCTTTGCTGCTAACTAGGCTAGGTGACCCTGCATACAGAAGCAGGCGTTTCCCTTTGGAAGCTTGGATCCCGGTTTCTCAGGGGCTGCTTGCAAGACCCTGCTATTGCCCAGCATCTGTCCTCTGCCCCTACGCCTGGGTAGGAAGCCAGTATTTTAGCCTGAGAAGCAGGGCTCTTGCAACTCTGGAGGAGAGCTAATCCTGCAGCCCACGTTCGTCCTGGGAAACCGCAAGGCGACCCTTGGCCTCAGAGTAGTGGCGAAATTGCCGCCGGACAGGTCTTGCCTGCCGCGGTTTCCATGAGTTCGCCACCGTTTTCGGGCTTAAGTGGAGAGCGAGGAGAGCTGTCGGCTCTCACAGAACTCTGGCCTCCGCACTGTCTGCCATGCAACTGCACTCAAGACCACACGTCTCCTCCCGACCTGCTGAGAAACAGGCATCCGCGTAGGCCCTTGTTAACATTTCCTGGCGTGCAGAGTCCAAGGCGACACGCTGTCCTCTTCCTTGGAAACCTACGTTGCCACAGCTTGCCAAACGCTACCGAAGGCAGTCCTAACCAGTCTCGTGTGCTGCGCAACTTTGATTCGGTTACGAAAAGCCACCTGCATTGCGGTGAACACTCTGCTCAGCGTTCTTTCCGGGAGCTCACAATTGCCGCCTCTCTAGGTTAAGCAGGAAGTCGTAGTGAGGACCAACCTGAGCAAAGAGCACAATTCCTCACGTTACACTGGTAGTCGTCGAAAGAGGAATTGCCAACTACGCCTGGCTAAGGCCTTCCCTGGGTTAAGGAACCAGCCACACTTAGACGCCTTTAAAGGAAAATTTATTCAGCGAAGTTCCCATTGTTTGGCGATGGTCAACCTTTGCAGCGCCAATACTGCAGGGACTTAGGATTGCTGCTAACAAGGCTAGGTGACCCTGCAGACAGAAGCAGGCGTTTCCCTTTGGAAGCTTGGATCCCGGTTTCCTAGGGGCTGCTTCCAAGGCCCTGCTATTGCCCAGCATCTGTCCTCTGCCCCTACGCCTGGGTAGGAAGCCAGTATTTTAGCCTGAGAGGCAGGGCTCTTGCATCTCTGGAGGAGAGCTAATCCTGCAGCCCACGTTCGTCCTGGGAAACCGCAAGGCGACCCTTGGCCTCAGTGTAGTGTCGAAATTGCCACCGGACAGGTCTTGCCTGCCGCGGTTTCCGTGAGTTCTCCACCGTTTTCGGGCTTAAATGGAGAGCGAGGAGAGCTGTCGGCTCTCACAGAACTCTGGCCTCCGCACTGTCTGCCATGCAACTGCACTCAAGACCACACGTCTCCTCCCGACCTGCTGAGAAACAGGCATCCGCGTAGGCCCTTGTTAACATTTCCTGGCGTGCAGAGTCCAAGGCGACACGCTGTCCTCTTCCTTGGAAACCTACGTTGCCACAGCTTGCCAAACGCTACCGAAGGCAGTCCTAACCAGTCTCGTGGGCTGCGCAACTTTGATTCGGTTACGAAAAGCCACCTGCATTGCGATGAACACTCTGCTCAGCGTTCTTTCCGGGAGCTCACAGTTGCTCCCTCTCTAGGTTAAGCAAGGTGTCGAGGTGAGGTCCAGACTGAGCCAAGAGCACAATTGCTCACTTTGCAGTGGTAGTCGTCCTAAGAGGCATTGCCTACTACGCCTTGCTAAGGTCTTCGTTCTGTTAGGGAAGTCGCCACACTTAGACGCCTGTAAAGGAGAATTTATTCAGCGAAGTTCCCAGTGTCTTGCGACGGTCTCCCTTCGCAGTGCCAATACAGCAGGGACTTAGCTTTGCTGCTAACTAGGCTAGGTGACCCTGCATACAGAAGCAGGCGTTTCCCTTTGGAAGCTTGGATCCCGGTTTCCTAGGGGCTGCTTCCAAGGCCCTGCTATTGCCCAGCATCTGTCCTCTGCCCCTACGCCTGGGTAGGAAGCCAGTATTTTAGCCTGAGAGGCAGGGCTCTTGCATCTCTGGAGGAGAGCTAATCCTGCAGCCCACGTTCGTCCTGGGAAACCGCAAGGCGACCCTTGGCCTCAGTGTAGTGTCGAAATTGCCGCCGGACAGGTCTTGCCTGCCGCGGTTTCCGTGAGTTCGCCACCGTTTTCGGGCTTAAGTGGAGAGCGAGGAGAGCTGTCGGCTCTCACAGAACTCTGGCCTCCGCACTGTCTGCCATGCAACTGCACTCAAGACCACACGTCTCCTCCCGACCTGCTGAGAAACAGGCATCCGCGTAGGCCCTTGTTAACATTTCCTGGCGTGCAGAGTCCAAGGCGACACGCTGTCCTCTTCCTTGGAAACCTACGTTGCCACAGCTTGCCAAACGCTACCGAAGGCAGTCCTAACCAGTCTCGTGTGCTGCGCAACTTTGATTCGGTTACGAAAAGCCACCTGCATTGCGGTGAACACTCTGCTCAGCGTTCTTTCCGGGAGCTCACAGTTGCTCCCTCTCTAGGTTAAGCAAGGTGTCGAGGTGAGGTCCAGACTGAGCCAAGAGCACAATTGCTCACTTTGCAGTGGTAGTCGTCCTAAGAGGCATTGCCTACTACGCCTTGCTAAGGTCTTCGTTCTGTTAGGGAAGTCGCCACACTTAGACGCCTGTAAAGGAGAATTTATTCAGCGAAGTTCCCAGTGTCTTGCGACGGTCTCCCTTCGCAGTGCCAATACAGCAGGGACTTAGCTTTGCTGCTAACTAGGCTAGGTGACCCTGCATACAGAAGCAGGCGTTTCCCTTTGGAAGCTTGGATCCCGGTTTCTCAGGGGCTGCTTGCAAGAGCCTGCTATTGCCCAGCATCTGTCCTCTGCCCCTACGTCTGGGTAGGAAGCGAGTATTTTAGCCTGAGAAGCAGGGCTCTTGCAACTCTGGAGGAGAGCTAATCCTGCAGCCCACGTTCGTCCTGGGAAACCGCAAGGCGACCCTTGGCCTCAGAGTAGTGGCGAAATTGCCGCCGGACAGGTCTTGCCTGCCGCGGTTTCCATGAGTTCGCCACCGTTTTCGGGCTTAAGTGGAGAGCGAGGAGAGCTGTCGGCTCTCACAGAACTCTGGCCTCCGCACTGTCTGCCATGCAACTGCACTCAAGACCACACGTCTCCTCCCGGCCTGCTGAGAAACAGGCCGCCGTGTAGGCCCTTCGTAACACTTCTTGGCCTGTAGACTCCAAGGCGACACACTGTCCTCTTCCTTGGAAAACTACGGTGCCCCAGCTTGCCAACGCTCACGAAGGCAGTCCGAGCCCGTCTCGTGTGCTGGGCCACTTGCATTCAGTGAGGAAAAGCCACCTGCATTGAGGTGAACACTCTGCTCAGCGTTCTTTCCGGGAGCTCACAATTGCCGCCTCTCTAGGTTAAGCAGGAAGTCGTAGTGAGGACCAACCTGAGCAAAGAGCACAATTCCTCACGTTACACTGGTAGTCGTCGAAAGAGGAATTGCCAACTACGCCTGGCTAAGGCCTTCCCTGGGTTAAGGAACCAGCCACACTTAGACGCCTTTAAAGGAAAATTTATTCAGCGAAGTTCCCATTGTTTGGCGATGGTCAACCTTTGCAGCGCCAATACTGCAGGGACTTAGGTTTGCTGCTAACAAGGCTAGGTGACCCTGCAGACAGAAGCAGGCGTTTCCCTTTGGAAGCTTGGATCCCGGTTTCCTAGGGGCTGCTTCCAAGGCCCTGCTATTGCCCAGCATCTGTCCTCTGCCCCTACGCCTGGGTAGTAAGCCAGTATTTTAGCCTGAGAGGCAGGGCTCTTGCATCTCTGGAGGAGAGCTAATCCTGCAGCCCACGTTCGTCCTGGGAAACCGCAAGGCGACCCTTGGCCTCAGTGTAGTGTCGAAATTGCCGCCGGACAGGTCTTGCCTGCCGCGGTTTCCGTGAGTTCTCCACCGTTTTCGGGCTTAAATGGAGAGCGAGGAGAGCTGTCGGCTCTCACAGAACTCTGGCCTCCGCACTGTCTGCCATGCAACTGCACTCAAGACCACACGTCTCCTCCCGACCTGCTGAGAAACAGGCATCCGCGTAGGCCCTTGTTAACATTTCCTGGCGTGCAGAGTCCAAGGCGACACGCTGTCCTCTTCCTTGGAAACCTACGTTGCCACAGCTTGCCAAACGCTACCGAAGGCAGTCCTAACCAGTCTCGTGTGCTGCGCAACTTTGATTCGGTTACGAAAAGCCACCTGCATTGCGGTGAACACTCTGCTCAGCGTTCTTTCCGGGAGCTCACAATTGCCGCCTCTCTAGGTTAAGCAGGAAGTCGTAGTGAGGACCAACCTGAGCAAAGAGCACAATTCCTCACGTTACACTGGTAGTCGTCGAAAGAGGAATTGCCAACTACGCCTGGCTAAGGCCTTCCCTGGGTTAAGGAACCAGCCACACTTAGACGCCCTTAAAGGAAAATTTATTCAGCGAAGTTCCCATTGTTTGGCGATGGTCAACCTTTGCAGCGCCAATACTGCAGGGACTTAGGTTTGCTGCTAACAAGGCTAGGTGACCCTGCAGACAGAAGCAGGCGTTTCCCTTTGGAAGCTTGGATCCCGGTTTCCTAGGGGCTGCTTCCAAGGCCCTGCTATTGCCCAGCATCTGTCCTCTGCCCCTACGCCTGGGTAGGAAGCCAGTATTTTAGCCTGAGAGGCAGGGCTCTTGCATCTCTGGAGGAGAGCTAATCCTGCAGCCCACGTTCATCCTGGGAAACCGCAAGGCGACCCTTGGCCTCAGTGTAGTGTCGAAATTGCCGCCGGACAGGTCTTGCCTGCCGCGGTTTCCGTGAGTTCTCCACCGTTTTCGGGCTTAAATGGAGAGCGAGGAGAGCTGTCGGCTCTCACAGAACTCTGGCCTCCGCACTGTCTGCCATGCAACTGCACTCAAGACCACACGTCTCCTCCTGACCTGCTGAGAAACAGGCATCCGCGTAGGCCCTTGTTAACATTTCCTGGCGTGCAGAGTCCAAGGCGACACGCTGTCCTCTTCCTTGGAAACCTACGTTGCCACAGCTTGCCAAACGCTACCGAAGGCAGTCCTAACCAGTCTCGTGGGCTGCGCAACTTTGATTCGGTTACGAAAAGCCACCTGCATTGCGGTGAACACTCTGCTCAGCGTTCTTTCCGGGAGCTCACAGTTGCTCCCTCTCTAGGTTAAGCAAGGTGTCGAGGTGAGGTCCAGACTGAGCCAAGAGCACTATTGCTCACTTTGCCGTGGTAGTCGTCCTAAGAGGCATTGCCTACTACGCCTTGCTAAGGTCTTCGTTCTGTTAGGGAAGTCGCCACACTTAGACGCCTGTAAAGGAGAATTTATTCAGCGAAGTTCCCAGTGTCTTGCGACGGTCTCCCTTCGCAGTGCCAATACAGCAGGGACTTAGCTTTGCTGCTAACTAGGCTAGGTGACCCTGCATACAGAAGCAGGCGTTTCCCTTTGGAAGCTTGGATCCCGGTTTCTCAGGGGCTGCTTGCAAGACCCTGCTATTGCCCAGCATCTGTCCTCTGCCCCTACGCCTGGGTAGGAAGCCAGTATTTTAGCCTGAGAAGCAGGGCTCTTGCAACTCTGGAGGAGAGCTAATCCTGCAGCCCACGTTCGTCCTGGGAAACCGCAAGGCGACCCTTGGCCTCAGAGTAGTGGCGAAATTGCCGCCGGACAGGTCTTGCCTGCCGCGGTTTCCATGAGTTCGCCACCGTTTTCGGGCTTAAGTGGAGAGCGAGGAGAGCTGTCGGCTCTCACAGAACTCTGGCCTCCGCACTGTCTGCCATGCAACTGCACTCAAGACCACACGTCTCCTCCCGGCCTGCTGAGAAACAGGCCGCCGTGTAGGCCCTTCGTAACACTTCTTGGCCTGTAGACTCCAAGGCGACACACTGTCCTCTTCCTTGGAAAACTACGGTGCCCCAGCTTGCCAACGCTCACGAAGGCAGTCCGAGCCCGTCTCGTGTGCTGGGCCACTTGCATTCAGTGAGGAAAAGCCACCTGCATTGAGGTGAACACTCTGCTCAGCGTTCTTTCCGGGAGCTCACAATTGCCGCCTCTCTAGGTTAAGCAGGAAGTCGTAGTGAGGACCAACATGAGCAAAGAGCAAAATTCCTCACGTTACACTGGTAGTCGTCGAAAGAGGAATTGCCAACTACGCCTGGCTAAGGCCTTCCCTGGGTTAAGGAACCAGCCACACTTAGACGCCCTTAAAGGAAAATTTATTCAGCGAAGTTCCCATTGTTTGGCGATGGTCAACCTTTGCAGCGCCAATACTGCAGGGACTTAGGTTTGCTGCTAACAAGGCTAGGTGACCCTGCAGACAGAAGCAGGCGTTTCCCTTTGGAAGCTTGGATCCCGGTTTCCTAGGGGCTGCTTCCAAGGCCCTGCTATTGCCCAGCATCTGTCCTCTGCCCCTACGCCTGGGTAGGAAGCCAGTATTTTAGCCTGAGAGGCAGGGCTCTTGCATCTCTGGAGGAGAGCTAATCCTGCAGCCCACGTTCGTCCTGGGAAACCGCAAGGCGACCCTTGGCCTCAGTGTAGTGTCGAAATTGCCGCCGGACAGGTCTTGCCTGCCGCGGTTTCCGTGAGTTCTCCACCGTTTTCGGGCTTAAATGGAGAGCGAGGAGAGCTGTCGGCTCTCACAGAACTCTGGCCTCCGCACTGTCTGCCATGCAACTGCACTCAAGACCACACGTCTCCTCCCGACCTGCTGAGAAACAGGCATCCGCGTAGGCCCTTGTTAACATTTCCTGGCGTGCAGAGTCCAAGGCGACACGCTGTCCTCTTCCTTGGAAACCTACGTTGCCACAGCTTGCCAAACGCTACCGAAGGCAGTCCTAACCAGTCTCGTGTGCTGCGCAACTTTGATTCGGTTACGAAAAGCCACCTGCATTGCGGTGAACACTCTGCTCAGCGTTCTTTCCGGGAGCTCACAGTTGCTCCCTCTCTAGGTTAAGCAAGGTGTCGAGGTGAGGTCCAGACTGAGCCAAGAGCACAATTGCTCACTTTGCAGTGGTAGTCGTCCTAAGAGGCATTGCCTACTACGCCTTGCTAAGGTCTTCGTTCTGTTAGGGAAGTCGCCACACTTAGACGCCTGTAAAGGAGAATTTATTCAGCGAAGTTCCCAGTGTCTTGCGACGGTCTCCCTTCGCAGTGCCAATACAGCAGGGACTTAGCTTTGCTGCTAACTAGGCTAGGTGACCCTGCATACAGAAGCAGGCGTTTCCCTTTGGAAGCTTGGATCCCGGTTTCTCAGGGGCTGCTTGCAAGACCCTGCTATTGCCCAGCATCTGTCCTCTGCCCCTACGCCTGGGTAGGAAGCCAGTATTTTAGCCTGAGAAGCAGGGCTCTTGCAACTCTGGAGGAGAGCTAATCCTGCAGCCCACGTTCGTCCTGGGAAACCGCAAGGCGACCCTTGGCCTCAGAGTAGTGGCGAAATTGCCGCCGGACAGGTCTTGCCTGCCGCGGTTTCCATGAGTTCGCCACCGTTTTCGGGCTTAAGTGGAGAGCGAGGAGAGCTGTCGGCTCTCACAGAACTCTGGCCTCCGCACTGTCTGCCATGCAACTGCACTCAAGACCACACGTCTCCTCCCGGCCTGCTGAGAAACAGGCCGCCGTGTAGGCCCTTCGTAACACTTCTTGGCCTGTAGACTCCAAGGCGACACACTGTCCTCTTCCTTGGAAAACTACGGTGCCCCAGCTTGCCAACGCTCACGAAGGCAGTCCGAGCCCGTCTCGTGTGCTGGGCCACTTGCATTCAGTGAGGAAAAGCCACCTGCATTGAGGTGAACACTCTGCTCAGCGTTCTTTCCGGGAGCTCACAATTGCCGCCTCTCTAGGTTAAGCAGGAAGTCGTAGTGAGGACCAACATGAGCAAAGAGCAAAATTCCTCACGTTACACTGGTAGTCGTCGAAAGAGGAATTGCCAACTACGCCTGGCTAAGGCCTTCCCTGGGTTAAGGAACCAGCCACACTTAGACGCCCTTAAAGGAAAATTTATTCAGCGAAGTTCCCATTGTTTGGCGATGGTCAACCTTTGCAGCGCCAATACTGCAGGGACTTAGGTTTGCTGCTAACAAGGCTAGGTGACCCTGCAGACAGAAGCAGGCGTTTCCCTTTGGAAGCTTGGATCCCGGTTTCCTAGGGGCTGCTTCCAAGGCCCTGCTATTGCCCAGCATCTGTCCTCTGCCCCTACGCCTGGGTAGGAAGCCAGTATTTTAGCCTGAGAGGCAGGGCTCTTGCATCTCTGGAGGAGAGCTAATCCTGCAGCCCACGTTCGTCCTGGGAAACCGCAAGGCGACCCTTGGCCTCAGTGTAGTGGAGAAATTGCCGCCGGACAGGTCTTGCCTGCCGCGGTTTCCGTGAGTTCTCCACCGTTTTCGGGCTTAAATGGAGAGCGAGGAGAGCTGTCGGCTCTCACAGAACTCTGGCCTCCGCACTGTCTGCCATGCAACTGCACTCAAGACCACACGTCTCCTCCCGACCTGCTGAGAAACAGGCATCCGCGTAGGCCCTTGTTAACATTTCCTGGCGTGCAGAGTCCAAGGCGACACGCTGTCCTCTTCCTTGGAAACCTACGTTGCCACAGCTTGCCAAACGCTACCGAAGGCAGTCCTAACCAGTCTCGTGTGCTGCGCAACTTTGATTCGGTTACGAAAAGCCACCTGCATTGCGGTGAACACTCTGCTCAGCGTTCTTTCCGGGAGCTCACAATTGCCGCCTCTCTAGGTTAAGCAGGAAGTCGTAGTGAGGACCAACCTGAGCAAAGAGCACAATTCCTCACGTTACACTGGTAGTCGTCGAAAGAGGAATTGCCAACTACGCCTGGCTAAGGCCTTCCCTGGGTTAAGGAACCAGCCACACTTAGACGCCCTTAAAGGAAAATTTATTCAGCGAAGTTCCCATTGTTTGGCGATGGTCAACCTTTGCAGCGCCAATACTGCAGGGACTTAGGTTTGCTGCTAACAAGGCTAGGTGACCCTGCAGACAGAAGCAGGCGTTTCCCTTTGGAAGCTTGGATCCCGGTTTCCTAGGGGCTGCTTCCAAGGCCCTGCTATTGCCCAGCATCTGTCCTCTGCCCCTACGCCTGGGTAGGAAGCCAGTATTTTAGCCTGAGAGGCAGGGCTCTTGCATCTCTGGAGGAGAGCTAATCCTGCAGCCCACGTTCATCCTGGGAAACCGCAAGGCGACCCTTGGCCTCAGTGTAGTGTCGAAATTGCCGCCGGACAGGTCTTGCCTGCCGCGGTTTCCGTGAGTTCTCCACCGTTTTCGGGCTTAAATGGAGAGCGAGGAGAGCTGTCGGCTCTCACAGAACTCTGGCCTCCGCACTGTCTGCCATGCAACTGCACTCAAGACCACACGTCTCCTCCTGACCTGCTGAGAAACAGGCATCCGCGTAGGCCCTTGTTAACATTTCCTGGCGTGCAGAGTCCAAGGCGACACGCTGTCCTCTTCCTTGGAAACCTACGTTGCCACAGCTTGCCAAACGCTACCGAAGGCAGTCCTAACCAGTCTCGTGGGCTGCGCAACTTTGATTCGGTTACGAAAAGCCACCTGCATTGCGGTGAACACTCTGCTCAGCGTTCTTTCCGGGAGCTCACAGTTGCTCCCTCTCTAGGTTAAGCAAGGTGTCGAGGTGAGGTCCAGACTGAGCCAAGAGCACTATTGCTCACTTTGCCGTGGTAGTCGTCCTAAGAGGCATTGCCTACTACGCCTTGCTAAGGTCTTCGTTCTGTTAGGGAAGTCGCCACACTTAGACGCCTGTAAAGGAGAATTTATTCAGCGAAGTTCCCAGTGTCTTGCGACGGTCTCCCTTCGCAGTGCCAATACAGCAGGGACTTAGCTTTGCTGCTAACTAGGCTAGGTGACCCTGCATACAGAAGCAGGCGTTTCCCTTTGGAAGCTTGGATCCCGGTTTCTCAGGGGCTGCTTGCAAGACCCTGCTATTGCCCAGCATCTGTCCTCTGCCCCTACGCCTGGGTAGGAAGCCAGTATTTTAGCCTGAGAAGCAGGGCTCTTGCAACTCTGGAGGAGAGCTAATCCTGCAGCCCACGTTCGTCCTGGGAAACCGCAAGGCGACCCTTGGCCTCAGAGTAGTGGCGAAATTGCCGCCGGACAGGTCTTGCCTGCCGCGGTTTCCATGAGTTCGCCACCGTTTTCGGGCTTAAGTGGAGAGCGAGGAGAGCTGTCGGCTCTCACAGAACTCTGGCCTCCGCACTGTCTGCCATGCAACTGCACTCAAGACCACACGTCTCCTCCCGGCCTGCTGAGAAACAGGCCGCCGTGTAGGCCCTTCGTAACACTTCTTGGCCTGTAGACTCCAAGGCGACACACTGTCCTCTTCCTTGGAAAACTACGGTGCCCCAGCTTGCCAACGCTCACGAAGGCAGTCCGAGCCCGTCTCGTGTGCTGGGCCACTTGCATTCAGTGAGGAAAAGCCACCTGCATTGAGGTGAACACTCTGCTCAGCGTTCTTTCCGGGAGCTCACAATTGCCGCCTCTCTAGGTTAAGCAGGAAGTCGTAGTGAGGACCAACATGAGCAAAGAGCAAAATTCCTCACGTTACACTGGTAGTCGTCGAAAGAGGAATTGCCAACTACGCCTGGCTAAGGCCTTCCCTGGGTTAAGGAACCAGCCACACTTAGACGCCCTTAAAGGAAAATTTATTCAGCGAAGTTCCCATTGTTTGGCGATGGTCAACCTTTGCAGCGCCAATACTGCAGGGACTTAGGTTTGCTGCTAACAAGGCTAGGTGACCCTGCAGACAGAAGCAGGCGTTTCCCTTTGGAAGCTTGGATCCCGGTTTCCTAGGGGCTGCTTCCAAGGCCCTGCTATTGCCCAGCATCTGTCCTCTGCCCCTACGCCTGGGTAGGAAGCCAGTATTTTAGCCTGAGAGGCAGGGCTCTTGCATCTCTGGAGGAGAGCTAATCCTGCAGCCCACGTTCGTCCTGGGAAACCGCAAGGCGACCCTTGGCCTCAGTGTAGTGTCGAAATTGCCGCCGGACAGGTCTTGCCTGCCGCGGTTTCCGTGAGTTCTCCACCGTTTTCGGGCTTAAATGGAGAGCGAGGAGAGCTGTCGGCTCTCACAGAACTCTGGCCTCCGCACTGTCTGCCATGCAACTGCACTCAAGACCACACGTCTCCTCCCGACCTGCTGAGAAACAGGCATCCGCGTAGGCCCTTGTTAACATTTCCTGGCGTGCAGAGTCCAAGGCGACACGCTGTCCTCTTCCTTGGAAACCTACGTTGCCACAGCTTGCCAAACGCTACCGAAGGCAGTCCTAACCAGTCTCGTGTGCTGCGCAACTTTGATTCGGTTACGAAAAGCCACCTGCATTGCGGTGAACACTCTGCTCAGCGTTCTTTCCGGGAGCTCACAGTTGCTCCCTCTCTAGGTTAAGCAAGGTGTCGAGGTGAGGTCCAGACTGAGCCAAGAGCACAATTGCTCACTTTGCAGTGGTAGTCGTCCTAAGAGGCATTGCCTACTACGCCTTGCTAAGGTCTTCGTTCTGTTAGGGAAGTCGCCACACTTAGACGTCTGTAAAGGAGAATTTATTCAGCGAAGTTCCCAGTGTCTTGCGACGGTCTCCCTTCGCAGTGCCAATACAGCAGGGACTTAGCTTTGCTGCTAACTAGGCTAGGTGACCCTGCATACAGAAGCAGGCGTTTCCCTTTGGAAGCTTGGATCCCGGTTTCTCAGGGGCTGCTTGCAAGACCCTGCTATTGCCCAGCATCTGTCCTCTGCCCCTACGCCTGGGTAGGAAGCGAGTATTTTAGCCTGAGAAGCAGGGCTCTTGCAACTCTGGAGGAGAGCTAATCCTGCAGCCCACGTTCGTCCTGGGAAACCGCAAGGCGACCCTTGGCCTCAGAGTAGTGGCGAAATTGCCGCCGGACAGGTCTTGCCTGCCGCGGTTTCCATGAGTTCGCCACCGTTTTCGGGCTTAAGTGGAGAGCGAGGAGAGCTGTCGGCTCTCACAGAACTCTGGCCTCCGCACTGTCTGCCATGCAACTGCACTCAAGACCACACGTCTCCTCCCGGCCTGCTGAGAAACAGGCCGCCGTGTAGGCCCTTCGTAACACTTCTTGGCCTGTAGACTCCAAGGCGACACACTGTCCTCTTCCTTGGAAAACTACGGTGCCCCAGCTTGCCAACGCTCACGAAGGCAGTCCGAGCCCGTCTCGTGTGCTGGGCCACTTGCATTCAGTGAGGAAAAGCCACCTGCATTGAGGTGAACACTCTGCTCAGCGTTCTTTCCGGGAGCTCACAATTGCCGCCTCTCTAGGTTAAGCAGGAAGTCGTAGTGAGGACCAACATGAGCAAAGAGCAAAATTCCTCACGTTACACTGGTAGTCGTCGAAAGAGGAATTGCCAACTACGCCTGGCTAAGGCCTTCCCTGGGTTAAGGAACCAGCCACACTTAGACGCCCTTAAAGGAAAATTTATTCAGCGAAGTTCCCATTGTTTGGCGATGGTCAACCTTTGCAGCGCCAATACTGCAGGGACTTAGGTTTGCTGCTAACAAGGCTAGGTGACCCTGCAGACAGAAGCAGGCGTTTCCCTTTGGAAGCTTGGATCCCGGTTTCCTAGGGGCTGCTTCCAAGGCCCTGCTATTGCCCAGCATCTGTCCTCTGCCCCTACGCCTGGGTAGGAAGCCAGTATTTTAGCCTGAGAGGCAGGGCTCTTGCATCTCTGGAGGAGAGCTAATCCTGCAGCCCACGTTCGTCCTGGGAAACCGCAAGGCGACCCTTGGCCTCAGTGTAGTGGAGAAATTGCCGCCGGACAGGTCTTGCCTGCCGCGGTTTCCGTGAGTTCTCCACCGTTTTCGGGCTTAAATGGAGAGCGAGGAGAGCTGTCGGCTCTCACAGAACTCTGGCCTCCGCACTGTCTGCCATGCAACTGCACTCAAGACCACACGTCTCCTCCTGACCTGCTGAGAAACAGGCATCCGCGTAGGCCCTTGTTAACATTTCCTGGCGTGCAGAGTCCAAGGCGACACGCTGTCCTCTTCCTTGGAAACCTACGTTGCCACAGCTTGCCAAACGCTACCGAAGGCAGTCCTAACCAGTCTCGTGTGCTGCGCAACTTTGATTCGGTTACGAAAAGCCACCTGCATTGCGGTGAACACTCTGCTCAGCATTCTTTCCGGGAGCTCACAATTGCCGCCTCTCTAGGTTAAGCAGGAAGTCGTAGTGAGGACCAACCTGAGCAAAGAGCACAATTCCTCACGTTACACTGGTAGTCGTCGAAAGAGGAATTGCCAACTACGCCTGGCTAAGGCCTTCCCTGGGTTAAGGAACCAGCCACACTTAGACGCCTTTAAAGGAAAATTTATTCAGCGAAGTTCCCATTGTTTGGCGATGGTCAACCTTTGCAGCGCCAATACTTCAGGGACTTAGGTTTGCTGCTAACAAGGCTAGGTGACCCTGCAGACAGAAGCAGGCGTTTCCCTTTGGAAGCTTGGATCCCGGTTTCCTAGGGGCTGCTTCCAAGGCCCTGCTATTGCCCAGCATCTGTCCTCTGCCCCTACGCCTGGGTAGGAAGCCAGTATTTTAGCCTGAGAGGCAGGGATCTTGCATCTCTGGAGGAGAGCTAATCCTGCAGCCCACGTTCGTCCTGGGAAACCGCAAGGCGACCCTTGGCCTCAGTGTAGTGTCGAAATTGCCGCCGGACAGGTCTTGCCTGCCGCGGTTTCCGTGAGTTCTCCACCGTTTTCGGGCTTAAATGGAGAGCGAGGAGAGCTGTCGGCTCTCACAGAACTCTGGCCTCCGCACTGTCTGCCATGCAACTGCACTCAAGACCACACGTCTCCTCCCGACCTGCTGAGAAACAGGCATCCGCGTAGGCCCTTGTTAACATTTCCTGGCGTGCAGAGTCCAAGGCGACACGCTGTCCTCTTCCTTGGAAACCTACGTTGCCACAGCTTGCCAAACGCTACCGAAGGCAGTCCTAACCAGTCTCGTGTGCTGCGCAACTTTGATTCGGTTACGAAAAGCCACCTGCATTGCGGTGAACACTCTGCTCAGCGTTCTTTCCGGGAGCTCACAGTTGCTCCCTCTCTAGGTTAAGCAAGGTGTCGAGGTGAGGTCCAGACTGAGCCAAGAGCACAATTGCTCACTTTGCAGTGGTAGTCGTCCTAAGAGGCATTGCCTACTACGCCTTGCTAAGGTCTTCGTTCTGTTAGGGAAGTCGCCACACTTAGACGCCTGTAAAGGAGAATTTATTCAGCGAAGTTCCCAGTGTCTTGCGACGGTCTCCCTTCGCAGTGCCAATACAGCAGGGACTTAGGTTTGCTGCTAACTAGGCTAGGTGACCCTGCATACAGAAGCAGGCGTTTCCCTTTGGAAGCTTGGATCCCGGTTTCTCAGGGGCTGCTTGCAAGACCCTGCTATTGCCCAGCATCTGTCCTCGGCCCCTACGCCTGGGTAGGAAGCGAGTATTTTAGCCTGAGAAGCAGGGCTCTTGCAACTCTGGAGGAGAGCTAATCCTGCAGCCCACGTTCGTCCTGGGAAACCGCAAGGCGACCCTTGGCCTCAGAGTAGTGGCGAAATTGCCGCCGGACAGGTCTTGCCTGCCGCGGTTTCCATGAGTTCGCCACCGTTTTCGGGCTTAAGTGGAGAGCGAGGAGAGCTGTTGGCTCTCACAGAACTCTGGCCTCCGCACTGTCTGCCATGCAACTGCACTCAAGACCACACGTCTCCTCCCGGCCTGCTGAGAAACAGGCCGCCGTGTAGGCCCTTCGTAACACTTCTTGGCCTGTAGACTCCAAGGCGACACACTGTCCTCTTCCTTGGAAAACTACGGTGCCCCAGCTTGCCAACGCTCACGAAGGCAGTCCGAGCCCGTCTCGTGTGCTGGGCCACTTGCATTCAGTGAGGAAAAGCCACCTGCATTGAGGTGAACACTCTGCTCAGCGTTCTTTCCGGGAGCTCACAATTGCCGCCTCTCTAGGTTAAGCAGGAAGTCGTAGTGAGGACCAACCTGAGCAAAGAGCACAATTCCTCACGTTACACTGGTAGTCGTCGAAAGAGGAATTGCCAACTACGCCTGGCTAAGGCCTTCCCTGGGTTAAGGAACCAGCCACACTTAGACGCCTTTAAAGGAAAATTTATTCAGCGAAGTTCCCATTGTTTGGCGATGGTCAACCTTTGCAGCGCCAATACTGCAGGGACTTAGGTTTGCTGCTAACAAGGCTAGGTGACCCTGCAGACAGAAGCAGGCGTTTCCCTTTGGAAGCTTGGATCCCGGTTTCCTAGGGGCTGCTTCCAAGGCCCTGCTATTGCCCAGCATCTGTCCTCTGCCCCTATGCCTGTGTAGGAAGCCAGTATTTTAGCCTGAGAGGCAGGGCTCTTGCATCTCTGGAGGAGAGCTAATCCTGCAGCCCACGTTCGTCCTGGGAAACCGCAAGGCGACCCTTGGCCTCAGTGTAGTGGAGAAATTGCCGCCGGACAGGTCTTGCCTGCCGCGGTTTCCGTGAGTTCTCCACCGTTTTCGGGCTTAAATGGAGAGCGAGGAGAGCTGTCGGCTCTCACAGAACTCTGGCCTCCGCACTGTCTGCCATGCAACTGCACTCAAGACCACACGTCTCCTCCCGACCTGCTGAGAAACAGGCATCCGCGTAGGCCCTTGTTAACATTTCCTGGCGTGCAGAGTCCAAGGCGACACGCTGTCCTCTTCCTTGGAAACCTACGTTGCCACAGCTTGCCAAACGCTACCGAAGGCAGTCCTAACCAGTCTCGTGTGCTGCGCAACTTTGATTCGGTTACGAAAAGCCACCTGCATTGCAGTGAACACTCTGCTCAGCGTTCTTTCCGGGAGCTCACAATTGCCGCCTCTCTAGGTTAAGCAGGAAGTCGTAGTGAGGACCAACCTGAGCAAAGAGCACAATTCCTCACGTTACACTGGTAGTCGTCGAAAGAGGAATTGCCAACTACGCCTGGCTAAGGCCTTCCCTGGGTTAAGGAACCAGCCACACTTAGACGCCTTTAAAGGAAAATTTATTCAGCGAAGTTCCCATTGTTTGGCGATGGTCAACCTTTGCAGCGCCAATACTGCAGGGACTTAGGTTTGCTGCTAACAAGGCTAGGTGACCCTGCAGACAGAAGCAGGCGTTTCCCTTTGGAAGCTTGGATCCCGGTTTCCTAGGGGCTGCTTCCAAGGCCCTGCTATTGCCCAGCATCTGTCCTCTGCCCCTACGCCTGGGTAGGAAGCCAGTATTTTAGCCTGAGAGGCAGGGCTCTTGCATCTCTGGAGGAGAGCTAATCCTGCAGCCCACGTTCGTCCTGGGAAACCGCAAGGCGACCCTTGGCCTCAGTGTAGTGTCGAAATTGCCGCCGGACAGGTCTTGCCTGCCGCGGTTTCCGTGAGTTCTCCACCGTTTTCGGGCTTAAATGGAGAGCGAGGAGAGCTGTCGGCTCTCACAGAACTCTGGCCTCCGCACTGTCTGCCATGCAACTGCACTCAAGACCACACGTCTCCTCCCGACCTGCTGAGAAACAGGCATCCGCGTAGGCCCTTGTTAACATTTCCTGGCGTGCAGAGTCCAAGGCGACACGCTGTCCTCTTCCTTGGAAACCTACGTTGCCACAGCTTGCCAAACGCTACCGAAGGCAGTCCTAACCAGTCTCGTGTGTTGTGCAACTTTGATTCGGTTACGAAAAGCCACCTGCATTGCGGTGAACACTCTGCTCAGCGTTCTTTCCGGGAGCTCACAGTTGCTCCCTCTCTAGGTTAAGCAAGGTGTCGACGTGAGGTCCAGACTGAGCCAAGAGCACAATTGCTCACTTTGCAGTGGTAGTCGTCCTAAGAGGCATTGCCTACTACGCCTTGCTAAGGTCTTCGTTCTGTTAGGGAAGTCGCCACACTTAGACGCCTGTAAAGGAGAATTTATTCAGCGAAGTTCCCAGTGTCTTGCGACGGTCTCCCTTCGCAGTGCCAATACAGCAGGGACTTAGCTTTGCTGCTAACTAGGCTAGGTGACCCTGCATACAGAAGCAGGCGTTTCCCTTTGGAAGCTTGGATCCCGGTTTCTCAGGGGCTGCTTGCAAGACCCTGATATTGCCCAGCATCTGTCCTCTGTCCCTACGCCTGGGTAGGAAGCGAGTATTTTAGCCTGAGAAGCAGGGCTCTTGCAACTCTGGAGGAGAGCTAATCCTGCAGCCCACGTTCGTCCTGGGAAACCGCAAGGCGACCCTTGGCCTCAGAGTAGTGGCGAAATTGCCGCCGGACAGGTCTTGCCTGCCGCGGTTTCCATGAGTTCGCCACCGTTTTCGGGCTTAAGTGGAGAGCGAGGAGAGCTGTCGGCTCTCACAGAACTCTGGCCTCCGCACTGTCTGCCATGCAACTGCACTCAAGACCACACGTCTCCTCCCGGCCTGCTGAGAAACAGGCCGCCGTGTAGGCCCTTCGTAACACTTCTTGGCCTGTAGACTCCAAGGCGACACACTGTCCTCTTCCTTGGAAAACTACGGTGCCCCAGCTTGCCAACGCTCACGAAGGCAGTCCGAGCCCGTCTCGTGTGCTGGGCCACTTGCATTCAGTGAGGAAAAGCCACCTGCATTGAGGTGAACACTCTGCTCAGCGTTCTTTCCGGGAGCTCACAATTGCCGCCTCTCTAGGTTAAGCAGGAAGTCGTAGTGAGGACCAACCTGAGCAAAGAGCACAATTCCTCACGTTACACTGATAGTCGTCGAAAGAGGAATTGCCAACTACGCCTGGCTAAGGCCTTCCCTGGGTTAAGGAACCAGCCACACTTAGACGCCTTTAAAGGAAAATTTATTCAGCGAAGTTCCCATTGTTTGGCGATGGTCAACCTTTGCAGCGCCAATACTGCAGGGACTTAGGTTTGCTGCTAACAAGGCTAGGTGACCCTGCAGACAGAAGCAGGCGTTTCCCTTTGGAAGCTTGGATCCCGGTTTCCTAGGGGCTGCTTCCAAGGCCCTGCTATTGCCCAGCATCTGTCCTCTGCCCCTACGCCTGGGTAGGAAGCCAGTATTTTAGCCTGAGAGGCAGGGCTCTTGCATCTCTGGAGGAGAGCTAATCCTGCAGCCCACGTTCGTCCTGGGAAACCGCAAGGCGACCCTTGGCCTCAGTGTAGTGTCGAAATTGCCGCCGGACAGGTCTTGCCTGCCGCGGTTTCCGTGAGTTCTCCACCGTTTTCGGGCTTAAATGGAGAGCGAGGAGAGCTGTCGGCTCTCACAGAACTCTGGCCTCCGCACTCTCTGCCATGCAACTGCACTCAAGACCACACGTCTCCTCCCGACCTGCTGAGAAACAGGCATCCGCGTAGGCCCTTGTTAACATTTCCTGGCGTGCAGAGTCCAAGGCGACACGCTGTCCTCTTCCTTGGAAACCTACGTTGCCACAGCTTGCCAAACGCTACCGAAGGCAGTCCTAACCAGTCTCGTGTGCTGCGCAACTTTGATTCGGTTACGAAAAGCCACCTGCATTGCAGTGAACACTCTGCTCAGCGTTCTTTCCGGGAGCTCACAATTGCCGCCTCTCTAGGTTAAGCAGGAAGTCGTAGTGAGGACCAACCTGAGCAAAGAGCACAATTCCTCACGTTACACTGGTAGTCGTCGAAAGAGGAATTGCCAACTACGCCTGGCTAAGGCCTTCCCTGGGTTAAGGAACCAGCCACACTTAGACGCCTTTAAAGGAAAATTTATTCAGCGAAGTTCCCATTGTTTGGCGATGGTCAACCTTTGCAGCGCCAATACTGCAGGGACTTAGGTTTGCTGCTAACAAGGCTAGGTGACCCTGCAGACAGAAGCAGGCGTTTCCCTTTGGAAGCTTGGATCCCGGTTTCCTAGGGGCTGCTTCCAAGGCCCTGCTATTGCCCAGCATCTGTCCTCTGCCCCTACGCCTGGGTAGGAAGCCAGTATTTTAGCCTGAGAGGCAGGGCTCTTGCATCTCTGGAGGAGAGCTAATCCTGCAGCCCACGTTCGTCCTGGGAAACCGCAAGGCGACCCTTGGCCTCAGTGTAGTGTCGAAATTGCCGCCGGACAGGTCTTGCCTGCCGCGGTTTCCGTGAGTTCTCCACCGTTTTCGGGCTTAAATGGAGAGCGAGGAGAGCTGTCGGCTCTCACAGAACTCTGGCCTCCGCACTGTCTGCCATGCAACTGCACTCAAGACCACACGTCTCCTCCCGACCTGCTGAGAAACAGGCATCCGCGTAGGCCCTTGTTAACATTTCCTGGCGTGCAGAGTCCAAGGCGACACGCTGTCCTCTTCCTTGGAAACCTACGTTGCCACAGCTTGCCAAACGCTACCGAAGGCAGTCCTAACCAGTCTCGTGTGCTGCGCAACTTTGATTCGGTTACGAAAAGCCACCTGCATTGCGGTGAACACTCTGCTCAGCGTTCTTTCCGGGAGCTCACAGTTGCTCCCTCTCTAGGTTAAGCAAGGTGTCGAGGTGAGGTCCAGACTGAGCCAAGAGCACAATTGCTCACTTTGCAGTGGTAGTCGTCCTAAGAGGCATTGCCTACTACGCCTTGCTAAGGTCTTCGTTCTGTTAGGGAAGTCGCCACACTTAGACGCCTGTAAAGGAGAATTTATTCAGCGAAGTTCCCAGTGTCTTGCGACGGTCTCCCTTCGCAGTGCCAATACAGCAGGGACTTAGCTTTGCTGCTAACTAGGCTAGGTGACCCTGCATACAGAAGCAGGCGTTTCCCTTTGGAAGCTTGGATCCCGGTTTCTCAGGGGCTGCTTGCAAGACCCTGCTATTGCCCAGCATCTGTCCTCTGCCCCTACGCCTGGGTAGGAAGCGAGTATTTTAGCCTGAGAAGCAGGGCTCTTGCAACTCTGGAGGAGAGCTAATCCTGCAGCCCACGTTCGTCCTGGGAAACCGCAAGGCGACCCTTGGCCTCAGAGTAGTGGCGAAATTGCCGCCGGACAGGTCTTGCCTGCCGCGGTTTCCATGAGTTCGCCACCGTTTTCGGGCTTAAGTGGAGAGCGAGGAGAGCTGTCGGCTCTCACAGAACTCTGGCCTCCGCACTGTCTGCCATGCAACTGCACTCAAGACCACACGTCTCCTCCCGGCCTGCTGAGAAACAGGCCGCCGTGTAGGCCCTTCGTAACACTTCTTGGCCTGTAGACTCCAAGGCGACACACTGTCCTCTTCCTTGGAAAACTACGGTGCCCCAGCTTGCCAATGCTCATGAAGGCAGTCCGAGCCCGTCTCGTGTGCTGGGCCACTTGCATTCAGTGAGGAAAAGCCACCTGCATTGAGGTGAACACTCTGCTCAGCGTTCTTTCCGGGAGCTCACAATTGCCGCCTCTCTAGGTTAAGCAGGAAGTCGTAGTGAGGACCAACCTGAGCAAAGAGCACAATTCCTCACGTTACACTGGTAGTCGTCGAAAGAGGAATTGCCAACTACGCCTGGCTAAGGCCTTCCCTGGGTTAAGGAACCAGCCACACTTAGACGCCTTTAAAGGAAAATTTATTCAGCGAAGTTCCCATTGTTTGGCGATGGTCAACCTTTGCAGCGCCAATACTGCAGGAACTTAGGTTTGCTGCTAACAAGGCTAGGTGACCCTGCAGACAGAAGCAGGGGTTTCCCTTTGGAAGCTTGGATCCCGGTTTCCTAGGGGCTGCTTCCAAGGCCCTGCTATTGCCCAGCATCTGTCCTCTGCACCTACGCCTGGGTAGGAAGCCAGTATTTTAGCCTGAGAGGCAGGGCTCTTGCATCTCTGGAGGAGAGCTAATCCTGCAGCCCACGTTCGTCCTGGGAAACCGCAAGGCGACCCTTGGCCTCAGTGTAGTGTCGAAATTGCCGCCGGACAGGTCTTGCCTGCCGCGGTTTCCGTGAGTTCGCCACCGTTTTCGGGCTTAAATGGAGAGCGAGGAGAGCTGTCGGCTCTCACAGAACTCTGGCCTCCGCACTGTCTGCCATGCAACTGCACTCAAGACCACACGTCTCCTCCCGACCTGCTGAGAAACAGGCATCCGCGTAGGCCCTTGTTAACATTTCCTGGCGTGCAGAGTCCAAGGCGACACGCTGTCCTCTTCCTTGGAAACCTACGTTGCCACAGCTTGCCAAACGCTACCGAAGGCAGTCCTAACCAGTCTCGTGTGCTGCGCAACTTTGATTCGGTTACGAAAAGCCACCTGCATTGCAGTGAACACTCTGCTCAGCGTTCTTTCCGGGAGCTCACAATTGCCGCCTCTCTAGGTTAAGCAGGAAGTCGTAGTGAGGACCAACCTGAGCAAAGAGCACAATTCCTCACGTTACACTGGTAGTCGTCGAAAGAGGAATTGCCAACTACGCCTGGCTAAGGCCTTCCCTGGGTTAAGGAACCAGCCACACTTAGACGCCTTTAAAGGAAAATTTATTCAGCGAAGTTCCCATTGTTTGGCGATGGTCAACCTTTGCAGCGCCAATACTGCAGGGACTTAGGTTTGCTGCTAACAAGGCTAGGTGACCCTGCAGACAGAAGCAGGCGTTTCCCTTTGGAAGCTTGGATCCCGGTTTCCTAGGGGCTGCTTCCAAGGCCCTGCTATTGCCCAGCATCTGTCCTCTGCCCCTACGCCTGGGTAGGAAGCCAGTATTTTAGCCTGAGAGGCAGGGCTCTTGCATCTCTGGAGGAGAGCTAATCCTGCAGCCCACGTTCGTCCTGGGAAACCGCAAGGCGACCCTTGGCCTCAGTGTAGTGTCGAAATTGCCGCCGGACAGGTCTTGCCTGCCACGGTTTCCGTGAGTTCTCCACCGTTTTCGGGCTTAAATGGAGAGCGAGGAGAGCTGTCGGCTCTCACAGAACTCTGGCCTCCGCACTGTCTGCCATGCAACTGCACTCAAGACCACACGTCTCCTCCCGACCTGCTGAGAAACAGGCATCCGCGTAGGCCCTTGTTAACATTTCCTGGCGTGCAGAGTCCAAGGCGACACGCTGTCCTCTTCCTTGGAAACCTACGTTGCCACAGCTTGCCAAACGCTACCGAAGGCAGTCCTAACCAGTCTCGTGTGCTGCGCAACTTTGATTCGGTTACGAAAAGCCACCTGCATTGCGGTGAACACTCTGCTCAGCGTTCTTTCCGGGAGCTCACAGTTGCTCCCTCTCTAGGTTAAGCAAGGTGTCGAGGTGAGGTCCAGACTGAGCCAAGAGCACAATTGCTCACTTTGCAGTGGTAGTCGTCCTAAGAGGCATTGCCTACTACGCCTTGCTAAGGTCTTCGTTCTGTTAGGGAAGTCGCCACACTTAGACGCCTGTAAAGGAGAATTTATTCAGCGAAGTTCCCAGTGTCTTGCGACGGTCTCCCTTCGCAGTGCCAATACAGCAGGGACTTAGCTTTGCTGCTAACTAGGCTAGGTGACCCTGCATACAGAAGCAGGCGTTTCCCTTTGGAAGCTTGGATCCCGGTTTCTCAGGGGCTGCTTGCAAGACCCTGCTATTGCCCAGCATCTGTCCTCTGCCCCTACGCCTGGGTAGGAAGCGAGTATTTTAGCCTGAGAAGCAGGGCTCTTGCAACTCTGGAGGAGAGCTAATCCTGCAGCCCACGTTCGTCCTGGGAAACCGCAAGGCGACCCTTGGCCTCAGAGTAGTGGCGAAATTGCCGCCGGACAGGTCTTGCCTGCCGCGGTTTCCATGAGTTCGCCACCGTTTTCGGGCTTAAGTGGAGAGCGAGGAGAGCTGTCGGCTCTCACAGAACTCTGGCCTCCGCACTGTCTGCCATGCAACTGCACTCAAGACCACACGTCTCCTCCCGGCCTGCTGAGAAATAGGCCGCCGTGTAGGCCCTTCGTAACACTTCTTGGCCTGTAGACTCCAAGGCGACACACTGTCCTCTTCCTTGGAAAACTACGGTGCCCCAGCTTGCCAACACTCACGAAGGCAGTCCGAGGCCGTCTCGTGTGCTGGGCCACTTGCATTCAGTGAGGAAAAGCCACCTGCATTGAGGTGAACACTCTGCTCAGCGTTCTTTCCGGGAGCTCACAATTGTCGCCTCTCTAGGTTAAGCAGGAAGTCGTAGTGAGGACCAACCTGAGCAAAGAGCACAATTCCTCACGTTACACTGGTAGTCGTCGAAAGAGGAATTGCCAACTACGCCTGGCTAAGGCCTTCCCTGGGTTAAGGAACCAGCCACACTTAGACGCCTTTAAAGGAAAATTTATTCAGCGAAGTTCCCATTGTTTGGCGATGGTCAACCTTTGCAGCACCAATACTGCAGGGACTTAGGTTTGCTGCTAACAAGGCTAGGTGACCCTGCAGACAGAAGCAGGCGTTTCCCTTTGGAAGCTTGGATCCCGGTTTCCTAGGGGCTGCTTCCAAGGCCCTGCTATTGCCCAGCATCTGTCCTCTGCCCCTACGCCTGGGTAGGAAGCCAGTATTTTAGCCTGAGAGGCAGGGCTCTTGCATCTCTGGAGGAGAGCTAATCCTGCAGCCCACGTTCGTCCTGGGAAACCGCAAGGCGACCCTTGGCCTCAGTGTAGTGTCGAAATTGCCGCCGGACAGGTCTTGCCTGCCGCGGTTTCCGTGAGTTCTCCACCGTTTTCGGGCTTAAATGGAGAGCGAGGAGAGCTGTCGGCTCTCACAGAACTCTGGCCTCCGCACTGTCTGCCATGCAACTGCACTCAAGACCACACGTCTCCTCCCGACCTGCTGAGAAACAGGCATCCGCGTAGGCCCTTGTTAACATTTCCTGGCGTGCAGAGTCCAAGGCCACACGCTGTCCTCTTCCTTGGAAACCTACGTTGCCACAGCTTGCCAAACGCTACCGAAGGCAGTCCTAACCAGTCTCGTGTGTTGCGCAACTTTGATTCGGTTACGAAAAGCCACCTGCATTGCGGTGAACACTCTGCTCAGCGTTCTTTCCGGGAGCTCACAGTTGCTCCCTCTCTAGGTTAAGCAAGGTGTCGAGGTGAGGTCCAGACTGAGCCAAGAGCACAATTGCTCACTTTGCAGTGGTAGTCGTCCTAAGAGGCATTGCCTACTACGCCTTGCTAAGGTCTTCGTTCTGTTAGGGAAGTCGCCACACTTAGACGCCTGTAAAGGAGAATTTATTCAGCGAAGTTCCCAGTGTCTTGCGACGGTCTCCCTTCGCAGTGCCAATACAGCAGGGACTTAGCTTTGCTGCTAACTAGGCTAGGTGACCCTGCATACAGAAGCAGGCGTTTCCCTTTGGAAGCTTGGATCCCGGTTTCTCAGGGGCTGCTTGCAAGACCCTGCTATTGCCCAGCATCTGTCCTCGGCCCCTACGCCTGGGTAGGAAGCGAGTATTTTAGCCTGAGAAGCAGGGCTCTTGCAACTCTGGAGGAGAGCTAATCCTGCAGCCCACGTTCGTCCTGGGAAACCGCAAGGCGACCCTTGGCCTCAGAGTAGTGGCGAAATTGCCGCCGGACAGGTCTTGCCTGCCGCGGTTTCCATGAGTTCGCCACCGTTTTCGGGCTTAAGTGGAGAGCGAGGAGAGCTGTCGGCTCTCACAGAACTCTGGCCTCTGCACTGTCTGCCATGCAACTGCACTCAAGACCACACGTCTCCTCCCGGCCTGCTGAGAAACAGGCCGCCGTGTAGGCCCTTCGTAACACTTCTTGGCCTGTAGACTCCAAGGCGACACACTGTCCTCTTCCTTGGAAAACTACGGTGCCCCAGCTTGCCAACGCTCACGAAGGCAGTCCGAGCCCGTCTCGTGTGCTGGGCCACTTGCATTCAGTGAGGAAAAGCCACCTGCATTGAGGTGAACACTCTGCTCAGCGTTCTTTCCGGGAGCTCACAATTGCCGCCTCTCTAGGTTAAGCAGGAAGTCGTAGTGAGGACCAACCTGAGCAAAGAGCACAATTCCTCACGTTACACTGGTAGTCGTCGAAAGAGGAATTGCCAACTACGCCTGGCTAAGGCCTTCCCTGGGTTAAGGAACCAGCCACACTTAGACGCCTTTAAAGGAAAATTTATTCAGCGAAGTTCCCATTGTTTGGCGATGGTCAACCTTTGCAGCGCCAATACTGCAGGGACTTAGGTTTGCTGCTAACAAGGCTAGGTGACCCTGCAGACAGAAGCAGGCGTTTCCCTTTGGAAGCTTGGATCCCGGTTTCCTAGGGGCTGCTTCCAAGGCCCTGCTATTGCCCAGCATCTGTCCTCTGCCCCTACGCCTGGGTAGGAAGCCAGTATTTTAGCCTGAGAGGCAGGGCTCTTGCATCTCTGGAGGAGAGCTAATCCTGCAGCCCACGTTCGTCCTGGGAAACCGCAAGGCGACCCTTGGCCTCAGTGTAGTGTCGAAATTGCCGCCGGACAGGTCTTGCCTGCCGCGGTTTCCGTGAGTTCTCCACCATTTTCGGGCTTAAATGGAGAGCGAGGAGAGCTGTCGGCTCTCACAGAACTCTGGCCTCCGCACTGTCTGCCATGCAACTGCACTCAAGACCACACGTCTCCTCCCGACCTGCTGAGAAACAGGCATCCGCGTAGGCCCTTGTTAACATTTCCTGGCGTGCAGAGTCCAAGGCGACACGCTGTCCTCTTCCTTGGAAACCTACGTTGCCACAGCTTGCCAAACGCTACCGAAGGCAGTCCTAACCAGTCTCGTGTGCTGCGCAACTTTGATTCGGTTACGAAAAGCCACCTGCATTGCGGTGAACACTCTGCTCAGCGTTCTTTCCGGGAGCTCACAGTTGCTCCCTCTCTAGGTTAAGCAAGGTGTCGAGGTGAGGTCCAGACTGAGCCAAGAGCACAATTGCTCACTTTGCAGTGGTAGTCGTCCTAAGAGGCATTGCCTACTACGCCTTGCTAAGGTCTTCGTTCTGTTAGGGAAGTCGCCACACTTAGACGCCTGTAAAGGAGAATTTATTCAGCGAAGTTCCCAGTGTCTTGCGACGGTCTCCCTTCGCAGTGCCAATACAGCAGGGACTTAGCTTTGCTGCTAACTAGGCTAGGTGACCCTGCATACAGAAGCAGGCGTTTCCCTTTGGAAGCTTGGATCCCGGTTTCTCAGGGGCTGCTTGCAAGACCCTGCTATTGCCCAGCATCTGTCCTCTGCCCCTACGCCTGGGTAGGAAGCGAGTATTTTAGCCTGAGAAGCAGGGCCCTTGCAACTCTGGAGGAGAGCTAATCCTGCAGCCCACGTTCGTCCTGGGAAACCGCAAGGCGACCCTTGGCCTCAGAGTAGTGGCGAAATTGCCGCCGGACAGGTCTTGCCTGCCGCGGTTTCCATGAGTTCGCCACCGTTTTCGGGCTTAAGTGGAGAGCGAGGAGAGCTGTCGGCTCTCACAGAACTCTGGCCTCCGCACTGTCTGCCATGCAACTGCACTCAAGACCACACGTCTCCTCCCGGCCTGCTGAGAAACAGGCCGCCGTGTAGGCCCTTCGTAACACTTCTTGGCCTGTAGACTCCAAGGCGACACACTGTCCTCTTCCTTGGAAAACTACGGTGCCCCAGCTTGCCAACGCTCACGAAGGCAGTCCGAGCCCGTCTCGTGTGCTGGGCCACTTGCATTCAGTGAGGAAAAGCCACCTGCATTGAGGTGAACACTCTGCTCAGAGTTCTTTCCGGGAGCTCACAATTGCCGCCTCTCTAGGTTAAGCAGGAAGTCGTAGTGAGGACCAACCTGAGCAAAGAGCACAATTCCTCACGTTACACTGGTAGTCGTCGAAAGAGGAATTGCCAACTAAGCCTGGCTAAGGCCTTCCCTGGGTTAAGGAACCAGCCACACTTAGACGCCTTTAAAGGAAAATTTATTCAGCGAAGTTCCCATTGTTTGGCGATGGTCAACCTTTGCAGCGCCAATACTGCAGGGACTTAGGTTTGCTGCTAACAAGGCTAGGTGACCCTGCAGACAGAAGCAGGGGTTTCCCTTTGGAAGCTTGGATCCCGGTTTCCTAGGGGCTGCTTCCAAGGCCCTGCTATTGCCCAGCATCGGTCCTCTGCCCCTACGCCTGGGTAGGAAGCCAGTATTTTAGCCTGAGAGGCAGGGCTCTTGCATCTCTGGAGGAGAGCTAATCCTGCAGCCCACGTTCGTCCTGGGAAACCGCAAGGCGACCCTTGGCCTCAGTGTAGTGTCGAAATTGCCGCCGGACAGGTCTTGCCTGCCGCGGTTTCCGTGAGTTCGCCACCGTTTTCGGGCTTAAATGGAGAGCGAGGAGAGCTGTCGGCTCTCACAGAACTCTGGCCTCCGCACTGTCTGCCATGCAACTGCACTCAAGACCACACGTCTCCTCCCGACCTGCTGAGAAACAGGCATCCACGTAGGCCCTTGTTAACATTTCCTGGCGTGCAGAGTCCAAGGCGACACGCTGTCCTCTTCCTTGGAAACCTACGTTGCCACAGCTTGCCAAACGCTACCGAAGGCAGTCCTAACCAGTCTCGTGTGCTGCGCAACTTTGATTCGGTTACGAAAAGCCACCTGCATTGCGGTGAACACTCTGCTCAGCGTTCTTTCCGGGAGCTCACAGTTGCTCCCTCTCTAGGTTAAGCAAGGTGTCGAGGTGAGGTCCAGACTGAGCCAAGAGCACAATTGCTCACTTTGCAGTGGTAGTCGTCCTAAGAGGCATTGCCTACTACGCCTTGCTAAGGTCTTCGTTCTGTTAGGGAAGTCGCCACACTTAGACGCCTGTAAAGGAGAATTTATTCAGCGAAGTTCCCAGTGTCTTGCGACGGTCTCCCTTCGCAGTGCCAATACAGCAGGGACTTAGCTTTGCTGCTAACTAGGCTAGGTGACACTGCATACAGAAGCAGGCGTTTCCCTTTGGAAGCTTGGATCCCGGTTTCTCAGGGGCTGCTTGCAAGACCCTGCTATTGCCCAGCATCTGTCCTCTGCCCCTACGCCTGGGTAGGAAGCGAGTATTTTAGCCTGAGAAGCAGGGCTCTTGCAACTCTGGAGGAGAGCTAATCCTGCAGCCCACGTTCGTCCTGGGAAACCGCAAGGCGACCCTTGGCCTCAGAGTAGTGGCGAAATTGCCGCCGGACAGGTCTTGCCTGCCGCGGTTTCCATGAGTTCGCCACCGTTTTCGGGCTTAAGTGGAGAGCGAGGAGAGCTGTCGGCTCTCACAGAACTCTGGCCTCCGCACTGTCTGCCATGCAACTGCACTCAAGACCACACGTCTCCTCCCGGCCTGCTGAGAAACAGGCCGCCGTGTAGGCCCTTCGTAACACTTCTTGGCCTGTAGACTCCAAGGCGACACACTGTCCTCTTCCTTGGAAAACTACGGTGCCCCAGCTTGCCAACGCTCACGAAGGCAGTCCGAGCCCGTCTCGTGTGCTGGGCCACTTGCATTCAGTGAGGAAAAGCCACCTGCATTGAGGTGAACACTCTGCTCAGAGTTCTTTCCGGGAGCTCACAATTGCCGCCTCTCTAGGTTAAGCAGGAAGTCGTAGTGAGGACCAACCTGAGCAAAGAGCACAATTCCGCACGTTACACTGGTAGTCGTCGAAAGAGGAATTGCCAACTACGCCTGGCTAAGGCCTTCCCTGGGTTAAGGAACCAGCCACACTTAGACGCCTTTAAAGGAAAATTTATTCAGCGAAGTTCCCATTGTTTGGCGATGGTCAACCTTTGCAGCGCCAATACTGCAGGGACTTAGGTTTGCTGCTAACAAGGCTAGGTGACCCTGCAGACAGAAGCAGGGGTTTCCCTTTGGAAGCTTGGATCCCGGTTTCCTAGGGGCTGCTTCCAAGGCCCTGCTATTGCCCAGCATCTGTCCTCTGCCCCTACGCCTGGGTAGGAAGCCAGTATTTTAGCCTGAGAGGCAGGGCTCTTGCATCTCTGGAGGAGAGCTAATCCTGCAGCCCACGTTCGTCCTGGGAAACCGCAAGGCGACCCTTGGCCTCAGTGTAGTGTCGAAATTGCCGCCGGACAGGTCTTGCCTGCCGCGGTTTCCGTGAGTTCGCCACCGTTTTCGGGCTTAAATGGAGAGCGAGGAGAGCTGTCGGCTCTCACAGAACTCTGGCCTCCGCACTGTCTGCCATGCAACTGCACTCAAGACCACACGTCTCCTCCCGACCTGCTGAGAAACAGGCATCCGCGTAGGCCCTTGTTAACATTTCCTGGCGTGCAGAGTCCAAGGCGACACGCTGTCCTCTTCCTTGGAAACCTACGTTGCCACAGCTTGCCAAACGCTACCGAAGGCAGTCCTAACCAGTCTCGTGTGCTGCGCAACTTTGATTCGGTTACGAAAAGCCACCTGCATTGCGGTGAACACTCTGCTCAGCGTTCTTTCCGGGAGCTCACAGTTGCTCCCTCTCTAGGTTAAGCAAGGTGTCGAGGTGAGGTCCAGACTGAGCCAAGAGCACAATTGCTCACTTTGCAGTGGTAGTCGTCCTAAGAGGCATTGCCTACTACGCCTTGCTAAGGTCTTCGTTCTGTTAGGGAAGTCGCCACACTTAGACGCCTGTAAAGGAGAATTTATTCAGCGAAGTTCCCAGTGTCTTGCGACGGTCTCCCTTCGCAGTGCCAATACAGCAGGGACTTAGCTTTGCTGCTAACTAGGCTAGGTGACACTGCATACAGAAGCAGGCGTTTCCCTTTGGAAGCTTGGATCCCGGTTTCTCAGGGGCTGCTTGCAAGACCCTGCTATTGCCCAGCATCTGTCCTCTGCCCCTACGCCTGGGTAGGAAGCGAGTATTTTAGCCTGAGAAGCAGGGCTCTTGCAACTCTGGAGGAGAGCTAATCCTGCAGCCCACGTTCGTCCTGGGAAACCGCAAGGCGACCCTTGGCCTCAGAGTAGTGGCGAAATTGCCGCCGGACAGGTCTTGCCTGCCGCGGTTTCCATGAGTTCGCCACCGTTTTCGGGCTTAAGTGGAGAGCGAGGAGAGCTGTCGGCTCTCACAGAACTCTGGCCTCCGCACTGTCTGCCATGCAACTGCACTCAAGACCACACGTCTCCTCCCGGCCTGCTGAGAAACAGGCCGCCGTGTAGGCCCTTCGTAACACTTCTTGGCCTGTAGACTCCAAGGCGACACACTGTCCTCTTCCTTGGAAAACTACGGTGCCCCAGCTTGCCAACGCTCACGAAGGCAGTCCGAGCCCGTCTCGTGTGCTGGGCCACTTGCATTCAGTGAGGAAAAGCCACCTGCATTGAGGTGAACACTCTGCTCAGAGTTCTTTCCGGGAGCTCACAATTGCCGCCTCTCTAGGTTAAGCAGGAAGTCGTAGTGAGGACCAACCTGAGCAAAGAGCACAATTCCTCACGTTACACTGGTAGTCGTCGAAAGAGGAATTGCCAACTACGCCTGGCTAAGGCCTTCCCTGGGTTAAGGAACCAGCCACACTTAGACGCCTTTAAAGGAAAATTTATTCAGCGAAGTTCCCATTGTTTGGCGATGGTCAACCTTTGCAGCGCCAATACTGCAGGGACTTAGGTTTGCTGCTAACAAGGCTAGGTGACCCTGCAGACAGAAGCAGGGGTTTCCCTTTGGAAGCTTGGATCCCGGTTTCCTAGGGGCTGCTTCCAAGGCCCTGCTATTGCCCAGCATCTGTCCTCTGCCCCTACGCCTGGGTAGGAAGCCAGTATTTTAGCCTGAGAGGCAGGGCTCTTGCATCTCTGGAGGAGAGCTAATCCTGCAGCCCACGTTCGTCCTGGGAAACCGCAAGGCGACCCTTGGCCTCAGTGTAGTGTCGAAATTGCCGCCGGACAGGTCTTGCCTGCCGCGGTTTCCGTGAGTTCGCCACCGTTTTCGGGCTTAAATGGAGAGCGAGGAGAGCTGTCGGCTCTCACAGAACTCTGGCCTCCGCACTGTCTGCCATGCAACTGCACTCAAGACCACACGTCTCCTCCCGACCTGCTGAGAAACAGGCATCCGCGTAGGCCCTTGTTAACATTTCCTGGCGTGCAGAGTCCAAGGCGACACGCTGTCCTCTTCCTTGGAAACCTACGTTGCCACAGCTTGCCAAACGCTACCGAAGGCAGTCCTAACCAGTCTCGTGTGCTGCGCAACTTTGATTCGGTTACGAAAAGCCACCTGCATTGCGGTGAACACTCTGCTCAGCGTTCTTTCCGGGAGCTCACAATTGCCGCCTCTCTAGGTTAAGCAGGAAGTCGTAGTGAGGACCAACCTGAGCAAAGAGCACAATTCCTCACGTTACACTGGTAGTCGTCGAAAGAGGAATTGCCAACTACGCCTGGCTAAGGCCTTCCCTGGGTTAAGGAACCAGCCACACTTAGACGCCTTTAAAGGAAAATTTATTCAGTGAATTTCCCATTGTTTGGCGATGGTCAACCTTTGCAGCGCCAATACTGCAGGGACTTAGGTTTGCTGCTAACAAGGCTAGGTGACCCTGCAGACAGAAGCAGGCGTTTCCCTTTGGAAGCTTGGATCCCGGTTTCCTAGGGGCTGCTTCCAAGGCCCTGCTATTGCCCAGCATCTGTCCTCTGCCCCTACGCCTGGGTAGGAAGCCAGTATTTTAGCCTGAGAGGCAGGGCTCTTGCATCTCTGGAGGAGAGCTAATCCTGCAGCCCACGTTCGTCCTGGGAAACCGCAAGGCGACCCTTGGCCTCAGTGTAGTGTCGAAATTGCCGCCGGACAGGTCTTGCCTGCCACGGTTTCCGTGAGTTCTCCACCGTTTTCGGGCTTAAATGGAGAGCGAGGAGAGCTGTCGGCTCTCACAGAACTCTGGCCTCCGCACTGTCTGCCATGCAACTGCACTCAAGACCACACGTCTCCTCCCGACCTGCTGAGAAACAGGCATCCGCGTAGGCCCTTGTTAACATTTCCTGGCGTGCAGAGTCCAAGGCGACACGCTGTCCTCTTCCTTGGAAACCTACGTTGCCACAGCTTGCCAAACGCTACCGAAGGCAGTCCTAACCAGTCTCGTGTGCTGCGCAACTTTGATTCGGTTACGAAAAGCCACCTGCATTGCGGTGAACACTCTGCTCAGCGTTCTTTCCGGGAGCTCACAGTTGCTCCCTCTCTAGGTTAAGCAAGGTGTCGAGGTGAGGTCCAGACTGAGCCAAGAGCACAATTGCTCACTTTGCAGTGGTAGTCGTCCTAAGAGGCATTGCCTACTACGCCTTGCTAAGGTCTTCGTTCTGTTAGGGAAGTCGCCACACTTAGACGCCTGTAAAGGAGAATTTATTCAGCGAAGTTCCCAGTGTCTTGCGACGGTCTCCCTTCGCAGTGCCAATACAGCAGGGACTTAGCTTTGCTGCTAACTAGGCTAGGTGACCCTGCATACAGAAGCAGGCGTTTCCCTTTGGAAGCTTGGATCCCAGTTTCTCAGGGGCTGCTTGCAAGACCCTGCTATTGCCCAGCATCTGTCCTCTGCCCCTACGCCTGGGTAGGAAGCGAGTATTTTAGCCTGAGAAGCAGGGCTCTTGCCACTCTGGAGGAGAGCTAATCCTGCAGCCCACGTTCGTCCTGGGAAACCGCAAGGCGACCCTTGGCCTCAGAGTAGTGGCGAAATTGCCGCCGGACAGGTCTTGCCTGCCGCGGTTTCCATGAGTTCGCCACCGTTTTCGGGCTTAAGTGGAGAGCGAGGAGAGCTGTCAGCTCTCACAGAACTCTGGCCTCCGCACTGTCTGCCATGCAACTGCACTCAAGACCACACGTCTCCTCCCGGCCTGCTGAGAAATAGGCCGCCGTGTAGGCCCTTCGTAACACTTCTTGGCCTGTAGACTCCAAGGCGACACACTGTCCTCTTCCTTGGAAAACTACGGTGCCCCAGCTTGCCAACACTCACGAAGGCAGTCCGAGGCCGTCTCGTGTGCTGGGCCACTTGCATTCAGTGAGGAAAAGCCACCTGCATTGAGGTGAACACTCTGCTCAGCGTTCTTTCCGGGAGCTCACAATTGCCGCCTCTCTAGGTTAAGCAGGAAGTCGTAGTGAGGACCAACCTGAGCAAAGAGCACAATTCCTCACGTTACACTGGTAGTCGTCGAAAGAGGAATTGCCAACTACGCCTGGCTAAGGCCTTCCCTGGGTTAAGGAACCAGCCACACTTAGACGCCTTTAAAGGAAAATTTATTCAGCGAAGTTCCCATTGTTTGGCGATGGTCAACCTTTGCAGCGCCAATACTGCAGGGACTTAGGTTTGCTGCTAACAAGGCTAGGTGACCCTGCAGACAGAAGCAGGCGTTTCCCTTTGGAAGCTTGGATCCCGGTTTCCTAGGGGCTGCTTCCAAGGCCCTGCTATTGCCCAGCATCTGTCCTCTGCCCCTACGCCTGGGTAGGAAGCCAGTATTTTAGCCTGAGAGGCAGGGCTCTTGCATCTCTGGAGGAGAGCTAATCCTGCAGCCCACGTTCGTCCTGGGAAACCGCAAGGCGACCCTTGGCCTCAGTGTAGTGTCGAAATTGCCGCCGGACAGGTCTTGCCTGCCGCGGTTTCCGTGAGTTCTCCACCGTTTTCGGGCTTAAATGGAGAGCGAGGAGAGCTGTCGGCTCTCACAGAACTCTGGCCTCCGCACTGTCTGCCATGCAACTGCACTCAAGACCACACGTCTCCTCCCGACCTGCTGAGAAACAGGCATCCGCGTAGGCCCTTGTTAACATTTCCTGGCGTGCAGAGTCCAAGGCGACACGCTGTCCTCTTCCTTGGAAACCTACGTTGCCACAGCTTGCCAAACGCTACCGAAGGCAGTCCTAACCAGTCTCGTGTGCTGCGCAACTTTGATTCGGTTACGAAAAGCCACCTGCATTGCGGTGAACACTCTGCTCAGCGTTCTTTCCGGGAGCTCACAATTGCCGCCTCTCTAGGTTAAGCAGGAAGTCGTAGTGAGGACCAACCTGAGCAAAGAGCACAATTCCTCACGTTACACTGGTAGTCGTCGAAAGAGGAATTGCCAACTACGCCTGGCTAAGGCCTTCCCTGGGTTAAGGAACCAGTCACACTTAGACGCCTTTAAAGGAAAATTTATTCAGCGAAGTTCCCATTGTTTGGCGATGGTCAACCTTTGCAGCGCCAATACTGCAGGGACTTAGGTTTGCTGCTAACAAGGCTAGGTGACCCTGCAGACAGAAGCAGGCGTTTCCCTTTGGAAGCTTGGATCCCGGTTTCCTAGGGGCTGCTTCCAAGGCCCTGCTATTGCCCAGCATCTGTCCTCTGCCCCTACGCCTGGGTAGGAAGCCAGTATTTTAGCCTGAGAGGCAGGGCTCTTGCATCTCTGGAGGAGAGCTAATCCTGCAGCCCACGTTCGTCCTGGGAAACCGCAAGGCGACCCTTGGCCTCAGTGTAGTGTCGAAATTGCCGCCGGACAGGTCTTGCCTGCCGCGGTTTCCGTGAGTTCTCCACCGTTTTCGGGCTTAAATGGAGAGCGAGGAGAGCTGTCGGCTCTCACAGAACTCTGGCCTCCGCACTGTCTGCCATGCAACTGCACTCAAGACCACACGTCTCCTCCCGACCTGCTGAGAAACAGGCATCCGCGTAGGCCCTTGTTAACATTTCCTGGCGTGCAGAGTCCAAGGCGACACGCTGTCCTCTTCCTTGGAAACCTACGTTGCCACAGCTTGCCAAACGCTACCGAAGGCAGTCCTAACCAGTCTCGTGGGCTGCGCAACTTTGATTCGGTTACGAAAAGCCACCTGCATTGCGGTGAACACTCTGCTCAGCGTTCTTTCCGGGAGCTCACAGTTGCTCCCTCTCTAGGTTAAGCAAGGTGTCGAGGTGAGGTCCAGACTGAGCCAAGAGCACAATTGCTCACTTTGCAGTGGTAGTCGTCTTAAGAGGCATTGCCTACTACGCCTTGCTAAGGTCTTCGTTCTGTTAGGGAAGTCGCCACACTTAGACGCCTGTAAAGGAGAATTTATTCAGCGAAGTTCCCAGTGTCTTGCGACGGTCTCCCTTCGCAGTGCCAATACAGCAGGGACTTAGCTTTGCTGCTAACTAGGCTAGGTGACCCTGCATACAGAAGCAGGCGTTTCCCCTTTGGAAGCTTGGATCCCGGTTTCTCAGGGGCTGCTTGCAAGACCCTGCTATTGCCCAGCATCTGTCCTCTGCCCCTACGCCTGGGTAGGAAGCGAGTATTTTAGCCTGAGAAGCAGGGCTCTTGCAACTCTGGAGGAGAGCTAATCCTGCAGCCCACGTTCGTCCTGGGAAACCGCAAGGCGACCCTTGGCCTCAGAGTAGTGGCGAAATTGCCGCCGGACAGGTCTTGCCTGCCGCGGTTTCCATGAGTTCGCCACCGTTTTCGGGCTTAAGTGGAGAGCGAGGAGAGCTGTCGGCTCTCACAGAACTCTGGTCTCCGCACTGTCTGCCATGCAACTGCACTCAAGACCACACGTCTCCTCCCGGCCTGCTGAGAAACAGGCCGCCGTGTAGGCCCTTCGTAACACTTCTTGGCCTGTAGACTCCAAGGCGACACACTGTCCTCTTCCTTGGAAAACTACGGTGCCCCAGATTGCCAACGCTCACAAAGGCAGTCCGAGCCCGTCTCGTGTGCTGGGCCACTTGCATTCAGTGAGGAAAAGCCACCTGCATTGAGGTGAACACTCTGCTCAGCGTTCTTTCCGGGAGCTCACAATTGCCGCCTCTCTAGGTTAAGCAGGAAGTCGTAGTGAGGACCAACCTGAGCAAAGAGCACAATTCCTCATGTTACACTGGTAGTCGTCGAAAGAGGAATTGCCAACTACGCCTGGCTAAGGCCTTCCCTGGGTTAAGGAACCAGCCACACTTAGACGCCTTTAAAGGAAAATTTATTCAGCGAAGTTCCCATTGTTTGGCGATGGTCAACCTTTGCAGCGCCAATACTGCAGGGACTTAGGTTTGCTGCTAACAAGGCTAGGTGACCCTGCAGACAGAAGCAGGCGTTTCCCTTTGGAAGCTTGGATCCCGGTTTCCTAGGGGCTGCTTCCAAGGCCCTGCTATTGCCCAGCATCTGTCCTCTGCCCCTACGCCTGGGTAGGAAGCCAGTATTTTAGCCTGAGAGGCAGGGCTCTTGCATCTCTGGAGGAGAGCTAATCCTGCAGCCCACGTTCGTCCTGGGAAACCGCAAGGCGACCCTTGGCCTCAGTGTAGTGGAGAAATTGCCGCCGGACAGGTCTTGCCTGCCGCGGTTTCCGTGAGTTCTCCACCGTTTTCGGGCTTAAATGGAGAGCGAGGAGAGCTGTCGGCTCTCACAGAACTCTGGCCTCCGCACTGTCTGCCATGCAACTGCACTCAAGACCACACGTCTCCTCCCGACCTGCTGAGAAACAGGCATCCGCGTAGGCCCTTGTTAACATTTCCTGGCGTGCAGAGTCCAAGGCGACATGCTGTCCTCTTCCTCGGAAACCTACGTTGCCACAGCTTGCCAAACGCTACCGAAGGCAGTCCTAACCAGTCTCGTGTGCTGCGCAACTTTGATTCGGTTACGAAAAGCCACCTGGATTGCGGTGAACACTCTGCTCAGCGTTCTTTCCGGGAGCTCACAGTTGCTCCCTCTCTAGGTTAAGCAAGGTGTCGAGGTGAGGTCCAGACTGAGCCAAGAGCACAATTGCTCACTTTGCAGTGGTAGTCGTCCTTAGAGGCATTGCCTACTACGCCTTGCTAAGGTCTTCGTTCTGTTAGGGAAGTCGCCACCCTTAGACGCCTGTAAAGGAGAATTTATTCAGCGAAGTTCCCAGTGTCTTGCGACGGTCTCCCTTCGCAGTGCCAATACAGCAGGGACTTAGCTTTGCTGCTAACTAGGCTAGGTGACCCTGCATACAGAAGCAGGCGTTTCCCTTTGGAAGCTTGGATCCCGGTTTCTCAGGGGCTGCTTGCAAGACCCTGCTATTGCCCAGCATCTGTCCTCTGCCCCTACGCCTGGGTAGGAAGCGAGTATTTTAGCCTGAGAAGCAGGGCTCTTGCAACTCTGGAGGAGAGCTAATCCTGCAGCCCACGTTCGTCCTGGGAAACCGCAAGGCGACCCTTGGCCTCAGAGTAGTGGCGTAATTGCCGCCGGACAGGTCTTGCCTGCCGCAGTTTCCATGAGTTCACCACCGTTTTCGGGCTTAAGTGGAGAGCGAGGAGAGCTGTCGGCTCTCACAGAACTCTGGCCTCCGCACTGTCTGCCATGCAACTGCACTCAAGACCACACGTCTCCTCCCGGCCTGCTGAGAAACAGGCCGCCGTGTAGGCCCTTCGTAACACTTCTTGGCCTGTAGACTCCAAGGCGACACACTGTCCTCTTCCTTGGAAAACTACGGTGCCCCAGCTTGCCAACGCTCACGAAGGCAGTCCGAGCCCGTCTCGTGTGCTGGGCCACTTGCATTCAGTGAGGAAAAGCCACCTGCATTGAGGTGAACACTCTGCTCAGCGTTCTTTCCGGGAGCTCACAATTGCCGCCTCTCTAGGTTAAGCAGGAAGTCGTAGTGAGGACCAACCTGAGCAAAGAGCACAATTCCTCACGTTACACTGGTAGTCGTCGAAAGAGGAATTGCCAACTAAGCCTGGCTAAGGCCTTCCCTGGGTTAAGGAACCAGCCACACTTAGACGCCTTTAAAGGAAAATTTATTAAGCGAAGTTCCCATTGTTTGGCGATGGTCAACCTTTGCAGCGCCAATACTGCAGGGACTTAGGTTTGCTGCTAACAAGGCTAGGTGACCCTGCAGACAGAAGCAGGGGTTTCCCTTTGGAAGCTTGGATCCCGGTTTCCTAGGGGCTGCTTCCAAGGCCCTGCTATTGCCCAGCATCTGTCCTCTGCCCCTACGCCTGGGTAGGAAGCCAGCATTTTAGCCTGAGAGGCAGGGCTCTTGCATCTCTGGAGGAGAGCTAATCCTGCAGCCCACGTTCGTCCTGGGAAACCGCAAGGCGACCCTTGGCCTCAGTGTAGTGTCGAAATTGCCGCCGGACAGGTCTTGCCTGCCGTGGTTTCCGTGAGTTCTCCACCGTTTTCGGGCTTAAATGGAGAGTGAGGAGAGCTGTCGGCTCTCACAGAACTCTGACCTCCGCACTGTCTGCCATGCAACTGCACTCAAGACCACACGTCTCCTCCCGGCCTGCTGAGAAACAGGCATCCGCGTAGGCCCTTGTTAACATTTCCTGGCGTGCAGAGTCCAAGGCGACACGCTGTCCTCTTCCTTGGAAACCTACGTTGCCACAGCTTGCCAAACGCTACCGAAGGCAGTCCTAACCAGTCTCGTGTGCTGCGCAACTTTGATTCGGTTACGAAAAGCCACCTGCATTGCAGTGAACACTCTGCTCAGCGTTCTTTCCGGGAGCTCACAATTGCCGCCTCTCTAGGTTAAGCAGGAAGTCGTAGTGAGGACCAACCTGAGCAAAGAGCACAATTCCTCACGTTACACTGGTAGTCGTCGAAAGAGGAATTGCCAACTACGCCTGGCTAAGGCCTTCCCTGGGTTAAGGAAGCAGCCACACTTAGACGCCTTTAAAGGAAAATTTATTCAGCGAAGTTCCCATTGTATGGCGATGGTCAACCTTTGCAGCGCCAATACTGCAGGGACTTAGGTTTGCTGCTAACAAGGCTAGGTGACCCTGCAGACAGAAGCAGGCGTTTCCCTTTGGAAGCTTGGATCCCGGTTTCCTAGGGGCTGCTTCCAAGGCCCTGCTATTGCCCAGCATCTGTCCTCTGCCCCTACGCCTGGGTAGGAAGCCAGCATTTTAGCCTGAGAGGCAGGGCTCTTGCATCTCTGGAGGAGAGCTAATCCTGCAGCCCACGTTTGTCCTGGGAAACCGCAAGGCGACCCTTGGCCTCAGTGTAGTGTCGAAATTGCCGCCGGACAGGTCTTGCCTGCCGCGGTTTCCGTGAGTTCTCCACCGTTTTCGGGCTTAAATGGAGAGCGAGGAGAGCTGTCGGCTCTCACAGAACTCTGGCCTCCGCACTGTCTGCCATGCAACTGCACTCAAGACCACACGTCTCCTCCCGACCTGCTGAGAAACAGGCATCCGCGTAGGCCCTTGTTAACATTTCCTGGCGTGCAGAGTCCAAGGCGACACGCTGTCCTCTTCCTTGGAAACCTACGTTGCCACAGCTTGCCAAACGCTACCGAAGGCAGTCCTAACCAGTCTCGTGTGCTGCGCAACTTTGATTCGGTTACGAAAAGCCACCTGCATTGCGGTGAACACTCTGCTCAGCGTTCTTTCCGGGAGCTCACAATTGCCGCCTCTCTAGGTTAAGCAGGAAGTCGTAGTGAGGACCAACCTGAGCAAAGAGCACAATTCCTCACGTTACACTGGTAGTCGTCGAAAGAGGAATTGCCAACTACGCCTGGCTAAGGCCTTCCCTGGGTTAAGGAACCAGCCACACTTAGACGCCTTTAAAGGAAAATTTATTCAGCGAAGTTCCCATTGTTTGGCGATGGTCAACCTTTGCAGCGCCAATACTGCAGGGACTTAGGTTTGCTGCTAACAAGGCTAGGTGACCCTGCAGACAGAAGCAGGCGTTTCCCTTTGGAAGCTTGGATCCCGGTTTCCTAGGGGCTGCTTCCAAGGCCCTGCTATTGCCCAGCATCTGTCCTCTGCCCCTACGCCTGGGTAGGAAGCCAGCATTTTAGCCTGAGAGGCAGGGCTCTTGCATCTCTGGAGGAGAGCTAATCCTGCAGCCCACGTTCGTCCTGGGAAACCGCAAGGCGACCCTTGGCCTCAGTGTAGTGTCGAAATTGCCGCCGGACAGGTCTTGCCTGCCGCGGTTTCCGTGAGTTCTCCACCGTTTTCGGGCTTAAATGGAGAGCGAGGAGAGCTGTCGGCTCTCACAGAACTCTGGCCTCCGCACTGTCTGCCATGCAACTGCACTCAAGACCACACGTCTCCTCCCGACCTGCTGAGAAACAGGCATCCGCGTAGGCCCTTGTTAACATTTCCTGGCGTGCAGAGTCCAAGGCGACACGCTGTCCTCTTCCTTGGAAACCTACGTTGCCACAGCTTGCCAAACGCTACCGAAGGCAGTCCTAACCAGTCTCGTGTGCTGCGCAACTTTGATTCGGTTACGAAAAGCCACCTGCATTGCGGTGAACACTCTGCTCAGCGTTCTTTCCGGGAGCTCACAATTGCCGCCTCTCTAGGTTAAGCAGGAAGTCGTAGTGAGGACCAACCTGAGCAAAGAGCACAATTCCTCACGTTACACTGGTAGTCGTCGAAAGAGGAATTGCCAACTACGCCTGGCTAAGGCCTTCCCTGGGTTAAGGAACCAGCCACACTTAGACGCCTTTAAAGGAAAATTTATTCAGCGAAGTTCCCATTGTTTGGCGATGGTCAACCTTTGCAGCGCCAATACTGCAGGGACTTAGGTTTGCTGCTAACAAGGCTAGGTGACCCTGCAGACAGAAGCAGGCGTTTCCCTTTGGAAGCTTGGATCCCGGTTTCCTAGGGGCTGCTTCCAAGGCCCTGCTATTGCCCAGCATCTGTCCTCTGCCCCTACGCCTGGGTAGGAAGCCAGTATTTTAGCCTGAGAGGCAGGGCTCTTGCATCTCTGGAGGAGAGCTAATCCTGCAGCCCACGTTCGTCCTGGGAAACCGCAAGGCGACCCTTGGCCTCAGTGTAGTGTCGAAATTGCCGCCGGACAGGTCTTGCCTGCCGCGGTTTCCATGAGTTCTCCACCGTTTTCGGGCTTAAATGGAGAGCGAGGAGAGCTGTCGGCTCTCACAGAACTCTGGCCTCCGCACTGTCTGCCATGCAACTGCACTCAAGACCACACGTCTCCTCCCGACCTGCTGAGAAACAGGCATCCGCGTAGGCCCTTGTTAACATTTCCTGGCGTGCAGAGTCCAAGGCGACACGCTGTCCTCTTCCTTGGAAACCTACGTTGCCACAGCTTGCCAAACGCTACCGAAGGCAGTCCTAACCAGTCTCGTGTGCTGCGCAACTTTGATTCGGTTACGAAAAGCCACCTGCATTGCGGTGAACACTCTGCTCAGCGTTCTTTCCGGGAGCTCACAGTTGCTCCCTCTCTAGGTTAAGCAAGGTGTCGAGGTGAGGTCCAGACTGAGCCAAGAGCACAATTGCTCACTTTGCAGTGGTAGTCGTCCTAAGAGGCATTGCCTACTACACCTTGCTAAGGTCTTCGTTCTGTTAGGGAAGTCGCCACACTTAGACGCCTGTAAAGGAGAATTTATTCAGCGAAGTTCCCAGTGTCTTGCGACGGTCTCCCTTCGCAGTGCCAATACAGCAGGGACTTAGCTTTGCTGCTAACTAGGCTAGGTGACCCTGCATACAGAAGCAGGCGTTTCCCTTTGGAAGCTTGGATCCCGGTTTCTCAGGGGCTGCTTGCAAGACCCTGCTATTGCCCAGCATCTGTCCTCGGCCCCTACGCCTGGGTAGGAAGCGAGTATTTTAGCCTGAGAAGCAGGGCTCTTGCAACTCTGGAGGAGAGCTAATCCTGCAGCCCACGTTCGTCCTGGGAAACCGCAAGGCGACCCTTGGCCTCAGAGTAGTGGCGAAATTGCCGCCGGACAGGTCTTGCCTGCCGCGGTTTCCATGAGTTCGCCACCGTTTTCGGGCTTAAGTGGAGAGCGAGGAGAGCTGTCGGCTCTCACAGAACTCTGGCCTCCGCACTGTCTGCCATGCAACTGCACTCAAGACCACACGTCTCCTCCCGGCCTGCTGAGAAACAGGCCGCCGTGTAGGCCCTTCGTAACACTTCTTGGCCTGTAGACTCCAAGGCGACACACTGTCCTCTTCCTTGGAAAACTACGGTGCCCCAGCTTGCCAACGCTCACGAAGGCAGTCCGAGCCCGTCTCGTGTGCTGGGCCACTTGCATTCAGTGAGGAAAAGCCACCTGCATTGAGGTGAACACTCTGCTCAGCGTTCTTTCCGGGAGCTCACAATTGCCGCCTCTCTAGGTTAAGCAGGAAGTCGTAGTGAGGACCAACCTGAGCAAAGAGCACAATTCCTCACGTTACACTGGTAGTCGTCGAAAGAGGAATTGCCAACTACGCCTGGCTAAGGCCTTCCCTGGGTTAAGGAACCAGCCACACTTAGACGCCTTTAAAGGAAAATTTATTCAGCGAAGTTCCCATTGTTTGGCGATGGTCAACCTTTGCAGCGCCAATACTGCAGGGACTTAGGTTTGCTGCTAACAAGGCTAGGTGACCCTGCAGACAGAAGCAGGCGTTTCCCTTTGGAAGCTTGGATCCCGGTTTCCTAGGGGCTGCTTCCAAGGCCCTGCTATTGCCCAGCATCTGTCCTCTGCCCCTACGCCTGGGTAGGAAGCCAGTATTTTAGCCTGAGAGGCAGGGCTCTTGCATCTCTGGAGGAGAGCTAATCCTGCAGCCCACGTTCGTCCTGGGAAACCGCAAGGCGACCCTTGGCCTCAGTGTAGTGTCGAAATTGCCGCCGGACAGGTCTTGCCTGCCGCGGTTTCTGTGAGTTCTCCACCGTTTTCGGGCTTAAATGGAGAGCGAGGAGAGCTGTCGGCTCTCACAGAACTCTGGCCTCCGCACTGTCTGCCATGCAACTGCACTCAAGACCACACGTCTCCTCCCGACCTGCTGAGAAACAGGCATCCGCGTAGGCCCTTGTTAACATTTCCTGGCGTGCAGAGTCCAAGGCGACACGCTGTCCTCTTCCTTGGAAACCTACGTTGCCACAGCTTGCCAAACGCTACCGAAGGCAGTCCTAACCAGTCTCGTGTGCTGCGCAACTTTGATTCGGTTACGAAAAGCCACCTGCATTGCGGTGAACACTCTGCTCAGCGTTCTTTCCGGGAGCTCACAATTGCCGCCTCTCTAGGTTAAGCAGGAAGTCGTAGTGAGGACCAACCTGAGCAAAGAGCACAATTCCTCACGTTACACTGGTAGTCGTCGAAAGAGGAATTGCCAACTACGCCTGGCTAAGGCCTTCCCTGGGTTAAGGAACCAGCCACACTTAGACGCCTTTAAAGGAAAATTTATTCAGCGAAGTTCCCATTGTTTGGCGATGGTCAACCTTTGCAGCGCCAATACTGCAGGGACTTAGGTTTGCTGCTAACAAGGCTAGGTGACCCTGCAGACAGAAGCAGGCGTTTCCCTTTGGAAGCTTGGATCCCGGTTTCCTAGGGGCTGCTTCCAAGGCCCTGCTATTGCCCAGCATCTGTCCTCTGCCCCTACGCCTGGGTAGGAAGCCAGTATTTTAGCCTGAGAGGCAGGGCTCTTGCATCTCTGGAGGAGAGCTAATCCTGCAGCCCACGTTCGTCCTGGGAAACCGCAAGGCGACCCTTGGCCTCAGTGTAGTGGAGAAATTGCCGCCGGACAGGTCTTGCCTGCCGCGGTTTCCGTGAGTTCTCCACCGTTTTCGGGCTTAAATGGAGAGCGAGGAGAGCTGTCGGCTCTCACAGAACTCTGGCCTCCGCACTGTCTGCCATGCAACTGCACTCAAGACCACACGTCTCCTCCCGACCTGCTGAGAAACAGGCATCCGCGTAGGCCCTTGTTAACATTTCCTGGCGTGCAGAGTCCAAGGCGACACGCTGTCCTCTTCCTTGGAAACCTACGTTGCCACAGCTTGCCAAACGCTACCGAAGGCAGTCCTAACCAGTCTCGTGTGCTGCGCAACTTTGATTCGGTTACGAAAAGCCACCTGCATTGCGGTGAACACTCTGCTCAGCGTTCTTTCCGGGAGCTCACAGTTGCTCCCTCTCTAGGTTAAGCAAGGTGTCGAGGTGAGGTCCAGACTGAGCCAAGAGCACAATTGCTCACTTTGCAGTGGTAGTCGTCCTAAGAGGCATTGCCTACTACGCCTTGCTAAGGTCTTCGTTCTGTTAGGGAAGTCGCCACACTTAGACGCCTGTAAAGGAGAATTTATTCAGCGAAGTTCCCAGTGTCTTGCGACGGTCTCCCTTCGCAGTGCCAATACAGCAGGGACTTAGCTTTGCTGCTAACTAGGCTAGGTGACCCTGCATACAGAAGCAGGCGTTTCCCTTTGGAAGCTTGGATCCCGGTTTCTCAGGGGCTGCTTGCAAGACCCTGCTATTGCCCAGCATCTGTCCTCGGCCCCTACGCCTGGGTAGGAAGCGAGTATTTTAGCCTGAGAAGCAGGGCTCTTGCAACTCTGGAGGAGAGCTAATCCTGCAGCCCACGTTCATCCTGGGAAACCGCAAGGCGACCCTTGGCCTCAAAGTAGTGGCGAAATTGCCGCCGGAAAGGTCTTGCCTGCCGCGGTTTCCATGAGTTCGCCACCGTTTTCGGGCTTAAGTGGAGAGCGAGGAGAGCTGTCGGCTCTCACAGAACTCTGGCCTCCGCACTGTCTGCCATGCAACTGCACTCAAGACCACACGTCTCCTCCCGGCCTGCTGAGAAACAGGCCGCCGTGTAGGCCCTTCGTAACACTTCTTGGCCTGTAGACTCCAAGGCGACACACTGTCCTCTTCCTTGGAAAACTACGGTGCCCCAGCTTGCCAACGCTCACGAAGGCAGTCCGAGCCCGTCTCGTGTGCTGGGCCACTTGCATTCAGTGAGGAAAAGCCACCTGCATTGAGGTGAACACTCTGCTCAGCGTTCTTTCCGGGAGCTCACAATTGCCACCTCTCTAGGTTAAGCAGGAAGTCGTAGTGAGGACCAACCTGAGCAAAGAGCACAATTCCTCACGTTACACTGGTAGTCGTCGAAAGAGGAATTGCCAACTACGCCTGGCTAAGGCCTTCCCTGGGTTAAGGAACCAGCCACACTTAGACGCCTTTAAAGGAAAATTTATTCAGCGAAGTTCCCATTGTTTGGCGATGGTCAACCTTTGCAGCGCCAATACTGCAGGGACTTAGGTTTGCTGCTAACAAGGCTAGGTGACCCTGCAGACAGAAGCAGGCGTTTCCCTTTGGAAGCTTGGATCCCGGTTTCCTAGGGGCTGCTTCCAAGGCCCTGCTATTGCCCAGCATCTGTCCTCTGCCCCTACGCCTGGGTAGGAAGCCAGTATTTTAGCCTGAGAGGCAGGGCTCTTGCATCTCTGGAGGAGAGCTAATCCTGCAGCCCACGTTCGTCCTGGGAAACCGCAAGGCGACCCTTGGCCTCAGTGTAGTGTCGAAATTGCCGCCGGACAGGTCTTGCCTGCCGCGGTTTCCGTGAGTTCTCCACCGTTTTCGGGCTTAAATGGAGAGCGAGGAGAGCTGTCGGCTCTCACAGAACTCTGGCCTCCGCACTGTCTGCCACGTAACTGCACTCAAGACCACACGTCTCCTCCCGACCTGCTGAGAAACAGGCATCCGCGTAGGCCCTTGTTAACATTTCCTGGCGTGCAGAGTCCAAGGCGACACGCTGTCCTCTTCCTTGGAAACCTACGTTGCCACAGCTTGCCAAACGCTACCGAAGGCAGTCCTAACCAGTCTCGTGTGCTGCGCAACTTTGATTCGGTTACGAAAAGCCACCTGCATTGCGGTGAACACTCTGCTCAGCGTTCTTTCCGGGAGCTCACAGTTGCTCCCTCTCTAGGTTAAGCAAGGTGTCGAGGTGAGGTCCAGACTGAGCCAAGAGCACAATTGCTCACTTTGCAGTGGTAGTCGTCCTAAGAGGCATTGCCTACTACGCCTTGCTAAGGTCTTCGTTCTGTTAGGGAAGTCGCCACACTTAGACGCCTGTAAAGGAGAATTTATTCAGCGAAGTTCCCAGTGTCTTGCGATGGTCTCCCTTCGCAGTGCCAATACAGCAGGGACTTAGCTTTGCTGCTAACTAGGCTAGGTGACCCTGCATACAGAAGCAGGCGTTTCCCTTTGGAAGCTTGGATCCCGGTTTCTCAGGGGCTGCTTGCAAGACCCTGCTATTGCCCAGCATCTGTCCTCGGCCCCTACGCCTGGGTAGGAAGGCAGTATTTTAGCCTGAGAAGCAGGGCTCTTGCAACTCTGGAGGAGAGCTAATCCTGCAGCCCACGTTCGTCCTGGGAAACCGCAAGGCGACCCTTGGCCTCAAAGTAGTGGCGAAATTGCCGCCGGACAGGTCTTACCTGCCGCGGTTTCCATGAGTTCGCCACCGTTTTCGGGCTTAAGTGGAGAGCGAGGAGAGCTGTCGGCTCTCACAGAACTCTGGCCTCCGCACTGTCTGCCATGCAACTGCACTCAAGACCACACGTCTCCTCCCGGCCTGCTGAGAAACAGGCCGCCGTGTAGGCCCTTCGTAACACTTCTTGGCCTGTAGACTCCAAGGCGACACACTGTCCTCTTCCTTGGAAAACTACGGTGCCCCAGCTTGCCAACGCTCACGAAGGCAGTCCGAGCCCGTCTCGTGTGCTGGGCCACTTGCATTCAGTGAGGAAAAGCCACCTGCATTGAGGTGAACACTCTGCTCAGCGTTCTTTCCGGGAGCTCACAATTGCCACCTCTCTAGGTTAAGCAGGAAGTCGTAGTGAGGACCAACCTGAGCAAAGAGCACAATTCCTCACGTTACACTGGTAGTCGTCGAAAGAGGAATTGCCAACTACGCCTGGCTAAGGCCTTCCCTGGGTTAAGGAACCAGCCACACTTAGACGCCTTTAAAGGAAAATTTATTCAGCGAAGTTCCCATTGTTTGGCGATGGTCAACCTTTGCAGCGCCAATACTGCAGGGACTTAGGTTTGCTGCTAACAAGGCTAGGTGACCCTGCAGACAGAAGCAGGCGTTTCCCTTTGGAAGCTTGGATCCCGGTTTCCTAGGGGCTGCTTCCAAGGCCCTGCTATTGCCCAGCATCTGTCCTCTGCCCCTACGCCTGGGTAGGAAGCCAGTATTTTAGCCTGAGAGGCAGGGCTCTTGCATCTCTGGAGGAGAGCTAATCCTGCAGCCCACGTTCGTCCTGGGAAACCGCAAGGCGACCCTTGGCCTCAGTGTAGTGTCGAAATTGCCGCCGGACAGGTCTTGCCTGCCGCGGTTTCCGTGAGTTCTCCACCGTTTTCGGGCTTAAATGGAGAGCGAGGAGAGCTGTCGGCTCTCACAGAACTCTGGCCTCCGCACTGTCTGCCATGCAACTGCACTCAAGACCACACGTCTCCTCCCGACCTGCTGAGAAACAGGCATCCGCGTAGGCCCTTGTTAACATTTCCTGGCGTGCAGAGTCCAAGGCGACACGCTGTCCTCTTCCTTGGAAACCTACGTTGCCACAGCTTGCCAAACGCTACCGAAGGCAGTCCTAACCAGTCTCGTGTGCTGCGCAACTTTGATTCGGTTACGAAAAGCCACCTGCATTGCGGTGAACACTCTGCTCAGCGTTCTTTCCGGGAGCTCACAGTTGCTCCCTCTCTAGGTTAAGCAAGGTGTCGAGGTGAGGTCCAGACTGAGCCAAGAGCACAATTGCTCACTTTGCAGTGGTAGTCGTCCTAAGAGGCATTGCCTACTACGCCTTGCTAAGGTCTTCGTTCTGTTAGGGAAGTCGCCACACTTAGACGCCTGTAAAGGAGAATTTATTCAGCGAAGTTCCCAGTGTCTTGCGACGGTCTCCCTTCGCAGTGCCAATACAGCAGGGACTTAGCTTTGCTGCTAACTAGGCTAGGTGACCCTGCATACAGAAGCAGGCGTTTCCCTTTGGAAGCTTGGATCCCGGTTTCTCAGGGGCTGCTTGCAAGACCCTGCTATTGCCCAGCATCTGTCCTCGGCCCCTACGCCTGGGTAGGAAGCGAGTATTTTAGCCTGAGAAGCAGGGCTCTTGCAACTCTGGAGGAGAGCTAATCCTGCAGCCCACGTTCGTCCTGGGAAACCGCAAGGCGACCCTTGGCCTCAGAGTAGTGGCGAAATTGCCGCCGGACAGGTCTTGCCTGCCGCGGTTTCCATGAGTTCGCCACCGTTTTCGGGCTTAAGTGGAGAGCGAGGAGAGCTGTCGGCTCTCACAGAACTCTGGCCTCCGCACTGTCTGCCATGCAACTGCACTCAAGACCACACGTCTCCTCCCGGCCTGCTGAGAAACAGGCCGCCGTGTAGGCCCTTCGTAACACTTCTTGGCCTGTAGACTCCAAGGCGACACACTGTCCTCTTCCTTGGAAAACTACGGTGCCCCAGCTTGCCAACGCTCACGAAGGCAGTCCGAGCCCGTCTCGTGTGCTGGGCCACTTGCATTCAGTGAGGAAAAGCCACCTGCATTGAGGTGAACACTCTGCTCAGCGTTCTTTCCGGGAGCTCACAATTGCCGCCTCTCTAGGTTAAGCAGGAAGTCGTAGTGAGGACCAACCTGAGCAAAGAGCACAATTCCTCACGTTACACTGGTAGTCGTCGAAAGAGGAATTGCCAACTACGCCTGGCTAAGGCCTTCCCTGGGTTAAGGAACCAGCCACACTTAGACGCCTTTAAAGGAAAATTTATTCAGCGAAGTTCCCATTGTTTGGCGATGGTCAACCTTTGCAGCGCCAATACTGCAGGGACTTAGGTTTGCTGCTAACAAGGCTAGGTGACCCTGCAGACAGAAGCAGGCGTTTCCCTTTGGAAGCTTGGATCCCGGTTTCCTAGGGGCTGCTTCCAAGGCCCTGCTATTGCCCAGCATCTGTGCTCTGCCCCTACGCCTGGGTAGGAAGCCAGTATTTTAGCCTGAGAGGCAGGGCTCTTGCATCTCTGGAGGAGAGCTAATCCTGCAGCCCACGTTCGTCCTGGGAAACCGCAAGGCGACCCTTGGCCTCAGTGTAGTGTCGAAATTGCCGCCGGACAGGTCTTGCCTGCCGCGGTTTCTGTGAGTTCGCCACCGTTTTCGGGCTTAAATGGAGAGCGAGGAGAGCTGTCGGCTCTCACAGAACTCTGGCCTCCGCACTGTCTGCCATGCAACTGCACTCAAGACCACACGTCTCCTCCCGACCTGCTGAGAAACAGGCATCCGCGTAGGCCCTTGTTAACATTTCCTGGCGTGCAGAGTCCAAGGCGACACACTGTCCTCTTCCTTGGAAACCTACGTTGCCACAGCTTGCCAAACGCTACCGAAGGCAGTCCTAACCAGTCTCGTGTGCTGCGCAACTTTGATTCGGTTACGAAAAGCCACCTGCATTGCGGTGAACACTCTGCTCAGCGTTCTTTCTGGGAGCTCACAATTGCCGCCTCTCTAGGTTAAGCAGGAAGTCGTAGTGAGGACCAACCTGAGCAAAGAGCACAATTCCTCACGTTACACTGGTAGTCGTCGAAAGAGGAATTGCCAACTATGCCTGGCTAAGGCCTTCCCTGGGTTAAGGAACCAGCCACACTTAGACGCCTTTAAAGGAAAATTTATTCAGCGAAGTTCCCATTGTTTGGCGATGGTCAACCTTTGCAGCGCCAATACTGCAGGGACTTAGGTTTGCTGCTAACAAGGCTAGGTGACCCTGCAGACAGAAGCAGGCGTTTCCCTTTGGAAGCTTGGATCCCGGTTTCCTAGGGGCTGCTTCCAAGGCCCTGCTATTGCCCAGCATCTGTCCTCTGCCCCTACGCCTGGGTAGGAAGCCAGTATTTTAGCCTGAGAGGCAGGGCTCTTGCATCTCTGGAGGAGAGCTAATCCTGCAGCCCACGTTCGTCCTGGGAAACCGCAAGGCGACCCTTGGCCTCAGTGTAGTGTCGAAATTGCCGCCGGACAGGTCTTGCCTGCCGCGGTTTCCGTGAGTTCTCCACCGTTTTCGGGCTTAAATGGAGAGCGAGGAGAGCTGTCGGCTCTCACAGAACTCTGGCCTCCACACTGTCTGTCATGCAACTGCACTCAAGACCACATGTCTCCTCCCGACCTGCTGAGAAACAGGCATCCGCGTAGGCCCTTGTTAACATTTCCTGGCGTGCAGAGTCCAAGGCGACACGCTGTCCTCTTCCTTGGAAACCTACGTTGCCACAGCTTGCCAAACGCTACCGAAGGCAGTCCTAACCAGTCTCGTGTGCTGCGCAACTTTGATTCGGTTACGAAAAGCCACCTGCATTGCGGTGAACACTCTGCTCAGCGTTCTTTCCGGGAGCTCACAGTTGCTCCCTCTCTAGGTTAAGCAAGGTGTCGAGGTGAGGTCCAGACTGAGCCAAGAGCACAATTGCTCACTTTGCAGTGGTAGTCGTCCTAAGAGGCATTGCCTACTACGCCTTGCTAAGGTCTTCGTTCTGTTAGGGAAGTCGCCACACTTAGACGCCTGTAAAGGAGAATTTATTCAGCGAAGTTCCCAGTGTCTTGCGACGGTCTCCCTTCGCAGTGCCAATACAGCAGGGACTTAGCTTTGCTGCTAACTAGGCTAGGTGACCCTGCATACAGAAGCAGGCGTTTCCCTTTGGAAGCTTGGATCCCGGTTTCTCAGGGGCTGCTTGCAAGACCCTGCTATTGCCCAGCATCTGTCCTCGGCCCCTACGCCTGGGTAGGAAGCGAGTATTTTAGCCTGAGAAGCAGGGCTCTTGCAACTCTGGAGGAGAGCTAATCCTGCAGCCCACGTTCATCCTGGGAAACCGCAAGGCGACCCTTGGCCTCAAAGTAGTGGCGAAATTGCCGCCGGAAAGGTCTTGCCTGCCGCGGTTTCCATGAGTTCGCCACCGTTTTCGGGCTTAAGTGGAGAGCGAGGAGAGCTGTCGGCTCTCACAGAACTCTGGCCTCCGCACTGTCTGCCATGCAACTGCACTCAAGACCACACGTCTCCTCCCGGCCTGCTGAGAAACAGGCCGCCGTGTAGGCCCTTCGTAACACTTCTTGGCCTGTAGACTCCAAGGCGACACACTGTCCTCTTCCTTGGAAAACTACGGTGCCCCAGCTTGCCAACGCTCACGAAGGCAGTCCGAGCCCGTCTCGTGTGCTGGGCCACTTGCATTCAGTGAGGAAAAGCCACCTGCATTGAGGTGAACACTCTGCTCAGCGTTCTTTCCGGGAGCTCACAATTGCCACCTCTCTAGGTTAAGCAGGAAGTCGTAGTGAGGACCAACCTGAGCAAAGAGCACAATTCCTCACGTTACACTGGTAGTCGTCGAAAGAGGAATTGCCAACTACGCCTGGCTAAGGCCTTCCCTGGGTTAAGGAACCAGCCACACTTAGACGCCTTTAAAGGAAAATTTATTCAGCGAAGTTCCCATTGTTTGGCGATGGTCAACCTTTGCAGCGCCAATACTGCAGGGACTTAGGTTTGCTGCTAACAAGGCTAGGTGACCCTGCAGACAGAAGCAGGCGTTTCCCTTTGGAAGCTTGGATCCCGGTTTCCTAGGGGCTGCTTCCAAGGCCCTGCTATTGCCCAGCATCTGTCCTCTGCCCCTACGCCTGGGTAGGAAGCCAGTATTTTAGCCTGAGAGGCAGGGCTCTTGCATCTCTGGAGGAGAGCTAATCCTGCAGCCCACGTTCGTCCTGGGAAACCGCAAGGCGACCCTTGGCCTCAGTGTAGTGTCGAAATTGCCGCCGGACAGGTCTTGCCTGCCGCGGTTTCCGTGAGTTCTCCACCGTTTTCGGGCTTAAATGGAGAGCGAGGAGAGCTGTCGGCTCTCACAGAACTCTGGCCTCCGCACTGTCTGCCACGTAACTGCACTCAAGACCACACGTCTCCTCCCGACCTGCTGAGAAACAGGCATCCGCGTAGGCCCTTGTTAACATTTCCTGGCGTGCAGAGTCCAAGGCGACACGCTGTCCTCTTCCTTGGAAACCTACGTTGCCACAGCTTGCCAAACGCTACCGAAGGCAGTCCTAACCAGTCTCGTGTGCTGCGCAACTTTGATTCGGTTACGAAAAGCCACCTGCATTGCGGTGAACACTCTGCTCAGCGTTCTTTCCGGGAGCTCACAGTTGCTCCCTCTCTAGGTTAAGCAAGGTGTCGAGGTGAGGTCCAGACTGAGCCAAGAGCACAATTGCTCACTTTGCAGTGGTAGTCGTCCTAAGAGGCATTGCCTACTACGCCTTGCTAAGGTCTTCGTTCTGTTAGGGAAGTCGCCACACTTAGACGCCTGTAAAGGAGAATTTATTCAGCGAAGTTCCCAGTGTCTTGCGATGGTCTCCCTTCGCAGTGCCAATACAGCAGGGACTTAGCTTTGCTGCTAACTAGGCTAGGTGACCCTGCATACAGAAGCAGGCGTTTCCCTTTGGAAGCTTGGATCCCGGTTTCTCAGGGGCTGCTTGCAAGACCCTGCTATTGCCCAGCATCTGTCCTCGGCCCCTACGCCTGGGTAGGAAGGCAGTATTTTAGCCTGAGAAGCAGGGCTCTTGCAACTCTGGAGGAGAGCTAATCCTGCAGCCCACGTTCGTCCTGGGAAACCGCAAGGCGACCCTTGGCCTCAAAGTAGTGGCGAAATTGCCGCCGGACAGGTCTTGCCTGCCGCGGTTTCCATGAGTTCGCCACCGTTTTCGGGCTTAAGTGGAGAGCGAGGAGAGCTGTCGGCTCTCACAGAACTCTGGCCTCCGCACTGTCTGCCATGCAACTGCACTCAAGACCACACGTCTCCTCCCGGCCTGCTGAGAAACAGGCCGCCGTGTAGGCCCTTCGTAACACTTCTTGGCCTGTAGACTCCAAGGCGACACACTGTCCTCTTCCTTGGAAAACTACGGTGCCCCAGCTTGCCAACGCTCACGAAGGCAGTCCGAGCCCGTCTCGTGTGCTGGGCCACTTGCATTCAGTGAGGAAAAGCCACCTGCATTGAGGTGAACACTCTGCTCAGCGTTCTTTCCGGGAGCTCACAATTGCCACCTCTCTAGGTTAAGCAGGAAGTCGTAGTGAGGACCAACCTGAGCAAAGAGCACAATTCCTCACGTTACACTGGTAGTCGTCGAAAGAGGAATTGCCAACTACGCCTGGCTAAGGCCTTCCCTGGGTTAAGGAACCAGCCACACTTAGACGCCTTTAAAGGAAAATTTATTCAGCGAAGTTCCCATTGTTTGGCGATGGTCAACCTTTGCAGCGCCAATACTGCAGGGACTTAGGTTTGCTGCTAACAAGACTAGGTGACCCTGCAGACAGAAGCAGGCGTTTCCCTTTGGAAGCTTGGATCCCGGTTTCCTAGGGGCTGCTTCCAAGGCCCTGCTATTGCCCAGCATCTGTCCTCTGCCCCTACGCCTGGGTAGGAAGCCAGTATTTTAGCCTGAGAGGCAGGGCTCTTGCATCTCTGGAGGAGAGCTAATCCTGCAGCCCACGTTCGTCCTGGGAAACCGCAAGGCGACCCTTGGCCTCAGTGTAGTGTCGAAATTGCCGCCGGACAGGTCTTGCCTGCCGCGGTTTCCGTGAGTTCTCCACCGTTTTCGGGCTTAAATGGAGAGCGAGGAGAGCTGTCGGCTCTCACAGAACTCTGGCCTCCGCACTGTCTGCCATGCAACTGCACTCAAGACCACACGTCTCCTCCCGACCTGCTGAGAAACAGGCATCCGCGTAGGCCCTTGTTAACATTTCCTGGCGTGCAGAGTCCAAGGCGACACGCTGTCCTCTTCCTTGGAAACCTACGTTGCCACAGCTTGCCAAACGCTACCGAAGGCAGTCCTAACCAGTCTCGTGTGCTGCGCAACTTTGATTCGGTTACGAAAAGCCACCTGCATTGCGGTGAACACTCTGCTCAGCGTTCTTTCCGGGAGCTCACAGTTGCTCCCTCTCTAGGTTAAGCAAGGTGTCGAGGTGAGGTCCAGACTGAGCCAAGAGCACAATTGCTCACTTTGCAGTGGTAGTCGTCCTAAGAGGCATTGCCTACTACGCCTTGCTAAGGTCTTCGTTCTGTTAGGGAAGTCGCCACACTTAGACGCCTGTAAAGGAGAATTTATTCAGCGAAGTTCCCAGTGTCTTGCGACGGTCTCCCTTCGCAGTGCCAATACAGCAGGGACTTAGCTTTGCTGCTAACTAGGCTAGGTGACCCTGCAGACAGAAGCAGGCGTTTCCCTTTGGAAGCTTGGATCCCGGTTTCTCAGGGGCTGCTTGCAAGACCCTGCTATTGCCCAGCATCTGTCCTCGGCCCCTACGCCTGGGTAGGAAGCGAGTATTTTAGCCTGAGAAGCAGGGCTCTTGCAACTCTGGAGGAGAGCTAATCCTGCAGCCCACGTTCGTCCTGGGAAACCGCAAGGCGACCCTTGGCCTCAGAGTAGTGGCGAAATTGCCGCCGGACAGGTCTTGCCTGCCGCGGTTTCCATGAGTTCGCCACCGTTTTCGGGCTTAAGTGGAGAGCGAGGAGAGCTGTCGGCTCTCACAGAACTCTGGCCTCCGCACTGTCTGCCATGCAACTGCACTCAAGACCACACGTCTCCTCCCGGCCTGCTGAGAAACAGGCCGCCGTGTAGGCCCTTCGTAACACTTCTTGGCCTGTAGACTCCAAGGCGACACACTGTCTTCTTCCTTGGAAAACTACGGTGCCCCAGCTTGCCAACGCTCACGAAGGCAGTCCGAGCCCATCTCGTGTGCTGGGCCACTTGCATTCAGTGAGGAAAAGCCACCTGCATTGAGGTGAACACTCTGCTCAGCGTTCTTTCCGGGAGCTCACAATTGCCGCCTCTCTAGGTTAAGCAGGAAGTCGTAGTGAGGACCAACCTGAGCAAAGAGCACAATTCCTCACGTTACACTGGTAGTCGTCGAAAGAGGAATTGCCAACTACGCCTGGCTAAGGCCTTCCCTGGGTTAAGGAACCAGCCACACTTAGACGCCTTTAAAGGAAAATTTATTCAGCGAAGTTCCCATTGTTTGGCGATGGTCAACCTTTGCAGCGCCAATACTGCAGGGACTTAGGTTTGCTGCTAACAAGGCTAGGTGACCCTGCAGAGAGAAGCAGGCGTTTTCCTTTGGAAGCTTGGATCCCGGTTTCCTAGGGGCTGCTTGCAAGGCCCTGCTATTGCCCAGCATCTGTCCTCTGCCCCTACGCCTGGGTAGGAAGCCAGTATTTTAGCCTGAGAGGCAGGGCTCTTGCATCTCTGGAGGAGAGCTAATCCTGCAGCCCACGTTCGTCCTGGGAAACCGCAAGGCGACCCTTGGCCTCAGTGTAGTGGAGAAATTGCCACCGGACAGGTCTTGCCTGCCGCGGTTTCTGTGAGTTCTCCACCGTTTTCGGGCTTAAATGGAGAGCGAGGAGAGCTGTCGGCTCTCACAGAACTCTGGCCTCCGCACTGTCTGCCATGCAACTGCACTCAAGACCACACGTCTCCTCCCGACCTGCTGAGAAACAGGCATCCGCGTAGGCCCTTGTTAACATTTCCTGGCGTGCAGAGTCCAAGGCGACACGCTGTCCTCTTCCTTGGAAACCTACGTTGCCACAGCTTGCCAAACGCTACCGAAGGCAGTCCTAACCAGTCTCGTGTGCTGCGCAACTTTGATTCGGTTACGAAAAGCCACCTGCATTGCGGTGAACACTCTGCTCAGCGTTCTTTCCGGGAGCTCACAGTTGCTCCCTCTCTAGGTTAAGCAAGGTGTCGAGGTGAGGTCCAGACTGAGCCAAGAGCACAATTGCTCACTTTGCAGTGGTAGTCGTCCTAAGAGGCATTGCCTACTACGCCTTGCTAAGGTCTTCGTTCTGTTAGGGAAGTCGCCACACTTAGACGCCTGTAAAGGAGAATTTATTCAGCGAAGTTCCCAGTGTCTTGCGATGGTCTCCCTTCGCAGTGCCAATACAGCAGGGACTTAGCTTTGCTGCTAACTAGGCTAGGTGACACTGCATACAGAAGCAGGCGTTTCCCTTTGGAAGCTTGGATCCCGGTTTCTCAGGGGCTGCTTGCAAGACCCTGCTATTGCCCAGCATCTGTCCTCGGCCCCTACGCCTGGGTAGGAAGCGAGTATTTTAGCCTGAGAAGCAGGGCTCTTGCAACTCTGGAGGAGAGCTAATCCTGCAGCCCACGTTCGTCCTGGGAAACCGCAAGGCGACCCTTGGCCTCAAAGTAGTGGCGAAATTGCCGCCGGACAGGTCTTGCCTGCCGCGGTTTCCATGAGTTCGCCACCATTTTTGGGCTTAAGTGGAGAGCGAGGAGAGCTGTCGGCTCTCACAGAACTCTGGCCTCCGCACTGTCTGCCATGCAACTGCACTCAAGACCACACGTCTCCTCCCGGCCTGCTGAGAAACAGGCCGCCGTGTAGGCCCTTCGTAACACTTCTTGGCCTGTAGACTCCAAGGCGACACACTGTCCTCTTCCTTGGAAAACTACGGTGCCCCAGCTTGCCAACGCTCACGAAGGCAGTCCGAGCCCGTCTCGTGTGCTGGGCCACTTGCATTCAGTGAGGAAAAGCCACCTGCATTGAGGTGAACACTCTGCTCAGCGTTCTTTCCGGGAGCTCACAATTGCCACCTCTCTAGGTTAAGCAGGAAGTCGTAGTGAGGACCAACCTGAGCAAAGAGCACAATTCCTCACGTTACACTGGTAGTCGTCGAAAGAGGAATTGCCAACTACGCCTGGCTAAGGCCTTCCCTGGGTTAAGGAACCAGCCACACTTAGACGCCTTTAAAGGAAAATTTATTCAGCGAAGTTCCCATTGTTTGGCGATGGTCAACCTTTGCAGCGCCAATACTGCAGGGACTTAGGTTTGCTGCTAACAAGGCTAGGTGACCCTGCAGACAGAAGCAGGCGTTTCCCTTTGGAAGCTTGGATCCCGGTTTCCTAGGGGCTGCTTCCAAGGCCCTGCTATTGCCCAGCATCTGTCCTCTGCCCCTACGCCTGGGTAGGAAGCCAGTATTTTAGCCTGAGAGGCAGGGCTCTTGCATCTCTGGAGGAGAGCTAATCCTGCAGCCCACGTTCGTCCTGGGAAACCGCAAGGCGACCCTTGGCCTCAGTGTAGTGTCGAAATTGCCGCCGGACAGGTCTTGCCTGCCGCGGTTTCTGTGAGTTCGCCACCGTTTTCGGGCTTAAATGGAGAGCGAGGAGAGCTGTCGGCTCTCACAGAACTCTGGCCTCCGCACTGTCTGCCATGCAACTGCACTCAAGACCACACGTCTCCTCCCGACCTGCTGAGAAACAGGCATCCGCGTAGGCCCTTGTTAACATTTCCTGGCGTGCAGAGTCCAAGGCGACACGCTGTCCTCTTCCTTGGAAACCTACGTTGCCACAGCTTGCCAAACGCTACCGAAGGCAGTCCTAACCAGTCTCGTGTGCTGCGCAACTTTGATTCGGTTACGAAAAGCCACCTGCATTGCGGTGAACACTCTGCTCAGCGTTCTTTCCGGGAGCTCACAGTTGCTCCCTCTCTAGGTTAAGCAAGGTGTCGAGGTGAGGTCCAGACTGAGCCAAGAGCACAATTGCTCACTTTGCAGTGGTAGTCGTCCTAAGAGGCATTGCCTACTACGCCTTGCTAAGGTCTTCGTTCTGTTAGGGAAGTCGCCACACTTAGACGCCTGTAAAGGAGAATTTATTCAGCGAAGTTCCCAGTGTCTTGCGACGGTCTCCCTTCGCAGTGCCAATACAGCAGGGACTTAGCTTTGCTGCTAACTAGGCTAGGTGACCCTGCAGACAGAAGCAGGCGTTTCCCTTTGGAAGCTTGGATCCCGGTTTCTCAGGGGCTGCTTGCAAGACCCTGCTATTGCCCAGCATCTGTCCTCGGCCCCTACGCCTGGGTAGGAAGCGAGTATTTTAGCCTGAGAAGCAGGGCTCTTGCAACTCTGGAGGAGAGCTAATCCTGCAGCCCACGTTCGTCCTGGGAAACCGCAAGGCGACCCTTGGCCTCAGAGTAGTGGCGAAATTGCCGCCGGACAGGTCTTGCCTGCCGCGGTTTCCATGAGTTCGCCACCGTTTTCGGGCTTAAGTGGAGAGCGAGGAGAGCTGTCGGCTCTCACAGAACTCTGGCCTCCGCACTGTCTGCCATGCAACTGCACTCAAGACCACACGTCTCCTCCCGGCCTGCTGAGAAACAGGCCGCCGTGTAGGCCCTTCGTAACACTTCTTGGCCTGTAGACTCCAAGGCGACACACTGTCTTCTTCCTTGGAAAACTACGGTGCCCCAGCTTGCCAACGCTCACGAAGGCAGTCCGAGCCCGTCTCGTGTGCTGGGCCACTTGCATTCAGTGAGGAAAAGCCACCTGCATTGAGGTGAACACTCTGCTCAGCGTTCTTTCCGGGAGCTCACAATTGCCGCCTCTCTAGGTTAAGCAGGAAGTCGTAGTGAGGACCAACCTGAGCAAAGAGCACAATTCCTCACGTTACACTGGTAGTCGTCGAAAGAGGAATTGCCAACTACGCCTGGCTAAGGCCTTCCCTGGGTTAAGGAACCAGCCACACTTAGACGCCTTTAAAGGAAAATTTATTCAGCGAAGTTCCCATTGTTTGGCGATGGTCAACCTTTGCAGCGCCAGTACTGAAGGGACTTAGGTTTGCTGCTAACAAGGCTAGGTGACCCTGCAGACAGAAGCAGGCGTTTCCCTTTGGAAGCTTGGATCCCGGTTTCCTAGGGGCTGCTTCCAAGGCCCTGCTATTGCCCAGCATCTGTCCTCTGACCCTACGCCTGGGTAGGAAGCCAGTATTTTAGCCTGAGAGGCAGGGCTCTTGCATCTCTGGAGGAGAGCTAATCCTGCAGCCCACGTTCGTCCTGGGAAACCGCAAGGCGACCCTTGGCCTCAGTGTAGTGTCGAAATTGCCGCCGGACAGGTCTTGCCTGCCGCGGTTTCCGTGAGTTCTCCACCGTTTTCGGGCTTAAATGGAGAGCGAGGAGAGCTGTCGGCTCTCACAGAACTCTGGCCTCCGCACTGTCTGCCATGCAACTGCACTCAAGACCACACGTCTCCTCCCGACCTGCTGAGAAACAGGCATCCGCGTAGGCCCTTGTTAACATTTCCTGGCGTGCAGAGTCCAAGGCGACACGCTGTCCTCTTCCTTGGAAACCTACGTTGCCACAGCTTGACAAACGCTACCGAAGGCAGTCCTAACCAGTCTCGTGTGCTGCGCAACTTTGATTCGGTTACGAAAAGCCACCTGCATTGCGGTGAACACTCTGCTCAGCGTTCTTTCCGGGAGCTCACAATTGCCGCCTCTCTAGGTTAAGCAGGAAGTCGTAGTGAGAACCAACCTGAGCAAAGAGCACAATTCCTCACGTTACACTGGTAGTCGTCGAAAGAGGAATTGCCAACTACGCCTGGCTAAGGCCTTCCCTGGGTTAAGGAACCAGCCACACTTAGACGCCTTTAAAGGAAAATTTATTCAGCGAAGTTCCCATTGTTTGGCGATGGTCAACCTTTGCAGCGCCAATACTGCAGGGACTTAGGTTTGCTGCTAACAAGGCTAGGTGACCCTGCAGACAGAAGCAGGCGTTTCCCTTTGGAAGCTTGGATCCCGGTTTCCTAGGGGCTGCTTCCAAGGCCCTGCTATTGCCCAGCATCTGTGCTCTGCCCCTACGCCTGGGTAGGAAGCCAGTATTTTAGCCTGAGAGGCAGGGCTCTTGCATCTCTGGAGGAGAGCTAATCCTGCAGCCCACGTTCGTCCTGGGAAACCGCAAGGCGACCCTTGGCCTCAGTGTAGTGTCGAAATTGCCGCCGGACAGGTCTTGCCTGCCGCGGTTTCCGTGAGTTCTCCACCGTTTTCGGGCTTAAATGGAGAGCGAGGAGAGCTGTCGGCTCTCACAGAACTCTGGCCTCCACACTGTCTGTCATGCAACTGCACTCAAGACCACATGTCTCCTCCCGACCTGCTGAGAAACAGGCATCCGCGTAGGCCCTTGTTAACATTTCCTGGCGTGCAGAGTCCAAGGCGACACGCTGTCCTCTTCCTTGGAAACCTACGTTGCCACAGCTTGCCAAACGCTACCGAAGGCAGTCCTAACCAGTCTCGTGTGCTGCGCAACTTTGATTCGGTTACGAAAAGCCACCTGCATTGCGGTGAACACTCTGCTCAGCGTTCTTTCCGGGAGCTCACAGTTGCTCCCTCTCTAGGTTAAGCAAGGTGTCGAGGTGAGGTCCAGACTGAGCCAAGAGCACAATTGCTCACTTTGCAGTGGTAGTCGTCCTAAGAGGCATTGCCTACTACGCCTTGCTAAGGTCTTCGTTCTGTTAGGGAAGTCGCCACACTTAGACGCCTGTAAAGGAGAATTTATTCAGCGAAGTTCCCAGTGTCTTGCGACGGTCTCCCTTCGCAGTGCCAATACAGCAGGGACTTAGCTTTGCTGCTAACTAGGCTAGGTGACCCTGCATACAGAAGCAGGCGTTTCCCTTTGGAAGCTTGGATCCCGGTTTCTCAGGGGCTGCTTGCAAGACCCTGCTATTGCCCAGCATCTGTCCTCTGCCCCTACGCCTGGGTAGGAAGCGAGTATTTTAGCCTGAGAAGCAGGGCTCTTGCAACTCTGGAGGAGAGCTAATCCTGCAGCCCACGTTCGTCCTGGGAAACCGCAAGGCGACCCTTGGCCTCAGAGTAGTGGCGAAATTGCCGCCGGACAGGTCTTGCCTGCCGCGGTTTCCATGAGTTCGCCACCGTTTTCGGGCTTAAGTGGAGAGCGAGGAGAGCTGTCGGCTCTCACAGAACTCTGGCCTCCGCACTGTCTGCCATGCAACTGCACTCAAGACCACACGTCTCCTCCCGGCCTGCTGAGAAACAGGCCGCCGTGTAGGCCCTTCGTAACACTTCTTGGCCTGTAGACTCCAAGGCGACACACTGTCCTCTTCCTTGGAAAACTACGGTGCCCCAGCTTGCCAACGCTCACGAAGGCAGTCCGAGCCCGTCTCGTGTGCTGGGCCACTTGCATTCAGTAAGGAAAAGCCACCTGCATTGAGGTGAACACTCTGCTCAGCGTTCTTTCCGGGAGCTCACAATTGCCGCCTCTCTAGGTTAAGCAGGAAGTCGTAGTGAGGACCAACCTGAGCAAAGAGCACAATTCCTCACGTTACACTGGTAGTCGTCGAAAGAGGAATTGCCAACTACGCCTGGCTAAGGCCTTCCCTGGGTTAAGGAACCAGCCACACTTAGACGCCTTTAAAGGAAAATTTATTCAGCGAAGTTCCCATTGTTTGGCGATGGTCAACCTTTGCAGCGCCAATACTGCAGGGACTTAGGTTTGCTGCTAACAAGGCTAGGTGACCCTGCAGACAGAAGCAGGCGTTTCCCTTTGGAAGCTTGGATCCCGATTTCCTAGGGGCTGCTTCCAAGGCCCTGCTATTGCCCAGCATCTGTCCTCTGCCCCTACGCCTGGGTAGGAAGCCAGTATTTTAGCCTGAGAGGCAGGGCTCTTGCATCTCTGGAGGAGAGCTAATCCTGCAGCCCACGTTCGTCCTGGGAAACCGCAAGGCGACCCTTGGCCTCAGTGTAGTGGCGAAATTGCCGCCGGACAGGTCTTGCCTGCCGCGGTTTCCGTGAGTTCTCCACCGTTTTCGGGCTTAAGTGGAGAGCGAGGAGAGCTGTCGGCTCTCACAGAACTCTGGCCTCCGCACTGTCTGCCATGCAACTGCACTCAAGACCACACGTCTCCTCCCGACCTGCTGAGAAACAGGCATCCGCGTAGGCCCTTGTTAACATTTCCTGGCGTGCAGAGTCCAAGGCGACACGCTGTCCTCTTCCTTGGAAACCTACGTTGCCACAGCTTGCCAAACGCTACCGAAGGCAGTCCTAACCAGTCTCGTGTGTTGCGCAACTTTGATTCGGTTACGAAAATCCACCTGCATTGCGGTGAACACTCTGCTCAGCGTTCTTTCCGGGAGCTCACAATTGCCGCCTCTCTAGGTTAAGCAGGAAGTCGTAGTGAGGACCAACCTGAGCAAAGAACACAATTCCTCACGTTACACTGGTAGTCGTCGAAAGAGGAATTGCCAACTACGCCTGGCTAAGGCCTTCCCTGGGTTAAGGAACCAGCCACACTTAGACGCCTTTAAAGGAAAATTTATTCAGCGAAGTTCCCATTGTTTGGCGATGGTCAACCTTTGCAGCGCCAATACTGCAGGGACTTAGGTTTGCTGCTAACAAGGCTAGGTGACCCTGCAGACAGAAGCAGGCGTTTCCCTTTGGAAGCTTGGATCCCGGTTTCCTAGGGGCTGCTTCCAAGGCCCTGCTATTGCCCAGCATCTGTGCTCTGCCCCTACGCCTGGGTAGGAAGCCAGTATTTTAGCCTGAGAGGCAGGGCTCTTGCATCTCTGGAGGAGAGCTAATCCTGCAGCCCACGTTCGTCCTGGGAAACCGCAAGGCGACCCTTGGCCTCAGTGTAGTGGAGAAATTGCCGCCGGACAGGTCTTGCCTGCCGCGGTTTCCGTGAGTTCTCCACCGTTTTCGGGCTTAAATGGAGAGCGAGGAGAGCTGTCGGCTCTCACAGAACTCTGGCCTCCACACTGTCTGTCATGCAACTGCACTCAAGACCACATGTCTCCTCCCGACCTGCTGAGAAACAGGCATCCGCGTAGGCCCTTGTTAACATTTCCTGGCGTGCAGAGTCCAAGGCGACACTCTGTCCTCTTCCTTGGAAACCTACGTTGCCACAGCTTGCCAAACGCTACCGAAGGCAGTCCTAACCAGTCTCGTGTGCTGCGCAACTTTGATTCGGTTACGAAAAGCCACCTGCATTGCGGTGAACACTCTGCTCAGCGTTCTTTCCGGGAGCTCACAGTTGCTCCCTCTCTAGGTTAAGCAAGGTGTCGAGGTGAGGTCCAGACTGAGCCAAGAGCACAATTGCTCACTTTGCAGTGGTAGTCGTCCTAAGAGGCATTGCCTACTACGCCTTGCTAAGGTCTTCGTTCTGTTAGGGAAGTCGCCACACTTAGACGCCTGTAAAGGAGAATTTATTCAGCGAAGTTCCCAGTGTCTTGCGACGGTCTCCCTTCGCAGTGCCAATACAGCAGGGACTTAGCTTTGCTGCTAACTAGGCTAGGTGACCCTGCATACAGAAGCAGGCGTTTCCCTTTGGAAGCTTGGATCCCGGTTTCTCAGGGGCTGCTTGCAAGACCCTGCTATTGCCCAGCATCTGTCCTCGGCCCCTACGCCTGGGTAGGAAGCGAGTATTTTAGCCTGAGAAGCAGGGCTCTTGCAACTCTGGAGGAGAGCTAATCCTGCAGCCCACGTTCGTCCTGGGAAACCGCAAGGCGACCCTTGGCCTCAGAGTAGTGGCGAAATTGCCGCCGGACAGGTCTTGCCTGCCGCGGTTTCCATGAGTTCGCCACCGTTTTCGGGCTTAAGTGGAGAGCGAGGAGAGCTGTCGGCTCTCACAGAACTCTGGCCTCCGCACTGTCTGCCATGCAACTGCACTCAAGACCACACGTCTCCTCCCGGCCTGCTGAGAAACAGGCCGCCGTGTAGGCCCTTCGTAACACTTCTTGGCCTGTAGACTCCAAGGCGACACACTGTCCTCTTCCTTGGAAAACTACGGTGCCCCAGCTTGCCAACGCTCACGAAGGCAGTCCGAGCCCGTCTCGTGTGCTGGGCCACTTGCATTCAGTGAGGAAAAGCCACCTGCATTGAGGTGAACACTCTGCTCAGCGTTCTTTCCGGGAGCTCACAATTGCCGCCTCTCTAGGTTAAGCAGGAAGTCGTAGTGAGGACCAACCTGAGCAAAGAGCACAATTCCTCACGTTACACTGGTAGTCGTCGAAAGAGGAATTGCCAACTACGCCTGGCTAAGGCCTTCCCTGGGTTAAGGAACCAGCCACACTTAGACGCCTTTAAAGGAAAATTTATTCAGCGAAGTTCCCATTGTTTGGCGATGGTCAACCTTTGCAGCGCCAATACTGCAGGGACTTAGGTTTGCTGCTAACAAGGCTAGGTGACCCTGCAGACAGAAGCAGGCGTTTCCCTTTGGAAGCTTGGATCCCGGTTTCCTAGGGGCTGCTTCCAAGGCCCTGCTATTGCCCAGCATCTGTCCTCTGCCCCTACGCCTGGGTAGGAAGCCAGTATTTTAGCCTGAGAGGCAGGGCTCTTGCATCTCTGGAGGAGAGCTAATCCTGCAGCCCACGTTCGTCCTGGGAAACCGCAAGGCGACCCTTGGCCTCAGTGTAGTGTCGAAATTGCCGCCGGACAGGTCTTGCCTGCCACGGTTTCCGTGAGTTCTCCACCGTTTTCGGGCTTAAATGGAGAGCGAGGAGAGCTGTCGGCTCTCACAGAACTCTGGCCTCCGCACTGTCTGCCATGCAACTGCACTCAAGACCACACGTCTCCTCCCGGCCTGCTGAGAAACAGGCATCCGCGTAGGCCCTTGTTAACATTTCCTGGCGTGCAGAGTCCAAGGCGACACGCTGTCCTCTTCCTTGGAAACCTACGTTGCCACAGCTTGCCAAACGCTACCGAAGGCAGTCCTAACCAGTCTCGTGTGCTGCGCAACTTTGATTCGGTTACGAAAAGCCACCTGCATTGCGGTGAACACTCTGCTCAGCGTTCTTTCCGGGAGCTCACAATTGCCGCCTCTCTAGGTTAAGCAGGAAGTTGTAGTGAGAACCAACCTGAGCAAAGAGCACAATTCCTCACGTTACACTGGTAGTCGTCGAAAGAGGAATTGCCAACTACGCCTGGCTAAGGCCTTCCCTGGGTTAAGGAACCAGCCACACTTAGACGCCTTTAAAGGAAAATTTATTCAGCGAAGTTCCCATTGTTTGGCGATGGTCAACCTTTGCAGCGCCAATACTGCAGGGACTTAGGTTTGCTGCTAACAAGGCTAGGTGACCCTGCAGACAGAAGCAGGCGTTTCCCTTTGGAAGCTTGGATCCCGGTTTCCTAGGGGCTGCTTCCAAGGCCCTGCTATTGCCCAGCATCTGTGCTCTGCCCCTACGCCTGTGTAGGAAGCCAGTATTTTAGCCTGAGAGGCAGGGCTCTTGCATCTCTGGAGGAGAGCTAATCCTGCAGCCCACGTTCGTCCTGGGAAACCGCAAGGCGACCCTTGGCCTCAGTGTAGTGTCGAAATTGCCGCCGGACAGGTCTTGCCTGCCGCGGTTTCCGTGAGTTCTCCACCGTTTTCGGGCTTAAATGGAGAGCGAGGAGAGCTGTCGGCTCTCACAGAACTCTGGCCTCCGCACTGTCTGCCATGCAACTGCACTCAAGACCACACGTCTCCTCCCGGCCTGCTGAGAAACAGGCCGCCGTGTAGGCCCTTCGTAACACTTCTTGGCCTGTAGACTCCAAGGCGACACACTGTCCTCTTCCTTGGAAAACTACGGTGCCCCAGCTTGCCAACGCTCACGAAGGCAGTCCGAGCCCGTCTCGTGTGCTGGGCCACTTGCATTCAGTAAGGAAAAGCCACCTGCATTGAGGTGAACACTCTGCTCAGCGTTCTTTCCGGGAGCTCACAATTGCCGCCTCTCTAGGTTAAGCAGGAAGTCGTAGTGAGGACCAACCTGAGCAAAGAGCACAATTCCTCACGTTACACTGGTAGTCGTCGAAAGAGGAATTGCCAACTACGCCTGGCTAAGGCCTTCCCTGGGTTAAGGAACCAGCCACACTTAGACGCCTTTAAAGGAAAATTTATTCAGCGAAGTTCCCATTGTTTGGCGATGGTCAACCTTTGCAGCGCCAATACTGCAGGGACTTAGGTTTGCTGCTAACAAGGCTAGGTGACCCTGCAGACAGAAGCAGGCGTTTCCCTTTGGAAGCTTGGATCCCGGTTTCCTAGGGGCTGCTTCCAAGGCCCTGCTATTGCCCAGCATCTGTCCTCTGCCCCTACGCCTGGGTAGGAAGCCAGTATTTTAGCCTGAGAGGCAGGGCTCTTGCATCTCTGGAGGAGAGCTAATCCTGCAGCCCACGTTCGTCCTGGGAAACCGCAAGGCGACCCTTGGCCTCAGTGTAGTGTCGAAATTGCCGCCGGACAGGTCTTGCCTGCCGCGGTTTCCGTGAGTTCTCCACCGTTTTCGGGCTTAAGTGGAGAGCGAGGAGAGCTGTCGGCTCTCACAGAACTCTGGCCTCCGCACTGTCTGCCATGCAACTGCACTCAAGACCACACGTCTCCTCCCGACCTGCTGAGAAACAGGCATCCGCGTAGGCCCTTGTTAACATTTCCTGGCGTGCAGAGTCCAAGGCGACACGCTGTCCTCTTCCTTGGAAACCTACGTTGCCACAGCTTGCCAAACGCTACCGAAGGCAGTCCTAACCAGTCTCGTGTGTTGCGCAACTTTGATTCGGTTACGAAAATCCACCTGCATTGCGGTGAACACTCTGCTCAGTGTTCTTTCCGGGAGCTCACAATTGCCGCCTCTCTAGGTTAAGCAGGAAGTCGTAGTGAGGACCAACCTGAGCAAAGAACACAATTCCTCACGTTACACTGGTAGTCGTCGAAAGAGGAATTGCCAACTACGCCTGGCTAAGGCCTTCCCTGGGTTAAGGAACCAGCCACACTTAGACGCCTTTAAAGGAAAATTTATTCAGCGAAGTTCCCATTGTTTGGCGATGGTCAACCTTTGCAGCGCCAATACTGCAGGGACTTAGGTTTGCTGCTAACAAGGCTAGGTGACCCTGCAGACAGAAGCAGGCGTTTCCCTTTGGAAGCTTGGATCCCGGTTTCCTAGGGGCTGCTTCCAAGGCCCTGCTATTGCCCAGCATCTGTGCTCTGCCCCTACGCCTGGGTAGGAAGCCAGTATTTTAGCCTGAGAGGCAGGGCTCTTGCATCTCTGGAGGAGAGCTAATCCTGCAGCCCACGTTCGTCCTGGGAAACCGCAAGGCGACCCTTGGCCTCAGTGTAGTGTCGAAATTGCCGCCGGACAGGTCTTGCCTGCCGCGGTTTCCGTGAGTTCTCCACCGTTTTCGGGCTTAAATGGAGAGCGAGGAGAGCTGTCGGCTCTCACAGAACTCTGGCCTCCACACTGTCTGTCATGCAACTGCACTCAAGACCACATGTCTCCTCCCGACCTGCTGAGAAACAGGCATCCGCGTAGGCCCTTGTTAACATTTCCTGGCGTGCAGAGTCCAAGGCGACACGCTGTCCTCTTCCTTGGAAACCTACGTTGCCACAGCTTGCCAAACGCTACCGAAGGCAGTCCTAACCAGTCTCGTGTGCTGCGCAACTTTGATTCGGTTACGAAAAGCCACCTGCATTGCGGTGAACACTCTGCTCAGCGTTCTTTCCGGGAGCTCACAGTTGCTCCCTCTCTAGGTTAAGCAAGGTGTCGAGGTGAGGTCCAGACTGAGCCAAGAGCACAATTGCTCACTTTGCAGTGGTAGTCGTCCTAAGAGGCATTGCCTACTACGCCTTGCTAAGGTCTTCGTTCTGTTAGGGAAGTCGCCACACTTAGACGCCTGTAAAGGAGAATTTATTCAGCGAAGTTCCCAGTGTCTTGCGACGGTCTCCCTTCGCAGTGCCAATACAGCAGGGACTTAGGTTTGCTGCTAACTAGGCTAGGTGACCCTGCATACAGAAGCAGGCGTTTCCCTTTGGAAGCTTGGATCCCGGTTTCTCAGGGGCTGCTTGCAAGACCCTGCTATTGCCCAGCATCTGTCCTCTGCCCCTACGCCTGGGTAGGAAGCGAGTATTTTAGCCTGAGAAGCAGGGCTCTTGCAACTCTGGAGGAGAGCTAATCCTGCAGCCCACGTTCGTCCTGGGAAACCGCAAGGCGACCCTTGGCCTCAGAGTAGTGGCGAAATTGCCGCCGGACAGGTCTTGCCTGCCGCGGTTTCCATGAGTTCGCCACCGTTTTCGGGCTTAAGTGGAGAGCGAGGAGAGCTGTCGGCTCTCACAGAACTCTGGCCTCCGCACTGTCTGCCATGCAACTGCACTCAAGACCACACGTCTCCTCCCGGCCTGCTGAGAAACAGGCCGCCGTGTAGGCCCTTCGTAACACTTCTTGGCCTGTAGACTCCAAGGCGACACACTGTCCTCTTCCTTGGAAAACTACGGTGCCCCAGCTTGCCAACGCTCACGAAGGCAGTCCGAGCCCGTCTCGTGTGCTGGGCCACTTGCATTCAGTGAGGAAAAGCCACCTGCATTGAGGTGAACACTCTGCTCAGCGTTCTTTCCGGGAGCTCACAATTGCCGCCTCTCTAGGTTAAGCAGGAAGTCGTAGTGAGGACCAACCTGAGCAAAGAGCACAATTCCTCACGTTACACTGGTAGTCGTCGAAAGAGGAATTGCCAACTACGCCTGGCTAAGGCCTTCCCTGGGTTAAGGAACCAGCCACACTTAGACGCCTTTAAAGGAAAATTTATTCAGCGAAGTTCCCATTGTTTGGCGATGGTCAACCTTTGCAGCGCCAATACTGCAGGGACTTAGGTTTGCTGCTAACAAGGCTAGGTGACCCTGCAGACAGAAGCAGGCGTTTCCCTTTGGAAGCTTGGATCCCGGTTTCCTAGGGGCTGCTTCCAAGGCCCTGCTATTGCCCAGCATCTGTGCTCTGCCCCTACGCCTGGGTAGGAAGCCAGTATTTTAGCCTGAGAGGCAGGGCTCTTGCATCTCTGGAGGAGAGCTAATCCTGCAGCCCACGTTCGTCCTGGGAAACCGCAAGGCGACCCTTGGCCTCAGTGTAGTGGAGAAATTGCGGCCGGACAGGTCTTGCCTGCCGCGGTTTCCGTGAGTTCTCCACCGTTTTCGGGCTTAAGTGGAGAGCGAGGAGAGCTGTCGGCTCTCACAGAACTCTGGCCTCCGCACTGTCTGCCATGCAACTGCACTCAAGACCACACGTCTCCTCCCGACCTGCTGAGAAACAGGCATCCGTGTAGGCCCTTGTTAACATTTCCTGGCGTGCAGAGTCCAAGGCGACACGCTGTCCTCTTCCTTGGAAACCTACGTTGCCACAGCTTGCCAAACGCTACCGAAGGCAGTCCTAACCAGTCTCGTGTGCTGCGCAACTTTGATTCGGTTACGAAAAGCCACCTGCATTGCGGTGAACACTCTGCTCAGCGTTCTTTCCGGGAGCTCACAATTGCCGCCTCTCTAGGTTAAGCAGGAAGTCGTAGTGAGGACCAACCTGAGCAAAGAGCACAATTCCTCACGTTACACTGGTAGTCGTCGAAAGAGGAATTGCCAACTACGCCTGGCTAAGGCCTTCCCTGGGTTAAGGAACCAGCCACACTTAGACGCCTTTAAAGGAAAATTTATTCAGCGAAGTTCCCATTGTTTGGCGATGGTCAACCTTTGCAGCGCCAATACTGCAGGGACTTAGGTTTGCTGCTAACAAGGCTAGGTGACCCTGCAGACAGAAGCAGGCGTTTCCCTTTGGAAGCTTGGATCCCGGTTTCCTAGGGGCTGCTTCCAAGGCCCTGCTATTGCCCAGCATATGTCCTCTGCCCCTACGCCTGGGTAGGAAGCCAGTATTTTAGCCTGAGAGGCAGGGCTCTTGCATCTCTGGAGGAGAGCTAATCCTGCAGCCCACGTTCGTCCTGGGAAACCGCAAGGCGACCCTTGGCCTCAGTGTAGTGTCGAAATTGCCGCCGGACAGGTCTTGCCTGCCGCGGTTTCCGTGAGTTCTCCACCGTTTTCGGGCTTAAATGGAGAGCGAGGAGAGCTGTCGGCTCTCACAGAACTCTGGCCTCCGCACTGTCTGCCATGCAACTGCACTCAAGACCACACGTCTCCTCCCAACCTGCTGAGAAACAGGCATCCGCGTAGGCCCTTGTTAACATTTCCTGGTGTGCAGAGTCCAAGGCGACACGCTGTCCTCTTCCTTGGAAACCTACGTTGCCACAGCTTGCCAAACGCTACCGAAGGCAGTCCTAACCAGTCTCGTGTGCTGCGCAACTTTGATTCGGTTACGAAAAGCCACCTGCATTGCGGTGAACACTCTGCTCAGCGTTCTTTCCGGGAGCTCACAGTTGCTCCCTCTCTAGGTTAAGCAAGGTGTCGAGGTGAGGTCCAGACTGAGCCAAGAGCACAATTGCTCACTTTGCAGTGGTAGTCGTCCTAAGAGGCATTGCCTACTACGCCTTGCTAAGGTCTTCGTTCTGTTAGGGAAGTCGCCACACTTAGACGCCTGTAAAGGAGAATTTATTCAGCGAAGTTCCCAGTGTCTTGCGACGGTCTCCCTTCGCAGTGCCAATACAGCAGGGACTTAGCTTTGCTGCTAACTAGGCTAGGTGACCCTGCATACAGAAGCAGGCGTTTCCCTTTGGAAGCTTGGATCCCGGTTTCTCAGGGGCTGCTTGCAAGACCCTGCTATTGCCCAGCATCTGTCCTCTGCCCCTACGCCTGGGTAGGAAGCGAGTATTTTAGCCTGAGAAGCAGGGCTCTTGCAACTCTGGAGGAGAGCTAATCCTGCAGCCCACGTTCGTCCTGGGAAACCGCAAGGCGACCCTTGGCCTCAGAGTAGTGGCGAAATTGCCGCCGGACAGGTCTTGCCTGCCGCGGTTTCCATGAGTTCGCCACCGTTTTCGGGCTTAAGTGGAGAGCGAGGAGAGCTGTCGGCTCTCACAGAACTCTGGCCTCCGCACTGTCTGCCATGCAACTGCACTCAAGACCACACGTCTCCTCCCGGCCTGCTGAGAAACAGGCCGCCGTGTAGGCCCTTCGTAACACTTCTTGGCCTGTAGACTCCAAGGCGACACACTGTCCTCTTCCTTGGAAAACTACGGTGCCCCAGCTTGCCAACGCTCACGAAGGCAGTCCGAGCCCGTCTCGTGTGCTGGGCCACTTGCATTCAGTGAGGAAAAGCCACCTGCATTGAGGTGAACACTCTGCTCAGCGTTCTTTCCGGGAGCTCACAATTGCCGCCTCTCTAGGTTAAGCAGGAAGTCGTAGTGAGGACCAACCTGAGCAAAGAGCACAATTCCTCACGTTACACTGGTAGTCGTCGAAAGAGGAATTGCCAACTACGCCTGGCTAAGGCCTTCCCTGGGTTAAGGAACCAGCCACACTTAGACGCCTTTAAAGGAAAATTTATTCAGCGAAGTTCCCATTGTTTGGCGATGGTCAACCTTTGCAGCGCCAATACTGCAGGGACTTAGGTTTGCTGCTAACAAGGCTAGGTGACCCTGCAGACAGAAGCAGGCGTTTCCCTTTGGAAGCTTGGATCCCGGTTTCCTAGGGGCTGCTTCCAAGGCCCTGCTATTGCCCAGCATCTGTGCTCTGCCCCTACGCCTGGGTAGGAAGTCAGTATTTTAGCCTGAGAGGCAGGGCTCTTGCATCTCTGGAGGAGAGCTAATCCTGCAGCCCACGTTCGTCCTGGGAAACCGCAAGGCGACCCTTGGCCTCAGTGTAGTGTCGAAATTGCCGCCGGACAGGTCTTGCCTGCCGCGGTTTCCGTGAGTTCTCCACCGTTTTCGGGCTTAAGTGGAGAGCGAGGAGAGCTGTCGGCTCTCACAGAACTCTGGCCTCCGCACTGTCTGCCATGCAACTGCACTCAAGACCACACGTCTCCTCCCGACCTGCTGAGAAACAGGCATCCGCGTAGGCCCTTGTTAACATTTCCTGGCGTGCAGAGTCCAAGGCGACACGCTGTCCTCTTCCTTGGAAACCTACGTTGCCACAGCTTGCCAAACGCTACCGAAGGCAGTCCTAACCAGTCTCGTGTGTTGCGCAACTTTGATTCGGTTACGAAAAGCCACCTGCATTGCGGTGAACACTCTGCTCAGCGTTCTTTCCGGGAGCTCACAATTGCCGCCTCTCTAGGTTAAGCAGGAAGTCGTAGTGAGGACCAACCTGAGCAAAGAGCACAATTCCTCACGTTACACTGGTAGTCGTCGAAAGAGGAATTGCCAACTACGCCTGGCTAAGGCCTTCCCTGGGTTAAGGAACCAGCCACACTTAGACGCCTTTAAAGGAAAATTTATTCAGCGAAGTTCCCATTGTTTGGCGATGGTCAACCTTTGCAGCGCCAATACTTCAGGGACTTAGGTTTGCTGCTAACAAGGCTAGGTGACCCTGCAGACAGAAGCAGGCGTTTCCCTTTGGAAGCTTGGATCCCGGTTTCCTAGGGGCTGCTTCCAAGGCCCTGCTATTGCCCAGCATCTGTCCTCTGCCCCTACGCCTGGGTAGGAAGCCAGTATTTTAGCCTGAGAGGCAGGGATCTTGCATCTCTGGAGGAGAGCTAATCCTGCAGCCCACGTTCGTCCTGGGAAACCGCAAGGCGACCCTTGGCCTCAGTGTAGTGTCGAAATTGCCGCCGGACAGGTCTTGCCTGCCGCGGTTTCCGTGAGTTCTCCACCGTTTTCGGGCTTAAATGGAGAGCGAGGAGAGCTGTCGGCTCTCACAGAACTCTGGCCTCCGCACTGTCTGCCATGCAACTGCACTCAAGACCACACGTCTCCTCCCGACCTGCTGAGAAACAGGCATCCGCGTAGGCCCTTGTTAACATTTCCTGGCGTGCAGAGTCCAAGGCGACACGCTGTCCTCTTCCTTGGAAACCTACGTTGCCACAGCTTGCCAAACGCTACCGAAGGCAGTCCTAACCAGTCTCGTGTGCTGCGCAACTTTGATTCGGTTACAAAAAGCCACCTGCATTGCGGTGAACACTCTGCTCAGCGTTCTTTCCGGGAGCTCACAATTGCCGCCTCTCTAGGTTAAGCAGGAAGTCGTAGTGAGGACCAACCTGAGCAAAGTGCACAATTCCTCACGTTACATTGGTAGTCGTCAAAAGAGGAATTGCCAACTACGCCTGGCTAAGGCCTTCCCTGGGTTAAGGAACCAGCCACACTTAGACGCCTTTAAAGGAAAATTTATTCAGCGAAGTTCCCATTGTTTGGCGATGGTCAACCTTTGCAGCGCCAATACTGCAGGGACTTAGGTTTGCTGCTAACAAGGCTAGGTGACCCTGCAGAGAGAAGCAGGCGTTTCCCTTTGGAAGCTTGGATCCCGGTTTCCTAGGGGCTGCTTCCAAGGCCCTGCTATTGCCCAGCATCTGTCCTCTGCCCCTACGCCTGGGTAGGAAGCCAGTATTTTAGCCTGAGAGGCAGGGCTCTTGCATCTCTGGAGGAGAGCTAATCCTGCAGCCCACGTTCGTCCTGGGAAACCGCAAGGCGACCCTTGGCCTCAGTGTAGTGTCGAAATTGCCGCCGGACAGGTCTTGCCTGCCGCGGTTTCCGTGAGTTCTCCACCGTTTTCGGGCTTAAATGGAGAGCGAGGAGAGCTGTCGGCTCTCACAGAACTCTGGCCTCCGCACTGTCTGCCATGCAACTGCACTCAAGACCACACGTCTCCTCCCGACCTGCTGAGAAACAGGCATCCGCGTAGGCCCTTGTTAACATTTCCTGGCGTGCAGAGTCCAAGGCGACACGCTGTCCTCTTCCTTGGAAACCTACGTTGCCACAGCTTGCCAAACGCTACCGAAGGCAGTCCTAACCAGTCTCGTGTGCTGCGCAACTTTGATTCGGTTACGAAAAGCCACCTGCATTGCGGTGAACACTCTGCTCAGCGTTCTTTCCGGGAGCTCACAGTTGCTCCCTCTCTAGGTTAAGCAAGGTGTCGAGGTGAGGTCCAGACTGAGCCAAGAGCACAATTGCTCACTTTGCAGTGGTAGTCGTCCTAAGAGGCATTGCCTACTACGCCTTGCTA